>NC_139221.1:47461125-48856125 GCF_055691185.1 Crinia signifera | reverse complement strand
CCATATGGGTGTGGATCACTAGGTTGACACTGTCTAGGTCGACAGTGAAAAGGCCAACCTGTGAAAAATGTCGACATGCACTAGGTCAGCATTGACAAAAGATCGACATGGAAAAGATTGCTGCAGGAAAAGGTTGACATGAGGTTGTCATGTTTTTTCCAGGTCAACATCTGTCGACATGGACCCCCAATTAGAGTAACATGTACCCTCACATCATGCATGGTGGCTCAATCTGCTTCTCTAGGCACACTTTTGTAGTCCGCATGGATCTTGTTATCTGATCATTTATTGACCATTGCCATGTTTCCCTATTGTTTATGTCGACCTTTTGTCAATGTCGACATAGAGCATGTCGACCTTTCACCTGTCAGACAATAGTGATCGACCTATTGACTGTTGAATTCAACAAACGGAAACCAGTGTGATGTATTGTGTCGTCACATCATGCTGTCACTGGGAACACACATTGGGGTTTATTTACTAAATGGGAGATGTTGCTATGAGCAACCAGTCAAATTTAATCTATTATCTTCTAAAGGTGCTAAATAAATAAGTAGATTCTGATTGGTTACCCATAACAACATCCCATCTTCAATGGAACACCCATCTCAGCGTTTCATGGGCGTGCCCTAAAACGGTGAGCACACCCATGAAAATGATAGGTGGACACCTGCGAACACAGGCATGCCCCGGCCAGCTTGGGGGTGCGGATGACATCACATGACGTCAGCTCCCGCCCTCAATTCGCACAAGAATGACAAGGATAAAAGTAAGTCCAGGGTTACCTCTCTATGTAGAGAGGTGAAATCCATTGATGGTGAGTAACCATCTAATGCAGTGATTTTCAACCTCTTTACTATGCGGCACACTAAATAAGATTTTAAAATTGCCAAGGCACACCATGAGATCCCCACAGGGCAAAACACATTGGCCCCCACAGGGAAAAACAAAGCAAATACCTATTGGCCCCCATATTAAAAAAGCAATCACACTGGTCCCCACAGGTAACAAAAATAAAACACATTGGCTCTTTACATGAAATGAAGAGACCAGTAAACAACAGTTGAACTGGTGGTGGCTGTAAACTGGTTTGGGCAGCTCTAGATCTGGGGGCACACTTGAGAACAGCTCCCGGTACTGAGGTTGAAAAACATTGATCTAATGATTTCTCCTCTGTGAGGACTGATGCGAGGGGGCTTCGGCAGGGCAACCTGCTCGCTAGGCAGTGAAGATAAGCAGCCTAGCGAGCAGATCTGAATGGGACCCTATGTCCGACATGGGCAGAATGCGTGGCTTGGAAACGGTGCTAGTTAGTGGTTTGAGGATGCATCAGTTCAGGTGTATTGGCTGCACAAATCTGAAAATGTGCCTGAAAAAATATACATGTAATACAGTTTTTCTATGTGTCTCCTTTCATACATACATTCTAAGCACAAATGCGTTCAGCTGGAAATGAGCCCCTTCAGGGCTTAAGGCTCTGCCACATAAATACACACCCTTCCCATCTGATCCTACCTCCACACCTTTGACATTTATGGAGATGAGTGTAGACACTTTGCAAGCAGCAGCACAAGATGTCTTCCATGGAATCCTAAACGTTACGGTCTCATTTTATTTCCAAAAAAGATTGGTGGAGATTAAAACCATTGGACTGTGACCGGAAATGCCATTTAATATCTATCCAGATGTTAATGAATTTCTTTTAAAAAATATAACATTCAAATATTGCAGCGACCGTAACATTTACTAAAACAATTAGCCGTCATTCTGCGATTTGCTGTAGCGTAGCATCCGGAATGTATTTTGGCCTCAGGAATTCCAACTTATTTCAAGGATTATTGGGTTTGACAGTAGCGAGAATTACAGGAGCTAAATTCTCTTCCAGTTGATGAAAAATAGTTGTTAGTATTTAGCTCTTCTCTATAAAAGGATTTCAAAATGGCCGGGAGCTCAGTTGAATACTTATCTACATCCTGTTTGAAATCATTGTAATGTGACAGTATGTAAGTGACCAACCTAGTACCTAGTACAGAGGAAGCCGTGCTTTGTCACATCACACTGGTACCAGGCTTTTACTGAGGGCCCAGGGAATCTGATCATAAATACAGGGGGTGATTCACATTGTTTCACTAAGCAGGGCGAATGAACACTGCCCCTCCCACCACTGAGCTCCAATATGTGAATGGATATGTACGCATGCGAGCGAAGGGCCACAAAATCATTCAATGGTCACCGACCATCAAATTAATTTTCAGGCATCACCAAATAAAAAAAGTCAGTCTGGACTGTCTTTTACTATTTCGCTAGTGTCTGATAACGGGGCGGGCGCTGATAGCATATGATGTCAGGCGCGCGCTTCGTGCAGGCTTCGACTGGCCTGCATTCCCATGGGAACACCCACTGGTTTTCCGTGCGCACCCACTAATTTTGTGGGAGCGCCGTTTCCTGGGCGGACTAATGTGCCAGCTCCCTGTCCACACACTGCCTGCCCAGATGTCTCACGTCGGCGACTGTAAGAGTTGCCAAAGGCTTTTGCACAGCAGCTCTGCACGTGCGTATATTAGCTGATACTCATGCGCAGAGCCACGCCGTCGGTCCCCAAACCGAATTTGGCTCTTCTTGAGCTGACGTAAATCACCCCTACAGGGCACAGATTGAACATTGCGCTCCTCAATAAAGACGCATTGATTCCACATTGGGATTTCTGTAGGAAAGATGCCGCAATAAAATAGTCCATGCATTTATTGCTCTTCACTAGCAACAGAGCACTGTTACTAGTGATCTAATTCTAGCATGCATGCCATGTAGGTTATCGCCATTATGAATTGTTGAGGGGTAGGAAAGACATGGGTCCAGTGCTCCGTACATATATCTGGCAATTAGTACAGAAAAAACTTTATGTCAGGATTATCCACGATTACAATACATATACATATTATTCTCACTATTTCAGGTATTAAAGCTAAGCTAGAGTACTTATTAAAGGTGCCCAGGCACGGTAAGATTCTCGCATACAATTTAAACTCTTTAGTTCAAACAGCATCGCGTCTAGTTCATATCACACGTGTTTATTTTGCCTTCCAATGGGGGTAACATCACCACACACGATTCACACACCGTTGGTGATCAACTTCACAACCCACCCGTGCAGGTGGTGTACTCCATCTTCCGTCCAGGAGCATGGGCTAATGACATATCCATGTTGCGAGAGCGCACCCACTATCTACAACTGCGAATAAACAAGGACCGTTCTTTACCGCCACCTAGAATAGGAGAATAGAGATGGGAGGGAGGGGAGAACTTCAAAAGAGCCCGATCATCGGACTCACTGTCCTCTCATAGCCTGACAACTCCTCCCCTGAACATCCATTGGCTTTTCCCTATCTCATCAGATCTCCCAGCAACTACACAACATGCTACTTAAGGTGCCAGCATCTCAGAACCCTTCAGTGGTTTATGTCACCTCTGTGCTTATTCAGCCATCGGTTTTCTATTGCAAGGCAGAATAGTATGTGCAGGCAGGTATTTTTGTACTACATGGCATCGTGGGTAGTACAAATCGCTCCCTGTGTAGGGAATCGCATGTGATATGTATTTTACATATTTAAATTGCATACAGATAGTGCCCCTCTCTTTCATTGCCGGTGCTTGCCAGAATGTCCTGGCAGAGAGGGACTCCATCAGACTGGGACGCGCGTGTGTCTCACACGCACGCACGTCCCAGTCATTCGGCGGCTGGGCGGCGTGACCCTGCCCATCTCCGCTTCAGGGAAACGATCAAGGTTGGGGGGGTGTTCAGAGCAGCAATGGGGACTGGGGAGGCAGTGGATGGCGGCGCGCCCCCTTCCGCCAGCTGGCGGGGCCTGGCGGCTGCAAGAATGAGGCCGGCTCCATCTGTACTGCAGCCAGAGGCATTGCGAGAGCGGAGCCGGTGGAGCACTTGCTCCAGGCGCCGGTAGATAGCATGGCGCCAAAGCTGTGCTGGCACCAGCACCGCCAGCTCATTCGCCCTCTCCCCCGCTCACCCATTCCCCCGCTCCCCGCTCCCGTGCCCGCTGTGTCCGGGAGAGACTAGAGACGCGCTGCTATGTAAATTTCACGTCTCATGCTGGACCACTAGCCAATGGGCGCTTGCGGTCCAGCAGCCAATCAACTGGTGGCTGCTGGACCGCGAGCGCCTATTAGCTAGCGGTCCAGCCAGCGGGAGATATGAATTTTACATAGCAGACAGCACGGCTCTTTCCCGGACACAGCGGAGAGCGGGGGGATGTGTGCACAGGACAGGACGGATGGCCTTTTTTGTGCACCTGAGCCCGCTGCCTCCCTGTCAATCACTGTGCGCCTCCTCACCGCGTAATTTTCATATTGCAGGTCATCACGCAGCAGCAGTGGCCGCTCCTGACCCCACAGCCCCCAGCCCTGGCCGCCTGACCGTCACTGTGAGTTTCCCCACCATTAGCTAAAAACTTTATATGGAGTCCGTATTCATAAATGAAAATAGGCGGCTATGGTTATAAACAGACTGCCGCAGAGTGTGAGCAGCCGTTATCGCTGACAGCGGATCCTGCAGCAGTCTGTTTAAAACCATAGCCGCCTATTTTCATTTATGAATGCAAACTCCATATAACTTATATGCCACTCACCCCCCACCAATGCGAATACTTTGTATGTGGAGGGCAGCAGTGCATCCATGTGGGATTAGTGACTGTATGAAGCCCCTTGGCATTGAGCATGAAGCCCCTTGGCATTGAGCATGAAGCCCCTGGCATTGAGCATGTAGGTATGTGGCCCTTTTGTGTCAAATGTGTAATGGGCATTATTATGTTATATAGTATGTAATGGGCATTACGGTGTTATATAGTATGTCATGGGCATTGCCGAGTGTTCTATAGTATGTCATGGGCATTGCGGAGTGTTATATAGTATGTCATGGGCATTGAGGAGTGTTATATAGTATGTCATGGGCATTGCGGTGTGTTATATAGTATGTCATGGGCATTGCGGAGTGTTATATAGTATGTCATGGGCATTGCGGAGTGTTATATAGTATGTCATTGGCATTGCGGAGTGTTATATAGTATGTCATGGGCATTGAGGAGTGTTATATAGTATGTCATGGGCATTGCGGAGTGTTATATAGTATGTCATGGGCATTGAGGAGTGTTATATAGTATGTCATGGGCATTGCGGTGTGTTATATAGTATGTCATGGGCATTGCGGAGTGTTATATAGTATGTCATGGGCATTGCGGAGTGTTATATAGTATGTCATTGGCATTGCGGAGTGTTATATAGTATGTCATGGGCATTGCGGAGTGTTATATAGTATGTCATGGGCATTGCGGAGTGTTATATAGTATGTCATGGGCATTGCGGAGTGTTATATAGTATGTCATGGGCATTGCGGAGTGTTATATAGTATGTCATGGGCATTGCGGAGTGTTATATAGTATGTCATGGGCATTGCGGAGTGTTATATAGTATGTCATGGGCATTGCGGAGTGTTATATAGTATGTCATGGGCATTGCGGAGTGTTATATAGTATGTCATGGGCATTGCGGAGTGTTATATAGTATGTCATGGGCATTGCGGAGTGTTATATAGTATGTAATGGGCATCATGTGTGGGCTTATGTGTGATTGGAATTACAAAGTTCACTAAAATGTGCAATGGGCATTACGGTGTGTGGTATAACGTTGGTCCGTGCCCACTTTTCACTGCGCAGGAGCCTCACCTACTACATATTGGGGGGGCCGAAACATACCCTTGCTCCGGGCGCCGTGGCACCTAGCTACACCACTGACTGCAACCTAGTCCTATTATGTACAGTAGTTCAAATGGCACAGTGTATAAAGCCCAAATTGCATAGCACACATTGTATAGCTCAAATTGCCTAGCACACATTGTATAGCTAAACTTGCACCTACTGCAGCACACATCTCACCGTGTGTGCGCAACATAATAGTTCAATTTTTAAATCTTCAACTTATTAGTACAAGTTACTAATTAAAGATGGCTGAGTGAGTGGTTGGTCAAGGTGCAAAAATATAATTTGGTCCCCCCCCCCCCCCCCCTCCACTCCAATACATCTATGGGTCACATTGAGAGGCAGAGGCTGACAGTGGAAAGCAGGGGTGTAAGAAGGGCAGAGGGAACCAGTGGGTGAAAGCAAGAGGCAAAGGGCGACAATGTATTGTAGGGAGAGGATGACATATAGAGGAAGACAGTGTCAACAAAAGGCAAGTGGAAGCAGAGGGTGACAGTGAACAGCAGAGTTGAAAGAACCATTGGGTGACATGCAGTGGATGACAGCAGAAGGTAGGAGAGCAGGGGGGCACTGAGTGGCAGGGAGAGGCAGAGAGTGACAGCAAATTGCTGAGGCAGAAGGTGATGGTGAGAAGTGGGTTACAGGGAGAGGCAAAGGGTGGCAGAGGTACAAGCACAATGTCCTGCATGTTGTGGAGAACAGGGGGCATGTACCATGATGGATGCAGGAACACAGTGGTCTCTGCTCCCCTGCACTTTGTGCTTTCTGGATGTGAGCTGCCTTTAATTCACAGACAACAGTGAATGAGAAAAAATGTACAGTGGTCTGTTATCTAGAGGCAGTGATCAGTAGTGCAGTAGGTCCCAGGGCCGCCGAGAGGCAGGGGGGGCGGGTACATTTTACCTGGGCCCGGGCCTGCCAGGGGGGCCCGGACACACACTTCAAAATATATTTTTTGGGCTGCGGGTGCGTAGGGAGGACAAGGACCTGTCCGCCCGCCCGCCCATGTGTCCGGCCACAAGCCCATGTGTCCGGCCACCCGCCTGTCAGCTGCGGCTGCCCCTGCCTTCCCCTGTCTGTCCTTCCCCTGCGCATGGAGAGACAGACGCTAGAAGTCATAGTTCACCTCTAGCGTCTGACAGGAAACACAGCTCTGCACTTCCTGGTAACGCTGCAGAGCTGTGCTCCCTGTCAGAGACGCTGGAAGTGAAAAATGACTTCTAGCGTCTGGCTCTCTGTGCGCAGGGGAAGGCAGGGTAAAGCAGGGGGCAGCAGCAGCTGACGGGCAGTTGGCCGGGCACGTATTAACCCCTTGGGAACGAGCTAGAACCCCTGGCAATGGAAATAAACCCCCCTTGGCAACGAGCAAGAACCCCTGGCAAAAAATATTAACCCCTTGGCAACATTTAAAAACCCCTTGGCAATGAGCAAGAACCCCTGGCAATGGACATTAACCCCCCCCCCTGGCAACGAGCAAGAACCCCTGGCAACGTACATTAACCCCCCTTGGCAATGAGCATTAACCCCTGGGAACAAATATAAACCCATTGGTAACAAGCAATAACCCCTGGCAATGTATATTAACCCCTTGGCAACGGACATTAACTCCCTTGGCAACAAGCAGGTAATTTATAATGTATTAGAAGCCTTACTGTGGGGGGCAACGTGGTGTGGCATAGTCAGTGTTTATCGATTTTTGTGTGACATCCCATTTTTTGGGGACGGTCCTGTGGGAATTAGACACTGGCCATGCCCTCACAGGCGCCCAAACATTTTTGACGTGTGCCTGCGGCAAGCACATATATTCCTTTCTCCACTGCCGTAGTAGGGAGGTATGCATTACTAGGTGTGAGGGGTATTGCAATGTGTGGCATAATGTGTCAGGGGCATTACAGTGTCCAGCATAGTATCAGGCATTGTGGTGTGCTGCATCATGTTTCAGAGAAATGGCGGTGTGTGGCATAATGTATCGGGCATTACAGTGTGCAGCATATTGCGCTGGGGCATTACGGTGTGCGGCATAGTATTAGGGGCATTGTTCAAATTTTAGTAGCTCTCTGGGACTTTTTTTGGTCTTTTTTTGTCACAAGTAGCTCTCGCTCAATTAAGGTTGGAGACCACTGGACTAGGAGAGCGGGCATGGGGTTAGCTGTGTCCACGCACCAACTCACGCATTTGCATGTGCAGTCTAATGCCGGGCAGCATCTGAGCACTCACTCAGACACTGCCTGGCTGTTCCCGACCTGGCGTGCGGCCTGCGCTGTGTGATTCGGTCATAGGTCACGCTGCTCAGGCCGCAGCGCTGACCACCAGTGCCGAAACCTGTTTGCCGCCGGGCCTCCCACAGCATACCCGACACCGGAACCTGCTCGCCGCCGGACCTCCCACGTCACACATGTCTACCCGACGCCTGCCTATGCACTGCGGCCGCCTGCCCCCCTCCACAGCAAGTCAGTGTCGTGGGCACAGGGGGCTATTTTCTTTTAGGGATGCCAATCCCTGGATCCCGGGAATACCGGGTTTCATCATTTTTCAATCCCAGTGACATTGGTCACAAGCCCCAAGATTTCTGTTGCCATCCCTTACATAGAAATGACCTTCTAGACCTACTTTGTCTCTGTCCCTGCGTCCCCACCATCTCTGTCCCCACCGTCTGGGCCTTCGTCACCACCGTCTCTGTCCCTGCATCCCGCCATCCCGCTCTATGCACCTTTGTCCCCGCCATCTCGCTCTCTGCATCCCCACCATTCCTCTCACTCTCCCTGAATTTTGCCTCAATCCATGTGGAATAATTGTGAATTTTAAGACATTCCATGTGAATTTTGGCTCATTCTGTGTAGCATAATGTGTAAGTGGCAAGTATAAGGGGTCTACTATTGTGTTGCATAAAGGGTATATGGTGTGGTACACACCCCTATATCCTTTAATGGCCACACCTCTTTTCTGTCGCTTGCCACTCCAGGGGGGCCCCGTGACGCTGTTGTACCGGGGCCCAGGATTTCTCTTGGCAGCCCTGGTAGGTCCCTCAGGCTGTGGGGTCGATCCTGCTCTCTGCACTGGGCCAATCATCTTACATTGCTCAAAATGGTCTCTGGATAATGCATTGCTGACCTGGTCGGAAGTGGGCCCCGTAGTCCTCAAGGCCCAATGCAATACACACACACACATACACTAGTAATCCGCTCCAAGCAAATTCTTCGAAAGCTAGTCTGCTACCTTGTGATTGCCTCTGTGTTTGTGCATGCGTGAAATAAATATATATATATATATATATATATATATATATATATAATGATACAAATCCTACTGTGCAATCTCTATCTTAATTGGTTTGATCAATTACATTTTTGTGAGTGTTTTTATATGTAGGGGCCCCACTGCGCTGCTTTGCCCGGGGCCCATAATCTTGTTAAGATGGCCCTGGGTCTGGAAAGTGGGTATTGGTGGCAGTGTGGGGTTGGCAGTATATTGAAGTTTTGCCTAGGCTGTTGAGAAGCTCTTTTGCACATTCATATGTTGGCAATCGGAAACTTTTTGCACAAACTTCAATGAATGTAAAAACTGCAGTTCCAGGGTATTCCCACTGTGAACTGAAAGGGGATAGAGGTTACAGCAGCACTGTCACTGAAGTCTAATTAAGCAAAGTGCTCTACAGACATCTGTTCAGGCAGGAGGCAAAACAAGTTACATGTTAATGTGTGTGACAGACATTTGCTCTCCTCTTGCTTTTTAATTACAATTAATGTACTAGGAGGCTGAAAAAAATTGGATTCGTCCTTCGCATGGGAATTCTGTTTCACAGCGGCAATTTTCTTTTAGGGATGCCAATTGAGTATTTTTCAATCCCGATTCCCGGGATTGAAAAAATGCCCCGGGATTGGCATCCCTCGATGTGTAGTTCAAAAATAGCTGGGGGGCCAAAGGTTCCCCATCCCTGCTCTACACCATACTTACCTACACTCCTGGAATGGCCGAGACGGTCCTGAAAATTGTGTCCGCCTCCAGGCCCCCCAGAAGGGTGGGCAAGCCACCCGTATTTAGTGGGGGCCCCACATCTCTCTATTCAGTCAAATACCAGCATTTGCAGCTCTTTTGGGAGGGGGCAGGGCTCAAATTATGCTATTTTTGTCATTTAGTACTACTCCCTCCCAGATGAGCCATAAATCATGGCATTCACAGGGCTGGGGGATGGGCTTAATTGGGTGGGGCTTAATGCCATCAAGCCCCACCCCCGGAAAAGCTGCAGAGTCTCCTCTCTGGGCTTCTCCTGGAGAGGAGACTCTAAAGCAGGGAACTATTTTACCTTTAACCACAAAAATGTTTTTTGGGGGTAAAATTTCTTTAAAAGCTCCAACTTCAAAACATCAGACTCATCCCGCCCCAGCATTAATTGGAGGGGGGAAATGGATGCACTATGCAATGAGTAAAGCCGCAGCGTGGTCCAGGCTGCGGATCCGGATGTCTGGAGATGGGCGCCTAGTGACGTCTTGCTGTCCCGCCGGGCAGCTGCTCATTACAGATGCATTATGCATATAAAATGAGCCCATACACTGAGGCGATTTGGTTCGATTTTGGCAGATTGCGACCAATCAGCCTGTTTAATCGGCCCAAATCTTCTCTCCCTGACATGCAGTCGGGTCCGATGACTGGTCCCGTGCGCATCGGACCCGACCAGGTGGTCGGTCCAGCTGGCCATCCGACCAACCATTCTGAGACCTCCCTCCTGGCAGCGAGGTGGGCGGGAAGCAGGGACACATGCGATCCATCACAACAGATCGCATGCGTACCTGCCTGGCGGCTTGCAGGGTATCGGGTGCTCCGAACACTGCTGCGAGATGTCGTATGGGCACCTTTAAGGAGGGAAGCCGCGCAGGGACGGCCGCGCTGCCGAGACATAGGGTGACTGTTCATTACCCCCAGAGATTTCAGTTTTACCCCATTTGGGGTAATTTACCCCAGTTCCCCGACCTGTGCTCTAAAGGTAGGCAAGTATGCTCTCTACACTGTCAATGAGATATTGAGATGGTGAGACCAGACTACTATGCTAATCTTGTGACATTCCCCACTGTTACTAGCCATATACAGTATTCCCATCCCTACTACAAATGTTTGCATGTACTTAAGATAATATGGGTTACTTTGGTGGTTCCTCATTATGGTGCGATCTCTTACAGAAGTAGTGAAGGAATCAGTGACAACTCTGGCATAATGTATGGGAGAAATTATACCATGAAGATACTTTGAGACTGGTTTCATCCTCTAAATTAAAGGGACATTCGTATCATCAAGGACACTTGCCTTTGACTTTGAGTGTATTCTTTAATCTGGCATTGTAAAATTGATCGTTATAGTCTCCTGGGTTTGTATTCACATCTATTATTTTGCCAGTGTTTTAGTCACATCACACTGTATATGTTCTTTTATCTTGACAATTATTGTGGTGTTTGTTTTGCGCATCGGGCTGCAGTAGCACAGTTGGAGAGGTTCTCAAAGTGCGGGGGAACTTTTTCTATATTCATGAAACGATCCCTTGTCATAAAGCATCACTATAGGATAATGTGGTATTTCCTCTTTGATTACCTCTCCGTTTCGGGGATATCATAAGCTTTGAATATAGCTGTGCATAGTAGAATAAAACTGAAAAATGCATAATTAAAAAAAAGTAACAAAAGCTCCCAAAACTTTAGACTACATATTTACAGCTTTTTATTGAATTTAACAGCTGGGTCCATAGATAACACACAGAGCTATTTAACTGTCAGCAAAAAATCAGCGCTGTAATAAATTTGATTGAGGATTACTGTAAAATTATTAAAACACAGGGTTTAATAATCAGTCATGTTTTATATTCCAGACATATTATTCTGCTCCTGCACAGTTAAATTCTAAGTTTGGATTAGATTTCAAAATACTGAACAGCGAACTGTAGGGATAAATTCTACTCTATTACATTGAGTTTACAGAAGCAGACACAGGGTGGAATGTTCTAACATCCGCAGCCCTGTTTCGCCGGCCACCGCATTCTTAATGATCGCATATTCTCTAACATATGCGATCATTAACGCCAGGGACAGCTCTTGCGATAAGAGCTGTCCCTTGCGATGTGGCGCTGGTGCTGGACTTCCGGGTCTGAGACCCGGGAGTCCATCTGCGCATGTGCAGAGCATGGCGCCGACCGCAGGGCATGCTGGGAGGGATCTGTGACGGATCCCTCACACAGGGAGCCCATAGGCGCTGCCACTGCTGAGGGGGGACAGAGCATACAGAAATGTGGTAAAAACCCGATAACGGGGTTTTTACCACATTTCTGCTTTAGAGCATCTCCCCCCATAGTAAATAGTTATGTTAATTTAGAATCATTGATTAGCTGAATTAAAAACAAAGGGGCCGATTCAGAATGTTTCGCATTCGATGGGGGAGGGGGGATGTGTATGCGCCTATATACGCATGTACAGACATGCGCGCGCGCCTTCAGTGAGTGTCATACTCACTGGGGCCTTTGCACGGGCAGGGAGTGGCATCAGGGGCCTTTGGGAATGCAGACATGGTATTGCCTGCTCGGGGCGGGCAGCTAACATCACATGAAATCAGCGCGCGCCCCATCTTTGGGGATCGGCGGTGGAAATAAAAGTCAGTTCGGCCACCATCTCTACTCTTCGGCAGCATGCGAAGGGATGTGTTCTTATACAAATCTACTTGCATGCTAGCGAGGGGATGCGAGATGCACGGGCGGCGGACTTTCGGCTTGCGACTATAGGCAGCCTAGCAATCAGGTCTGAATCAGGCCCAAAGTGCACCATGTGAGTTGGGATTCCTCCTGTTAGTTTATGAATGCAGCATGCTAGGTTATAGTTGTCCACACTCTGGGTTGATTTGGAAGAAAAGTAAAAAGAAAACAAAGTAACTTGAAGAAACCATGTTGCCATTCAAGGATAGCAAATATATTTTTCTATACAAGGTAAATACTGGCTACTTTTCTATGTAGCCCACATACGTTAGACCGCTTACATCGTTTATACTGCAATTTAGATTTAAACACATTTCCGGATACAATTAACTATGCTCTAGTCTGGGTTTTGGTACGGAGGGTAACGCCAGCAAAACCTAATGTTATTCTATAGCAGGGGTTCTCAAAAACAGTCCTCATGTTCACGTTTTTCAGGTGCCCCGGCAGTTGCACTCATTACTCATTGACACATTTCAAAAGATCCACAGGTGGAGTTAATTATTTCACTTGTGATTTTGTGAAGAAGCCTGCAAAACAAGCACTGCGTGGGCTCCTAAAGACCAAGTTTGAGAACCTGTGCTCTATAGAAGCCTATGGGGTTACATCACGGATCTCTCTTCCAAAATAATTTTTATTGAGTCAGCAGTATGAAACATAAAAAAACGAAGGTACCACATGGTTCACATCAACAAATGTAAAATGACAGCTTGACAAAGATGGGTACAACATTGGCAGATATTGTACTGACTGTATTTTCAATAAAGAAACATAAAACAATAAACAGAAAGTTTCGATACTAGCAAACAATTAATTCAAATACTAAAGGGTTTCCCAAGAGGGAAACTTGGACACATACCAAGAAAAGGGGGGGGGGGGGGAAACATCACGGATCTCTCTGAGCAGGCTCGCGGCCACTGCAGTCACTGAGGATTTCTGAGTCGCAGAACAGAAAGTCCAGTGAAGGCGGCGCTTTGCAAAAGACTGCTCTTCTCGGAAGAGCTGTCCTTTGCGTTAATAGTTGCCTATGTTAGTGCATATGTGATTATTAACAATGCGGTACCCAGCAATGTGTGGCAGGATGCATCGGTGGAAGTTAATGCATCACTCACAAGGTTAGAGATGTAGGTGGGAGAGGATCGGGTGTGTGGTGAGAACAAAAGCCATATTGATGAAATACAAGTGTGGGAGAAAAAAAAGGTGGAAAAGTGGTTGTACACAATCTGCTTAAGGAGTTTGGAGGCAAATGGGAGGAGATGAATGGGAATGAAGACTGTGGGGGAAGGAAGGTAGGACATTATGTTTTGATGGATTTAAATTTTGTATCTGAAGTTGGTGGCAAAGTCATGAGTGGAAAGTGAGAAGAGTTTTCAAGAAGGGCAGGAAGACTAAGAGATAAAGGTTTTAAAATAATAAGGTTTGAGAGAAAGAAGGCAGCAATGTATGAAGAGAGCATACTGTACATTAGGATGAGGAGCGGAATCTCCTCCAGTACTGCTGTGAGGTTCTAGAACATTTTGCAGGTATCTGGTGTATTTGGAGCACCAGGGTTGAGTGAAGGATCTGTGAAGGTGAGTAGTGAACAACAGAATTATAACAGAAATATGGGTGTTATTGTAGAGGAAAAGGGTTAGTCAAAGAGGTGCCAAAGAGGCAAGGAATGGGCTAAAGGAGAGAGGCTGGGGAGTGAATAGGGAATTGGTTAATTCAGAGACAGACAATGGGGAGTTATTTGCACATCATGGGATTGTCCACTTGTGTGGGAGGGCAATGAGGTCCATTGACCATGTATGGACTTCCCCAGGCGGGACTACTGCTTCAAAGCTCTAACCATTTAGAATTGCATTCACAAGTGTGATGTGATGCCTGTCCTAGGCTGCTGAATCATATGGGGACATTTCCACCAGCACAGGCAGACTATGTGCAATGAATACTCGGTGCAGGAAGGACCAGAGACATGTGCCATTACAGTGTTATCTATCCAGTCCAAACTGTACTCAGAAATACAGTCTACTTATTGCAGGTAAATACATTAATAATGGATAATTACAATGTCAACCATCTTCACTGTGGAACATATGCAGTACACTTTCTGCTTTTTCAATTGGGGGCCTATTTATTAATTATTGGGTTTTATACCCCATAATTAAAGGTTTCTTCAACTCAGGATGCCGGCGAGCAATTCAAATGCAGCACCAGCTGATGAGCCAATCACTGCTCGCGCACCAGCAGCTGCTCTGATTGGCTGCCGGTACGCGAGCTCTGATTGGCTCAAAAGCCGTTGCAACCGGTGTCCTGGTTTAAAGAAGCCTGTGCACCGGGATCTGCTTTGTTCAGCACAGCGAAGTCAGTCGGGGGATTGTGGTGGGCAAAATGAGCTGCCCCAGCCCTTCCAGAGGCCGGGGCCCAGGACATCTGTACCCACAGCACCCCCTATTGGTGGCCTTGGTTCTTACAATGCTTTTCTATCGTTTAAGTAGTAATATCACATCAACACTTTTTTAATGTAGTATTTGCTATTCAGTAAATGTGTCAAAGGTCAAAACTTTTCCATGAAACAGTAATTACTCAATTCCTTCATAGGTTATTTTACTTATTTATTACATGTTGCGTTCTTAGCCTTATTTATGTTTGATCTTACAGAATTTGTAGGTGAAGCATTGCCTGAGGCCATAATGCTAAAAGGCCAGGTCACAGCATTCACTAGGGGCCTTATTCAGATCTGATCTCAGTACAAATTTGTTTGGAAAATGGGCAAAACCATGTGCACTGCAGGTGGAGCAGGTGCTGAAACTTAAATCTAAATTGCAGTGTAAAAATAATGCAGCCAGTATTTACCCTGTACAGAAACAAAATAACTCACACAAATCTAACTCTCTCTATACATGTTACATCTGCTCCCCCTGCAGTGCACATGGTTTTGCCCATTTTCCAAACAAATTTGTACTGCGATCAGATCTGAATAAGGCCCTAAACGTGTAAGAAAAGGTTGTTCTACTAATAAGGTAAATAGTTCAATTTTAAATGGAGGTTCTTCAGGGGACCTAACATCCCGTTTATAACCTGTGCTTTGCAAAGAGAGAATATAGCATGTTTGTTATATAGCACTGACCTTTTCACAAGTTATGTGCCTGGGAATATGGCTGCTCTAAGGGGGATTTCAGCGATGGATGCAATTTGTTGTTTTGCCACAGTAAATCAGGTCTACATACATCATAAGTTGTACCTCACACTCCATACAGGAGGCAGTAAAACTTTTGGTATTTCCAGAACCCATATGTGCACAACTGAGCATTGTGAGTAATTGGATTCTCCCCTAAGAGTGTGCCTGCTATAAAATCCTGGTAGGAATGACCACAAACAAGTCTTATACACACTACCATGTAATAGAGGTGCGTTTAGAGCTGTACAGTATTTCATAAACTGCAAATGAAGACTATTTCTCTTCCTAAGTAAATGTGTCATTGACAGATCCAAACTTCTAAAGTGGTGGATGTAGTGGAGAGTGACTGTAGTGATATCAGGAGCAGCCTGACACCGCACACCACTGTCGCACTGGGACCGGGGTCGGGTGGCTGTATGCACAGGTAGGTGGTCGAAGGGGTGTGGCTTGCCACCACAGAAACTTGGTCAAACTACAGAGAACATGACCTTCAGACAATATGGACACTTCAGGTGTCTGGGCCTAGATACACGGTTGTTTATCCCGTCTCGGCGCACAGTTTGCTGAGAATGGGAAATGCGTGCCTGTTGGACACGTGCGCACCCCCATATTGCCGATACGGAATGCTCTGGCATGCCCGCAGGATGAACAACCGTGGCGGATCCATCTGTACTGTAGTGTCTGCTATGTACCACCTGCACCGACGTCCCCATAGAATTCTATTGGGTTGTGATGTGCCCCATACAACAAACTCCAAAGAACACAACTTTTTGGAGCTTGTGCATGATAGGCAACACCATCTATAGAGGTTATGGGTAAAAACCGGACCAGGACAAGACAAAACTCTGCATTTTGGAGCTTGTAGTGTCTGGTCGGGGGGGGGGGTGTCCTGTCTGGGGGTGTCCTGTCCAGGGGGGGGGGGGTTGCCTGTGACACCTGTCACCAGGGAGAGGAGGAGGGGGAGAATAAAGCCTCCTTCTATGGTCCGGGCATGTAGCAAAAACCTTAACGGTCCGGACCACACGGGGAGGCTGCAATCTCCCCTTCCCCATGTCCCTGGTGACAGATGTCAAAGGCAGCCCCCCTGGACAGGACATCCCCTGGATGGGACGCCCCCCAGACTGGACACTACAAGCTCTGGAATGCAGAGTTTGATGTCCGATCCAGCATTCCGGGGTCTTGTCCGGGTCCGCTTTTTACTTAGTCCCATCTATAGATGCTTCTCAGCCCAGCTATAAAGCATATAGCTGCATAAGCACACTGATTGGTTGACGGCAAAGGTTATACAGCAATCAGAGCAAAGGAAGGGGACTATCTATACTAGATTGGATCCCCTCCCTCTCTATTGTCCTCTGTTGATCCTTCACTGCACTTTATATACTGTAGTTTATGCATCCAAAGATATTTCAGCTTTTTAGGAAACACAATATTTGTGGTAGAAAGCAGAAGAGATCTAAAACACTACAAGGTTAATGAGAGATGCCTGCCTAATCAGATTAGAATTATTTTATATACAGTACCAAGAGAATGGAAGTTTAATAACCACAAAAAGAAGAGAGATAATTAAGCTGTGCGAAAAAATATCCACCGTACTTGCATATTTTGTCATAGCTGTCTTACTGAGAAGCGATGCTTAGAGTATACAGATTATTAATGTACAAATTGTGCCTGTATTCAGTGTCCCAAAAAGTATAACGTTTTTTTTTACATCATTTATTAGTTTTAACAAATTAAATGAATGCAGTATCCAACTTCCCAACGGATTTTTAATTAATCTACTTTCTAGTGTCAAAATCCGAGATGTAAACAAAATCATTTATATTTATAGCAGCATGAAATTAATGGGCTGTAATTTGTAAAATATTCATAAACTTAATTCTCAGACACAGCAGACTGAAATAAATGTGTAATGCGAAAAAAAAATATTCATAAATATTTTCATGGACTGCATATATTTGCATATCTCCTTTCAACCTTGTACAAATCAACATTTACAAATATGCTGAATGTGAGACACTAGATCCTCTTTAGGGAATTGTTATATTTATGTACAGTAAAGGAAACTAGATTGTAATCTAATAAAAATCATTGACAACCCACAGTGAGTTACTGACAGTAGGGCTCATTTATAGACCACACGTTATGTGGAGATAGCATATTTCATTTTGGGTAAATACATCAATCTGTCAAACAAGTGAATAGGGCCACTTTACTGTTTGTTCCCTGACAGCAAACATTCTCTGTTTTGGGATTGCACACCCGGAGGGAAATTGTGGAAAAATTACTTTTGTGTCCTGCCTACCATCACTTATCACTTTAAGACCACCACTTTAGGACCATATCTTTAGGACCCAGGGGCCAGTTTCCCAGAGGCAAGTTGTAGTTTGGTGTCTTCCGTTAAAAAAAGGGAAACAAATATGTGTGTGTGTATTGTATAGTTGTTGTCACATTTGGACGAGTACCAGGAACATTCTTGTTTATATATATATATATATATATATATCACAGTGTGCTCCTTTGTAGGCACCTGGGCCAGTTATCAACACGTGGGTTTGAGTGCCAGTTTTCCCATTGCTACAGTATATATATATATATATATATATATATATATATATATATATATATATAGTCTCTCAGTGGGTCTACAGAGACAAGATCCCATAGTGATTTGGCAAGGCTCCAGCTACGTTCTGTAACAATAGCTGCTGGGTTAACGCTAGACTCACTGGATTTGACCATCTGCTGCAAAATCAGTGCACACTGGCGGATTCCATCTCACAGTCTAGCAGCAGGGGCGGGTGCACCATTACTTGCTGCAGTGCTAGCTCAGCAATACTAGGTGGGAGCTGTTCTTTACCTATTGAATGGGTTACCAGGGCTCCAGAGATAGAGCCAAATAACTACACAGCAGAAGCAGCTCTGGGAGTTGCCTCTAGGACCATCGCTTTTGGTATTACCTAATTTAGACCACCATCTTTTATGAACACCTCTTTAGGAATAACTCTTTTAGAACAATTTCCTTTAGGACTGCCTCTTCAGAACCATCTACTTTAGGACCTTCTCTTTAGAACACGCTCCTTAGGACCATCTGCTCTAGGATCATGCCTTTAGAATGGTTTCCTTCCCTATTTAGGGTCACCTGTTACGGACCATTTCCCTCCTCTACTGATCCCATGAAGTCATTTTTCTAACAGCTTCTTCCTCGTTTACTGGTCATGCTACTTACCCCCCCACTCCTCCCTGAACCATTCAGGTCCCTCTATTCCATCATTTCAGCTGCTCCCCCCCCCCCCCCATTTACCTCTGTTGTGTATTTAGTGTTTGTAATGCTCACTTCCCTTTATCAGATTCTGCATGTGATGTACTTCTGTATCCATATTTTTTTATCTTTCTGCAACTGTATCTAACTTCTGTATAACAAACAATACTAAAAAAAACATGGTGAGATACCCCAATCAGATAAATAAAATCACTGCATAATAAAATACATACAATAGCTCTAAAAATAGTCCCAACATACAGTCTATTCATACAAAAGCCTAACCTCAAATCTCCAATATATTAGTGCTATCAAGTACTTTACATATGGTATCATCATGAATTATAGAATCTAAATAAAGGAGAAATTGTGTAATACTAATATGAAGCTTCGTTCCCAGTTGAATATGTAGATAGAGGAAAGATTTGTCTTTGCAGCTTTCAAAACTCCATGAGACTGCTCCAAATAGACTGGGAAAACTAGATGAGTGGAAACATACCTACAGTACATAATGAGAGGTTTACACTGATGCTTACATGAGAACAGCATATAAGCCTATTATATATAGGTATCTCTGCCTGTCTGAGGCTTCACAAAGATGGCAGTACCAGTATAGAAGAGAAAAATATACAACTTATGGGGTGGAAAAAAACAAGGGGGGAGGTTGGACACTGTGTGGGAGTGTCCACCAAGGGGCGCTGCAATGAGCAAGGCAGCTGCACTAGCGGGTTAGTCAGGCCCGATAAGGACAAGAAAAAAACAAGGTGTCAGAACAAAGTTCTGTGGCAGCGCTATGTGGAATATACTGTATTATAATTGATTAGGAAATTGGATGATCTGTACAAATGGTTTTATTAAATTGGACAACCTGTCCATATATAAAATAAATAAGCAAAGAATGGCATGTACATACACTATAAAACTTCAACAATGAAGGAAAATAAAAATAAAAATATATAAAAACACTCTGCCTGCTGGTTATTGTACTGGTGTATACACAATTACAAGTAGTAATGGATATCCATTATAGTTACCAATCCTGGTAGTAGGGAAATGTTCCAAATTTCCGAAATGAAAGATTTGGTCGATGGGGCCCCAGTGGGCTGGAAAAGATGGTACAAGTGGTGCTGGACCGCACAGCCAGTGATGTTGGATCCTCTCTAGTTGGTGGCCTGGAGTGATGTGAAATTTTCCGTGGCCACTGGAGGTATTTCCATACGAAAATTGTCACTGATGGATGTTTTCAGTCTTGTACTTGTTGGGCTCCTGTACAGTAACTGTACAGCTTGATGGTGAGTCCGTTGGGCCAGGGATGCCTCCCAAAGCTGGGGAGGAGGGAAATATTGGTTGGGGGGTCCTCTCCAGGGGTGACCGTACCGGACAATGGATATCCATTACTACTTGTAATTGTGTATACACCAGTACAATAACCAGCAAGCAGAGTGTTTTTATATATTTTTATTTTCCTTCATTGTTGAAGTTTTATAGTGTATGTACATGCCATTCTTTGCTTATTTATTTTATATATGGACAGGTTGTCCAATTTAATAAAACCATTTGTACAGATCATCCAATTTCCTAATCAATTATAATACAGTATATTCCACATAGCACATAACTTATGGGGTGGACATACTAACAGGAATTCCAGCCCTGCCCCCCATCTCACTTGACTTACCATAGCCCGGCTCCTGCTCCTCCATCTCCTCTTCTGCTGAGCTGCAACCGGGAGGTCCCGGAGAGCAGGCTTTTTCAACTCAGAGCTCACGTACCGGCAGCCGCTCTGATTGGCTGCCGGTATGCAAGCTCTGATTGGCTCAAAAGACAGTGCAGCATTTTAATTGGCCATCGGCATCCTGGGTTGAATAAGCCTGCGCACCGGGACCTGCTTTGTACAGCTAGCTGAGTGTAGCACAGCAGAGGCAGTCAGAGGGTTTGCGGTGAGCAGAATGAGCTGCCCAGGCCCTTCCAGAGGCCGGGGCCGGGGACAGCTGTACCCACAGCACCCCTCTATTGGTGGCCCCTCTCCACCCCATGTTTCAGATGCTTTATCATTAGCAATGGGAGGCACCGCTTTTGATGCCCCCGAAACAAAAAATTTATTCAAAATGACTAAAATAATATAAAGCATATATTTATGACAAAATATGTGTCATAAGTATTTTCGTTGTATTATATTATTATGTTAATTATTTACGACGGGGGAGGCACTGCCTCCCCTGACTGCACGTCCCTGGTACATGGAGTAGTATGCCATGCCAAGGAATCTTTAATTACTGTATATAGTGTAAAACTAAATGGTTATATATTAGCCATACCAGACACAGGAGTAGGTGGTCACAAAGCAGTCTCTTCTAGCCTTATGTATATCAACAAGTGTGACATTTTTGGAGTCTGACAGATTAATGGAGTTAGGGGTGAGGGGTAGGGATTGGCGTGATAAATATTGAATTTATCAGTTCTATCAATGCTGTTAATGGCATTGACGTAAATCACAGCCTTCAGTTAGCAACATTTTGAATGACACTGCCTAAACCTTCTTTATATCATTTAACTATTTATAACATTTCCTCTTTGAATTTTGGCACCCCTGTGTTGCCTAGCAACCCAACTGAATCTGTGCATATGATGTAAACATAGAAAGTGAAATCGGTCCATGGCTATGAACATCTTTTATACTAATTTATTACAAAGTTCCTGCATTTTAATTTGAGTATGAATATACTTTTAGATACATAATTACATACCGGGCTTAGCATGATGGAGAAAGAGACACAGGTCAAATTCTGATTTTTGTACATTTTAATTATGTTGATCTGGAGTTATGCAAACCCCTAGCGCAACAGTTGCCAATTTAGACTAACAAGCATTCACAATCCCGCCCAGGCTCCAAACTGCAGAGATAGATTAATCAGTCTCCCAGTGAATATAGAGTAGCTACAGATTTCTGTTCTCATAAGAAGGCGTCCAATCCATTTTATAAGCCTCTCGAGAATTTCCCATCCCCTTGTGTAGTTCAGGAATTCCTCGCCTTATCCATCCTAGCAGTAAGGAATATCTTCTTGTACTATCTTTCTCCCATTCATAACTGATATAACCCACTAAACCAAACATACAGTAATACTTAATATGTAGGGTCTAATTCTGCATGGATCGCTAATTAGAGAATTCATGGTGGACTATGAGGAGAAAGCCGCCATCTATATAAAAAGAAAAAAAACTCCCCTTTCTAAACTGCGAGAGAATTTTGAACACTAGCTGTATCAAGCTTCAAAATTGAAAAAGTGGAGAGTGATAAACAGCCAGCCAATCAGTGGCGTAACTACTGTAAGGCAGCCCCAGCTGCCGCTTGGGAGAGCAAGCCACAGTGGGGTCTGTGTGGGCGCCGGCACCCACTTGACGCACTGACATGCTGCTGCCTGCCGCTGTCCATGGGCTGAGCACCAGAGGCTAGTCAGACACAGCACGGGTGCGGCCATGGCAGAGATGACAAATCGCTCCACTGATTCAATTGACTGTACACAGAGCCGGCTATTGGCTACTGTGTACAGGATGGAGGTGCGGATGGGCATGCTAGAGCGGCCTGGGATGCGTTGGAGCCAAGGGAAGCAGCAGTGTCTGCTGGTCTCTCTTCCTCTCTCCTGCTTCAGCTTCTCCATTATGCGTGTGACGTCATCATGTCACACACTGGGGAAACACGCTGGAGAGGAGTCCGGGGGGGCGCCACAATTTTTTGGGCAGGGGGGGAGCAAAATTTATAGTTACGCCACTGCAGCCAATCAGCACCTACCTATCCTTTTTCAAACCCAGCCTGTCACATGGCAGGAAGGAGCTGATTGGCTGGTTGTTTATCACTCTCCGTTTTATAACTTTGTGAAGCTTGATACATCTTGCCCTAAAGCTAACCGCTATCCACTCGCAAATCCATACGCAATTCCCAAACAATCGAATAGACTTTGGGCCTGTTTAGACCTGATCATATACACGCAGCCTAGCAAACAGGTAAACGTAATAGGTCTGTGGATGCCACTAATCTGTGACTGAAGGGTAGATTTACTTAGCCTTGAAAAGTAATAAAATGAAGAGTGGAAAAAACACCAACCAATCATTTCCTAGCTTTCATTTTTCTAACACAGCCTGTAGCATTGAAGGTAGGAGCTGATTGGCTGGTTGTTTATCACTCTCTATTTGATCACTTTTCATGTTTAGCACATGGTCAGCAAATGGTCAGTGCTGATGTCACAATGCTTGGGCACGCCTATTTTTTTTCTGACACCCAGAAAGCATCAGGTTACCATCCCAAAATGCTTTGTCAGGTAAAGATCTGGCCACATTGCTTTTACAATCCATACCCATTTTATGTTGCTATGCACAATGCGTACGGTGCGCATACACAGTCGTTCCATGATTGCTCGATTTGCTAACTCTAATTAGTGATATAGGGCGGGATGTTCTTACCTCCGCACCCCAGCTCCGCCATACATCGACGCCCATCGCATACATAATTATCTCATATGCTCTAACATATGCGATAATTATGGCAAAGGACAGCTCTTGTTAAGAGCTGTCCTCTGGCGGTGAGTCAGTGGGTCCCATCGGGTCTAATGCTGGTGCTGCTGCCTGCACCCGGAAGAGGATCAGAGTGCAGGGAGGAGGACACAGGTCCGGGTAGCACAGCTCTGTGCTGCCCGGACACAGGTGAGGGGGGGGGGGGGGGGGTCGGTGCGGGGCGGTGGGGGGGGCGCGTTAGAAGCCCATAGGCTTCTATGGGGCATCACCAGATTTCTCTGGCGATGCCCCCCGCCGAGTTTCCGCGGATAACGGGTTTTTTACCGCATTTTTAGTTTAGAGAATCTCCCCCATATGCTGAATTTGGCCCGAAAAGTAATAAATTATTTATTAAGCGCCACAATCACAATTTATTCTCTTATTTCTATAATAAACATATACAGTAGTAATAGTTCATATTTTGATGAAATTGTGGATGACCATGTAGAGTACCATGTCGGGAAAACTGTACAGTACAGTTTATCTACAATATATATATATATATATATATATATATCCGGACAGGTGGCCGGCACATCCACGGCTCCAAGGCTTATAGCAATGCACTGGGTGCCTTCACCATAAATAATGTAGAATAGCAAAGGAGTGCGGCACTCGCAGTATAATGAAGTACACCTTCCGTTTCTGTGTACTTCATTATACTGCGAGTGCCGCACTCCTTTGCTATTATATATATATATATATATATATATATATATATATATATATATATATATATGGCTAATTACTCCTCACCTCTATGAGTTGAAGTACTGCCAGTGACCACTAGAGGCCCCTCAACTTTCACTTTGAGCTGTGACCATTTATACTTTCACTTTGAGCTGTGACAGTATTTAGCCCACAAGCTCTACACCCCACCCACAGTTCCGATCTGCTCCTACCTCCAATCCAAAGAGTTCATGTTTTCCAGGTCACTTGACAGGTGCACTGACTGACACCAAGAAAAGATCTACAGGTGGAGCTAATTATTTAAATTGTGATTCCGTGAGGAGACCTGCAAAACATGCACTGTGTGGGGTCCTGAGGACCGCATTTTAGAACCTGTGCTGTAGATTGTAAGGGTGCGAGCAGGGCCCTCTTACCTCTCAGCCTGTCTGTTATTTCCTAGTCTTGCTTCATAACTGTTTTGGTGAAAGCACAACAAAGCATTCTGGTGTTCTAATTCATTATTCATTAAAAAAATATAATTATTTTTTTTTGACAAAAGTCAGCAAAAAAATCCAGTAAATGTTCAATGAAACACAAATATTTGTTATCTTTCCATTAAAAGTAAATAAAATGAAAACCAGCTTTCCTTCCACTGACTGTTTGCAAATAACATATAAATAATGCAGATTGCAGAAGCCACGGTAATAATACTAATAATATCAGTGGGCGGGGTGCAGACACACGCAATCAGAGGCAGCTGACTATGGTCATCATCGAGCCATCGCCTAAAGCAGGCATGTCCAAAGTGCGGCCCGGGGGCCAATTGCGGCCTGTGACGTCATTTCAAGTGGCCCGCAGCCTCCAGCCAGAAGCGGGCGGAACATCAGATGCAGGATGCACAGCACACTACAATAAAGGATGGGTCCTAGCAGGCGCGCCCTTTACCTTGCTGTCTGCAGCAGTGAGGAGGTGCCGGCCGCCACAGTGAGATGAGTTTGGCGTCTTTCGGGTGAGTGTGCGTCCAACCCCAGCAGCTGCAATTGTATATCACCCTCTTCCGTAATCACTGTGACAGGAGTGTGCGGGGAGGTAGGGCAGCAAGGGGGAAGCTTGGTCCTGTAAAATGCAGAGCGGTGGAGGGCGGCAGCGGCAGCCCAAGCATCTCCTGTCCTTGCAGTTCTTGCTTTGCCTCTCTGTTCTCTGGCTCACACAAGGGGCTGGGAAACATACAGAGAAGGGAAGGGGCAGTGGGGGACATAGAGTGAAGGAGTGTCAGGCTGGGGGACATACAGTGAATGGAGGCAGAGTGGGGGACATAGTGAATGGGAATCATACAGTGAAGGAGGGTTAGGCTTGGGGACATACAGTGAATGGAGGCAGTGATGGACATTCAGGGAAGGGGGGAACTAGGGGACAGATTGATTGGGTGCAGAGTGGGGAACATACAGTGAATGGGGGGATATAAAGTGAAGGAGGGGCAGGCTGGGGGACATACAGAGAAGGATGGTCAGACAGGGGAATATAATGTGAAGGGGGCAGAGTGGGGGACATACAGTGAATGGGGGTAGGCTGGAGGAAATACAGGGAAGGGGGGGCAGGCAGGGGAATATACAGTGAAGGGGCAGTCTGGGGGACATTAAGTGAATTGGGGGACCATTCTGATGTGATTAATGATTCAAAGAATGTCAGGCTGAATGGCCGGCCCCCACACATTTTCACCTCACCAAATCTGGCCCTCGGCGCAAAAAGTTTGGACACCCCTTGCCTAAAGTGTAAGAAGACGTAAGCACAAATTGCATCCAAATCCACATAGAAATAGATGTGTAAGAGTTCTTTTTGTGCCTTTGAGCCTGATTCAGGTCCCGGTGTTACACTGCTGGAAAACCCGCAAAGTAGTAATGGCCGGTACTTTGCACATGCACTGGACCTATACGGGTCAGCGATGTGTGTGTGTGGGGGGGGGGGGGTTGGCTGGAGGTGGGCTCCATTAAAAATACTAAGATGTGTTGCCACAGTTGTGAGGCAGGTTCCCGATGCCAGGATCAGGGTCAGATTGCCAATAGAAAGCTATAAGGAAGATCCCCGGTGGGCTGGCGCTCAGGGGGCCACCTGTGGCTGGGAGAGGATAGCGGGTGACTGACTGGTGGTGTGGTTGGGCATGTTAGGGGGGTAGAAGGTGGTTCCTTTTCAGAAATTTTCCAGGGCGACTTTAAATTCCCAATCTGCCCATGAGACCGGGGAAGGGTATCGTAATGGAAAGAAGACATAAGTATGGCTGCAACTGTGTTTCCAATGCAGATCCATGAGGAGGAATCCCACTCCTTCAATAGACCCCACCACACACAGATCCCTCCTCCACGATGGCTGCTTCCAGAAATTTCCCGGGCTGGTTTTCCATCCCAATCCACCCCTGGTCAGGATCTCCATTGGAACATGGCCTCTTTGTTCCATCTGCAGTGGCCAGCTTGTGCTAACCCATATGGGCCATGCAGTTAGCCAGTGGTGATGCAGATGATCAGATGCAACTACATTACATTATTAGTGCTATCAGTGATAGCTCCTCCGTCCACATTTACAGATGCTTGGTCTGCAGAGGCTTGGTGTGAGCGGGAACGGCGAACTGCGGGAGAGGGCGTGGGGCGGCTACGGGAGGCGCAGCTCATGGGAACGCCCAGTGTCCCATGAAAATCCTGGGCAATCCAATGGTAATGGCCCGGTGAAGTGGGTGCAGGGGGTCAGCTGCCCGCCCGCTTCCCACTGAGAGATGTCTAAGATCTGCGAGCGTTGGAGAAATCATTCCATGGTCCATTCACAGCCCTGCGGGGGATCGCGGCATGTGAGGGGGGGGGGGGGGCGTGTGGGCAACGGGTGGCATCTGGGGTACTCGCAAAGCTGCAAAAACCAGAATAAGGTCCAAAGATACAAACAAACAAATTTACACCCAACTCTGTAGGCCAGGCATTAATGCTTCACCTTTGCAATTCCCCTACAGAGGGCATGTCACCTACTGTGCACAACATTAATAAAGATTGAAAATCAACACTATGTAACCATACCTCCCAACTGTCACATTGTCCCGCGGAGGGGGGGACAGTTGGGAGCCTCCCCAGCTTGCCAAGAATAGACGCTGTGTGCATGCGCACAGCGTCTATTCAGCGCCGACGAGCGCTGAAAACGGGGCGTGGCCAGAGTTTGCGTCACCCCGTGAAGTCACGCCCCCTTTTCTCGAGGCCGCGCCCCCTTTCCGACCTCCCAACTTCAAAAGTTGGGAGGTATGTGTAACAGCAACTTGTATTTGGTGTGAAAATACACAGGAAAAATGCAATGACAGTCCATGCAATCCCTACTATACACTGCATTCATCTGAGTTAATACAATAAAAGTAACTGAGGGGCAGATTTATTAAGCTTGGAGAAGAGATAAACTGGAGATAAAGCGGAGAAAAGGTAAAAGGAGATAACGCACCAGCCAATCAGCTCCCAACTGTCTTTTTCAAACACTGCTGATTGGCTGGTGCTTTATCTCCTTTTACATTTTCTCCGCTTTATCTCCAGTTTATCTCTTCTCCAAGCTTAATAAATCTGCCCCTGAGTGTGAATACATGAGCCGTATCATACTGATAACTGTTTGCGTGTGTCTGTAAATGACATGATGCAGCTGCTGCATACAGTCATACCATTTACTACATCCTAGTGCAGCCTGTTATTTACAAAACACCAAGGAGTTTGCCGATTGGACATTAAAGAGAATGAATAGAAAGCTGACATTTGTTCAGGGTCACTAGGTGGCAGCAAATAACACAGCAAATTAGTCTTCTCAGCGTGACCTCGTGTTCCTGTTTCCAACCTGCAAATGTGTACAAGCCGCAAACATGTTACGCACACAGCCCAGTCCTTGTACTGCACCTGCTCATGGATGGTTATGTAACTAGTAGAGAATGGAGGTTTTTAAGCAATGATTAACTACAGTCATCAATAATTTCAATGTAACAAAATACTTAGCATTTACTGAGGCTCAACTCTACCCTGAGGCCTTCGCAACAATTCATTTCCAGCGATTGAAACGCTGATTCGGCTTATTTAACGCTAATAAAAGTGATTCAATATAGTAATGGAGCAGTCTGGCATCACCCGTAAGTTTTACTTTGTGTGAATCCCAGCAATATTAAAGCACTATTCCAGTATTTAAGTACTGTAATTCCTTCAGTCCTGCAATATAATACATCCCAACCAGTGGCGGCTGCAGCTACGAACATACATAACAGCAGGGGTGCCCAAACCTGTCATCAAGATTTACCAACAGTTCATGTATATCAGTCAACCTGTGGATCTACAGGACAGGGTTGCCAACTTTTGTTATCTCCTCTCCGGGAGAAGCCCGGAGAGGAGACTTTCAGCAAGAGTTCGGCGGGTGGGGCTAAATGACACGAATATGACACTTTGACTACCCTCCCAGAGATCGGCAAATCAGGTTAGCTAAACGCCGCAGTCAGGTGGGGAGGAAGCCACAAACAGGGGGAAGGCGGGGGGTCCCCAGAATCCGGGAGGGTTGCCCACCTTTCCGGGGGAACCCTGCTATAGTAGGAATGAATGCAGCATGTTTGAAAATGTGACAGTAATGATCTGTGCACATCTAGGTGATTGGAAAGCATGGACTGTTACTAGATTGTAACCTCTTCCGAGCAGGGCCCTCCTTCCTCCTGTTGTCAAAGCCCACTTCTCTTCACATTTCACTCACAGCTCCCCTATACCATACCTCCCATCTGTCCCGCTAAACGCGGGAACGTCCCGATTTTTGGGGACGTTCCCGCAGCCGGCAGTGTCCCGCTGTGGGGGGGCAGTTGGGAGTCCCCCCCCCCCAATCTCACAGAATAGACGCTGTGCGCACAGCGTCTATTCGCGGCCGGAAAACGAGGGCGTGGCCTAGTTTGCATAAGCCACACCCTCATTTGCATACACCACGTCCCCTTTTCGGCCGCTCGCGCGGCGATTCCAAACTTCAGAAAGTTGGGAGGTATGCCCTATACTCAAACACTCAGTGACCATCTTCGTCTGCATACTCATCTCCATCATTGGCCACAAGCCTCTAGTTGTATGTTGATTGAGTCCTCACTACTTACATTTAAGCTTTAATGTGTATTGAACTGTGGCGCTCTTTACTTGTGCTCTACTTTTGTTATTTATTCAATGTAGTACTGTTTTGTCTCCCTGTACTGTTCCTTTGTACGGCGCTGCAAAACACTTCTGGCACCTTATAAATAAAAATATAATAATAATAATAATCTTGAGGACCAGTTTGGCCATCCCTTGCATTGCAAGGTAGAGCCTGTCCGCATCGGTCAAAGTGCCCAAACACAGTGCGGTGATGGCACCCGTTATGGGCTGGATCGCATCGCAACGCATGCATTTTGCATGTGATTTG
The DNA here is from genome assembly GCF_055691185.1 of Crinia signifera. Classification (NCBI taxonomy): domain Eukaryota; kingdom Metazoa; phylum Chordata; class Amphibia; order Anura; family Myobatrachidae; genus Crinia; species Crinia signifera. The sequence goes on along the minus strand of NC_139221.1, from coordinate 48,826,573 downwards.
CGTGCGATGCGATCCGCAAGCAGTACAAGAAGTATGTGCAGCACATACTTTTTGTACTGTGCGATGAGATGCCGCGGGAGCGCGCATCACATCACATTGCATGAGTCTCCTACCTCCCAACTGTCCTGTTTACCGCAGCAATGTCCTGGTTTTTGGGGACCTTCCCGCGGCCTGCCCGGGGCCAGCAGTGTCCCGTGGTGGTGGGGCAGTTGGGATTCCCTGGTGCCACCCGCTTGTCAGCAGGGAATAGACGCTGTGCGCATGCACACAGTCTCTATTACCCGCAGGCAGGGGGCAGCAGCGGCTAAATGGGGGCATGGCGCCTCGCATGAGTGACGCTATTTGAAGGCCATGAGCCCTCACCATGAGGCCACGCCCCCAAAATGTAAACTTTCACACCCCTACTGCCACTGCGGCGCACGCCTGCCAATCCATCTCTTTACTTTGCACAGAAGTAGAAGCCTCAGATCACAGTACAGAAGTGGCATCAGAAGAAAGGTGCGGGCTGCACCTGGGTGTCACCCTCACAGACATGCCAGCTTCTTCACCCACGGCGATGGGAGCGGAGTACTGCAGTGTGACATTCTCCTGTAGTCTAATTAACCAAAAGGAAACGTGAAAACTGCGCTAATTGGTAGAAATCACAATCTGATACACCATGGAGGAAAACTCATGTATAGCAATGGAAATGGAGACGGTTTCAAAAATATATAATTCATATACAATTTATTTTAATACATAGAAATATTTTTTAATTAGGCGGCCACCTATGCATGCAAAATACAAAATGATAATATAAAATAGTAGTAAGTGTACAGTTTTAGAACAATATTTATAAAACATATCAAATATATACGGAAGGACTTAATATTCAAAGATAAATATATAATATACTTTCAAATTATGTCCGCAAAAATACTGTGAACTTGCTTGTAATATAAATGGATGCTTTGCCAAGATATTATCGGTAATAGTGCCGAGCCACAGCACAAAAGTTTTTTTGGTTTTGCCGGTGTAAATTAGTAAGTGGTTCATTTGCACCGCCAAAACAAAAAAACAGTGGACAGTCAAATGACTAATGACTGTCCACTGTCCTTTTGGGATATATTTAAATGTTAACACAACCTACAAAGAGTATAAATAATGACAAAGTAATGCTTTCTACTATCGTCTTTATTGGAAAATCTATTGCACTGTTAAGCAAATTACCTGTCGCCCTGGTTGCAGTACATTAAATTTTACATTAACAAGGATCTTGCTTTTGTATCCTTGTTTTAGAAGCTCCAGTCCCAGGGCTTGGCATTAGTAATGGCAGAAATAATTTGTGAGTTAATAGACATGAAATGCCATCTGCAGTAGCAGGTTAGTAAGACTAGCCATAATAAATTAAACCCATTAACACCCATTACGGTTATTTATATATTATATTAGAAATGATGGGAACTCCGAAGCCCTGCTAATTATCTGTGCCCTCAGAATTTTGCGACAATGCCGCCATTGTATCAGTATGTTTCTATTGAATAATGGTGCAGAAAAACAACATTAATTACGGGCATCCTAACAAAACAGTACAGCTGTTACTGCGAAATATGTTTTTATTTATAAACAGCCAACACAATGCTGCTTTGTGACATTTACCATATGGACTATGACATATTTATGGAATGTTCACAATAGATAATGCCTACATTTAGCTGTAAATATCTGAAAATACTATGCATCAAAAAAGAACATGTGCTGTACAGTATATAGTGTTAACAAAATGGTTTTACTGTGGCTATGGTTATGTGTTAAAGCAGGGTTGCCAACTTTCAAAGACTGTCAGCAGCACTTTAGAGGGTGGCAAATCCAGCAATTTGTGGGTCCTCGTGGAGGAGGCAGGACTACATATGCAAATATCATCATTTTAGCCCCGCCTCCTCCTTGAGGACCCACAAATTGCGTTAATTTAAAGCTGCAGCTGGGGAGATGCGTGGGTCCTGTGGGAGGTTTGCCCACCTTTTCCGAGGGGGCCGGGAGGGTGCCCTTCCTGGGAGGGTAGGCAACCCTGATTTAAAGAGATCTTTTACCTATAGGCTTTGGAGTTGAAGCAATATTTAGTCAATCACTTCACTACCAACTAGACATTAAGGACACATGAAACAAAATGGGGCAGATGTACAGTATCAAGCCAGCTACAGTGATAAAGCGGTGATAAAGTGGAAAGTGATAACGCACCAGCTAATCAACTCCTAACTGGCATTTTTCAAACATTGGCTGGTGCATTATCACCTTCCACTTTATCGCCAGTTTATCACTTCACCAGGATTAATACATCTGCCCCAATGATCTTTATGAGTCATGATGTTCCTACTTCCCATTACATTGATAGGCTGTACAGCTTTGTAAATATTGTTTCTGTCTAAAAAGCGGCCTCCACTGTGTGTGGGTGACAAGTCCAATACAGTGGAGATGCCGATAAAACATTCCATGTGTACAGCTACTGTATATAAATGTAGTTTTAATGGAATATCATTTTCAGTACAGGGTTTCATATTAAGGCCAATCGTATTAAATTGGAGGCTGTGAAATTAATTATACAAAGCTCACACACTTCAATTGCTTAGTAGTGTGTAGTATGTACTAGGCAGTAGAGAAAGATAGAGTGGATGGAGGTAAGTACCAGCCAATCAGCTCCTGACTGCCGTTTTATATATGTGTTTGAAAAATGACAGTTAGTAGTTAGACGGTTGGCACTTTATTTCCATTCAAATGATCTCTCTTCAAGCTTAGTAAATAGAACATTTTATCACTATCCATGCTTTGATAATCCCCCACAATGGAGGAAATGTATTAAGATGGGAATAGGGATGGACATCGTAGCCTTTGCCATCAATGGTTGCTATCGATGGCAAAAGTGCACATGGCCATCGATAGTGTAAAACTATGCAATGGGTGACCATCGATAGCTTTACATATCGATGGTCATCTATTATGTGTGAGTGATTGGCCTGTGGGCCAATCAAAACACATGGGCGGGGCTGCCGTGTGTCGGGGCGCGGCTATGCTCCGTGTCCCGGCACTTTGAAAAAAAAAAAAAAAGCAAAACATAGTTTTTGCTGTGCCATCGATGTAGGGAAACCATCTGGTTCTCCCTCATCGATGGCAAAAGTATTCGACATCGGCCATAAACCATCGATGATTTTGAATCATCGATGGTCAATGGCCATCCCTAGATGGGAATAAGACTTCCCATTTGATGTTGCTATGGGCAACAAATCAGAAGATACTTCTTATTTCTTTAGCACCCTCTAGAACAGGGGTGGGCAATAAGCGGCCCTCCAGCTGTTGATGAACTACCCATCCCAGCATGCCTTGCATGGCCAAATACCAAAACTAAGGCAAGGCATGCTGGGATGTGTAGTTCATCAACAGCTGGAGGGCCGCTTATTGCCCACCCCTGCTCTAGAAGATAGTAGCCCATAGCAACATCACATGTGAAGTCTATTTCCCATCTTTGTAAATTTTCCCCAATGTCTTTTGATGGACCCTCATACAGGGCACAGTAGTAGCTCTGCTTATAGCCTTGAAATGTAAGCTCATGTTTTGATTAGAGATATTGAATTATTGGTTCTTGACTGTGTACAATCTAGATTTAGGCTGGTATTCAAAAAACCCCCGATCACCGATCAGGGGTAATTGTCTTGCTGGTGGGATATTCAGTTATGCTTGATAAGCCTTCGGCAGGCAAAGCAAGATCTCAGAAAAATGCCATGAAAAATGGGGCTGTTTCTAGCGAAAACACAGAGCTTTCACTGAAATTGTGGGTGAAATTTTATTTTTCAGGCATCTAAAATGGATATCCCTCTGAAATACATTGACAAAACATCGGGAAGATGTCAGTTAATTGCACCTGAGGTTTGTTCGGCACAAATTGAATGGCAGCCTAAATGCTATTTGGGTGATCTTCAATATTCCATATTCTATTAAGTACTAATAATGTGCAGAATACTAATTTACATCACTCTCTGCTTTGTAGCTATTGTGTGCTTTAGAGGGGACAAATATGGATGACCGGCGGTTAGGATGCCCGAGGTCAGAAAACCCCTGTACACCTCCGCCTAAACCTAATCGCCACAGCCTAACCCTATCCTCCCCTTCTAGGTGCCTAAACCTACCCCCCTCCCTGCAGCCTCAGCCTAACCTCACCCCTTGCAGCCTAACCCCAAGTCACCAGTGCCTAAACCTAACCCCCCTCCTATCCATGGCTGCACGCTGGCCAGCCTGGTTAATTATCGATTGTTATGTTGGAGGTTGCTATGCCAACTGTTGGAATTTCTGCCTCAGCATCCAGATCCTTTTGGAGATCCAGTGTCAGAAATTGTGGGCACACGTCTGCGCCTGCAACCGCATCCATGTCCCTGTTCAGCGCTGTCCTTTCATTCTCCATAGCGTAATCTGCATGATGAATCCCTTGCGCCTAGTCGGCGTCCCATGTTGATTCCAAGCCGGTCACATGCTGCATGGGTGCTGCCATGACACTTGCAGTCACATGTCCGATTCCTCCAATGAATTTCCTGTGACCTTGTTACTCTGACCTGTGCACTTGATCATCTGCTCAAGGTGTGCACAGCGATTTCCTGGGCTTAATTGATGCTGTACAATACAGTTCAGTGTGCTCCAACCGTGCGCACAGCAGCCTTATCAAAGTGGTGTATGAAGGGTTTTCCCTTTACCCTTTACAAAATACAGTGCGAAAGGAAAGTATACATAAGTTAGAACCAGGCGCTGATTTGTTCGATAAATGTGGTACTTCTCCGCCGTTATTTAAGCGATGGTACAATGTGGGAGGAAAGTATGCATATAGTGAAGTACGTTTTGGGTACAACAAAGTTTTAATATACACATACAATAGGTTCTGGCAGGTCACATTCAGATCCTCCAGACCAATATAAAACAATTAACAGTTAAAAGTAACAATGGTACAATGAGACCATATGGGGGGCCACTTGCTGACTGAAAGATAGGACAATTACCGGATTTGTTGGAACTGAAGGACAGTTCTAAAAGCGGGTGTGTTTGTCCCGGGGCAAATCACAGGTTTCAGGTCCAACGTCCCGGCACCGCTCTTCTCAGGCAACAATGGTGAAGCTTTTTTGACCGACGCGTTTCGACTCCTTCTGGAGTCTTTTTCAAATACACCACTTCAGACCTTGAAAAAGACTCCAGAAGGAGTCTAAACGCTTCAGTCAAAAAAGCTTCACCATTGTTGCCTGAGAAGAGCGGTGCCGGGACGTTGGACCTGAAACCTGTGATTTGCCCCGGGACAAATTTCACACCCGCTTTTAGAACAGTCCTTCAGTTCCAACAAATCCGGTAATTGCCCTATCTTTCAGTCAGCAAGTGGCCCCCCATATGGTCTCATTGTACCATTGTTACTTTTAACTGTTAATTGTGTTATATTGGTCTGGAGGATCTGAATGTGACCTGCCAGAACCTATTGTATGTGTATATTAAAACTTTGTTGTACCCAAAACGTACTTCACTATATGCATACTTTCCTCCCACATTGTACCATCTCTTAAATAACAGCGGAGAAGTACCACATTTATCGAACAAATCAGCGCCTGGTTCTAACTTATGTATACTTTCCTTTCGCACTTAATTGATGCTGTGACTTGCAGCCAATCATAGACCAGCAGGGGGATATAGGTCAGGCCTCTGGCACTTCGTCCTTGCTTTGAACAATGTATCTGATCCCTGAGTACTCCCCAGAAGTCAGCGTTCTAGGCTCCCTGTTCCAGAGTTACCTGTGAAGTGCACCTGCCGCTAAACAGCTCCCTAGTTAACCATTCATCCGCCAGGTTACTTTCCAGCTAATAACATCCATAGCTCCCAGTCCGACACCAAACTTTTTGGCAGGGGGGGAGCAAAATGTATAGTTACGCCACTGCTCAAGCCTTCCGTGTTCCAGTTCCCTGACCCTTCCACTGGCTCACTGCTGCCACAGCCGAGCCCTGACATCCAGCACCGGTCTTCTGAATGCAGTTGGGATGCTGGTGTCGGTATAGTGAATGTCAGCATCCTGCCCACGTGCTGCCCACATCCCCTTCACAGATACATACTTTTACATGTTAAAGATTATCCTATATATTTTAAAGACTATTGAAATGCCTACATTTAAACAAAGAAACTGAGTCTTGTTGTACAATGCCCTGGATATTAAAAGTTGCAGCCTGAGTTTTGCAGATGCGACTGACTGTGTTCACTTGCGATTATGGGGGTTATTCGGACCTTATCACACAGCTGCAAATTCACAAGCCAGGCAATAATCGAACAGCTGTGCATGCATAAGGCCCATGGTATGCATGCGTAAGACCATACTGCTATGAAATCCTGCTACTTTTTTATTACTTACCGTACGCAAGTTGATTGACAGGAAGCCGGCATCTGTGGGCGGTGGTTAGCCAACCCTTTTCTGTGTCAGGAAAAACACAGGCGTGCCCAGGCATTTTCAGTAAAGGTGGGTGACGTCAGCTCCGGCCCCAATCAGCCTGTTTCTATCACATTGACCAAGTAGGTCCTGGTTCATGCACAGACTGCACACACCGGAGAAATCATTCAGTTGTGAATGGATTCGCAGCCAATCACAGTCCTGTCCGGCCTTGCACAGGGCGGGATTTAACTCTGGCTGGGCGACGATTGATTGGAGAGCTCTACAAATTAGCAGTCCAGTAATCAGTCTAAGCACCAGATTATGTTAATTTGCCAAAAACGATAAATACTGTCGTTGGTAAATCAACAATTTAAGAGAAAATAAAGAAACCTGAACCAGAATAATTTGTGACCCAGCGTAATTACATGACAAACCACCCTCTAATAGAATCATGGTTTTACTGTTGTGCAGAGCAAGCATACTGTATGTAAATGTACGACTGCATCTCTGGCACATGGTACCCAAAGGCTTGTTTTACTAGCACTGACATCAGCGGATTTAAACAATTCAAAACACTGATGTATTGTCAATTTAAAACAAACACTACAGCATAAAAGATCATTAAAAATAAGCATGATATGCATAATGATAGCAGAGTTTCTAACAGAAACAGAAAATTCTACAATGTGTCTTAATAACTGAAAATATAATTTTCCTCCTTGGAGTAAAACACCCTAATGCATGCTGAGATTCTACCTCTTTCATCACCTAAACCAGGCTAGAATGTCTAATAGAGATTTATAACTGTAGTACTCAATCTAAGCTCCTGCGCTTCGCCTCCAGTCATATGAGGTCATTGTGTTATCCCGGGTGCCATACAAATCAATTGGATACCCAGAGTTGTGACAGAGGTACAGTACAGGTGACAAGTTGACACTAATTTAGTTTTACTGCAGGAGGGGGAACTAGGAATCAAACATTTTACCTGCTTGTGTATATTAATAATATCCATGGTTTTTCTATCAGTTTAACTGCAGTTTCAGTGTAACAGAACAAAGTAGGTGAATTTAATCATGATTTCAAAAATATTCAGCAAAGAAGATCATTATGGTCATTATGCCCAGTATGCATAGTCATTACCATAATAGGGTGGGAAGCACAGCAAATCCCTGCACACCTCCAGACGTCTGTTGAGATGCCAGTCCTCCAGCAAACTGTAGTAATGATCTTTTGCTGGGTTCTACCATGGGATAAGAGATTCCTCTTCTGGGCTTCAATAAAATCTTAAATTTTCCTGCTCTTGAACCCACTGCTGAGATACTGCTTGATATATCAGGAAGGTTGTAGTTTTTGTTCAGTTCAGTAACTGTTCTACACACAGGTAGGAGCTGCCAGTCGAAGATAGGTACAGTGGGGCGGGGATCTCTGTGGTCTGCTACTTGGAAAACTGGGAGAAGCTGTCATTTTTTCTGGCAAAAATGGCAGATATTGGGCTAATCCATTGACACTCACATAAGCAGAGAAATATTAATGAATGGGAAGGCCCATATGCAAGCAGTCTTTTCACTGGCCTGCAGATCATAGCTGCCTACCCTCCTGCATTCTGCATGAGACTCCCTGAATTAGCAGCAATCTCCCTCTCTCCCTCATTAGTCTAGCAATCTCCCTCGTTTCACCTGTTACACATTACACTGTTACATGTTTTGGGTTATAAAAGGAATGAGAGATAGATAAATTTAGATTGAATCATTAGCACCATTTCCCAGCACTTTATCAAGTGTAGCAGTTCTAACTAACTGCTTTGGGGCTCATCTACATTAGGATATAAGTCATTTTAAAAGATGTAGCAGTACATACCCATGTTTCTAGGTGCCACGTTCACAATCTCTTTTCACAATCTCTCCATATATGGATCTAGACACGACCTCTTAAGTGGAGCATGACACACCCTCAATGGGGCGCTGTGCAAAATTCTGCTACCAACTATAATCTCCCTGAAACTAGTTGTTAAAAGTAGGCAAGTATGCTGCAGATCCTTTCATGCCAGCAGCACAATTTTTCCAGTAATGTTTTCTTGCAATACTTGTATACCAGGTTAGGAGTGGGCGGCACTTATATGACAAAGAACCTTGCGCCTTCCAACCAATGCTCACATGCAGACAGTTTCTTTTGCAGAACAAATGAATAGAACCCCTTAACAAATCAAAGGGCAGCAGAGCATACTTGCCTACTTTTGAAAACTACTTTCAGGGAGATTATAGTTGGTAATAAAATTTTTCACAGTGCCCCATTGAGGGTGTGTGTCATGCTCCACCCAAAGGGCGTGTCTAGTTCCATATATGGAGAGATTGTGAAAAGAGATTGTGAACGTGGCACCTAGAAGCGTGGGTGTGTACTGCTACATCTGAGAGGAATCTTTTAAAATGACTGATATCCAAATGTAGATGATCCCCAAAGCAGTTAGTAAGAGATACTATACTTCGTAAAGTGCTGGGAAATGGTGCTGATGATTCTATGTAAATGTATCTGTGTCTCATTCCTTTTTCCACCCAAAAATTTAACAGTGTAATGTGGGCTAAAAGAAATGAGGGAGATTTCTAGACTAATGAGGGAGAGAGGGAGATTGCTGATATTTCAGGGAGTCTCCTGCAGAATGCAGGAGGGTAGGCAACTATGCAGCAGAGCGCAGGAGTCTTTGCTATCTTCTGCACTGGCACTATCTTTCCAAAGAAATCACCCAAAAGATGGTGCTGCCAACAGCAGGCATAGATGAAAAGCTATTGAAAGACACAGTGGAGTCTGTTCTGATCCATGGGCCCTTACGGGCCGCACACTGGGGCTTATTCAGTAGCATTGAATAATGCGCGCACACAAGGTTGTGGACTGCAGTTGCATTGTGAAAGTTACATTGGGAGAGTGACAAGGCAGTGTGGGGGTGGCGACCGGAGGTTGTGGGGGGCAGCAACCTGGAGTTTTTGGGAAGTACTGCGGACAAGACTGGTGGGTTCGAACCGTTGAGGGGGGGGGGGGGTTGTGGCGGCTACATTTGGCTAAATTAAAACTCATGCTGAATCAGGCCCACTGTAAACAAATTATAGATAAACCACAACTGCTAAGTCTGCAAGTCACTTTAATAACAATGGCTACTGAATTAATAAAGTCTTTAATTATTTTATTGTTGTCATCAATGTCACAATACATTGCACATACTTCAATAACATTAAAAAACTGAGCTTATCTCAATTAATAGAAGACTATTTAGGAGTCTGCAGACACAGAATACACCCCTGCCTACAGGAAACACTGGGAGAAGAAGGATAAAGTTATCCATATCTTCGGAACACAATTTCAAAGCACTCTTTGCACCCAACGTGTTTCGTCTAAGAAGACTTCTTCAGGGGACCTACTGATTACAAGTGAAACACACTAGCCATGAGTTTCTCCACATTCTCAGCTAAAGGTTATATATATTACTGCAGTACTTGTACACCGGGGTAGGAGTGGGTAGCACAGATATAATAGAGAACCTTCCACCTCCCCACCACTACTCACAAGCAGGAAGTTTCTTCTAGAACCCCGACGTGATATCCAAAATCTGTGACTAGCCAACACAGTATCCCTACTCTCTCGGAGGTTTTGGGCAAATCTTTATTACTATTCAGGTAGTCCACCGGATATATCAATGCCAGAAAATAAACTTTTCAATGATGCCAAAACTCATTAAATCAAACCATTGTTATACTTTTGTCTTTTTTCTGTTCTCTTCCATAAGTTGCACATTTTATATTTGCAAAAGAATCCGCGTAGAGCGTATCAAATCTCAGAAGCACAAGTTAATAAAGCAACACATGACTTGCTGGCTTTACCGACAAAGCCCTGTGCTTTATTCTTATGACTATCAATATAATTTTAATGACATAAAAAGCTATCACTGATAGATTTGTAACACCATAACATTCACTGTAAAAAGACTGTTTCTTTCTGAAATAAAAAGACCTGAGGGACTCTTAAATCTTGTAGACCATATCCAGTGTCTTTTATTCAGTATTGTGAAGTTTAAGTAGGTCCAAATATGAAGTGACTACATACATACAGATCTCAAAGGAGGAACCAATTACTATGAAAATGTCAGTCTTTGAAACTTATTTATGTTTTTTTTAGCTTTTATTTCTGTAGTTATTAAAAACAGGTTTTTATGTATAATATGAATTGTGTATATAATAGTCAAGGGTGATATGCCCCATGTCTATCATATGTAGCAAAAGTGGGGGCCAAGGGCGTAACTACCATTGGTGCAAGGGGTGCAGCTGCTACGGGACCCAGAGCTGAAGGGGGCCCATCTTTACTGTCTAAGTAATAGGTTTTACATACATTTATCACCATCAGTTGTGAAATAGGGGGCCCTTACAAAATGTTGCTATGGGGTGAATAAATATCTAGTTACGCCCCTGGTGGGGGCATATGCCCCCCTTGAACAGATCCCATCCAAGGGAGGTATGGATCATTAGGTTGATCCAAGAAAGGTCGATACTCCTAAGGTCAACACCGGAAAGTCGACAGTGTCCTTAGGTCGACCGGCGGAAGGTCGACAATGTAGAAGGTTGACACATATTTTTTGTTTTTTTTAGACGTCTAGTTCTAGACGTCTAGTTCTGGACACTGTCTAAGTGTATGGCAGCCCATCGCATCGCTCGTTGCGCTCACAATGCTTCGGGCACAGTGACTCGCTACACTCGGCACACTATTTTATTCTCCCTCCATGCCCTAGTGGATGAGTGGGCATGTACTACCGCATGTTCTGGAACCACAGTGGGGAAAAATAAAAAAAAACCATGTCCACCTTCTGCATTGTCGACCTTCCACTGGTCGGCCTAAGGACACTGTCAACCTTCAGTCCCTGTCGATCTTCTGCCTGTCGACCTTCCAGTGTCGACCTAAGGAGGGGACGGTAAAGGCACATGGGTGGGCAGTTTGGGGTTGGTTGCAGTCACCCATCATATAGTATAATATAGTTCTGGACTTTTGTCAATAGTGAGTTAGCTAGTCAAGACCAGGAAAGCGTATACATCCTGGACTATATCTTGGTGTGCAATACATTTGCAGATGTGCACAGGTAGATTGGATAATTGGACCATCTGGTTGGATACTGCAATCTCTGAATAACATTTTTAGAAGAGCCAAGGCACATAACCATATATAAGCAGCACTCCACGCCGAATAAGTCACCATGTTCACTTCCTTTGCAAACTCGTTTTGAAGCTCAACAGAGGCTATGATTAATACAAGAGTGGTCTGCGACAGCAGGAAGGTCTTGACTGATGGCAAGATGCTTTTGGGGAGAAAGTACTGCTCCAAACCACTGTGTTTAAGTGGTTTGCAGAATGTCAGTGCAGAAAAAGTTCCCTGGAAGACAAGATGCGCTGCTGCGGAACTGTGTCCCCCATCACTGAGGACAACGTTGCTTCCATGCTGGCCATAGTAGATATGGACACGATGGTGACAATGACCCATTTAGAGAAGGACATAGGCATCTCCGTGTGATTCAATTGAAGATGTTTCTGCATGTTGGGTGCCCCATCAGCGAACACAAGGAGGCTCGTGTGACATGGTGGCCAGGTTTTGAAGTTGCTCAAACTCTGGGAGATCATCAGTGGGGATGAATTCAGGATCTACAGTTTAGTCTGGTCTTATAGCTACCGTACCACTCGTACAGCAGTGCATTGTAACTGGGTACTGGTATGCCAACCAGTACCTTCAATATGTGCTCAAAGTCATTTCCAGTTGCCATCCAAGAACTCATGCTCATGGTGCCCTTTTTATGATGTCAATGCACCTGCCCACAAGTGGTGTGTCAGGAGCTTGGTCATCTTCCGTACAGTTCTTTCTAGGCCCCCGTGACTTCTTTGTGTTCTCACAAATAAAGTGCAAAGATGAATGTGATTTGTTTTGATTCACAGTACACCATCATTTACAGTAGCATCATTTACAGTAGCATTAGTACCTACCTGCTTTTGACAGGTCAGGCTTGGTAAATACTTTGAAAATATGTAATATTCTACTTTTTGTGCATCCAGTAATGCACACCCCTCATATAGGAGAGCAGTCGTGATGGAGAAGGGCAGCACAACTTGCGAGTTCTTGGAAATGGCTTCCAGCAATTGCATCAGGCATTGATTGGCGTACCAATCCCTAGTGATGGCATCCTACTTCCCGAATGGTACATTAGCTACATGACCATTCTTGGCCACAAAAACACCCACCATCTGCTTGGCCACACTGCACTCTCATCAGAACTTCAGTTGCATCCAGTGGTTGTGTGTCCAAGGATGTATGCTGCACTACATGTAATATGTGCATACACCTGGTGGAAGGGATGGAGTTAGAGGGGGTCATTTAAGTTTCACTATATAGTTTCAACAAGGGAATATAGTTTTGGAGTGGAGCTGCCTTTTTACATTTGGATTTATTAACTATGTGTGATACTCCATGGTTGCAATATATACTAACAGAAGTTGCAGCTGCAGTCCTGTGAGGGTAACAAGGGATGGCAAAGCCACCCGAAAACCCTTCAGAGGGTTCTAGAAAGTCACGTGCCCACAGAAAAAAGTGTAAGGGCCTACACAACATACTCCATAGAATGGTGTAGCCAGCCAACAATCAAAGTGAGCTGAATCGGCACTCCCGCACATTAGCGCAATGCACCCTGGGATCGGAGCAGTGGCGTAACTAGCTTTTGGGCGCCCCCCCCTGCCGTTAAAGGGAGGGCGCCCACCCACGCACCCTGCCGCACCAACCCCCGCCCGCCGCACCAACCCCCGCCCGCACCGCCGCACCAACCCCCGCCCGCACCGCCGCACCAACGCCTGCCCCGCCGCACCAACCCCGCCTCGCCGCCCATGCAATCCCCCCCATCCCCCGCAGCTTTACCTACGCTCAGTACGCGCTGGTCCCGGCTCCCTTCTTCTGCTATGAGGACCACCACAAAATGTCCGCCCCCATGCAGCAGACAGTTTCAGAGAACTGTCTGCTACATTGGGGCGGACATTTTGTTGTGGTCCTCACAGCAGAAGAAGGGAGCCGGGACCAGCGCGTACTGAAGAAGACACTGACAGGTAAAGACTGCGGGGGATGGCGACGGGGCAGCGGGGTGTAACTATAGTACTGCAGCCCCCGGCGCCCGCACATGCACAGTGCGCCCCCGCGGTCGCGGGGGCTGCGGTGCTATAGTTATGCCCCTGGATCGGAGATGCCGCTGAAGAGGATCCTGAAGGCTGCCATGGATATCGGGGTACCATCGAGGCACCATCAGGGGACCAGGTAAGCATGGAGAAAAAATATTCCAAAATCCGGAAAAATCCCTTATTTTAAATGCTCTTGGTCCCGAGCATTTCGGATAAGGGATACTCAACCTGTACCTCCTTCCGCTCTCTGTGCCTCTGGGCATATGCCAATTTAATGCCCCTTGTTGTTATACCCTGCAGGGTACTCATAGGTTGCCTGTGTTATCACTTGAGCACATTTTCTCTTCTCGTGTCCTTGTGACACCTTTGATCATTTTTAAAACACAATAGCCGAGTGTTAATAGCTTGGGAAATGAGCAGCGCAATATAAAATTGTCATCCAATTTTAATGTCAAAACATCTACTGTACCTCAACGGATAAATGTTTTGTTGCTTGTGGTATTATATCGGAATGTGTACTTTGCATTGTAAATATGCACTGTGCCATTACCCTACATGACATTCATTATAATTAGAATTAGTCTGCGGCAGTAAAAGATTTACAGATGTCACATTACTCAACCACAGCTGTTTGTTCACCTTGTGACTGTACGACTTTATCTTCAGAACGTGCAATTAAATTCATTTTCTCTCTGAAAGCTTTATTTAAAATGTAAGAAATCATATTACCAAACACAGCTTTTAGACGGGAAGCCAGGGAACGTAGCGCATGAGAAATCTTTCTGTGTCGTGTCAATGACAAAATTCCCTTACGTTGATAATACATTTCTAATTTTCCTTTGTAAAGCTCCCTGATTAACTGGCTGATTTTGGCTACATATGTTGTGTTACTATCTTCTGGCTCCAGCCCAAGCCCACAGCCAGAGTCCTGACCTTTTCCAAGAGGTTTGTCATATTAATCTCCAGATGGCACTAGTCCTAAACTGAGGCAATTCATTTCTAGTATGAAGCTTCTTACATTAGGTTCAGCAAACAACTTCTTCTGGCTGTGGGGCTGTTTCAGATGTGGAACGCTGTTCATACAGTCAGTGGTGGTTTTTACCCCTCCCCCCAGGTAAAATCTGTCGCTGTGCTCAGTGTCAAGGCTGTAATCAGGAATTTTGGGGCCCGGTACTCATTTCCAGCCCCCCCCCCCCTCACTTGACTTGCCGTAACCCAGCCCCTGCTCCCCAATCTCCTCTGAACGTCCCAGAGCGCAGGCTTCTTCAACTTAGGATGCCGGCGGCCAAAATAAAATGCAGCACCGTCTGGTGAGCCAATCAGAGCTTGCGTTCCAGCAGCTGTTTCGATTGGCTGCCGGCACTCTAGCTCTGATTGGCTCAAAAGCCGGTGCCGCATTTTAATTGGCTGCCTGCGTCCGGGGTTGAATAAGCCTGTGCTCTGGGACCTACTTTGTTCAGCGCACTAAGCGCAGTGCAGTGGAGGCAGTCGGAGGGGGGGGGGAGGGGTTGCAGTGGGCAAAATTAGCTTGGGCCCGGGACAACGGCACCCAAAGCACCCCCCTATTGGCGGCCCTGCTCATTGTTATGCTGGGTACACACCATAATGATTTGGCCTCAATTCCCACAATTTCAATACAATCTCAACCAATTGAATGTAAATTGGGCATGTTTTAGATCCGATCCGATGCGCGTCCCCGCTGGTCGTTTTGCAGATCCTACCTGCTGGGGTCAGGATTTGAAAACGACCCCTTCAACTGGGTACAGATCACAATCGGATCGGAATCAGATTGGATGCAGCACGTGAGCAGATCGTGTGCTCGAACAGATCGTGCGACCATCGTATGGTCATCGCTCGATCTGCTCATGATCATGATCATTCTAGTGTGTACCCTACATAAGTGAAGCCATATGCATGGGGAGATGCACTAACGCTTACCACAGCATTATGTCTCTTTTACCGGCTCCGATCTGTGCTCCGGGTATGCTCTAATAAAGTTTAGCGGAACTTGCATTTCCGCATCCATGTGAGCTTCATCATGGCGCCATCTGTCATTAAATTAAAATGGAGTTACCGTGCTTGTCATATTCTCAAAGAAGCAGGGGGATTATAAATAACCTTCCGCCCAAGGATAGCGATTTAGGGCTATTTTAAATCATTTTTGAGTGTACCTGGTGAAGGTGGAGGCACCTTAAGGAGGATTATCTGGAGTTGTGAGGCACCAATTTATTTATTTTGTAGGGGAAGGGTTTATTTATAAGAGCTTGAGGTATGAGGCTCAAGGCTACAAGTTGGATGTAATTTTTCAAAATTTGAGGTGTGAGGCTTCAACTTTTGTGGGAGAATGATGGAGGTACTATTTACAATATTCCTGGAGGTGTGAGGCACCACTATAAAAGGGGGAGAAATGGAGGCATTATTTTGAACATTTTTAAAGGTGTGAGAAGATAATAGCACCACTGTTTAAGCGGACAGGTGGCCGAGCTGGAGGGCGGGCGCTAGTGACGTTCTAAAAAAACATCTAGGCATTGTAAATGGGACAAATGGCGCCTGCGCAGTATTCAAAAATTAGGATTCTGCCTGACATTGCATCAGTGTGGCATGTCGCACAGTGAATGCGGAAGAAGAAACAGCATATGGAGAAATGGAAAATAATAATGCTGCATTAAAGACAAGTCCTATTGGGAGGTGTTACCTCCCTCCAGGCAGGCTCATTGGTTTCTATGGGCTGCAACCAAAGCAGCCCATAGAACCTGGGGTATGAGCATGTGCAGTACCGAGTTTGATACTGCGTACAGGCAACGGGACCAGCAGGAGAGCCAGGGCAGGGGGTGCCGGGACCAACAGATGAGCGGCAGCAGGGGTGCCGGCATCACTGCCATTGGCAGCTCCCCTACTACAATACGGTAGGAGCCGCCCAAGTCATTGGGAAAAATTTACTAAGAACGAATACGACTCAGGGCCTTATTTTGGTTCATTCTTTCTGACAAAATCCTTCTTAGATGGACAAAACCATGTGCACTGCAGGGGGGGCAGATGTAACATGTGCAGAGAGAATTAGATTTGGGTGAGTAATTTTGTTTCTGTGCAGGAAAAATACTGGCTGCTTTATTTTTACACTGCAATATAGATCTCACTTTGAAGTAAAACCCCACCCAAATCTAATTTTCTCTGCACATGTTACATCTGCCCCACCTGCAGTGCACATGGTTTTGCCCATCTAAGAAGGATTTTGTCAGAAAGAATGAACCAAAATAAGGCCCTCAGTCGTGTCCATATTCTTAATACGACAGAATGCGACCGCCATCTATAGTATTTTGTCGGAAATATGATTTCTAAAAAGGGCAGATTTACTAATCTGCTGTATTTACAGAACCCTATTTGGGCGATGAAAAAGGTGGCCGTATTCTGACGTATTCATATTTAGCGCCCGAATGTACGGCTGCTAAATACAAATATTCTACAGCCTACACGGATCAGTCAGATCTGTACAGACTGCAGTGTAAAAAAAAAGTGAAAAGGTAAATAAATAATATATTTTCTCCATAAACTGTTATGAGCAGGGATGTGATACCCTTTTTTTGGGGGGGCAGGAGGGAGGGGAGTGACAATCGATTTTCGGGAGCCTTCTAGCCATTCTGGGAGAGTAGGCAAGTACTGTGTGTCCTGTTGAATGTCCTACTTAATATCTATAAATAAGTAAAAATAATAAATTGTCACAGTTTCTGGCTTTTTAAAAAATATATTATAATAAATAGGCAATTATCAGATGAAGGCTCATAACTAAACAATGAAAATAATCAAAATTAAGCAGAGGGGGCTTCTTCTGTGACCCTGCGCCGGCAGTGAAGGGCGAGAAATCTTTGCATAAGAGCAAACGGTATCCCAAACAGTGCAACCACTGTAAAATCGGTACTGCCGCAATGAGCAGAAATACAGGTTGTAACTAGTGCACATTTATTATAACTAGATCCCTTAGCTACACTGCAAATGTCAGAAGGCTACTTGAGAATAGAAACAGAATAACTGTACGTTTCACTGAACTGTGTAGAGTTTGGTAAACATGTAAAATAGCCTAGGGAGATTTGAAAATTTGATAAGGCTGAAATGGGGGTTTTCAGGGAACGCTCGGAGGTTTGGAGCGAAAAAACTAGTGGAAGGGTCTTTTGCTGGTATATCTAAAGATTTATTTACAAAGCTTTGCTTTGTAAACCCCAGAGCTGCTGATTGTTTATCTGTATGATATTTAAAGGACAATGCTTTTCCATGCCCAGGTATTTTTCCTAAAAGCATTGTCCTTTTAAATATTGAGCAAAATTAGCTTTTACAACCCAACACTAAATAAAATCTGACCAAATGAAAAGATTAGGGGCATAGCCAGATGTTTGTGGTGCATCATTAAAACATGTTGAGGGCCATATTCCCTTCTACGGAGACCCCTCTCTACACAGCAGTTGTTCATTTTATCCCCTATAGTAGTGAAATAGTTAATTTTATGAATGCCAGTGGTGCCGTAGTTCATTTTATACCCTAGTTCACATTATACCACACAGTGCCCCCAATTCACATTTTGCCACACAGGACTTAGGGCGGGATGTATTAAAATACATCGCTGCCCATCGCGGCCCCCCCGCCGCGATGCCGCCGCATATGTACTAACATATGCGGCTGGCATCGCGATGCGGTGACGGAGGCCCCCCGCGATACCTGGAATGTGGTGTGCGGGGGGTCTCCGTCACCTCTCTGCCCCCTTCTGCATCCCTCACGCCGGGGACAGCTATGCAAGCTGTCCCCGGCGCCTCTTCCTCCCCCCTGCAGCCGGAAGGACGTCCGGCTGCGTCACTAGGGGGAGGAAGGTGTTACCTTCCGGGTCCAGGAGGACCTGGACCAGGTAAGAGAGGGAGGGGGAGAGGGGGGCCGGCGGGTTTTTCGGCGGAGGCGTCGGACGGCGAAAAGAAGCCCATAGGCTTCTATAGGGTATCGCCACCCAAAGGTGGCGATACCCTACACTGCGGTGACGGTGCGGTCGGGTAATAGTACATAGGAAAATTTTCCCTTTAGTACATTTTCCCTTTAGTACATCTCGCCCTTAAAGAGAATTACAGGAAGTTGGTAGACAACTTTATGAGCTGGGTGCATTTGTGTCAGGTCTCAGAGCTGGGCCCTCTAAACTTCTGGGCCCCATAGCATTGGCCCTCCCTGCACCCACTACAGCTACGCCCATGGAACAGATGTATAACGGTGCACTTTTTTCAATGCCTGTGTATGTTAGTAACATTTTACATAGACAATCGGCAATGTACAGAAGAGCAGTAACTTAAGAATAATATTTTGCAATGACTCTTGTCTTATGTCTCTTGTCAATGACTCTTGTCTTAAGGCCCATGCACACTGGGCGATTTTGAGCTGAAAGCAGCTCTGTCTTGTTAGTTAACCTGTGTGATAACTCTGCGGTCACCAGAGCCGGCGCTACCCGCTCAGCAGTGCCTGCAAAGCAGGGAGGCGCTGTGCTGTATAGGCGCACTCCCTGCTTTGCGACTCTGCTGCTGTCTGAAGGGATTTGCGCTGCTGCTGCATCTGTCAGTTGTAGGACAGCAGCGGTGCTGAAAGCAGAGGGGAGAGGGCTTACATCAGGTGCTGAGAGCAGCATCAGCATCAGCAGCAGCAGCACTCAGGGGAAGTCACTGCATCTTCTTAGTTCCTACTCACTGCGGTGCCAGGCCAGCCCCTCCCACCTTGAACTCAGCACAGTGACAGGACAGCAGGACAGCATGTGCCGAGCTGTGATAGGAGGTGCTCGGCACATGCTGAAATAGGAAGTGCCCCTGATTAGAGGAGCTCCTCTGATCCATGGAACACGGAGGATCATCATCTCACAGCATGAACCCAGTGCATGTGAGTAATGTCTCCTGCCTCCTGTCTCTGAACTCCTGCCTCTCACTGCAGCTTCACTCACTCTCTCCCTCTATCTCTCACCTCCTCCCTGGCCAGGATCTGTCCCCCTCTCCCTGCCCAGTATCTGCACCCCTCTCTGCCCATAATCTGTCCCCCCCCCCTCTTCCTGCCCAGCATCTGCCCCCCCCCCCCCACTCTGCGCATCATCTGTCCCCCTTTCTCCCTGCCCATCATATGTCCCCCCTCTCCCTGCCCATCAAGTGCCCCCCCCTCCCTATCCAGCATCTGTTCCCCCTTTCACTTCCCACCATCTGCCCCCCCCCCTTCTCCTACCAACCACCTGTCCCCCCTACCTCTGCCCAGCATATATCCCTCTCTCCCTGTCAAGCATCTGCCCCCCCTCTACATGCCCACCATCTGTCCCCCTCTCCCTGCCAACCATCTGTCCCCACTCTCTCTGCTCAGCATTTGTACCCCCTCTCACTGCCCATCATTTGTCCCCAATCCCTCTCTGCCAAGCATCTGCTTCCTCTCATCACATATGTACCCCCCTCTCTCTATCCAGCATCTGCACCTCTCTCTCTCCACATCTTTCCCCCCTCTCTTCCCAGCATATGCCCATCTGCACCCTCTCTCCCCAACACCTGTCCCCTTCTCCCTTCCTAGTATATGCCCCCTCTCCCTGCCCATCACACCCCTATCTCTCTCTGTCCATCATCTGTACCCCCATCTTCCTGCCCATCATATTTCCCCTTATCAGTATCTCCTCAGCATCTGTCCCCTTCTCCCCAGCAATTGCCCCCTCTTCCCACATGTGTCCCATCTCTCTCTTCCCAGCATCTCCCCACTGTCTCCCCACTCTCTCTACAGTATATGTGTGTATAAGGTGCATTACTAATGTGGATTTTATGTGTATTGGGTGCTACTGGGGGTGTTACGTAAAAAGGGCAGTACTATTGTGAGTATTTTCAGTGGCAATACTGAGTGTTGTGTTTAAGTGGCACTACTTCTGTGGGCATTGGGTATATAGGGCACTACTGTGTGCTTTATGTAAAAGTGACACTACTACTGTAAGTGGTGTATTGTAAATAAGATTTTCTACTGTACGGTTTAATTAAATTGGGCTATGCCCCTTCCTTATGATACCACACCCTTTATTTGTGTGTGCTGTGCCTTTAGCAGAGGGAGGGCGCAAATATAGATTTTGCAGGAGGGCGCCGAACACCCTAGCACCGGCCCTGGCGCTCACCCTCTAGTATGTGAGGCTAATAAGATGTGTGCCCAAATATATTAAAGAAAATGGGTAGACATATGCAGTAGGTATTAAAACGGGATGCGGTCATTTGGCCTACTGCATTATGGTCGACAGTCATTAGGTCGAATCCATTAGGTCGACATGCTAAAAGGTCGACATGACTCTAGGTCGACATGGGAAAAGGTCGACATGATTTTAGTTCGAAAGGTCATTAGTTCGACAGGTCATTAGTTCGACAAGGTCATTAGTTCGACATTGTCTATGTCGACATTCACAAGGTCGACATGGAGTTTTTCACTGTTTTTTGAGCCAACATGTGCCGACAGGCGGTATTTCATGCCCTACCATCCACTAGGGCGTGGTGGGAGAATAAAATAGTGTGCCGAGCGTAGCGAGGCACCGTGCCCGACGCATAGCGAGCGCAGCGAGCGATGCGAGGGGATGCAGTGCACTTTAAACTGTGTCCATGTCGACTGTGTTGACATTCAGGTAAAAAAACAGTGAAAAACCCCATGTCGACCTTGTGAATGTCGACATAGACAATGTCGAACTAATGACATTGTCGAACTAATGACCTGTCGAACTAATGACCTTTCGACCTAGAATCATGTCGACCTTTTCCCATGTCGACCTAGAATCATGTCGACCTTTTAGCATGTCGACCTAATGGATTCGACCTAATGACTTTCTACCATAATGCAATAGACCAAATGATCCCAACCCATTAAAACGTATATTTATTTAACACAAAAAGGTTCATGTGGAAAGGTTCTCTCTGGACCTTTCACATTACAGCTAGAACGTTTTAAAGCCATTTAAAATCGGCAATATACCGTGTTTTAGCTGTAATGTGAAAGGGGTATAAGCCTACTACAGCTCTGTCTTGTTGTTTGATCTGCTTTCAGCTCAAAAGCCGCCCGTGTATACGGGGCAGAGAACATCATCCACCCCTGGGAAAAATAATTTGGATGGGTGAAAATCGCCCACCTTTACGGAATAGATTGCAGGACTGAAAGTCTTGTTAGAGGCTTATGTATCTGATAAAGTCATTACAACTCTATATTCCCTTAGCAACTGTTAAAAGGTAGTGACAAATGTTTAGTAAATACTGAATGAGAATCACAATTATTGAACACCTATAATCAATGGTAAGTTCATTTAGTCTTAGCGCCACCTTAGAGTAATGTTCGCTGCCCACAAGACCCATGAAATAATGACTGTTTCATAGATTCTGTTGCAGATTGTTTACACAGTGCTGCTTCTAATAGATGATACCCCCATACCTCCATCATATTTCCAGGGGAGTCGCAAAACATTGTTAGTAACGCTATGCACTGAATTTTAAACACCGGGAGTATATTGATCCGAGAGCAAATCTGAGCTCTTGTATTGTTCTTGGGGAAAGTTATTTTATTTCTTATGAGACTTAATTGATAAATGTTTCTTGCAGGTTTGTAGTTATTTACCTGTAAGTCAATAGCAGAACAAACACAGCATTTCAGCCAATTATTATTTAACAACAATCAATGCCTTTTATCAAGGCGATCTATAGCGTAAGTATCCGACTTTCAACATATCTGCCTTCCTGCAGTCTCTGATAAGCCAAATATAAATTGGTAATTAAGTTTTCCTTACGTCAGACAGCAATATGGATATAAATACCCTAGAGATTGGATTTATATAGATATAAAACAGAGAACACATAGGGAGGTCCGTGCAATAATGCTCATTAAATCAGCGCAAGCAGACATGGTATTATGAAAATCATTTTTAATATTTTTTAAATAAATGACTATAATAATAATAAAAAAAAAAGGTACTTGTTTCCTAGAACGGCCACACCGATGTTGATCGGGTCGGTCGCATCGATCGCATCGCATGCAACCAAATCGCATGCGATGCGACCGACGCGATGGTCCCGATTTTTACATTGATTGAAATGTAAATAGGGTCCCTGGGACCCTATTTTACATTGGATTCAATGTAAAAGTCTCCCCAGACCCCAATTTTAACCCCCTCAACGGCACCCCACGATTGACGCCAACCCGAAGCGTGGCGAGCGTAGCGTGCCCGCGAGGGGCGGCGGTACGCGTCCTCTGACCTTTTCATACCCCTACTATCCAAGGTCGGAGGACGCGTTCCGCCGCTGCTCGCCACGCTTCGGGTTGGTGTCAATCGTGGGGTGACGTTCACAATGGGGGGGGGGCATATACAATGAGAAATGGGCCATATTGGCCCATTTCCCATTTTTTTCCCGATCACAATGTTAAAAATATTTTAACATTGAACCCTATGGCAAAATCAGGTGCATCGCGTCGGTTGCGTCGCGTGCAATGTTAATGCACCCGACCGACGCGATGGACCCGATTTTGCCTTTGCCGGCAAAATGAACCTGATTTCAAAGGAAATCGGGTCCATCGGGGGTAATCGTGTACCTTAAGTTAAGGTACACGATTACCCCCGATTTTGGCCGTTCTAGGAAACAAGTACCAAAAAAAAACAAGTGTCAATTGTATACAGTGTAAATATCTATATACTCCCGAATTCTAATTAAGGGGTTATTCAGACCTGACCACACAGCTGCAAATTTGCACGGTGATAATCGAATGACTGCGCATGCCTCGCGGTTCATAGTAGGCATGCGCGAGGCCATCTTGCGATAAAATCCTGCTACTTTTTTTTATTGCAGGCCGTATGGAAGTTGATTGACCGGAAGCTGGCGTTTGTGGGTAGTAACTGGCTGTTTTCTGGGAGTGTCAGGAAAATAAGGGCGTGCCCAGGCTTTTAAAGGGAAGCCGTGTGACATCTGCTTTGTCACCGGCCTGTTTCCATTGTAAGTCTTGGGCTACGCACAGAACGCATACACTTGAAAAAAATTTCAATGGTGAACGGCCTGCGTTAGATTTGCTGCTTATCACAGGGCTGCAATATTTTTTGCAAGCCATTTTCAAGCCTTGCACAGGGCACTCTGGCTGGATGGCAATTAGCTGATCACAGTGTGTGGCATTATGTTTAATGGGCATAACTCTGTATGGTATTATGTTTAATGGGCATTACGGTGTGTGGCATTATGTTTAATGGGAATTACAGTGTGTGGCATTATGGACCTTATTCTGGTCCGTTGACAAGCTCCCCTTCGTCCACACGGGGCAGACACATTTCTGCGCATGTGCAGACGCAGGGTGCATACGGCCACGGCGAACAGACTGTTTGCCGGGTGCACCCAACATTGCAGGTGGTGGGTAGGGGTGGACCAGGGGCAGCAGGCCGGGGTACTCACCCATGGAAATGCCCAGTGTTTCCCACTGTTGGGTGTTCCCATGGAAATTGCCAGGTGACATGGGCGCCGGAGGCGGGCAGCTGACATCACTGGATGTTCTTCCCGGATGTGCAGGCATATATATAAGTGACCTGAGAGTCACTTTATATATGTGTGCACGCACCACATCTTTCGAAGGTCGATGGTGGGAGTTTCCACCGGCCTGCAAATGCATGTTTATGTAAAACATCCATTTGCAGGCCAAGCAAACTGCACAGCGGGCAAATGGGGGGGTGTTTGGTGGACTCACAAGGGTGCGAATTCGCATCCTTGCGAGTCAACCAAAATTAAAGGCATATGTGTAATGGGCATTACAGTGTAAATTTTTACAGCGCGTCTGTTGTGGGGGAAATGATACATTGTGAAGGCCATATACATAAATAAGTCACCTATTTAGTTTGCATTTATGCCCAGTAGGTGGCAATAGACATGCCCAGTAGGCAATGATAGACATGCTCTGTAGGCCTTCAATGGCGCACCCTGTAAGAAAATGGGCCACACACGCCTATGTCTGTAAATAACTGCCTAGTTGCAATTGGGACACAAATGGGTGATAAATACATAAACAGTACATAAAATACAACAGGAGACACATCCAATATTCTTGATTTGAATAATATGCATGCCCCATGCCATTCTGCTGATATCCGTGGGCTGCATCTTAAAGTACTCTTGTCCCATTCAAGCACATCCCACACTATTACACCAACATGAACTGTGAAGAAGTTGCCAAATACTGATTCTTCCATCAGTGTAAAACAGTAGAAGTCGTATTTCTAATTTAAAAAAAAATCAAATTCCATAGTTCATAAACAACAGACAAGCAACTGCCAAAGATGGAATAAATGAAGGCATTGGGAAGTCACATTGTTGGTAGAATGAAACTAGTCAGCTTTTGTTTTGATATATTTTTTTGACACATTTACTAGAAATGTATATAACACTTTGCATGGTGACTAAATCAATTCATCGTTTGAGAAATGAACAGATACGTTTAAATATCTAATAACGAGCACATAGCTGTCCAATTTTTGCTAAAAAGAAGAAAAATAACATTTCCCTATTCCTTTACATTTTTTAAGGACCGTGGTGGTATTAAATGTTCTTTTCATATTTATATTCAAAAGGGACAATAGACTAACTTGCTGCCAATAGCTGTTCCCCTGGCAATCCACTGTGTGAAATTCAGTTCACAAGAATAATGGATAATGCTCAACTGCTACAGGAAGGACTCTGCTGTTCGGTAATTAATATACTTAGTGGTGATTCCGCAAAAGCGTTTTAAGACACGTTAAGGCTTTTTGTGCACAAGCATTTCTTTTCGAAATGTACATCTTATCCTTTCCTTCCAATACAGAGGTTGTACTTACATACAGTCATTTCATTTAGATATGTTCAACAGTCAAGATGAGTCACACCATTGGTGGAACTACCACCGGTTTAGCAGGTGCAATGCGCCTGGGCCCCTGAGGACTGAAGGGCCCACTGCTGCCCCTGTCACCCTCTTCCTGTCACCCACTCTTTTTCCATGTCCCACCGTTTCTTCCACCTGCCTCTCCCCAGGGGCGGATTTAGGGATGAGGGCGCCCCTAGGCACAACAATAATGTTTACTAAGTAGGACAGTTTATAGCAGGGTTGCCGACCCTCCCGGAATTTCCGGGAGTCTCCCGAAAATCGGGGCCCCCTTCCGGCCCCCCGGAAGGGTGGGCAACCCTCCCGGATTCAGGGGGGACCCCCGCTGTCCCCCAGATCGCGGCATTAAAATGCCGCAATCCTCGGGTCTCAGGCGAGGGGGGCGGAGCTAAAATGACACAATTGCGTCATTTAGCCCCGCCCCCTCCACGGAGATCCCTGAATTCGCTGGTTTAACAGCATGGGGACGGGGCTTAGTGTTGTCACACTTAAGCCCCACCCCCTGAGCGGCTACTGAATCTCTCCTCTCCGAGAATAAGAAAGTCGGCAACCCTGGTTTATAGGGGCAGTATCTGCATGTCCTATCCATTTACACTCTATTTAAGATGGAATATGGTACAGTACAGTGGATATTTTGCAGTTACAGTATTGGTACATTTCGGGCTGACAGTATTATCACAGGCATCCAAGTGCCGCCCCCAAACATGTGCCGCCCCTAGGCACGTGCCTCACGTGCCTAATGGTAAATTCGGCTCTGCCTCTCCCTGTCACCCACTGCAATGTTGCATATTGTGAACTTGGGCTGGGGTGGAGGAAAGGGGTCCAAATTATATTTTTGCACCTGTGGCGATCAATCACAGGAAAAGAGCCCAAATTGCAGGCCGATCACAGTACGTTCGAAGCAATGTGTGGCCCCGCGTGCATCGCACCCGAGATATATTGCATGCGATCCTACTGTCTGGGAAGGTCCTGGGCAGCTCAAGGGAGCATTGCGTATGTAATCTATGGGGACCTTAAAGGTGTGTACACATGGTTCAATTTTGGCTTACAATTTTGACTATATAGTCAAAATCATATAGAAAATTATCCAAAATCTCAGTGTTTCCCCTGCTTGTGATACCGGAGCGGTATCACATGTATAAATAGACTGTGCAGGCAAGTCAATTTTGACTATGTCACTTGTAATATATTTGACCTCTAGTAAGCCCGCTCGAAGCAAAAGCTTCAAAAGCTAGTCTGATACCTTCTGTGTTTGTGCATGTGTGAGAAACAGATGTAGTTTCACTCTCTTAGCACCTTCTAGAAGATAATAGATATAAACTAATTGGTTGTCATGGCAGCATCCCATCTTCAACAGAACCCTTCCCATCTAAACCCCTCAGCAGCTGAGCTAGGGTCCTCGCTGGTTTCCTTCAACAAGCGAGGTGCTGTGCACTGCAAAGGGGAACATTTCCTTCCCTCAGAAGTGCTGCGAAGGGAAAAAATGCCCCACACAGCAACTGACCAAAGCCCCTCCAACAAGTGTGATGCCATATGTGGAAAGGTGGAATATTTTCCACCTCAGCAGTGCTATAAAAGGTGACATTTGTTTTCCTCAGCAGCAGAGGGGAACAATGTCCTCAACAGCTAACCTGGACCCCTCCAATAAAAGTGATATTGCACACTGCAAAGGGGGGCAGCGTTGCCTTCAGCAGCTGATCCAGCCCCCCATTGTGCCCTCCATCAAGCTTGGACCTGAGGAATCAGTACCCAATGGCCCTGTGCACCTGGTCCCATATTATAAGCAGTATATTGCATAACAAAAGGCATTTATGTTCAGATCCTGCAATGAATGTTGCTCTTTTTGATTTGCAGAATAATTCTATGTCAACAAGGACACCGTATAACTGTACCACGCGCCATGTACTCGCCATGCTCCAGGCACGGTGCCTCGCTGCACTCTCCATATATATTTTTACTCTATGTCTTGGGCCCCCACACATTCTAGGGCCCACACCCCCGCCACCCCACTGCGGTGGCGGGTGGGTGCCAGCGTGTCCCTGCGGTGTATGTGAGCCGAGGTCCGCCGCGGGGTCCCTGCTGCTTCCCACTAGTTCCCATCTGCCGCAGGGACCCCGCTGCTGACCTCACATCCGCCACAGGGACCCAGTGCAGCACCGATCCCCATAAGGTACCGTCCCGGGGGTGGGGGGGTCTGTGTGTGTGGGGGGGCACAAACCATGTTGCCCAGGGCCCCTACAAACCTCAATCCGGCTCTGATGCCGACCATTTTTGGGTGTCAACCTAGTCACTGTCCTCCATTAGGGGTCGACCTAGTGACTGTCGAACTAGACATTGTCGACCCAGGGACCGAATAACGTTTTCTGGGTGTGTAAAAAAAAACTAGGTGTGCCCAATCATTTTTGGGCTGGGTCCCTGACGTCAGCGATGACAGCTCTCTTCAGTGTTTAGGGATTTGGGTACTTATGTATTATCTGGGCGCCCAATTTAATGTAAATCGCATACGATATCGCATACGATTTTTGGCCGATTCAATCCGCGATGCAATTTAGCGGACGATTTGCGTCCGATTTTTGGCCGATGTTTTTGCCGATTTTTGGCCATTTCCTGCCGATTTGCATGCTTTTCCATCCTTGCACACCCCCAGGTACTTGTTTCCTAGCACGGCGCCCATCGCATACCATGGCATAACATATGCCATGGTATGCGATGCAATTTTCGGGAAAATGCCCGATTGTACAATTAAATATCGCATAGCATCGCATGCCAGCAACTGGCATGTGATGCGATGCGATTCGATTTTTAATTGTACAAGCTCGCTGATGGGTGATTACAATGTTAAATGCACCCTCATTGTCAACGCCACCCCCACTATCAACGCCAACCCGAAGCGTGGCGAGCGCAGCAAACCCACGAGGGGTGGCGGTACGCGTCCTCTGACTTTTCATACCCCCACTATCAGCATCGGCGTGGAGATGATTTTAGATAGTGTGGCGAGCGCAGGGAGCCACCGAGCCCGAAGCGTGGCCAGCACGCGCGGATTACTTTACATGTATTCCGCGTCCCCTCGCGGGGCTCGCTGCGCTCGCCAAACTATCAGAAATCAATTCCACGCTGATGTGGATAGTGGGGGTATGAAAAGGTCGAAGGACGCGTACCGCCACCCCTCAGGGGCTCGCTGCGCTCGCCACGCTTCGGGTTGGCGTTGATAGTGGGGGTGGCATTGACAATGGGGGTGAATTTAACATTGTAAGCACCCTTGTACAATTAAATTCGCATTGCATCGCTGCGATGCACTACGATGGAAATCGTGGGCGCCATGCTAGGAAACAAGTACCCACCCCAGTGGCAGAACTCTGGGAGGCAATGGAGTCATCTGCCGCCGGGCTCCTGCTCTCAGGGGGACACCTCTCCACCACTGCCAGTTTAAATCCATTAATTGAAAGCCATCAAAATTGCTTCTGTGGCTGAGTTCTGAAATATATATGTGTTCTCCCTCTTCCCTATAGAGAGGCTATATATATTTTGAATAATGTGTGTGTGTGAGGGGGAGGGGGGGGGGGCACCAATGTTCATCTTGCCTCTGGGCAACTGGGATGAACTTACGCCACTGACCCACCCCCATTATCCAAGTCAGCCCAAAGCGTGGCGAGCGGACGCATAAAACGATCCTGAAGCGTGGCAAGGGAAGCGGAATACACGTCAAGTAATCCGTGTCCCCTCGCGGGGCTTGCTGCGCTCGCCACGCTTCGGGATTGTTTTACGCGTCTCCATGCGGGGCTTGCTGCGCTCGCCATGCTTCGGGCTCAGTGGCTCGCTGCGCTGCAACTCCACGCCGACGTGGATAGTGGGGGTATGAACCGGTCGGGAGGACGCGTACTGCGTCCGCTCGCCACGCATCGGGCTGACTTGGATAGTGGGGGTGTGCAATGATGGAATAGCATGCAAATCGGCCGGAAAACGCGGAAAATAGTCTGATAATCGGCCAAAAATCGGCCGCTATAAACGCATCTGATTTTTGCATGCGATTTCCACCCGATTTTCGGCTGATTTCGCGGGCGCCCTGATAATACACAAGTACCTGGATTTGCGTATGGATCTGCAAGTGGATAGCTATTTGTGATCTCGCAATTTTACACGGGGCATTTGTTCTTTCAGTCTGGGCGGCGGCTTTCTCCTCACAGTTCACAGCTAATTCTGATTAGCGATCAATGCTGAATAAGGCCCAAGGTTTTCTACTAGTGAGCTGTCACACCGGTTTGCATTGTGGAGGGCTACTGATGATTAGAGATTGCTTTCTAATGTGGACCTTCTATGTTTAGCAATGAATGAGTCCTAGATATTAATGCAGCACCAGCAACAGAATCACACAATTCTCAGATTTAGCTTTGATGATTTAGTGCCTCTAGGAGTTATGACCTTGGTTTGGTAGGGTGGCTATTCATTTCAATATACAGATTTATGACTGATAGTTAAGGGCAACTTCATGGAGAGTGAAGATAATCACCACTGGACTCTGGAGAGCTGCGAAAGTGTGTCTTTGGTGCACCTCCTAATAAAAATTAGAGATGTGCAGACTCGGATTCCAGAGATCCGAGCCCCCACGGACGTCATTATTCAGAGCCCGGTTCCGAGCAGCGCTCAGAGATTCCCGTCTGACTCGAGTCCGTCCGCGTGGCCAGAACTTCATCTCCCGGCGCCGGATTTCGCGAGGCTTTAAATAGCGGCTGCTGCGCCCGCCGGATCCGATACGATTTGCCGGCGGTCGGGATCCCGGCGGTCGGAATCCCGACACTGGAATCCCGACCGCCGAAATCCCGACAAGGGGGGGACATGGATCGCCCCCCCTTGCGGGCTCGCTGCGCTCGCCACGCAGCGGGCCCGGTGCCTCGCTACGCTCGGCACTCTATTTTATTCTCCCTCTATGGGTGTCGTGGACACCCACAGAGGGAGAAAATTTCGGGATTTCGGCGGTCGGGATTCCAGTGTCGGGATTCCAGTGTCGGGATCCCGACCGCCGGCAAATTAACTGCATCCCGCGCCCGCCATCTTCACTCCAGTCTAGTAGTGGGTTGGGAGAGGGTGTGTTGGTGCTGCTGCTGGGGCTTAAACTTGAGCTTGACCTTGAACGCAATATTTTTTATTCGCTGGGGCTGTCTCTCAGTGCTGCTGTGTAGTCTAACTGTGTACTTGTAGTACTACTGTCTCCTCTGTGCGGTCTACCTCTGGTGTGCTGTGCTGTAATTATTTTATTCGCTGGGGCTGTCTCCCTCAGTGCTGCTGTGTACTCTGTTCTCCTCTCTGCTTAGGGTGGGCTCTCCCTAGCAAGGAGGACAGTCTAACTGTGTACCTGTAGTACTACTGTCTCCTCTGTGCTGGGGCCTACCTCTGGTGCTGTGCTGTAATATATATTATATGAATAATTAATTATATTATATATAGTCCACTGGTGCTGCCTGCACTGAATCTGCCAGTATTAGTTAGTTATTCAGTCCACTGTTGCCACTGGCAGTGCTACTGCCTACCTAGTGTACCTACCTAGTACATACTAGGCTGCTATATCTAATTTAATTAAAAAATAATACTTGTGCTGTGTGGGACTGTAAAAAATAATTCCATGCTGCTGGTGCACTGACGCGTGCCACTGCCAAGCAGTACCTAATAATAAAATTAATTATTATAAATTCTGCTGGTGCACTGCATAAAGCTACTGGTGGTGTGTAATATAACTACCTTATGTGGTGACCACTGGCAGTGCTACTGCCTGCCTACCTACCTAGTAGTAGGTAGGCTGCTATATTATTAATACTTAATTAATTGAATTATATATAGTCCACTGGTGCTGCCTGCACTGAATACTGTGAATAGAGGTTGCCAGTATTATTTACTCAGTCCACTGTTGCCACTGGCAATGTTACTGCCTAAGTGTACCTACAGTACCTAGTAGTACAACTGCATACTAGGCTGCTATCTAATTTATTTTAAAAAATAATACTTGTGCTGTCTGGGACTGTAAAAAATAATTCCATGCTGCTGGTGCACTGACGTGTGCCACTGAGTACCAACCAAGCAGTACCTAATAATAAAATTAATTATTATAAATTCTGCTGGTGCACATATACTAGTATTGCTGATGTATCTACCGGTCTGGTGCCTAGTACTGCCTTATCTACCTGTCTGGTGCCTAGTACTGCCATATCTGCCTGTCTGGTGACTAGTACTGTCTTATCTACCTGTCTGGTGACTAGTACTGTCTTATCTACCTGTCTGGTGCCTAGTACTGCCGTATCTACTGCTGCAGTGCCACTCTTACATGAGCCACGTGTTTGTGCTACACACTTGTGTGGCTTAGCATAGTTATCCAGCTACCTCGGTGCAACCTTTTGCCCTAAAAACAATATTGAGGGGTGTGAGGTGTTCAGAATAGACTGGAAATGAGTGGAAATGAATGTTATTGATGTTAATATAGTGTAGGAGCAAAAAAAAAAAATCTGCGATTTTAGCAGTTTTTATGCTTTTTTAACAAAAACCTAAAAAATCCAAACACAAAACACATAGGAGGTGTTTTGCCAAAACCCATTAGAACCCAAAACCTCAAGGTAATCAGAACCCAAAACCCGAAAAGTGGCCGGTGCACATCCCTAATAAAAAGCAGAGATACCGATGTTGCAAGGTACAAGGTTTTTTTTTTCTCCAGTGCGTGTGACGTCATTTACCGCTGTGAGGGAATATATATTTGCATTTAAGGCTATGGATGATTTCTCCACAGTTTTTGGTAGAAAAACTAAAAATTTTGATTTCTCCAGGCAGGAGCTGGAGAAAAAGGCTATAGTTGGTTTTATACATAGAGCCTTTGAGAATTTTACAAATTGCTTTAAGTACAGCTTAAGGGCGGGATGTATTAAAATACATCGCCGCCCATCGCGCCCCCCCCGCCGCGATGCCGCCGCATATGTACTAACATATGCGGCTGGCATCGCGATGCGGTGACGGAGGCCCCCCGCGATACCTGGAATGTGGTGTGCGGGGGGTCTCCGTCACCTCTCTGCCCCCTTCTGCATCCCTCACGCCGGGGACAGCTATGTCCCCTTTAGTACATCTCGCCCTTATTCTTATACATACTGTAAATATGCACAATCCGACACACACACAAACACTTACCTTGCCACAGGCTCCACCCCCCTCCACTTCTGCAGACATCATCTCTGCTATAGAGAGGGAAATTCCAGGAACGTTAGTCACTGGGACTTCCCTCACCTAATCAGGGCTGACCCCACCTGATTGAATGTAGCTATGGAGATGGCTACATCCAATTAGTGCTGAGCACAGGGCTGAGCACAGCCCAGTGCTGGTTTCTTAAATATGGGGGAACCCCACCAATTTATTTTCATCATATTTGGGAAACCAGGACCGGCTCAAAGAGCCCCGGGATCATTTCTTATTTTAGGTTTTACTTTTAGATGCTGTTTAGCAAAGAGATTTGTTCTGTCAATCTGGCATACCAGAAGCAGGTCTAATTTTTTTAGTACCATATCACTGATGACTGCCTTGCCAGCACCCACACATTAAGGAGACTGCTGGTACCCTTGCACTTCCAACACAGCCACCTCCTGCACTTAGGATACTGCTGCCACTCCTGCACTGCTGACACAACCACTACCCCACATTGAACACAACACCGGCACTCTTGCACTTCTAACGCCACACCGCTTGGAGGATACCGCCAGCACACTACTGACATCCCCTGCCACAGTAAGTATACTACTGGTGTATCCAACCAACACTGAATCCCACACTGTATCCAACCTGCTCTATATCCCGCACTGTATCCCAGTCTATGGGCATGATTCGTAACTGATTGTTGCTGTGCAAAATTCACATTCCGATTATCGATAGACTTTACATGCATACAGGTCATAGTACCCATGTGTTAGGCCATCCTGCAATCAATGCTTGCTACTTTTTTTTACCGCTGGCCATTCGCAGGCGTGCCTAGGGAAAAACTATGGAATGTGTAACGTTAGCTCTGGGATCGATAAGGCTGATTTCCTTGCAGCCGCTGAGTCCAGGGCTACGCCCAGGCTGCCCATAGTGGTGAAATCATTTGATGGTGAGTGAGCTGCCCATTCACAGGTTTGCGAAGGGAGGGATTATACTCTGGTGGGGTGGCGGTTAACTGTTAGCACGGGGCAACTAATTTGCTGCTGGATGATGAGTTCTGAATCAGGCCCATGGAGTGCAGGCAGAGGAAGGAAAAGTTACCGGTGGAGGGATCTGTGCGCTTCTATCTATGTTGGTTACATCGAAAGGAAAGTAACATTGGCCTTATTGCTGCCTGAGAACAGTTCTGTTGCCCTTGGCGATGATGCAGCTGTACCCAAACCTTACCTGAATCCACTGCACCATTATAGAGCACATAGGGAAACATTTACTAAGATGGGAGTTCGATTCCACATGGGATGTTCCTATGGGAAACCAATCAGAATCTACTTATTTATTTAGCACCTTCTAGAAGATAATAGACAGTATCTGATTTGTTTCCCAGAGCAAAATCCCATCTGAAATAGAACTCCCATCTTAGTAAATGTCCCCCATAGAGTATGACACGATAGGCTACTTCATGTCTTTGTCTTACCTGAGGTCTTCCCGGCATTCTATAAACTTCTGGTGGTCACAGTGGGTGGAAGTGGTTCCTCACTAGTGTTATATTATGGCAGGAGATCCCATATACCCCTTACACCCTCATTTACCCTAATATACCCCCAAATACCGCCATACACCTCTATATACCACCATACACCCTCATATACCCTAATATACCCGAAAATAGCGCCATACACAAACATAGACTCTCAGATACTGCCATACAAGCCATACACCTCTATATACCACCACAGACCCCCAGATCTATACACCTGCCACATTGTCACCTCTTCCATGGCCAGTTATACACATAATTCGGTACTCTTTACCTAGCACTGCGCCCACGATCTCCATCGCGGGCGTCGTGGGTAAAGAAATCGTGGGGATCGCGGGCATCGCGGTCAGTACATTAACGGCCGCGACGCGATGCCCGCGATCCCCACGATTTCCCATAGGGTTCAATGTTAAATTTAGTGCTGCCCGCGATTTTAGATTCAATGCTTCAATGGCCGCGATTTGGCCATAGGAATCAATGTTAAATGGGCCACAGAGCCCAAATAGGCACAATTAACACTTAAATGTCCCCCCAAATTTGTAACGCCACCCCACGATCCACGCCAACCCGAAGCGTGGCGAGCGCAGCGAGCCCGCGAGGGGCGGCGGTACGCGTCCTCCGACCTTTTCATACCCCCACTATCCACGTCGGCGTGGAGTTGAGAATAGAATAGTGTGGCGAGCGCAGCGAGCCACCGAGCCCGGAGCGTGGCGAGCGCAGCGAGCCCCGCGTGGGGACGCGGATACCTTCACAGGTAAACGTGGCCCTACGCGGGCTTCACAGGTATCCGCGTCCCCTCGCGGGGCTCGCTGCGCTCGCCACGCTTCGGGCTCGGTGGCTCGCTGCGCTCGCCACACTATTCTATTCTCAACTCCACGCCGACGTGGATGGTGGGGGTATGAAAAGGTCGGAGGATGCGTACCGCCGCCCCTCGCGGGCTCGCTGCGCTCGCCACGCTTCGGGTTGGCGTGGATCGTGGGGTGGCGTTACAAATTTGGGGGGACATTTAAGTGTTAATTGTGCCTATTTGGGCTCTGTGGCCCATTTAACATTAATTCCTATGGCCAAATCGCGGCCATTGAAGCATTGAATGTAAAATCGCGGCCAGCACTAAATTTAACATTGAACCCTATGGGAAATCGTGGGGATCGCGGGCATCGCGTCGCGGCCGTTAATGTACTGCCCGCGATGCCCGCGATCCCCACGATGGGCGCCGTGCTAGGTAAAGAGTACCCATTATTCTCCTCTAGCTGATAGACCAGTGATGCTGTACATACACCGATGTGCACCATTGCCGGCTGGGGATCCCGCCCTGTCCAACAGATTTGTATTGTATAATTGGATAGGATTGTCTACTCATTTGCCTAGTGGAAGTGACCCTCCAGCTGCTGTGGAACTACACATCCCAGCATGCCCTGCCATAATTTGCAGTTTAGGTGTCTCAGACTCTATGCCAGCTTCACCAACTCATCATGTTCCAAATAAGTTTCCAATGTTGAACAATATTACCAGGGCCGGCTCCAATGGATCATCACACCTGGGTGCAGTGCAGCCAGTGGTGTATTTATAATGGGTCTAATGGCCTCTGACCAGCTCCCTCCTCATCTGTCGGTTCCCCGTGTGACTCCATTGGATCTTACATGGCTGCAGCTACACATGTAGACCTAAGGGCTTCAAGACATTAAATAGGAGGCCCAGCCTGTGAGTTTGCCTCTAGTTACATAACGATCTACAGACCACTTGTGGATCTCTACAGTATGTCAGTTAGCAATGAATGCAGCACATATTGGGGTAGGCAGTGCTCTTTTTCAGCAGGAACCAGCAGGAACTCAGTTCCTGAACCTCTAATTAAACATGACATCATCAGGAACTGAAACTTTACTTTCCATAACATACTGTACATTTTATTTTAAAGTCACCTGTGAGTGCCTTTGTTTCTAAATACAATATATACATCTATCTCTCCCTCCCTCTCTCTAATATATATATATATATATATATATATATATATATATATTTAATTGATCCACCCCCAGACCTGCAGTTCCTGGACCTATTTTTCCAGAAAAATAGTACTGGGGGTAGGTGTATGAAGCAGTGATAAGGGAGATAAGATAAGCCAGAGGAGAAGTAGCCCATGGCAACCAATCAGCTGCTCTGTATAATTTCATATTATGCAAATAAAATATGTGACTTAAGTGCTGATTGCCATGGGCCACTTCTCCGCTGGCTCACTTCTCCCCCCTTATCACTGCTTCATACATCTTCCCCAGAATATGGTGTAAGTTAGTAATGACTGCACCTGTGTACTGGCTAGCATACTTGCCTACCACAGCTGTCTCCTCTCTGGGAAAAGCCCGGAGATGAGACTCTCTGCAGCTTGTCTGGGGGGCAGATGCTGTGCCGTAAATGAAGTGATTCGCCGCTCTTTGAGGAGGGGGTGGTCATAAATGATGCGATTTGCATCATTTTAGCCTCACTCCCTCCCCAAAGAACCACAAATGGCGGTATTTGATCAGCTGAGGGAGGGGGTGCGGGGGCCTTGCTAAATGCGGGAGGCTTCCCACCCTTCCGGGGGGCCGGGAGAGGGACACGATTTTTGGGACCCTCCCAGACATTCTGAGAGGGTAGATAAGTATGCTGGCTAGGCTATTAGGAAAACATGCACTGCTGGGACCCTGGGGACTGACACTCAGGGGCGCTGCAGCAGCCTTTCTCCCCAGTTCAGGACATAGTACTGAGCAGCATGTGCTGAGCTGGGGAGAGAGGCAGTTGCAGTGACAGTTGGTTCTCTCTCCACCTGCAATGAAGGAGCAGGAGCAGGAGCAGGACTCTCCAACAGGCCCAGGTAGAAAGTACCCACTTTGTAGGAGTGCGCCAGCAGCGCGTGCGCCAGGGTAGTGTCACACACATCACACACACTCACGGACTGTTATTGTACAGGGTTTTATTGTACATTGGTTATCTATAGATAGATAGATAGATAGATAGATAGATAGATAGATAGATAGATAGATAGATAGATAGATAGATCTATCTATAACTATGTACAATATTTACAATATTTACAAATTTACATATATACAAATATACACAAAGGTATACACTGTCCATGTCACCACCGACCAGCAGCAGTACGGATATATATTTACAGTCTGATTAGGCAGTTCAGCATAAGCATCAATATAATGATGTTATAGGGTACAAATCCCTCCACTTCTGGTAGCCCGATGTCAGGCGCCAAGTTGCCAATACCCGGGCCAACAGTAACTCAGGCTCCTCCTCCTCCTCTATGGGGGTCAGTGTAGGTGTAAACCTGGGGAGCTTGCGCCTTCTGCTCTTTCTAGTGGTAAACCTATGGCGCTTGAGCCATCTGCTCCTTCTGCGGCTAAATGCCGGTGGTGTGGAAATTATCTTCCACTTCCATAACAAATATCTCTGATCTTCAGTTGGGAAATCGCCGTCTCTATCGCAGACATCGGCATTCTGGGATCTCGCAGGTGCAGCGCACTGCACATCAGCATCGTCATCACAACACTTGGTCAGATAACAGCCCATCTTCACGGATAACGTCTTCCTTCATCCAGTTTCCGTGAAGATATGAGCCTAGAGCCAAACAGCTCAGACCATGTGATCAGTAGTACATTGTGACATCATCACTCTGAGACATCTTCACTCTCTGAAGCCTCAGAGTTTCTCACATTTGCATATGGCAAAATCCTTTAGATGTTTATGGAAAATAGCGATCTGCTGTAGTTTTGCTAATTCATTCGCAGGCTTGCACGGGGCGGGTTCTCTTTCTGTCTGAGCGGCAGCTATCTACTCGCAGTCATCTGCAACTTTTCAGATTAGTGATCCATTTTGAATTAGGCCCTACAGTATGTCCTATAAAGCAATGACCCGCAAACTATGCCCCGCACAGTATTGCCCACACAATAATGCCCAACACAGTATTGCCCACACAATAATGCCCACACAGTATTGCCCACACAGTACTGCCCACACAACACTGCCCGCACATTAAGCCCCTCACAATTACGCCCTGCACATTGGGGGTATTCAGACCTCAGCATTGTGCACGTGCATATGGATCACCAATTACGCCCTGCACATTGGGGGTATTCAGACCTCAGCATTGTGCACGTGCATATGGATCACCGTAAGCCTGCCTGTAGCCAAACAGCAACAAAAATGAGCAAATTCTTTTAATCACAAGCCAGCCTCTATTTGACTGGCAGGAAGCCGATGTTTGGGGGGTGTCACCCAGCTGTTATCTGGGAGTGTCAGGGAAACCACTGGCCTGCCCAAACATTTTAAGGGAGGGTCCTGTGACATCAGCTCCGGCCTCAATCAGTCTGTCTCTGTCGCACAGTAGGATCTGGGTTATGCATAGACTGAAAACCGAATTCGGTACTTGTGTATTATAGCGGCACCCATCGCATCGCATACCATAAGGCATGCGATGGTATGCGATGCGACGCGATATCGTGCGATGTTGTACAATGTCATACAATTTTAAAATTGTATGACATTGTGTATGGCATACAATGCCATACAATGCGATGCGATTAAAAATTGTATAAGCACCCTAATGGGTGCTTACAATGTTAAATGCACCCCCACGCCACCCCCCCACTATAAACATGAACCCGAAGCGTGGCGACCTTTTCATACCCCCACTATCCTTGTCGGCGTGGAGTTGAGAATAGAAAGTGTGGCGAGCGCAGCGAGCCACCGAGCCCGAAGCGTGGCGAGCCCCGCGAGGGGACGCGGATACCTTCACAGGTATCGGCGGACGCGGATACCTTCACAGGTATCGGCGGACGCGGATACCTTCACAGGTATCGGCGTCCCCTCGCGGGCTTCACAAATATCCGTGTCCCCTCGCGGGGTTCGCTGCGCTCGCCACACTTTCTATTCTCAACTCCACGCCGACAAGGACAATGGGGGTATGAAAAGGTCGGAGGACGCTTACCGCCGCCCCTCACGGGCTCGCTGCGCTCGCCACGCTTCGGGTTCACGTTTATAGTGGGGGGGTGGCATGGGGGTGCATTTAACATTGTAAGCACCCATTTAGGGTGCTTATACAATGCACCCATTTAGGGTGCTTATACAATGTTTCATCGCATAGGGGGCCAAAATCGCGTTGCATCGCATCGCATGCCATCGGGTGCATGGCATGCGATGCGATAAAAACATCGCGCAATGTACATCGGGGGCGCAGCTATAATACACAAGTACCCCGAATTCAATTGTGAGTGAATTCCGAATGCAGCTATTTGCTGATCGGAGAGATTTTCACATGCCATTTGCAGGGTTACACGTGGCAGTATTTTACTCTGACTGGGTGGTGACTATATGATCGCAGGGCTCTGCAATTTCAGACAGCAGCGATCTGCTCTGAATCAGGCCCATTATGCCTCGCACAGTAATGCCCTACACATTTTGTCTAATTTAAACCTAATTTATCGATAGACTGCACACAGTGATAAAAGCCTGTGATAAAAACCTGCTGTTTATAAACTCTGGCCTTAGGCAAGGTGATTAAGAGGAAGCTGGCGGCTGTGGGTCGTAGTTGGCCGTGTTATGGGAGTGTCAGGGTACAGGCAGGCGTTTTAGGGGTAGCCATGTGACATGAGCCCCGAACAGCCTGTATCACAGCCCCCGAGTAGGTTCTGGCTACGCACAGACAGTCTGCACACAGTGGGAACAATCATTTCATGGGGAGCGGCGTGTGAATAGATTTGCCGCTATTCGCAGTCCCACCAAGCCATGCTAAGCAATTTGCAGGCTTGTACGGGGCGGGATTTTACATAGTAACATAGGCCCTTATTCAGATCTGAGTTCAGTACAAATTCGTTCTCAAAATGGGCAAAACCACGTGCACTGCAGGTGGGGCAGATGTAACGTGCAAAGAGAGTTAAATTTGGGTGAGGTGTGTTGAAACTGAAATCTAAATTGCAGTGTAAAAATAATGCAGCCAGTATTTACCCTGCACAGAAACAAAATAACTCACACAAATCTAACTCTCTCTGCACATGTTACATCTGCCCCACCTGCAGTGCACATGGTTTTGGCCATTTTGAGAAAAAATTTGTACTGCGATCAGATCTGAATAAGGGCCATAGTTTTTGTGCGTGAAAAAAAGACATTCGTACATCAAGTTCAACCTATAACTGATCTCCTGTGGTGTAAATGACCCAGATGAGGTTACCGTCTATCCATTATAACTCAGTCCTGGGTCACCCACAGTGGCTGTCCAATCTGTGCCCACTATAGGACATTATATTAATGATTGTAGCCCTGTATACTATTTTCTAATAAAAATTTGTCCAATCCATTTTTAAACATATCAACTGAATTCTCCTATCACATCCTTCTCTGGCAGAGTATTCCATATACAGTATTAATGGTTGCAGCTGCAACCACTTTTTTTTTTTACTTTTTCCATCATGCACTGGGTCCACATATGCCTGGAGGGGGGATATATTATCTGTGGCGAGCAAAGCGAGGAAAGTAGCATGTGAGAATACAATCCAGATAAAATAAACGACTATAACCTACACCTATGTAACATACAGATAAAAAAAAAAACACTGTGAGGGCATCTTCCGCCCTCACCTAACATCATGGGCGGATTTAGGGATGACGGCACCCCTAGGCACAACAATAACGCCACCCCCTGTCTAATTATATTATTTTTATTGATTACTTATAAGCCTCATTTGATAATAGCCAATATAATGGATTTATTAAAAAGAGCCACTCACTGTGACATGTTCTTTTATTATGAATACATATTAATAAGTAGGACAGTTTACAGGGGCAGTATCTGCATGTCCTATCATTTACACTCTATTTAAGATGGAATATGGTACAGTACAGTGGATATTTTGCAGTTATTGGTACATTTTGGGCTGACAGTACTATCACAGACATCCAAGTGCCGCCCCAAAACATGTGCCGCCCCTAGGCACGTGCCTCACGTGCCTAATGGGAAATTCGGCTCTGCCTAACATCACGTTCTAGTCAAAAAACAGAAGTGGATCTAGACACAACCAAGCCCCATACACACTAGAAGATCCATGCTGAGGGGGCAGGGGCAGGCATTGGCAAGTGCATACACACCTTGCCGATGCTGCACGTGAGGGGTCCAATGGTGGGGGGGGGGGGGGGGGGGGGGGGGCGACGGTCATGAGGTTTCCCTCATCCAAATATGTTTGGATGACGTACAGGGGCACGCATTGTTAAAGGGAAAATGCGGTAAAACCCCCGTTTTACCGCATTTTCCTATGTACTAAAACCCGTTCGCAGCGATATCGCCACCAATTTTGGTGGCGATACCCTATAGAAGCCTATGGGCTTCTTTTCGCTGCCCGCCGCGTCGTCGCAACCCCGCCGCCTCGCCGACCCCCCCTTTCCCCCCTCCCTTGGGCTTACCTTCTTGCAGGTCCTCCTGGACCCTGGAAGGTAAGCCCTTCCTCCCCCTAGCAACGCAGGCGGACGTCCTTCCGGCTGCAGGGGGGAGGAGGAAGCGCCGGGGACAGCTTGCTTAGCTGTCCCCGGCGTGAAAGCAGCAGAAGCTGGCTGGGAGGTGACTGAGACCCCCCGCAGACCACAGTACAGGTATCGCGGGGGCCTCCATCACCGCATCGCGATGCCAGCCGCATATGTTAGTACATATGCTGCGGCATCGCGGCGTGGGGGGGGGGGAGAGCTTTGATGTATTTTAATACATCCCGCCCTAAGTGATATGGTTCACAATATGACTCAGAATGCCTAGTGTCTACGGTCAATGAGCACCCCAAATCCTTCTCCACTGACAATTCCCCTGTGTTTCCCCGTTTCATATATAGATCGCCCACTTGTGTAATAGTGGGAGTATACAGG
The DNA here is from genome assembly GCF_055691185.1 of Crinia signifera. Classification (NCBI taxonomy): domain Eukaryota; kingdom Metazoa; phylum Chordata; class Amphibia; order Anura; family Myobatrachidae; genus Crinia; species Crinia signifera. The sequence goes on along the minus strand of NC_139221.1, from coordinate 48,784,506 downwards.
GTTGTATATGGGGTTGCGGAATGGTTATAAGTGAACCTTCTGTAAGATTTAGTTTTGAGGCTTTGTACAGAATATCTCATTTACACCTGCAATAACTAATAGACTATCAGCACTGTACCTTCATCCTTCTGTGTTCCTGACACCTGTAATACCATACACGTGGATCTACATTTCTCCAAATATACTATTGGCTGCACCGCTGTTCTGTGTCTCCCTTCAGCAGCGGTGGGAGGAAGAGACCCAGCATGAGACGCGCAGCCACATAAGAAGCTGCAAAAACATCCCACTGCCTGCAGTGCGCAGAGTAGTCCCTGGGAACATGAGACCCAGCGCAGCACAAAACACCCGTGACCCCACTGCCTGCACCGCGCAAAACAGTTCTGGCACACATGAGAAGCGCTGCCACACACACGGAGCCCCGGCCACGCACAAAACATCCTACTGCCCTGCCACCACGCAGAGAAGTCCCAGCACACATGAGATGCGCTGCCTTATGAGAAACTGCAAATAAATAAATATGAGGACACCCACCGGCGCACAAGGAGAGGAGACATGCACCTGCTGTTTAATGGGAGACCTGGCACTGAGGGCTAAGGATGGCCATCAACTATTGATGATTCAAGAAAAATAGTCAAACTAGAGAGCGCAAGCAACACAGGTTTAAATTATTTTGTATTAATGTAAATTATCACATACAAAAAACATCAATAGCAGTTAATACACAAATACAGATGTATTCCAATTTAATATAATTATAAATATAAAATATATAATATATAAGATAGGGAGGGGAAAAGAGGGGCAGGGGGACAGGGACAGATGTCACAAGCCAATTTTGCCAAATGGTCAGTTTCCAAAAACCTGAAAGATGTTATACTCCAATATTGGCTGCTTAAGCCTTCACAGTCTCAAATCCATAGAGATGTTGTGCTTCCAATTTAAAACTGAATACAACAGTAATCCAAATCGGCCGATTTTTATCTGAAGGAGTAGATTTTGGTTATAATTGGAGGGCTACACATGGAGCAATCACTGTGGGCAAACAGTCACATATATTAATTGGAGGTTGTATTGGAGGGATACACACGGAGCAATATCTGTGGGCAAACGGTCACAGGTTAGATGCCAATTAGCACCTGTGTTTTTATGTTCCTGTGCTCCTTTCCCCACCTGACTGTCACTTGCTGTCAATTGACCTTGCCAATCCTGGGATATGAATATATCAAAGGAGCCCCCCCAAACAGATCTGTGGAGACGGAACTCTCACCTAATAAGTGGAGCGCGGTGGATGCCGTGAATCGACCGACAGGAAAGGAGGTAGCTATACAAACGAACTGTGCACTTGTAATCCGTGTAGCGTCTGCCTTAAACTGAGTCTGAGCAGTCGGCTCCCTGACGCAGTCAGCCCACCTTGCTGCTGCGGTCAGGTTTGGATACTGAAGCCGGTCATTACACAAAAGGTTATCTGCTACCTCATCCTGTCAGGACAGCTCCCTCACCATCTAAACTCCTTGGAGGTGATTTCTATACAAGTGAGAACATAAAAACACAGGTGCTAATTGGCATCTAACCTGTGACCGTTTGCCCACAGATATTGCTCCGTGTGTATCCCTCCAATACAACCTCCAATTAATACATGTGACTGTTTGCCCACAGTGATTGCTCCATGTGTAGCCCTCCAATTATAACCAAAATCTACTCCTTCAGATAAAGGGGCAGATGTATTAAGCCTTAACAAGAGATAAATAGAAGTGTGATAAGGAGAGATAAACGTCCAGCCAATCACCTGCCAACTGCCATGTTACAGGCTGTGTTTGAAAATAGTCAGCAAGGAGCTGATTGGCTGGATGTTTATCTCTCCTTATCACACTTGAATTTAGCTCTTGTTAAGGCTTAATACATCTGCCCCAAAAATTGGCCGATTTGGATTACTGTTGTATTCAGTTTTAAATTGGAAGCACAACATCTCTATGGATTTGAGACTGTGAAGGCTTAAGCAGCCAATATTAGAGTATAACATCTTTCAGGTTTTTGGAAACTGACCATTTGGCAAAATTGGCTTGTGACATCTGTCCCTGTCCCCCTGCCCCTCTTTTCCCCTCCCTATCTTATATATTATATATTTTATATTTATAATTATATTAAATTGGAATACATCTGTATTTGTGTATTAACTGCTATTGATGTTTTTTGTATGTGATAATTTACATTAATACAAAATAATTTAAACCTGTGTTGCTTGCGCTCTCTAGTTTGACTATTTTTCTTGTGCAAGTGTAGAGATTTTAAGGAATCAGGGAGCCTTAATTGGGAGCAGCAGGCTACACATTTATTGAATTTTTATTGATTTTTATATCAAATATAGTAGATTGGTGCGCCCGATTGTCCGGCTTTCCTTTCTCCTTCTCGGCTTTCCCCAACACCGTGTGTTTAAATATATCACACGTTTGCCAGAGGTTTGCCGTGTTGGGAGTGAGAGTGAGCCGGGCTTAAATACTGTTGTTTCTATTGATGATTCAAAATCATTGATGGTTTATGATCGATGTCGAATACCTTTGCATCAATGGGGGAAAACCAGATCGTTTCCTCCATCGATGGCACAGCAAAATTATGTTTTGCTTGTTTTTTTCCCCCAAAGTGCCAAGGCATGGAGCATAGCTGCGCCCCCGACACCCGCAAAGCCCTGCCCCCGTGTTTTGATTGGCCCACAGGCCAATCAGTGAAACACAATGGATGACCAACGATAGGTATAAGTATCAATGGTCATACATTGCATGGTTTAGCACTATCGATAGCCAGTTGCACTATTGCCATTGAAATCAACCATCGATGGCAATGGCAACAATGGCCATCCCTACTGAGGGCTGGTGAGTGGAAAACCGGCCAGTGCCAGATACTGTATACAGAGAAACTTGTACACGGGGGTGGAGAAGGGGGATTGGAGGGACAAACTAATGTCTGTATAACTCTCTCAAACCCCTGCTCTCCATAAATAACCATTGCATTCCCGCTCTTCTCCACCCCCCATAAGACGCCCTCCCCCCCTTCAAATACCCCCTCTCCCTCCCCCCACACATTCCGTCTCTCACTCCCCACTCTCTGTCTCACCTCTCTCCATGCTTTTTCTCATCCTCCAACTCTGTCTCTTTTTGCTCTGTCCCCACAACCTTTCGGTCTCTTCTTTTTTCTCTTCCGTGCCCCCTCTCCCACACTCTCTCTGTCCCCTACAGTCTCTCCGCTTTTTCTCTTCCCCCTGGACCCGGCTTTCTCTCAACACTTACTCACCCTCTGTCTCACCTCTCTATTGCTCTCTGCCCTAGGGATGGCGAACGACCATCGATGATTCAAAATCATCGATGGTTCATGGCTGATGTCAAATACTTTTGCCATCGATGGGGGAAAACCAAATGGTTTCCCTCCATCGATGGACAGCAAAACGATGTTTTGCTTTTTATTTTATTTTTTCAAAGTGCCAGGACACTGAGCATAGCTCCGCCCCCGACACCCACGAAGCCCTGCCCCCATGTTTTGATTGGCCCACAGGCCAATCAATCAAACACAATGGATGACCATGTAATAATATTGATGGCCATCCATTGCATAGTTTAGCACTATCGATGGCCAGTTGCAGAATTGCCATTGATGGCAACCATCGATGGCAATGGCAACGATGGCCATCCCTACTCTGCCCCTAGTATCTATCTTTCTCCTTTCCCCACACTTCTGCTCTTACTCTCTTTCTCTTTCTCTCTCTGACACGCTATCTCACTCTCGGTGCGGTGTAATGCCGCCCAAGTTCGGCAACCATGCAAATTGCCGGCAGAACTCAATTTTTTTTTAAAGGAGCAATCACTTACATTGCAAAACTATGGGGTTGTTGGGTTCACTCCTTCTGGAAAATTCCTTCTTAGATGGACAAAACCATGCGCACTGCAGGGGGGCAGATGTAAAATGTGCAGAGAGAATTACATTTGGGTGAGTTATTTTGTTTCTGTGCAGGGAAAATACTGACTCCTTTATTTTTACACTGTAATATAGATCTCACTTTGAAGTAAAACCCCACCAAATCTAACTCTCTCTGCACAAGTAACATCTGCCCCACCTGCAGTGCACATGGTTTTGTCCATTTGAGAAGGAATTTGCCAGAAGGTGTGAACCAGAATAACCCCCTATGCCAGGCATGTGCAAACTATGGCCCTCCAGCTGTTGTGAAACTACAAGTCTAGTAATGCCTTGCCACAGTTTTGCTATTAGGGAATGCTCACTATAGCAAGGAATGCTGGGATGTGTAGTTTCAAAATAGCTGGAGGGCAACAGTTTGGACATGCCTGCCCTATGCCTTGCAAGTGATTGTTCTTGCATCCTACACGGACATCTAACTCGGTTGGCATTACATCTGGCCCCCATCTCTCGCTTCACACTCTCTATCACTCGCTGTCTCTCCCTCGCACCCTCTCTTAACAATACTGTGGGGGGCCCCTCTCAAAATTATGCTATGGGGCCCCCAAAGCTCTAGTTACGCCCATGACTGTGAGTAGTAAATACTTAAATTAAAGTACACAATATTGTACTTTACGGAAGTATTGTATATGTAAGAAAGCCTGTGTCTGGATATTGTCAATAATAATAATAATAATAGTAATAATAGTAAAGAAAAGTATTAATGCCAACTTTACAGTGAAAAATTCAACTCAGATGGAAATACATCATTATTATGTTTAATTAAGTATAGCATTTATAATATTAAATCAGAGTCTGCTTTTGTGCTGATGACCAATTGCAAATATTAAATAACCTGATTAAATCGCAGCAGTTTGCTTGTAGTAACCGAAGCAGTGGGAGGGGTCAGGATGAGCTCAGCCAATCAGGAGCTGCTGCCATCATCAGTGTCTCTACACAGTGCATACCAATAGAATTTTTTTATTTGTAGAATTAGATTATTTTATGCAGTGATGCTGCTTTGCAGGTAATTAACTTAGTATTGCTGTCATCACAGGTGGTTCTGCCACCTACATTAATCACTGTCTTCTGACAATTAATCAGGAATGAGAGAATCAGCGCAAACTGAAATAATGAATCCAGAAGATCTTTCATTGTTAGATGCAACTGGCAAGTGTAATCATGTACAATCTCTTTGATTTCTTATTTTAGGTAATGATTGTGACAAGCTCTATATAAAACATCACATCTGCAAAGCTGCAGTTATTGCAAACTTCCTACTAAACTCACTTCAAGTACAAAATGATTTCATCACGTTGAAAGGTTTTATTTGCTGTTGTAGTTCAGCTTCTTGTAATTAATAAACCATTTGCCTTATATGCAGATCTGGTACTTCTAGCGGCAGAGATTAGCAGGATTCATACAGTACTTACTCATGGTAAAGCAGTGGTGTAAGTTTGTCCCAGTTGCCCGGAGACAAGACAAATATTGGTGCCCCCCAATAGCTCAATCAGTAAGGTGTCTGTCTCCAGTAAGACAGGTCATGGGTTCTAATACAGGGTGACACTTGCAAAAATGATGTTAGGAGGTGGAGTCAGCCACAGGAACTATATCAACAGCTTTCAATGAACTGATTCAAACTCGCAGGGGAGAAGAGGTGCCCCCTTGGGAGCAGGAGCCCGGCGGCAGATGGCTCCATTGCCTCCCAGAGTTACACCTCTGTGTTAAAGAATTCATACTTTCATCAGCCATCACCTGTGTTAGACAAATGAGAGACTCTACTTGCACCTCTTTCCTTTCATAATCAGTTTCCATGGCAAACCATTTGGAATGTGTGGCTACACATCACCAGTCATTTTTTACATTACTGACATTTCAAACATCCAGTACAGAGGTTCCCCAAACGCATCCTCAAGGCACCCTAACAGTGCATGGAATGATTTCTACAGTGCTTGCAAATCTAAGTCAGTCTGGGCTGCCTTAGACTTGCGGCATCCTGGTCCGAGAACTGGGCAAACATGCGGCGGACCAATCAGATCAGAATCAGGCCCATAGTGCTCAGTGCAAATATACTGTACATTACCGCAGGCAGTGCAAAAGCTGCCTGTCCCTTATGCTTTCTCCCTCCACCCTTTCCAATGTCCTAAAGCCCACACCGGGGAACCGCTGTGGGGGTATCACGAGATTTTGCTGGCGATACCCTATAGAATCCTGTGGGCTTCCGTCCGCAGCACTGTGTGAGGGATCCATCATGGATTCCTCCCAGCATGCCCCGCCGCTGGCGTGGTCACTTTGTGCAGTTGAAGTCCAGCACCAGAGATGCAACGCAAAGGATAGCTCTTATCACAAGAGCTGTCCTTTGAGTTAATAATCGCATATGTTAATGCATATGCGATTAATAAGAATATAGTAGCCGGCAAAAGCCAGTGTGGGGTGACGGATGTTAGTGCATCCCCCGCTCCTTGTCTCCAGCAGTGACTGAGATTTGCAGGGACATGCATAGAGTGACAACAAAGGTAAGCACAGGATAGCTGCTGGTCAGGGTGAAGGGGTAGGTGAGAGGAGCACTGGAATAAGGAGGAGGTGCTCTACCAGTCATAATGTGTACAAGGGGCTCTACCAGGCATGATGTGTACAAGTATCTTTACCTGGTATAATATGTATAAGCATCTCTACCTGGCATATTGTGTATTAACATCTCTACCTGGCATATTTTGTATTAACATCTCTACCTGGCATAATGTGTATAAGCGGTTCTACCTGGCATAATGTTTATAAGCGGCTCAGTCTGGCATAATATATGTAAAGGGCTCTACCAGGCATAATGTGTATAAACAGCTCTATCTGGCATAATGCGTACAACGGGCCACAAGTGACTCATGTAAGATGGAGAGAAGCTAGGGGCGCCACCCCCCCCCCCCCCCCCCCCCACACACACACACACACACCACCACCACCACCAATGAAGAAAACATTCAAATACCCCTGCTCTGAAATATGCATTCTCCATCACATCACACTTCCTTTCACCCCTTTATAAAGTAATCTGATACGAGTATATCTGCTTATCATTCTTCATTCTAAACGGAACCTTTCATTATTGCTGTAACTGCTATCCTGGGCCCCAGCCAGCCTTGATAAATTTAGAAGTACTACACTTCCTACTGAGATCAGCAAAGCAAAGCAGTAGAAGAGTAGCAAGCCTGCAGAGTTCTCCCTCCTCACTGCTAAATGAATCAGAAAGTTCTTTTTATTAAATAGAGTAGCACAGCATCTCTCATATCCCAACTCTATACTCGCATGCAAAATGTGATGGCTCAAAACAGAATCGATAAAATTCCCTGCATGACTCTATTGATTTTAGGAATTTTCAAAGAAAAGTAACATTTTCACCCTTGGTAGCCTGTTCAAGTGGTTCCCTGAGTCACTCCTGCGTTCTCTCTTCATTGATGATGCTGATTAATGTAAGATGGAGCATAGGGGAACTACTGAAACACTGTAAGAATGTTATTAGGCTTCTTGGATGAGTCACCCAACCGTGATCCAAAGACGCAGTAGTCCATCATAAACATTGATGAGTATACGCTCCCATGTTGTGTCACAGAATGAGAGTCTAAATATAGTAAGAGGCTTGTGGTTCTTACTTATACTCATTTAAGTTATATAGGGGCCTGCGGGCCTGATTCAGGACAGGAAACTGTACATCGCGCAGGACCTGTCCTGTACATGTGCAGATATAACTGTACGGGGGGCAGACGGCTTTTGTAAAATGAGGGCATAACACCCTTGTTCTCTAGGAGTGGCCATGCTAAGGACTGAGGCAAGGTACAGTTTCCTTGGCCTTGTAAGCCGCCCTGCGTCAGGCAGCCTGAGTAAGGTAAGACTTACAGTACTTAGGGCTCCCTAAGTGGTTGTGTCGCTGCTCTAGAACTGCGATCGCATTGCAGTTTTCAGCAATCACAAATGCAGGCAGCGGACGATATTCACCTCCTTTTGCATTTGCATTGCTATGAATTGCATATGAAAAGTTGCTGCATGCAGCTTATCTTATGCGATCCATACTGAGAGAGTAAAGTAGGCGTAAATAAAGTACCAACCAAGCAGCCCCTAACTGCCATGGGCTTGCAAAAAAATGACTGTTATGAGCTGGATCGTTGGAACTTTAGCGCTGTTAACTTTATCTCTCTCCAAGGCTTAGTACATAGACCCCATAGAATGATATTCTTCTTTCCATGACATTCACGTATTGACAATTCAAGAGCAAAAGTTCTAAGTTCCTCTATTGTCATTGTATTGTCATTTTATTTACCATGATAGATAAATTATTGCTAGAATCTGATTAGTTGCTATGGGAAACATCTCCATTTATCACAGGTGTGATACAGATGGAGCCAGCCTCATTGTTTCAGTCTCCAGTGCTCCAATCGTCACGATGCGTCGGGGATTCTGGCGTGCGTGCATCTCGGGTGCTCACGTTCCCCATTGAAGGCAATGGACATGCGACCATCCGAGACACTCGCGCGACCACGTGCTCTGGCACACGAGCCGCCAGATAGGAGAATCTGGTGCGCCAGCGGCAACAATGAGGCTGGCTCCATCTGTATATTTCCTTGTTAGGGTTGTACTGTTGTGTTTATAGAACATTACAGTGCCATGTGTTATATTTGATTATTACATACAGTAAGTTATTTGGAAACCAACCACAAATCATTTGTAAAACCATGTTTCACCATGTTGGAGTTTCTTGTTTGCAATTTGGATTAAAAAAAAGTTTCAAAAGTTGAAATCAATGTAAAATATTAAATAGTGGTTAAAATAAAAAATATTTGCGACCCTTAATGTGGTGGCTTTTTATATAATTCAGATGCCGTTTGAGGGGGGTATTCAATCTTGGGCCACAGCTGTCGGGCCACCCTGTCCTGTTCTTGCTCTGCTCGACTGAGAATTTGCAGGCCGGATTCAATGTCCTGCCTGCAGCAGGACTAGAAGGGGGCGTGGCCGTGAGCTGCAGCCGGGAGCTCATCACTTCCCGCCCATTCTCAGCAAGATGAGCATGACTGCTTGTGAAGTCGGGCTCGTTCTGCCGAGATCCCCTGTTCAATGCTGTCGGGGAAGACCCATCGGGAGATGGCTGCGGGAGATTGAATACCCCCTAAAACTTTAAACATTGTTTTTAAGCCCCAGTCAAGTATTCTTATCCATAACCAAGCACTTGTTATTAAACTCGCCTCATGTGCAAGAGCTATTTCTGACCTGCTAGCTCCCGAACACTCAGTTCCTGCAACTGAGTTTGTGCTAGTATCAAACTCCAGTCCACAACAAAACCACAGACCTGACAGACACAAGTTAATGCACACCAGTCATCGCATATCCACCCTCTCTTCTCTGCAGCTATGCTCTTGTGCAACGGTTCCCAACCTGGGGTACTGCTGCAGACTGGTTGGGGTTACTTGAAAATAATATTGGGGTACTTGTTTCCTAGCACGGCCACACCGATCATGATCGTTGCCATCGTTACTAAAAACGGGGGCATCGCATGCACTAAAAAACCGGGTGCGATGGTACCGACGCGTTGCCCGCGATTTCCCATAGGAAACAATGTTAAATGCCTCAATTTACCCGCGATGCCCCCGATTTCCCATTGGAAACAATGTTAAATGCCTCAATTTACCCAAATCATCATAGGGAACAATGGTAAATGGGCCAGAAACCCCCCAAAACACCCCTGAACAGTGAAATGTCCCCCCAAAAGTAGTTTACGCCACCCCATGATCAACGTGAACCCGAAGCGCGGCGAGCGCAGCGAGGGGCGGCGGTACGCGTCCTCCGACCTTTTCATACCCCCACTATCCACGTCGGCGTGGAGTTGAGAATAGAATAGTGTGGCGAGCGCAGCGAGCCACCGAGAACGAAGCGTGGCGAGCGCAGCGAGCCCCGCGAGGGGACGCGGATACCTGTGAAGCCCGCGAAGGGACTCGTTTACCTGTGAAGGTATCCGCGTCCGCTCGCCACGCTTCGGGCTCAGTGGCTCTGGACCATTTAAGCCTTTTTTAGCCGCCTACGACGCGACGGACGCGATTTTGACTTTTTTCACTGCATTTCAATGGGAAATCGGGGGCATCGCGTCGGTCGCGTCGCAGACCACTAAAAATTACACCCGATGCCCGCGATTGTGGCCGTGCTAGGAAACAAGTACCAATATTGGTAATGGCAGAAGAAGAAGTCTCCCGATGGTGGAAGAAGTCTCCTGTTGTCGTGGAGATGACCCAAATCCTGTCACTTTCGGTTGCATCTGCAGCATCATCAGCGTCTCCTAGTGCTTTTGCCTGACCAGCAATCCACTGGGAGCTACCGGCGCTGCCCTCAGACATCAGAGGTCATCTGCCCCGTGCTGACATGGGTGGTGGAAGCAGCAGCATTAATCCTACAGGTGTTAGCGGTAACTGCGGAGACAGTAAAGAGGCAGCGGGCAGACACAAAGGGACCCGATTACTGACCACCCACTACTCCTCCGCTACTCCTAATATAAGGATACGCATACTGCTCACTTCCACTCCGCTGGTATGTACTTTGGATATGTCAAATTGAAAGGAGGGGGTACTCTTAAATGAAAGCCTAATCAAGGGGTAGAGGAGAGAAAAAAAAAAATAATAATAATAACAATAATATCTTTATCATCAAATGCCCCCAAAAATATGAACCGTTAACGAAATGTTGGGAACCTCTGCTCTACTACTCCAAATCCCTGTTATCATTGGTAATTCTTGCTCGGAACCCTACACTCCAAATCCCTGTTATCATTGGTGGTCATTCTTGCTCGGAACCCTACACTTCCGGCTTCTTGTACCCTATTACATTCAGCCCCTTAAAATCTCCTGCTTAAAGGCATGCACAGGATTTTCTTTATTTTATTTTTTCTTTTCTTTTCTTACAGGACTGTTTAAAGAACGGGAATTACAGAGTCCTCTGGGCGGGCTCTTTGTTATGTATGAGGCGGACAATTAGCTGTATTCCTGCTAATAGAAATTTACTGCACCACTGATATATTGCGGTTCCTAATCTCCCTTAATAGCATGCAACATGGGTGGTGATAAACTGTATAGGTAATCAGATCTCTCTCTGCATACCCATGAATCTAATCTCCATGTGCTTAGCCTAGTTATAGCACAAATCAATTTAATTTGCATATGCTTATCTTAGCTAGAAAAACATGTTTCTCTGCAGACTGCGCTAAATATACATACTTAGTAATCCTGAATTTATATGATTAATTCAAGCGTGCATGGTGCTAACATCTTTCTGAGACACAACAACATCAAAAGTTGACACAAGTGTCAAGGAAATAATTTGCAATATAAATAAACACCGTCAAAAATAATCAGCTTGATCATTAGTTAATCTGAAGCATTAGTTTAAGTCTTCTAGTTAAAAGGAGAGGTGAATATTAATATGGTGTTAGAAATGACAACGAAGAACACTTTCACTAAACTACAACTGTTACTTTATATAAATGTGTTGGGGGGGATATAATTTCATTTTGGTACCATTATCCTGTATGATTGAATGTCACCCTCTCACAGACCACTGGACTTACTTTCCACACCACCAGCCTGATGACATATCTATCTATCTTTTTTATTGAGGTTTAGGGGGGTATTCACTCTAGGATCACGGCTGTTGATCCCTGCCAACAGCCGTGATCCTGGCCTGTTTGCGGTCAGCCCGATAGCTGAACGACAGGAGCGATTCAATGTCCTGCCTGCCGATCAGCGCAAAGAGGGTGTGGCCGCAAAAATTGACGATCTGCGTCCGGGATCGCAACAATCCACGGCCATTATCGGAAGAACGGGCCTGACAGCTTCTAAAGTCGGGCCCGTTCTGCTGTAATCCTGCTTCAATACTGTCTCAAAAGACAGCATTGAATAGGGAGCTGCCGCTATTTTCCCCATTGGTAATAGCAGCGGCACATTGAATTCCCCCCATAGACTCAATGTTGGATTATCCGTAAAATCAGAAGCCTCCTGCAGCTTCTGGGAGGGTAGGCAAATATAACTGTTATATTGGTAACAGACAAGGGAATCAAGTAATGAAATAAATATATATATATATATATATATATATATATATATATTGAAATTGAAGTGAATAGTCATATACAAAACTCCACTTACTGTGCAGATACTGCATGTAAGTCTTACTTGCTGACAACAAGCAGTTGTTCTGCAAGAGTACACAAGTATGATGCAGGATTGCCTACCCTCCCGGAATTGCCGGGAGGCTCCCGAAATTCGTGTCCCCCCCCCGGAAGGTGGGTATACCTCCCACATTGGCCAGGCAGCCCCCTTCCGTGCTGCATTAAAATGAAGCAAATCGCGACATTTCACATAATTTTAGCCCCTCCCCCATTTTGTGGACCCGCGGATTGCATTGTTTGACTGCCATGGGGGGCGGGGCTTGATGAACTCTGCCCCGCCCCCCTGACATACTACTAAAACAAAAGTTGCCAAGTATGGTATGATGTATGTATGTAGGCTCAATGGCTTGGCTCCCTTGTACTAGAATATGCACCTTGTATACTATGCAGCCTATATGTTAGGATCAGACTGAAGGTGTCAGCTCCTCAGGGGCAGGGACTAATATAGATGCTTAAATATTATCTACAATCTGTGTGTTTGTGCTATTTAAAAAAAAAAGGATGATGATAATACCTTATCCTTCATTATAAATCATTTATACATAAACATGTTTTCGCGTTCTGTATGAAGTTCCTTCTGATCTGAAAAGCTGTCTCTGGTAACTGTTATCAACATATCACAGGGAATTGGAGAGGCACAAGGTTATCAGTCAGTCAGTTCAGCTTCTACATCGCACGCATATTAAAGAATTAGAATTAGCTGCTATTAGCATCTCCTGTCACCCCAATCTAAGAGTTTCATCACGAAAAAAGAAGAGATCTTCATTTAAATTCTCTGAGAAAATATAGACATAGGCTATATGTGCCATTGCTGCATATTAATGGGGAAAACAAGGTCACCGTTCGGCTTATCGTGCAATTTATACCTTATCGCTTTCTATAAAAAATACACTGAATGGACTCTAATAATATTGTGCAATTGACCTGCGGTGTCGGCGATTCCTTAAAATTTCAGATCTTCGCTGAAATGTGATGAAAGGTCTAATTAGCTGCTACACTTAAGGTCTTTAGCGCATGAAAAAGAAACACTTCAATTAGCTTCAGTTATGTGGTTTAAAAAAAACTGTATTCCCTGCAGGAAACCCTCACATTACTTTGTGCAGTATGAAATAAATGTTTATTAAATGTAGAATCTATTTAAACTACCAGGAGAAGGACAAACAAGAACCTTTTGTTTGGTATTTGCAACTTTACAGTATAGTAATTCACATCCTCCAACATCTCTGCAGAAACCGGTACAGATTCGGAAAAGGGGCGTGGCACCGCTCCCTTTCCTATACTTACAATGGAGAGTTGGAGACCCCAAAAAAATGGTACAAAACCCTTTTTGGCCTGAGTATGGTCATTTCTTTGGTGCTTACATATAAACAGGTTCAATAAGAATGTTAATAAGAAATATTCCAGGCTTGTACGGGTTGTGTTGCGGGAGGGCTAATATGGCAGTGGGATGTAATTGTCAACTTTTTAAGTTGGGAAATCACAAAAATAAGTGCACTTGCCATCGCACAAGTGGGTACAGGGCTTGGACTGGTATGTTCAGCATTTCCAATGCACTGGGCCACTTACAGATGGAGCAGATCCCATTGGAGCTGGTCCTGGTGATAGGATCACTCGCGTATGAGATGCTGGCGTGTCCCCATTAGATGGAGTGCCTCTTTGCCTGCCTGCACCACCTAAGCGAATCTGGCAATTCCCAGTGCTGGCTGAGAGGTGCTCCATCTCTATGTCCTTTTCCCCAGTAAAATCACTTTTTAAATGCACCAATTACCATGCAGAACAAGATATACTGCCCAACCTTCCAGATACCTTACCTACTCTCCTGGAATGCCAGAGAGATCCATGACTTGCCAGGAATCCCCACAGACTCCTCGTACATTGAGTCACCCTCCCACTTCCTACTAAAAACGAATTCTCAGTGTATTGCACTACTTGTAGCCAATATATTTATTTATTACCAGGTATTTATTTATATAGCGCACACATATTCCGCAGCTCTTTACAGAGTATATTTGAACATTCTCATCAGTCCCTGCCCCAGTGGAGTTTGAATCTATATTCCCTACCACATGTACACAAAGACATCCGAGGGTGAATTTATATTAGGAGCCAATTAACCTACCGGTATATTTTTGGATTGTAATAGGAAACTAGAGTACCTGGCAAAAACCCATGCAAGTACGGTGAGAATAAACAAACTCTGCACAGTTAGGGGAATAGAACCCATGACCTCAGCGCTCTGAGGCAGTAATGCTAACCATTACGCTGTCCGTGCTGCCCAATATAACATTAATTGGGTTGCTCCATCCCATAGACCGTGCAGATACCCTTGATGATTTGATTTACACATTGGTAAGTCTGTGCCTGCAGGATGTATGCAAGCCTGGAATTGTTAATAAAATTACTTTTTATTTCTTCATTTATAAAAATTTTTTTTTACAGTTCTGAGGTTGTCTGAGACCGTTAAATGGTTGATTCCCCCATGTGGGGAACTCAATTATTTGCATTAAATTACGACGGATAACTGATCCCCCGGGGGCTATTCATTTGTCCCCAATAACTGCAGTCGGGTATTGTTTTCACCTACAAAATGAGATCTATATTGCAGTGTAAAAATAAAGCAGTCAGTATTTTCCCTGCACAGAAACAAAATAACTCACCCAAATCTAATTCTCTCTGCACATTTTACATCTACCCCGCCTGCAGAGCACATGGGCCCTTATTCTGATCGGTGCGGATATTCCCGCATTCTTACGGAGCGGTCCGCACGCCACGGTGTTCTGCCGCGTGCGGCCATCGTCCGTAGAAACGCCCACGTGTCCTCCGCATTCGGACGGAATCACTCTTTAAGAACAGGGCGTGTTTACGGACGACATACAAACCATGCGTGTGCGGGGGAAACACTCCGATTCTGCACGGTATTACAGAGTATTACAGAGTATGCTCGGGAATACCGCATCCGAACGGGAGCCAAGCGGTGCTACCACCCGTAAGCGGAGTATTTACGCCAAACAACCCACTATTATGTATATTCTGCAATACATCACATGACCCACTTATTCAATTACCTATCCTCATAAAAAAATGCTTATTTGGAATTGGAATCAATTAGATGCCAATATATCCTTACAAGCATGCCTAACACATGCATTGCACACATTAACCCTTACAGCAATTGAAGTGCAATGGTTTCTATTAGACCCTGTGTAAAAGATTATAAACAATCTACACATATACTGTTTAATGTGCAAAGAAAACCAACAACTTTGAACTTGCATAAATTATTTATTACGAGGAACAATTAACAATTAAATATAAAAAAAAAAAAACAAATTAAAGAAGTAAATCGCGCAGGTCCTGCAGATCCGCGATTAATAATCGTAAATGGTGTTCCGCACGCAGGAGGGCCCCACGAACCCCCTCATCTGCCGGTGTTGTGTCATCTGTGGGCATGTCAAAGGGGCAAAAATTAGTCATGATATTCATGCATACATTTCACATACTGCTACATAAATTGCAGAAATGCTAGGTGACATGTGTATATATATATATATATATATATATATGTAGAGAGATAGAGACACACATAGATAAATAGATATGACACACACATATATACATACATGCAAACTTATTTACTACATACTGTGTTTTTTTCCCTCTACCCTTTACTCTGCAGAAGACATAACAGTCATAGTGTTTCTTCTCATTTACAACCCACCCATGACTAACCAATGACAAGCATGTCATGGCCTCCGTCAATAAGAACTTGTCACAATCTCCTCAGTCTAAGTTCAGTGATGGTTCGTGGCATGGGAGTTATGCAAATGTCAGGAATGCACAGTACACATCCTCAAAATCATAATTCAGTCTAAACCAACCTACAATTCTGTGAGGCCAAAAAAACAATCTGAACTACAGGGGGTGTTTAGGTAGAGGAGGCTCCTGGGACACTGGCAACTTGTGACTCCATTCCAAGGTAGGCCGGCCCATACTCCATTTATAGCATACATCCTATAGTTTATAAATAACATTCAACAACAATATAGATTCCACTATATGATGGGTCAGAATCGAGGCTTGCAGCAGGCGAATTTAATCCACAAATGATCCACTCATCCCTTTACTCCAGGATCCTGTTTAACTGCAACGGTTATGTGGCAGTCAAAATGGAGCTCCAAGCCATCCCACAAACCTGTGTAATTCAGAGGTGTCCTGGATGAAAGGGATGCCTTGGACACCCCATCTAACCCGTACCTGTATCTGTAGCTACCCACTTTGGGGTCTGTATTAATAGTATTGTACCAAAATTTTTAATCACCAGTGCTACATAACAAATACCAGTCCAACTACTTCATGAATGATGCATTATGTAAACATACCGATCTGATGGGACTCCGGGGCCTCACACGCCTCCTCCCCCTCGGATTCGGACACCTCTGGGGCAACCGTGGCCTCCTCAGCCCCCTCCTCCGCCAGCTCCTCCGCCACCATCACCTCCTCCACCTCCTCCACCACCACCACCTCCTCCACCACCTCCTCCACCTCCTCCTCCGCCACCAACACCTCCTCCACCTCCTCCTCTGCCACCAACTCCTCTTCCACCTCCTCCACCACCTCCTCCACCATCTCCTCCACCTCCTCCACCATCTCCTCCACCATCTCCTCCACCTCCTCCACTTGCTCCTCCACCATTTCCTCCTCCTCCTCCACTTGCTCCTCCTCCACCCTCGCCGCCACCTCCTCATCACGCTCTTGCGCCTGCTCCTCCGCCAGGGCTGCCTCGGCCTGCTCCCGTGCCTGTCGTGCTCGGGCTCGTGCTGTGTGGTAGAAAACAAAATCATGGTCAATGTCGGGTCATTGGGGCACATGTAGTAATCCATAACAAGACATACATGGAAGGGTGATAATGTTGGCAAACGATGCTTGAAAGTAGCTCCTTACTGTTAATGGACTCCAAAATGTGACATTTAAGTTATTATGTGATTGTTAGTAATTTGTTCAATCATTACAACCCAGGCATTTATCAATGTTGAACACATATTAGATCTGGCACATTGTATGCATCTGAATCATGAATGCTATGTCATTACATATAAAAGCCACATGACTGCATGTTAACCAGGAAGAAGCACACATAACAGTCTATGGACTTGTAAACCCATGGACACCCACTTATCATGAGACACATTTTATTGTTTATAGATGGTATGATGTAAGTGCGAAATTTCATAGCTAAAATACTCACAATCAGCTATCTCGCCCCTAATTTGCTGGAGAAGCTGGGGCTGGCGCCTGCGGAGGTCCGACCACCGCCTCTCGAGCTGGCCGATGCTCCTCCGCACCCGGGTGCGGGCGTAAATCCGGCGCCCTGCCGCAGCATATGCCCGCCGCTTCTGCCCATTTGTGATAAAGGGCCCCGCACGGCCCAGCCTTGTCTCCATGACGGAGACCAGAGCCCTCAGCTCCGCAGGCGAAAATGGCTCTGCCCTGCGTGTCTCCGCCATGTTAACAATGGCATCAATCAACCAATCAGGTGGTGTCATTGGTTTATCACAGTTATTTGTGTTAATAACTTTATTGTTCATCTTTACATGAACAGCGTCTCTGCGCCAACACAAATGGTGACAAATTCGCATGCCTTAAATACAGTAGTGCTGATGTATGGGAATGAACAAATCTGATATATATAAAACACAGTGTGTATGCACTTAGCTTAATGGATATCATATCTACAAGGACCATGGAAGAGCTTACCTTAGACCCTGACAAGTCCAGATCTGGAGAAAAATGATTCTAGCAGCAACTCACTATTTATAGGCCTCTCACATGTGTGGTCTATAACAGTAGTGATGAGTATTGCATGACTTGTGGCCTGGATTTTCTAAGGGATTGGGCTACTTTTAGCTTGCAATCAAACTCCACAATACCACAGTAGTCATGAACCAAATGTCATGTCATGCTAGCAAATAGCATGTGTATTGTGCGATAGTCACAGGTGTATCAGAAGATTCTATGCAATGTTAGAATTGGTGACCAGTATTTCATGTCGAAGTTTCGCCAGGTTTTACACAATGGAATTTCCACCACCGTATGCGGCGCGAAAAAACAGCGACGTACGCTCGCGCACGGAACGCAGCTGCCGCTGATGTCCGCCAAACAGAATACACAAACAGTATATAAAGGTGTATTAGAATGTGACAATGTTGTTGCTAACATGTCTGGATCACAACCAGAGGTGGACCAGGAGCTGCAGCAACTATTTGACCAGATGGACTCCAGCACCTCCTATGTGCCACTGCACATGCAGCCAGTGGGAAATGAGGAGGCTGCTGGCCCTTCTACAGCAGGGCAACCTGCACCTGACCATTCTACAGCAGGGCAACCTGTACCTGGCCCTTCTGCAGCAGGGCAACCTGCAGCTGACTCATATGCACCATCAGCAGAATCATTTGGAACACAACCGGGGACTTCACAAGATAGTACCATGGCCAGCACTTCAAGTACAGCGCCACGTGCCAGTGGGCGTGGCCATGGCTGTGGCAAGGGGAAAAAGAGGGCAACAGAGGAACCAACTTCCCGAAATAAGGCATATGAAGCACAGGAGCTTGCCATCCTGGTTCCCCGAGCACGTGATTGGATTGAGTGTCCATCGGAGAGGCTGACACACACACGCAGATGGAAGATTTGGGAAGACATAACGGCAGAGATTAATGAAGTTGCGCCACAAGTTCGTGAGACGGAGCACGTCAAAAAGAGGCAAGTTGTTTTGTGATACATGTGCCCAGTAATAGACAAGTAATGATTGAATTCATGCTTAGATGGATTTTGCAAATGGCCGGTGAGGTTGTTACGATACACAGACATTATTGACATGTTATTTAGTTGAGAGTTAGAGTAGGGTGATTGTGAATGTGTCTTGTAACGGTTGATATCATAGTTGCATGTAATGTTATCTTTTTGACATTAAGCACATGTCGTAATATGTAGCACAGAGCAATGGCTGCAACATCAAACATCTGGAGTGACATGTATTAATATGTCAACTTACATTGCAGGTGGCAGGACTTCAAAACCAACCTGAAGAGGAAGATGACCAAGCGGTGGGAACACAGCCAGACATCTGGGGCCGGGCCCATGCCATCAGGGCTAGAGCTCACCCCCCTGGAGTTGATGGCCGAGAGCTGTATATCAGTTGAGGAGATCAGGGGGGTGAGCACGATGGATAGCGAGGCCCCAGCTGAAGTGTTTGCGTCTTTTATTGAAGGTAAATATTTGTCATGCCATAAGCTTGTGCAAGTAATTATCTTAGAATGTGTCCTAATTGTGTTTATCATTTTCCACAGACACCCCACTGCTTGGTGACGACTCTGCTCAGGAGGTGGAGGAGTCCGTGCCACCTGGCCCCAGTGGTAGGCCTGTGCAGCAGCAGCCATCGGCCCAAGCCGATTTGGCCGCCTTGGCCCACATGCTTGGGGACATAAACCAGCAGGGAGAGTTGGCATCAGAACGGATGCGTAGGACCGAGGAGATCATAGCGAGCTTGGTCAGCACCCAGCAGGCCATCGCTGGGAGCATGCAGGCCATGGCTGAGGCGCATCAGGCCATGGCTGCAAGTGCTCAGGTGCTGGCCGAGCAAGCCACCCGCCAAAATGATCTCCTCCTACACCATAATGAGCTTATGGTGGAGCTAGTTAACAGCAACAGGGTCCTAATGTCATCCGTTTCTGGTGCATTACCACCAGCAACACTCCCTGCTGGCAGGAGGGGTAGACCAGCCAACCCCTCACCAGCATCTGCTCCACCTGCCCCAGCATCTGGCCGTGGCCGAAGAGCTGCTGCACAGGCCAAGGAGCCTACCAAGGCCAAACGTGGTCGCAAATGAACTTGTGGCTGCATTAATCTCCACCGTTATGTCATCCCAACTCTTCCATTGTGCTGTGTGTGTCAGCTTCTTATGTCCAATCACGTGCTGAGGGTAACCAGATGAGCCCTTGCTTCAAATGTCCTTTTTGGTTCCCTGTTGCCCTCTTTTGCCTGCCATTACTGTCAGCTGTACTTGAAGTGATGTTGCTAAGTCCCCGGTTGTGTTCCAAATGATTCTGCTGATGGTGCATATGAGCCAGCTGCAGGTTGCCCTGCTGCAGAAGGGCCAGGTGCAGGTTGCCCTGCTGTCGAATGGTCAGGTGCAGGTTGCCCTGCTGTAGAAGGGCCAGCAGCCTCCTCATTTCCCACTGGCTGCATGTGCAGTGGCACATAGGAGGTGCTGGAGTCCATCTGTGTGCAATTATATTTGTTTTGTATTATAATTTATTTTGGTACATTCCTGCCATGGTTTGTTTTTTTTGGTATTTTTATTTTTTGGTCATTGCATCACAGTGGCATTGACTGTGAAATGTATATAAATAAATTTCTTTACTTTACAACAATTGTGTGGTTTAATTAGTACATGTCGCATACACATGTGTATTGCTAGTATTAATATTCAGTCATGTCCATTGTTAGCAGGTTTAAAGTGTGTCAGAAGTACAGCATATGTGGGTGATTAGTAAGGTTTCCTTGAAGCAGCAATGGTTTCAATTAAAGCACTGACAAGCGTCCTATTAGTGAGTAATGAGTAAAGGAGTCGATTTTATTGGGTTCAGGTGTTAATGCTTGTAGTCATTAGGCGGTCCGTTCGCCTCCCGCAGGAACGAGTGGTGTCCGCAAAGCAATAGTGGCCTTTTGGACACCGCACATTTCTTCCCTTTTTGTTCGCGTGCATTCGGAGTGCTATCCGAATGCACGCCCCCCAACATAAGTGTACTCCCCCGTGTCCGCCCATGTTTCCGCCCCGTTTTGCCCACTTTGAAACTACGCCCATGTGTCATTCCGCATGACGCCCATAATACGCCCATATTTCCCGAATGATTGCGGTGACCAGTTTTGTACGGAATTTGCCCGAACAGGTACGGAGTCAAGGCGTGGCACATGCGCGTAGCGTTCTCCACGCATGCGCAGACGCCGTAAAGACGCGATCCGAAAGTATGCGGTAAAGTACGCGTCAATCAGAATAAGGGCCATGGTTTTGTACATCTAAGGAGGATTTTGTCAGAAAGAGTGAACTAGAATAAGGCCCTATGTCACCCTCGTGATATTAATGTAATATTTATCAACATTGGGGCATCTTAGTATGGAGCAGCATGTGAGGGCGTGAAATCATAAGGGGGCTGTGTGGCAAGAAAATGACTGCTGGTCTGGGGCGTAGTTTCTGCGATTGTATCATCGGAACCCACACACGCTATGCAATGCCGAGATAACCACCATTGTGTATCACTGTTGGGGTAACTGCTGGGGGTCAGCGAGATTCCGGGATAATTGTCAGCTTTCCGGGGGCCTGGGAGCATCACCCGTTATCAGGAGCCACATGGCTGGAACGATGATTCCCCTTTTTTTATGTGCATGACATCATTTTTTTATTTGAGAATATTTGAGAGGGATTCAGTATTGAATCCCGGCGGTCGGGATCCTGGCAGCCAAAATGCCAACAAGGGGGGGACGTGAATCGCCCCCCCCCTTGCGGGCTCGCTGCGCTCGCCACGCAGCGGGCACACTAATTTATTGTCCCTCCAGGGGTGTCGTGGACACCCACGGAGGGAGAATGTGTCGGCATTTCGGCGGTCGGGATTCCGGCATCGGGATTCTGAACGCCGGGATCCCGACCGCCGGGATTGTAACTGCATCCCTTTGAGAGAGGAGGGGTAATGGTCAGTATTTTGTGCTGGTGGAGAGGGAGTGAGGTTGGTGCTGCTTTGGCAGTGAGGCCCCAAAATGGAGGGGGCAATGATATAATGGGGGCTACTGATAATAATGATAATGTTGTGCTTAGAGGCAGCCTGATCTCTAAATTCTCCCCTGCAGATGAGAGAATTAATACATGCCCCCACCAGCACCCAGGCCTCAGACAATGAAGATAATTACAGGACCCCAGCAAGTTACTGCAGAAGGTCATCACATCACATGTGTAGTCAGCAGACAGCGCATACATGGCAGCATTGTGGAGGCACAAAATGATGGGAGGAGTCTAGAATACCATAACCCATCACATCACATGTGTAGTCAGCAGGCAGCACATACATGGCAGCATTGTGGAGGCACAAAATGATGGGAGGAGTCTAAATGAACAGACAATTCAACAGATTTTTCAGACTCCTTAAATCAATGAGATGAGATTAGAAAAGTCATCAGCCTGGTGGTCAGCAACAAGGAGTCGCGACCCCATGCTGAGAAGGTTGGGACCCACTTTGGGGTCAGGACCCACAGTTTGAGAACCGCTGCTATAGGCGATATACTGTAGGAATTGGAGAACTCTTTCCTTCAATTAATGAAATGATCATTTAAACCTATCTGTTTATTTAGGTTGTCTTTGTCTAGAATTCATATTTAAAGAAATCTGGTAGGGGACAAAAACTTTTTCACACAACTGTAATATCCGTCTATAGTACTCAGAGACAATAACCCAGCTACACAATCTCAAAGTACTTAGTTTAACAAGCAAAAATAGTCAGAAATGGAGAATATGTTTTACCTGTCTCTTTTTCGGCCAGAGCTGGATACACTGTTGACCTCATACATCAGTGGCGGAACTTGTGAGTAATTGGCCCAGGTGCAAAAACAGAATTTGGGCTCCCCTCCTCCACTCCAACCCAAGTTCACAATATTCTACATAAACGTGGGCCCTTTAATTCTCATGGGCCCCGGTGCAATGCACCTGCTGCACCAATGGTAGTTCCGCCTCTGTCATACATGCTTATGAAAAGAATTCCAAAAATAGCACGGAACCAGAGAAAAGAAATTCCCAGTATCTGAGATATAAGTATAATTGCATGCACAATGCTTTTATAAATGATTCTAAAAATACATTTGCCTAATAAGAAAAATATTAAAAGTTCAGTAACTTGTCCTGGTGATAATTCTCAGGATCAATGGCTTTACATGAATATTACATAATTAAAAAGGTTCGGCAAATTACCTTACAAAATCCTGACTCTTCCTGCCCTGAAGTTCATTATGAAATCTTTGCCGCAGAAAAAAATCTTGTCTTTTACGCGCAGTACAACATGCTACGCCATCTTGCTGCATTAACCTTTGTCTGGGAAAGATCTACGCCACTAATGAATAGGCATAAGATATTAGAAATACAGAACAAATGGATTCTTTTCGTTTTATTCCCAATCATAATTACACCCATTTAGTCATAAGTAGAGACAGGATTATATGCATTTGCATATTTTGCCCATTCTCACTGGTTATTGCATATTTTACCTAAAATCTAGTGATGCTGCATATTTTAGGCCCCGCCCTCTTCCCACCCGCGAGTCACAGCACTGCTTTGCCCTGCTGCTGCTGGCCAGGTAGTGGTAGAGTGTGCAGGCTGGGGCAATATGTGTGGAGTGTGGGGAACCTTGGATGCCTGCTCTTGGCCTGGGACTTTACACCAAGAGACAGACTTCTGCAGCAGAGGAGGCGGGCGGAAGGGTTGTGACATCACGCGGCACGGAGGAAATGCCATGTCACAGTGAGTATGCGGCGCAGGGAGGAAGCCTTCCACTGCGCTGCCCTCACACGCTATGCTGACATTTGATCCATCGGCGCTGGAGATGAGGGTCCATGTAGTTGATGCAAGAAGAGCTTTGGACGCTGCAGACACCTGCAGATGCTGTGGGCCTATTTTTGAGGTTTACTTGCAACTAATTGTATGCTGATTTTTAAATAAATAAGTTAAAAATTACTTTTTTTTATTATTTAATGTAGCATATTTTAACACTTTTCATGCATATTTTAAGTATTTTTCATGCATATTTGCATGTATATTTCAAGCTTTTTATGTTGCATATAATCCTGTCTCTAGTCATAAGCAACAAAGGGAGAGACTGGTTTCAATCAACTTATTTCTAGTGTAGGAGATACCCACTTTCTTGCACAAATTAGCATGTGGCAACGAAGAGTAAGCCAAGATTTATTTTCACCAATTGGCTTTACTATTGCTGATGGAGACCCAGTGGTTCTCTGTCATTGGGCAGAAGCGGAACTACCATTGCTGCTCCTGTCACCCTCTTCCTGTTACCCACAGTTTTTTCCTGTCACACTCTGCTTCCCCCTGTGACCCACTGCCAGATTGCATATTGTGAACTCGGGTTGGGGTGAAGGAGGGGTGCCCAAATTATACTTTTGCATACGGGCTCACCAGTTACAAGTTCCATCACCAGAATCAGGGCATGAAGGTTAGCACCCCCTTTGGCCATAGAGATAAACACCAATCCTTTCAGTAATCAGTCCACCATCTCCCAATCTCCTCTACAGGGATGTCCATTGATTTGTGCAAACCATTAATGGTTCTCCCGTGCCATTATTTTGTTAGCCTTTTACCATTGACAGTGACTATTGATGACTAATCAACCAATAGCCATCCCTAGACTGATTTTGGTTCTGAGCATATCTTCAGCTATATTTTACAAGGCTCATTTTCATCTTGTTGCTTTGTCTAAGGTGGTTTCACTGTTTAGATGCCAACCAGTTCTTTCATTGCACCATTTTATTTATATTTATTTGTTAGTTTTGCTTTGTATATGTCATGCATACAGTACTGTACTGTATGTCTTATTGCTTACACTGTATCTTCCATGCTGAATAGTTCGCATAGTAATCCAATATACAGTAGTTGTAAATTGGTATTTCAACTATTTTCAGACTGCTGAATGTTGTTATTTTGTATGCCTATGTTATACATACAGTATTTGCAAGTGTGCAATTTTCAAGGCCAATAAAAAGTAACATTAAAAATCCACAACAGCTTTTATAGACGCTGACTGCTTATACTGTTCACATTCACTGCAAATTAATGCAGGGAGTCACCAGAGTGTTCTCTATTTACCCATCACTGAAAGCAGGTGCCTGGACTGGTAACACACATACATATGTAGCGCCGCTCATCCAATGCTGGGGCTCGCCAGACCACCGCCACTGGCGAGCGGACGCAACATCTGACTGGGATGCGCGTCCCAGTTTCCCGTCGGCGGGGGACGGGAACCCTGCCCGTCTCTGCTTCAGGGGGACGGGCAGGGTTAGGGGGGGGAGCGGGGAGGTGGGGGACGGCAATGGGGGACGGCGACGAGGCAGCAGGGACCGGGGAGGAGCTCCGATTGAAAGGGATGCACATGCCTCTCGTGCACGCGCATCCCCTTCCGGCGGCGCTGGTGAATCTACCGCCAGCCCTTGCCCGAATGAAAGGGGCTCTATCTGGAGGTAGGTAGCCATCCTTTGATCTGATGTAATAACTGTCCTTTTCAGAAATGTATAATTCCTTACCAGCACATCCTTGCCTACTCTCCCAGATCCTGCGGGGGACCCCCAATTTTTGGGGCAGTCCCTCGCAGGAGTGGGCACCCATCTTGCCGAGTTCCGGTGAAAGCAGATAGAATGAGAAGAACATTATCGGTGGTTCCTGGTCCATGTGAAGGGGATGGGGCACAATGTTAATTGTGTTATTTAGGCTCCACCCCTATTCAATATGCATGATTCGTGACCCAATGACACGAGTGCTCTGGTCCCGCCTCCATTACAGCCAACTTGCTTGTCCTCTACAGGCTTCTCCCATAGAGGACAATTTAAAATTAGATACGTTTACACCAGCCTTATCTTCCACCCCTGTCCCTGTCACAAATCATCCCCTGCACCTTTCACTCCACCCTCCCCCCCAGCTAAGTCATTCTTGTTTTTGTAAATAAAAATCTATACATATGGTAAAACTTTCAAAGTGAAAAGCAACAATTTTTGGTATTATTTTTGTATTTTGCTTTTCCCCATAGACCCCATAGTACCTATCTACTTTTCTTCTGTTTTTTGGGGAAGTTCCCTGTACTCACGGAAGAGTGGCCAGACCTCCTGCTATACAGACTGCAGTGTGAATGTCTGGAGGAGCTACACTGCAGTAGCGGTACTTACTGCCAGGTGCCATTCCGAGCATCATGCTAGCCAGATACAGGGGGTGTGGGGTGATGATGTTGCTGCCAGCAGCAGGGCCACCAATAGGGGGGTGCTATGGGTACAGCTGTCCTGGGCCCTGGCCTCTGGAAGGGCCCGGGCAGCTCATTTTGCTTGAACAAAGCAGGTCCCAGAATGCAAGCTTATTCAATCCAGGATGCAGGTGGCCAATTAAAATGCTGCAGCAGCTTTTCAGCCAATCAGAGCTCATGTACTGGAAGCCAATCAGAGCGGCTGCTGGTACCAAGCTCTGATTGGCTCACCAGCCAGTGCTGCATTTTAATTGGCTGCCTGCATCCTGAGCTGAAGAAGACTGCGCACTGGGACCTCCGAGCTGCAGCTCAGTGGAAGAGGAGATGGGGGACCAGGAGCCGGGTTATGGTAAGTCAAGTGAAATGGGGGGGCCCAGACTGGAAATGAGTCCTTGGACCCAAAATTCCTGATGGCAGCCCTGGCCACCATGTGCACACATACCTCCCAACATGACGCTCTCCAGGAGGGACACAATGCTCTGTTTCTGGACATTCCTTTTAATGTATAATTGCCGTCACCTGTTTTAAACAAGTTAATGAATAAGAAAGGTGCTTCACCACAGGTGACTGTAATCCTAAAATAAGAGAAAAGTCCAGGAATAGAGCATTCTGTCCCTCCTGGAGAGGGTCATGTTGGGAGGTATGTGCACACCATTAGTTAGGGCCCTGGAGAGGAGATCACCGCTAAGCCAATGGTCTAGAGCAGTGGTGGCCAAACCTGTCCTCCAACAGTTCATGTTTTTCAGGCAACCTGTGGATCTATAGTAGGAATAAATGCATCAAATGTGACAGTTAGTAATGACTACAGCTGAGTACCAGCTAGGTGATTTGGAAAATGTGGACAGTTGGTAGATCTTGAGGACCGCTTTGGTCACCCCTGGTCTAGAGCTTTAAAAAAGTGATGAGGTATTTTCCAATCATGTCAATCCACTGCCCAGTCCAATATGATTTAAGAAGATGGAAACGGCAATTAAGCTGATCCAAACAAGCTATAATCCAGCTGTCAGAAATAGAACCTCACTCACCTAATGATTTCAGTCATTGGCAAGCTAGAAGAGCTGCACTTGCATTATTATCCACACCAAGACTCGACTTGGAGACACTTTCACTACTAAAAGCAAAATATGTGAAGTGATTTTAGCTGAGGAATATTTTCCACTGAATATATCTCAGTCATTAGGTCATTTTCAATTGCAGGTAACATTCAGGCTCATTAACAAATTCATGAGGTTGAAAGTAAGTGGAGGTTAATGTGCAGAAAATATCATGTCTTCCAGCTCTGGCTTTGTCCACGGATATAATTGATGGGTCTGAGACTTGTTCCAAGTGATTGCTATGATAGTGTGGTTGGAAACAGAGTGCTCAGCACTTGACACTTCTCAGCATTCTCATTCAGTGCTCTTTTTTGGGAGATACATTTTCCTCAGAAATATATGATGCAGTGAGACATTCAATAGTGCAGGGGTTCCCAATCTTTTTTGAATCACGGCACCCTAGAGTATAATAATTTTTTCACGGCACCCCTAAGCCAAAAATGTTTTAATTATATTGGGTTTATATGCGATTCTTAGGGTCAGTTATGTGGTAAAGGGCAGGATTTGCTTCTGTTTGTACACATTTTATGATTATAAGCAAAACCAGTGCTGGTGGCTGGCAAATAATAAACCATTAATAATTTTACTTGGTCCTGGACCACCAACCCAGGGCACCCCTGCATGTGTCCCGAGGCACCCCAGGGAGCCACGGCGCACAGTTTGGGAACCACTGCAATAGTGTGATTGTAGCAAACAAAGGAAAAATACAATGTAGCCAAATGCTTGGAAATGTTATCACATTGCATTTTTCAGGACGGATTACTGATGATGAGAACGTTATTCAGTTTTAGTGGTATGGATTAAAAGATAAAGTCAGCAGGGCTCTGATACCTCATTTCCATGCTGCACAGTTATAGGGTTACTAGATACATGTCTAGTGCAAATGCATATCTCCCAACATGACCCATTTCAGGATTGAGTCCTACACATCAGGCACATAAGATTTTGTCAGACGGCACATCAGATCTTGTCAGATAAATTGACTCAAATTGGATGAAATCTTACAAAATCTCACAAGTGTAACTCCCACAAATCTAACTCTCTCTGTACGTTACATCTGCCCCACCTGCAGTGCACATGGTTTTGTCTATTAGACAGAGAATTTGCTTTTGCAAGTGAACCAGAATCAGGCCAACATGCTCTCTACCTGGACTTCCCTCTTCATTTCGGATTGCAATCACCTGTGTTGAAATTCCCTTACTATAAATCATATATAATCATATAGCACGGACAGTGTAATAATTAGCATTAAGGTGGCCATACACATCCCAATGCCGGCTGTGCGATGTGTGCTTTGAGGTGCGTGCTCCCGTGGCACCTCATCGCACAATACAAAAAGTATGTGCTGCACATGCTTTTTGTACTTAGTTTTCATCGCATCGCATTGCATGCACAACGCATGCACAAGGCATGCGATGCGGGCTAGTTAAGCACAGAACGCACGCCCGCATCGGGACATGTATGGGCGGCATTACTGCCTCACAGCACTGAGGTCATGGGTTCGATCCCCACCATGGCCCTAACTGTGCGGAGTTTGTATATTTTCCCCGTGCTTCCGTGGGTTTCCTCCGGGTACTCCTGTTTCCTCCCACATTCCAAAAAATAAACTGGTAGGTTAATTGGCTCCCAACAAAATTAACACTAGAATGTCTGCGTGTGCGTGTACATGTTGTAGGGAATATAGATTGTAAGCTCCACTGGGGCAGGGACTGATGTGAATGTTCAAAATGATCTCTGTAAAGCGCTGCCTAATCTGTGTGCGCTATATAAGAAACTGATAATAAATAATAAATAAATATATTAATATGAAAATTCAAGTAGAGACCACTGACTCGTGGAACGCCCCGATCAGTGGCGTTCGCATCTCTGTAACGGGGGCGCGGGTGCCTCCAGTATGTGCATGAACAAATGCCAGGGCTGGATTGGAGCCCCAGTCCATCGCTGTTTCCAATAAAGCACACAATTGGGTAAAACCATGCTGTGTTGCAGGTGGGGAAGATGTAACAAGTACAGAGAGATTTACATTTGTGGGGGTTATATTTTTTCTGTGCAGGGCAAATACTGGATGCTTTTGCATGCAATCTACAAATGTTATATAGCTTTATTTTCACACTGCAATTTAGATCTGTTTGGAGAGGCAACACCCTTCCCAAATCTAACTCTCTCTGCACATGTTACATATTGGTTTTTTTTTTTTTTTAATCTATTTACAAACATGAATCAGGCCCTTATATCAGTACACAAAATTAAACCACACTTGCAGTTGACTTGCATGTAACCAAGGGCAGCTGCTTTGGATGAGAGGGGCCCATCTTCCCTGTTAAAGTTACATGTGTTATATACATTTTACAACATGGGGTGGTACACAGAGACCAGTGGCAGCTACAACGCCTACCCATGTAGTCCAGGGGGGTCTACATAGCACATATATACATACAAGTTATCATTTATGTAATATATGTGCCGGATGGATGCCCCTGGGGGTTGGCAGCACTGTATGTATCAGGCACCATATGGTGCCTGAGAATCAGCATAAGCCTTCACACACCCAAAGTCCACCCACAGGCTCCCATTGGCTAGTTTCACAGGAGTCCATGGGCAGGCTTAGAGTGTGTAATGGCCTTCTATTGCATAATATGTACTGGCAGCCCTACAATGTGACATCATGTGATCTATGATGATTTTTAGGGCACTATTATGGGATATAACATTAGCCCAGGCACTATTATTTTTCAGAAAATTAATGAGGGCACTATTATGGAGCATACAATGAACTGTTGCAGAGGTGTCTCTGATAGCATTAGGACAGGTGCCCATTCAAAAAAACTCTAAATCCCCCTAAATTATTACAGTTCTTCTAGTAAAAAATATATACTGACAGTGGTAAATACTTAATAATACATAATAGAAAATAGTGATATAGAAGATTTAATAAACATGAGCTAATTAAAGTTTACAGGAAACAGAAATCTGGCAGATAAAAGTATGAGCCATCTTGAATGAGATTACTGTAATTCTTGTGAGTCAGGAATGTGTGGGCGAGAACTTGGAATCAGTATGCATGCAAAATGAAACAATAAACAATATGCTAGTATTGGTCTTGGTATCTGGCACACATTGGAACACATTTTCAAAGAAATATAACATGAAACTACAGTTAGGATACTTCTGAATGTTTGAATAAGACTGCTAGAGCCACACAAGAGAAGTCTTCTTGCTTATGACCGCTTCTCCTGTTCCCATAGAACTTTATACAATCACCGGTACTTGAGATGCCACCAAGTCTTACACTTTGAGAAGTTGTAGCTTATATAAACAACAGGAGATCCCAGGAGTATTAGCGAGGAGTGATATGGTCAGGAAATGGTATAGGATTATAGCAAAGAAATGTAGCAATGGAGAATGGTATGGTGCAGGAAACAACACAGGATCGCTACAGCAGGCAGATGGAGGATTCTGTATGGTAATAGCACATAACATGGGCAGGACAAGGCAATGATGGCAGACTGTCAGGGTAACCAATATTCAGGCAGCATATCCATGTAATCAGCAACATGGATAGATTCCATGACAGGGACCGGCATGGAATGTCTAGGCACAAACTATACACAGCAGGAAGGCAATGGCAAGGCTGCAATATATTAGCAAACCCCACCAATCACGAGGCATGAGGAAAGATAGTAATTCAAAAGTAATTAGTAATTAAAGAAGTGCTCAGTGCCTATGTCAAAGGGGGCGTGGCCTTGTGGGGATGCCGTGGCCGCAGGTCATGCCCCCATTTTCTGTCACTAGTGATGTGTAAGCTGCTGGCCATGCCCCCAGCCCCTCTGCCTCTCCCAAAAAATGGGGGTGGTTCCGCAAAAAGCGGGACAGTTGGGAGGTATGGTTTCCTTACAGGTTAAGTTACAGATTTTTCCTTACAGCTCCTAAGACAAATAAGTAGGAAGTGCCCTCTCTGGGGCTTAATGCGAGACACCGTCCTGGGTGGGGGCTGTGGATGGCAAGCATGCGCCAGGACTGTTTAGCAGATGTACAAAGGGTGCTCTAGTGCTAGAAAAACTCACCTTAAAAATGTGATTTTTGTTTCCCAATCCTTATAGCAGCTGACTGAAAACAACAAAGAGTTACTGATAGGATTCATTTCTCACCTAACAGGGAACGAGGCACACAATATTTATAGCCTGTTTTATATGCTTCTGGGAACTGTTTCGTAGTTACCATAATTGATTTGAATCCCCTCTGAGATGCTTTCTTACTTGGCCAGGTCAGTGTGAGAAGACTGATATTATAAGTTATGGGAACAATATCAAGGACAGTGACATAGATGCAGGAGGTAGACCACTAATGGATTTATAAATCATAAAAGCAATGTACAAGTGAATCTGTCTCAGTGGGCCTTGGACCACTACAATGCCCATCATGTTTCCTGAATATGATGATAGCACACTTTTATCTTTTTATTGTCCAGCCCAGAATATAACGATGATATGAAATGCATCATGTGGAAATGAGGAGTTTGTTTTGTGCTATTAGTCTGATAAATGGTGTTACACGTCACCTTGCTGTGGGGCATTCCGGCAACCTGAATTTCCTGCATATATCTATCAAATAGTAGCAAGGACAGAGAAGGAACCAGGGCATTCAGGCTACATATAGCCACATTTATTCATGTTAGACAGCATGGGCCACCGCTGAGACAAAAATATGTATCCTCCTTCCTCAGACGGAAACATGTGCAAGAGCACACCCTTCCGAAACCCTGATTTCCAGGTTACCGAGGCTTCTTGTGAAAGGAAAGTGTAGGTGCGCATATTATAATGTCCAGTGAGGACCACAGAGCGTAACTCTAAGGCACTTTGCAGTGTGTACAGTCTGTGCTTTGGAAATTAGCTGCTGGTGGGGTACAGGGGTAAATTACCCCAAATGGGTTAAAAAAAATGACATTCCTGGGGGTAATGAACGGACACGCTGCCGAGACACAGCCAGTCATGCATTTGGATCTATATGCATTCCCGGCTGTCTCTCAGCAGCACGACCGTCCATTACCACCAGGAATTTCATTTAATTGCATATAGTATCTATATATAGTATATATTACAGTACTGTAGTGCACAAGGACCTGACGCAGTGCAATGAGTCAGACTCTTGTGTATAATCCCTGTGTGATGCCCTGGGCCCCGCCTCCAAGTCCACCTGCTTCTTCAGTAGTGTTGACTAGTTGCTGTGCCATCTCAGCAGCGCACAGTCTGTGCTGCCGCTACGGCGCCAAGTTTCTTTGCCTGGTTATAGGCTCCTGCCAATGTATACCCATCTCTAGTCTAGGGGAAAACATTTGCACAGACTATCACTATATCATCTTGTAATACTGACACTAATAGTTACCTGGACGTCACACTATCAATGGCTATACCACACACAGCCATTGGCAGCCATTGGTGATGATGATGATGATTACCATGCATACATGGTAATCATCATCAATGGCTGCCAGGCTGTGTACTGTACTAGCAGGATACAGCATCAATTTCTGGGGGTACAGTATGTATTACAATTATATGATTTCCTTTCTATCAAATTAAGGGGGTAACGTCGGTGTATATAAATATATTTTGGGGTAAAAGGTAAAAAAGTTCCCTGACCCCTGCTGTATGGGAATGAATAAAGAAATTGTTTAATCTGATTACAATAGACCAGTTGATTCCTACAGTACTGTTAGGATACATCTGAGGTAGTCATTGCAGTGTATTACCGCTTTCACATTGCTATTGCCTGGTTGGACAAAAGTTCTCAATCCCAGGTCTGGCACTTTCACACTAAACCCGGGTTACCCATTATACACCGGGCAACCGGTGTTTAAACTTTCTTATAGTCTGAGTTGAATTGGGACGACCAGTAGGCAACCCAGCAATTACTGTACCTCAGTGGCACTCTTGGCAGTTCTTCCCCACAGCAGCCCAGCTGTGAGATGATGAATATAACTTCACATTGCCTTTTCCACAGCGTTCATAATTGCATGACAGGGTCACCTAGAAGGACATACTGTAGCAACTGAATGAGGATGAGGACAGAAAAAGTCTTCATGGACATGCTCCCAATCTTAAGGAAACTTGGTGGCTTTACTCCTGAGATATTCTAATGGGCTTCACGGTGTGTGAAGTCCCTGACTACATAGTCCTCCTGTTTAGTCCCTTCTGTTACGGGTTTACTACCTTTTTTATTTACTTTCTCTGAACATTGTTTAGCTTGCTCATGTTTTATTTATTCTGTTTGACTTTATTATGCCCTGTTTACATTGCAGAATGAGTGGGATGTACAAAGAGTGCGGAGTACATTCCGACAAACTTCGCAATTATACTAAAACTCTGCAGCCAAATCCGCATGACATTGGCATCGGAAAATGCGAATCCTGAGAACTCAGCAGCTTAGTAAATTAGCCAAGTTTCCCGGATCGCCGATCTTAGTAAATTTTGCCCTGTGTGTCCATTTTCCATCTACATAAACTAACGTTACGCAACTGAATGTAAATTCATGGAACTGATTTATGGAGACCATGGTTTACGGTACTGTAATGTGCAAATAAATCACAAATACATTTTAAAAAAAGTGCGACGTAAGAAGTCTCACCCATGGAACTCTGCCACTCTAGGCTTAGGGCTAATTAGGGATCCCGTCAACAATATATTAGTGAATAATGATATGCAGATGGCACATTTTTCTCTCAACCACAAGGCTCATTAACCATTAGACTCGAATGACGCTGGGTGACTGGTGCTCCAGTGTGACAGCAAAATGCGCTACATCTGTATTTGGGGAGCTGATATATAAATACAAATATTATAATTTACGCTTCTCTGGATCTGTATAACAAAATGTATTTCTTGTTATATTGTTATAGTTAGCAATGCTGAAATGTTTGCTGGAAAAGGAAAAAAAAGATACTGTAACATTTCTTAAAATGGTCAAAAATTGGTGCACTGAATAAATGTAATGAATCTTTAAAATCTTAATAAATAGGATTTTTGCTGCCCAGTGGAGCACAGTGGCCCTTATTCTGATCGGATCGGTACGGCCCGCGTGCGGCCGTACCGCCGATGTTTTTACTCTGCACATGCGCAGAGGTGAATCTGCGCATGTGCAGCCCCCTTCGCCGCAGACGGATTTCGTCCGCCGCAAAGGGGGCGTATAGGGGCGTGAGAGGCATCATGCCCTCATTTCCCTATGTGTACGCCCCGCGTTTCATGGGCGTTCCCATGCAAACGCGGGGCGTACGCATGGTAATGAGGCCATGACGCAACTCATGGGGGCGGAAAGCTGACGTCGCCGGATGTCAGCTTTCAGCCCCCATACAAGCTACCACACGGACGATTGTCCGTGTGGTCTCAGCTTGCGGGAGCTGCCGCGGCGTGCGGACCTGCCTTCGATGGTCGACGACCATCGAATGCAGGGGGCAGCTCCCACCATGGTGGAGGCGTAGCCTCCACCATTTTTATGCGGTTCGCCAGCCGTCCGTGTACGGACGGCCGTGGCGAACCGTAGGGTGGGCGGGGATTCGTCTGGTGCGGTCGGAGCCGCATATGCGGCTCGACCGCACCAACCAGAATAAGGGCCTGTGTCTCAGAGGCAGACATGTCACCAGATCTATTACATCCCCATGCCAGCCCTATGCCTGCGCTGCTTCACCACACACAACCCAAATGAAGGGACCAAAGAATATGACTAATCTGTGACTCATCTTCATCTGCATATTGTGTTCTATCAGTCTCACTGGGCAGCTCTGTCTGGGCACTGAGACGTGTAACATTGACAAGGGATGTGCTTATAGCACTACATTCCCACATGCATACCAACAGGAAAGAGATCTAATAATTACCTAAGAGTGTGTGTGTGTGTGTGTGTGTGTGTGTGTGTGTGTGTGTGTGTGTGTGGACCCAATCATTTTACCCTGTTCACCCTGAAATAAAATGTTCTGCATTGAGATGTATAACATATTTGTGCGGTAGAGGGTTTTCTGATTCAATAATACTACTTTCAGACCGCAAATGCCGTGTCGCACACGGGATTAGGACACGGGTCCCATCCCCAGAGCAACACGGCAATGCGGTCTGAAAGTTCCGACACCGACACGGCATATTGCCGAGTCGGTGACGTCACATGGGGCGGTGCTGGGCGCCGGCGCATCATCGGGGGCTCGGGAGGAGGCAGTACTTGGAGCTGACAGTGCTGCCTCCTCCATACTGTGAACGGGACACGGGTCGCTCGACCCAGGCACCCGTTCTCACTGCACTTGACACGGGTCATAGCCGTGTTCAACCCTGGTCATTACCAGGGTTGAACACCCGTGTTGCTCGACCCGTGGTGGCCTTTTCAGACCGCACCGTGACCCATGTTTAGGCCCCGCGAACACGGCAATAAGCCGTGTTCGGAGTGCGGTCTGAAAGCGGTATTAGAGGTGTCATTAATACCCCTTTTACACCAAAATCCCTGGTCGAACCCTGGTCTTTGAACACGAGAGTTTCCAGGGTTGGACCCAGCTTCATACCCCATTTACACAGCACTGTGACCCAGGTCGGACCCAGGTCTGCACCATTTACACTGAACCTGGGTCAACACTGCTTTTCCCTATGGATGACATTAAAAATGGCCATTTTAGGACTGATAAACTGCAATCCAACCGTCCCTCAATGATTTAAAATAAAAATTAAAAGACATGACTAGTTAGCATTGAAAAATGTTGGTTTGCTTATTTTGGAAAATATTTTTCATAAAGTTTTATTCAGTGCTCAAGCACACATAGCGGTATAAAACTGCAGCATCCCCATGTGCTCTCCCCAGCTCCTTTCCCTGCAGCAGCAAACCGAATCTCCCATGTGCCCCCCCCCCCCAAAAAAAAATAATAGTAATAATGTAAATGGTACTGCACCCAAATATGATTTCTGTGTGCACTGACCATATCCTTCCTAGCTGCGTCTTTTGCCACTGCAGCGCACTGTGGAAAGGCGTCCAGCACTTCTGGTATCCTTTCAGCACTATCCGGATGTCCCAACCTGGGTTGGGACCATTTACACCGCCCACGACCCAGGTCCAACCAGTGTTCAACCCTGGTCAAGACCTGTGTAGGAGACCAGTGTTACTGGACCTGGGTTGGCCCCTTTTACACCAACGCTGACCGGGGTCTGACCTGGGTCCAACCTGGGTTATGCCTTGGTGTAAAAGGGGTATCACTTGACTGACACCCAATGCTGAGTGTTCACACTGTAGGCTTCACAAGAGAGTGTGGCTAATCGCGCAGGGGCGTGGCCTTTCAACCACTCATGGGGTTCCAGGAAATGTAGGCTGCCCCCCGAGACTTCCTGTTTTGCAGCCTCGGCTCCTGCACTGTTACAGGAGCTGGGTGCTACTTGTAAAGTTGGGTGGCACCAGGATGTGGCCCACACTCCTATTATCAAGTCTTCCTACTGGTACATGTCAACCCAAAACTGCTTACCGAGCGGCTTAACACCCCACCGAACACCTTCCCCCACCCGCCGCCGAATACCCTCGGTACCATGCGAGGGGATGTGTTCACTAACACAACCCCTTGCATACATCCGCTAGCAGGAGAAATCATTTGATGGTTGCCAACCATCGAATGATTTCTGATGCGCAGACCCCCGAATATCGGAACAGGGCCGAATGTGCAGGGGTGGGGGGGAAATAGAGGTTGGCTCCCATATGCATAACTAAAGTAACATAAGTCACTATTAAGCCTGAAGTGATAGGTGAAAGGTGATATCACACCAGCCAATCAGCTCTTAACTGTAATTTCACAGAATGGGTTTAAAAATTTCAGTCAGGAGCTGATTGGCTGCTACATTCAGTGCCGCCAATAGGGGGGTGCTGTGGGCACATCTGTCCTGGGCCCCAGACTCATCTGTCCTGGGCCCAGGCAGCTCATTTCGCCCACCACAACCCCATGACTGCCTCCATTGCGCTGCGCTCAAAGCAGGTCCCGGAGCGCAAGCTTATTCAACCCAGGACGCCGGCGGCCAATTAAAATGTTGCACTGGTTTTTGAGCCAATCAGAACGGCTGCCAGTACGCAAGCTCTGATTGGCTCACCAGCCAGGGCTGCATTTTAATTGGCCACCGGCATCCTGAGTTGAAGAAGCCTACGCTCCAGGACCTCCGCGCTGCAGCTCAGCGGAAGAGTAGATGGGGGAGCAGGAGCCAGGTTATGGTAAGTCAAGTGAAGAGGGGGGGGGCCTGGACTGGTAATGAGTCCTGGGCTCCAAAATTTCTGACAGCCCTGGCTTTAATGATAAATATTCACCATTATTTTGATTGTTATTTATGGTTATTTGAATTAAAACCTAACAATGTAACATTGGTTTGTAATCTACAATCATAAATATTTCAAATTGCGGAAGAACTGATTTAATAAATCTGGATTTTCAGTCTTAAATATTGGAGCTTGGCATAGAAGCTTATCCAAACATTTAGTTCAGTTACATGTTAATGGGTTTATGTCTGGCCAGGCTCCCAGTAAATGAAACCAAGAAAATGTATCCCAGTAATATCATGAAACAAATTAAATGTGTGACCTTTACAGCATTCTTCACAACAACCGAGTGTAACAGCGTGAGCTGTCTGCCGACCGCATGAATGAAAAAGCCTATTCACTGTGCGCTCACATTTGGAAAGATTGAGTGCAGTGCTTGTACAGCCGTACCACGCAGGAAATTGCCAATGGCAAATGCTACCTCGGTCGCTGCTGCAGATTCTAAAAGACTTTGAGAATGTTACAGAAAAAAAGCAACGAAGATTAAACTGGAAAAAATATGTGTCATTTGTGAAGAACCTGCCTGTATGTGAGATACTCGCAGAGTGTAGTTATATCTGTATGTACAGTATCTATTATTATTATCATTATTTTTACAATTTGTTTCCACTGTCACTGACAACTGATAAGGTAAACACGATCTACGGTTCTGTTCAACATATATTGAATTCACATTTAAAATTACTAGCAGTGAAGGCAACGCTTTAGTAATCTATAATCTCCTCCCACTCTCCCGCAACAGAATATGTGTACCAACATGTTTTATTGATTTTTTTTTTAAACAGATACATATACAGAGTGTAAACTGATTGGCTGACTTACTGAAAAATAAGGTACTCTTTACTTAGAAGGGCGCCCACGATTTTGATCGTGGGCATCGTTAATAAAAAATCTCGGGCATTGAATGCACTAAAAAATCGGGTGCGATCAACCGACGAGATGCCCGAGATTTCCCATAGGGAACAATGTTAAATGCCTCAATTGACCCAATTTTCCATAGGAAACAATGTTAAATGGGCCACAGAGGCCAAATAGGCACCCTGAAGTGTATAATGGCCACCCGAATTGTTAACGCCACCCCACAATCAACGTCAACCCGATGCGTGGCGAGCGCAGCGGTACGCGTCCTACGACCTTTTCATACCCCCACTATCCACGTCGGCGTGGAGTTGAGAATAGAAAGTGTGGCGAGCGCAGCGAGCCACCGAGC
This sequence comes from Crinia signifera, assembly GCF_055691185.1. Taxonomy (NCBI): domain Eukaryota; kingdom Metazoa; phylum Chordata; class Amphibia; order Anura; family Myobatrachidae; genus Crinia; species Crinia signifera. Next base: position 48,745,701 of record NC_139221.1, on the reverse strand, counting down.
CCGAAGCGTGGCGAGCGCACGCGGACAGCTGTGAAGCCCGCGAGGGGACGCGGATACCTGTGAAGGTATCCGCGTCCCCTCGCGGGGCTCGCTGCGCTCGCCACGCTTCGGGCTCGGTGGCTCGCTGCGCTCGCCACACTTTCTATTCTCAACTCCACGCCGACGTGGATAGTGGGGGTATGAAAAGGTCGTAGGACGCGTACCGCTGCCCCTCGCGGGCTCGCTGCGCTCGCCACGCTTCGGGTTGACGTTGATCGTGGGGTGGCGTTAACAATTCGGGTGGCCATTATTCACTTCAGGGTGCCTATTTGGCCTCTGTGGCCCATTTAACATTGTTTCCTATGGAAAAATTGGGTCAATTGAGGCATTGAACAGGAAAATCGGGTCAATTGAGACATTTAACATTGTTCCCTATGGGAAATCTCGGGCATCTCGTCTGTCGCATCGCACCTGATTTTTTAGTGCATTCAATGCCCGAGATGGCCGAGATGGGCGCCCTTCTAAGTAAAGAGTACCAAAAATAATATAACAGAAATTATAATAACAACCTACTGTATGAATAAAACATAACAGTACAGATGATTCTAGATAATTAATACCACTTTCAGACAGCAACCCGGGAATTACTAGGCATTTTTGGGTGCTGTGTCATTTTGGCGAGTGCAGTCTGACCCCCCTTTCACACTGAGCAGCAAATTAAAGGATTACAAAATTTCAACCCGGTAATTTGCTGAATAACACGGGTATTTCTTTAAATCAAGAGTTGCCGACCCTGGTAAAGAGCAGGGTTGGCGACCCGGCATATCAGTTTACCTTTTCACACCAAAAAAATACCTGTGGTATTCAGCAAAGTACAGGGTTGAAATTTTGGTACTTATGTAGTAACTGGGCTGCCGATTTTTTGATTGTATGCCTTAAGTTAAGGCATACAATCAGATGCGATGCGATGCGATATCGCATCGCATCGCATCCGATATCGCATCCGATATCGGATGCGATGACCCGATTTTTCCATAGGAATCAATGTTAAAATGATTCCTATGGAAAAATGGGTCCTTTTCATACCCCTACTATCCAAGTGGGCATGGAGTTGGATATAAACCTGTGGCGAGCGTAGCGAGCCACCGAGCCCGAAGCGTGGCGAGCGAAGCGAGCCCCGCGAGGGGACGGTATTCGTCCCCTCGCGGGGCTCGCTTCGCTCGCCACGCTTCGGGCTCGGTGGCTCGCTACGCTCGCCACAGGTTTATATCCAACTCCATGCCCACTTGGATAGTAGGGGTATGAAAAGGACCCATTTTTCCCATTGAATTCCATGTTAAAATGGACTCAGTCCATTTTAACATTGATTCCTATGGAAAAATCGGGTCATCGCATCGCATCGCATCGCATCGAATCGCATGGTCGCATGCGATGCGATGCGATCTCCCGATCCGACCCGATTTAGAAATCGGCAGCCCAGTTACTACATAAGTACCGAAAAATGGGTCCTTTTCATACCCCTACTATCCAAGTGGGCATGGAGTTGGATATAAACCTGTGGCGAGCGTAGCGAGCCACCGAGCCCGAAGCGTGGCGAGCGAAGCGAGCCCCGCGAGGGGACGGTATTCGTCCCCTCGCGGGGCTCGCTTCGCTCTCCACGCTTCGGGCTCGGTGGCTCGCTACGCTCGCCACAGGTTTATATCCAACTCCATGCCCACTTGGATAGTAGGGGTATGAAAAGGACCCATTTTTCCCATTGAATTCCATGTTAAAATGGACTCAGTCCATTTTAACATTGATTCCTATGGAAAAATCGGGTCATCGCATCGCATCGCATCGCATCGAATCGCATGGTCGCATGCGATGCGATGCGATCTCCCGATCCGACCCGATTTAGAAATCGGCAGCCCAGTTACTACATAAGTACCGAAATTTTTAATCAGGTCATTTGATGTTCGGTGTGAAAGGGGTATAAGTTGAACTTATACCCCATTATTTCTTAGCAGTATATAAAATAATACTCGTTTTTGTAAACTAACTTGAAGTAAACTCCTAAATTTAAGCACATACTGTACTGTACTAGGTATGAGAAGTTGAAACAGTAACATTGTACATTTGTAAATGATGGCCATGAGATGCTGGAGACGGAATCGGTACATCTGTCAGAATGAACTTAGGTCTACAGTCATTAGGTCGACCCCATTAGGTGGACTGGCTGGAAGGTCGACCTGATTTAAGGTCGACATGGGCCAAGGTCGACATGACTTAAGGTCGAATTTGCATAAAGGTCGACATGAGGAAGGTCGACTGGTCATAAGGTCGACATGGGTTTTTCCCTCTTTTTTTGATCCGAATGTCGACACAGTCGACATGAACACAGTTGGCAATGAGAATCGGACCCTCGCAATGCATCGGGCATGGTGGCTCGCTTCGCTCGCCACAGCTTTAATAACCTCCTCCACGCCCTAGTGGATGGTAGGGCATGAAATACCGCCTGTCGGCACATGTCGGCTCAAAAAACAGTGAAAAACCCCATGTCGACCTTATGACCAGTCAACCTTCCTCATGTCGACCTTTATGCAAATTCGACCTTAAGTCATGTCGACCTTGGCCCATGTCGACCTTCCTGCCAGTCGACCTAGTGGGGTCGACCTAATGACTGTAGACCTAAGTTCATTCTAATAGATGACCGCTTCCCCTGGAGACATAGGAGCAGATGTATTAAGCCTGGTAAAGTGATAAAGTGGTTATAAAGCGGCCAGTGATAATGCAGCAGTCAATCATCCCCTGTCAACTGTCATGATACATGCTGGGCTTGAAAAATGACAATTGGGAGCTGATTTATCACAAACACTTTATCACTTCACCAGGATTAATACATTTGCCCTAGTATCGGAACACAAGGACCATGCATCCATAGCTGTTAACTGAAAAGGGCAGCCAAGAGGCTGGACTGGGGGTGACAGTGGCTGCTCAGGGGGTGCTAGCAGCTTCACGACCAGCTGACCTGGGCCCACTCCAGGCTCCTCCAACAAGCCTGGGTCCATGTAATTAGTGCCTCTGTAATTAAATAGTCCTCTATGGGGGCTATTCAGTTAGCCGCAGGTTTAATCCCATGACTAAATGCCACCCAGAGCAATTCAGTTAGTGGATATTACCCATGCATGAATGCCCGATAGTGGACTGAACTTGCATAAGATGCAAGGTAAAGTTCACAAGAAAACGGCAAATTTAGGGGTACGCAAGCGGGGAAAACCCATTGTTTCCACTGTTTAAGCGGAATAAGTGGATTTCTACACCAATTTTAAGAGAATCAAAAAGGCAATTCAATTATCTGGCAATTAACCACATAGTAAATATCCCCCTACGAGTTTTGTATAAAAATGATGTAGCAAATGTAGCTCACACCCTCTGGTCATGCTACTGTTTCAGGACTGCGACTACCAATGGCGCACCTGCCACTGCTGCAGTGCAGAGTTTAAAGCCAGGATTGGACCACAGGAGCATGACTCCCACCGGCAGGGCCGCCGACAAGGGGGTGCCATGGGTACAGCTGTCCCGGGCCCCGGCCTCTGGAGGGGGGGCAGCTGTGGCACAGCGCCACCCCCTGCACCCACACAACGCCTCTCCCACCCGGTGGCTTCCCAGCCAGGCACGCACAATACACAGTGCAGCCTGCAGAGCGCCAAGCCTAGGATACAGAGGGGCTCGGCACTCTGCAGGCTGCACTGTGCAGTGTGCGCTCCTGACCGTCCGTGAAGGAGAGAGATGCCATGCTGCCGCTGCTGGTTGCTGCTGGTAAGTAATGGTAATTGGGGGGGGTAGGGGGAGATGGGGTGCGTGCAGGGTGGGGGGGATGTGGCTCCCGGGGCCTGGGGCCCGGACATTTCTAGTGGCGGCCCTGCCCACCGTGAAGATATTACCTCTACTGAATTAATGAGTCCCTGTGCCCAGAGAGCGGGGACAGAGAAAACATACTGTACATAACACTGAAATGTGACTAGTGTAAAAAATGTGTCTAATCCTATATACAATTAAGAGTTTTTTTTTCTTGTGGGAGCTAATGTGTTTGTATGTTTTTTGTTTTTTTTCATGTGGGGATCAATGTGTTTTAATTTTATGTAAAGCCATTGTGTTTTCCAATTATTTTACCGTGGGGATGACCCTAACGAAGGCAGGCAATAACATACCTTACAACATGACCCTCTCCAGGAGGGACACAATGCTCTATTCCTGGACTTCCCTCTTAATTTATGATTACCATCACCTGTGTTGAAACACCTTTTTTACCAATGAATCTGTTCAACACAGGTGATGGCAATTATACATTAAAGTCCAGGAATAGAGCATTTTGTCCCTCCTGGCATGGGTCATGTTGGGAGGTATGCAATAGCAATCTTAGTTTAATATATTTTGTCCTACAAAGCCAGGTATTTTGACTCGAATAAAGATGCCACCCACAAATCTGTGCTAACCTCTAGAGCAAATAGCTATAAAAAAACTATAAAAGCCGACCAGAGATTTACGTTAGTGCCTGTGGTTTGCTTTGACAGCTGTTGAATTTCAGCCTGCATTTGTACTGCAGCGTACTTTTGTGTAAAGATAATCTTTTGTTAAATATCAATCACGGAGGAATATTAAAGTAGCCGGGAATTTTTTTTGGGAGGGGGGTGGGGTTGAAAAAAAAACTACTTTACCACATTTTTCAGCAAATTTTTTTCAGGTAATCCTGTTAGGATGCCTAATTGAAAAGGTGGAACAATGATTGCGCTGGTTTTTGAAAGTACAGATAAAGATAATTTTGCTAGGCAAAAAGTGGTAGCACAGCGCTGAGGGGTTATGACAAAGTATGGATGAATATAAAGGAAAGAAATATGGAGGGAATAAGACAGGTATAGATGAAAATAAAAGTAACAATAATAAAATAAAAATAGAAGCAATTCGTTTACAGCCCTTTTGGGCACCTTTGGTGTGGAGCGCGCCAGTGCTGTGCAGTCCTGGGGTCGTTGGAGACTCTCCCTAACCTTTTCCTACCTTCAGTTGTTCGCAAGTGGTCAGCGATTCATCCTTGATCTACCGAGGACTTCGATGACGCCACCCGCCTGCACCTCGTGCTTTGTCGTGTGTTTTTTTTTACTGTCACAGACCCATTTTTGCTCAAAAACAGGGATGCTTTCAGGGCTTTTGTTCTGCCTGAAGTGAAACTAAAATGATTGCGGTGCCAATTATGTAAGTCCAATATGGCTGCATAAGTCCAATATGGCTGCACAATCATCATATCACCACCCCCTTGTACTGACTAATATTTGCCGGCATGAGACAGAGGGAGAAGTCGGCTGCATAGGAGGAGCGATGAAAAGCTCCTGAAGATAGAAGATGCCATGGAAGTCCTCAGGGCCTGAGAAAAGGCTCCAGGTGCCATAGGCTAATACACATGTATCTCCCCTTGTAATGCTGCTAAACACGTGTATGGGCACTCGGGGACTCACCATTCATACTGTCAATGTGCATGTCACGAAGGTTATACAACTGATATGTAGGATCTAATGCTTGTGGCATGTGAAGGAACCCTTAGCTTAAGGCTGCCCGGCTGGCTTTGCAGCACAATGTACATAAAGCAATGGTTCAATCAGTTAATGGAATAAGAAAAGCCTTATTAACATACAATGAAACACATAAAAACAAGGATAGCACCTTAATAAGCATGGCACATGAAATTGCATGTTCCTATGTTGCCCTTATGTTTGCAGTCCTTTCTTATTGATAGAATTAATGAAAATAATGTCAATGACAGTTACCACTCCATTATGTTAGAAAGCGTCCACACCTGGTAGGGATAGATCCTCCCGGTCTAAGGCAGGTGGATTAGGGTACAGTGCAGGTCCCAAAACCCAATTTGGAGGTATTTATATCCAATGGAATTGGCAAGTCCTCACTATTGGTGTGACCAATGAGGGTTGTGCAAATGCCCAATGGTCACCGGAGATGACTCTTGATACAGTGGTGATGTGGAGAAACACTTCCAGGGGGCACAGGTGTTTTGGAGGGTCTCTGAGTGTAAAGAGGGCAGGTTCGGACTCCACAGGATGTGAGCAGTTTAGAGTAAGCGCAGGTAGCGGGTCTCCTGCGCGTTTCGCTGCTCGACCAATTGCAGCTTTGTCAAGGATAAAATGGAAGCTAGCATGCTGACAATTTATACCCTAGTAATAGGGTCAAGAGAATGCACCTGATGTGCTTAGATAATCCATTCTAATTTAAATAGTTAAAAATAGCGTATGCTTGAATAGGAGGCAGCATTAATTACATATATATTATACTAAAGAATGGTCTATCTGAAATGCATATCATTTCTTAAGGAACATTCCTTAAACAAACACATATTTGTTTATTCATTAGATCTCCCTGGTGTCATGATTGTTCCACCTTGATCACCTACTACATCATAGTCATGGTTCTGGAAACCACATGACTTCTAGGGATGTGGCTATTGGTCCTCCAACCGACCACATGACTATGACATACCAGGTGATCAGGGGGGACCAATCGTGACACCATGGGTGACATTCTATGGGATGAGAAAAAAGCGCATTTTTTTATCTCGCTCCAATCGCATTTTTTAGTAATAAATCGCATATTTAATGGAATGCGCTTTCGAGGCTGAAAAGTGCGATGTAGTGCGATTTGCGGAGAAGTGGTGCAATTTTTGACACATAAAAGTGCGATTTCTTCCGCCGGTCATGTGCGAGTTTTGGACCAACCGGAGTGCGATTTACAAGACTGTCTCCGCATGACTAAGTACCCCCTAACCTATTGGCCCACCTCGGTCCCCTCCATTATGCAGCACACCCCCTATATAAAGGGGCACTGGCACCATTTCACTCTTTTATAGGAAGTAAGGAGAATGGAGAGGAGCAGTGGCAGTGTGAGCAGAGGAAGAGGTGTTGGTGTCAGAGTGAGCAGTGGCAGAGGGAGCAGTGGCAGCAGCCAGTCAAGAGGAGCCAGTGGGAGAGGCAGCAGAGGACTGCTGAGGTCGTCCTCCATTACAGGGAGTGGCAGCAGTGTGGCAGGCAGCATGGCCACAGCAAGGCCAGCCCCAGACCAGGCCCTGGTGGACCAGCCCCAGCAGGAGGAGGTGGAGGATCCGCTGGCATCCCCATCCTATACCCAGAACCTATTCCATACCCCAGAGCAGCTGCAGGAGGGCCACATGTCAGAGGTGGAGGAAGATGGACGTTAGGAGGAGGAGGAGGAAGACACTGGCATGGAGGAGGAGGGGTACATGGATCTGGTGTGCAGCTTCCTCCCTCCTGCGGAGCTCCTCCAAATGGGCTACATCACAAATCAGCAACTCCAAACCACTCTGCAAAATCTCCATGTCTCAAACCCTCACAGGTGTCCTTAATGATGTTGGGGTATATGTAGGGGTGTTTCTGAGTGAAATTGAGGGCACCTGTGTTGTAATTAACCATTTGTGCACTTGACCAAAGTGAGTTCTGGGCCAAATCGCCCAACAGAACCTGGTCTGAAAAAAGTGCGATTATTAGACACCTTAAAAGTGCGATTTCCGAAAACGCATCCCATTAAATAAGCGATTTACTTTTCTGTACTAAAACATCTGTATGCAATAATAGTGCATTTTTTTTTTCAACACTTTCAGTACGCATGAGTTATCGCACAGAATATGCAAAATCCGGCCCTTAGCACATCCTATTAAATATGCAATTTCAAGGAAAAATTCGATGTCGCCATTTTTTTACTAATAATCGCCAAAAAAAACACAAATCTCATCCAATAGAATGTCACCCCATATGTTAACTTGTCATGGAGGAAAACTATATTCAAATAAAGCAATTTTTCATTTCAAATACAAAAAAAAATCTAGTTTTAAAATACACCCATGAGAATTTGAAAATATAGCTCTGCCCATTTTTCATCACATTAAATAAACATGGTGTCTTGAAATGCATCCATGTAATGAGATCCACCTGAACTACTGCCCATATTTCAATCTATTTGTATAAAATAACGTTGTAACTCAGCACGTTATAATGGAATGATATTCTCGTACAAGCAACCGTGTATTGTGCTGATGCAAACACACTTCAGCACTTCCACACATTTCCTTCTAATTGAGGTATAATTAGTCACCAAGGCTTTCCCAGACCTTGATAGTCAGTATTAAATCAAGAAACGTAAAGGTTTTATACTGGTATTCACTTAAAGGATAACTAGCATATCCTATATAAAAAAGTCTAATGTTGCTCCTCACCTCTATGGGGGGAATTAAAGTGATTTACATGCCAGTGGCCAATAGATGGCGTCCGATGGAGTAACAGCCAGTGCTGATATTACTGTCAGCACTTGCTGATATTTATATGGCAGATTTTGCCTATGGGCTTTCAGGGTGTCACGGTCTCAGGTACATCACGCTGGCAGTGGTGCAAGTAGAAAAAATGACTTAGTGGTACTGTGCTGCGCGCCGAAGGCGCGCGTCAAAAAATGGGCGTGGTCATATGACACAAGGGGGAGTGGCTACATGACAAAACTTTATGCACCCAGTGCCAGATATGCCCCACCAGTGCTAGGTATGCCCCCAGTGCCACACATATGCCCCACAGTGCCACACATATGCCCCCACAGTGCCACACATATGCCCCCACAGTGCCAGTTATGCCCCCACAGTGCTAGTTATGCCCCCACAGTGCTAGTTATGCCCCCACAGTGCTAGTTATGCCCCCACAGTGCTAGTTATGCCCCCACAGTGCAAAGTATGCCCCCAATGCCAGATATGCCCCCACAGTGCCACACATATGCCCCCACAGTGCGAAGTATGCCCCCAATGCCAGATATGTCCCCACAGTGCCACACATATACCCCCAGTCTTTTTACAGTATGTTTAGCAAAGCTGCAAAGAAGGAGCGAACTGGTGCAAGAAAACTGCACAACATCCATATTAACTAAAGCAAGTGGAAATAACTGCATGTCATTAGCTGTGTAGTTTGTGGTCACTGCATTGAATGAGTTCTACAATGCACACATGTTATCCCAGTTACTTACACCCAAGGTGCTGAGATAATGATGTCACTTGCTTAATGTGATCATGGAAACTACTCCGAAATCACAAGGACTCCCCTTTGCTAAAACTGGCACTTTTATGGCTTTTCTTCTGGAAAGTCCCTGTCCGTCCAGAGCACACCGCCGAGCCTCTTCCATGAGAATAGCAAATACTCCCACTGGCAGCTATTGGTCTTCTAACTCTCCTAATCCACCTCTTAGCAGATGCTCACCCTGACCACAGGCGAGGAAAGCATCCCCTCAAGGTAGCTGGCAACAATAGGGAACGAGAGTCTACTTTTGAAAATCAGTTTCAGGGAGATTGCAGGTGTTAGATGAATGCTGCGCACATTTGCAGGAGTATCAAGCTCGGCCCAAGGGGCCACCTTTTTATTGCCACTCAGGTGTGCATCCTGCAATGGCAGGTAAAATCTATCTGTCTTTGTCTAATGCAAAAACAAACCTATATGCATTGGTGTGGGATTCTGTGTTTGTATGTCCCCTAATACCCCATTCACACCAGCCTAAATTCCCAGGTTGAGTCCGGGAACAACCCGGTACTAGCGCTGGTGAGAAAGGTTCCCGGGACAAAATCCCAGGCAAATTTTAACCCAGCTAGGTACCAGGGTTGTTCCCGGGTTCAACCCGGGGACCTGGCTAGTGTGAAAGGCACAGGGTATACTTACCCGGGTCGCCATGTCCTCCGTGTCCTGTCCGACGGGAATTAATGCAGGCGGCGGGCGCAAATGATGGGACAGCCGGTGGATGATGATGACGCAGCTCTCCGGTGGCAGTGAGGACGCCGGAGAGCTGCGTCATCTTCATCCGCAGCCTGTCCCGTCATTTGCGCCGCCGCCTGTGTGGATCCCTGGCCTGCACGGAGGACCAGCAACCGGGGTGAGTATTCTCCCCACCTCCGCCGCCATCCCACCGACTGCCCGCCTCCTCCCCACCTCCTGCCGGCCTCCTTCCCGCCCCCTTCTCACACCAGAAAATGCAGGGACATTTCTGGTGTGAATGGGTCCAAACCCGGGAATGTCCCTGCTTGTCCCGTGAACTGAATTCCCGGGTTTGTCCCTGCATTTCTGGTGTGAATGGGGTATTATGAAGGGGAGCACATCCCCGAAACATTGAATAAATAGGAGTGTATTTTTTTGTTGCCGTTACACCTAATATACATAGCACCAAACAACATTATACACAGCCCCTGCATATTACAGCTAGTATACACAGCACAATACTACATTATACACAGCCCCAAAATTACACATAGTATACATAGCACCAAACAACATTATACACAGCCCCTGCATATTACAGCTAGTATACACAGCACAATACTACATTATACACAGCCCCTGCATATTACACCTAGTATACACAGCACAATACTACATTATACACTGCCCCTGCATATTACACCTAGTATACACAGCACAATACTACATTATACACAGCCCCTGCATATTACACCTAGTATACACAGCACAATACTACATAATGCACAGCCCCTGCATATTACAGCTAGTATACACAGCACAATACTACATTATACACAGCCCCAAAATTACACATAGTATACATAGCACCAAACAACATTATACACAGCCCCTGCATATTACACCTAGTATACACAGCACCAAACAACACCCCCCCCCCTATAACACCTAGTAGTACACACAGCACTATAAAACTATATACACAGCAAACACCCCCCCCCCCCCCCCCAACCCTATTACATTACACACACATCTGCTCTCCCAGTACACAACACTCACCCATATTTTTGGATCCTTCCTGGGAAGAGCATGGAACAGGCCCCGGGCAGTGTGGTGGAGGGAGGCTGTCCCTCAGCAGGCAGAGGAGCAGGAAGTGAAACTGCAGAGCTGGGCAGGGCTGAAGCACGGAGACCACACTGACAGTGTGGCTGCCTCAGCAGGCAGAGGGCTGGCCAGGCAAGGCTAAAGCACGGAGCAGGCAGAGGAGCAGGAACTTTGAACAGCAGACGGCAGGTAGGGCTGATAGCACGGACGGAGACCGGTGGGCGGAGTCAGCTTCACAGAAGCTGAACTCCTGGCAGCTGAGCCGGGTCACTCTCTCATTAACTGCTATAGCTGACGAACAACCCCGCGGTGCCTATCTGCGACGTATCCCCGGCAGGCCCCGCCCCCAGCTTTACTTACCACACTGTGGCCGGGCGGCAGAGGCCACGCCCCCCGACAATTACATATGCGCAGTAAGCAGTTCAGGGGGTATTTGTTATGGCGGTACGGGGTACCGGCACAATATGTTTTACTGGTACGCCGTACCACCCCGTACCGCCATACTTGCACCACTGCACACTGGTCACCAGGCCGGGGATTGGCTAGACCTGACACAGCGGTGCGGAGTCTTACCACGCCATAGGTGTTCACCAGTGACCCCTCCAGTTGGGATTTGGGCTTCGCTGCTATGGACATGCCGGTCGCGGTCCCCTGAGCAGGTTCCCCATGTGGCACTGGTAACCCTTTGGAAACAGGTAGCATGGATTCAGGATGACGCATAGTCATTTTAGCCGGGTCGTACGCTGGTAGTCACGGAGCACAGTACACAAGGATCAGACAGGAGAATAGTCAGAAGGCAAGCCAAGGTCATCCACTGGTAATCACTGGGTATGGTACACGAGGATCAATCAGGAGAGTGGTCAGAAGGCAGGCTGAGGTCATACACAGGTAAACCACAGTTCATGGTACACAGGGATTAAGCTGAAGGATAGTCAGGAAACAAGCCGAAGTCAGTATCTGGTGATCAGGAACACAGTAAAAGTACAAGGAATGCTGGAGCAGGTTGTGAGCCTATACTCTGGCAGCCTCTGTCTGCCAGAGACTGCCTTTTTATAGGAAGCACAGGAAGCTAATTACTCACAGGTGCCCTAATCAATGAAGGCTGAGCATGGTCAGTTCACACTGAACTTTCCTGCAGGAGAGTTACCAGGTGTTGCAACTAATCAGCAGAGCTCAGATCACACAGACTTTCCTGCAGCATGGAGTGGATCAGAAGCTGAAATCAGCATGCAGAGTTCAACCACACAGAGCTGTCAGCAGCAATAGACAGAGCCAGCAGGATTTTACAAGCAGGTAACACTGAATACTTGCATATTGTGACACAGGGTCATTGAAGCAAGATGCACTGGCTTCACTGTGACTGGTAGTGACTTCCTACCAGTCCTACCTGCCAATCACCAATAGTAAGGCGATCCCATTCAGTAGCGCACGCAGGGGGGGTTCTGAGTACCCAGAACCCCCCCCCCCCCAGGAATCTATGGACCCTAGACTGAAAGCTGAGGGTCCCCTCTTTCCATGGGTACAAGAATTTTAAAAATCGGCCCTCGGGAACCGGAGATATCTGACTTCAAAGCAGTGGTCCCCATCCAAGCCTGTTAATTGCTCTTCCCAGTCAGATATTTCAGTTTCTGTCTGACTTTGAGTTTTTCTGAGGGAATATTCCAAAAGCTGGGACTCTCCCCCTTTGATGCACACTAGTAGTTTGTCGCTACTGTGCCCATAACCAGAGATATCAGCCTTCCAGCAGCTGGTTACTGCGGCAGCTCCACACTCCTGGTATGTAGATTTATATACTCGTTGGCAGATTGCTCTGCCTCCTGAACTCTGATCCACTAGTACCATTTGGTAGGTGGGATTCTCTAGTTTTTAATTCCATTAAAAGCTAAGAAATCTAGTTCCGGGAACTGGAGATATCTGCAGTCATGCAAGCTGTCCTCCCACCAGAAAATTATGAATAATAAGCCCACTCCACTATACACCCCTCCTCTGCGTATTAAACATCCTCTACCACCCTGGAAGTTATGTATCAGGGCCCCTTCATTCAGCCAAATGCCCACTTCTCCCACCCCATCTCCCACCATCTGTGCAGTAAAGGGGTAATTAGTAAAAATTACTGATCCAGGCCCTACATGCTGAGCGGTTGATATAATACCCCCTACCACCCGCGGGACATCAAAGCTTCCGCTCATAGCACTCCCCACCCCTACCGCTGGAGGATAGGTAGGGGCCTCAATACATTGCTATGCCTAGGGGTCTACACTGCTAATACTTTAACTGACCCGGCATATACTGGGTCACCTAAGTGTCCATCTCCGTGCTTTGCTCCGTCCCTCTCTGGAAACCCCCTTCTGAAAATCCTGCGTTTGCCCCTGCCATTGGGAGGTGTTCCATGCTGATCCATTTTCCTGGAGATTTGTGGTAAGATGCTGTTGCTGACGGGGCACTCCATAAAGGTGAGTATCGAAAAAATGGATGTGAGGTAGGCGCCCCAATGAACTCAGGGGACTGTGTGCACCATAAATCCTGGACCCATTATAGATACACCACTGTTCATGACATCTCATTCCATAGCTGTTGCACCACCAGCGCCCCCCAACAATTAACCCAGTCACAGCTGCTTAAGCCAGGACTGTCAATCAATAGTTAGGCACACACTGTATTAGTGGGGCAGTGGAGGAATTGAATTGAGAGACGAAATCTGGACGTCACAAATGAGCGCACCACCTGCAGGGTATCCTGAATACAATGGGCATCTGAATCTGATTACCATCCAGAGAGGAGCAAAGGGGTCAATCCTACTGCTGAACTGAGCAGTCCCCTTAGTCCTGAGTGCACAGCAGCAGCTGCACCAGTTGTAGTTCCACCACTTACTCGGTCCATAGGCCACACCTCTTCTTATAGTACAAAACACAGGTCTGTTAGTGGATATGAAACAAATTCTTGTTTCCATGGCAAATAGCTCCCATCTATAATGCAAACCTGAAGCTGGTACTTTGCAGGTATGCAATACGAATTTCAACAAGGACATGCAGCGACTTGTGTCTACTTAATGGATAATTAGTTTAGCCCTAATTACAGATGTGCACTTCCTGTGACTTCCAGTGCCAAAATGTAATACAAGTTTTATACTTCTGTATATGTAATAAGAAAATCCTGCTGCCTGTAAAGATGACTGCATGAGAACAGGTGCATTTTATCAGGAAGACAATATAAAATGTTGCACTTTCCTATTTGTACAGTATGCTCATAAGGATTATTTGATGGCCATAGTAACATAGTAATTAGATGTACAGTATCAAACTTCAAAAAGTGATAAAGTGGAGAATGAAAAATAACCAGCCAATCAGCTCATGCCTGTCATTTTCATACCCAGCCTGTAACATGGCAGGTAGGAGCTGATTGGTTGGCTGTTTATCACTCTCCAATTTATCACTTTTTGAAACTTGATATAACTGGCCCTAAGGCCCTTCGTCCATCGAGGTCAACCTACCTATTATACAGTAATATAATACAAACTAAACTAAGTAGGATTGTGAGCTGAATGACATAAATCAAGTATTCATATTTGCTTATCAGACCATTATCATTTAAAAAAAAAAAAAAAACTTTAGGATAACATAATGTGCAACTAATATTTTTGGAATAAATAAATTTCTGTCCATAAATAACTGGAATTGCACATTAATGAAAGTCAGGGTTGCCGACTTTTTCTGTCTCCTCTCTGGGAGAAGCCCGAAGAGGAGACTTCCAGCTGCAGGTTGGGGGGCGGGGCTTGAGCTTTCCATCATTAAGCCCCGCCCCCAGGATGTTAAAACCCCCAATTCACGGATCTCCGTGGAGGGGGCGGGGCTAAAATGACGCAATTTTAGCTCCGCCCCCTCCTCTGAGACCCGCGAATTGACGATTTCAATCCAAAAGGTATGGGGAAGACGCCGCACTCGGGGGGTGGCGTGGGGGTCCCCCGGAATCTGGGAGGGTTGCCCACCTTTCCGGGGGGCCAGGAGGAGGACCCGATTTTCGGGATCCTCCCGGTAATTCCGGGAGGGTCGGCAACCCTGATGAAAGTAGACTGCACATCAGTATGTTGTGACTGTTGTGTTTTCTGCATACTACAAGTGTAGATATAAGTTTGAGATATATTAAATATCAGGGCTAAACACAACTGTTGTGTATTCATTTATTTGTAAGCACAAATTGTATTTCAGAATGCATTTTTATATAGCACTAATAAATGGACTTGTTTGGGCACAATGGGCCTTATTCTAGTTCACTCTTTGTGACAAAATCCTTCTTAAGGTGCGATATATCAGCGAGCCAAGTCCAGGGATTGCTCACAATATAGTTGCATTGCAATTTGCCAATCTTTCTTTCTTGGGTGAGCTTGAAATAATCAATAGATCCAGCAGAGTATTTTAAACAAAATACAAATTTCTGGTTGCTGTTCAGTGAACTGAATTGTGTAAATCTATGGCCAGGAAATAAAAAGCTCCCCAGGAAAGCTCTCCCGATCTCTTGTATCAAATGTCTACAAGTGGACGGCAGAGAAATTAATATTAATGTTTAAAGTAGAGCACAAATTGAGTTTACAAATGTGACGTTCCTTGTCAATTCAAGAATTGAATTGGTATAAACAGACACTTCAGTAAAATTGGTAATTGTTTCCTAGCAAGGCCACAATCACGGGCATCGTGTACCTTTAAGTTAAGGTACACGATGCCCGCGATGGACCCGATTTCCTTTGAAATCAGGTCCACTTTGCCGGCAAAGGGAAAATCGCGGGCATCGCGACGGTCGCGACCATTAACATTGGCCCCGACGCGACCGACGCGATGCCCGCGATTTTGCCATAGGCTTCAATGTTAAAATATTTTTTAACATTGAAATCGGGAGCATCGCGTCGGTCTTGTGCCATTATAATGGCACAAGATGAGATGGACTTAAGTCCATCTCACATAGTAAAAAATGTGAAATGGGCCAATATGACCCATTTCACATTATATATGTCCCCGTCGTCACCCCACAATTGACGTGAACCCGAAGCGTGGCGAGCACAGCGAGCCCGCGAGGGGGCGGCGGTGCGTGTCCTCCGACCTTTTCATTTCCCTACTATCCACGTTGGCGTGGAGTTGAGAATATAAAGTGTGGCGAGCGCAGCGAGCCACCGAGCCCGAAGCATGGCGAGGGGACGCGTATACCTGTGAAGTTATACGCGTCCCCTCGCGGGGCTCGCTACGCTCGCCACGCTTCAGGCTCGGTGGCTCGCTGCGCTCACCACACTTTATATTCTCAACTCCACGCCGACGTGGATAGTAGGGGAATGAAAAGGTCGGAGGACGCGCACCGCCGCCCCTCGCGGGCTCGCTGCGCTCGCCACACTTCGGGTTGCCGTCAATAGTGGGGTGGGGTTTATGATGTAAAATTGGGGGTCTAGGGAATATTTTACATTGAATCCAATGTAAAATCGGGTCCCAGGGACCCTTTTCACATTTGATTCAATTAAAAAATCGGGTCGGTCGCATCGCATGCGATGCGACCGACGCGATTTTTCCGACACGACCACCCCGATGGAAATCGGTGTGGCCGTGCTAGGAAACAAGTACCGTATAATTTATTTAGCCATTCAATCTGACGAGCTACGTTGTTAAGATATATTATATGTATAGATTTAGTAAAATTATTTAAAAATCAATCTGCTCCCTCTCATCCCCAAACATGAAACAGGGAAACCAGCAGAATAAAATGTACCTTTCAAGTATCTAAGGCGGTTTAAGAGAGGGGGCAGTTCACAGATGCCATGCAGCTCCCTCTCCACTGCAGAAGACCTGCTGTGCTTGTGCAGGTCTCCGGGAAAATGTCTGCTGCACTATTTTCCCAGGATTTGTGCTGCTGCTGCAGCATCTAGGCAGGGCTCCAGAAAGGTTAGTAATAAACATATGTGCAGTTTGTGTGGTGTGGGTGCCCCTGGACGCAGGAGCCTTTGTGCACTGCAAATCCTACACCCTCTCTAGATGCACCAATGCAACTGTACCAACTTGTCTAAGCTGAGGGAAAGTTGGGATGTATCTCCTGTTTACCAATGCTGTACAAAAGAGCACAGCAACAAACAGCTGCCTTGTGGCACTGAATGGATGCATTTTTGGGTTATCATGGCCTAACCTTCACTGCAGAATGTATGGCATTACACACTATAATGTCATGGGTATACAGTCAAATTATCAACCACCCTTAGGTCGCGAGTCATTAGGTCGACACCGTTGGGTCGACAAGTGTCTAGGTTGACATAGGTGAAGGTCGAAAGGTGTCTAGGTCGACATAGGACAAGGTCACCATGGGTTTAGGTCGAATCAGCGTTAGGTCGACAGGTCGGAATGTTTTTTGAGCCAACATGTGCTGACAGGCGGTATTTCATGCCCTACCATCCACTAGGGTGTGGCGGGAGAATAAAATTGTGTGCCGAGTGCAGCGAGGCACCGTGTCCGAAGCATCGCGAGTGAAGTGCGCGATGCGAGGGGCTGTGGTTGCCTTCCAACTGTGTCCAAAAAAACCAGTAAGGTACTTGTGGAGTATCACGGCTCCCATCGTATGCCATTGTATGCCATATGTAGTGGCATACAATGGCATACGATGCGATACGATTTTTACAGATTTTTGAGCATTTTTGCTCAAAAATCGTATGCGATCGCATCGGATGCCATACGATGGCATGCGATGCGATGCGATGGCACCCGATTTTGCACTGAAATGCATCAGAATGCATTGAAATGTGTATTAAACTAGTGAAATGCCCCCAAATGCCATTTTTCATAGTGCACCACCCCCACTATCAACGTCAACCCGAAGCGTGCCGAGCGCAGCGAGCCCGCGAGGGGCAGCGGTACGCGTCCTACGACCTTTTCATACCCCCACTATCCACGTCGGCGTGGAGTTGAGAATAGAATAGTGTGGCGAGCGCAGCGAGCCACCGAGCCCGAAGCGTGGCGAGCGGACGCGGATACCTATGAAGCCCGCGAGGGGATGCGTATAGCTGTGAAGGTATCCGCGTCCCCTCGCGGGGCTACACTCGCCACGCTTCGGGCTCGGTGGCTCGCTGCGCTCGCCACACTATTCTATTCTCAACTCCACGCTGATACCATATGTTATAAAGTCCTTACCTACGACCCCACCTATAAGTATAAAAAAGAAATTGATTCCATCATTAAATTAAGATTAGGTAATAACTGGCTTGATGAAAAAACAGCTGAGTTTTTGACTCAGACACACCCACGTATCCCGATCCTTTATGTCTTACCCAAAATCCACAAGACTATGATTAAACCCCCCGGTCGACCGATTGTTTCCTCTTGTGGATCAATTTGTCAACCGTTGTCACAGTTCATAGATTTCTGGCTACAGCCAGTTGTCCAGAACACCACATATTATCTACGTGACACCACAGACTTTATTCTTAAATTAAAAAAATTAGGCACCGCACCCCCTAACGCACTTCTAGTGACCCTAGATGTTTCAAGTCTATACACGAATATTGTACACAAGGAGGGATCAGATGCTGTCAGTAGTTTGGTGTCCACCAGTCCACACTATGCGGGTCCGAATGTAAATTTTCTTTTGTTACTGATGGAGGTTGTGCTTACTAAGAATTATTTTCTGTTTGAAAATGCTTTTTATTTGCAGCTCCAAGGCACGGCTATGGGGTCCAATATGGCCCCAGCCTATGCCAATTTGTACATGCATATGTACGAAAATCAGTACATTATGTCTAATTCCATTTTTTCATCATTTATAATATTTTACGTTCGTTACATAGACGACCTGTTCATGGTGTGGACTGGTGGAGCCAAACTCTTGGCAGACTTTGTTGATTACCTTAATGCCTTGCCCACCCCAATAAGATTCACTATGGCATATAGTGAGTTGCAAATTAGCTTTTTGGATGTTAATGTGGGTATTACAGAGGGTACATTTGTGACTAGAATTTTCAGGAAACCCACTGATAAAAACACATTATTGGCCTCAGACAGTTTTCATCCGACTCCCCTCAAGCATGGATTGCCCTTTTCGCAACTTTTGAGGGTGAGAAGAGTAACATCCAACAATGATGAATTATCTGCTGCACTATTAGAAATGGGTGACAAATTTCTTGAGAGGGGATACCCTCAGCATGAAATTTGTGATGCCATACAACGATGCATGGATCTTCCCCAAGAGCAGTCCCTTTCAACTACTGTTAGAAAGCAAGAACCAAATAGAATGACGTTTGTAAGCACGTATTCGACAGCATCTACACGAATACGAGAGACCATGCTCAAGCATTGGCACATTTTACAGTCCGATAACACTATGGGTCAATTCTGTCAAAACACTCCTATGTTTTGTTACAAGAGGAGTAGGAATGTAAAAGATGTTGTAGCTAAATCAGATTTGTTACCTATAAAGAATCAAAATTGGTTGTCTCCAAAAAATGGGAGTTTTAAATGTGCTGAATGTGTCAACTGTCAATTTGTGATTGTTACCAATGCTTTGCAAAACCCTATTACAGCAGTGTCATACCCAATTAGATACCATCTAGATTGTGATACTCGCTATGTTGTGTATGCAATTATTTGCTCTTGCAAACTGATTTATATAGGGAAAACCATACGGACACTAAAAGAAAGGATCTCAATGCACTGTTCTTCGATAAAAAAGGCACTGGTCACGATCGATGCCAATACCCCCCCGGTGGCTAGGCATTTCTTCAATTTAAAGCATACAATGAAGGATTTTCGATTCCTACCTATTGACCATGTCCCTCCCTTGAGAAGGGGAGGAGATCGTGGAAACCTCCTATTACAAAGGGAATGTTACTGGATTCACCAGTTGGACTGTGTTTCCCCCAAAGGTCTAAATGAAGATCATTCATTTCATAGCTACCTATGATGTGTACTTTTTTTGATATTTTTACTATTATCTTTACTTTTTTCTGCTTTATGTATATCTGTATTTTTGTAATGGTCTAATATATTTCATAATATGATGTCAGTGGCAAACGCAGGATTTTCAGAAGGGGGTTTCCAGAGGGGCGGAGCAAAGCACGGAGATGGACACTTAGGTGACCCAGTATATGCCGGGTCAGTTAAAGTATTATAGATAGACCAAATGTATATAAATAATAATAAAAAAAAAATATATATATATATACATACATATACATACATACATACATACAGGGGCGTCAACAGCAGTGTATGACCCGTGGGCATAGCAATGTATTGGGGCCCCTACCGATCCTCCAGCGGTAGGGGTGGGGGAAGATTTGATGTCCTGCGGGTGGTAGGGGGTATTATATCAACGGCTCAGCATGTAGGGCCTGGATAAGTAATTTCCACTAATTACCCCTTTGCTGCACAGATGGTGGGAGATGGAGTGGGAGAAGGGGGCATTGGGCTGAATGAAGGGGCTCTGATATATAACTTCCAGGGTGGTAGATGATGTTTAATATGCAGAGGAGGGGTGTAAAGTGGAGTGGGCTTATTATTCAGGTACTCTTTACCTAGCACGGCGCCCATCGCGGGCATCGCGGCCATCAAATGCACTAAAAAACGGGTGCGACGCGATGCCCGCGATTTCCCATAGGGATCAATGTTAAAAGTGTGATTGGACGCGATTTTACTGTTCAATGCCTCAATGCCCGCGATTTTTCCATAGAAAACAATGTTAAATGGGCCACAGAGCCTAAATAGTCCCCCATAAGTGTGAAATGGCCCCCACAATTGTTAACGCCACCCCACGATCAACGTGAACCCGAAGCGTGGCGAGCGCAGCGAGCCCGCGAGGGGCGGCGGTACGCGTCCTCCGACCTTTTCATACCCCCACTATCCACGTCGGCGTGGAGTTGAGAATAGAATAGTGTGGCGAGCGCAGCGAGCCACCGAGCCCGAAGCGTGGCGAGCCCCGCGAGGGGACGCGGATACCTTCACAGGTAAACGCGTCCCTTCGCGGGGCTCGCCTCGCTGCGCTCGCCACACTATTCTATTCTCAACTCCACGCCGACGTGGATAGTGGGGGTATGAAAAGGTCGGAGGACGCGTACCGCCGCCCCTCGCCACACTTCGGGTTGACGTTGATCGTGGGGTGGCGTTAACAATTGTGGGGGCCATTTCAGACTTCAGGGGGACTATTAGGGCTCTGTGGCCCATTTAACATTGTTTCCTATGGAAAAATCGCGGGCATTGAGGCATTGAACAGTAAAATCGCGTCCAATCACACTTTTAACATTGATCCCTATGGGAAATCGCGGGCATCGCGTCGCACCCGTTTTTTTAGTGCATGCGATGGCCGCGATGGACATCGATTTTTTACCCCCGATGACCGCGATGGACATCGTGGGCGCCGTTCTAGGTAAAGAGTACCATTATTCATAATTTTCTGGTGGGAGGACAGCTTGCTTGACTGCAGATATCTCCAGTTCCCAGAAATAGATTTCTTAGATTGGAATGGAAAAACTAGAGAATCCCACCTACCAAATGGTATTGGGGACTAGGAGATCAGAGTTCAGGAGGCAGAGCAATCGGGATGCAGTAAAGATCCCGGCGGTCGGGATCCCGGCGGTCGGGATCCCGACGCCGGAATCCCGACCGCCGAAATGCCGACACTTTCTCCCTCCTGGGGTGTCCACGACACCCCTGGAGGGAGAATAAATTAGTGTGCCGAGCGTAGCGAGGCACCGGGCCCGCTGCGTGGCGAGCGCAGCGAGCCCGCAAGGGGGGGCGATCCACGTCCCCCCCTTGTCGCCATTTCGGCTGTCGGGATTCCGGCGTCGGGATTCTGAACGCCGGGATCCCGACCGCCGGGATTCAATACTGAATCCGAGCAATCTGCCCACAAGAATATAAAACTACATACCAGGTGTGTGGAGCTGGAGCAGTAACCAGCTGCTGGAAGGCTGATATCTCTGGTTCTGGGAACAGTAGAGACAAGCTACTAGTGTCCATCAAAGAGGGAGAGTCCCAGCTTTTGGAATATACCCTCAGAAAAACTCTGTCAGACAAAAACTGAAATATCTGACTGGGAATAACAATTAACAGACTTGGATGGGGACCACTGCTTTGAAGTCAGATATCTCTGGTTCCCAAGGGCCGATTTTTACAATTCTTATACTCATAGAAAGAGGGGACCCTCAGCTTTCAGCTGAGGGCCCTTAGACTTCTGGGGGGGTTTCTGGGTACTCAGAAACCCCCCCTGCGTGCGCTACTGGATGTGTATGGTTAAATTTTGACATATGGAGTAATGCGATGACATGTAAAGGACACACCTCCCGCCCACACCAGGTGATTTCATACTCAATGCCTCTTTATTTTGCCTTTTCGTTTGGTGTTCACTGGCGATCCGATGAAAATCGGTAACCATTTGTGATAACCTACGATTTCGTTAGGCGGCAGTGTTTTAGCAACGCTGGATTGGTGGTTCCTGATTTATTCAGGTTTCCACCATATCTACAGCGCTATCACTTGCTGCATCATAAGATGCTGTTTAGCTGTTACCATGACAGCGGACGCCGGCTGGGGTTATTCCTCAGTTGGCTTCCGGCTACTGGTGATGACGCCGGCAGTTTACGTCCCAGTTGTTTGCCTTGGAGACACACGTGGTGACCGGCATTATCCGGCTCCTATGTGATGTCATCCATGTGCACCTGGGTCTTTGCATTGGAAAGAGGAGAGTACGTCGCTGGGTGGACAGGTGAGCAGGTGTGTCCGTTTTCGCTTAATTGTCTATGCCATATATATCTGATCCTGGGACCAGTTTATTCATGCTCCTGACGACGGTGATATACAACCGAAACGGCCGTCGGGCATGAATAACCTACCTATGGACGTCCATCCTGTGCTGCTATCTATGCCGGTATACTTGTAACTACCTGTAACATGGATTCTGCTGTATTTGACTGCACCTTTGATGATATGGATTGTCCACGTGCTTATTGAAATATAAAAGACTTTTTTTCATTGATGAACAGAATGTGCTTGCCTCTGATTCCAAGTCTACCTAATTACATATATGTGGCCTAGCACTTCCAAGTTGTAACCAAGGGGTGTGCAGCATTGCACTCTACACTATATATATATATATATATATATATATATATATATATATATATATATATATATATATATATATATCCCCTGCAGTTAACCATTGACCAAGTTTATTCTGCCTTTATTCTGTGTTTTGACAGTGAAATATTCTCCCATGCAGTTTGCGGCCAGTAATGACAAGTGCAAGGGAGCCCCCCTGTCTAAAGTACCACGGGCCCCCCGAAGGGTTAATCTGGCACTGCGGGTGGGGCGCGGGAATGTCTCCAAAAGCCAGAATCGTCTGCACACCACAGTTTTCAAGGAACTGACTGTAAAAAGGCTTTAATAAATAGGTCCATGCTATATAAACCTACTGTAGCTTCTCTCCTGTAATTAACAGTAATGTGTCAGCCAGCCTGATTATTCCACTACTGGCATTCGCTGGCGAGCAAGATTTACTTCTATGGCTGCTGATATGTAGAGGAGAAAAATGAGTTCTTTGGACCTTTTACAAGAGGTATTTGTCATTTACTGTTCAGAAGATTTTGTTAATACTGAGGACATGCTACAATTCCCAGCATGTCTCATTTAATTGTGTTCTTTGTTATCACCGCAGCAATGTAGGAGTTGTTTTTTTTTTTTTTCTAATGAAAGTATTAATGTTTTCTTTTTTCCTTTGTTCCCAACATTCATCTTTGCAGCTGGATATAGATTGTGTGTATCTAACGCTGCCACGGTATACAGGCTGTGTGCATTTACATTTCTCACATGAATCACTGCAGAAAATGATCTATTTCCCCATGTATTATCCAAATGAAATACTGAATTAAATATGTGATGTTAAAGCAGTTTTCCATAATTCTGCCCCTGTCCCTGCGATCTGCAGTAAGTGAGAACATCACAGCAGACCACCAGGGGCCTATTTAGCAGCAGATGCGCTCAGAACGTACATACAGAATAAGGCGTATTTAAGTAGCTCAGGGACACTAGCATTTGTCTCAGGTGCAGTGATGTTTGTTCAGAGCATTATTAGTAAATGATAAACGTTGCATTACTCTATTTGAACACAATGGAGAACCATCATTATAACATAACGCTGTGTGGTATGGTGCCGTGGGATGTGGCATTGTTCCTATAGTCTTTCCTAAATTTCGGCATTCCATAGCAGGGGTGTCCCAGTATGTCCCTGACACCATACTATGCCCCACACAGTACAATTGTTTTGAGTCCTTCTTAATTATGCCACAGTACCTGCTTATTGACAGAGACCCCCCCCCCCCTTCTCCACCACCACAAGTCTTCCGAGACCTGCCTGCTTCTATCTCTGAGCCTCTTTTAAATGGCCCTCCAAAAATGGTGGACATTTTCAATAGTATACCATACAGCCATCGCTCTAGAAACAGCCCTGCAATCACTTGTACATTTCCTATGTTCCTCTACCCAGGGGCGTAACTATAGCACCGCAGCCCCCGCGACCGCGGGGGGGGGGGGGGGGGGGGGGGGCGCTGTGCATGTGCGAGCGCCGGGGGCTGCAGTGCTATAGTTACACCCCGCTGCCCCGCCGCCATCCCCCGCAGTCTTTACCTGTCAGTGTCTTCTTCAGTACGCGCTGGTCCCGGCTCCCTTCTTCTGCTGTGAGGACCACAACAAAATGTCCGCCCCAATGTAGCAGACAGTTCTCTGAAACTGTCTGCTGCATGGGGGCGGACATTTTGTGGTGGTCCTCATAGCAGAAGAAGGGAGCCGGGACCAGCGCGTACTGAGCGTAGGTAAGACTGCGGGTTTTGGGGGGGATTGCATGGGCGGCGAGGCGGGGTTGGTGCGGCGGGGCGGGCGAGGGTTGGTGCGGCGGTGCGGGCGGGGGTTGGTGCGGCGGGGCGGGCGAGGGTTGGTGCGGCGGTGCGGGCGGGGGTTGGTGCGGCGGGGTGCGTGCCCTCCCTTTAACGGCAGGGGGGCGCCCAAAAGCTAGTTACGCCACTGCCTCTACCCCTCTCCGCCCTTCCTCCAACTCTGCAAGTTTAAGACATGTACTTCTTAGCTGTACATAAGCTCCTCTGAGTTCATGTATGAAAAATCCTACTTGCGATCAAAAGCCTTGTACATCTATGGTACCCTACACCCTACACCACTGCATACAGGTCTGCCATGAAGGGAGATTCTCTCAGCATGCAAGGGATGAGTAGCCACACCTCCAAATGACATGGCCATGTCCCCTTCAGGAAGCTGACCATGATTGGGTGTAAACCCTTTCCCCATACGGGTTGGGATCGTTTAGTCGACCATAACTAGGTCGACAAGCATTGGGTCGACATGCAGCAAGGTCGACATGGGTTAATGTCGAAATGGGTCAATGTCGACATGGATCTAGGTCGACATGGTTCTAGGTTGACATGACAGTAGGTCGATACTAGCGTTAGGTCGACATGGGCTAGGTCGACAGTCAATAGGTCGACATGGAGTTTTTAACTGTTTTTTTACTCAATTGTCGGCACAGTCAACATGGACACAGTTTGAAGTGCAACGCATCCCCTCGCATCACTCGCTTCGCTCAGCACACTATTTTATTCTCCCACCATGCCATAGTGGATGGTAGGGCATGAAATACCGCCTGTCGGTGCATGTTGGCTCAAAAAACTGTGAAAAACCCCATGTCGACCTTTTGACTGTCAACCTAGCCCATGTCGACCTAACGCTAGTGTCAAACTAATGTCATGTCGACCTAGACCCATGTCAACCTAGATCCATGTCAACTTTGACCCCTGTCGACCTTAACCCATGTCGATTTGTGCTTGATTTCTAAGAGGTCTAGTCAGATCGCTTAGAAATGGGGCTTAAATCAACCTGTGTGTATGCCCTGTTAGGTGTGGGTTCCGGATTGTGGTAATTGACAGTCTGTTAGTCATGGGCGCAACTACAACTTTGAGGGCCCCATAGCAAAATTTTGAGAGGGGCCCCCACAGTATTGTTGAGAGAGGGTGCGAGGGAGAGACAGCGAGTGATAGAGAGTGTGAAGCGAGAGATGGGGGCCAGATGTATGATGGCCGTGCAGGATGCAAGCTGAACTCAAGCATTTTTATTTAAGAAGCAATCACTGGGAAGGCATAGGGCAGGCATGTCCAAACTGTGGCCCTCCAGCTGTTGTGGAACTACACATCCCAGCATTCCTTGCTATAGTTTGAGCATTCCCTAATAGCAAAAGTGTGGTAAGGCATTATGAGACTTGTAGTTTCACAACAGCTGGAGGGCCATAGTTTGCACATGCCTGGCATAGGGGGTTATTCTGGTTCACGCCTTCTGGCAAATTCCTTCTCAAATGGACAAAACCATGTGCACTGCAGGTGGGGCAGATGTTACTTGTGAAGAGAGAATTAGATTTGGGTGGGGTTTTACTTCAAAGGGAGATCTATAGTCCAGTGTAAAAATAAAGCAGTCAGTATTTTCCCTGCACAGAAACAAAATAACTCACCCAAATCTAATTCTCTCTGCACATTTTACATCTGCCCCCCTGCAGTGCGCATGGTTTTGTCCATCTAAGAAGGAATTTTCCAGAAAGAGTGAACCCGAACAACCCCCATAGTTTTGCATTGTAAGTGATTGCTCCTTTAAAAATAAAGTTTGAGTTCTGCCGGCAATTTGCATGGTTGCCGAACTTGGGCGGCATTACACCCCACCGAGAGTGAGATACCGTGTCAGAGAGAGAAAGAGAGTAAGAGCAGAAGTGTGGGGAAAGGAGAAAGATAGAGACTAGGGGCAGAGTAGGGATGGCCATCGTTGCCATTGCCATCGATTCTGCAACTGGCCATTGATAGTGCTAAACTATGCAATGGATGACCATCGATATTTTTATTTGGTCATCCATTGTGTTTGATTGATTGGCCTGTGGGCCAATAAAAACATGGGAAGCAGGGCTTCGTGGGTGTCCGGGGCGGAGCTATGCTCAGTGTCCCAGCACTTTAAAAAAAAAAAGCAAAACATCGTTTTGCTGTCCATCGATGGAGGGAAACCATTTGGTTCTCCCCCATTGATGGCAAAAGTATTTGACATCAGCCATGAACCATCGATGATTTTGAATCATCGATGGTCGTTGGCCATCCCTAGGGCAGAGAGCAATAGAGAGGTGAGACAGAGGGTGAGTAAGTGTTGAGAGAAAGCAGGGTCCAGGGGGAAGAGAAAAAGCGGAGAGACTGTAGGGAACAGAGAGAGTGTGGGAGAGGGGGCACGGAAGAGAAAAAAGAAGAGACCGAAAGGTTGTGGGGACAGAGCAAAAAGAGCCAGAGTGGGGGGGGGGGTGAGAAAAAGCATGGAGAGAGGTGAGACAGAGAGTGGGGAGTGAGAGACGGAATGAGTGGGGGAGGGAGAGAGGGTATTTGAAGGGGGGGGCGTCTTATGGGGGGTGGAGAAGGGCGGGAATGCAATGGTTATTTATGGAGAGCAGGGGTTTGAGAGCGTTATACAGACATTAGTTTGTCCCTCCAATCCCCCTTCTCCACCCCCGTGTACAAGTTTCTCTGTATACAGTATCTGGCACTGGCCGGTTTTCCACTCACCAGCCCTCAGTAGGGATGGCCATTGTTGCCATTGCCATCGATGGTTGCTCTAAATGGCAATAGTGCAAATGGCTATCGATAGTGCTAAACCATGCAATGTATGACCATTGATACTTATACCTATCGTTGGTCATCCATTGTGTTTCACTGATTGGCCTGTGGGCCAATCAAAACATGGCAGCAGTGCTTTGCGGGTGTCGGGGGCGCAGCTATGCTCCATGCCTTGGCACTTTGGGGAAAAAAAAAAAGCAAAACATAATTTTGCTGTGCCATCGATGGAGGGAAACCATCTGGTTCTCCCCCATCGATGCAATGGTATTCGACATCGATCATAAATCATCAATGATTTTGAATCATCAATAGTTGATGGCCATCCTTAGCCCTCAGTGCCAGGTCTCCCATTAAACAGCAGGTGCATGTCTCCTCTCCTTGTGCGCCGGTGGGTGTCCTCATATGGCAGCGCATCTCATGTGTGCTGGGACTTCTCTGCGTGGTGGCAGGGCAGTAGGATGTTTTGTGCGTGGCCGGGGCTCCGTGTGTGGCAGCACTTCTCATGTGCGCCAGAACTGTTTTGCATGGTGCAGGCAGTGGGGTCACGGGTGTTTTGTGCTGCGCTGGGTCTCATGTTCCCAGGGACTACTCTGCGCACTGCAGGCAGTGGGATGTTTTTGCAGCTACTTATGTGGCTGCGCGTCTCATGCTGGGTCTCTTCCTCCCACCGCTGCTGAAGGGAGACACAGAACAGCGGTGCAGCTACTGCCTGCGCTGCTCTATTAGATAAAAACAGAGGGTGCAGCGGATTGCTGGTCCTCTGTAGTTACGCCACTGATCTATCCTTCACGTAATCTTCTAAAATACAAATGATAGGAATTAGAGACACAAAACATAATCTATGCTATGAGCAAATAGTATATTTGGAGAAATGTAGATCCGCATGTATGGTATTACAGGTGTCAGGAACACGGAAGGATGAAGGTACAGTGCTGATAGTCTATTAGTTATTGCAGGTGTAAATGAGATATTCTGTACAAAGCCTCAAAACTAAATCTTACAGAAGGTTCCCTTATAACCATTCACCAACCCCATATACAACCCTGTATACTCCCACTATTACACAAGAGGGCGATCTATATATGAAACGGGGAAACACAGGGGAATTGTTAAAAAGGATTTGTACATCGCATGCCATTATAATGGCATGCGATGCGACCGATGCGATGACCGCGATTTTACATAGAAATGCATGTTAAAATATAAATCTCATCGGTCGCATCGCATGCGGCCAAAAAACCGGATGCGACCGACGCGATTACCGCGATTTTACATAGGGAACAATGTTAAATGGCCCAATTGACCCGATTTTACATAGGGAACAATGTTAAATGGCCCACAGACCCCAAATAGCCACCCTGAAGTGTGAAATGGCCCCCCCAATTGTTAACGCCACCCCACGATCAACGTCAACCCGAAGCGTGGCGAGCGCAGCGAGCCTGCGAGGGGCGGCAGTACGCGTCCTCCGACCTTTTCATATCCCCACTATCCACGTCGGTGCGGAGAACAGAAAGTGTGGCGAGCGCAGCGAGCCACCGAGCCCGAAGCGTGGCGAGCATGCGATGCGACCGACGCGATTACCGCGATTTTACATAGGGAACAATGTTAAATGGCCCAATTGACCCGATTTTACATAGGGAACAATGTTAAATGGCCCACAGACCCCAAATAGCCACCCTGAAGTGTGAAATGGCCCCCTCAATTGTTAACGCCACCCCACGATCAACGTCAACCCGAAGCGTGGCGAGCTGCGGCTGTACGCATCCTCCGACCTTTTCACACCCCCACTATCCACGTCGGCGTGGAGTTGAGAATAGAAAGTGTGGCGAGCGCAGCGAGCCACCGAGCCCGAAGCGTGGCGAGCATAGCGAGCCCCGCGAGGGGACGCGGATACCTGTGAAGGTATCCGCGTCCGCTCGCCACGCTTCGGGCTCGGTGGCTCGCTGCGCTCGCCACACTTTCTATTCTCAACTCCACGCCGACGTGGATAGTGGGGGTGTGAAAAGGTCGGAGGATGCGTACAGTCGCCCCTCGCGGGCTCGCTGTGCTCGCCACGCTTCGGGTTGACGTTGACCGTGGGGTGGCGTTAACAATTGGGGGGGCCATTTCACACTTCAGGGTGGCTATTTGGGGTCTGTGGGCCATTTAACATTGTTCCCTATGTAAAATTGCAGTAATCGCGTCGGTCTTATCGCATGCGATTTTTTGGCCGCATGCGATGCGACCGACGCGATTTTTTTCCTTGCGATGCCCAAGATCAAAATCGTGGGCGCCGTGAAAGTACACAAGTACCAAATCAATATATAGATATAGGTATACAGATGGAGCCGGGCCCCCTCTTGCTGGCGAATTGCCAGACTGTCACCGCTGGCGATCCGCCAGCAAGAAGGCGCTCCATCTGACTGAGATGGGCATGCGTCTCAAGCGCACGCGCGTCTCAGTTTCCTGGTGGCGGGGCGCAGACGGACAGGGTTAGGGGGGGGTGCTAAATTGGCGCATACAAAATTCAAGACCCATAACAGGGTCACCATTCTAATGGATTGCTGCTATATATCCAATTAATTGGAAAAATACCATCCAGAGACACTAACTGTAGTAGCCACAGATATAATACTTGTGGTTACATTTGCATTTGACCTAATAAGTTAGCAGGTTGTGGATGCTGGACTGGGAGCACTTTAAGTCTTAAAGAAATATACACGTATTTAATTCCAATATTTTATCTTGTATATGTAGCTAAAGTGATTTCAATATCTGCTATATTTATGTTTATTTCCTAGGTGGCCACCTGAAATATATTATTTATTTTATATAAAAAAATGATCTTTATAATAAATGCGATATACCATTGATTACCTATATTTGCGTGAGTGTATTCATCCATGGTGCATATTTAAGTAGAGAATAGCGCAGTAACTCTATTCTTTTTTGTTCCCTGATACTCCCTTAAAACGTCCAACTACGACCCACAGCCGCCAGCTTCCTCTTAATCGCCTTGCCTAAGGCCAGAGTTTATAAACAGCAGGTTTTTATCACAGGCTTTTATCACTGTGCGCAGTCTATCGATAAATTAGGTTTAAATTAGATTACATAATGGGCCTGATTCAGAGCTGATCGCTGCTGTCTGAAATTGCAGAGCCCTGCGATCATATAGTCACCACCCAGTCAGAGTGAAATCCTGCCCTGCAAATGACATGTGAAAATCACACCGACCAGCGAATAGCTGCATTCGGAATTCACTCACAATTGAATTAGGTTTTCAGTCTGTGCGTGACCCAGATCCTACTGTGGGACAGAGACAGACTGATTGAGGCCGGAGCTGATGTCACAGGACCCTCCCTAAAATGTTTGGGCAGGCCAGTGGTTTCCCTGATACTCCCAGATAGTGGCTGGGTGACACCCCCCAAACATCGGCTTCCTGCCAGTCAAATAGCGATAAAAAGAATTTGCTCATTTTTGTTGCTGTTTGGCTACAGGCAGACGTACAGTGATCCATATGCACGTGCACAATGCTGAGGTCTGAATACCCCCAATGTGCAGGGCGTAATTGTGAGGGGCTTAATGTGCAGGGCAGTACTGCGTGGGCATCATTGTGTGGGAAATACTGTGTGGAGCATTATTGTGTGGGCAATACTGTGCGGGGCATTATTGTGTGGGCAAAACTGTATGGGGCAGTACTGAATGGGGCATTATTATGTTGGGCAATACTATGTGGGGCAATACTGTGTGGGGCAATACTGTGTGGGCAATACTGTGTGAGCAATACTGTGTGGGACATTATTGTGTGGGGCAATACTGTGTGGGCATCATTGTGTGGGAAATACTGTGTGGGGCATTATTGTGTGGGCAATACTGTGCGGGGCATAGTTTGCGGGTCATTGCTGTATAGGACATACTGTAGGGCCTGATTCGGCATGGATCACTAATCTGAAAAGTTGCAGATGACTGCGAGTAGATAGCTGCCGCTCAGACAGAAAGAGAACCCGCCCCGTGCAAGCCTGCGAATGAATTAGCAAAACTACAGCAGATCGCTATTTTCCATAAACATCTAAAGGATTTTGCCATATGCAAATGTGAGAAACTCTGAGGCTTCAGAGAGTGATGATGTCACAGTGCACTACTGATCACATGGTCTGAGCTGTTTGGCTCTGGGCTCATATCTTCACGGAAACTGGATGAAGGAAGACGTTATCCGTGAAGATGGGCTGTTATCTGACCAAGTGTTGTGATGACGATGCTGATGTTCAGTGCGCTGCACATGTGAAATCCCAGAATGCTGATGTCTGTGTCAGAGATGGCGATTTCCCAACTGAACATCAGAGATATTTGTTATGGAAGTGGAAGATAATTACCACACCACCGGCATTTAGCCGCAGAAGGAGCAGATGGCTCAAGCGCCATAGGTTTACCACTAGAAAGAGCAGAAGGCGCAAGCTCCCCAGGTTTACACCTACACTGACCCCCATAGAGGAGGAGGAGGAGCCTGAGATACTGTTGGCCCGGGTATTGGCAACTTGGCGCCTGACATCGGGCTACCAGAAGTGGAGGGATTTGTACCCCATAACATCATTATATTGATGCTTATGCTGAACTGCCCTTTCAGACTGTATATATATATATCCGTACTGCTGCTGGTCGGTGGTGACATGGACAGTATATACCTTTGTGTATATTTGTATATATGTAAATTTGTAAATATTGTAAATATTGTACATAGTTATAGATAGATCTATCTATCTATCTATCTATCTATCTATCTATCTATCTATCTATCTATCTATAGATAACCAATGTACAATAAAACCCTGTACAATAACAGTCCGTGCGTGTGTGTGATGTGTGTGACACTACCCTGGCGCACGCGCTGCTGGCGCACTCCTACAAAGTGGGTACTTTCTACCTGGGCCTGGGTCTGTTGGAGAGTCCTGCTCCCCCTCCTTCATTGCAGGTGGAGGGAGAACCAACTGTCACTGCAACTGCCTCTCTCCCCAGCTCAGCACATGCTGCTCAGTACTATGTCCTGAGCTGGGGAGAAAGGCTGCTGCAGCGCCTCTTAGCATCAGTCCTCAGGGTCCTACCAGTGCATGTTTTCCTTATAGCCTAGCCAGCATACATAGTTACATAGTTACATAGTAGGTAAGGTTGAAAAAAGACTTGCGTCCATCTAGTTCAACCTGGTATAGATATCCATTGCTGATTTGGTAGGTTCTGGTATTTTACAGACAAATTATATTTCTTATTTGTACCCATGGATGTTTTTCTCCAGTAAATGTTTGTCCAACTTTGCCTTGAACGCATTTAATGAGCCAGCCGTTACCACCTCTCTGGGAAGAGAGTTCCAGAGTTTGACTGTTCTGACCGTAAAGAAATTCTTTCTACTAGCTGAATTAAATCTTTTTTCTTCTAATCTATACTCATGCCCTCGCGTCCTAGATTCCTTTCTAGTAGAAAATAGGGTGTGTGACAGTTCCTTATATTGGCCCTTGATATACTTGTACATGTTGAGCATGTCCCCCCTTAAACGTCTCTTTTCTAATGTAAATAGTCCCAAATTGCTTAATCTCTCCCCGTAGCTTAAATTCTCCATTCCCCTAATAAGCTTTGTTGCTCGCCTTTGGACTTTTTCTAATTCTATGATGTCCTTTTTATAGTGTGGGGCCCAGAACTGTACTCCGTACTCTAGGTGAGGTCTCACCAATGCTTTATATAGTGGCATAATTACCCTTGAGTTCCTAGTTTCCATTCCCCTCTTAATACATGCCAGAATTTTGTTGGCCTTTTTTGTAGCTACATTACAATGGGCACTACATCCTAGATTGCTGTCTATTTGGACTCCTAGATCCTTTTCAAGTATGGAATTACCCAGTTCCTCTCCGCTAAGGTTGTAACTTGCACACTGGTTGTGTCTCCCAAGGTGCATAACCTTACATTTATCTACATTGAACCTCATCTTCCATTTTTTTGCCCACTCATCTAGAATTGCAAGATCATTTTGAAGCATGGTGACATCTTCTGGTGATTTGATGACTTTGCTAAGTTTTGTATCGTCCGCAAAGATGGATACATTGCTGAGTAACCCTATCCCAATATCGTTAATAAAAATGTTAAACAAAATGGGCCCCAAAACCGAACCCTGGGGCACTCCACTTAGTACCGGTATCATATCTGATACGGCACCATTCACAACCACTCTTTGTTCTCTATTACATAGCCAATTCCCTACCCATCTGCAGATATTTTCACCCAATCCTAGGTTCTCCATTTTATTAATCAATCTCTTGTGTGGGACAGTATCAAATGCTTTAGCGAAATCTAGGAAAATCACATCTACAGCATTTCCATTATCGAGGTTTTTGCTAACCTCTTCATAGAACCCTAGTAGATTAGTTTGGCATGAACGATTTTTCACGAACCCATGTTGGTTAGTACTGAGTAGACGGTGATGATCTAAATATTCCTGGATACCATCCCTTAAAAATCCTTCAAATAGTTTACCCACAATTGATGTTAAACTAACGGGTCTGTAATTAGCGGGATCTTCCTTTTTTCCTTTTTTGAATATTGGCACTACCTCTGCTATTCTCCAATCTTTTGGTACTATACCTGACGATAGTGACTTGCTAAAGATATAATGTAGGGGGGTAGCTAGTTCATCCCTTAATTCCATTAATACCCTCGGATTAATCCCATCTGGCCCTGGTGACTTATTTGTTTTGAGTTTGCTTAGCCTCAGTATTATTTCCTTTGGCGTGAAATCCACAATGAGATCTTGCTTATTTGTCCCGTTTGTGGTAAATGTTCGTTCCACAGTCTGCTCTCCCTTAGTAAATACTGATGAGAAGAACTCATTTAACAGTTTTGCTTTTCCCTTGTCCTCAGTAAACTTTTTTCCACTTACCTACCCTCTCGGAATGTCTGGGAGGGTCCCAAAAATCGTGTCCCACTCCCGCTCCCCCCCCCCCCGGAAGGGTGGGCAGCCTTCCGCGTTTAGCAAAGCCCCCGCAACCCCTCCCTCTGCTGATCAAATACCATCATTTGTGGTTCCTTGGGGAGGGAGCGAGGCTAAAATGATGCAAATCACATAATTTATTACCACCCCCTCCTCGACGAGCGGCGAATCACGGCATTTACGGCACGGCATCTGCCCGCCAGACAAGCTGTAGAGAGTCTCATCTCCGGGCTTTTGCCATAGAGGAGACAGCTGTGGTAGGCAAGTATGCTAGCCAGTACACAGGTGCAGTCATTACTAACTAACACCATATTCTGGGGAAGATGTATGAAGCAGTGATAAGAGTGAAGTGAGCCAGAGGAGAAGTGGCCCATGGCAACCACTCAGCACTTAAGTCACATATTTTATTTGCATAATATGAAATTATACAGAGCAGCTGATTGGTTGCCATGGGCTACTTCTCCTCTGGCTTATCTTATCTCCCTTATCACTGCTTCATACACCTACCCCAATATGTGCTGCATTCATTGCTAACTGACATACTGTAGAGATCCACAATTGGTCTGTAGATCGTTATGTAACTAGAGGCAAACTCACAGACTGGGCCTCCTATTTAATGTCTTGAAGCCCTTAGGTCTACATGTGTAGCTGCAGCCATGTAAGATCCAACGGAGTCACACCAGCAACCGACAGATGAGGAGGGAGCTGTACAGAATGCTGGTCAGAGGCACCCATTATAAATACACCACTGGCTGCACTGCACCCAGATGTGATGATCCATTGGAATGGCCCTAGAGCCGGCCCTGGTCATATTGTTCAACAATGGAAACTGATTCGCAACATGATGAGCTGGTGAAGCTGGCATACAGTCTGAGACACCTAAACTGCAAACTATGGCAGGGAATGCTGGGATGTGTAGTTCCACAGCAGATGGAGGGTCACTTACATTAGGTGCAGTGTATTTGGCCAATGAGTAGACAATCCAATGATCCAATACAAATCTGTTGGACAGAGCGGGATCCCCAGCAGCCAGTGGTGCACATCGGTGTATGTACAGCATCACTGGTCTATCAGCTAGAGGAGAATAATGTGTATAATGTTGCAATATTATTACCATTGTGTTTCTCCCCCTTTTTTGGGGTCAAAGCCCCTGGAAAAAGGAGAGAGGAAAGTTTACATCCAGCGCCCAGGGAGCTGTTTGATTACTCTTGTATTTGGTATTGTATGTTTTGAAGTGGTTCTTCATATAATCAGTAGGGCACCCAGAGCTGCTTATAAGCGCACGGTAGATTGGTTTTAATCCAAACTCCTACTACAGATACACCACTAGGTATGGGGAGAAGTGGCAATAAGGCAGATGTATAGATCTGCAGGTCTATGGTGGTATATAGAGGTGTATGGCGGTATATGAGGGTTTATGGGGGTCTATGGTGGTATATAGAGGTGTATGGCGGTATATAAGGGTTTATCGGGGTCTATGGTGGTATATAGAGGTGTATGGCGGTATATAAGGGTTTATCGGGGTCTATGGTGGTATAGAGGTGTATGGCGGTATATGAGGATATATTAGGGTATATGGGGGTGTATGGTAGTATATAGAGGTGTATGGCGGTATTTGGGGGTATATTGAGGTGTATGGCGGTATATGAGGGTTTATGGGGGTGTATGGTGGTATATAGAGGTATATGGCGGTATTTGGGGGTATATTAGGGTATATGAGGGTGTATGGGGTATATGGGATCTCCTGCCAAAATATAACACTAGTGAGGAACCACTTCCAGCCACTGTGACCACCAGAGGTTTATAGAATGCTGGGAAGACCTCAGGTAAGACAAAGACATGAAGCATACTTGCCTACTTTTAAAAATGAGTTTCAGGGAGATTATAGTTGGTAGTAGAAGTTTTGCACTGTGCCCCATTAAGGGGGTGTGACCTGCTCCACCCAAAGGGGCGTGTCTACTTCCATATATGGAGAGATTGTGAAAAGAGATTGTGAACGTGGCACTTAGAATCTTTTAAAATGAATTATATCCAAATGTAGATGAGCCCCAAAGCAGTTAGTAAGAGCTACTATACTTGCTAAAGTGCTGAGCAATGGTGCTGATGATTCAATGTAAATGTATCTGTCTCCAATTCCTTTTTTTCCCCTAAACCAGTTGTTCCCAAACTGTGTGCCGTGGCTCCCTGGGGTGCCTCAAGACACTTGCAGGGGTGCCACGGGTTGGTGGTCCAGGACCAATTCAAATTATTTATGATCAATTATTTATGGATAAAACCAGTGCTGGTGGCTGCCAATCATAAAATATGTACAATCAGAAGCAAATCATGCCTTTTACCACATAACTGAACCTAAGAAGCACATACAAACACAATCTACTTAATTTTATATATATTTTTGGGGGCCTAGGGGTGCCGAGGACAAATTCTGATACTCTAGGGTGCCGTGATTCGAAAAAGATTGGGAACCCCTGCCCTAAACTGTAACAGTGTAATGTGGGCTAGGTGACATGAGGGAGATTGCTAGACCAATGAGGGAGAGAGGGAGATTGCTGTTATTTCAGGGAGACTCCTGCAGAATGCAGGAGGGTAGGCAACTATGACATGAAGTAGCCTATCGTGTCATACTCTATGGGGGACATTTACTAAGATGGGAGATCTATTTCAGATGAGATGTTGCTCTGGGAAACCAATCAGATACGGTCTATTATCTTCTAGAAGGTGCTAAATGAATAAGTAGATTCTGATTGGTTTCCCATAGCAACATCCCATGTGGAATCGAACTCCCATCTTAGTAAATGTTTCCCTATGTGCTCTATAATGGTGCAGTGGATTCAGGTAATAAATCAGGGACAACATAAAGATTGTTACACAGTATAGAAATGGGTGAATGACAGAAGTGAGGAAATGACACACACACACGTGTACACACCCCTGTATATCTCACATAACAGGGCCCTAAATACACGGCACTGCGCTTAAGGTTTGGGTACAGCTGCATCATCGCCAAGGGCAACAGAACTGTTCTCAGGCAGCAATAAAGGCCAATGTACTTTCACTTCAATGTCACCAACATAGATAGAAGTGCACAGATCCCTCCACCGGTAACTTTTCCTTCCTCTGCCTGCACTCCATGGGCCTGATTCAGAACTCATCATCCAGCAGCAAATTAGTAGCACCGTGCTAACAGTTAGCCGCCACCCCACCAGAGTATAATCCCTCCCTTCGCAAACCTGTGAATGGGCAGCTCACTCACCATCAAATGATTTCATCACTATGGGCAGCCTGGGCGTAGCCCTGGACTCAGCGGCTGCAAGGAAATCAGCCTTATCGATCCCAGAGCTAACGTCACACACCCTCCATTCCATAGTTCTTCCCTGGCCAGCGGTAAAAAAAAAGTAGCAACCGTTGATTGCAGGATGGCCTAACACAAAGGTACTATGACCTCTATGCATGCAAAGTCTATCGATAATCGGATGGCATGTGAATTGGCACAGCAGCAATCAGTTATGAATCATGCCCATAGACTGGGATACAGTGCGGGATATAGAGCAGGTTGGATACAATGTGGGATACAGTGCAGATTAGATATAGAGCAGGACACAGTTGAATACAATGCAGGATACAGAGTGGGTTGGATACAGTGTGAGTTGGATACAGAGTGGGGTGGATACAGTGTGGGTTTCATATAATGTAGGATACAGTACAGTTTGTATAAAGTTTGGATCGGATACAATGTAGGATACAGTGCTGCCTTGATACAATGCAGGATGGATACAGTGTGGGATGGATAGAATGCAGGTCAGATACAGTGTGGGATATAGAGCAGGATAGATAATGGGCGGGATGTTCTAACATCCGCTGCCCATTATCGCCCCCATTCGCCGCCCACCGCATTATTAATAATGGCATATGCTGTAACGTATTCGGTTATTAACGCAAGGGACAGCTCTTGCGATAAGAGCTGTCCCTTGAGATGCGGTGACGGCACTGGACTTCCGGGTCTGTGACCCGGGAGTCCATCTGCGCATGCGCAGAGTGACGGCGGGGGGCATGCCGGGAGGGATCCGTGATGGATCCCTCGCAGTAGTGCGGTGGTAAGAAGTCCATAAGCTTCAACAGGTAATTGGCAGGTTTTGCTGGCGATTCCCTCCACAGCGCTGCCACTGCGGAGGGGCCATAGAGCATACAGAAATGCGGTAAAAACCCGATAACGGGGTTTTTTCAGCATTTCTGCTTTAGAGAATCTCCCCCACAGTGTGGCATTTAGTGTTGGTTGGATACACCAGTAGTATACTTACTGTGGCAGGGGATGTCAGTAGTGCAGGTGTGCTAGCGGTGTCCGCCAAGCGGTGTGGCGTTGGAAGTGCAGGAGTGCCGGCGTTGTGTGCAATGTGGGGTTGTGGTTGTGTCAGCAGGGCAAGAGTGCCAGCAGTATCCTCAGAGCAGGGGGTGGCTGTGTTGGCAGTGCAAGGGTGCCAGCAGTCTCCGTAATGTATGGGTGCAGGCAGTGTCAGCAGAGCAGGGGTGCCGACAAGGCAGTCATCAGCGACGGGGCGGTGCGCTGAGATGCTTGCTCCTGCGCACATCACATGGCACAGCACATGAAGTATGTACTGCAAGTACTTTTTGAACTAGATTGCATCTAGTTCAAAACGCATAGTGCAAGAGCACATCCAGAGCCGAATTTCCCATTAGGCACGTGAGGCACGTGCCTAGGGGCGGCATATGTTTGGGGGCAGCACTTGGATGCCTCTGATAATACTGTCAGCCCAAAATGTACCAATAACTGCAAAATATCCACTGTACTGTACCATATTCCATCTTAAATAGAGTGTAAATGATAGGACATGCAGATACTGCCCCTGTAACTGTCCTACTTAGTAAACATTATTGTTGTGCCTAGGGGCGCCCTCATCCCTAAATCCGCCCCTGAGCCCATCCTATGTGTTTTGAAAGAGATGCGATGCAATCTAGTTTAAAATGCATTGTACACATTGCACTGTGTATGGGCGGCAGTGGCGGATTCAGGGGGGGGGCACCCAGGCACGTGCCCCCCCTGTCATTCATTTTGTAGATGAGGACCAGAGCTTTCCAACGAGCCCAGCCCCATGTCTCTAGCCCCCTGAGAACCGGAGATATCGCCTGGCAAAGCTGTAACATTTTTTTCCCCATAGGATAATATGGGACCCGTCAATTCCGACCCCCACCCGGTTCCGACAGCTGCCAGTCCCCCCCTGGCATCACAGGAGCTTGTGATTGATGTTATTCAATTCCAAATCGCTGGGCCTTCAATATGATACCAGGATGGTCCATATCGGTCAATCGGTTCCAGAGATATAGCTGTAAATCGATTTTTTTATTTTTGAAATGTAATGTCATGGCTGTTCATGTTCTTTGAGGGCAGATTACTCTGGAACCAAAAGTTCCAGTTTTACTGGACCAAAATCATTCAAAGCCCACTCAAAAGTTCTTCAATATGATACTTGTCTCATGTAAATGTGTCAGTTAGTTCCGAAGATATAGCCGGTTAAATTAGATAACTGGTTAAAGGGGGGAGGGGTGGTTTTCTCTCCCCCTCACACCAGAAAATACAGGGACTAGGCTGGTGTAAAAGGGGCCAACCTGGGAATGCATTTTCTGGTGTAAAATGGGTATTATTTCAAATAGCTGGGACCTGCAGTGCTCGGAATACAGCCAGGCTCTGCCACTGTCAGTGGCTATCACTTCTGCCTGGCAGCGGCTGTCCCCCATTTACCACGAGCATGTATTCCCCGTTGGCAATGAGCATGTAATCCCACATGGCAACGAGCATGGAACCTCTGGCAATGAGCATGGAACCCTTGGCAATGAGCATGTAGATAAGTAGCACTTACTGTATGTAGCATAATTTTCATTAGGCATTATGGTGTTTGGCATAATACATAATGGACATCATGCCGTGTAACTTAACGTGCAATGGACATTATGGTGTAAATGTTTAATGCGCGCCTTTGGTGGACAATGTCCCTGTTTATGAAGCGTATTGTGAATTTTGCCTTAATCTGTGTGGCATTATGTGAATTCTAGCTCAATCTGTGTGGCATTATGTGAATTTTGGCTCAATCCATGTGGCATTATGTGAATTTTGTCTCAATCTGTGTGCCATTATGTGAATTTTGTCTCAATCCGTGTGGCATTATGTGAATTTTGTCTCAATCTGTGTGGCATTATGTGAATTTTGTCTCAATCTGTGTGGCATTATGTGAATTTTGTCTCAATCCGTGTGGCATTATGTGAATTTTGTCTCAATCCGTGTGGCATTATGTGAATTTTGGCTCAATCTGTGTGGCATTATGTAAATTTTGGCTCAATCCATTTTGCATTATGTGAATTTTGGCTCAATCCATATGGCATCTTATGAATTTGGCTCAATCCGTGTGGCATTATGTGAATTTTGGCTCAATCCATATGGCATCTTATGAATTTAGGCTCAATCCGTGTGGCATTATGTGAATTTTGGCTCAATCCATATGGCATTTTATAAATTTGGCTCAATCCGTGAGGCATTATGTGAATTTTGGCTCAATCCATTTGGCATTATGTGAATTTTGACAAAATCCATGTGGCATTATGTGAATTTTGACACAATCCATTTGGCATTATGTGAATTTTGGCTCAATGCATATACAGTAGCATCTTATGAATTTGGCTCAATCCGTGAGGCATTATGTGAATTTTGGCTCAATCCATTTGGCATTATGTGAATTTTGACAAAATCCATGTGGCATTATGTGAATTTTGACACAATCCATTTGGCATTATGTGAATTTTGGCTCAATCCATTTGGCATTACAGGTTGAGTATCCCGTATCCGTGCATCCCGTATCCGAATTATTCCAAAAACCGTGGTTTTTGGAATAATTCTGATTTTTTTTTTTTTTTACCCCCCCTTACCCTCTTTTCATACTTACCAAGTCCCCGAGCGTCCACAGCAGGCCTCCGGCATCTTCTCCAGGCTCTCCAGCAGTCCCAGGAATGCATTGCGCGAGTGTGTGCGCGCGCCGGTGACGTCACCGGTGCGCGTGCATACTCACGCAATGCATTCCTGGGACCGCTGGAGAGCCTGGAGAAGATGCCGGAGGCCTGCTGTGGACGCCCGGGGACTGCGTGGAGGCCGAAGGACCACCGGACACCATCAGGGGACAGGTAAGTATGCTAAAAAAAAAATTTATTCCAAAAACCGTAAAATTCCCCTATCCGAAATACTCGTGGTCCCGAGCATTTCGGATAGGGGATACTCAACCTGTATGTGAATTTTGGCTCAATCCGTTTGGCATTATGTGAATTTTGACACAATCCATGTGGCATTATGTGAATTTTGACACAATCCATGTGGCATTATGTGAATTTTGGCTCAATCCATTTGGCATTATGTGAATTTTGACACAATCCGTGTGGCATTATGTGAATTTTGGCTCAATCCATTTGGCATTATGTGAATTTTGGCTCAATCCGTGTGTTATTATGTAAATTTTGGCTCAATCCGTGTGGCATTATGTGAATTTTGACACAATCCGTGTGGCATTATGTGAATTTTGGCTCATTCCATTTGGCATCATGTGTAAGGGGCAAGTATAATGGGGTCTAGTATTTTGTTGCATAATGTGTAGAAGTTGTATATGGTGTTGTACACTACACTCAAGGACATGCCCCCTGTTGAGTGGCCACACACCCTTTTCCAGAGCGCGCCTTCGGCGCGCGCACAACTACATCCATCACTTTTGTTGCCATGGTGGGCCTGCGTACTTTAAATGCCAGGGCCTATTTTTAATCCCATTCCCACCCTCTCTCTGCCGCTCTCTTAGCATGTACACTGGCACCACTAACACTGCCCCTCCCCCACCTAAACCCTCTTTTATCATGGTGCCCCCCCTGTCATTTTATCCTGGATCCGCCCCTGATGGGCGGCATATCAGGGGGTTCATTAGATAGTTAGATAATAAACAGACAGACAGATATTAGGATAGACAGACAGAGATAGATTTTAGATAGAGAGAGGGGGGGGGGAGAGATGATAGATAGATAGATAGATAGATAGATAGATCAGGGTTAGACAAATTTAAAATCTAGGAACCAGGATGAAAGTGTAGGAGCCAGACAAACCAATCATAGGGACAGTTTGCGCTGAAAATTTTCACCATAATGCCTATTACACATGTCACACACCTATTACAGATTACACCACATGCCATACATAATGCATTATACCACATGACATAATGACCTGCCCTTGGGGAAGGGTATATAAATATTTATCTAACTTGTGCATCTGTAAAGAGACCTGGAAAACGTGCACCTGTGAGGACCAACTTTGGGAACCACGGATATGGAATTGGTCCTCACAGTGCACGTTTTCCAGATCTCTTCACAGATGCACAAGTTAGATTCTTGAAAATGTGTTAGTGAGTAATGAGTACACCTGTTGAGTGATCTGGGAAGTATGTTAGTGAGTGATGATTACCACTGCCGGGTGACCTGGGAAGTGTCAATGAGTGACGAGTACACCTGTGCACCTTGTATTAAAAGGGTGGTTTGGGGCTCTATTGTAGGCAAACAAATTCCACTCACATAGTAGAATTGACACAGAGCTGTAGGATTGTCACACAACTACAGGACTGTCTCCAATACACACACAAATACACTAGAAAGACTGTCACATAGATGGAGAACCTGTACTTCTGGAGAAGTATCAAACCCAGGAATACAGTCACAAAGCTGGCAGGCTGTCACACTCCAAAAATACAGTCACACCTGGAGGAGTGCCACTGTGCCACACAGGGGCATCTCTCTGTCTGGCATTCTCAGTACCAGCTCACGCATCCCTCAGCAGTAGCAGCAGGTTGCATGGAGCAGGGTTGCAATGGCAGCACTACAACTAAACAAACCCCGAGTGTGCCAATAATAACCTAGACTCCCACGTTCCCCGCACAGCTGGCACCTGTCTGACTGCTTAGAGATTAACACAGGAACAATCAGGTGGAAGCGATCACCTTCCCTGCAGGAATCACCCCGGCTGCCCTTCTACTGCTTGCACCTCACTTTGTACAGTGTGCCAGTGCCCAGTAGCAGCAGCTTCACCACCAGAGGCTCAGCATATTGGATGAGCCTGGGCGCACGCAGACCCTGCCTCCTCCTCCTGGTCTGGCAACGCTGCGCCTGAGGGGAGGGGGGCGAAGAGGGCGATCGCAATCTATATCCATCCCTGGCTGGAGGATGCTGCACAGGAGGCCGGGCTCTCACAGCGGCAATTGGTTAGTGGTGGCGGCTGCTGGGTACATGGTGCCCTCCGAGCCGGAGGAGGAGCAGCCCGAAGCTGCTACTGCTGTGTGCGCGAGGAGCCGGAACTGCTGCTGCGGCTGAAGTACTGGTTCACGGTGCCGGCTCCAGTTTTGTAATAGCCGCAGTGGATTTGCTATGCAAAGCTGTTACCACAAGCACTGCTTGCTACAGCCAGATTCTGCATCCTCTGCCAAAAAATCTGGTCGCCAGGATGCAGAATCTGCTCGCCGTTGTGACCTGGCCTCCGGGGTTTGTCGAGCCCTGAGATAGATAGATAGATAGATAGATAGATAGATAGATAGATAGATAGATAGATAGATAGATAGATAGATAGATAGATAGATATAGACAGACAGAGAGATAGAGAGATAGAAAGATAGAGACAGACAGAGATAGAGATATAGACAGAGACAGACAGATAATAGATAGATAGATAGATAGATAGATAGATAGATAGATAGATAGATAGATAGATAGATAGAGATAATAGATAGATAGATAGATAGATAGATAGATAGAT
Source organism: Crinia signifera (assembly GCF_055691185.1). Lineage (NCBI taxonomy): Eukaryota > Metazoa > Chordata > Amphibia > Anura > Myobatrachidae > Crinia > Crinia signifera. The sequence continues at coordinate 48,701,410 of NC_139221.1, read as the reverse complement.
AGATAGATAGATAGATAGATAGATAGATAGATAGATAAAAACAGAGATAGAGATAGATATAGACAGACACACACAAATAAAAACAAACTCACTCAGCCAGCTCCTCTGTAGGCTCCCGAGGCATCTCTCTCGTGCAGAGTTCCACACTGAGAAGGGGGCATCTAGTGGCTCCTGCTAGTACTGCAGTTAGCAGTAATTCCAGAGCTTTCCTCTGCCTCCTCCGACGCTCAGCTCACCGTTCCCGGCGTGCAGGTGGGTGCTTCATGTTGCCGGGCACCTCATCAGCGTCTCACAGGTAGCGGCAGCCAACAGGAGCAGGTGAAGAGCAGGGAGAGCGCCTCTGCTGGACGGCGCCTCCCTGCTTTGCATCCCTCGCTGAGCGGGTTCCGCCAGCCCTGGGCGGCAATGTAAAAGGCAAGTGAAGGACCGGGGGTGCTGGGGATAGAGCTGACGGACCAGGCCCTACCCTCTGTCAGAGCGGTGGGGCCCGGGACTCAAGTACCCCCAGACCCCCCCTGTCAGCGGCCCTGGTTACAGTAGGGAATATCAGCTAACCAAAGAAGCGCAATTGACACAAATATGATTATTTAGAAACTCCAATTTTAATAAGGTATGTTTATTGCATCTGCCATAGCAAACAGTCCCTCCCATTGCAGTGCTCTTTTCTCTTTTTGTGTCTAGAATAAGGCTATGTGTCCACTCATATAGCAGAGAATGCATCCCAAAATATGACCGGCCTTTTACCTTATTTAAATATTCTTGTCCATGTTAAACAAAATCTCATTCTTGCTAAGGTCAGTGCTTAACCCATACTTTCCGACTTTTCGAGAATTCCCAAAATAACGGGTGATCTAAACGATGGCTGAGAGTCTGGTTATCTCATTGATGCCAGACTGGAATGTGAAGTAGTTGCCAGAAACCAGTGTGATGACGCCGTTCATGACATTTAAAGGTGCCCAAACTCTGTGCGATGATTGCAGGCTTTTTGAACTTTTTAGTTCAAAACAGATCCCATGTAGTATAAATCGCACACTGGGGCAGATGTATTAAGCCTTAACAAGAGATAAATGCAAGGGTGATAAAGAGAGATAACCGCCCAGCCAATCAGCTCCTTACTGACTTTTTTCAAACACAGCCTGTACCATGGCAGTTGGCAGGTGATTGGCTTATCCCTCTTTATCACCCTTGTATTTATCTCTTGTTAAAGCTTAATAATGACACGATGCGTGCTCGGACACATCATATACCGCTACGTACAAAAAGTATGTTTATCACTTTTTTCTGTCCCGAATGTCGGCACAGTCGACATGGACACTAAAAAAATGCACCACTCACAGTGCTTTTTGAACACTATTTTATTATCCCATCATGCCCTAGTGGATGGTAGGACATGAAATACTGCCTGTCAGCACATGTTGGATAAAAAAAAAAAGTAAAAAAGTGGACCTTTTGGCTGTTGACCTTCCCCATGTCGACCTAATGCTTATATAGTTACATAGTAGATAAGGCTGAATAAAGACTTGCGTCCACTGAGTTCAACCTAGGTATGAATAGCTTATCCCTTGTTGTATAGTATATTCTGATATTTTTAAAGACAGAATATGATTCTTATTTGTACCCATGGATGTTCTTAACCAATAAATGTTTGCCCAACCTTATTTTAAACGTATTTATAGTGTCAGCCGACACCACTTCCAGTGGCGTAAGTTCGTCCCAGTTGCCCAGAGGCAAGATAAATATTGTTGCCCCCCCAACACACACACCATCTTATATAAATATATGTATGCGTGTATGTATGTTATGGATATTATGTTAGGAATAAAGAGTGTGACGTCTATGGTCCTGCTAGGAGAAGTCAGCCTCAGAATCCAAATCAACGGCTTTCAATAAGCTACTGTAATTCAAACTCTCAGGGGAGGAGAGGTGCCCCATTGGGAGCAGGAGCCCGGCGGCAGATGACTCCATTGCCTCCCAGAGTTCTGCCTCTGACCACTTCTCCAGGAAGAGAGTTCCATAGTTTGACTGCTCTGATCATAAAGAACGAAATATTCTTTCTTCTAATCTAAACTCGTGCCCACATGTCCTAGAGTCCTTCCTTGCAGTTAAAAGGGTGCTTGACAATTCCTTATATTGGCCCCTGATATATTTGTACATGTTGAGCATGTCTCCCCCTTAAACGTCTCTTCTCTAGTGTAAATAGTCCAAAATTGCTTAATCTTTCCTCGTAGCTTAAATTCTCCATTCCCCTAATTAGTTTTGTTGCTTTTCTTTGTTTTTTTTCTAGTTCTATGATGTCCTTTTTATAGTGCGGAGCCCAGAACTGCACTGCGTATTTGAGGTGAGGTCTAACCAATGCTTTGTACAGTGGCATAATTACTTTTGAGTCCCTAGTTTCCATGCCACTTTTAATACATGCTAGAATTCTGTTGGCCTTTTTTATTGCTACAGATGGAGCGCCTTGCCCGGAGATCGCCAGAATGCCTGCGCTGGCGATCGCTGGTACAGAGGTGCTCCATCTGACTGGGAAGCGTGCGCGTCTCACACGCATGAGCATCCTAGTTTCAGGACGGCGCCGCGGCAGAGGCATCCTGCCCATCTCCTCTTCAGGGAGACGGGCAGGGATAGGGGGGACGGCGGGCGGCGAGGGGCACCAGGGGAGGCGGCAGGCGGTGTAGCCAGCTCCGTAGCCATGGGGCACGTGCGAGCATCTTGTGCGCGCGCAACCCTGGCGAGGGGCTGGTGATAGAATCTCCAGCCCAGCCTGCTCCAATTGTATGTGATATTGAGCACTACACCCCAGTGTGTTGTCTATTTGGACTCCTAGATCCTTTTCGAGTACTGAATTACCCAATTCCTCCCTGCTTAGGTTATAGCTAGCACACTGGTTATGTCTCCCAAGGTGCAGGACTTTGCATTTATCCACACTGAACCTCATCTTCCAGTTTTTTGCCCACTCATCTAGATTAAGATCATTTGGGTAATGCTTCTTTCGATCTAATGACCCTGTCGACCTAACCCCTGTTGACCTTCATGCATGTCGACCTTCAGTGGTCGGCCTAATGCTTGTAGACCTAGTGACTGTATCCTGTTACTCAAGCCCTACCTGCAGTGCACATGGTTTTGTCCATTAAAGAAGGAGTTTGATTTAGCAAACCAACCTGAATAACCCCCCATGTCATCAGAATAAAAGATAAATAAACAAATTGTGATGTATCTAGTGTAGAAATCGATGTTTAAAAAAGATTGTAGGCCAATGCCCACCCTAATGCTCCACACACTGTCACATGATATTCTTTTATTGCATAATGAAGTTTCAACCCATATCCACAGAACTTTACTCTCAGTGGCGTAACTAGAGCCCCGCAGCCCCCGCGGTGGCGGGGAGGTGCTTAGTAAGTGAGGGCACCGGGGGGAGGGGGGGCTGCGGGGCTATCGTTACCCACTGCCTCCACTTAATGCCGCCGTACTGCAGATCGCCTGTGCCTCCTCCAGCATGCTTAACAACGGTCTGCTGTACGGGGGCAGCCATTTTCTAAGTGTCAATTTCATTAGCAGGAGCCGGGAGAGCAGGGAGACCCGTCCGGGACCACCGACTGATGCAGCACAGCGGAGGTATAAACGGGGGGGGCGGAGGGGTAAGGGGGGGTAAGGTGGTGGGATGGGGTGGGGGCGGTGGTAAAGGGGAGGCGCTGCCAAAATGTGCGGTGGGGGAGCTTAAATAATAGTTACGCCACTATTTACTCTGAATCTCTTGGAGGAAGTTCTGAAAAGTCTGACCGTATCATCTAATCAGCAATCAGCAGAGGAACACCCATGATATAATCCAGTGTACTCTATAAATACAGCCATGTGATGGTACAATTGGTGATGCAAAATTCACACTGTTATATGTACACTTGATTTTACCTCATTACCATGTGGCATAATATTAACTAGGGCACTACTATGGTTCAGAAAATGAACTAGGGTACTATTATGGGGCATAAAATTAATAACTGCTGCGGAGAGGTGGCTCTCAAGAAGCATTGGAACATGGGCCCCTTCTATATGTTGCTATGGTGCCCCCAGTGTTGGGTTATGCCCATTCTTTTTCCCATTGTGTTGTTCCCAATATATCATTTGACATACAAGTGGTGGAAAATACAAGTCCTAGGATTTAGCATTTTGGCTTTGAGAAGGCTTTTTTTGGGGGGTTTGCTCCTACACTTATTAACCTCAATAACATTTCCAGTCTATCCTGGACACCTCACACATCACAATTTTGTGTTTAGGCCAAAAGATTGCATTGAGGTAGCTGGATGACTATGCTTAGTGACACAAGTGGGTGGCACAAAGATGTGGCCCATCTAGGAGTGGCACTGCACTGGCAGACAGGATGGCAGTTTGAAAAACTAGGCCCCAAAGAGCACATAATGTAAAAAAAAAAAAAAGAGGTGCAATATGGAATTGTCCTTGAAAACTTCCCACCAACCCTTATGTTGCATTAATAGGACATGCTTATTGGTTGGTTTAATCATTTCAGCGTAGCTGAAATGATTGCTTTGTTTGGGCCCCCACAAACAAAAAAAGAAGCAATTCATCTCTCCCTGTACATACCGGCTCTACAGAGGCAAGATGTCGTTGTCATCCTCATCCTCCGATTCCTCACCCCTTCAGTGTGTACATCCTTATCCTCACAGATTATCAATTTGTCCCCACTGGACTCCACAATCACAGGCACCTCTGTAGTCTCTGGAGGCAATTGCTAGTCTTCATTGTAGAATTGATCATTCATTTTGATGAACATAATCTTCTCCACCAGGGCCGTTTCTAGACATTTTAGGTCCCAGGGTGAAGCAGGAAAACAATTACCTTACATGTCACTTTTGCAACCTGCATGACCAGACATTGGTCACCGCAGGAATTGTCATTGTCCGTCCGCACTTAAGTTGGCCGGCTGAAAATATAAAGGCCCACACAGTGACCTAGTACGCCTCACAGATCAAGGCCAAAAAATGACAGGCTACTTAAATCATTATACACTGTTTATGCGTGATGCCCATTACACATTACGCCGCACACCTTGATGCCCATTACACATTACGCTGCACACCATGATGCCAATTACACATTACGCTACACACCGTGATGCCAATTACACATTACGCTGCACACCATCATAACAATTACACATTGATGCCCATTACACCCCACACTGTGATGGCAATTACACAATATTCCCCACACCAAAATGCCCATTACACATTATGCCCCATGCCCCGCTGCTGCACAACTGATGGCGAGGAAGGGGGGCGGCGGTGTGGGGGGGAGCTGGCAGTCGCCCGGCTGTTTAACAGAGGTGGATAAGCCGTGTGGCGCTCCGAGCGGCTGCATGGCTTGTCCGCCTCTAGAAATGGCCCTGTTCTCCACATTTTGTGCAAGCAACCTCCTACGCCGCTCGCTGACCAGGTTCCCGGCTGCACTAAAAACTCTTTAGTAGTACACACTGGAGGGGGGAGAAAATAGAGCCAGTTTGTACAGGAGCTTCCGAATCGCCTCTTTTTCCTGCCAGTACAGGTACAGACTGTCTGAAATGTCTACTTGGATGCTGTCACCAAAGTAATCATCCACCACTTTTTCAATGGTGACAGCATCATATGCAGCAACAGTACACCTGTCAGCACTTGTTGGCAGGTCCTTCAGTCTGGACCAGATGTCCAAATGCCCAAGCTTCACACTAGTAAAGATTTAGTCAGAGAAAACTGCCTTCAAGATTGTGCATGTGCTGCTCTATCTCTGCAGCTCTATACTCTGCTACAAAACTTCAAATGGGCTCCCAAGACCCAAGTCTTCTCCAAACCCAGCAATCTCTCATCCTGACACTCTGGGGTAGATGTATGAAGCATTGATAAGGGAGAAGTGAGTCAGAGGAGAAGTGGCCCATGGTAACCAATCAGCTGCTCTGTATAATTTTATATTATACAAATTAGAGATGTTACTTCAGTACTGATTGGTTGCGATGGGCCACTTCTCCTCTTGCTCACTTCTCCCTTATCACTGCTTCATACATCTACCCCAGAGCTTACTGTCTACCCCATATGTGTCACCCGGGTCTGCCCTCCCCTTCAGAATCTGAGCTCTCACGAGCAGGGCCCTCTCCCCTCATGTGCTTCTCAAACTATTACTCCATACTCCCATCGAAGACAACAATTCCCTTGCTTTTCTGCAACCCTAATACTTATTTCAGTATTGTCTGCTGATACAGTGATTATATACACTGTACTTGTACTATATTGTCTTAAACTATAACTCATTTTGTTCTTGGTTTGCATGTTTGTCTATGTACTGCAATAAAGAACTGCGGATCCCATGTGATGCAATATAATGCACAATAACATACTCTCCAACTGTACCTTTTTAGCAGGCAAAGTACCATTTTTGTATGGCCTGTACCTTTTGTTGGGTCTCCAACTGTCAATTGTAAGTATAGAAAAGGAGGCATGGCCACATCTCCTTTACCGGTGAGCACGCCCCTTCCACATTTGTACCGGTTTTTGCTCTTCAGATGTCAGAGGGTATGTAATAATAATAATATGGTGCAGTCCCCCTTCTCATTTATTAGAGAAAAGGATCACTAGGTAAGTCAGGGTTGCCAACTTTTGTAGTCTCCTCTTTCAGCAGCACTTCAGGGGGGGAGGGGGGTCTTGAGTGTGATGTCATTAAGCCCCGCCCCCAGGATGGAAAATTACCCAATTTGCCGATCTCTTTGGAGGGGGCAGGGCTAAAATTACGTGATTATTACACTTTAGCCCCGCCCCCTCCTCGGAGATCCGCTGATCAGGTTATTTAAACGCAGTGGTCAGGGGGGAGGACGCTGCAATCAGAGGGCGGAGCAGGGGTCCTCCAGAATCCAGGGGGGGTTGCCCAAATTTCCAGGGGGGCGGGAGGGGGACCCGAATTTCGGGACCCTCCCGACCATTCCGGGAGGGTAGGCAACCCTGAGATAAATGACTATGGTTATACACGATGCTGTGATCAAATGCTCCCACAAAGCAGCACAGACTTACTAGGAAAACTCATTATTCTAGTTAAAAGTTTAAAAGGACTTGACACTATACTACTTTCATATTTTCCCTTTCTATTTGTCTTATATTAAGTTAGGATAATGTGCTTTGACATAGAAAGGCTTTTCATTTATGCATGAAAATCTTGCTCTGTGGGCTGATTACTTTACAAATTAATGGATACACGATCGCTGCCTGCAGGGACTAGAATTACTTTATATTTCCTAATAAACAGACAATGAATGTATTCCTCTTACTTGTCTGCATAGATGCATGAATGTGACCTTCCATATTACAGATTGACATTGTATCTACATTGACAGCTTTTGATGATACAGCATCTTTAGCTGTCATTTCAGAAGTTGTTAAGCTTAAGGCGATATCCAATCCACAGCATCATTAGTGTATGTATTACTGAGGGAGCTGGGGCAAAGACACAAGAAGAAAGCATTAGCTATTTAAGGAGGACTTAGCAGAGCAGTTGTAATAAAAAAAGAAAAATACATTAATAAAAAGAGCTTAAGGTTGGCAATCCCGCTGTTTCTATGTAAACAGAACTCAACCAAAACAGTAAATATATGTATTAACGGTATATGGTTTTTTTTTTATTATTTTTTTAAAGTTAAGTTTATACTGTATGTTTATAAAATTTTCAGGCGTGGGAGATAAATATACCTATGAGGCCAACTACTCCTCACCTCTATGAGGTGAAGTAGTGGAGATCACTAGAGGTCACTCAATAACTCAAATTACTCCTTTGTGTGCTAAAAGATGTCATAACAGAAAATGAAAGCAATTTTTGCAGGGACACTGGTCTAACATAGTACTTTAGGTTGAAAGAAGGCTTCTGCCCGTCATGTTCAAGCTTTTACAGGACCCATTAGAGGGTGTGGCCTTGATGTTAAATCCTCTTTTGAATTTTTTCCTTCGATTCTACTTTCGGCTAAATTATATTTATCGGTTGTACCCCTGGATGTTTTTATCCAATAAATGCTTGTCCAACCTTAAATTTAAGGTATTTATTGTGTCTGCCGAGTTTTATAGTTTTACTGCCCTGACTGTAAATAAGCCTTTCCTTTGGAGGGTACGAAATCTTCTCTCCACCAGCCTGAGCGCATGCCCATGTGTCCTCGTCTCCACCCTTAAAATAAATAGGATGTCTGACAGTTCGTTATATTGACCCCTGATATATTTGTACATGTTAAGCATGTCTCCCCGTAAACATCTCTTTTCCAGTTTAAATATTCCTAATCAGCTAATTTGTCCTCATAGGTTAATGACACCAACCAGTTTAGTAGCTTGGTTGCCCTTCTCTGGACTTTTTCCAGTTCTATCATGTACGTTTTGGAGTGAGGAGCCCAGAATTGTACTCCAAATTCTAGATGAGGTCTAACCAATGCCTTGTACAGTGGAGCCATTATTTGGGTTTTCCTAGTTTCCATGCCCCTTTTTATACAGGCTAGTATCTTGTTGTAGAAGAGTATGACTGCGCTTAGAAAACCACTCCAGGACTAATTTGTATTAATTCCTCTTAAAGCTACAGTGGTCTGTGGCTACCAACCCACATAAAAGAAAAACCAGATAAAACGAAAGACACTGCGCTATAATGGAATTATTTTAATAAAAATAAATAGTGAAATGTTAAAACTTTTATGACCAATTTAATTCAAATGTGTCATCTTTAGATTGACAACACGTATCAACAATTTAAATAATGGAGGTAAACATAGACATGAAAATAAAAATTAAATACAGCGAAAAATACATGTACATGCAAAGTTACATAAATGTGTGACCAATTATTAGCAAGAATTATATAGATGGAATTATAACTGATCACAAAGCTTAGAAGTTGATAGTAGCATGCATCAGGTGCGGTGGTATAAAGCAAGATGGTATTCGCATTAAATATGGAAGGAAAGTTTTTTTTGTAAAGGCAGAAGTAGATGGTTAGTAAGTAGGGCTTGTTGATAGATTTTGCAAAGTCAAGCTTTTTAATTGCTGAAGCAGTTTTAGATAGATGCAGTTTGGAATATATTTACCAATCCTTTTAAGATTATAGTTTTTCTTGTCCTCCAAATAGATATGGCAAATAGCTGCAGATAAATCTGACAGTCACAAGGGCTCCTGACTCCCGGCTTGTAGGTTAGCACTCCTTTACCATATCTGGGTCCGTCCACAGTCAGCACATCCAGCAGGAACAAATCTAGTACCAGAAGAGTATTGTCTTACGCGTTTCTCCGCTTTTGTCAAATCAGCAGCCTCATCAGAGACTGTATCTGAGGAAGCCGCTGATTTGACAAAAAGGCGGAGAAATGCGTAAGTCAATACTCTGTTGGTGCCTCCAAAACAGGATGTCTGCCCACAGATCTGCTATTAGAAAAGCATTGGCCACAGGAGGTAGAGACCAATCAGTGGCCCGTCATTTTTTTCTTGCTCATCATAGTGTTTCATACATTCGCTACAGGATGATTGATCACATCCCTGTATCTCTAAGGGGTGGCAATCGAGGGTTACAACTGTTACGTTCTGATGCGTGGTCCCGGTGGAATCGTGTCTGAGCACTGGGGAGCTATTTAAGTTTGTTATTGCATTATATACTTGTTGTCTGATGAAAATACTTAATGTTATAATGTCCTGCTGGTTCTGCATGTTGTTTTTACACGGGCACCCACGCAACCAATCCACATGAGAGGAAGTGCCGGACATCTTGGTATATATATATATATATCTGCAGCAAATAGAGAAAAAAAAGGGGCGCTCCATAGTGCATAAAATACAGTTTTAATAAAAGAAAAGCATACAGCATAAAATACAAGCCAAGTGTTTGCTCGTACCAAATATTACATACATATATTATATATATATATATATATATATATATATATATATATATATATATATAGTATAGAAATAAGATGGCACTCCATCCAACATAGGGCATCTCTTAGGGTGTCATCCAGAACCACAGTCCAAATATATATTAAAAAAAAGGACGCACTCTCCAGTATTTTAAATGCAATTAAAGTCAGCTGTGTATTCAAAAAATACAAGAAGGATAAATTTCAGGTACTCAACGTTTCCGTCCACTTGGGACCTTCATCAGGAGGTAAGCATCAGTTACAACAATCCAACAGAGGGCACAGCTCAGACCACACAGCAGGTTCCTAGGAGCTGTGCCCTCTGTTGGATTGTTGTAACTGATGCTTACCTCCTGATGAAGGTCCCAAGTGGACGGAAACGTTGAGTACCTGAAATTTATCCTCCTTGTATTTTTTGAATACACAGCTGACTTTAATTGCATTTAAAATACTGGAGAGTGCGTCCTTTTTTTTCTACACATATATATATATATATATATATATATATATATATATATATATATATATATATATATGTACAGTATGTAATATTTGGTACGAGCAAACACTTGGCTTGTATTTTGTGCTGTATGCTTTTCTTTTATTAAAACTGTATTTTATGCACTATGGAGCCTATACAATATATATATATATATATATATATATATATATATATATATATATATATATATATATATATATGTAGTGTAAAGCAAACATGCTGACTTTATTTATTTATTGCCCTCTTGGATATTGTGACGCGCAGGACAGTAGCATTGTGGCTCCAGCAACCTGCTGTACAATGACACAGCTGTCAAGCACCACATCCTTCCCCATCATTAGGAATTTCAGTTAGGTAGACCTCCCTAAAAAAACAAGGGTCTCCTGGGAGTGTGAGCAAGAATGCATAAACAGGTCTGTGCAGACATGAGAACGTATGTGATGGTGGGCATGCCAATGCAGACATCAACTGCAGAAACTGAAAATCCCGAAGCTTTACTAATATTCAGCGGGAATTGGTTCCCAGTTAATTGAGCTCATCAAAGTTGCTAGGACACACAAAATGGCTCCTTTCACCAATTTACTTGGGATTTAACTGTAATTTCATTGGGATAAACTACTGACAAGACTAAGTCAAGGAATAATCAGTCAGATATATTTTGCCTGAAACTAGATAGCTGAGAGGTTAGCACAGTCATTGTAGGGGCACAGCGTGAGGTTTTCTCAACAATATGTCATCTGTAATGTGTTATGGATCAATGGCACTGATTCTACTTTTCTCTGGAAATCAATGTATACAACATTCACCAAGGCCTACATTTCTGTGGTCCAAATCTGTTTGGTGGTCGAATACATAGTAAATGATGGTAAAGAAGCCAACAGACCTCTTATCCTCACATCATTCCATCTATGATGTGTATACTACAGACAGGACTATTTTCTATTAGATTTAGCTTTTAGAAGTAAAATCAAATCGAAATCAAATAGGAAATCGAATGGTCTTTTTACATTCGATGCAGATTTGACCCCAATGCTCTCTTGTAGTGTAAATCGCATAGAAAAATAGTATTGGCAGGCAAGACTATACAGTACAGATCTGTACTACATAGTAAAAATCTACGGTGGCGACGGCGGGGGAGGCAGCGTGGACCCCCGCCAAGCTCCGTTGCCACGGGGTGCACGCACCCCTGGCGGTAGCCGGCCGCTGGCGGGGGATGGCGAGAGAATCGCCATCCCCTGCAAGGATGGAGCCGGCTCCATTTGTACTGTATGTATGTCTGTTCCTCCACCAAAAAAAAAAAAAAAAAATCCTGTTAGATACATATCTTTAGGTCTGATTCAGAATTGATCACTAATTAGTGAATTCACAAATCGATTATGGAATGACTGTGAATGCTTACTGATCAAATTGCACATGTGCGAGGGGAATTATAAAAAATATTAGGCGTATGGATCGCAATCGTATTCCTCTCGCAGTTTGACTGACAGGAAATCAGCGTTTGGGGGATGTAACCGATTGTTATCTGGGTGTGTCTGAAAAAGTGCAGCCGTTCCCAGGAGATTTTGAGGCGGGTCAGTGACATCAGCGATGACCACCTCCACCTTGTCTCAGTGGCAGATTAGTGAAAGCTTCAGACAAACATTTGCACAGACAGTAAAATATTTTGATGGTTCGGGAATTTCCGATGGATTTGTGAGTGATGAACGATTAGCGATCCATTCGCAATTCTCTCACAATTGTGCAAGGGGCATTGGCCATTATTCTGGTTCATTCGCAGAGGCAAATTCCTTCTCAAATGGACAAAACCATGTGCACTGCAGGCGGGGCAGATGTTACTTGTGCAGAGAGAATTAGATTTGGGTGGGTTTTTACTTCAAAGTGAGATCTATATTGCAGTGTAAAAATAAAGCAGTCAGTATTTTCCCTGCACAGAAACAAAATAACTCACCCAAATCTAATTCTCTCTGCACATGTTACATCTGCCCCCCCTGCAGTGCACATGGGCCCTTATTCTGATTGAGTCGGATGGCTCCGAATGCGGACGGACGGCCGATGGTTGGTGTTTGCGCATGTGCAGAGGCGTATCTGAACACGTCTGAATACGGCATGAATTCTGTACAGAAAACGATTGGTTGGAACAATCCGAACAGGGGGTGGAGAGGGACGTGAAGGGCTGTTTGGGCTCATTACCATATGCGTACGCCCCGCATTTCATGGGCGTTCACATGAAAACACTGGGCGTACGTATGGTAATCCAGCCGTGACGCACGTGTGGGGGGCGGACATATGACATAGCCGGATGCCAGCAGCCCACCCATATCCCTGCTTTTGCACGGAGAAATGCCCGAGTGGGCTGGGGCACTCGGTGCTGCCTGAGCACTTGGTCCAGCATTCGATGGTCGGTGACCATCGAATGATGGGGGAGGTTCCCACAGATGGAGGAGGTGTTCACATGAAAAATCCGCGGTCCATTCGGTCGGCGTCTTACCGCATTCGGACGGTGTGAGCGATCCGTACGGAAGGCGGGGCTAAGAACACTCGGTTCCTGTCTGAAAATACGCATCTGACCGATTCAACTAGAATAAGGGTCATGGTTTTGTCCATTTGAGAAGGAATTTGCCTCTGCGAGTGAACCAGAATAAGGGCCATTGTCTCTTTCTGGCTGGGCGGTGGCTTATTCCTCACAGTTGACTGCAAATTCTCCCATTAACGATCATGAATGAATTGGGCTCTTTGTACAATAAAATATAAACAATATTAAATGTCAAATCTGAGGAGAAATTTCAGTTTCAAGCCTTGTGCACTAGAGAATGCTAACAATATAGGTTTAGAGGCTGTATAAATATAATGATCACTTTCCATTGCATAAGCTTTAATTTAAGAACTTGTTGTTCGGATATGTGTACAAGTGTTTCCATAAAAGGTTTTTATGACGGTTCATGATCTACAACTTATCATGTGACTGCGATTCAGAAAGTATATTTAATCTCGTGTTGTAATGATACTTTCTAAATGCATTACACTAAAAGCAATCAGTCTGGAAAGTAGCATTATGCCGCACACTATACTCCACAGGATTTTTTCCACCATTAACTTCTTCCTACTCTTAATTAGATTTTTCTCACAATAAGACAATTACAAGACTGAAGGAAGTCCATAATCATCACGGAATAGAGCGATGTATGCGCCCAGAGTGATATGAAACAACGACAATAACCTTGCAAGAACCTTATTAAAATAAAAGGCAGGTGAATGGGGTATAAAAGACACAGAGAGCGTTCTGGAAAAAGCTTTGGTTTGAGAAATATTCCCACACACTATTGTAGACTTCCCGCGGCAGACTATTATATTATACGGTTATACCATTACGGACTTAAGCTAACTACCTGTAGTGTTTTGATGATGTTATTTTTTATTATTATTCTATCCACGAGTCTCTTAGGGATCTATTTAGTAGAAACAACAAAAACATTCTGAAATATACATTGTTTTAATGGCATTTTTTTTAAATAAATGTTGATGTTAGCAGGCCCGCCATCAGAAGTTTTAGAGCCCGGGACTCATTTCCAGTCCAGGCCCCACCCCCTCCTCCTCACTTGACTTACCGTAACCCGGCTCCTGCTCCCCCATCTCCTCTTCCGCTGAACTGCAGCCCAGAGGTCCCGGAATGCAGGCTTCATTTAACTCAGGATTCCGTCAGGCCAGTGCAGCATTTGAATTGGCTGCCAGCATCCTATAAGCCTGCGCTCCGGAACCTGCTTTGTTCATCACAGCGGAGGCAGTCGTGGGGGGGGGGGGGGGGTGGTTGCAGTGGGCAAAATGAGCTGCCCGGGCTGGGCTTGGGACACAGTTGTACCCACAGCACCCCACTATTGGTGGGCATGGATGCCAGCCCAGAAGGTGTGCTAAAGGCACCAAACAGAGGAGGAGACCAGTATGCCTTCTCCGTCTATGCCCCCTCTTCTCTAGCAGGCAGCGTTTTAGAGGTAAATTTACTAAGATCAGAGTTCTAGTGAAGATGTTGCCCATAACAACCAATCAGATTCTAACTATCATCTTCTCGAAGGCGCTTAACAAAAAAAGAAGTCGAATCTGATTAGTTGCTTGACTCTGGGCACTAGCGTTACTCCAGAGCACAGTGTGACCATTTCCCCTGTAATTTCCTACTGAGCATACATGAAATGCCAGGAAATGGCCGCAGCGGTGGTTTCATGTTGGTTTCTGCAGCACTGCTGCCCAGGGCTGCCATCAAAAATTGTGGGGCCCAGGAATGACAAAAATAGGCAGGGACCCTCCCCTTTTTGAACCCCCAGTGTGCCTAGTGTCTGATACTCTACATTTCAACAAGTGAAATTATGACAAATAATACATGATGGATTCCATTCCTGGGCCCCGCATTCCCCACCCGATGGTTGCCCTGCTGCTGACGCAGGACTCCGTAGGCTAAGTATTGAAAAAATGGGAGCAGGATGAGTGGTGTGGGACCCCATGGGCACATGTATACCACATACACTATGCCCATTATAGATATGCTATTGGCTAAAGAGAAGATCAGTATGATCTCCTGCCCTCATCAGCTGAATCAGAGGTCACAGCCTCTGTTACGTCATCCAGGTGAGATGGGCAGAAATACGTCATTCTGATCCCCGCCCCCTGGCGACACACTATGGCTGGTTACTTCTGTTATACTGTACAATCACCTTGGCTTGATAATTGAATACCCTAGGGAGTGTCAATTAGTTGCAGCTAATTAAATATTCCACTTTAAATTCTAGTTTGGATTTTACCATATTCACTTGTTACATTAATGACTTCTTAGCATTATTCTCCTCTATTTCCTTTTCTCAGTGTTATTCTCTCCCTTAACTTCTTACAAATCACCCATTCCCAGCCTCTATGTATCCTTCTGCATCTGTGTGCCTGCTATGGGGCTATTTCTCCTAAATCTGGTGTTCTACATCTAAGACCAGCACACAGCTTGTGCGGCTGACCTACATTTAATTCCCGTCCTCTTACACCTTGTGCCTCATTATTTCCCTGCGTCTTACTGTTGGCTCATATGGGAAAGGGACAAACTTTGCTGCCGTTTGTGTTTTTGTCATTTTTTTTTCTGTTATTCTGTAGATCTGTAGCCTGTTGGAAAACGTGTATTATAAAATAATATCCATTTTATAAAATAAATCCATCCTTTTTATAGACAATAAAACTATGTGACCTGTATAAAACAGTAGCGCTACGGCCTCAAGCCTTTATGGCTAATGGACTCCGCTGCGATATCCAATGTTCTTTTAATTTAAGGTATGAGGTGCGTCTTACAGTGTAATTCTGTGGACCATATACCAAGATGATTACTAATAAAAATGATATACCAATTGTTTTGTTTTATTACCATGACGATTTATAGCTGTGTGTATGCCATTAAGGGGAGGCAATGTCTCAGAGATTTAATCGGAGGACAGGTGGAGACGTTGCCACTAGCTCCTAGTTAGGATTTCATAGATAGGGTGCTATGGGCAAAGATTCACTCTGTTTAGAAGGTTTGATACATATTTGCCTAAATATCAAATAATTACATCATTGATGGCAAATTCCGTCATGACGCTCATTGCCCTGCTCACTTCACAGACGAGATACAGATCACTGCACGGGAAACATGCAAGAGTGCCACAATTTTGTCAATCACGTAGAAAATTTGGTAGAGGGGGAATCTATTCCTCCATGCATTGAATGAGTGACCCAATGTGAGTCTTTATGAGACTTTATTTTCACGGTGGCACCCCCCCCCCCCCCCCCCTCTTCAATCCATAGTATGTACCATGTGCTGTGTTGTAGGTCTAACAAATGGCGGCCTTGTGCATGTGAAATTGCCGAATGCAATTCTTTAGCATTGCATCGATTAAACATCGATAGACAATGTTTTGTGTCGATGTTTAATCAATGTTTCGCCATTGCACCATAAAAATGCTTTAAATAGCTAAGCCATTTGAGTGCCGTCTCCTTTCTTGGGGACCCCTAAAAAGGCTACAAGTTACCTGCACATCTACCTTATTATTGAGGAAGGCACCCCGGCGTGTTGCACAGACAAAAATAGGAGTGCCGACCAAACTGCTGCTATCTATCTATCTATCTATCTATCTATCTATCTATCTATCTATCTATCTATCTATCTATCTATATAAAACAAAATAAATAAATAAATGGCTAACTATTCCTCACCTCTAAGGGCAGTATTCAATGCTCCCATTTCGCTTTTTTTTCAGTGAGGTTCATTTTTTTTTTTTGGGGGGGGGGGGGAGAAGGGCAGAAGGTCAAAAATAAACAGAGAGCTTTGCCCTGTTCACCTCTTGCCATTTTGCTCTCGGCATCTTTTTTAGGTGAACTGAATTTACGTACTTATAAAATAAATGTTTTTTATTGTTTTTTTTGGTGTTTACAAGTCTGTTTTTTTGGTACTTTTCCACCCCATGATGCATTTTTTTTTCTCACTGATTATTCTACCCATGATTCACATCTTCTTCCTCACTCCTTTGTTTGGACTTTGAAGGGAATACACAGCTTTTCACACATCAGCTGCTTTGGAATAGTTTTTTAGGCTAATTTGCATTTTTCTGCATATCTCTACTATATTTGAACACTGCCTACAAATGGAGCCATTTACTCCTCGTACGCCGCATTGGTCAATGGTCACCGTTAGGGGCGGCAAACAGCTGACATGTTGAATAGGGTGAGCGGGAGGCATGGCGAGGGGTAGAAAAAATGGGGAATGCACAGCGAACAAAAAATGGAGAACATTGTACGAAGGTGGAGATTGGAGGTAGGAGCAGATAGGTCAGGTGGTGGGGTGGACAGTTTTTGGGCTAAATACTGTCACAGCTCAAAGTGAGAGTACATTGCAGAAGCCGTTATTTTGACCTGATGTTAACTAGCGAAGATTGAATACAATAAGTTGCTTGTACCCAATTGTAATGCCTTTGTAATGTATGACAGGGTTTGAGTGTGGAATGGATTGTTAATATGGAGACAAATCACTATGATAAGATCAGCAGAACTATTATCTGATTTGCTTGCAGCTGATATAAACGTAGGCTGGTTACTTACAGGCTTTTACCGAGATATATAATGGAGTTATAGTATTTAGTTAAAAGGGAAAAACACCTATAAATACATTACATAATCTTCTCCTATCTTTCACCAGCATAACGCAGTCTGTAATAGTCATCTGTTTTATGTGGTTGAAGTATTTCATTACAGCATACATAATAGCGTCCTGATATCTGAAGAGTATTTGTAGCTTCCATCCTCTAGGCTTGACTCACATTTAGAAGTAAATCCAGAAAGCAGTAAAAAAGGAGCAAATTACACCTAAGCAAAACCTAAAGCCATATTCGTCTACTCCAGTGGTCGCCAACACGTCGCTCGCGAGCTACCGGTTGCTCGCGGCAGCGATCCGGGTGGCCCGACCACTCTGCCGCCGCTCCATTATCCGCCGCAGCAGCTTCCCTTTTCCCTGAGGGGAGGAGAGCACATTGCGCGTCTCTACTTCCCCTCACTGTGCCGTCCGCCAATCAGAGCTCGCAGGCCGGCAGCCAATCAGGAGCCGGCCTGCGAGCTTTGATTGTCGGACAGCCCAGGCACAAGGAAGTGAGGGGAAGGAGAGACGCTCGGTGTGCGTCTCTTCTCCCCCTGAGAAGATAAGCAGCAGCAGCGGCCCAGACCCCGGTGAGACACAAAACTTCCCTCCTCTCCTCCCCCTTGAGAAGGGAAGTAGCAGCAGCGGCGGCGACCACAGACCCAGGACATTGGTGAGGCACACAACTTCCCTGCCCACTTGCTCGCCCAGTGCTGATCACTGCTCCTAATCTTGACAAATTCTGGCTGCATAAACTCCCCCCACTGAGCCAGGAAGAGGGAAATTGACCATCACGTCTACTGATTCACAGATAGAGGCCAGTGTATTTTTATTGGGTATGGGTAAAAACCGGACCAGGACAAGACCGCCGGACCGGACCTCAAAATCTGCAGTCTGGAGCTTGTAGTGTCCGGTCCGGGGGATGTCCTGTTCGCGGGTGTCCTGTCTGGGGGGGCTGCCTGTGACACCCATCACCAGGGGGAGGAGGAGGGGGAGAAAAAAGTCTCCCTGTAAGGTCCAGGCATGTTACAAAAACTGGACGGTCCGGACCACACAGGGAGGCTGCAATCTCCACTTCCCCATGTCCCTGATGATAGCTATCACAGGGACCCCCTGGACAAGACACCCCCCGGACCAGACACTACAAGCCCCGGACTGCAGATTTTGATGTCCGGTCCGGCAGTCCGGGGTTAAGTCCAGGTCCGGTTTTTACATAGCCCCATTTTTATTTACTTAATTGCTGTGTGAGCTATTTGTGTGTGTTTTTTCCCTTGTGTCTGTGTTTTTGCCCATGGGATACTAATGGTATGGCATGGCAGTTTTAAACTCTTGTTTGGTGTGTAGGTAACAATTATTGGTACTCTTTACCTAGCACGGCGCCCACGATCTTGATCGTGGGCATCGTGAGGTAAAAAATCGCGTCGGTCGCGTCGTATGCGGGCTAAAGATGCCCGGACGCGACACGACCGACGCGATGTCCACGATTTCCCATTGAAAACCATGTTAAACATGGACATCGCGTCGGTCGCGTCGCGGCCGGCCATAAATGTGCACACGATGGCCGCGACGCGATGCCCACGATTTGCCATAGGAATCAATGTTAAAAGGCCCGATGGACACGATTTTCATATTAAATGGCTGAATGGCCCGATTTTAGCATAGGAAACAATGTTAAATGGGCCTTGGAGCCCAAATACTTACCCTGAACTCTGAAATGGCCCCCCCAATTGTTTACGCCACCCCACGATCAACGTCAACCCGAAGCGTGGCGAGCGCAGCGAGCCCGCGAGGGGCGGCGGTACGCGTCCTCCGACCTTTTCATACCCCCACTATCCACGTCGGCGTGGATTTGAGAATAGAATAGTGTGGCGAGCGCAGCGAGCCACCGAGCCCGAAGCGTGGCGAGCGCAGCGAGCCCCGCGAGGGGACGCGGATACCTTCACAGGTAAACGCGTCCCTTCGCGGGCTTCACAGGTGTCCGCGTCGCCATGGACACCTGTGAAGCCCGCGAGGGGACGCGTATAGCTGTGAAGGTATCCGCGTCCCCTCGCGGGGCTCGCTGCGCTCGCCACGCTTCGGGCTCGGTGGCTCGCTGCGCTCGCCACACTATTCTATTCTCAACTCCACGCCGACGTGGATAGTGGGGGTATGGAAAGGTCGGAGGCCACGCTTCGGGTTCACGTTGATCGTGGGGTGGCGGTAACAATTGGGAGGGCCATTTCCCAGTCAAGGTTGCCTATTTGGCCTCTGTGGCCCATTTAACATTGTTTCCTATGGCCACATCGGGTCCATTGAGGCATTTAACAGTAAAATTGCGTCGGTCGGGCCATTTAACATTGATTGCTATGGGAAATCGGGTGCATCGCGTCGCGGGCATCGCGGGTACATTTATGGCCGGCCGCGACGCGACCGACGCGATTTCCATGTTTAACATGGGTTTCAATGGGAAATCGCGGGCATCGCGTCGGTCGCGTCGCGGCCAGACATAAATGCACCCGCGATGCCCGCGATGGGCGCCGTGATAGGTAAAGAGTACCCAATTATTCACAATACGAAAATTGTTTTGATGATAATGTCAAAGGTGCACTGATAAGTTTACATTCAGTTCTGGCCTGGTTTTACTATTTATTAGGAAAAGGTATAATTGCTGTCATTCTGCAATTTTCTTCGGCACGTGCAGTTGTCCCTTCTCCTCTGCCTCCAGTGTTGGGAGGTATGTATGCGGCATATTGGACTTGCAGTGTGTGGCATATTGTGTCTGGGGCATTGCGGTATGTGGCATAACGTGTCAGGGGCATTACAGTGTGTGGCATAATGTGTAAAGGGTATTATTTGGTTATTACACAGATTTTTTTATTTTAGTAGCTCTTCGGGTGTTTTATTTTTCCGCGAGTAGCTCACGCCCCAAAAAAGGTTGGAGACCACTGGTCTACTCTGTCGGATCCTGGGAGACACCTGCTTGTTGGGGTACTGGTTTTGGTTGTTCTGGTCAGTATCCCTCCCGCATTCTGCCCACTTCCTAGCTGGTGCTATTTAAAAAAAAATCAAAAGAGTGCAGGGGATTGCCTAATTTGTGATTTTAGCGGCTGTTTTTGCAAATGCAGGTTCAGCATCTCCAAGAACTGTATCTGAAAAAGTGAATCCTAGCTGTTTTTCTGGTGAAAATGGCCAGGATATAATAGCAAAGTCTCCTTATTTTTGAAAATCGGAAATAAGGGGAAGGATTGAAAAAAAAACCTAAAGATAATACACTCCAATTTAGTATTATATATAGCTTTCATTTTGCTGAAAGTTACCCTAAAATACAACACTTCTTCAAGTCAGTCATAAACTACATTAGATTTCTGCCTATTAAATATAATTTAATATTATAATTTTTTTTTTAAATTAATATTACTTTTATTATTATACAGGTTGAGTATCCCTTACCCAAAATGCTGGGGACCAGAAGAATTTTTGATATTTCAGAATATTTTTATGTTTCAAAGATTTGTCTTAAGGTATCTTGCCTTATGTTGTACAAACACATGAAATACACACATATATTTTATTTGTGCATAAAACAAGGTTTCAAAACATGAAACAAAGTTTGTGTACTATCACATGCACTGAAATTGAATGCTAATTGCTAAGCAATCATTTCCTTGCACATATTTAGTTCCATTTACATATCATCTCCTCAGTAGTGCCAGTTACATACTGTATCATGTCCTTAGTAGTGATGTTACAGATGTCCCCAGTAGTGCCAGTTACATATCATTTCCTTAGTAGTGCCAGTTATATATCATGTCCTCAATAGTGCCAGTTACATATCATGTCCTTAGAAGTGCCAATTATATATCATGTCCTCAGTAGTGCTGTTACAGATGTCCCCAGTAGTGCCAGTTACATATCATGTCCTTAGTAGTGCCAGTTATATATCATGTCCTCAGTAGTGCTGTTACAGATGTCCCCAGTAGTGCCAGTTACATATCATGTCCTTAGTAGTGCCAGTTATATATCATGTCCTCAGTAGTGCTGTTACAGATGTCCCCAGTTGTGCTTTTAGCGAGAAAAAATGTTTTTGATCACTTTCTGGAATGTATGGTTTTCTGAATAATTTGGTTAACGGATATTTGGATAAGGGATACTAAACCTGTATACACGAAATGTTATGACTTGTTACTATTCAGTTATTACAAATGTAATGCATTTTCAGCAGGGAAAACAAAGACTGCAACTGTTTCAGGGGCTAATTTATACAAGTACTAAAAGACCATTTTTTGATTAGAGATGTGCCGTTCATTTTTCCTGAAACATGAAAAATCCGGGACTTAGGGGTTCAGAGTCCCAGATCAGAATCAATTTGGGGCATCCTTGCCTGCTTTTCCAGATCCTGTGGGGGAGACACATGGCTTTTTAGGTAGTTCCAAGACCCCCAGAAAAGTGGTCAGAAGTGTTCAGAATGAGCAAGATAAATACCTTAGATCCACAGTCCATTGAGAAGGGAAAGGGCCTATGTAATTTTAAATTTGTAATTATGTCATTTAGCATCATCCCCTATGCAAACCATGTCATTTTACCACAATGGGGTGGAGCTTAATGACCCCACTGGTCCAGCTCCACCCCATCACTGCTCACCTGCTTCTCTTCCCTGGGACTTCTCATGGGAATTCAAATGTTGCCAAGTCTGCTTTGGGGGTCTGAGTGAAACAGTCCTGGCTTGGGTCTGTTGTCAGTTCGAAATTCGGATTTAAAAACCAAACGTGGGTTTTGGTTTGCATGAAAATAGGCCCGAATGATATGAATTTTGCTGTTTTTATTGATTTTTATAATTCTTTTTAAATCAATTATTGTTGATTTTGAAGAAATCCAAACCGAACCAAAAATCAAATCCAAACCAAAACACTTGAGTTTGTTTTTTGACTAAACCAAACACAATGATGAATAAAAAAACAAAATTAAACACGGGGGTCACATACAGTACATCTCTATTTGGTATATTTTTTGGTTAAATGTGCTCTGGTAAAACTTGTTTGTAAAGCCCATGTGAATGAGCCCTAAGAGTAAGGTACTGGGAGAAACAAACAAGACACACACACACACACACAGATGAACAGGATATTAATATTGAATACAAAAGGTTGCTCAGTTCTATTTTGCGTCTACAAAATAGTCATAAATGTTTTATCCATCCAGATATGTGTTCCCAGCAAATCCGCTATCCCACACCCAGCAGCAGCACAGTTGCATATGAAATAACTGCCAGCTGTCCCACTCTTCGCGGGAACATCCCATTTTTTGGGGACGTTCCCGTGCCCTACCCGGGGCCGGCAGTGTCCCACGGCGGTGGGTGGGGGCAGTTGGGAGTCACCAGCTGAGCAGTGATAGAATAGCCTCTGTGAGGCGGTTGGCATAGCCGGGAGCTTACAGAGCCCCTGGCCATGACCCCACAGCTGCAAAACAGAGCTTGGCCTCACAGATGTGAAGCACCCACATTTTGGACGCATGCCACGGAGGTCCAGCCGCAGACATTACAGTTGGGAGGTATGTAAAAGGTATTTCATTACAAAGCACTAGCAATTTTCTACCATATGTGGCTATTCAGGCCTGGTAAAATCATGTCATATTCTGGCACATAATTTAATTTCATTATTTATTTATTATCAGTTATTTATATAGCGCACACATATTCTGCAGCGCTATACAGAGAATATTTGAACATTCACATCAGTCCCTGCCCCAGTGGAGCTTAAAATCTATATTCCCTACCACATGTACAAGAACACACAGACATTCTAGGGTTAATTTTGTTGAAAGCCAACTGACCGACCAGTATATTTTTGGATTGTGGGAGGAAACCGGAGTACCCGGAGTAAACCCACGCAAGCACACAGTTAAGGCCATGGTGGGAATCAAACCCATGACCTCAGTGCTGAGGCAGTAATGCTAACCATTACACCATCCGTGCTGCCCAATTTCATAGAGCAATTTTCACACAACATGCTCATATACCAGCCCAAAAAGCAAAGCATTCCTGGAAATATCTCTCAACGGTTGGTAGGGGCGTAACTCCCAGAGGCAATGAAGTCGCCTGCCGCTGGGCTCCAAGCCCTAAAGGGGCACCTGTATATACAGCAGCACTGTTGCTCTTCTAATGTAGCTCTGCGGTATACCTACTGTACTGCTTCTGCCTCGTACCGCTCAGCCTGCACTGCAGCAAGCAACGGTGAACCCGTAGTTACTGCTGGAGATGGGACCCACCGATGTATGCTGATTCATGCTGCAGATCGCTAATCTTGTGAGTCAGACCCTGACCTAAAGGCCATTGTCCCATGTCCCCAAATATTATGTTATGTACACTATAGATTCATGGAACACATTTGCAAGGTTGAATTAATAGTGTGGTATTGGCAAGAGTGTTATTTCTCATTAGGATGATTAACAGTTATTATATACTGTGCATATATTTGGCAAGACTTAACTGATAATATTTGGCCATCAGTGGATCTTGCAATCTATATTCTCTACCACAAATACTGTATACACATATACACATGGGTTATTATTATTTTTATTGTCACAATCCATTTAACCTACCAGTGCTTACTTTTCATTTGCACGTTTCACGAGGGATTTGGGGCACACCTGAGTTTGCTGAGATCTGCCCAGCATTTCAATGGGCATGCCTACCATTTTTGTGGCCACACCCATGACCCCAGAAAATGTTCGCTGCCTGTCTCCCAGGTTGCAAGCACTTGACGAATAGAAACTTCACCAAAGACACTCGCAGCCGGGGCCTGTACATGGGCATGCTCAGAGCAAAAAAATTGGGGACAGGAAAAAAATTCGGACCTGTATGAACAAGTCTGAATTGGACCCAATATGCATCACTTTATACAAAGTTTATACAAAAATTGTTGTTAAGTATTAATTATTGTTGTTAATTATTGTACAAAAATGGAATTTGCACTCATGGTAAGATGAAAGACAGTTGTAATGATATATTTCTGACTCAAATATCAATGGAATGCTCTAGAGGTCTTCTACTACTACAGTATATACTGTAGGTATATATCATATATTCTGTAGGTACGGCATTTCAGCAGTTTCTTTAAAGTATTTTTACTTCCTCATCTTTGCAGCCACAGCTTATGCTACGGAACTTACGTAGGAGTCTTTGCGTACCACCACCCTGGATCCACACCACCACCCAGTTTCCAAACCACCACCCTGAGTACACGCCACCATCTATTACCTTTAGTAAAGTTGTGGCAAGCGAAGCAGAGTGGAGCGAGCCACCAAGCCCAAGCGTGGCGGACGAAGTGAGCCCGCAAGGGGACGATGATGCTATTCTGAAAGCGGCTAACGTAACCGGCGTAAGCGGTGGCCCCAAAGATGAGGCAGTACCTTTTTTTAGTTCTTTCAAATTTTACACAGCAACTATCAACACAACACATTATAGAACTATAACAATAATACACAGCTCGAGGGAAAACACTCAGAAAAGATATTATATAAAATACTAAAAAAATATTCAATTTGTGTGAATATATTTTATCTAAGTCTTAGGTCAACACAACGAGATATTACATAATTTGTTTCTTGCGCAGACATCAGTTTGACATTGTAAAGGTCATAAACTCTATTAATGGAATATGTTCATTGCAACCTGTATCATTCTGCCAATTAACAATATTTATCTACCAAATCAATATCAAGGCTTTAATATAGCACATCATGTGGTCGATCAATAGTGACCGGATTCCATTGACCGTATC
Organism: Crinia signifera; assembly: GCF_055691185.1. Taxonomy (NCBI): domain Eukaryota; kingdom Metazoa; phylum Chordata; class Amphibia; order Anura; family Myobatrachidae; genus Crinia; species Crinia signifera. The sequence goes on along the minus strand of NC_139221.1, from coordinate 48,676,115 downwards.
TGGGCATCCCCTATAATAGTATATCAGATTCAATGCAGTTGAAGTGTTTCTGACCACGGAGAGCTACACGTCAGTAATAGAGGACCCAGAAGACATCCATTTCATTGCTATTATTTTACAGGAGGAAAGTGAGACTCGGTGGTAAAAGCTTTTAGGTATTTATTAAGCTCTTCATTTTCAAGAACACCAAGAATGCACAGTTTGAGATCCACAGGGAACGATATTGTGAAGTGCCTTTCTAGCAGACATTGCTTAGTACACAGAAGATGGGCAAAAGCTTCCATCTCCCTTCTCTATAGCCTACAGGATTCATTATTCTGCATACCAAGCTTAAAAATAATAATCCTTACAAAAAAATAGGGTTCTATTAAAGATACTGTAAGGTTTTTGACCTAATAATTCTGATAATAGACCTGAGCTATTTGTAAAAGTAAACTGCTAATTGTTGAGTATCCCTTATCCAAAATGCTCGGGACCAGAAGAATTTTGTATAACGGATTCTTCCGTATTTCAGAATATTTTTATATTTCAATTACGTATCTTGAGGCAATGGTAGCCAACTCCAGTCCTCGAGAGCTACCAACAGTTCACGTTTCTAGATCACCTAGCTGCTGCACAGGTGCACTCATTACTGACTGACACATTATAAATGATCCACAGGTGGAGCTAATTACTTCACTTATGATTCTGTGAGGAGACCTGGAAAACGTTAACTGTTGGTAGGGCAGGCAGCCGAGAGGGGGGGGGGGGTACTAATTACCCAGGCCCAGGCTTGCTGGAGGGTCCAAGCAGGGGCCCTAGTCTGACCCCTCCCTTCCCCCTCCATCCCTCCCAGGCAGAAGCAGCAGCACACACCTTCAGCATGTGCTGTGCTGATAGGCTCAGCATGAGCGTCTCACTGACAGCATGATAGCTCATGCTGAGCCTGCTGTCAGCACAGCACATGCTGTAGGTGTGTGCTGCTGCTGAGTTTAGAGTTTTTAGAGTTTTCTTTCACCCCCTGTAAACATTTTGGGGGCGTGGCCTAAGCGAGGGAGGTGGCCACACTTCCCACACTTAGGCCATGCCTCCAATATTTTACCAGGGCCCAGCATTCCTCTCAGCTGCCCTGACTGTTGGTAGCTCTCGAGGACTGGAGTGGGCTATCCCTGTATTAAGGTATCTTGCATTTATGCTGTATAAATACATGAAATACACACTAATATATTTTATTTGTGCATAAAACAAGGTTTCAAAACATGAAACAAAGTTTGTGTACTATCTCAGGTACTGAATTTAAATGCCAAGCAATCATTTTCTTGTACATATTTAGTGCCAGTTACATATCATGTCCTCGGTAGTACCAGTTACATATCATGTCCTCAGTAGTGCCAGTTACAGACTTCCCAGTAGAGCTTTTAGCAAAAAAAAAAATTTCACTTTCTGGAATGTATGGTTTTGGAATATTTTAGATAACGGATATTTGGATAAGGGATACTCAATCAAGTACAGGGGAATTCTCGCGAGAGGTCGGTAGTTCTCGCGACATTCCTCTTAAACAACGCAGCCTGAGACTGTCCGTCCTATTCAGCGGCAGCTGCCGGAGCGTGGGACGGCTACAGCAGGACAATTTGTAAGAGAAATTTTTACATATGGCCCCTGAAGGATTTTTTCCCCCCATACAAATGGCCCTTGGCACAAAAATGGTTCCCCACCCCTGTTCTAGGGTGTGGTGATCCAAGACAATTTAGGAACCACTGCACTGTTTAATCATTAGTGACTAGTTAAAAGCCTGTCAAAATTACGGCTTCTACAATGTACTTTGAGCTGTGACAGTTTTAGCCCACAATCTCTACACCTTACCCCCAATACATACTTGCCTACCTTTGTGGTTGCCTCTCTGGGAGAAGCACAGAGAGGACAACCAAATCAGCACGTCAGGAAGGAGGTGGGGGTGGGGACAAGGCTGACTCTCAAAGCCTCGCCCCCGATCCACACAAACTCCGCGATTTGCAGGTCTGCAGAGAGGGGGTGGTGCTAAAATGACGCTTAATTATGCAAAATGCTGCGATGTGGTGTTCCATGTCCATCTCTTGAGATGGAAAGGTTATGATAATGCCAGGATTAAGTCTTGCTGTCTGTTGTATTATATTAGAATATTGGTGAGGTATATCTGGCGAAGTGTGTGAAAGTGTAAAGATCTTAAAGTTGTGTATCTGTATTTTTGCTCTGAAAGCTTTAAACTATTTAGCCCAAAAACCCATTTCTAAATTTAATTCTTAACTAGTACTACAGCATACCTCCCAACTTTTCTATCTTGATAAGAGGGAAACTCGCGTCCGAAAAGGGCACGGTGTATGCAAATGAGGGCCGCGTCCCTGTTTTCATCCACTGCGCCTCTGAAGACGCACAGCATCTATTCTGTCAGATTGGGGGGCCTCCCAACTCCCCCCCCCCCCCCATACTGCGCGCCGCGGGACACTGCCAGCCCCGAGCGGGGAGTGGGACTGTCTCCCCCAAAAAAGGGATGGTCCCGCGTAAAACGGGACAGTTGGGAGGTATGCTACAGTAATTACACATACACCTCTTTAAGTTCATACCAAACTGTCATTTTAGTTTCGCCCACTCCCGCGGACCCGCAAATTCCAGCATTTCTCCGGGGGGGTGTGGGGCTTTCTCTGGCATTCGGGAGACTTGCCCACCTTCCCGGGGGCCGGGAGGGGGACTCGATTTTTGGGAGACCACCGGGCCAATCCGGGAGGGTAGGCAAGTATGCCCCAATCCCTATCAGCTCCTACCTCCTTTCTCTGTCTTCGAAAGTTCCCTCTCTCCATAGCCAGCAAGTTTGAAACAATTCAGTGTCTCTGCAAAAATAGCTAGTATACGCAGCCGAGTGAACAGGCATGAATTGGGCCCAATATACGGGTTATCACTCTACACCTATTAGTGTGTCATGCATTCAGAAGAAAGCAAAAAAGATTGGAAGAGAGATTCATTTTTGCCTGAGAGCCATTTTAGTTCGGCCAGAAAGCCAAGCTGTTAATAATAAATGATAAAGACAGTCAGCGTGGTGTTGGAGTCTGTGCAACTTCAAACATTAAACCCAATAGTGTTGGATTCTGCATGACAGCTAGAATAGCCCGCCGCACATTAGCAATGCCAGAAATCCTGAAAAGAATCCTTTATGTGATGGGACATGGTCTTAATCAACTATTCACTGACAACATTTCCAGGAGGCAATTATTCCAATGGATGTCTTTTTCCACATTTAAAGAATACAACTTTCCCTGTAAAACTCGTACAACAAATATTTGACGATTGTTTTATTAAAAATAAATGAAATTGCAATTTAGTGTTCCAGGGGGGTTATTCAGTAAGGATCTCAAAAGCAAAATCTTTCTCTAATGGGCAAAACCATGTGCACTGCAGGTGGGGCAGATGTAACATGGGCAGAGAGATAAGACCCATACACATTAGAAGATTATCTTTCTAATCTGGCTGGTTGGAATGAAAATCTGTGAATTTCTGGGATCAAATTACAATCAACCGTTTGCTCCCAAACGCTGGAAAATGGACAAAAGCAGTCATCTGCATAAATAGATTTAAACAATTTGTCTGTAGGACCAATTGTTGTCTGTTTTCAATGTTTAAGATCAAATGGTCAATTGTCATTTGCTCCCAAAAATATAATCTTCTAGTGTGTATGTAGATTTGTTTCTGCGCAGGATACATACTGGCTGTTTTACTTTTACACTTCAATTTCAATTTAAACACACCCCACCCAACTCTAACTCTGCACATGTTACATTTGCCCCACCTGCAGTGCAGTATGGTTTTGCCTATAAAAGAAAGATTTAGCTTTTACTGAATTACCCCCAAATGACATTAGGGGTCATTCCGGTGTGCCATACTGCGCAAAGTACTGATTATCTGCATGTCTGCAAATGGGTCATGTGAAGCTGGACGGCAACAGACCAGTTTGTGGAAACAGAGATGTGTTGTTGTTGTTTAGAGGGTGGGAAGAGTCGAAGAATCTACATTGCAGGAGATCCCTGTAAAACCAATGACGTGTTTCAGAGCAAATCACATAATCTGGTCCACCTTGGTCCATTCACTTGTACTCAGAAGTGGGCAACTGAGGGGGGAAGGTTGTAGGGAGTCGGAGGGGATGCATGAGACTTGCTCACCTTAACCGGGGAGCCGTGACCACCTTCCAGTTTTTGGGAGCCTCTCCACCATTCTGGGAGAGAATGCAAGTGTGAATCATATATCTTCCAACTATCCCATTAGGACAGTCCCACTATTCGGACACTGTCCTGCTGTTCTAACGGTGGGCCACAGTGTCATGCATGCTGGGCGAAGGTTGGGGGAGCCTTTGATCACCCACTGATCTGTTCTACAAAGCAGCAATTGAACTCTGAATATACACTATGCTGGGCACAACCACAAGGTCAAGCACCTTTATTCGGACATGAGCAAGATATGCAATTAGCTCACACAATATGTTTGCACATACATTTGTGTGTTTTTATATCTTTTGTTTGAATCAATTTCTCAAATAAAATAGATAAGTTAAAAACAAGTCAGCGGGCTTCTGGAGGAGGAGAAAACCCAGCCTGTGGCCATCAGGAAATTGATGTGTGCGAATTGTGTTATAGGCTATATCAGCACTTGTGACCTGCATAAAACACCCACAACAACCTAAGTGAGTGTGTTCTGATTCCATTACTGCGTCAGGAAGCTCTTTGCTCACCTTTATCTGTCAGCAGAGACAGCTCAATAGCATTTGTATCGCCTGGAGTGCATCATATTATTTACACTGAGTAAGAGATGAGAATATACCATCAGGCCATTTGAAATGAATAACAACCTTTTATATATTAGTGGAATAACAAATCTGTCTTCATGGATGATTTAAATCCTTATATAATGTACTGAGCACAAACTTGCAAAAACAGTGGAACTAAGAAGCAGTTCCCGTTAACGGAACGGCTGAAAAGCCACGCCCATGCTGCCAGTCATTGGCTAATGACACTAGATGACGTCAAGATTACTGGTCACTTCATGAGGCCATGGTTTCCCCAAATATTCCAGTTTTTAGAATTACAGTTATATGATACAACACTAGCTTAAAACTGTAACCAAATCTTCTGGTTAATTCCTAACCCTACAAAAACTACAAGAATGTCCACAGGCCCCTCCCCCGCCTTGTTTTTTTTTACAAATATTTATATATATTCGCTGGACACACCCTGAGATCAAGATCATCATTACTACCAAGATCAGAGGGTGCACACTCAGGCCACTGGATGCAACCCCGAAGGCAAACTCAAACACACCTTTAGACGCTACCATTATCGACTCGGATGTGTCCAGTGGACTGAATTCATTTGATAGTGACTCTGAATCTGCAACACAGAATTCCAATCAACATCCCCCATCAGGGTAACAACTCGTTCCTGCAAATAAGGGGGAAGTGCAGGAGACATAATGGCTAGAGGAATGGGCAAGGGGAAAAGATGTACAGGTAGTTGACAATATAGTCAACCTGTCCAATTGGACATTTAGTGCTGCTGAACGTCGGGTACTCAATAAAGGGCTAACATATGTGCCCACTAATCCTTTTAACAGTTTTGAATGGAAAAAGGAACTATGGAACTTCCATTGGAGTATAAAATAAAAGGAATTATTTTCTTTGTCTGAAAGTGCGGATGAAATTAACCCGGACCGCCCTATAAGAAAGCGTTCACAGCTTGATCCTCAGTCACACAATCCCTCTATTAACAGCTTTACCAGGCTACTGCACCATCAAGTTAAGTCTAATGAAAAACTGCCCTGCAGTAAAAGACACAATTTATCAAAAGAAGAATTCACCACCCTCAAAGAACCGAGGATACTGTAGATGAAATTATAATAATGTATCTTGTGTACAATGGCGGCTTTCAGGATATGGAGATGTACAAGGCTGAAATGTACAGGCGACTCAACCATTTAATGTACAGGTATACAAACGATTAACCAGTGACCCTACTAAGGAATTAAAAATTGAGCAGTATCTGCTTCTCCGGGATGGTGTAAAATAGTAGATCGGTACGGATGGTACTAAAATTAAATTGATTATGGGTAACTTATTGCTTGACAATTTACACCCTTCTAGAGATTCATGTCATTTGTGGCACCACCTGGTCGCAATCTCACCCTTATACAGCAGTGTATCTAAGTACTTGGACTGCTTTTTTTGCAGCCCCTGATATCTAATTTTTTTTTTTTTTACAGGATACCAATATGTTATTACCAAAACAATATGGAGTGTATGGTGTAGAAGCCTATACATGGTGCTTTTGTTATTCAAAATGTGGGATATCTGCTGCAGTCCATTTTTTATAGTCTCATGCAGGAAAGTGAATATGACCACTAATATTTATGTGTACCCTCCAAGTATTGGGGGTTATTCTGACCAGATGACAGGCCAGGCGATAAGCGATATACTTTGCATGCTTACAGCTTGTAGTACGCATGTGCATGGCCTTCCTACGATGAAATACATTTTTATCCACAAGTTGATTGACAGAAAGTCGGCTTTGGGCAGTGGTAACCAGACGTTTTGAGGGAGTGTCAGGCATGCCCATGCGTCAGACATGAGTAATTCCTGGGCTACACATAGACTGCACACAGTCAAAAACATCATTTGCTGGTGAGCAGCTTGTGTATAGATTTGCTGCTAATCGGTATCATTTTCGCAAGCCATTTTCAAGCCGTGCTTCCACAGGATGGGATTTCACTCTGGCTGGGTGGCGGTTACCTGATTGCAGGGCCCTGCAAATTAGCATCTCAGTGATCAGGCCTGAATAACCCCCAACGGGTCTCTTAAGGCAGTGGTTCCCAAACTGCCTTTAGTCACGGTTCCCTAACAGTATCAGCCTTTTGTTCATGGTGCTCCTAGACTAAAAGTTTCTTCTTGATATACTCAGTGCCGGTGGGGGCGCTCCGGTGCTCACCCGCCCCCCGGCCACTGTACAGGAGGGGGTGTGTGCTGGTGATTCCGGCGTTCCGGGCGGGGGTGGCAGGGGGTGTAGGATGATGCGGCAGGCCGACGCATCATTTCCCGAGGGGGGGTGTCGGCCGCCGCCGGTGCCACTCACCTCTCTGCTCCCTGCTGCAAAACTGGCACCCTCCAGTGACCGGCGCCCTAGGCAAATGCCTAGAGCTGCCTAGTGGTGGCGCCGGCCCTGGAGATACTCTGCGAAAATGATTAGGTAAAGTAAATTATGCCACCCTCTGGTTTAATTAAGTTGCCATATACATGGTTGCTTTTCTGTTTGCCTGCATAGTTATTATTGACACCCAGCAGCACTTGTTTTGCCTACTACATTAACCATAACTAATTTGATTTGACTTTCAGCCCACAGCACCCCAACAAGTGCCCTCTGGCACTAAATTTGGGTACCACTGCCTTAGGAATTCAGCCGGTTTCTCAACACTCCCCCTGCTGTTGAAGCCTATCACAGAGTCTTATCTTTACTATACACACATGTGCTTTTCATGTCACATATGTCGTACATGAATCTTTCCCATAGTTTTACTTTCCATATATCACAAACTTCCCCATAAAACAATCAGTTTGACAGAGAGATTTTATCAAATGGAAAGGGGGGGGGGGGGGGGATATTACTTTAAAAGCCCTTTGTAAGATTTAAAGTCTGATACTTTATTATTGCGGTATCATTTCCAAAGCTATAATCAGTGTATTCCAGATCTATTGCTCCCCATGGTTCCATCCAGCTTTGTGAGTGACTGGACCCCTTACTGTAGCCGGCGATCAGTGACTACGCATTGTCTGATGTCAGAACTTCTGTTCTGTCCTACCTTACATATTACAAAGCAGACAAAATTCTCCCGCTGAGAAAATCCTTTTAAATCGCTTTAAGCAAAGGATATATTAAATATCATAGAACTAAGAAAATATATCATGTAACGCTGGCTTTTATCTGTGATAAAACTTCTGCTGAGGTTTGTCATCTCATGGTAAAAATTAGCAATTTAAGCATTGTCAGTAATCCAGCTTCAATCACTGCAAATTTGCTTTAAAATTGAATGGAACCTACTGTACCATCCCTGTGAAGCTTGTTTCCATAGTATCAGGCTAGGATACATTACAGCAATACAACCTGTGATATCCAGCACCTGCTGAAGGTAGAAATGGAATAAAAAAAATTTAAAATGTAAAACTTGCCCAGCTAAAATATAAATTCCTTAGGACCCAATTCAGTCCTACTCAATCGGCTGCGTGTATTCGGAGGCCAGCGAGCAGGTTAATGGCACCCCGCTGACCGGACGCAGCTCTGCACTCCTCCTGCCCCTGTGCACCACTGCGAATGCATTAATACTAATAAAATACTTTAGGGTGGACATTGAAGGGGGAGGGTAAGTGCTGCGAGGAGGATTGCAAAGGGGTCAGAGGGAGTGTTATGAGATGGACATTTAAGTCATGTGCTGGGGAGGAGTGCTGTTGGGTGAACACTACAGGTGTTCAGGGCAGCCGAGAGGGGGGGGGAGCAGGTACTAATTACCCAGGCCCGGGCTTGCTGTAGGGGCCCGGTATGGGTCCTGGTCCGGCCCACCCCTTCACCCTCCGTCCCTCCCGGCATCAGCAGCAGCACACATACAGCATGTGCTGTGTCTCACTGACACAGTTGGGAGTCCCTGCTGCCACCCACTGGTCAGCGGTGAATAGACGGTGCGCAGCCTCACGGGAGTGACGCGATTTGGCGGCCAGGCCCCCAAATTTCGGGTGCCACATGCAAAAGTCCCTCTTCATCATCATACAAAGTTGGGAGGTAACTAATTACATTACCTATTTGCTGTTAAAATTTGACATGTAGAGGCGACCCGTGAGTCAGTTCGCGGGCGCCATCTTGAAACAGCTACCCGGAGCTGCGGCGGTGAGCGGTGGAGAGCGGGCGGTGCAGGGACGGACACACAGGCTGGCGGTGAGCTAAAACCACCACCAGAGCTCCCGCGGCCGGCTGCCCGAGTCCCCCCCCCCCCCCCCGCCGCCCAGAATAGAGGACGCTGCACTAGTCACTCTGCAAAGCGCAGGCGTCCCTCTCCTGCCCTGCCAGACTGCCATAAGGGTGGGAATCCCCCCCCCCTGCTGCCCTGAACGCCAATTCAGCCTGGGTCCCATATGAACAACAGACCTGCTGTGGGTACTAGACTGGAGAGGTCAGAGGCACCCATTGCCATTCTGGGTGGCCTCAACTAACTGCCCTGCCTGGCCTGACTTGTTGGCTTTTTGCCCCAGCAATACTCAATACTCAAGCTAAAGAGTTAAAGAGAGCAGCCACTGCAAACAAGGCACACAACCTGAGACACATAGAAAATACAGGTCCCTGATCCTCTCTACCCACAAGAGGTCCCCAATAGTGCCGCTACAAGAGACAGCGTTGCTTCAATTTGGACCCCGCTAGAAGAGACCTGATTAGATACTACAGGGGAGGGCTCTGGTTTTACCCCTCGATCTCAGCATCCAGCCACAGAACTCCCTACCTTAGAGACAAGCACCCACAGAAATATAACCCGACAATCACATAAACATGTGAACGGAAAAGCTTTGCGATGAAGCCATGTGCCCTTTGATGTCACCCTGAGACCACCCAGGGGGGGAGTGGCGGCTGAATCCTAGCATGCCAAGCCTACACAAATGACACGTGAAATAAGATGTGCGAACTATAACTAACCATAGACCATTAATCTGAATACTAAAATTTCACTCCACCGCTGGTGACTTCCTCAGAAATCCTCATGCTGGGTCGGGAGTTTTGAGACTACAGGATCCTCCCTATTTTATGAGTGAGCATACATGAGTTCCAAGAAACGCAGGGGAAAAGGAGGTAGTTCCCGCTCTTCTCGTACACTGCCTAATACCGACCTCCGAAAATACCTGAGCTCCCAGAAAGATCGTGAAATGGCGTCCCGATCAAATCCCGCTTCCCCGGCTCATTCCTCAGTATCAGAGACCTCACTAGAAGCAGGAGAACCATCCCTGCTCTCGACACAACCTGATAAGCACGACCTTCAAAAAATTTTCAAGCTTCTCCAAACACTTCCTACTAAAGCGGAAGTCCCCACGAAAGAAGATTTCACCTCTCTAGAAGATAAGCTGCGAGAGGTAGTCCGTGCTGAAGTCTCCAATCTCAAACAAGAGATGACCCAAATAGGCTCTCGAGTGGAATCATTGGAGTCAGCAAGAGAAAAGACTGATGCCTTTAACAAATCTTTAGTGGACACCATCAAAACACAGGCTGAAGGAATCCAATCCCTCCGCGAACACCTCGATGATATCGATAATAGAGGACGTAGGAATAATTTGAGAGTCAGAGGTATCCCAGAAGACATTTCTCCACAAGGTCTCAAAGATGTCCTTACCAAAATCTTTAATGAAGTACTGGAGAACAACCCTAACGACTCAATTGTCTTCGATAGAGCCCATAGAGCTCTACGCCCTAGAGGCCTACAATCTGAACGCCCGAGGGATGTGATTTGTAGACTGCACTACTTCACTCAAAAAGAGGAGATTCTAAGGAAAATACGCAACTTAGATGGCCTCGAGTTCGACGGTCACCCTATCCAGGTGTTTCAAGACCTCTCCTGGCTCACGTTGCAGACCCGACGACAAGGACCCGACGACAAGTCAAACCCCTGACGGACACCTTGAGGAAAATGAATATCAAGTATAGATGGGGCTACCCCTTCAGTGTCACAGCATCGAATGAAGGGAAAACTGCAACCCTTCGGAAACCCGAAGATGTGGACTCCTTTTGTGCTACCCTGGGACTCCCACCAATCAAGACCCCTGAATGGCGTTCACTTCGCTCCCAGATCTCACCCCCTTCGGTCCCTACGATGAACCCTCCATTTCAGATTGTCGAGAGATCACCGAAATCTCATCATCAGTCGCAGACACCAAAATCTCCACGTTCCTCTTCTTCTACACAACCGATAACCTGACCTACACTAACCATATCAGTCTACATTCAATAAGTGGGAGATTCCAAGGAAAGCAGAGAACTCCAATGGCTATCCTCATGATTGAAACACACGGTCATAGATAAGTAACCTTTATAGGGAAAAACATACTTATTGCTTAGGTCTAGTTAACCTTTATGTTGTCTCAATTCATTTTGCTAGTTAAACCTTTCTTGTAGAAAAAAGTTTCCCCTACCTCTTTGGGAGAACTCAGTTGCCAGAAGTTAAAATGAGACCGTTTATAACTTAAAGGTGGAACCTCCTACAATTTAGGAGATCATGCTGTTCCCCCTTTTCTTTTTTCATGTTTCTTTACAAATTAGAATGGACACCTTTGCTGTTCAAAAACGTTATCCTCTTAGTTCGCATATCTTGCATAAACCATATAAGCTATAGAATGTAATTATTACCTGCATTACCCTTTATAACTGTTGATTGTTTTGTCAAAATCTGCATCTGTTTGTTGGGTGTGCTGGGGATGGGCCCCATACCCCCCCCTGTTTCCCCCATATACACTGCACTCCATGGTCCCAATCACGGGGACGAGAGTGATTTCGCTCTCGCCTAGTGAAATGGGAGCAGTGTTACTGTCTTGGTTCTGGATACTTCTATCCTTTCTATTGTTTGACAGATATATGTTTTCATCTTTCTCTTTCTACCCCTCCCTTTTTCAATGTCCCCTTCCCTCCTTCTTACCCACTTCCTCCGCTGCGTCTCCCAGACCAACCATGCAGTGACTACGTTACCTTGACTAATATGACTAACTTTAAAGCTCTATCCATAAATACTAAAGGCCTAAATATTCCTGAGAAAAGATCCAGGGTGCTAAGGGAACTGAAAATAGAAAAAGCAGACATAGCGTTTTTACAAGAGACGCATTTTAAAGAGGGGGCTTCCCCTTCTCTTAGAAATAGGGATTTCCCCGTAGGTTTCTTTTCAAACAACCCGCTGGGGAAAACTCTGGGAGTAGCTATCTTGTTCTCTCGCCACATAGATGTTATTGACATAGTATCTCACCAATTAATTCCAGGAAGAGCCTTGCTAGTAAAATGCAAAATTTCCAACAGCGACTTCACCTTACTTAATATTTATGCGCCCAATAAAAACCAACCGTCTTTCTTAGAGAAGGTATTGTCCTTATCCCAACCCCATTTGCAGGGAGTGCTTTTATGTGGGGGGGACTTCAATTGGATACTCGATCCTAGACAAGACTCCTCCCATCCTTCCCCGCGCTACTCAGACAAGCTCCATCGTAGAATCCGCAGACTCCTTCACACGTATCAACTAGTGGATCCTTGGCGTATTCAACACCCCTCGTTAAAAGACTATTCCTTTTACTCCCATCCCCATAAAATATACACCAGGATCGACTACATTCTAATATCACACAGATTTCTACACCTAATAAATAAAACATCCATAGGACAGATTTCATGGTCAGATCATGAACCAGTCTCCCTAACCTTCAATCCCCCTACCCCAAACGGTAAAACTTATACTTGGAAATTGAACACCTCACTTTTACAAAACCCCCAATGTCAACAACAAATAAGAGCAGCGCTACAAGAATATAAGGAAATTAACGACATCGCTGACACTCCTAAGACTATGATCTGGGAAGCGCACAAATGCGTAATCAGGGGTAGACTTATACAAATAGGAGCACAACTAAAAAAGCAGAGACAAGCAAGAAGAGAGACCCTGATTCAGAGAATACATTCCTTAGAACTCACACATAAATCCTCCCTCTCTCCTGATACTCTAAATGAACTACTAGAAGCTCGAAAAGAATTAAATTCCTTTATGTCAGAGAAACTTAAAATAGAGGCCCGTAAGTGCCGTAACCGTTTTTTCCTCTTTGGAAATAAACCTGGTAAACTATTAGCAAATGCACTGCGAGCGCAACGCTCAGCGACATTCATACCGAGTATCAAATCCCAAAAGGGCCACATGTGTAACACTACTAATGATATTGCCTCGGCCTTCAAGTCTTTCTACTCACAACTATATAATCTCAATAAGACACAAAAACTGGATTCACAAATGATCAAGAAACAAACCATTGAAAACTATCTTCGGGAGGTTGGGTTCCCGAAGCTATCAACTGAAGAAGTTGCGGCTCTTGAGCTACCCTTTTCCCCTGAAGAACTAGAAACTGCAATTAAAACTACCCCAAATGGTAAAAGCCCTGGACCCGATGGTTTCCCCATAGAGTACTATAAAACTTTTAGTGACATCCTATCCCCAATGATGCTGACCACCTTTAACCAGATCTCTGATGATTCCCCATTTCCGAGCCAGTCTCTGCTCGCCCATATTTCCATTATCCCCAAGGAGGGGAAGGACCCAGCACAATGTGCCAGTTATAGACCGATCTCCCTGTTGAATGTCGACTTGAAACTATATGCAAAGCTGATAGCAAATCGCTTCAAGAAACTCCTCCCACATCTGATCCATTCTGATCAGGTGGGTTTTGTCCTGGGGCGAGAGGCGAGGGACAACACGGCAAAAGTCTTGGACTTAATTCATATTGCTACAGGCAGCACAACACCAGCTATTTTGCTTTCAACAGACGCGGAGAAGGCATTCGACAGGGTAGATTGGGACTTTCTCCTGGGGGTCCTGAATCACATCGGCTTGGGTCCTGTGGGCTATCAGAGAATTAAAGCTCTTTACTCAACCCCCGCTGCACAGGTTAGAGTTAATGGAGATCTTTCAGAGGTGTTCCAGATTTCGAACGGCACTCGCCAGGGGTGTCCCCTGTCCCCCATGATATTTGTTCTTTGTATGGAGGCGCTGGCGAGGGCTATTCGAAAAAACACCAATATACAGGGTCTTTGTGTAGGAGGTAAAGAATATAAATTGGCCTTATTCGCAGATGATTTATTAGCAATAATTTCGAACCCCCTAACCTCGATTCCTAACCTCTAGGCGAATTCCGCCGTTATGGAGAGCTCTCTAACTTCAAAGTGAATCTATCTAAATCGGTTGCATTAAACCTAACACTAGACCAGATGAATCTACAAGTCCTAAAATCTATATCTCCATTTGCCTGGCACCCAACACATCTTAAATATTTAGGTGTACATTTAACCAGAAAGGTCTCTGATATATACTCTAACAATTTCCCTCCGCTACTAAATAAAATACAGGCTGACCTCTCCTCCTGGGGAGCAAAAACCATTTCTTGGTTTGGTCGCATCAGTGTAATTAAGATGAATATATTGCCAAGGATTTTATATTTTCTTCAGACACTCCCAGTTGATATTCCCAGCTCCTGGTTCTTATCGCTACAACGTAAACTACGGGATTATATATGGGCGGGCCGCAAGCCGAGATTTAAGCATGAGATTTTATTTAAAAGGAAACACACAGGAGGTCTCCAACTGCCACATTTTCTCTCATACTACAAGGCAATACTACTGACTAGAGTGATGGAATGGACCTCCCACTCAGGTAAAAAGCAATGGGTAGATTTAGAACTAGCCACTATCCCGTCGGCTCACCCTGGCCTCCCCTGGTGCGAAAGACCCCCAAACACCTCACATCCTCTGGCAACCCCCATGTTCCGCTGCTGGAAGCGTCTCCGCACACTGCCCATGATCTCCCCTAACCCATCTCCCCTTATGCCTCTGTTTGATAATCCAGATTTCCCTCCAGGAATGGTTGATAACTCATTCTCCTTATGGCGCTCAAGAGGTATATCTCGAATAAATCACCTGATAAATACATCAGGCATTTTGACGTTCCCAGATATCCAGAGGGATTGGGATCTCCCAAACAGAGAAATATGGAGATACCTACAGATCAAACACTTTCTATCAAAGTTAGGATCATCATCCAAAAAATTGAGACCTAACACGCCATATGAAAATCTATGTATGGCCGACCCATACCCCAGACACGCTCTCTCAACTATTTACAAATTAATCATTGAAGAGGCCTTTCCAGCCAAGCCAAAATTCATGGTAGACTGGGAAAGGGATCTTCAGGAACTGGCGGGAGAGCATGACTGGACAGAAATACTCAGGAACACCTTTTCCTCTTCCCTAAATGTTCTAACATTGGAGACTCATTATAAGGTTCTCACTAGGTGGTACCGTTGTCCAGATCTTCTGGCGCGAATCTATCCGGGAGTCTCAAATGTCTGCTGGAGGTGTGGCAGTCACCCAGGTACAATGCTTCATATATGGTGGGACTGCCCGTCTATACAGACATACTGGAAGAAAGTAGTCGAAACTGCAGAAATAATTCTACCGGAGGAGCTGCAGTTTAGCCCAAGCTTTTGGCTACTTAACCTCATACATAGACCCCAATCTACATATAAGAAAAGCCTTTTACGACACTTACTGAGTGCTTCAAAAGCTATAATTCCAGTGCATTGGAAGACTAACACCACTCCACCAATGTCGGAATGGTGTAGCCGACTTGACCAATATATGGCATCGGACGACCTTATCTCCTCTATAGACTCTAAAGAACAGACCTTTAATGTCACCTGGCTACCTTGGTTAACCTATAAAGAATCGGAACACTACAAGTCACTAAAATGATTTCGTTTATTTTCACTCTTTATGGAACATTCCTAGAATACATAAATATGATTGTAGGAGCCACAGCACAGTCCTTCCCTCTCCCTCTCTTTCCCCCCTTGTTCCGTCTTTGTCGTCTTCTCTTTCTTTCCTAAATTAGATCTAAAGGAATCAGTATTGGTACCATTTTCAATTGTTATTTAGTCCTACTATAACTACTTGTGATATTTCAGACGCTTGTTCTATATCAGACTCTAATGCTTCTTGAAATATGTGTCCTTTTTTCTTCACACATATTGTATGTGACTTACTATGTTCCTTTGATAAAATTAATAAAATATATAGATTGCTTGTATGGTTTTGCAAACACAATAAAACTTGGGAAAAATGACCAGGAATGGGAATGGGGAGCTGGAGCACCCAGAGAAACACCATCAAATGTGAAAAATAAATTGCTATGGAACCCATGACCATTGCAGTGGTGGATACGTGGTGCCAATGCCAGGCCATTGCCTGTAGTATCCTAAGGATGATCCAGTCCCTAGTTCCAGCAGCCAGATGATGCAGATATACATACGGTATACTTAGGATGCTCAGCCAGCTCAGCTTCTCAGTAGGATGGCCATTGACCATTGATGATTATAAATCATCAATGGTTTATGGTCGATGGCAACCATTGTTGGCAAAGACAACGATGGCCATCCCTATTTCTCAGTGGTCCCAGCAGCCGTGTTCCTTTCTTGTGTCATCATGACATCGCCTGTTTAGGGGTGGGGCAAATTATTGCATTGCTATAACTCTGGGTCCTAGTGCTATACATCAGTAATGACAGTCACTGAGCCCCAATGTTAATTATCAGTTCAATTATTTGTTTATCAAGTTAAAAATGGCATACGGTCATTAGGTCGACCCTATAAAGGTCGACATGCAGTGGGTCGACCACTTAAGGTCGACATTGAAGTGAACACATGAAATAGGTCAACAAGGCTGACAGGTCGACACAAGCATTAGGTCAACAATGGTAAGGTTTTCAGATTTGTTTTGTCCCGAATGTCAACCAAATGCACGTCAACCTAATATGGGTCAACCCAATCACCCATACCCATTAAAAATAAACTTTTCAGCATCAGTTCATTCCTCAGAATGGAGGAGACAAGATGAAGGAAGCGACTAGATTGGACTGATTCCTTATTGTGGAGACAAGACAGAGAAGATAACATATGGATGAAGGCTAGAGGAGAGGCAGCTGGAGTCATGTTCCTCAGGCAGGAAGGATCATTCTCAGCCATGTGTTCCTCTCACAGCCATGTGTTCCCCTCACAGCCATGTGTTCCCCTCGCAGCCATGTGTTCCCCTCGCAGCCATGTGTTCCCCTCGCAGCCATGTGTTCCCCTAGCAGCCATGTGTTCCTCTCGCAGCCATGTGTTCCTCTGGCAGCCATGTGTTCCTCTCGCAGCCATGTGTTCCTCTCGCAGCCATGTGTTCCTCTCGCAGCCATGTGTTCCCCTCGCAGCCATGTGTTCCCCTCGCAGCCATGTGTTCCCCTCGCAGCCATGTGTTCCCCTCGCAGGCATGTGTTCCCCTCGCAGCCATGTGTTCCCCTCGCAGCCATGTGTTCCCCTCGCAGCCATGTGTTCCCCTCGCAGCCATGTGTTCCCCTCGCAGCCATGTGTTCCCCTCGCAGCCATGTGTTCCCCTCGCAGCCATGTGTTCCCCTCGCAGCCATGTGTTCCTCTCGCAGCCATGTGTTCCTCTCGCAGCCATGTGTTCCCCTCGCAGCCATGTGTTCCTCTCGCAGCCATGTGTTCCCCGCGCAGCCATGTGTTCCTCTCGCAGCCATGTGTTCCTCTCGCAGCCATGTGTTCCCCTCGCAGCCATGTGTTCCCCTCGCAGCCATGTGTTCCCCTCGCAGCCATGTGTTCCTCTCACAGCCATGTGTTCCTCTCGCAGCCATGTGTTCCCCTCGCAGCCATGTGTTCCTCTCGCAGCCATGTGTTCCCCTCGCAGCCATGTGTTCCCCTCGCAGCCATGTGTTCCTCTCGCAGCCATGTGTTCCTCTCGCAGCCATGTGTTCCCCTCGCAGCCATGTGTTCCTCTCGCAGACATGTGTTCCTCTCGCAGCCATGTGTTCCATGTGTTCCCCTCGCAGCCATGTGTTCCCCTCGCAGCCATGTGTTCCCCTCGCAGCCATGTGTTCCCCTCGCAGCCATGTGTTCCCCTCGCAGCCATGTGTTCCTCTCTCAGCCATGTGTTCCCCTCGCAGCCATGTGTTCCTCTCGCAGCCATGTGTTCCCCTCGCAGCCATGTGTTCCTCTCGCAGACATGTGTTCCTCTCGCAGCCATGTGTTCCTCTCGCAGCCATGTGTTCCCCTCGCAGCCATGTGTTCCTCTCGCAGACATGTGTTCCTCTCGCAGCCATGTGTTCCATGTGTTCCCCTCGCAGCCATGTGTTCCCCTCGCAGCCATGTGTTCCCCTCGCAGCCATGTGTTCCCCTCGCAGCCATGTGTTCCTCTCGCAGCCATGTGTTCCTCTCACAATGAAAGAAACCACCTCTCCAGCACCACTTTGGTTAAGCTTATTTTAGAACTACAATGTCTATGTCTACAGTCATAAGGTGGAACACTATAGGTCGATAGGGTGAAAAGGTCAACAGGTTGAAAAGGTTGACAGGACAAAAAGATCGACAGACAAAAGGTAGACCGGGTCAAAAGGTTGACAGTCAAAATGTCAATAGGGTCAAACGGTCGACATTCAAAAGATTCACATGAAAACGGTCGACATGAGGTATTCATGTTTTTTTTTGTGTCTTCATCAACAGGGGTCGGTCTGGACACCGTTTAAGTGTACCGCGCCCCCTCGCATGAAAGACCGCTTGTCGGCACATGTTGGCTGAATTTTTTTTTAAACCTCATGTCGACCTTTTTCTTGTTGACCTTTTGACCCTGCTGACCTTTTGACCAATAGTGGTTGACTTGTGACTGTCGACCAAGAGCCAATCTGTGAAGAGTCCGGATACCGACCACTTTTTGATAATGGTTACACTATTAGCAATGCATACAGTGTGATGTAAAAACATATCCCTTAAGGTGGCCATTCACACGCAGATTTATCTGCAGATCTGTCTGGTTGGAACAAACACATGGTTATGGATGAGAGCAAATTACAGTTGACCATTTGCTTGGAAATGCTGGAAAACTGACAAACTGTCACTCATCCATAACCATGTTTTTGTTGCAACCAGCCAGATCTGAAGATAAATCTTACTAGTGTATGGGCACCTTTAGCTGCATAAAGCACCCATTTTATATACACAAAAGTATTTTCCACTTTCCCAAAACTATCTGTACCTAAAATCGCACTGCTGTGTACTTGTACCCCAGCCTGACATGTGCCAGCTAACCCTTGCATCCGCTTTTGTATCAGTAAGCGTTTTACTGTTAAGAAAATAACTATTCGACATGCTCCACAATATATTGTACCACTTGCCTAATGTGTTAATAATTTAATTCATTGCACTGGAAAATTGGTTTAAATGTACAGATCATTCATTCCTCTTACACTCCATTATTCTGAATTAGTATCCTGTCCTTCTCTATACCTGTCTTAAACAACTGATGAGTCTCTTTCATTCAGTAAGCTGTGTATGTGTGATCATTTGTCAGAAAATCTGCAAGGGTGCACTTGTCTGTATATGAGTGCATTCACACTTCGGAGGGCACCGAACACATCTGCTTTCTATGCAGCATGGAAAATCCAGCTCCTCTACAGTAGTGGAATATCCAGTCCCGGGTTTAGAGCAGCAGCAGGATGGACCCAGTCCAGGTTTTCCTAAGATCTATTGTGAATCACTATACTGAGGGTTTGAACTGGATATGAATGGATCTCACATAGGCCCTTATTCTGATTGATGCGTACTTTTCCGCATACTTTCGGATCGCGTCTTTACGGCGTCTGCGCATGCGTGGAGAACGCTACGCGCATGTGCCACGCCTTGACTCCGTACCTGTTCGGGCAAATCCCGTACAAAACTGGTCACCGCAATCATTCGGGAAATATGGGCGTATTATGGGCGTCATGCGGAATGACACATGGGCGTAGTTTCAAAGTGGGCAAAACGGGGCGGAAACATGGGCGGACACGGGGGAGTACACTTATGTTGGAGGGCGTACATTCGGATAGCACTCCGAATGCACGCGAACAAAAAGGGAAGAAATGTGCGGTGTCCAAAAGGCCACTATTGCTTTGCGGACACCACTCGTTCCTGCGGGAGGCGAACGGACCGCCTAATGACTACAAGCATTAACACCTGAACCCAATAAAATCGACTCCTTTACTCATTACTCACTAATAGGACGCTTGTCAGTGCTTTAATTGAAACCATTGCTGCTTCAAGGAAACCTTACTAATCACCCACATATGCTGTACTTCTGACACACTTTAAACCTGCTAACAATGGACATGACTGAATATTAATACTAGCAATACACATGTGTATGCGACATGTACTAATTAAACCACACAATTGTTGTAAAGTAAAGAAATTTATTTATATACATTTCACAGTCAATGCCACTGTGATGCAATGACAAAAAAATAAAAATACCCAAAAAAACAAACCATGGCAGGAATGTACCAAAATAAATTATAATACAAAACAAATATAATTGCACACAGATGGACTCCAGCACCTCCTATGTGCCACTGCACATGCAGCCAGTGGGAAATGAGGAGGCTGCTGGCCCTTCTACAGCAGGGCAACCTGCACCTGACCATTCGACAGCAGGGCAACCTGCACCTGGCCCTTCTGCAGCAGGGCAACCTGCAGCTGGCTCATATGCACCATCAGCAGAATCATTTGGAACACAACCGGGGACTTAGCAACATCACTTCAAGTACAGCTGACAGTAATGGCAGGCAAAAGAGGGCAACAGGGGAACCAAAAAGGACATTTGAAGCAAGGGCTCATCTGGTTACCCTCAGCACGTGATTGGACATAAGAAGCTGACACACACAGTACAATGGAAGATTTGGGATGAGATAACGGTGGAGATTAATGCAGCCACAAGTTCATTTTCGACCACGTTTGGCCTTGGTAGGCTCCTTGGCCTGTGCAGCAGCTCTTCGGGCACGGCCAGATGCTGGGGCAGGTGGAGCAGATGCTGGTGAGGGGTTGGCTGGTCTACCCCTCCTGCCAGCAGGGAGTGTTGCTGGTGGTAATGCACCAGAAACGGATGACATTAGGACCCTGTTGCTGGTAACTAGCTCCACCATAAGCTCATTATGGTGGAGGAGGAGATCATTTTGGCGGGTGGCTTGCTCGGCCAGCACCTGAGCACTTGCAGCCATGGCCTGATGCGCCTCAGCCATGGCCTGCAGGCTCCCAGCGATGGCCTGCTGGGTGCTGACCAAGCTCGCCATGATCTCCTCGGTCCTATGCATCCGTTCTGATGCCAACTCTCCCTGCTGGTTTATGTCCCCAAGCATCTGGGCCAACCTGGCCAAATCGGCTTGGGCCGATGGCTGCTGCTGCACAGGCCTACCACTGGGGCCAGGTGGCACGGACTCCTCCACCTCCTGACCAGAGTCGTCACCAAGCAGTGGGGTGTCTGTGGAAAATGATAAACACAATTAGGACACATTCTAAGATAATTACTTGCACAAGTTTATGGCATGACAAATATTTACCTTCAATAAAAGACGCAAACACTTCAGCTGGGGCCTCGCTATCCATCGTGCTCACCCCCCTGACCTCCTCAAGTGATACACAGCTCTCGGCCATCAACTCCAGGGGGGTGAACTCTAGCCCTGATGGCATGGGCCCGGCCCCAGATGTCTGGCTGTGTTCCCACCGCTTGGTCATCTTCCTCTTCAGGTTGGTTTTGAAGTCCTGCCACCTGCAATGTAAGTTGACATATTGATACATGTCACTCCAGATGTTTGCTGTTGCTGCCATTGCTCTGTGCTACATATTACGACATGTGCTTAATGTCCAAAAGATAACATTACATGCAACTATGATATCAACCGTTACAATACACATTCACAATCACCCTACTCTAACTCTCAACCAAATAACATGTCAATAATGTCTGTGTATGGTAACAACCTCACCGGCCATT
Organism: Crinia signifera; assembly: GCF_055691185.1. Classification (NCBI taxonomy): domain Eukaryota; kingdom Metazoa; phylum Chordata; class Amphibia; order Anura; family Myobatrachidae; genus Crinia; species Crinia signifera. The sequence continues at coordinate 48,654,456 of NC_139221.1, read as the reverse complement.
TGCAAAATCCATCTAAGCATGAATTCAATCATTACTTGTCTATTACTGGGCACATGTATCACAAAACAACTTGCCTCTTCTTGACATGGTCGGCCTCACGAACTTGTGGCGCAACTTCATTAATCTCTGCCGTTATCTCTTCCCAAATCTTCCATCTGCGTGTGTGTGTCAGCCTCTCTGATGGACACTCAATCAAATCACGTGCTCGGGGAACCAGGATGGCAAGCTCCTGTGCTTCATATGCCTTATTTCTTGTAGTTGGTTCCTCTGTTGCCCTCTTTCTCCCCTTGCCACGTCCATGGCCACGCCCCCTGGCACGTGTCGCTGCACTTGAAGTGCTGGCCATGGTACTATCTTGTGAAGTCCCCGGTTGTGTTCCAAAAGATTCTTCTGATGGTGCATATGAGACAGCTGCAGGTTGCCCTGCTGCAGAAGGGCCAGGTGCAGGTTGCCCTGCTGTAGAATGGTCAGGTGCAGGTTGCCCTGCTGTAGAAGGGCCAGCAGCCTCCTCATTTCCCACTGGCCGCATGTGCAGTGGCACATAGGTGGTGCTGGAGTCCACCTGGTCAAATAGTTGCTGCAGCTCCTGGTCCACCTCTGGTTGTGATCCAGACATGTTAGCAACAACATTGTCACATTCTAATACACCTTTATATACTGTTTGTGTATCCTGTTTGGCGGACATCAGCGGCAGCTGCGTTCCGTGCACGAGCGTACGTCGCTGTTTTTTCGCGCCGCATACGGTGGCGGAAATTCCATTGTGTAAAACCTGGCGAAACTTCTACATGAAATACTGGTCACCAATTCTAACATTGCATAGAATCTTCTGATACACCTGTGACTATCGCACAATACACATGCTATTTGCTAGCATGACATGCCATTTGGTTCATGACTACTGTGGTATTGTGGCGTTTGATTGCAAGCTAAAAGTAGCCCAATCCCTTAGAAATTCCAGGCCACAAGTCATGCAATACTCATCACTACTGTTATAGACCACACATGTGACAGGCCTATAAATAGTGATTTGCTGCTAGAATCATTTGTCTCCAGATCTGGACTTGTCAGGGTCTAAGGTAAGCTCTTCCATGGTCCTTGTAGATATGATATCCATTAACAATGTAAGTGTATGAATGTATGCACCATTGCCTCACTGACTACAGATTGTTGGGCCAGCAAAGTCTTTGTAGCATTATTGCAACATGTCACATGTTCACTATTTCACTCACAGGTCTTAAACCTGTGTGTGTTCATCTATTGCAGGACAACATGTCCCAGCAATAGCTGGAATGTCTCATAGTACATGATGTCGGCAACAAATGCAGACACCTTTGATACTCAAGTAGTGTTTAGTAGTTCGATGTTGTAAGCATCTGTGTGTTTAGGACGGTGTGTATTGAGTTCATATTATTGTTACATCATTATAGAGTCAAATGGATCTTCGGGATTTTACAGGGCGGCCATCTATTGTACGTATTGAAGCCTACAAATCTATTTGTAGTGGGATATGGCCATTATGTGCATAGGTGCATCAGTATTTATGTTCATTTCTTTATAGGTTGCTGAAGCAATGCTGCGGGACATGGAAAGGAGGCTAAGGTCACTTGCGGCTCTCCCCACTCGTCGGCCAAGGAGGCCAGGATGTGCTAGAATCTATCGCACACGGGTGACTCTGTTTGCTATGCCCGATGATAAGGTACTTACTAGGTACCGGTTACCGCCACATGTCATTCTGGATCTGCTCTCGTTAATTGAGAGTGATCTGGAACCTCTACACGGGATCACGACAGCAATTCCGCCTCACACACAGCTGCTGGCGGTGTTGCATTTCTGCGCCTCAGGATCATTCCAACAAGTAGTGGCAGTACTTGCTGGAATATCTCAGCCGGCCTTCTGCCGAATCCTGAGGCGTGTGACGTCGGCCATGTTCAGGCGCAAGGGGCACTTCATGGCCATGACATTTGCCACCGAGACCCTGCGCAGAAGCCAGCAGGCCTTCCATCAAATTGCTGGCTTCCCTAATGTGATAGGGGCTGTGGATGGCACCCATGTACCATTTGTGCCTCCATCTCGAAGTGAGAAGATATATAGGAACCGCAAATTGTTCCACTCACTGAACGTGATGGTGGTATGTGGCCCATCCATGGAGATTCTCGCCTTCAACTCGAAGTTTCCCGGAAGTGCCCATGACTCTCATGTCATCCGACAAACCGGGATATGGCAAAGACTACAAGAGCTGGAAGGCCGTGATGCGTGGGTTCTGGGTGACTCCGGTTACCCATGTACGCCCTGGCTACTTACGCCGTACAGCTACCCAGCACCGGGCCCACAGGAGGCATTCAATCGGGCGCATGTTGCCACCAGGCAAGTGGTGGAGCGCTCAATTGGCCTTTTAAAGGGTCGATTTAGAGTGCTCCACCGCACTGGTGGTGACTTACAGTATGCGCCTCAAATGGTGTCGAGGATCGTGGGCCTGTGTATATTTTTCCACAACATTGCTGTGCGGCGTGAGATACCCTTTGATGAGTGGGAGGTACCATCTGAGCCGCAAGATCCGCCCATGCGCCCATCCCGCGCCCCTGAATGCCGGAGGGGATACCAGCTGCGGGACTCTGTGGCGCAAAGATACTTCAGGTACATTTTATCTAGTGGACCAGAACACACCAATTGTTGTAAAAATCACCCCTTCAAATAAGTACAGTGTGGTAGTTGTCAGTGTTACAAAACGACAATTAGCCAGCCTGCCCTCCTAATGGCAAAGAAATAGGAGATATTTATCATATGTGCTTAGTTTTGGGGGAAGTACAATATAGGTGCTCATTATTATACCTTGTACAAGGGATCTTATGTGTTTGTTATATCTTCATTATTGTAGTTGATACTATCCCTGATGACTGGTGAGTACATTGATTTATTCTCTAATGTGTTGGGGATTTTTTCCTGTGTTGATGTATGATTTGTTTGCAGATATATATATATATATGATATTTCAATTTATTAACATGTTTAAACATTTCAAGGAGCAGGCAGCCAGGCAGGCAGGCAGGCAGCCAGGCAGGCAGGCAGCCAGGCAGGCAGCCAGGCAGGCAGCGCTGGTGTATAATGCTGGTCTCAGGATACCTGCAAGTATGTGTATGTGTCTTTTAAACATAAATGTACGCATACACATAGATGCATAGAGTAAGTAATGCTAAGTACAGCTAGGCGTTGCTAAGCTATAGCACGCGTTGCTTGGCGGAGCGAGGCCTTATTGGATTTGCTAAGTGCATACACACTGTGTTTTATATATATCAGATTTGCTCATTCCCATACATCAGCACTACTGTTTTTAAGGCATGCGAAATTGTCACCATTTGTGTTGGCGCAGAGACGCTGTTCATGTAAAGATGAACAATAAAGTTATTAACACAAATAACTGTGATAAACCAATGACACCACCTGATTGGTTGATTGATGCCATTGTTAACATGGCGGAGACACGCAGGGCAGAGCCATTTTCGCCTGCGGAGCTCAGGGCTCTGGTCTCCGTCATGGAGACAAGGCTGGGCCGTGCGGGGCCCTTTATCACAAATGGCCAGAAGCGGCGGGCCTATGCTGCGGCAGGGCGCCGGATTTACGCCCGCACCCGGGTGCGGAGGAGCCTCGGTAAAGATGAACAATAAAGTTATTAACACAAATAACTGTGATAAACCAATGACACCACCTGATTGGTTGATTGATGCCATTGTTAACATGGCGGAGACACGCAGGGCAGAGCCATTTTCGCCTGCGGAGCTCAGGGCTCTGGTCTCCGTCATGGAGACAAGGCTGGGCCGTGCGGGGCCCTTTATCACAAATGGCCAGAAGCGGCGGGCCTATGCTGCGGCAGGGCGCCGGATTTACGCCCGCACCCGGGTGCGGAGGAGCCTCGGCCAGCTCGAGAGGCGGTGGTCGGACCTCCGCAGGCGCCAGCCCCAGCTTCTCCAGCAAATTAGGGGCGAGATAGCTGATTGTGAGTATTTTAGCTATGAAATTTCGCACTTACATCATACCATCTATAAACAATAAAATGTGTCTCATGATAAGTGGGTGTCCATGGGTTTAAAAGTCCATAGACTGTTATGTGTGCTTCTTCCTGGTTAACATGCAGTCATGTGGCTTTTATATGTAATGACATAGCATTCATGATTCAGATGCATACAATGTGCCAGATCTAATATGTGTTCAACATTGATAAATGCCAGGGTTGTAATGATTGAACAAATTACTAACAATCACATAATAACTTAAATGTCACATTTTGGAGTCCATTAACAGTAAGGAGCTACTTTCAAGCATCGTTTGCCAACATTATCACCCTTCCATGTATGTCTTGTTATGGATTATTACATGTGCCCCAATGACCCGACATTGACCATGATTTTGTTTTCTACCACACAGCACGAGCCCGAGCACGACAGGCACGGGAGCAGGCCGAGGCTGCCCTGGCGGAGGAGCAGGCGCAAGAGCGTGATGAGGAGGTGGCGGCGAGGGTGGAGGAGGAGCAAGTGGAGGAGGAGGAGGAAATGGTGGAGGAGCAAGTGGAGGAGGTGGAGGAGATGGTGGAGGAGATGGTGGAGGAGGTGGAGGAGATGGTGGAGGAGGTGGTTGAGGAGGAGGAGGTGCCTGAGGAGGTGGTGGTGGAGGAGGTGGAAGAGGAGTTGGTGGCAGAGGAGGAGGTGGAGGAGGTGTTGGTGGCGGAGGAGGAGGTGGAGGAGGTGGTGGTGGTGGTGGAGGAGGTGGTTGTGGCGGAGGAGGTGGAGGAGGTGATGGTGGCGGAGGAGCTGGCGGAGGAGGGGGCTGAGGAGGCCACGGTTGCCCCAGAGGTGTCAGAATCCGAGGGGGAGGAGGCGTGTGAGGCCCCGGAGTCCCAGCAGATCGGTATGTTTACATAATGCTTCATTCATGAAGTAGTTGGACTGGTATTTGTTATGTAGCACTGGTGATTAAAAATTTTGGTACAATACTATTAATACAGACCCCAAAGTGGGTAGCTACAGATACTGGTACGGGTTAGATGGGGTGTCCAAGGCATCCCTTTCATCCAGGACACCTCTGAATTACACAGGTTTGTGGGATGGCTTGGAGCTCCATTTTGACTGCCACATAACCGTTGTAGTTAAACAGGATCCTGGAGTAAAGGGATGAGTGGATCATTTGTGGATTAAATTCACCTGCTGCAAGCCTCGATTCTGACCCATCATATAGTGGAATCTATATTGTTGTTGAATGTTATTTATAAACTATAGGATGTATGCTATAAATGGAGTATGGGCCGGCCTACCTTGGAATGGAGTCACAAGTTGCCAGTGTCCCTGGAGCCTCCTCTACCTAAACACCCCCTGTAGTTCAGATTGTTTTTTTGCCCTCACAGAATTGTAGGTTGGTTTAGACTGAATTATGATTTTGAGGATGTGTACTGTGCATTCCTGACATTTGCATAACTCCCATGCCACGAACCATCACTGAACTTAGACTGAGGAGATTGTGACAAGTTCTTATTGACGGAGGCCATGACATGCTTGTAATTGGTTAGTCATGGGTGGGTTGTAAATGAGAAGAAACACTATGACTGTTATGTCTTCTGCAGAGTAAAGGGTAGAGGGAAAAAAACACAGTATATAGTAAATAAGTTTGCATGTATGTATATATGTGTGTGTCATATCTATTTATCTATGTGTGTCTCTATCTCTCTACATATATATATATATATATATACACATGTCACCTAGCATTTCTGCAATTTATGTAGCAGTATGTGAAATGTATGCATGAATATCATGACTAATTTTTGCCCCTTTGACATGCCCACAGATGACACAACACCGGCAGATGAGGGGGTTCGTGGGGCCCTCCTGCGTGCAGAACACCATTTAAGATTACTACTGGCGGATCTGCAGGACCTGCGCGATTTACTTATTTAATGTTTTTTTTTTTTTTTTTTTTAGATTTAATTGTTAATTGTTCTTCGTAATAAATAATTTATGCAAGTTCAAAGTTGTTGGTTTTCTTTGCACATTAAACAGTATATGTGTAGATTGTTTACAATATTTAACACAGGGTCTAATACAAACCATTGCACTTCAATTGCTGTAAGGGTTAATGTGTGCAATGCATGTGTTAGGCATGCTTGTAAGGATATATTGGCATCTAATTGATTCCAATTCCAAATAAGCATTTTTTTATGAGGATAGGTAATTGAATAAGTGGGTCATGTGATGTATTGCAGAATTGACATAATAGTGGGTTGTTTGGCGTAAATACACCGCTTACGTGCGGTAGCACCGCTTGGCTCCCGTTCGGATGCGGTATTCCCGAGCATACTCTGTAATACTCTGTTATACCGTGCAGAATTTGACTGTTTCCCCCGCACACGCATGGTTTGTATGTCGTCCGTAAACACGCCCTGTTCTTAAAGAGTGAGTCCGTCCGAATGCGGAGGACCCGTGGGCGTTTCTACGGACGATGGCCGCACGCGGCAGAACACCGTGGCGTGCGGACCGCTCCGTAAGAATGCGGGAATATCCGCACCGATCAGAATAAGGGCCCTAGGCTGATCTCCTGTTCCAAACTCCACACTCCCAGTTATTCTTCCTTCCAGATTCTCCCGAGAACATGCAAACATAAAATAAAAGTACATATGGTGAAGTATGTCCAAACAATCTGGGTCAACAAGGATGGGATATTTCTAAAGTTCTTTCTTATAACCCGTGTATGGATATCTTCTTAATGGGATCACCACGTGTGCTGATTTCAGAATGGTGCTTACAATGTAGCTTACATTAAGGAGTTGTTACCCCCACATATAAAGGTTTCTTTGCTTTTGTATAGTACTGTCAAAGAATTGGTAATTCAGATAAGGGATGCTCACTTGTATGCTTACATATATGGACGTCTTTCCACTCGCATCAAGGTTTCTTTTGAAAAAACGGCTTCTCAATTTTGTTGAGTTAAAATCCAAAAAACATTTATTCACATTTAATAAGAGAAAACATACCATATGGTAACTGGTGCCAGATGTCCCAAACAAGACCAACCAACCGAGGATAAGATGGAATATCCGGGAATTTTACCTCAGGTAGGTGGTTGCTAAGGCTCCCACGATCTCAAATGGACAAAAAAACAGACACTGCACAAACGCGTTTCGACCTTAGAAGGCCTTTATCAAGGTGGTGTCATTCCTTAACCTGCTGGGGTTTAAATACCCACTCTCAGAAGGAGCATATCCAGTGGGCGTGTTCTCAATTATCCCTAGTTATCCATTCCATGACACAAAATGGTACTGCAAATGACATGATTATAAATAAAGTGCATACATATATTTTATATCTACATTTATATATAAACAACATTGCAAAACATGATTTTCTTAATAAAGACCTCCGAGACCGGAAGTCCTAATATGGGCATAGTTCCCGGAACTATGTCCGCTCGTGTAACCTTTAAAAATATCCCTCTAGGTATCGCTGACCTTTATCAGATGTTCCCCCTAGGGTAAAAGTACGGGAGTACTATAAGGCGGTCCATGATGTAATTACAACCAGGGGGTGTATCGCCATTTGATGCGGCGATGTTTGAACGCACCGCCATTAAGTGGTGCACCTATAGCGCTGGCCTGTGGAATGCATGGCCAAGACCATACTTACCTACCCTCCCGGAATGGCCGGGAGGGTCCCGCAAATCGGTTCTTCCTCCCGGAGGCCCAGGAAGAAGGGCAAGTCACGTAACATACATTTAGCGATGCTTGCATACTGTCCCAGATCCTGTGGGAGACAGACATTTTCTGGGCAGTGTACCGCACCCATGGAAGAGTGAGCACCACTCCCACATTCTGCCCACTTCTTAGAGAATAAGGCAGAATGGAGAGCTAAACAGAGTTTGCCAGGCATGCCCTATTCCCCACTGCTCTACAGGGGGGACTCCCAACTGCCCCAAGTAGGGTGCAGGACAGTCTCCCCCAAAAAACAGAACTGTCCTACAAAAATCAGGACTTTTGGGAGGTATGACATGCATGTAGCGTTAAGACTAGGATATACATGTAGCATAAAAAAAAGTATGGCCATTGTTGCCATTGCCATCGATGGTTGCCATCGATGGCAATAATGCAACTTGCTACCGATAGTGCTAAACTATGCAATGGATGACCATGGATAGTTTTACCTATTGTTATGGACTGTTGGCCTGTGAGCCAAACAAAATACGGGCGGGGCTTCACTGGTGTCGGGGGCGGGGCTATGTCCGGTGCCCTGGCACTTTGAAAGAAAAACAAAGCAAAACATTGTTTTGCTGTGCCATCGATGGAAAGAAACCATATGGTTCTCCCCCATCGATGGCAAAAGTATTCAAAATCGGCCATAAACCATCGATGATTTAGAATCATTGATGGTTGATGGCCATCCCTAGCCTAAAGAAAAGAATACTCTTGTAGCATAAAGCCAATAAGATACATTTAGCATAAAACAAGCCAGGATATACTTGCAGCATAAAGACCCCAGCATACATTTATTATAAAACAAGGATATACTTTTAGTACAAAGACACGGATACTCACAGAGTCCTAATTTCTATTCCTGCTGCAAAGGAAAGTCATTCAAATTTGCATATCGTAGCATTCAGTACGAGGCCCAATGGTGGGAGTTTATACCGTGTGACCTTTAGGTAAAGCAGATTTATGGATAGGCTGGTAACATATAAATGTCCCCACGCTGCAGTGTACATTACCGAGATTGATAAAAATTGGAGATGCAAGCATCTGCCCTTGAACTAATAATCTAAAATGGCAAATGCAGACAAATGTAATACGCAAGAAGTGTGAAGTGAAGACAAATGAAGCACCTGTATGACACATGCTCCGGGATATTAGCAAAGAGGTGAAACATGAAATAGGCCAAATGATGAAGAATCTGCAGGTGCTGTAGGAAGTGAATAAAGCATACTTGCCTACTTTTGAAAACTAGTTTCAGGGAGATTATAGTTGGTAGTAGAATTTTGCACAGCGCCCCACTGAGGGGGGGCGTGTCATACTCCACCCAAAGGGCATGTCTAGTTTCATATATGGAGAGATTGAGATCTGAGAGGAATCTTTTAAAATGACTTAGATCCAAATGTAGATGAGCCCCAAAGCAGTTAGTAAGAGCTACCGCATACCTCCTAACTTTTAGGTTTCTTGAGGAGGGACAAAGTCACGCGCCGAAGTCGCACTGCCGAAATTAGGGGCGTGGCTTGTCGGTAAAGGGGGCGTGCCCTATAATTGCTTCGTCCCATGAGGCCCCCATTTTGCCGCTGTGGGGGCATGACCCAGAGGCTCTGTGAGTGTCTAGCCATGCCCCCAGCCCCTCTAGCATCTATTTAGCGCTGGTCAGAAACTGACAGGGTGGACTCCCGTGGTAATTGGGACAATTGGGAGGTATGCTACTATATTTGCTAAAGGGCTGGGAAATGGTGCTGATGATTCAATGTAAATGTATCTATCTCTCATTCCTTTTTCCCCCACAAATGTAACAGTGTAATGTGGGCTAGGTGAAATGAGGGAGATTGCTAGACTAATGAGGGAGAGAGGGAGATTGCTGCTGTTGAGTCTCCTGTAGAATGCAGGAAAGTAGGCAACTATGGAATAAAGTTTTAGAACGATGCAACTACTGTAGCTCAGAATCATGGGAAACATAGTCCATTGCCTGGGAACCGTGCAGAATAGAGTTCAGCAGCTGCCACAGCCATAACAATCCCAAATGCGGAGCAATAAAGGCAGCAAATAAGATATAGGAATAATAAAGATAAACCGAAAAAACCCCTGAAGGTAAAGAGCGAGATGTTGTAGGAGCAAACGTATTCACTGCCATATAATAAAGAACATACTGTACTTGAAGTACACTGCAATTTTCTGCAGAACGTACCCATGCAATATATTAACTCTGCTGCATAAAATATATCACACCTGGGCCGTGCCAGTAAAACAGAACATCTTTATTTAAATGATTTGTCTGCATCGTTAACAAGCTCATTTGGATTTTATTTGGCCATACCAGCAGCCAGATGCTCATCTCCACATGAATGGATAAGCATTTCTGCTCAGTTCCATTACCCTACTCTGTGACAGTGCATTCTTTTATGGGAACGCTGAGAATAATCACACTGTCTGCATCCAAACAGCCTGGCTGTACACTACACCATGTAAATATGCATGCTTATTTCACCTTTATATACAGATGTAAAGAAGATCAAACACACTAGAATTTCACAACCTCTCAGTATGTGGCCTGACAAAGGGGGTCATTCAGACCTGCTCGCTATGATGTGTGTAAATATGTTGCCTAGCGAGCAGGTAAATGGAACCGCGCCGCATGCGCGCCCACCCTGCCGATTGAATGTCCGCGCTATGATGCGCGTGGATGTGTACGCTTACAGAGGAGAAATCATCCGATGCTTATACTAGCCTATACTTACTTTCCTCATGGGCGGTTCCTGGTGAATTCAGGGCGGACGCTGATGTCATGTGACATCATATGGCCGTCCCAAGCAGACAGAGGCACGCCTGCATTCGCAGGTGTTCCCCACCCTTTCCATGGGTGTGCCCCCCCCCCCCCCTGCCTGTTACTACTTTTGCGAATGCCCTGGCGAGGTGTTCGCTCTGGGGCATGAGCGCCTATGTGTGTGCGCACACCCGCACTATCCCAAAAGGGAACAAATTCAGACTTGTAAAAACAGGTCTCAATTAGCCCTAAAATCATAATGGGATGTCACTGTGTCACGTTCAAGACTTTCCACATGCCCGGGGCATGTTTTCCGCTTTTGCCCCTTATCCCCTCCCATTGAAATAAGCACTTACTCACTCTCACCGCTGCCTGTTCTTCTGGGCACAGCAACACTGATCAGGACATATCTTCCAACTCTATGACATGTAGGACAATGCTGTCATGATTGGGACGGTATATAGAATCGTTCCACTGTCGACCTAAATACCATTATAAAACCATCATGTTTCTTTTTGGTCATTTTGAGGCATACTGTACTCAAAATGGGTTTGATATGGAATATGGAATCCCGGCATTCAAAATCCCGACGCCGGAATCCCAACCGCCGAAATCCCGACAGGGGGGGGGGGGGGGGATGGGCGTGGATCGCGCCCCCCTTGCATATTCGCATGTGCAGGGCTTCTGTGCGGGTGTCTTTGGCGACTTGCATAGTTTTTGTGGCGCTTACACAGTGGGGGGGGGGGGGGGGGCGGCATGGAGGCAAGCAGTGGATGTTCGCATGCGATTGCCCACAAAAACACTTGGTGCGCCCAGGTAAATGGGCGTCCCCATGCGAACGCAGACATCCACCTGCCTTCCAGGGGTGGGCCACCCGCCACCCGCCCAGTTCTCGGACTCGGATGCCGCAAGTCTAAGTCAGCCCAGACTGACTTGGATTTGCAATCATGGGAAGAATCATTCTTATGATTTTGCCTCCGCAGGCTACCCTGCGAATGGAAAACATTGATTCGCAAAGTGGCAGGGATGTTCGAAGCGTGGCAGGAGGCAGGCATTTGCACTCCTGGCGGGTGGCGTTAGAATGCTCGCTATGCAGTGAACTTTCGCTTCTTAGGGCAGTATTCAATGTGAAAGTTCTCCATGCATGGAGAGCGTTTTATTTCGCTCTCCATGCACTCTCCATGTTCCGGAGCCTCCTGCTCCCACTATTTAATGTTTTGAAGACTCGCCGCCACTCGCGGCGAGTCTTAACCCCTGCAGCGGACGAGCGTCCGCGGCAGGGAGCTTTCAGGGAGCCGGGGGACGGAAGCAGCCAGAGAGATTAAAGTCTCCCTAGCTGCTCCAGAGGACTGTGGAGGGGAGGGGGGCTCTCCGGAACCCAGGCAGCACAGGCTGCCCCCCCCTATAGCCAGCGGGGGACCCAGTATTCACTGCACCCGATCGTGCATATTAACGATCGGGTGCAGTGAATATATGAATATCTAATGAGCGGCTCGAGCGCTCCGGCGCCCCCTGCTGGCTGCACTGTGTAAAAAAATTTTTTTTTTTAATTAAATATATATTCATGTGCTATAAGCACATGAATAAAAATAACATGCCCCTTCACAGAAAAAAAAAAACTGATTTTTTGACACCAAAATTAAAACAAAAACCTTTTAGTTTAAAAGTTCACATTCCAGCTCTCCATCAAAAGATGGAGAATTCCTACACGGAGAGACACAGAGAAAATCACTTAGAAAGACGGAGAATATTTCACATTGAATAGGGTTGCTCGCTTTTGGAGAGCAAAATGCTCCGTCCAAGGCGAACAAAGCACAAATTCTCCACAAAACACGGAGAACTTTTCTCATTGAATATTGCCCATAGCCAGCCAATCAGAATTGGTTCCATTGTACGTAATGTCATTACAATGTGTGGCCCCGCGGGTCGAGAGGTCGGCCCTCAGATCAGATGTGCTGCACGTCTGATCCATCGGCTTTCATTGCCGTCATAAGCAGATTGTATGCGCTTTTTAAACACATACGATTGCTTGTTCGACCGCTCCACAACCTGCATACCATCAGGTCGTATGCAGGTCGTCCCATTGTATGGCCAGCCTAAGCCATGCCATGTAGTATAACTTATCAATATGTTCTTTACATTTATTTACAAACACAGCGAGAAGGCCAACTCCCTCTGTACCAGAGACGCAGGGCTGTGACCTCACCGCACAAGAATACGTATTAAATACTGTATGTAAAATTGCAGATGAAACACAACGGAACATGGTATGTAATCAAGCCGCGGCTGCTGCATCATAGCACTTTATATACAAATTTACACCCATTCACACATAGACGAGCAAGTGTTACAATATCACAGTAATCAGTGCAGTCTTGTTACGTAGTTTTGTTGTGCATGATTTAATTTGCACAACTAAGATGCACATTCCAAAGAAAAAGATGCTTGACATGAGAAGAACACGAGACTTGGCGCGCCGCTACTTGCATGACTGAGGTGAATGTGTACGATGTAGGTAAGGCCATTGACCATCGATGATTTAAAATCAATGATGGTTTATGGTCGATATAGAATAGTTTTGCCATCAATGGGGAAGATTCAGATGGTTTCCCTCCGTCAATGTCAAGAATTAAAGAATAGGGTTTTTTCCCCAAAGGACACCCGTGAAGACCCACCAGATGTTTTGATTGGCCCACAGGCCAATAATTCAGAGAAAATGGATGACCATTGATAGGTAAAACATTGTTGGTTATAAATAGCACAGTATGTAACTATCGATAGCCAGATGCTATCAATGGCAACGATGGCCATCCCAAGTATGATGACAAATCTGTCGTTTTTAGACTGATCTAGAAACAAATGTATAAAGCACAATTGGCCCGTGACGGGTTGCAGCATCTGCTTTGGCATATAGCACTTGCTGGGAAACATAACTGTGCATGCCAACGGTATGTGAATGTACGCACTTCCATGCATTGGGCACAGTATTGCCTGGTCTGATGATTTAGTATTGCTGCTGTCATAGATCATACAAGGAAGCAGATGGTGACAGTGCGATAAGTAGGGGAGAGAGGAGCCCACTGTGCTGTAATATGTCCTGATCATCATTGGACTTCCCTTTGGCTAAAGGTACAAATACTCATTTTGCCTGACTGCAACATCTCTGTGATGATCACACTAAACGACACTACACAAATGGATGTTTGCAATATGAGTAAAGTTGGTGAAATAACTAAGTAATAATATCAATTCCTTTTACTATATAATTGAATGCTAACTATGGGCCAGATTCAGGGGCACATTTACTAAGATGGGAGTCGGTTGCTATGGGCAACGTCCCATCTTTAATCGAACTCTCATCTTAGTAAATTTACCCCTTCAGAGTTGTAAGCTAATGCAATTGCGAATTCCTAGGTTATGGAGCTATCACCCAGAACTGAAATGAGATGCCCACAGGACCCATTGCAAACACAGGTTTGCAACTTTACCCTATACGGGGCGACTGTCGCCGGGAGCGCGCTCCCACGACCTGCCCTGGGGTGGTCGCTGGTCGGAGGAGTATGCTCCTGCGATCAGCTGTTTCCCCCGGCAGAGAGTCTCATTTTTATCAGCGACCATCTCTGGTCACAGATGAAAAAGGGACACTGAGCGATACATTCCTACCGCGGCGCATCTTCTTCAGCATACCGTAGCTCTGGGTCCGGCCCTATGTTCCCCTATGATCCCCAACTGACAAAAGTGGGCTACGGTTTGCCTCTATTTTCTACAGAGAATCAACAAATAACAGAAAGTGATGGACATTAACCCTTTGAGTGAGAGACGTGCAAAATATCCTCTAACAATATCAGCGTCGCTCACATTTGTTATATAAATTCAAAATAAGAAATGTTGTGTAAAAAAAAAGATTATATTTCCTATATATAAGATGACCAACATTTTACAATGAAAATGAGGACACAAATAAATTGAAGAAAAAAAATATTGTAAATAAAAGAAACAAGGAGCAAACCTAAATAGAATAGCAGGGTGGGCAGTATTAAGGGCAATAAAGGAGGACACTTTTCGTGGGAGGACAGAACTTACAGAAGAAGGACTGTCCTCCCTAAAGGAGGACGGTTGGTCGCCTTAAGGTAAACATTGCAGGTCATTTCACGAATAAAAATTTTGCTTGGAAATTTTCACATCTATTTTGACAAATTCACTTGGCACTCACAGGGTTAAACTATTCCACAGCATATTACAATATTCCTCATTCGGTGTGGCACGGTTTGAGGCTACAGTATGTCCACATGGAGACATTTCCTGTGGATTGTGCGAGTTTAGCAGCGGATCAGAGTGTGAAAATGATGCTTCTATCACTTTGCCCCATCCTTCACGCTCCAATGCTTCAACATCGCCCAAAATAGAACATCTATAGACAAGAAATTTACTTAACCAATCAGAATCTACTTCTTACTTATATAGCCCCTTCTAGAAGATAATAGATAGTCTCTGATTGGTTGCCCATAGCAACATCCTATGTGAAATAAAACTCCCATCTTAGTAAATATCCCCTGCTGTCCATTAAAAGACAGTTTTTTTTTTTTAACGTTACAGTACTTAAAAGTCGAACCAAACTCAAAAATTGCAAATACTTTAAGACCTCATCTTGTAAAATATGTGAATAAAGGATGACTTCCATCAGTTCTGCGACATTAGCTTGGCTGGCATTGATATTCCATGATGATATCTTCCATTGGCATCACTATAATGAAACATGCAGTGTGCAAAATAAATTCTATGCCAAAAGTGCTCAGCTCTGATTAGAGAGAGCGAGGGCTGCCTAGGCATGAGGGAATATAAGAGTCGGTGCAGTTTGAGATGGTATGACAAAGATAGAAATCAGAGTGTCACTTACCCATAGAAGTGCAGTGTAGATGGGGTAGCCAATCAGGTGTAGTAGGGGTGGTAGCTTAGGTGGAGGTATATAAGAGGTAGTCAGGTGATCCATCTTCCTCTTGAGTCTGGATTACCACCCTCCCTCCCTTGTGCTAACCTACCACAGGGCCTTTCGGCCGTCACCCAAATTTGGCTCTCATCAATTTTAATATAAATTGGCGGGAGGGCGCTCTCGATCAGCAGTCCAGTTTGAAGTACAGGTGGTCACTGTGAGGTATTGCCACCCTCTGCCAGGAAGGCTGGTGAGTTCTGCCCCCGAGGGGGGACGCAGGACACTTTTAGAACTGTCCTCATTAGGCCCTAGGAGGGGCGGCAAGACAGTCACAGCGCAGGCTGGCTTTGAATTCAATGGGGGCGGTTCCTCGCCCTAGTTACAAGTTGGGGCGTTGTAGTCGCCGCCATTGCTAACGTTTATGACTGGCTGGTCGTCAAGCGCTCTCTAGGCCATCCCTTTCAATAGGGTCATACCACAATAAATACCCTTTACCTTTTTAAACTTATGCAGTGGTTGTCCGTGTCGTTATTTCAGGTCACGTGTCCGTGTGAGTTATTTCAGGTCATGTGTCCGTGTGATTTACTGCTAGGGGTAATCAAGGTTTAAGTTGAAAGAAAAGGTTCATCTAAATAATGCATTAGACGCCTTATGTATTTCTAATAGGTTTTATATATATAAATAGTTACTATAGATCATATATGCCGACTTTTTTAAACTCCTCTCTCCGGGAGAAGCCCGGAGAGGAGTGAAAGCAGGGCTGGACGAGGCTTCGTTTTGGGGGCGGGACGAGGCTGACGTCACCAAGCCCCGCCCCCACGTCCGGCAGGCGCATTAATTAACGGGTCTGTGGATGGGGGGGAGGGGTTAAAATGACGCGAAATGATGCAATTCGTGTCATTTTAGCCCCGCCCCCTCCCTACAGACCCGCAAAATTTTTATCGCAGGGAAGGGGGGAGCAGGGGCTGTTGCTACAATGCAGGAGACTTGCCCACCTTCCCAGGGGGCCGGGAGGGGGACCCAATTTGCTGGACCCTTCCGGCCATTCTGGGAGGGTAGGCAAGTATGATATAGATAGACCAAGTACAGAAACATTACTAAAGCATTGGCGTGCCTTGGTCACCATGGTTTCATCTCCCCTTCCAAAGGATTTTTAGAGGGGGGTTTCCAAATATAATCCAAAATCTCCCACTCTGCATTGGAGTAAATACGGGAGTCTGGGGGAGAGGTAACAGCCCCTACAGTATGGGATACAGTATTAATATGTAACAGTGCAGCTGGTCTATAGTATAGGCTGTTTCAAACATTTCAATAAGATAATAGTCAGGAAATGTTTAAACATATCATAAAGTCTAGAGAATGGCACTCCTGCGCTGTGTGTTGACTTGAGATTTTTTCCGCGGTGCACAGACAAAGTTGGAAAGGTTCCAACTACAATATACGCCAGCAACGTAGGCACTCGTCGGACTTATCGCAGACAATAAATAATGGACATGGCGGTCACCAAGTAAGTTGCTTGAAATACTTGGTGGCTGCCGTGTCCATAATTTATTGTCTACGATAAGTCCGACGAGTTAGTACGTTGCTGGCATATAAACATATCATAATATATAAATACACAAACATAATAGAACCAGTACTGCACTTTTTAAGTTTACAATCTCAAACTTCATGGTAAGGCTCCTGTCTCTTCCTCCTGACAGCTGCTCTCTGGTCCAATGCGATGTTTGAGGGCAGTAAATGTGATATAAGAAGCTGGTACACTAGGCATGTGCAGCAGCTCTACTATGTCCCTTACACTGTATGGTGTGGTGGCAGCTCTATTGATCATATTATATACCAGCTATTGTTGTCATAATTTAAGGCACTTGCCAAGAGAATGGGGGGTTTCCGAGCAACCAGAACCCCCCCCCACTGCGTTTGCCTATGCCTTCACATACCCTTCAACATCTAAAGAGCAAAAACCAGTATAAATTCAGAAAGTGGCGTGGTCATGGGTAAAGGGGGCATGGTCATGTTCCCTTTCCTATACTTACAAAGGTACAGGCCATAAAAAAACTGTACTGTACCTACCAAAGAGGTACAGTTGGAGGGTATGCCTTCACCAGAATACGTGTGTCATTGCTGTTATTGTGTCTATGTTTATGTGCGTAGGTGCAGTAGTTGTCATGTATTGTATAACCTAGTACAGTGATTTTCAACCTTTTTCAGGTCGCGGCACACCAGACAAGACTTCAAAATTGCCAAGGCACACCAACATTTTTTAATCAGATATTCCAGATATTTTGCATACCATAATGCCAGTTACATGTTATATCACACACATTAATGGCCATTACAAGTTATGCCACACATCGTGATGCCAATTACAAGCTATGCCATATACCGCAATGGCCATTACACATTATGCCAGGACTCAACAAATTTCTTGCAAACGAGGGATAATATGGACAGTGCGCGCCGAAGGCGCGCGCCAAATTTTTAACATAATGCCAACACACCGCACACCCGTATACCACATGCCATAATGGCCATTACATGTTATGCCACACACCGTAATGCCCATTGCACATTTTAGTGAACTTTGTAATTCCGATTACACATAAGCCCACACATGATGCCCATGACATACTATGTAACACTCCGCAATGCCCATGACATACTATATAACACTCCGCAATGCCCATGACATACTATATAACACACCGCAATGCCCATGACATACTATATAACACACCATACACATTTGACACATAAGTGCCACTTACCTACATGCTCAATGCCAGGGGCTTCATGCTCGATGCCAAGGTGGACTGAATTTGCTCGTTGCCAAGGGGGACAGAACTGTGCAGTGGCCCACTCCTGGCTCCCGTCCGCTATTTGCAATTCAATGCACCGCCAGTAGTGTGCAGCAGGGAGGGAGGGTGGGAGCAGTAGGGTGAGAGGGTATCTGCAGTGGGGTGGGAGGGTGGCTGGGAGGGTATCTGCAGTGGAGTGGGAGGGTGGCTGGGAGGGTATCTGCAGTGGGGTGGGAGGGTGGCTGGGAGGGTGGCTGGGAGGGTATCTGCAGTGGGGTGGGAGGGTGGCTGGGAGGGTATCTGCAGTGGGGTGGGAGGGTGGCTGGGAGGGTATCTGCAGTGGGGTGGGAGGGTGGCTGGGAGGGTATCTGCAGTGGGGTGGGAGGGTGGCTGGGAGGGTATCTGCAGTGGGGTGGAAGGGTGGCTGGGAGGGTATCTGCAGTGGAGTGGGAGGGTGGCTGGGTGAGTGCAGGAGGGTGGGAGAGTGGGTGGGAGTACACCATACTAAGTTAGCCAGCCGATGGTTAGCCGGCCCGCTCACCTCACTCCCCCCCACCTCCTCCTCCCAGTGTGCGTCTGTGTGCAAACCCCCCTCCTGCCTGTGCTTACATGCCGACGACCCCTCCCTCCTGTCAGTGTGCGTCCAGTGTGCCGCTCACGGCTCCTCCGCTATGTACGGGAGAGAGACGTGCTGTGCTGATATGTAATATTCATATCTCCCGCTGCTGGACCACTAGCCAATGGGCGCTCGCGGTCCAGCAGCCACCAGTTGATTGGCTGCTGGACCGCAAGCGCCCATTGGCTAGTGGTCCAGCGGGATATATGATTATTGCATAGCAGCACAGCAAGTCTCTCGAGTCCCGGACAGTGCACAGCGGGGGAGCCGTAAGCGGGCGGGCAGTGCGCACATGGACGCACACTGACAGGGGGGGCGGATGATGCCGAGCCGCCTGCCCGTCCCCCCTGTCAAAGTGAAACTCCGCTGGTGTGTCGCCGTGACCTGAGGCATGGCGGCACACCTGTCAGCTGGCCGCGGCACACTAGTGTGCCGCGGCACACCGGTTGAAAATCACTGACCTAGTATGTACTCCGGGATGTCGTCAAGCAGGGTTGTACATACTGCTATTGTCAATTTTTTTAGGAGTTCTGTGCATGTACATATAGTTGGCTTCCTGCGGGGTCACCTCTGTCAGTGACATGCTGGAGCCAGGTTGCCCATGGCGACTGCATTGTGGTAAATACAGGGGGCGGTGCCAAAAGATAGATGAATTGAATGAAATCTCCATGACACTGAAAGGGATTAAACTGCTGCAGTGATGTGGGCAGTAGTAGGAGGTAATCTGGATCAGTGCTGACACAGGATAACAGCAGCAAGTGGTTTGGAAGCAGGAGGGTGTTAGAGGACTGTGGTGTCTATTCATAAAGCAGTGAAAAGAGTGGAGAAGTGAGACAGTGGAGAAGTCGCCCGTGGTAACAATCAGCCTTGAAGTAACATTTATAAAGTGAAATCTATAATATTATACATAGCAACTTAACTGGATCACTCGTCCACTCTTTTCAGTGCTTCATGAACATCAAGGTTGTATGTCAAAGTGACTGATAAAAAGACGCTGATGATGTACAGAAGAAGCGCGAGTCATGCTTGTGGCTCCTGGCGATTCTATCGGCAACTGCCAGGACTCACCATCAGATGGAAGGGGGCATGCGCGCATGAGACGCTCGTGTGCCCAGTTCCATCTGAGCCCACCGCCACCTTTTGTCACCTCCACGCCGCCCCCCCGTCGCTGCCCACAGCCCCACACCCCCCCCTTACCCTGCCCGTCTCATTAAAGCAGAGATGGGCAGGGATTCCGCTCCCTGACGCCGAGTGATAGGGACGCGTGTGCGTCGCTCGCATGTCCCCATCAGATGGAGCGCAGGGAATCTGGCGAGAGCTGGCGCTTAATGAGAGGCGCTCCATCTGCATTCAAATTTTTTACATTTACATACCTCCTAATATTGGTGGCAGTGAAGGAGGGGAACAGCACGCCCGAAACTAGGGGGCATAATTACCTGTCAGGGGGTGTGGGCACCCCCCCCCCCCATTTCGCCACTTGTGGGGGCATAGCCAGCGTTGTGAGAGCTGCTGGCCATGCCCGATCCCCTTTCTTTCTGCAGTGAATTGACACTGTGTGCAAGCTCACAGCATCTATTCCTCACAGCAGGAGGGACTCCAACTGCCCCCCCCTCCCCCCCCCACCACCACCACCACGAGACACAGCAAGCCCCGGGCGGGACGCAGTACCAACCCGAAAATCGTGTACAATTTTGCTATTGTTTTTTCTTATTATACAATAACAGGGGGCATATTTTACCTACTGTGGGTGATTTATTAAACCTGCATGAAGGTACTAGGAAGGCCAGAAGCTAGGAACACATTTGCCTGGCAGCGCAATATAAGCTAAATAATACCACAGCACCCTCCTACGGCCTCATAATAAATATACTGTATATCTGTGTGTGAGTGCATGTGTGTGCTGTGAATTCTGCTTGTACTTTTTGCTGTGGATTTTCACCTTTATGTGTGTGACCCTGTGACCCCTGCTGATAATGTACTGCATGCCCTTACTAACATCTGCCATGCTATTGTCATTTATTTCACTTTGTTATCCATTTATTTGCAATTCTAGGGATTGTAGTTTATTGAAGAAAAATCTAATAATGTCACTGGAAACTGGTTTACAACTCCAATATCATAATATTCCCAAAACAGAGTGCACTGCCACCCACCACCCACCAAAGAGTGACCACCCACCCACAAAATAGATTATAGCTTAATCCATTTAGAGCAGAAGAAGAAAAGAATTCACTTCACAGCATAACGCGAGGAACGGCTGCCTCAGGCACTGACAATTTCATTCCAAAGCAGGGGTTGGCTGGGGCTGGTGCCTGATCTGCATCTGAGCAGAGTCTACAGCAAGGTGCACACTTCACAGAGATAATCCAAGGATGGTTTGTTTTTAGTCTGAGAGCTGAAACAATCCAAAGCACATCTGATTACCAGTGTATACACCACTCAATAATGGTACCTATTGAAATGATAAAAGTCTCTAAAGAAAGTAAATGCCCTATGGGGCAGTTTCAGAGATGGGCGCAGTAGCACAGCCCCTGCTATGGGGTGTGGTATGACACACCGACAGTCGGGATTCCGACAGTCATTTCTCCGACGTCGGAATCCTGACTGTACAGCGGGGGGAGCGCAATGAAGCCCCTTGCGGGCGCGCTGCGCTCACCACGCTGCGGGCACGGTGGCGAGCTGCGCTCGCCACCTATTTTTTTCTCCCTCTATGGGGGTCATGGACCCCCACGAGGGAGCAGTCGGGATTCTGATTTCGGAGTAATGACTGTCGGAATCCCAACTGTCAGGGAGCCATCTGGCACCCCTGCTATGTAGTATGCAGCGCCTCTGCTAAAATGTATAAACTCAAGGCACATTGTATATAAAAAGACGCCTGCTACATGCTTTTGTGCTCTACTGCTGTATCTGAAGATTTTCCATTGGATCCCACCCATTTCCCCCCATGCCCATCCTTGGATCTTCAGAAATGCCTGTTTCCTTTTGTGCTATTACATGGATTTATGTACTGTGCAGATACACACAGATACTCTGATGCAGAGGTGGCTGCTGCTGCAACTATTTTTGTGTCAGTTGCTAGAATCCTGGTGGCGATAATATGCAAATGCTAGCTGCAGCCTTCCTCTTATGAAGTAGCGTGCATCTGAATGTGCAAGCTCTGAGACAACCACTTTCACGTTGACACTGGCGTTTTGTGGGTACCATTTACTGAAGCTGCCAGTTGAGGACCTGTGAGGCGTCTCTTTCTCATACTAGACACTAAATGTACTTGTCTTCTTGCCCAGTTGTGCTCCGAGGCCTCCCACTTCTCTTTCTACTCTGGTTAGAGCCTGTTTGTGATGTTCTCTGAAGAGAGTAGTACACACTGTTGTAGGAAATGTTCAGGTTCTTGGCAATTTCTTTCATGGAATAGCCTTCATTTCGAGCAAGAATAGACTGCTGAGTTCACATGATAGTTCTCTTTTTCTGACGATTTTGAGAAGATAATCAAACCCACAAATGTGAGTATCTCCAGATACTCAAATAGCTCAAAGAAGGGCCAGTTTTATAGCTTCTCTAGTAAGGAAGCCCATTTTCAGCCGTGCTAACATAATTGCACAAGTGTTTTCCAGGGTTTTTTAATCATCCATTAGTTTTCTAACGCGATTAACAAACACAATGTACCATTAGAACACTGGAGTGATGGTTGCTGGAAATGGGCCTCAATACCTATGTAGATATTCATTAAAAAAAACAGACATTTGAAGCTAGTATAGTAATTTACCACATTAACAATATATAGAGTGTATTTCAGATTCATTTAATGTTATCTTCATTGAAAAAACTGTGCTTTTCTATAAAAAATAAGAACATTTTTAAGGTAACGGTAGTGTATATATTAATAAACACCAAACAGCGCCACAATTCTCAGAAGCTGAATTCCAACCCCGCACTCTGCATGGCTATGTACAGCCCCTCTCTGTACACAGCGCTACTTAATGTAAGACAAGTTTTGCTGGAGATGGAAAGTACATAGAATAAATCTTTCTCAATGATAGTAAAAAGAAAGGATGCAATTTAGCAATAAGTACTTTTCAGCTCCAACTCAAATGACCTTAAATAAAAGAATATAAATCTAGTTTGCCTCTAAAATATCATGACCTTGCTTTATAGTTCATCGCAGTAAGTCTGAGTTACGGTGCAAAGTATTAATCATTAAGTTCCACAATGGAACGTAAAAACTTTTTATGGGATTTATAAGTGCTGAGTTCTAAGAGATTACAAGGTAAAGTTGACAATAAGGACAGGGATATCTCTCTGTTACAGCCGCTGTACCCTTCTTTATTAAGATTACAACACAGTCCAATATATCGGTAACATTGATTTTCACTGGGTCATAAATGCAGGACCACCTTGCCATTTCTAGGGTTAAAAAGTATTTATTTGTAGAATCTGACCATTGATACACAGCACAAGATGTCGCCAGCAGTGATTGGGAATTGAATCAGCTTTCTGTTGACCGAGACGCAGAATGCACGTCCCATTTGCGCCGAGACGGAAAGCTATGGCGCGCCGGCCGGATGAAAGAGTGTGGCTCCATCTGTATATATAAAAGGCCAACTTCTCCTCACCTCTATGAGGTGAAGTACCTCCAGTGACCACTAGAGGCCACTCCATGGACCAAATTACTCATTTGTGTGCTAAAAGATAACAGAAAGTGAAAGCTATTTTTGCAGGGACACTGATCTGTTGCAAACTTTCTGGATATGGAGAGAGGGAGCTGTGAAGACAGAGATTGGAGGTAGGAGCAGATAGGGACTGGGGGTGGGGTGGAGAGTTGTTGGCTAAAAACTGTCACAGCTCAAAGTGAAAGTAAAAACGGTCACAGATCAAAGTGAAAGTACATTGCAGAAGTGGTCATTTGGACAGGCTGTAAACTTGTGTGTGTGTATGTATATATATATATATATATATATATATATATATATATATATATATATACACACACAAACACATATAGACATATGAGTATACATATATATATATATATATATATATATATATATATATATACATATATATAAAATATTATGTGTTTATGCTCCCATGTTTATAGTCCTATGTTCCATTCAACATATGGTTGGGTGACAGGTGATACAACTCTGTAATTAATAGTGTTAAACTTTTTCTACCGTATGCCACAAAGCCATAATTGTTTGACATATAAATCAATCCCCTAAATACATTTGGCACTAAATTAAACAAAACACCTCTCTCATTCTCCCATTTGAGTTCCAATAACAATAACACAATAGTGCAGCAGTTTCAGGACGATTCTCCAGCAGACTACAAACAATGTAACTGTGAACAGAAGCAGAACACAATGACATCTTTCTTTTGTCAGGTTTATGCAAACTAGTTGGGTTGACATAGAGAAAATGATACAACACTATCAGAGAAGTGACAGCTCCCTCCCAGGCAGCTGCATCCTTCAACCACAGACAAACAAAAGGAAAAGGAACATTTGTATGTGTTAAACCACAAAGGAAGACACATCTTTAAACACAGCCCTAATAGACAGGGGGAAACCTGCACAGACCTGGCAGGGACACTGCATCACAGATAAGACCAGGTACAGATAGGTGAAGCAGGGTTGTGTTTAATACATATCGATTTTTAACTATATTTAAAAGGTATTAAATATTCACAGGGCACTTCCAGAAGAGAGCAGTGAAGCAGGCATTGCAGGGATTACAGAAGACACTGGCAACTGCTTAGTCACATGGGCGTTTATGGAAGTGTCAAACCACCCATTGGTACCTACCTACCACCACTTCTGTGATCAGACTCAGACACTGCACCTATGCAGGATGCCAGTAATTACAAATAAACCACGACCATTGCAGATCACATTATTATATATAAGTTCATTTTGAATACAAAACATCAATATACTGTAGATCCTAAATGCAGCAGTCGAGCATCTATATCAAAGATTAGAGACATTTGCCAGACAAAGCGACAGACACTGGATAAGAGATATAGGAATGCAAGTTCTCCGGTCACCAGGGCGATGTAAAAGTGCAGCAATAATACTCACCATCTGCAGAGTGCAGATGAATATCAGTGTACAGCGTCCTGTGCAGCACGCCATGGTGTAGAGTCCTGCAGAGAGAGGCACCCAGACTCCGGAGTGATGCTGGACAGCTCCTAGGCGTAGCTGCACTTTCTTAGGGCTGCTGTGAGATTCAGCACCTGCAAGAGCAGCTCGGCAATTCTATAGATCCCAGCCTGATATCTCCAAGGCTGCATTCAACAGCATCACAGGAACAAAGCTGCAATGTCTCTGCCAAATCCCATACAGTCTGCAGTGATCCCAAATTACCACCAAAAATCCAAAAGACAGAGCAAGAAGCAGCGCAGATATCCAGGATTCAGACCTCTCCTTCCTTTCTTCTCTTCTACATTTGACTTTTCATTGCTTTAGGCCGGATGAAGGCTCTCTGCTGCCATCTACTGTAGGCACAAGGCATGACCGCTGTAGGTTTATTGAATCTGTTAAAGTTCATACTGTTTCAGTATGTTTCCAAATCTCATTAGTTTCCTTATCATTCATTCGTTCACACCAGGGCATAAATGGTCCTGGAGAGGTGATGGAACTCATTTCCCTGTACAACCTGATTCACCCCCCTCCCTCCATTAGGCAGAGGCAGGATCAGTGTTAGGGTTTTTGCCCCCCACCCCCTGCAAGCTATAATGCTTTTCTGTTAGATTTACTGTGCAGGGCCAAGGTGGAGGTGGAGCTAGTTCCACATCGCCATTACAGGCAGTGGAACTCAGTTTGACACTGTTCCCATACCTCCCAGCATTGAACGGGAGCTAAGAGGGACGCTTCTCACGGGCATGGCCTTGCAGAAAGGGGGCTTGGTCTATTGCAGCGAGGCCACACCCTGTTTTTTCCACTGTGGGGACATGGCTAGTGGCTCTGGGAGCTGCTGGCAATGTCCCCAGCCCGTCAGTCTGCAGGAACAGACGCTGTGCGCATGCAATATTCCCAACTGCCCCCCTTCTGAGGGACACTGCCGGCCCCGGGTGGAATGCGGAAATGTGTTCCTATCCACAACCACCCCCACAGACACACACACTTACTGTAACTTCTGATTGACACCCTACATTTACTACATTTCCCACTGACTTTATGACAAATGCACTATAGAAGGTAATTTGCATAATCGGTATAGTTCAGATTGTAGGGGCCAAATGTAATTGGGCGTGAGTATCAGAAAGTAAGAGATTTTGGAAAAAGTTCCCCATATTTTTTTTTTAAAGCGGCAATTACATGGCAAAATCAACCTGGTTTTGCAGTGTAAATGATTGCTGCTTTGAAAATATGGGAAAATGTCCACAAAATGTCTCACTTTCTGATTCTCACACTTTACCCTAGGTGTGAGTGAGCTGTGTTGTATTTTGCCAGCTTTGCTTATGTTATAAATGCTGGAATAATAAATGAATTGCAATGTGATGAACATTTCTTTCTGACATGCTATTCTAAGTGCAGTTTTTTATGTAAAAAATGCAAATAGACAGGAATTGATCATTTGATTCTGAAGGGAAAGGGAAGCCGGGCAGCAGGTTGCATCTCGGTGCTTGGTAAGCAGCGATTTTCCCTGCTTACAGAGCCAACTAGAACCAGGACCTTAATGTGTCATGCTGCTCATGGCTTTAGCTGCATCAATGTTTCCACAGAAGTCTTCTCTTTCCACCAAAGTTAATGGTAGAATAATCTGTGCATAAGCGTGTGGTAGCAATAAAGCGAATATGTTCTCCTTCTTATCAGCAGCATGTTAAATTTCAGTAGTTTTGACTTTTGTGTGCTGAGGTTGCTAGGCAACCGTATTTCCCTTGCCTCCCTGGCTGGCAGGAAGTCTGCTGCAGCTGATTCATTAGCATTGCTAAGCTCCTTACTATTCATGAATCAGGGCTGATGAGCAGCACGTGATTTCCACCCAGGAGCTAATTGGCCAGTACTAATCAGCAGTGAAAGTAAGGCGATACTGATCAGTTCGGCCTATGAGTGGGAGGAACAGCGCATAGTCTTACCACCTTATGGCCACAATTGCATGTGAGGGATGGCGGGAGCACAATGCTGATGTATCAACATCATGCTCCTTGGCTAGAAGAGGTACTGAGACGCCTAGCCGCGCTGTTACCCACACCCCCTGTAACTGTACACTTCTCCCCAAAGGCGTAACTACCATAGGTGCAAGGGGTGCAGCTGCTATGGGGCCCAGAGCTGAAGGGGGCCCATCTCTACTGTCTAAGTAATATGTTTTACATACATATATCACCATCAGTTGCTAAACAGGGGGCCCTTACAAACTTTTGCTATGGGGCCTACAAATATCTAGTTACGCCCCTGCTTCTCCCCTTCTTGGTGCCTAAACCTGACCTCCTCTTCTCCCTGCAGCCTAACCCTGACTTTCCTTCCCCACAGCCTTAGTCCCCCCACTAGTGCCTAAACACAACATCCCTCCCCCAGCCACCCGCTAACTATCCCGGCTATCAGGATCCCGGGCGAATTGCTCTGCACTGTGAGGGCCCTGAGAAAATTGGGCCGTTGCTGTTGACAGTGGCCACCTTTCTTAACGGCCAAGCCTGTCTGTTTTTAATCGGCACTCCCAGAAAATAATGGGGTACTGTCAACAAACGCCAGTTGGCTGTCAATCAGCCAGCGTATGGCCTGCATTTACAAGTCGTTGCTGGGTGTGGCCGCACGGAGGGCTCATTGCATACACACCGCGGACCATGCGCATGCGTTGTCCTCCGATAATCGGCACGGATGCAAAATTGAAACAATGCGTTCAGATCTGAATTATATTGAATGCAATCACCCTGACGGCCGGAATGTTATCATCAAACGCTGAATGCCAAGATTCAGCTGTAAGGTGTCATTCAATTTTTGAAGAGATACTTTTTGTATGGAGCCACAACTTTATTACTAGTATTATTTTTATACTACGGGTGCCTAATAGGGGGGTTTGTCAAGCTGCTCCTACTAAGGGGTGTCACGTCCCTATGAAATGTATACAGAAAACGAAAAAGGGTGGAGCGCTAAAAATCAGTCTAATGGTTGATTGAATTAATAGTAATATTTTTTAAATGCTGTGCCTTTAAGCACTGGGTATATGATTATAAAAACACATATATTATTCAAAGGTCACAATCGTGTACATTACAGTATAAAATGTAAATAAAAATTACAAGTAAAAAGAAGAAAGAATGGGTCTGATACTTATTGGTCTGGGGTCCCACTTTGGATTATTTTTGGTATGGAAATGTTTTTGGTTTCCTAGGGTAAGTCCATCAAATTGCTAGATGGTTAATGGGTCCATTTACCTTGCTGGATTTTGATCACGCTGGAGGAAGAGATGTTGTCCCCTGTTGGAGTGTGGGGAATCCTCACAATTTTGCGGATTGTAATCCTGAATTTGCAGGTGGTGGTGTCCCAAAGTAGTTGTTGCAGTTGGAGACCCAATTGGAAACAAGTTGCGATTTTGCTTTTCCAAAACCAGGGGATCCAAGTTAGACCAAAGTGACCCAGTACTCCCTTGTCAGCAGGTGCTCCCTGACCTGTTTCGCCGTCCAAACTGACAGGCTTTTTAAAGGTGTAGCACCATGTGTAAAGTCCCGGTTTTTATACCCAAAGGCAGGAAGTCCATTCAAACAATTAGTGTGTCAATTAACCAATTAAACGTAATAAAAAAGTTTTTAAGTACATGACAGAAGGGTAGTGGGTGCTGGGTTAATAGCATTTGTGTAAAAAATAGATTTAAAAAATAAAGTATTGGGTTCTGCTGTGGAACAAGAAGTACCACCAAGACTCCCCTGCACTTGGAGAACCACAAGTCCCAGCATTGTGGGACATTAATGGGCTCGCTGGGACTTGTTACCAAACAGCCAAAGGCGTACCTCGATAGTCATGGGCCCCATAGCAAAAGTTTGTAAGGGCCCCCTATTTAGCAACTGATAAATGTATGTAAAACATATTACTTAGACAGCAAATATGGGACCCCTTCAGCTTTGGGACCCATAGCAGCTGCACCCCTTGCACCTATGGTAGTTGCGCCCTTGCAAACAGCAGAACTAATACTGCAATAAAAAAAACCTGCATGTCCAGTAGAACTTTATTAACATACAATACATGCACACACCATACATACAACATATATACGTATACTCACCTATCTTGACACATAGCTTCTGTCCATTTGTCCAGTAGAATCCAGTTTGGACCTGTGGGAAAACTTGTATACTTACCTCCTCTAGTGTAGATCGGTCCTCTTCAGCCAGGACATGAGAGTCTATGGGGTTTAGTTTCTAAGGGCCTTATTCTAGTTCACTCTTTCTGACACAATCCTTCTTAGATGGACAAAACCATGTGCACTGCAGGTGGGGCAGATGTAAAATGTGCAGAGAGAATTAGATCTGGGTGAGTTATTTTGTTACTGTGCAGGGTAAATACTGGCTCCTTTATTTTTACACTGCAATATAGATCTCACTTTGAAGTAAAACCCCACCCAAATCTAATTCTCTCTGCCCAAGTTACATCTGCCCCCCTGCAGTGCACATGGTTTTGTCCATTTAAGAAGGATTTTGTCAGAAAGAGTGAACTAGAATAAGGCCCTAAGTTTCTAAGATGGGAGTTTTATTTCAGATGGGATGTTGCTATGGGCAACCAATCAGATTCTATATATTATCTTCTAGAAGGTGCTAAATAAATAAGATGTAGATTCTGATTGGTTGCTATGGGCAACATCCCATCTTAAATATAACTGCCACCTTAATAAACAAACGACTATGTTGTCAAACCAGGCCCACTTTATGACAATGCAAGTTTATAGAAGTGATGTTTCCCATAACAACCAATCAGATTCTACTTCTCATACACCCCCTAGAACCTAATAAAACAGGCCACCATTTCCCACCTCTTTTACTATATATTTAAAATGATAACTATATATAATTCATAGAGAAAGACTTCATACCAATCATGTGACTCCACGGTAGCAATGTACTAGTGGGCTCTGACCCTGAGTGACCTATACATTTTTTACTACCATATAAACGCTGTAACCTGCAAGTACTCCCACTGTATACTCTACACTATTTAAAGCAGAAAACACCAATCAGAAACCAGAATGGGCCCCCAGTTGAGTCGGTAAATTGTGCCAGTGTCTATGATGCAACAACTAAAATAGAACTGCGAGTAGTGACATGGAACAGCAGAGTCTTAACTGTCAACCAAGCAATACAGATATGTTTATATCAATTCAGCATCATTTGAATGTATGCAGACTTGGTCAAATGGGTTTGAAATGGAACATGGAACATACCTCCCAACTTGTAGTCAATCAGGACTCCTGTGCACATCACTCCCAAAAAGGGGGGCGTGGCTTTACAGGGATGACTATGATCACGAACCTCACCTCCCACTGTTTTTACTATGGGGGCATGCCCAGCGCTCTGTGAGCTGATGGCCATGCCCCCAGCCAGTGGCGTAACTAGATACATGTGGGCCCCATAGCAAAAGTTTGTAAGGGCCCCTGTTTATCACCTAATGCTGAAAAATGTATATAGCACATGATACTTTGACAGGCAAAGTGGTCCCCTTTCAGCTCTGGGCCACATAGCAGCTGCACCCCCTGCACCTATGGTAGTTAAGCCCTTGCCCCCAGCCCATCTGTTTCACACAGCATCTATCCACTGCTGCTCTGCTCAGCAGGGCAGCAAGTGACAGGGGGACTCCCACCTACTCGCCACCTCTGCGGGACACTGCTGCCCATGAGTGAGACAATCGGACAAAAAAACTGAAATTTCTTGCGAAAAGTTGGGAGGAATGCATGGAGCACATTTGCTGGTGTTTAGACATCTTCAGAGGTGGAGATACAGTTGTTCTTATACACAGGCTCTCAAACTCAGTCCTCAAGTTCACATTTTGCAAATCTCTGTGGCTTTTTAAAATGTGACTGCTGATACAGGTGATACATGGTGCATCTGCTGCGAGACCTGGAAAACATGACCTGTGTGGGATCCCGAAGACAGAGTTTGAGAACTACTGCTTTAATCATACCTCCTAACATTTTAATTTCATAAATCACATGGGTGTGGCCTCACAAGGATGCCACGGCCTCATTTTCTGTCACTACAGGTGCATGGCCAGTCTTTTGTAAGCTGCTGGCCATGCCCTCAGACCCTCTGAATAGACGCTGTGCACATATGCACTAGAGCGCTGGGCAGCAGGGCTGTCTGAACAGCAGTGTGGGCCCCTGGGCAAAGCAATGCACTGGGGCCCTTACCCATTCTCCCCTCCTAGGGGTGGGGGGTGCTATCAGCAGCAGCTTTGATGTCCCACGGGTGGCAGGGGGTGCTCTATCTTTCATTCAACATGTAGGACCTGGAGCAGTAACTTCTGCTAATTACTCCTTTACTGCACAGGTGGTGGGAGGGTGAACACTAACGTGTGGAAGGGGGCACTGAGCTGAATGAAGGGTCCCTTGTAAAATACTTCCAGGGAGGGAGGGGGTGTTTTATACAAAGAGGAGGGTTGGATAATGGAGTGGGCTTAATATTCGTCACTTTCCAGTTGAAGGGCAGCTTGTTTGACTGCAGATATCGCCATTATCTGGAAATAGATTTCTTAGCCTTCAATAATATAAAAACCTAACTTTCAGGAGGTGCTGGGAACTTGGGGATCAAAGATCAGGAGCCAGAGCAATCCATTGCCAAAAATATAAAACTGTACACCATACGTTTGGAGCTGGAGTAGGGACTGGCTGCTGGAAGGCTGATATCTCTGGTTTTGGGCATGATAGAGACAAGCCGCTAGTGTTGACAGAAAGGGGAGAGTCCTAACTTTTGGAATTTACTCTCAGAAAAACGCTAAGTCAGAGAGAACCTGAGAAATATGACTGGGAATTGCAATTAACAGGTCGGATGTGGACTGCTGCTTTGAGGTTGGATATCTCCAGTTACCCAGGGCCGATTTTAAAAATTCTGGTATCCCTGGAAAAAGGGGATCCTCAGCTATCAGCATAGGACCCTTATACACCTGGGGCCCCTGGGCAAGTGCCCATTAGGCCCATACGAAAAGACGGCCCTGCTGGGCAGGGGGGACTCCCAACTGCCAACCACCCTACCGCGGGACACTGCCGGCCCTGGGCGGGATGTGGGACCATTCCCCAAAAAAGGGATGATCCCCAAAAAAGCAGGACAGTTGTGAGGCATGTTTTAATGTACTAAACTTGCAGAAGAATCTGTGTATTATCTTCAATCATGGGGTCCACACTGTATATGTAATGCAGCCACCCATAGCATTGCTAACAGGCTGGGCGTAGAAAGTCCTGTTATTTGAGAGCCAATGTTCTGTAGTTGATGAATGAGGGAGCAGAGTAGCAGTAATCTGGTAGAGGATGAAAACTGTGTGACTGGTCCTCTGATATGTTTATTGAGCTATGTAGATTTCACCATCAATATCTTGGTTCCCAGTCACCTCGTTTTCTAAGAATGACGTGTAAAGCAAACTATAGAGAGCTGCCATCATTTATGCCATTCCATAAATCACTTGATGAATGACTTGATCAGTATTGATTGCCAGTGACCACTTGCTGATTATAGTCATCAGCCAGCCACATTTGTAGTTCTGTAAATGTTAGCCAATCCCAATCTTCTTTTGTTTGGCCAAATATTTTTGGGCTCACGCACACAAAGAGGTATATTCAATGGTTTCTGCAAGCTGTCACAGCTCACACAGTCAGTATTCAACTGACCCCCCCCCCGTGTGCAGCCGCTAAAATAGCGAGGCTCGTGGCTAAATGCAGCAGGCTCCCTACATTAGCCGTGAGCCTCGCTGCTTGGGGGAATCCTCGCCGTCATCTGACACTGAGGATTCCCCCGGAACATTGAATACGGTGAGCGGCCAGTACGGGTATTAAACGGCGGGGGTCGCTTGTTTTCTGCGATCCCCGACGTTTAACCCCCCTCGACAGCCGCATTGAATACGGCCCAAAGAGAGCTTTCATTAACTGGTCAACTGTATTCTCTTTGAATGAATCTAGATTGAATTTGATGGTGATAGGTATCCTACTGTATAAATACGCACTCTGCAAAGTGATGTCCACTTTGTATGGCTAGAATCATATTAACTTCTAAAAGGTAAGCACATACATAGGTGTATGTTATACAAGAAGTGGAATTAATTCTGCCACTGTGGATGGAGGATAACCTGCAGCAGTCAATGACTTAT
Organism: Crinia signifera; assembly: GCF_055691185.1. NCBI lineage: Eukaryota > Metazoa > Chordata > Amphibia > Anura > Myobatrachidae > Crinia > Crinia signifera. Next base: position 48,621,344 of record NC_139221.1, on the reverse strand, counting down.
GTAGCTCTTCAACTACTTCCGTTGACCTCAAAATGATTAAGAGGTCATACACTTTAAAAAGATATTTTTTATTACCAGCTCAGAAGAAAGCCAATGGAAAGTGCTTAGCTACAGCTAGATTTATAGAGGCATATAAAAGGCAACCGAATGGACTGAAAATAGTTTATAACCCTATTGGCATATTTTACTGATGTATGAGCATTTCTAGAATTCAGTTAAACTCCTAAACTCACCAGCGCTGTATCACAAATTACACAGCGTCAAATATTCAGTATGTATTCTCTTACTGATGCTACCTCAACCCTTGTCATCACCATAAAAATTAAATGATACAGAATTTATTTTTTTACATCGCAACTTGAAGCTATTCCGGAAAGGTTCCAAGTTTACATTTTCAGCATGAAATCCAGAAATTGATTAGCAAATCTAATTTGGGTTTCTCTGCATAAATATTTCTCTATTGCTATATTTCTGACATGTAGAGGTTGAAATGAAGAACAAATTCTATGATTTATTCAGTGATTTATACTGCCCTTGGCAGCTCAACCGTTGGCCCGTGAGAATAGGTGTGTTCCTCTGCCGCTAAATTATTGTCAACATCCCTGAGAAAATATCTAACATCCACAGGGTGACGTTCCACAATAAAAGCTGTATTCCAATTTTATTGGTAATGAGTAAGCTGGATGGTGGGTGAGGGGTTGGGGTATCACATAATGTTATTCACAACATGGTGAAAGAGACAGACAAGCAGCTTCTGCTGATTAAAATGATATGCAACATGACTATTTTCTGTGTGTGACTGCGGCAGTTTCTGCATAAGAACTGGAATGTTACAATGTTTTCCGTGTAAACTGTAACGTTGCATTTTGCATGCATATACAGCCACATTTTAAATAGGCCAAATTTGTTACTGCTGGGAAGGGTGCTATGATCACAGAGCCTAATGACTCTGTGGGGCATATCATACACCTGTGCAGGTATATGTAACCAATATCTCTGAATTCTATTATCATGTAGTGTTCAAGATTGGTTACTAATACCATTCAGTGTGCTGGGGGAACCAATGTTATGCTTCACTTACTCAGTATTAACCCCTCCCTTGCATGCACCTGAATGGTATTACTGAACTAATTTGAGCATCTACCACTATCTGTATGTATGTTGTTAGAGGCAGGGAGGAGCTTGTATTAGGAGGAGATGCAGGTCCTGATATGCCACATGGAGTATTCTGGGGTTGCTCCAAGGTAGGTAGCTCTTAGTTCAGATATACCAAGTAAGGAGCCATTATCATGTGGCTCCTTGCTGGTAAATCGTAGACCCAATTTAGGGTAACGGTGGTGTGGGGTGCGGTGCCCTGGACTGGTTGGGCTGGGTGGCTTCAGTGCTGCACGCCCTTACATTCTATTAACTTTTTCCCCTCACTAACACTATCTCTCTCCTTTTAATTACATTTTATTTTTTACTTTATCTCTCTCTATATATATAGCTTCGGCTTCCTATCACTAATTTTTATTAACACTATAGTATCTCACTGGCGTGCCGCACTGGGCTTCCTAGCTTATGTTTCTATTGGCTGCCTTGCGGCCAATCAGGAGCCGACTTTCTCGGCTCTTGATTGGCCGCAAGCCGACCAATAGTATCATTCGGTGGAGAGGCGCGGAAGATGAAACATCTCTGCGTCTCTCCTCAGTCCGTCTCGGGTACCGGCCGGAATAGCCGGCGTTTGTTATTTTCTGAAGACCAGGACTACATCGGACAGAAGAGGACAGATCTTCGCCGGAGGACCTCGGTAAGTTGGATTTCCTTCCACAGGTACCCCTATGGATTTCTTCGGATCCTGGACCCCGGACTCTTCAGCCCCGGAGCCCCGGACCCAAGGCCCCGGACTCTGCAGCCCCGGAACCAGGAACCAAGGCACCAGACCCTGGACCATGGAGCCCCAGACCCCAAACAATGGCGCACTGGACCCCAAACCATGGAGCCCCGGACCTAGGAGCACCGGACCCCGGAACCTACCGACGGGCTCAAGATAGGTTAGTATCAGTATGTGTGGGCTTTGGATGTATTCAAGTTTTATTTTTCATGTGTCTGTGTGTGTGTTTATTTTACTATTTTTCATACTGTGGAACTACAAGTGCCAGCGGGCCCTTTAATGCCCCGCATGCTGGGACTTGTGGTTCTCCAATTCCCAGCTTGCGGGGGAGGCTTACTGGGACTCATAGTTCCACAGTATTAAACAATATTTTATTCTTTTTTTTTACACTGAATCAGTCCGGTGACCACCGCACAGGGTCACCGGGGACAGCACCAGGCCTGGAGGGGGGGACCCCTTTATTGGGGGGGGTCCCCACTCCTCCAGGGCCCCTGGCCAGGCTGACTGGTCAGTAGGGTTAATGTTTTGGCTGCGGTAACTTATATAATACTGTAAGTGTCCCCCGGCTGTGGCATTACCCTGCTGGTTGGTTTGGCCTTGGACTGGTTCTTAAACTATGGGGGACCCCTAGTCATTTTGTTCCCCGTATTTTGGAAACCAGCCCTGGACCTGGAGCCTGGTTTTAAAAGAATTGGGGAACCCCTATTTGCCGGGTTTCCTAATTTTTTAATACCAGCCTCGGCTCTTTCAGCCTGATGCTGGTTACGGCTGTGGGGGGGACCCCACACCGTTTTTTTTATTTATTTAACCATTGTTTTACACATTGCAGCCTGCACGAATCTGACTGATCCATGGAGACTGCCTGTACGAATTCGTATTAGCGGCCGTATATACGGCCCCTATTACAAATCATTACGCCATCGGAGGGTTACAAAGCAGTCATATTTGACTGCTTTGTAAATTCCCCTCCGGAACACGACTTTGCATATGACTTTGCATACGGCTGAAACTGCCGTATGCAGTCGTATTCATTCGTATTAAGAATACGAAATTTCGTATTCGTATTCTTAGTAAAATTCCCCCCTAGTGTCAGCACCTACTTATGTCGGCAACTGGTGTGGGTATATGGTTACACAGTGTTACTAATGTTGGCAACTGGTGTGGGCACTTGTATAGGCAGCACTACTACTGTCGGCAACTGGTGTGGGCATATGTATAGGAAGCGCTACTACTGTCACCAACTGGTGTGGGTGTTATGTATAGGCAGCACTACTACTGTCGGCAACTGGTGTGGGCACTTGTATAGGAAGCGCTACTACTGTCACCAACTGGTGTGGGTGTTATGTATAGGCAGCACAACTAATGTCGGCAACTGGTGTGTAGGCACTTGGATAGGCAGATCTACTAATGTCAGCAACTGGTGTGGGCATATGGTTATGCAGTGCTACTAATGTCGGCAACTGGTGTGAGCACGTCAATAGGCAGTGCTACTAATGTCGGAAACTGATGTGAGCATATGTATAGGCACTGATACTAATGTCCGCAACTGGTGTAGGCATATGGTTACACAGTGCTTCTAATGTCGGCAACTGATGTGAGCGTATGTATAGGCAGTGCTACTAATGTCGGCAACTGGTGTGAGCGCAAGTATAGGCTGCTCTTCTAATGTTGGCAACTGGTGTGGGCATATGGTTACACAGTGCTACTAATGTTGGCAACTGGTGTGAGCAGGGTGTAGAGGCAGCTCTACTAATGTCGGCAACTGGTGTGGGCATATGGTTTAGCAGTGCTGCTACTGTCTGCAACTGGTGTGGGCACCACGGATTGGCCCGCCGGGAAACCGGCCCAAAACTCATCAAAAGCGGGCTGGTCGCGCTCCTCCTGGGCTGGCTGGGCACTTTGCCCAAATCCAAAATGGCCACGGGAGGGCTGCTGCGCATGCGCGACACCACACAGCACTTCCCATGGGCCATCAAGTGAGGTGGCAGCGGGCTCCCAGGTCCCGTTCCCCCTCCTCCCGGCTGCAGAAGCTCTGCCCCCCTCCCCCCATTCAAAAATTTGCTATGGGGCCCACACAGTTCTAGTTGCGCCCCTGGGTTAGTTAATTGTTTAATGACATAAACTGGTATGGTGCACGGGTGAGTATTGTGTGCAGGTGCATGTATTTTAGCTATTGTGCGTGTTGATTGGTCTTGCAAACGCTGGTCCACTAAGCTGTTGCCTTGGGACTCGGGAGTCACTTTTTTCTTGCGAATGATTTGGAGCTTGAGCACTGCAAGTGTGTGCACAGTGCTGCGAAGCCACCACCCAGCACTTGTGGGCAACACCCTTGCGTATGCCCCAGTTACCGCCCATTTTTGCCCACTTTCCATCCCGCACCCACAGAAACAACCACATCACGCCTACATTGGTAGTGCTAGTTCTTAGGGGTATTTCTGTTTGCCAGGGTGCGAGCATGTATGGGTGATGAAACCTGCACATGTGCACTGCATTTGATACGCATGCGTAATGAACTACATAGACTGGTGTTGGTCATGGCTGCTTTGTAAATGGATGGAGACATGGATCCTGAATAGAGTTGCCTAACCTTATTGAACTGTTATCTCTTATATATTTAGCCAGATCTGTCACTCTGTGACTGTGTGTATAACGCTGGGCGGAGTCATGGGCGGAGTCCTAGGCTAATAGCCTATCAGCGACTGTTGGACTCCGCCTACACACAGTCACAGAGTGACAGAGAACTAGCCTGCAGTGCCAGACACCCTCTGCCTCCTATCCCTCCCCCTTCCTGGCCCATATGCTGGCAGAGAATGCCTGTAAATAGCCCACAGCGCCTCACTCACCCCATCCCCACTGCCTCCAGCGCGTCTCTCACACACACTGGCCACTGGAGGGCGGAACACAGTTGCAGGACACAAGAATGAAATCAGCGGAGGAGCGCGAGCACTGCACCCGCCGGGCACAAAGAAAGCAGCCGCCCTTTATTCATCCCTGCTAGCCCCGGCCACTATCTTCAACGATACAGCAAGTTAGTGGGACCCCCTGCAACCCCCCCCCCCAACCTGGTTACCAACAGCTGGTGGCTAGCGCCCGCCCCCTTCCCCCCGGAGGCCGCACCTCTCTGCCCCCCTACCCAGCGGTATAGAGCCAGCTAGCGGATGCCACCTGCACGTCTCCCCCCCTTCCACCCAGAGCTGGCCGCACCTCAACCCATCTCTGCCTCGCGCCAGCCAGCAGGTGGCGTCCGCACCTCTTCCGCTGGAGCTGCTTAGCGCCAGCCGCCATACCTCTCCCCCACCCCCAACTGGTTAGCAGCAGCCGACACTTGGCGGTTGCACATCTCCCCCTGCCTTCTCCCCCAGAGCTGGTGCCCGGCAGCCGGGGGGGAGCATATGACCCCCCCTTGCCCAGATTCACAGGTGCCAGGGGTAGCACCAGAACACCCCCCCCCCCTCATGAAGCATGTTAGCGGCCACCGGGGGTAGCAGACGCACCCCTATGGTGGGGTTCAAAAGCATTCATAGGTTCATCTTATTGATTACACTGTGCACTTGAGGCACTTCCAAGTGCCCCAGCTAAAGGCTGTAGCTAGGCAGGGTAATGTTAGTACAAGGGGTACATAACACTCTGCCTCCAGTTCACACCATGTCAAGTGAAATTATTTTATATTATTATTGCCAACCCTGCTACCAGTTGCTCAAGATGCCAGCACTCACCCTAGCCTAAGTCTAGCCTGCCCCACACAGCAGCACGGTCACCACTGCCAGCCACAGCACCACCATGCCGTCCGGCCCTGTGTGACGAAGCTGCATCCCTCTGTCACCCGCCCTGCCACCATGATGACAGCAGTGCCTGTGTCTCAGTATGACGTGGGGTCCTACACCACAGCAGCAGACGGCCACTGTCAGTGGGGGGGGGGATGCCCATAGTATATTGGGGTATTATTACTGCGCACTAACAGAGTGGGCCACTTCTGGAATGTATACATTGTGGCCATACACCATGGCCACCACCCCATACCCAGCACCTACCCTGCCCCCAGCTCACTGTTCAAACTGATAACTAAATTGCAGTGTAAAAATAAAGTAGCCAGTATTTACCCTGCACAGAAACAATGTAACTCACCCAAATCTAACTCTCTCTGTACGTGTTACATCTGCCCCACCTGCAGGGGCGGGCTGGGCCGGGGGGGCAGGGGGCCATGTGCCCCCCGGGCCGCTCTAACAAGTAATGGTGCGGTCCGCCTCATATATTACCTCCTCCTCCAGTCCTGTATTCCTGTATGAGGCGCCGCGGCTAAAGGAACATGGCCGCCGGCGTCCTGCATGAGGACATCGTCTCCTATGTGCAGGGCAGGGCCCGGCGCCGACACCACCCACCCGTGCGTCTAGGGGTGGAAGGGGAGGAGGATGGAGGAGGACAGTCAATAATCTACTCGGAGGACGGAGCGAGAGCTGCGAGACGCGGCGCGGGAATGCAGGACAGAGTCAGAGAGGCGGGAGCCGCAGCATTGCAGGAGGGCAACCTGTGGTGTCCAAGATATAATTATACAGGGGGAGCAGCCTGTGGTGTCCTGATAATTATACCAGGACACCACAGGAGGAGCAGCCTGTGCTGTCCTGGTATAATTATACAGGGGAGCAGCCTGTGGTGTCCTGGTATAATTATAATTATATCAGGACACCACAGGCTGCTCCCCCTGTATTTATACCAGGACACCACAGGCTGCTCCCCCTGTATAATTATACCAGGACACCACAGGCTGCTCCCCCTGTATAATTATTACCAGGACACCACAGGCTGCTCCCCCTGTATAATTATTACCAGGACACATACAGCCTGTGGTGTCCTGGTATAATTATACAGTGGGAGCAGCCTGTGGTGTCCTGGTATAATTATACAGGGGGATCAGCCTGTGGTGTCCTAGTATAATTATACAGGGGAGCAGCCTGTGGTGTCCTGGTATTATGCAGGGGGAGCAGCCTGTGGCGTCCTAGTATAATTATCCAAGGGGAGCAGCCTGCGGTGTCCTGGTATAATTATCCAAGGGGAGCAGCCTGCGGTGTCCTGGTATTATTATACAGGGGGAGCAGCCTGCGGTGTCCTAGTATTATTATGCAGGGGGAGCAGCCTGTAGTGTCCTGGTATAATTATCCAAGGGGAGCAGCCTGCGGTGTCCTGGTATAATTATCCAAGGGGAGCAGCCTGCGGTGTCCTGGTATTATTATGCAGGGGGAGCAGCCTGCGGTGTCCTGGTATTATTATGCAGGGGGAGCAGCCTGCGGTGTCCTGGTATTATTATGCAGGGGGAGCAGCCTGCGGTGTCCTGGTATTATTATACAGGGGAAGCAGCCTGCGGTGTCCTGGTATTATTATGCAGGGGGAGCAGCCTGCGGTGTCCTGGTATTATTATGCAGGGGGAGCAGCCTGTCAAAGTTATACTAATAAAGTGTCTTTGGTATAATTAACATATTTTTTAAACGAAAAACCTCAATTTAACGATGCGCTGTTCTTATGGGCCAGTGCTCTGAACTTGCCCCCCAGGCTAAAAGTTGCCAGCCAGCCCCTGCCCACCTGTAATGCAACTGGGTTTTACCCACTTTGAGAACAAATTTGGGTACTTACAGATGGAGCTGGCCTTATTATTGCTGGCGGAGCGCCAGGACCGTGTCCCTGGCGATCCGCCAGCAATCTGGCGCTCTGGCTGAATGAGACGCTCGTGCGTCTCCCACGCACGAGCGTCTCAATAGCCGGGCGGCGAGGCGGCGCGGCGGGTGCAGTCCTGCCCGTCTCCAGCTTCAGGGAGACGGGCAGGGCTGCGGGGGGCTGCGGGGGGGCGGTGTGGACCGGCGGGGACCCGGGGAAGCCGGCGGGGACCCGGGCAAAAGCACCGTCGGAACGGGACGCGCGTGCACCTCGTGCACGCGCGTCCCCTTCCGACATACAGATGGCGCGGGGCGGGGGATGGCGGGTGGCGAGTCCTCCGCCATCCCCAGCAAAGACAAGCCCGGCGCTATCTGTATATGTTAGTTGGGCGCCCACTTTACATACGTACGCTTGCGGAAGGAAATCGCATTACATGTTCCATTTTAGTGGCGCGCGATTAGATGCGATGCTTACTGTCTCAGATGTGTTGTATGGATGCTGTGAGTGTGTTTCTAAATCCACACCACCCGTGGCGAGCTGCAGCAGAACGCGTCCTCCCGACCTTTTCATAACCCCACTATCCACATCGGCGTGGAGTTGATTTTATATAGTGTGGCGAACGTAGCGAGCCACTGAGCCTGAAGCGTGGCGAGTGCAGCTAGCCCCGCGAGGGGATGCAGATGACTTTACATGTTTTCCGCTTCCTCTCACCAGGCTTTGGGCTCAGTGGCTCGCCACACTATATAAAATCAACTCCACGCCGATGTGGATAGTGGGGGTATGAACAGGTTGGGAGGGCGCGTTCTGCCGACGATCGCCACGCTTCGGGGTGTCGTGGATAGTGGGGCATTGCTGCGCTAGCAACGCTATGGGGTGCTGTGGATACTGGGGGGTTACTATGGGGTAGTGTGGATAATAGACATCGCATCGCATTACAAGTTTTAGGGTCATAAAATGTGTGAGGTACAATGCGATGCGAGTGGGAAAAATAAGACCGGGAAAAATAGAAGTGAAGACATTAATTAGTAATATTGCATTGCATCGCACGCATAGTGCGACACTAAAAGGGGACATGCGATGCAATTTTCTTAAGCAGAATAGCCCACTAAGCAAATAGCTTAGTGGGCGCCCAACTAACATATATGTACCCAAATTTTGCCAGCGATCAGGTCTGAATTAGGCCCATTAGAGGTAATTTAGACCTGATCCCACAGCCATGAATTCACATGGTAGCCGGTTACTGATACACTGCTTGTAGTATGCAAGCACAAGGCTGTCCTGCGATAAAATCCTGCTACTTTTTATTTATTGTTGGCTGTACGCAAGGGGTGACATTTAATAGGATGGGAGATTCAGAAAGTGAGTCATTTGGTAAGAAATCTTCAGTTTTTTTTAAAGCGGCAATCATTTACACTGCAAAATCACACTGGTTTTGCAGTGTAAATGATTGCCGCTTTTAAAAAAACTGGAGATTTCTTACCAAATCTCTCAATTCTGAATCTCTCATCCTATTAAATCTCACCCAAGGTGTCTTGGGGTGGAAATTGGCGTTTTCTGTTTATTGTTACAAGATGAATAGATTTCCCTGTCTCACTGCAGCCCTGCTAAGAGATTTGATCATCCAATATTACTTCCCTGCAACTCATTAACAGGGGGCACCCTTCCCAGCTCTGTGCGACCTTGTAGGTAATAATGATCTATGCACTGTTTTGCATGTTTTAAAGTCTCTTTAACCCAGGGTTTTATTTGAAATCTGAGTGAACTGAGCAAAGTGCAGTTATAACTCCATGACCAGGTCAACATACCGTAGTGCCAAAACCTTCATCTAGGGGAAAATTTACAAAGGTGGGAGTTCTATTTCAGATGGGATGTTGCTATGGGTAACCAATCAGAAAACAGAGCACAGGTAACAATTAGCAGCACAATTCTTAGTACACAATACAGCTGAGCTGAGGAGATGTCTGCATGTTACCAGGGGCAAGTTGTCAGTGGTAGAAATGAAGGAACACAAGTGAGAATATGCAAATTGAAATGCAAGAAGAGGACTGTGAGAACAGGAGGGAAGAGGGCCCTACAGTCTAGAGCAGGGGTGGGCAATGATTTCAGCTGGGGGGCAGCTTAACACTTCCAGTAAATGTTAAAGGGCCACGCTCAAGAAAAGTGGGTGTGGCCATGCAAAAGAGGGCGCGGTCACTTAATGGGGGGTGTCCTTGAGTGTAGTGTACCACACCATATACCCCTTATACACATTATGCAACACAATAGTAGACCCCTTTATACTTGCCCCTTACACATTAACTGTGGACTTATACAAATAAATAAAAGACTGGATACCAGTCCACATTATAACACTCACATAAATCAGTCTATTCTTGAACAGTTTATGAGAGATGTAAGAAGCAGCAGCTGCATAAGCAATAACTGCATATACATTTCTCTTACGTCTCCATCAATAATCAATACTATATATGGGCAACAGTAATGATACCACATGTTGATAACACCCCACATATATGAGAGATTAAGCGGCAGTCATACAAAATACCGCTTAATACTAAAGGCGGAACCCAAGGGTTAATTGTGCTGACAATATGCAGTGGTACAATAAAATCATTTGTGGACTTAGACAAATACATCAATAAGTCTATAATTAACCCACAGTAAAAATCAGCCAACTCCCAGAAATATAAACATTGGGAACATAAATATACCAATAGCCGCAATCAACTGCTAAGAATAGACAATTTTCCAATATATTCTGTATAAAATTATCCAATGAAGGATAATCACATTGTATCAATATACATTATAGAATATATTCTTGGAAAGTAAAGGTGTGAGGGGGCTTATATTGGAGTAATCCATAAACCCCGCAATTTAATACCGCATGAGAGTACAAGTGTGTACCTGCTACCGTATAATCACCCAACAAATTTGCTCAGGAACAATCGCTCTGTAAGAGCACTCATCACTGTTACCTCGAATAATTCATTCCCATCAATGCAATAGAAGCATACAGCTATTGTTGCAAGCAGTCTGCATACAATACTGCAACATTGTATTAAGAACAGATAAATACTGCAGACATACAAGTGTCTTATACAATAGCTGGCAAGGGAGAAAAAATATATACTCAAAACTCCGTAGGAAATTACCTATTAATTAATTAACTATTGAGGAGCAGTGATAATAAAAAGCAAACAGATGGCTTTGTTTTAAAATGTAAAACCTTAACACTATTGCACTTTTTCACAATTGTTTTTAAAACTATTTTGCAGCTTATTTTATTGCATATCCATTAAAAGTTAAATTTTAAAATTTTCTTGGGACACTTTATTGATATTGTTCAAAAAATACCAATTATTAAATCCAGTCAGTTTTGAGTGCCCCTTGTAGGAATTTATTTTTCTTTCTTTTTGGGTTACCCTTACACATTATGCCAGGGTTCAACAAATTTCTTTAAAATCTAGGAGCCAGGATGAAAATGTAGGAGCCAGACAAACTAAAAATAGGGACAGTGCGTGTTGAAGGCATTAAGCCTTAAAAAGTGATAAAGGGGAGGGTGATAGATAAAGTACCAGCCAATTAGCTCCCAACTGCCATGTCACATGCTGTGTTTGAGAAATGGCAGTTAGGGGTTGATTGGATGATCCTTTTTCACTTCTTAAGCGTTAATTAATTTTGTCCCTTGGACCACTTTCGATATCAAATAAATGAAGCAGAATAACTATAAAGACACAAAGAAACCAGATTAAAAAAATATTGTTAGAGTGCCATCTAGTGTTTGCAAACTGGAATGTTGCTACTATACAAAATGTGTTACAAGCAGAATGTTACGTTCTCTAGTTAAATGACTATATAATGTATGATATACCATCCACGTCTAATCACATTACACCCCCCCCCTGTGTAGTGCAATATAGTGCATAAGGCTAGTGCAGACAACTTGTTTGCACAGTGACGTGTGACGTCCTGTGGTTGATGACGCAATTTGCAGTGACCTAAAGCTCTGGGGGCCAGATTTATTAAGTCTTGAGAAGACTGATAAAGGGAGATTCAGCATGAGAGATTTAAAATCTCTCACAGAAAGGTGACTTCAGGGGAATTAAAAAAGTATTCAAATTTAAATAATTGGTTGGAATAAAGCCTGGGGAAGTGTCATACTCATTTGACTATAATAGAATAAATAATGTAAAACATTACAAGCATGACCAACCCCAGCTCTGGGCCAGTTCTGGTTTCTCAAATACTGGGAAAGAAGCCCGGGGCTATCCCCTGCACCCCTGGGTGGTGTGTGCAGGGTTGAAAGCTGGTTTAAATAGTAATATTGTCAAAAATCTTATTGACTTTTTTGACTGGGTGACTAAAGTAATAGATCAAGGTGGGGCTGTAGATGTAGCTTATCTAGACTTTAGTAAAGCTTTTGACACTGTCCCACATCGCAGACTGTTAAATAAACTTGAAAGCTTGGGATTGGATTCTAAGATAGTTGAATGGATAAGAGCGTGGTTGCAGGACAGAAAACAGAGAGTTGTAGTAAACGGAGTACAGTCAAAGGAGGGAAAGGTTACAAGTGGAGTACCCCAGGGATCTGTACTTGGACCGGTGCTTTTTAATATCTTTATTGGTGATATTGCAAATGGAATTGAGGGTAAAATGTGCCTTTTTGCAGATGACACAAAGGTATGCAACAGGGTAGACACACCAGGAGGGGTAAAACAAATGATTGAGGATCTAGGTAGATTAGAGAAATGGTCAAGAGAATGGCAACTACAGTTTAATGCCAAAAAATGCAAAATCATGCACTTGGGTCTCAGAAATCCAAAGACTCAATATAGTATAAATGGCACTATAATGGAAACTACTGAGGAAGAGAGAGATCTAGGTGTCACTATTTCAGGGGATTTAAAAGCAGGTAGGCAATGTAACAAAGCAATGAAGTCAGATGCTTGGTTGCATAGGGAGAGGTATCAGCAGTAGAAAGAAAGAAGTAATAATGCCACTGTATAGGTCATTGGTACGACCTCACCTAGAGTATTGTGTTCAGTTCTGGAGGCCATATCTCCAGAAGGATATAAATACATTAGAGGCTGTACAAAGAAGAGCAACTAAAATGGTGCATGGCCTACATCACAAAACGTACCAGGAAAGACTAAAAGATCTGGTACTTGTTTCCTAGCACGGCCACAACGATCATGATCGTGGGCATCGTGAGGAAAAATTGGGGCCATCGCATGCACTAAAAAATCGGGTGCGATGGTACCGACGCGATGCCTGCGATTTCCCCATAGGGAACAATGTTAAATGCCTCAATTTACCCGCGATGCCCGCAATTTCCCATAGGAATCAATGTTAAATGGCTCAATTTACCCAAATCATCATAGGGAATAATGGTAAATGGGCCAGAAAACCCAAAAAACACCCCTGAACAGTGAAATGTCCACCCAAAATTAGTTTACGCCACCCCACGATCAACGCGAACCCGAAGCGTGGCGAGCGCAGCGAGCCCGCGAGGGGCGGCGGTACGCGTCCTCCGACCTTTTCATACCCCCACTATCCACGTCGGCGTGGAGTTGAGAATAGAATAGTGTGGCGAGCGCACTATTCTATTCTCAACTCCACGCTGACGTGGATAGTGGGGGTATGAAAAGGTCGAAGGACGCTTACCGCCGCCCCACGCGGGCTCGCTGCGCTCGCCACGCTTTGGGTTCGCGTTGATCGTGGGGTGGCGTAAACTACTTTTGGGGGGACATTTCACTGTTCAGGGGTGTTTTTTGGGTTTTCTGGCCCATTTACCATTGTTCCCTATGATGATTTGGGTAAATTGAGCCATTTAACATTGATTCCTATGGGAAATCGGGGGCATCGCGGGTAAATTGAGGCATTTAACATTGTTTCCTATGGGAAATCGGGGGCATCGCGTCTGGACCATTTAAGCCTTTTTTAGCTGCATACGACGCGACCGACGCGATTTTGACTTTTTTCAATGCATTTCAATGGGAAAATCGGGGGCATCGCGTCGGTCGCGTCGCAGACCACTAAAAATGACACCCGATGCCCGCGATTGTGGCCGTGCTAGGAAACAAGTACCAAAGATCTTAATATGTATACTTTAGAGCAGAGAAGGGAAAAGGGGGATATGATAGAAACTTTCAAATATATCAAGGGCTTTAACAAGATACAGGTGGGAGACATTCTTCACAGGAAGAGGAGCAACAGAACACGAGGACATGCACTGACACTAGAGGGAGGAAGATTCAGGGGAAATGTGAGGAAGAATTACTTCACAGAAAGAGTAGTAGATAAGTGGAATAGCCTACCATCAGAGGTGGTAGACGCAAATACAGTAGTACAATTTAAACATGCTTGGGATAGGCATATGGATATCCTTACAAAAAAATAAGGATCAAATATGGTTTGAGGTAACATGTTTAATAAAAGGGGCAGACTAGATGGGCCAAGTGGTTCTTATCTGCCGTCAAATTCTATGTTTCTATGACTACAGGTCCCAGCAAGCCTGCCCCACATGCTAGTACTTGGGAGAACCACAGGTACCAGCATATGGGGCATTAAAGGCCCTCCAGGGCTTCAGCTGTGTCTTCACATAGGGTCGGTGGTCTTTTAAGCTCTTTTGCATTTCCGCCACCTCCCAGGGTTTCAGCCTTCTCATCTGTGTTCTTTACCTGGGGAGGCGGCCTTTTCAGTTCTTTTGCATGGCCGCTGCCTCCCAGGGCTTGTTTTTCAGGAGCTCATCTCTGCTCCTCCTCTGCCGTCAGACCGCCTGTCCTCTGTCTTGAGCTGAATAATATAGTCAGCTCTAGGGGGCGGGGCAATTACGTGGCAAGCCGTGATTGGCTGGCCCTGGCCATTTTTAATTTGTATTTTTTCCTCTGCTGCCGCCGATGGATGAAAGGAGGTCCACTGCCACTGGGGACCTTGACCGCTGAGAGGGGTCAGGGATTCCACAGGTGGGGGAAAGGGCGATTGGGGGTGCCGCGGGTGGGGGAGGTTGGAGGTACCGCAGGTGGGGGAGAGGGGGTCAGATATGCCGCCGCTTGCCACACATGCGGGAGATGTGCAGGACATTCTGAGCGACTGCACTTAATTATCTGGCTGGGCCGCGCATTTAAGCTTCTGTGTGGGCTACACACACACACACAGTGATTTACATGTGTTTTCAGGCATTTTCTGAGTGATTTAGTAAAATCGTTCAGAAAATCCCTAAATGTCGTCAAAGTATGTGGGGCCCATAAGGCTCAATACATCTGGTCCTGTATCATTAAATACTCATTGCAAAAAATGTGTAGTAGGAGCAGACCGCAAGAGAAGAAGTAAAACATAGAAATTCTGAACATAAAAATGACAACATGGGTAAGGTGATTAGGGAGAGATCAGGAAATTACATACTGTTTAGGCAGATTTTGTAAATTGTGGTTTTGTATGGTCTACCTGTATATTCCCCATTCAGTGTTACCAAGACTATGGGGGAAATTTAATAGGATGAGAGATTCAAAAAGTGAGAGATTTGGTAAGAAATCTCCAGTTTTTGTAAAATGGCAATTATTTATACTGCAAAAGTGATTGCCGCTTTAAAAAACCTGGAGATTTCTTACCAAATCTCTCACTTTTTGAATCTCTCATCCTATTAAATTTCACCCTATGTGTCCTAGATAAAAGGTAATGGGGGGAATTTACTAAGATGTGTATTCTACTTCACATGTGATGTTGCTATGGGTAACCAATCAGATCCTGTCTACTATTTTCTAGAGGGTGCTAACTAAATAAGAAGTAGATTCTGATTGGTTACCCATAGCAACATCACATGTGAAGTAGAATACACATCTTAGTAAATTTCCCCCAATGCTCCTTACTTCTATCAAGGAAATTCAAGTATGTTGTGCACTGGCAGTGCTAGATGGCACCTGACAGAGCAATTTAAGTGAGGCTCCATTTGAGCACGTACAGCCGCTGGTGTGGATATTACTGTTATGTTGTTCCATCATTTTGACAGGCTGGTAACTGTTTTTAATGAAATGTTACATCCAACATGTTTTGAGCCGCAGTTCGTCCTCATTACTAGCCCCTACTGCCAAATGAGAGGCCTTACACTCCAGCAGGGCCGATGGAGAGGCCCCCGTGGCCAATGGAGGGCCCCGCAGCCTCACAACCAATGGAGAGCTCCATGCCCCACTGCCGATGGCCCCATGGCCCCAGAACCAATGGAGAGAACCATGCCCACATGGCTGATGGACAGGCCCATACCGATAGATCTGTTTTTATAACTGCTTCCCATTATATTTTCACCTGACACAAAATTCAACTTTCAAGTTCTGTTAATAGTTAAAAGTTATATTTTTATAAGTTTTTGTATAGGATTCCATAAAACCAACTGAAACCATTGTACCCATACTGATGGAGAGGACCCAACCCACATGGCTGCTAGAGAGGCCCATGTCCCCACAAACATTTCCAAGGCCAATGCCCTCATGGCTGCTGGGGAGGCCCATGCACCTATAGCCAATGGAGAGGCTCATGTCCCCATGGATGATGAAGAGGACCACACACCCATGACTGATGAAGAGACCCACACCCACTATGGCCAATGGAGGGGCCAAAGACCCCAAGGCCGATGGTGAGGTCCAAACCCCCACAGCCAATGGAGAGAGACACACCCATGTAATCGATGAAGAGGCCCAGAGGGTTTTTCTTACCTGTCAAAAACTTTCAAGCTGTGTCAATATTTTATGCTTTATTTTTTTCTGTATAGGATTCGTAAAAACAAACTAAGGCCCTTATTCTGATTGAGTTGGATGGCTCAGAGTGCGGAGGCATATCTGCGCATGTGCGAACGCCTCACACGTACGAACACGGCGTGAGGTCCGTGCAGAAAATTATCGTACGGAAACATCCGAGCAGGGGGTGGAGAAGGGCGTGAAGGGCTGTTTGGGATCATCACCATATGTGCACGCCCCGCGTTTCATGGGTGTTCCCATGAAAACACTGGGCGTACATATGGTAATGCGGCCATGACGCACGTGTGGGGGGCGGACAACTGACATAGCCGGATGTCAGCTGCCCGCCCATATCCCTGCATTCGGATGGCGTTAGCGATCCATACAATAGGCGGGGCTAAGAACACTCGGTTCCTGTCTGAAATACGCATCCGTCCAATTCAACTAGTATAAAGGCCTAAGAGAGGTCATTGCACCCAGACTGATGTCCACATGGCTGCTGAAGAGACTCATGTCCCCACCACTGTTGAAGAGGCCTATTCCCCCATGGCTGCTGGAGAGGCCAATGCCCCTATGGCCAATAGAGAGGCCCATGCCATCATGGCTGATGCATCCAAGAAAGATGGGTAGGACCATGCCCAATGGCTGATGGAGAGACCCATGCCCCCACAGCTGATGAAGAGGTCCATGCTCCTACAGCTGATGGACAGGCCTATGCCCCCACAGCTGATGAAGAGGCCCATTGATGATGGAAAGGCCCACGCCCCTACGGCCGATGGAGAATTCCATGCCCCCATGACTGATGGAGAGATCCATGACTTCATAACTGATGTAAAGGCTCATGCATCCATGGCAGATTGAGTGGCTCATGGCTGATAGAGAGGTTCATGCCCCCATGCCAAAGGAAAGGCCTGCACCCAATCTTGAGGCCCAAGCCCCCATGGATGATGAAGAAGCCCATGTCTGGTTTATGATGGAGTGAACCACGTTCCCTGCGGTTGATGAAGAGACCAAGTGTTTTATTCACAAAAATTAACTGTCAGTTTGTGTCAGTATTTTATACTATATTTTTTTGTATAGGATTCCTGAAAACCAGCTGAAAGAGAGACTATTGCACCCAGACTAATGGAGTGGTCGAAGCAGCTGGAGTGGCCAATGCCCAATTCCATTGGAGAGGCCTATGTCCTAACTGCTGCTGCAGAGACAAACATGGACATCACAGAAATCCTCCAAACCAACAACCATCACAGAGGTCCAGCAGATCCACAACCATTACAGAGGCCCAGCAGATCCACAACTATCACAGAGGCCCAGCAGATGCACAACCATCACAGAGGCCCAGCAGATGCACAACCATCACAGAGGTCCTGCAGATGCACAAACATCACAGAGGCCCAGCAGATGCACAAACATCACAGAGACCCAGAGCATGGTTAACAATTAAATAGTCAAATTGGTGTGTGCTTGATCAGTTGTGTCTGGTTTCTTGTCCTAGACTCAATCTGTAAATAAAGCTATGGTATACAAGTGACAGAATGTTTTTACTTACGTCCTCCCAACGTGCTGTGTGTGATATCTTTTGCTGACTGTCACGGACCTGATATAGTACCTACCCACATGTAATGAGGATACTCACTAAGCTAAGTGATTATTATTGCTACTTCATGTGACTGTAAATGCCTAGAAACTCATACTGCACATGTAACTATACAGAAAGGCAGTCTTTTAGATTGACAGTATCGGAAATGTTTTGGAAATGTGCTGGACATTCCTGGGTGGTCAGTGGGTGGTGGCTAAGCAGAGGCTGGAAATGGTCTGTCTTATTCGTGGTTCACTTTCGAGGTCATACATAGATAGAAAATCATGTGCATAATGTAGAGAGGAAAAAAAAAATGAAATAAGGGGGAACAACTAACAAACACTGCGCATGAGATAATAATCAACATATCCAGAAATACCAATAATGCAGTGTGGGGAGCACAGTAGAACCGTTATAATGACCACCCATAAATTACGGTAAATTGGGAATGATTCATCTAGGGCCAGACTATGATAAATGCAACAGAATAGGCTAACGGAATGCAATAAGTTATCCATCCATGGTCTGGGTCCACTTCATATTAGCATGTCTTGGCTCTCTCGTTAGTCGTGGGGTGAGTAGAACACTGGTCTTTTCCTTAGGGGGGGCGGGTTTGTGTATCCCGCTGGGTGGGAACGTTATATACACAGGGGACGAGTGACAGATCTGGCTAAATATATAAGAGATTGTGGGAGGAAACCCACGCAAGCACAGGAAGAATATACAAACTCCATGCAGTTGGGGCCATGGTGGGAAACCCAGTGCTGTGAGGCAGTCATTTATTTAATTATTTATTTACAGTTTCTTATATAGTGCAGCAGATTCCATTGCACTTTACAATAGTAAACAGTGATAAAACAAACTGGGTAACAACAGACAGACTTATGGTGTGTACACACGGTCAGATGTGCCTTAAGATCCTATCCACCATCCGATCAGATCGGATGGTGGATAGGATCTTAAGGCACATCCGATTTGCATCCAATCTTGACTAAATAGTGCAGATCTGCACTATATAGACAAGGCAGCCAAGACTTTCAGGCTTCCGATACGTGAACGCGCATCGGGATCGGATCGAGATCGCAAGGGTTAAAACCCTTGCGATTTGCATCCGATTCCGATGTTGACTATATCGTCAACATCGGAAAGGAAATCGGACCGTGTGTACACACTATTAGACGTAGGAGGGCCCTGCTGCAAGCTTACAATCTTTAGGGACATAGGAGGGAAACACAAGGACAGGCACCAGTAATAGCACCATGCTAACCATTACACCATCCATGCTGCCCGTCCATCTGTAAGCTCATCCTACCATTCCCACCTCTGTAGCTCTGATAGCCAGTGCAGATCAGTAGCCAAAGGGCACTCAACTCTTCAGGCCGTATGATCGGCTGAACAGAACATCCAGCAAGGAGAAGTGTCCTTCCGAGGCAATACCATGGGGTAATACTATCACTACACACCAGGGCCCTAGTGTGTGGCCCTAAGCAAGATACTGCTTCAGGGCCAACCTGCCTCTCAATGTATTTTTGTTTTAACAATAGAGCATTCCACCGTACTGTAGTGCCTGTCACTTTGCTGAGGAACATCTGACTGGAATGGAGTTGTATATGTTTGGTTGACAGTTGTGTCAAGAATAATGACATGGTAGTAATGCTATGTGAGACATTTCTATTGTGTCAGCATTATAACTGTGCGCACAATAGTAAAGCAGTTACAGTTATAATGCAGTCACACTAAACATGCTGTAAATATTAGTTCCATGTCAGAATATGCGGGTGACATTAAACGTCCAACATTTTGACATCCTTTTATTCTAATCCACTCTTATCTGCATTTGATGTAAAGGGAGCTTTGTCATGGGGCCAGGCCAGCTGTAATCAATAGGGTGATATGTTATAGGGGGTTGGTCTTTTGGAGTGCAGTGACCAAATGGGCTGAATTCGATAAATTGATTGCCAGCAGGGTCGACAGGTCGACACAATCATTAGGTCGACAGTTAAAAAGTCAACATCAGTTTTTCACCTTTTTTTTTTTGAGCCGACATGTGCCGAGAGGCGGTATTGCATGCCCTACCATCCACTACAGTGTGGTGGGAGAACAAAATAGTGTGAGCAAGCGCAGCGGTACACCTAGACGTGTCCATGTCCACATATGGGGCAAAACAACCATGCAAAACTCATGTCGACCTTTTGACTGTTGACTTTTCCATTGTCGACCTAAGCCCTGTCTGCCTTTAGCGGTCGACCCACTGCATGTCTACCTAAATTGGGTCGATCCAATGACCCATACCCGTTGAGCTGGTAACAGGTACTTCTGGTGCACAGCCATGAGCAGAGTCAGATTTGTAGGAGATGGGAGCTCAGATTGCAGGTTCAAGGGGTGGGCCCGATCAGCGGTTGGTGGGGGTTCCCGGACACGGAGGTGCTTGGCGGGTTGGTAAACGGGGTCAACCCGGCCCAGGTACGGCCCTCCATATCAAAGCCGTTCAACTCCGTCCTTCAGTCGCAGACATGAGTGTCTGTCGGCGGCAACGGATAGGTGCTGCAGCTGGCGCTAAGAGGTCGCACGGGTATCTTATCTCTCCGACTTGACCAGGCGCCGCATCTTCCCTCATGTTTGCTTCTGGGTGTTTGATGAAGCAGTGGTGGAGGGTGCAGTCTATCGTGCTGGTACGGGGATGTCACTCCCTCGGTCTCACAATTGAGGGGGCGGTTGCTGGTAGGCTGGGGGTATGGGTTAGATGATGTGGAGTGCACCAAAGTGCTTCTGCCCTCAAGGGTCTTCCTCTGGGAGTCTGTTCATTGGTTTTAGCTGCTTTGTTCGGGCAAACCTGAACTCTCTGGACGCGACAAGCGTGATAAAAAAGAGCAGAGCTGATTATCTCCTCCTTCATCTCCCGTCACTTTAGATTGGAGGTCAGATGCAATAAGCAATTGAACTCCCCCCAATATTTTCACAATGCTTTACACACTGTACATATCCATGGCCACCACTTTCTTGTCATGCGATTCATTGTGAATAGAGTGGTGACCTCTTTTTAATCAGTACACATTTCTGAGTCCTTCATGTTGGGTGCATAGTAGCACTGCATCAGATGGTGAAGCCTTCAGGGTAGTACTTCAGTCAGGCATTTGTGGAAATTGTTGCTCACTAAAAATGGTGTTTTACACCCGATGAACTGATTGGTTTCTTGTGGTAATTTTACAGTAAGGTTATACAATTCTAATTGTAGATTGCACTCACTGAAAGGGCCGCAATAAAATGTAAAACTTTACTAAGACATACAAGTACATATCATTTAATAGTGGAAAAGTCCTTGCAGAATAATTAAACTGTCCCTATGAAGATAAAAGTGTGAGCAATGCTACAAACTCATAATGCGGTTTACACACTTGTACAATCTGCATGAGATCCAGATGAGATTTTGACTATATAGTCAAAATCTCATCTGGATCTCATGCAGATTGTATGTGTTTTATCCCAAGCGATCCAGATGCGTTCAAGATGCGCGCTCCCGTATCACAGCCAGAAAGTCTTGGCTGCCCTGTCTATATAGTGCAGATCTGTACTATATAGTCTAAATTGTATGCAGATAGTCTAAATTGTAATCGCATCTGGATCTCATGCAGATTGTACAAGTGTGTACACAGCAGGGGTAGCCAACCCTAGTTCTCGAGAGCTACCAACAGTGCATGTTTTGCAGGTCTCCTCACAGAATCACAAGTGAGCTAATTAGCTCCATCTGTGTATCTTTTAAAATGTGTCAGTGATTAATTAATGCAGCTGTGCAGCAGCTAGGTTGTCTGGAAAATGTGAACTGTTGGTAGCTCTCGAGGGCTAGGGTTGGCTACCACTGGTCTAAATTGTCCCTCTGCATGCATGCCGTGCAATACGAGTCCCGATACGATCGCATCTCACGGCATATCCTGCCATGTGTACACAACTTTAATTGATGTCTGCTGAACATGCAGGTCGATATGTCTTTATATCCAAATGACACGCATGTTTACTGCAGTAGGAGATGATGCTATTCTGAAAGCGGCGAATTTAACTGGCGTAATCGGTGGCCACAAAGATAAGGAAAACGAGGAATACGAACAGATGATGGTGGGTGCGTTATGCCTACATTACATTCCACGGAGGCGCTTTTATCAGCCATTAGTCTAGCGGGAGACAGAGCCAGTATTCCTACGATGTCAGGGAAGAAGCCCAAAAAAGCCGACAGCAACGTGACGGAGCTGCTTCACTATCATCCCGCCTTCAATTTAATCCGCGGCTCGGGAAATCTCGCGATAGACGGCGCGCCGCGTCCATGTTGCCACGTCCAATGCTGTGGGAGCGCGGCCGGGACGTAGCACACACAGGCAGCAGCCAGGTCAGTCCGCGCCCACTATTGTGCCGGATTCGGGTCACGGCTTAGTGATTGCGCGGCAGCCAGGGGGTGTGGCGAGGCGTTTAACCCCGCCCTTATCTGATAGCTATTGGCTCCTGTTTGCTGTCTTTAGCAAAAGTGGGCGCTGCCGGTGGGGGGAGCAGAGAAGGGGCGGGGAGTGGTCACGTCACTTCAGCGCGTGTCTCGGTGCATCCATCCAGCAGTGACCCGGGGTTAGCAGTAAGCTGAGGCCACACAGTCCGCTGTCACCGGCTCACCGCTACGTACATCTCACCGCACCTCGTCTAACCCGTGCCCTCACCCACCCACAGCGCGTATACCCACCAGCGGGCAAGCATGCCTCCCAAGAAATCCAGCAAGTCTGCGAAGAGAGGTCAGTATGTGGCTGCTCAGCTGTGAGCCGTCCTCCGCCGCTCTGGTGTGCCCCAGCTGCAAGGGAACTGCAAGTCCCAGCATGTCTTGCAGAGCCACGCCTGGGGAGCTGTTATTGTGCCACACATTGGCAGCCCGGTGTATGAATTGGGCAGGGAGCATGCAGCTCATTGCAAAGCTGCAGCTGGGCTGCCAGTGGCCTGGTCTGGCCATGGGCACTTCTAGCCTGGCACAGCATAGCTGCTCTGTATGTGTGACACGGGCAAGTGGGTTACCATACATCTCATTTTGTTCATTCAACATTCCACAGTTTGCCACCCCCTGGTGATAAAGCATCCAGTGGCACGGTGTTACATAGGTGTGGGAGGAGGCTGGCATTGGGTAGTAGTGCTGTGCCAGGTGTAGCTGGGGCACTCCTCCCCATGTGGCTCCCTAGCTGCTCACGTGTCATGGGATAGGGGGGGAGCGGAGTTAGAGGGAGGGGGTGCAGATGTGTAAGGCTGCACCTCCCTGCTATTTATTGAGCACAGCTACTGGCACAAAGCTGGCATCCAGATGTTAGTGGCATATGGACTGGGTTAGTGTGCATGTCAGGGACTGTAGACATGATGCATGCAGAGGTATGCTGGGGTCATCTCCCTGGCACTCCTCCTAGTTACACATTAGCGCTCACTGCCAGTGCCGCTCCCAGTGTATAGTCACAGATTGGTGTAAAGGATCCAATGCACCTCTCACACACTTCTTATCAGTTTTAAGATTGGTTTATGACTTTTGTTTTGTCTTGTTTTCCAAATAATGTAGTCTGTTAAATCAATATTTATGTTTCTGAAACTAAACACCCAAATAAAGGTGTCTATACATGGTACAATTATAGTATGCAATTTGGATTAGATTGCATTGCAAAATATATGTGATGCGTGCAATCTAGTCCAAATTGCATACAATAATTGCACTATGTATCTGAATACACCATAAACCCTGATCTTACTGGAAGTGCAAATCCAAAGCAATCCTAGCTGTCACATTAAATAGCTGTTTTATCGCCTATCTGAGATCTGTGATTAGAAATGCAGAATGCGAGGTGTGCCTGAAACTTCTGTGAACTGTGATGGTTATTTTATTTCAAATTGCTTAGTGTATGGTAGTCACATCATACTGAGCTGTAAGCTTTGATTATATGTCCGTTGTGTGGCATGCATGGAAATGAGCCACCTGTACACCTCACCATTATAGTAATAGAGTAAAAACTCAACACAATGAGCTACATTTAATACCTAGGAAAATCTACCATCTAGATCAGGCTTGAAATCATTAATTGGTTGCAGTTACTGAGTACTTTGCATTTGAAATGGAAGCCAAAATCACTAAGGTGGCAGTAATGTAGAGTTGTGTGGTTCAGTGCATCACAAAACAACACAATGAATAAGAGCTGAGTCAGCTGAATCTTGGCTGGAAAAGAACAAGGGACATTTTTGTCTTTTGAAAAACAGTGCAGTGCTTTATTAACCCTTCCAGGCAACAGATGATTGGATAAAACTAACCCAATTAATTCTACATCTTCTTTCAGGTTCTTTATGGAATTCTGAGTTTAAGAATAATATATTTTATTATTGGTAAATATTAGAGCGGTATTATTGCCATTCATTTGCTGTTCTTTAAATTAAGGAAAGCATATTGTATTTGCACTAGTAATTCATGTTGCAAGCTTTGAAGAGCTCCACTCTCCTTTTGGATAAGCACTGGTAAGAAAGCAGGAAAAGTTTGTTGGTTGCAAGGTTTTCCTCTTATCACATTCTAGAGATGTCATTTAAAAGCCCATACACACTATAAGATTCTTTCCAATCTGGCTGGTTGGAGTGAAATCTGGAAGTTTTTAGGAGCAAATGGTAATTGACCATTTGCTCCTAAACATGGAAAACAGACACAAATTGGTCAATTTAAGGCCCATACACTTTAGAAGATATGAAAGACGAAAGATATTGGTGACCAATTTCCCTTGAGCTGAAAGTTATTGTGCGTCCACACTGAACAATGGGTGCAAATGGCATGATCAATATTGGCAGATTGACCTGCATGTCCAAAAGGTGTCAATATCTTTAACAATGCGGATGGGGGTGGCAATATCTTCTAAACATACACCTTAGAAGATATTGCCATCAATATCTTTCAGTAGCCCCTTTCTGAACGAGATTGATGCCAATATCTTCTAGTGTGTATGCGCCTTTATGCCGATGACTGCTTTTGTTCATTTTCCAACGTTTGGGAGCAAACGGTCGATTGTGATTTGTTCCCAGAAATTTCCAGATCAGAAAGATAATCTTCTATAGTGTTCATTCTAGCACCCACTATCTTTGAAAACCCATGCAGTTCCTGTTCCTTGCCTGGGGTGTCACTGTCTGCTGTGGTGTTTCTAGCACAGGTCTAGTTTGCATATCAGTGCTGATATACAGACCACACTGTACTAGAAGCACTACAGCAGACAGCGACACCACAGGCAGGCAAGAGGAACTGCATGGGTTTTGAAAGATAACGGGTGCTAGAATGAACACTGTTCTAGTGTATGGGCCTTTAGTAACGTCCCAGAGATTGGGTACTGCAGACTATTCTGTAACTAGAGCCTGTTACAACTTATCTTGGCTGCTAAATGTCACAGAGAAATCCCTCATCCTGTCTGCAGTGAATCAATATCTAAAACGCTATTTTCCTTTTATTCTGTGCGACATTAGCAAACAACTTTTTGACCTTTATATCTATTATGCTTATTTTAGCATTTGCAACAAGTTTGTGCAATAAACTGTGTACATATTTGATGTGTGCAATATAATGGGCCCCACACAAGTACCGACTTCTGTAGGGAGAGCACTCTGAACGATGCTGCACAGCGCTGAGTGATCTATCAGGGGCAGTGTTCTCTGCTGAGAACACTGGCTCCGACTGATTAATAACCAGTGTACAGGTTATTAATTGGTGGCAGATTCAGCCCTGTGGAGCCGCGCATTTAGATCGATGTGTGCATAGGCGAATCTAGAATTATGGTAATGAGTGGTCCCAGATCTAGACATAACAGCAGGGGGACCTTTGTGCTGCGTACCTGCGCGGAAAAAGGGGGCGTGGCCTCATGGGAAGGAGGCGTGGCATCACAAAAAGGGGTGTGGTATTACACTTTAGACCATACACAGTATTACCCATTACACATTTTAGCAAACTCCGTAATACCCATTACACATAAAGCCACACGCCGTAATGCCAATTACACATAAGGCCACACACCATAATGCCCATTACACATTGTGCCACACATCATGATGCCCATTACATACTATACAACAAACCGTAATGCCCATTACATATTTGCCACATAAGTGCTGCTTACCTACATGCTCATTGCTAGGGGGTTCTTGCTTGATGGCACCATAGTACCCATTACACATGATGCCGCACACCATAGTACCCATTACACATGATGCCGCACACCATAGTACCCATTACACATGATGCTGCACACATAATGTCCCTTACACATGATGCTGCACACATAATGCCGCTTACACATGATGCTGTACACGTTAATGCCCCTTACACATTAAGCCACACATAATGCGTAATGCCCCCACATACCGCCACTTGTAGCGTCCCTTAAGCGATGCCCCCAAAAGTGCCACTTACTGTAAATTTTTATATGAGCCTTAACTGCTGCTGCAGGGAGAGATGGAGAGCGGTGCAGCGGCTTCTATGGGGAGCAGAGCACGCTCCCACTCCCCTCCTGGTGTCCTGTTGTTGTGCGTGACGTCGGGGGAGCATGCCGGGCACCGACACCACATGATTAAAGGGGGGGCAGGCTGAGGTGAAAGCAGGGAGAAGAATTGGAGCGGAAGCTGCAGGGGTGACAGTCATTGACAGCTGGGCAGAGAGCAGGGGGCTGCCCGGCTGTATTCAGAGCACTGCAGGTCACGGCTGTTTGAAATAATACCCCTTTCACAACAGGAAATGCAGGGATTTACCTGGCAATATGGTCCCAGGATCATGCAGGACATTCCCAGGCTGACATCTTATACACCAGCCTAGTCCCTGCATTTTCTGGTGTGAGGGGGAGAGACAACGACTCCCCTCTCCCTACCCCCATTTAACCAACCAGCTATATCTTCGGAACCAACTGACCCATTTACGAGACCAGTATCATATTGAAGAACTTTTGAGTTGGCTTCGAATGATTTTGGTCCCGTGAAACTGGACTGTTTGGTTCCAGAGAAATCTGCCCTCAAAGAACATAAACAGTCATGAAATTACATTTAAGAAATGAAAAAAACAAAAACAAACGTTTAACCTCAATATCCCTGGAACCAATTAACCCGTATGGATCCAGCCTGGTATCAGATTGAAGGTGCAGCGATTTGGGTTCGACTGAGATCAACCTCCAGCTTCAGTGATGCCGAAGGGGGAACTGGCAGCCGTTGAACTGGGTGGGGGTCGGAATTAGTGGGTCCCATGTTATCCTATAGTGAAAACTTCCAGCTTTGCCTGGCAGTATCTCCGGTTCCCAGGAGGCTAGGGACACGGGGCTGGGCTCGTTGGAAAGCCGCATCCCTCAGCTATAAATAATGGGTGGTCCTGTGCACCCCCGGACCACCCCCTAGATTCGCCTATGGATGTGTGGTCTACACACACAGTGATATACAGGCATTTTCTGAGCAATTCAGTGAAATTATTTAAATCACTCAGAAAATGTCTGAATATCGCTCCGTGGGGACATAATGGTAAATATAATTTTTTTTTTCTGTGTGTATATATTTTAATATACATGAGATTTTTGCATTATCTTCAGGTACTAGGCAATGCAATTTCATTGAAATTCCTCTAAGTGCATGTTTATTATGTAATTGCAGAAAGCTCTGAGTTCTATTAGTTTTTTTTTTGTGTGTGTAAACTACTCTACATAGTTTATTGATTTTCTTTTTATGACATTTTAAGTAGCTTTTAGATCCTACAAATGAATATCTTAAATGGTTTGTATGAGCAAAGTATACTTTCAGCACTGTACAGACTACAGCAGGGCTTGATAATTATATTTTTTTAAATGTAGGAGCCAGACACGTTTGCATGCTTATTGCCAAGGGAGATTACCCCTCCCCATTGTTACCATGCGTGGTAACATCAACAGCCAGTCAGAGCAGTGGACGACCCGTTTGGCTGTATCTGAGCAGGTCCGCGGCTATTTCAAAACTCGAGACTGCTTGCACGCCAATTGGAGCTCCCAGTCTGACAGACAATCAGGAGCCTATTTTTCTTCATTTAGACCAGTAAATATTGCTATTTGTATTTAAATAGTACTTTATCTTATTGCATCAGTCTGTAAGCTGCTGGTATACAAAGTGCTACTGCACAGTCTTTATGCTAATACTGTGGTAGATTGCCATCCTACTGAGATGCCCACCGTCTGTGGCGCTAATCTACAAAAATGCACCATCGGAGACTGCACAAGCCCTATGGAAGCACAGAATCCCACTCTGAACGTGGCCGCCAGTGTCGGTTCAATAGCATCTTTTAGACACAATAGCAGGCCATAACAGGATTGCATCTTGTAAACTCTGTCACCCAGTGTAATGTTGCCCATACACGGAGCGATGTTTGGAAGCGATGCGCACAGCACCTAAAGTTTGCGCTGCCCATACTTTTTGAACTAGATTGCATCACATCTAGTTCAAAACGCACGGTGCTTTAACACATCGCATGCATTTTTTAACTAGATTCGGTGCGATAAAGTTGAAAACGCACGGTGCGCATTGCACCATGTATGCTTTAAAAGTGATAAAATGGAGAGTGATAAACAGCCAGCCAATCGGCTCCTACATGACATTCTTCAAACAGTCTGTGACATGGGAGGTAGGAGCTGATTGGCTGGCGGTTTATCAATCCGCTCCTACCTGCCATGTCACAGACTGTGTTTGAAAAATGTCTGGCTGATTGGCTGCTTGTTTATCACTCTCCATTTTATCACTTTTGAAGCTTATTCCTCTTTCAGACCGCACTTTTTAACCGGTATTTTGCCGTTTTTTTAACCGTTTCAAAACGTTAATGTGTGCGGTCTGAAAGGTGCAGAGTGATTTTACCGGTTTTTGGAAACTGTGAAAAAGCAGGGTCCTACCCGTTTCAGACCCGTTTTTTTTGGTGTCTCAAAGGGTATTTGTCTCACCTCCTCGTCTTCTTCTTCCTCATACTGCTCCCCTTTGCACCGCTGTCCTCTCTCCGGTTCCCCTCTGCACCGCTGTCCTCTCTCCTGCTCTCCCCCTTGGCGCATCCCTCCAGTCACAGTCGGTGCTGCTCCCCACAGAATTCGCCTTCATGCCCCCTCCGACAGAGTCTGTGAGCCCGAGGAGGAGAGTGATTATGAGGAGGCGGTGTCGCAGCCGCTGCCCCAGCTCCCGGACACTTTGTAGTCCATGTCACTGGGCACCGCCGCCTGCGTACACTAATGGGCCGGGGTCAGGTCGCTGGGGGTGCGGGCACAGGGGAGACGCTGTTCCAACGCATCATGCCAGGCAGGGAGATGCGCCAAACCCTCTATCAGTGCACACATCCGGAGCCCTGCACCGCCGCCGCCACTCCACCTTTCCCGGGCGTGCTCCAGCTAGCAGCAGCCTCCTGAGTATGGCACCTGGGAGCGGTGCGAGCAACAAGTCTCTGCGGGCAGGAGGCGAGCACCTAGCGGGAGGTAAGGAGTGAAGCGGTCCACTGGGATGGATGGGGAACAGCCACATGAGCGCAGCAGTGCTGCAGTGCCAACTGAGCACACCGTGCTCCAGAGAGACGCTGCCAGTAACCCTTGCCAGTGCTGAGGCTGGTGTAAAGTGTTGGAGGGATAGGGGAACACTGCACACTGCAAACTGTCACAGAGAACACCGACAGGGAACACTGTTGGGGAACCCCATATACATACACTCCTGCATGGGTTACCTGAAACGGGATTATGTACAAAAAACGCCATTTAATTGGTAATATACCGTTTAATAGATGCGGTGTGAAAGGGGTTGTTAGCTGGCAGACCCGTTTTTAAAAACGTTTTAAAATACAGGGTCAAAGCCAGTTTTGCGGTCTGAAAGCAGCATTAGAGAATCTGGCCCTAAGGCTGTTGAAAATATATATATATATATATATGAGGCGGCTTCCTTTTCTCTAGTGATCTGAGGCTTTTAAAGCAGATAATATAGATGTGGTTATGTTGTTTGGCAGCCTGTTATCTTTACCACAGGAATTGTTATCTGTGTTTTAATAGCATAATCATAGTGTAGACCAGTACCAGGCAAAAAATACAAGGATCCAGTTCATGATTTAATGTTTGCAGCTATGCTTTGTGAGTTTTTTTTTCAGACCCGGGTTGCTGGGTGGGGTGATTGGGTGACCCGGGTTCCGTTCACTTCTATGGAGGAGGCAGCAGTGTTACCTCAGTGCTGCCTCCTCCCCCACCTGACGCTCCGTGCTGGATGATGTCAGCAACCCGTTAATACTCAGATCCAAGTCGAAATCTCAGAAGCAACCCAGCATTTGCAATGTGAAAAGGCTTTAACAGGCTTTCTTCCTATTACATTTAAGAGATGTAAATTAAGGCTTGTGTACACTATAAGGATATTATGGCGGTCGCTCTCGCTCTCTCTCTCTTGCTGCTTTATGTGCGATAAAAAAAAATACAGTTGTATATCACCCCAGTCTCTCATCATTTCAAATGGAAGATCAGGAGCAATAAAACAATTGAATCAAGCCTATAAAATAAATGATGATATTGCAGTACTATAGGTAACTGCATTAAGGAATATTAACATGAATGAAACAATCCCATTTCCAACCTATAGTTTCATTCAATATCTCACCTCATGCGGGGCCAGATGTACTAAGCGTGAAAAGTGATAAAATGGAGAGTGATAAACCACCAGCCAATCAGTTTCTACCCGCCATGTCATAGGCTGTTTTTGAAAAATCTCGCCCGCGGTGAGTGTAATTTGCAATGCCTGTCATGACAGTAATCCGAAAGACCAAAATATGTACTTGTATAGCTGCAGGGTGTTCCAACTAAACTGATAATAGTCATGAAGCTTCCAATCGATCTCTCTGAATAATATATATTCTGTGTTCTTTGAGAGAATATAGAGATAAGAGTCTGCATTTATTGCACTAAGACATAATAAAATAAAACTTTGGTACTTGTGTATTTTGGCGGCGCCCATCGCATCGCATACCATAACACATACGATGGTATGCGATGCGACGCGATATCGTACGATAGTGCACGATAGCATACAATTTTGAAATTGTATGCCATTGTACATGGCATACGATGCCATACGATGCGATGCGATTAAACATTGTATAAGCACCCTAATGGGTGCTTATACAATGTTAAGCACCCAAATGGGTGCTTACAATGTTAAATGCACCCCCACGCCACCCCCCGCTATAAACGTGAACCCGAAGCGTGGCGAGCGCAGCGAGCCCGCGAGGGGTGGCGGTACGCGTCCTACGACCTTTTCATACCCCCACTATCCACGTCGGCGTGGAGTTGAGAATAGAATAGTGTGGCGAGCGCAGCGAGCCACCGAGCCCGAAGCGTGGCGAGCGGACGCGGATACCTTCACAGGTAAACGCGTCCCCTCGCGGGCTTCACAGGTGTCCGCGTCGCCACGGACACCTGTGAAGCCCGCGAGGGGACGCGTATAACTGTGAAGGTATCCGCGTCCCCTCGCGGGGCTCGCTGCGCTCGCCACGCTTCGGGCTCGCTGCGCTCGCCACACTATTCTATTCTCAACTCCACGCCGACGTGGATAGTGGGGGTATGAAAAGGTCGTAGGACGCGTACCGCCGCCCCTCGCGGGCTCGCCACGCTTCGGGTTCACGTTTATAGCGGGGGGTGGCGTGGGGGTGCATTTAACATTGTAAGCACCCATTTGGGTGCTCAAAAGCACCCTTTAGGGTGCTTATACGATTTTTGGTCGTATAGGGGGTCAAAATCGCGTCGCATCGCATGCCATCGGGTGCATGGCATGCGATGCGATGCGATCTGTTCGTCGTACGACGGACATCGGGGGCGCCGCCAAAATACACAAGTACCAAAACTTTCATTAGGTCATCACAGATAAATAACTACATTACAGATGTGTATTGAGAAGTGACCTGTGTGCAGTCTCTGTTCGGGTCCCCTCCATTCTAGCTTTAAATCTGATTTTGAGGTACCTTGTTGGGTGCCCAGTATAACAAGTTACTGATGCCATTCCCACGTGTAAGAGGCTGGGCAGCTTTAATCAAAGCTGGAGATGTGCAAGTGTTGGCTGTATGGTCTGTTTCAGTGTTTCTCAAACTGTGGGTACTGTCCATCTCGTGACTCCATGTTACTGAGAGTGGGCTAATGACTTCTCTCATCTCTCAGCCAGTGATCCAATGAGTCTGAAAAATCACTTGGACTGACTGTTACTTCAGACTCCTCGCATCAGTGGCTTACTGCTCTGTGCTTCCGCAATGCTGCCGTGCATGTGCGGTCTGCTGTGGTTACTTGTTGGGGTCCTATATTTTGTGTTGTCTGATGGGGTCCAAGAGTAAAATAATTTGAGCACCCCAGGCCTATTTTATATGAAAGTAAAATGTTATTCTTTAATGGTAAGCTTTTGTTTATGATTTAATTTCACTGCACTGTGAGTTTCTTAATGTTTGGCAGCCATTGCATCAGGCACTGACCTAAATCCTGCTCCTTTAGTCCATAATACTGTGCAAAAGAAACATATGACATTAATCTCAACAATACCCTGTTCTTCTGGGATTATTAGAGTTTTGATCTGTTCTCACCCCTAACTTACTGAAAACTTTTTTTTTTTTTTCTTGGCATGTGTTTGGATCAAAGGGCAAAATAGAATTGCAACTTTTTTACTTTCTTCTGTAAGGGGTCGTTCAGGTTTGAAAGCCGACCCAACCAACTTCTTTGAACACTTCTGCTAGCATGTCTGAGAGGGTGCAAGTATCATGTCTTAATGGGTGCCGGACAGTTTCCTGACAGTCATTACCCCGACACTCGGGGTCCAGACAGCCACCGGTTAGTCTCCCTCATGGGGGTCCATGACCCCCATAGAGGGAGAATAGAACAGGTAGCGAGCCACCGTTCCTGCAGCGAGCCCACAAGGGGCTTTGTTGCGCTTGCCATGCTGTCTGAGTCCGGCCAGTCGGGATCCCGACGTCGGGCTAATGACTGTCTGGGCCATATACCACACCCGTCTTAATAAGTGATGTCTATTTTAATAGCGTCAAGATGGAACCTCCTTTTTTATTTATTTATTTTTTTGCACCCCTCCTTCCCAATTTTGCCACGCTGCAATAAACATGTGAAAGAGCCAATGCAGAATAAAATTTAAGAGGCTTCTACTTTTAAAGGACTTATCGAAATTCATGCCAAACTCGCCATGCCGCTACAGAATGGTTCGTGCTCTTTTTTTTTTTTTTATCATTATGCACTGCGGAGGTCTCTGTGGAACTAGGCTGTGCAAATATGTGGATAGTGCAGTGCCCAGAAGTAAACGCTTTTGCCAAGACACAGCTGCTAAAGGTTCCTCTACCAAGTATTATACAGGTCAGATGAGTTATTTGTGGTTAGCAGCGTTCCTTGAATGAAGTTGTGCAGGCAGTGCTTTTGGAATTACCTACCTAAAAGTGTCCTAATACCATAACTTAATATTCCATGCCCAGAGGTTTAGAAAGTTGTGTATTTATTTATTTTGCCTTTTAACGTTGCTAGTTTACTTCCACTTTAAGGTTCCCACTGTTGTCATATATTTGAATTTCTTGGAGTTGACAGCTGC
Source organism: Crinia signifera (assembly GCF_055691185.1). Lineage (NCBI taxonomy): Eukaryota > Metazoa > Chordata > Amphibia > Anura > Myobatrachidae > Crinia > Crinia signifera. The sequence continues at coordinate 48,587,917 of NC_139221.1, read as the reverse complement.
ATGAGTCATTGTAGGTAAAGGGCGTGCCACCATACCAGAATAATTCAAATGTTCAATGCAGTTCTTGTTTTCATGCTGATTTGGAAAGCTATCCTCCTAATTCTGTAAATGTCCTAAAGTAAAATATTTTTTATATGGCCAGTAGCACATTACCAAAGTCCCATACCTCCCAACATGACCCTCTCCAGGAGGGACACCATGCTCGGTTTCTGGACTTCCCTTTCAATGAATGATAGCCATCACCTGTGTTGAAAAACACCTTTCTTCTCAATTACCCTGTTCGGCACAGGCAATCATACATTCAGAGGGAAGTCCAGAAATAGAGAATTGTGTCCCTCCTGGAGAGGGTCATGTTGGGAGGTATGTAGTAATACTGGTTTTCCAGATTGCAATTCAAATCACTGCTATGTACTTACAAAATGAAACAATTTTCTTTTAACTCTATACACTTGAGTAAAGGGGTATACACATGTTGAGATTTGTGCTAAGCAATTTTGCTTAAGCAAAAAAAGGCAGGGTAGTGGGTCAGAATGAGAGATTGCGGTCACTATTTCTCATTCGGTACACACAGAGATTTACAGTCATTTGCTAAGCAATCTGACTAGATTTTGACTGCATGCACTGACTTAAGCAGCCCATACACGGTCCGTTTAACGGATCCGTTTGGGACTTAAATAGTACACATCGCATCCCTAGTGCATGCACTGCGATCCGATGTGTACCTAGTACAAAAAGTATGTGCAGCACATACTTTTTGTACCGTACTATGTGATGCGCGGGAGCGCGCATCGCATAGTACAGAACGGAGCCGTACACGACGGACCGTGTATGGGCTCCATTGGTTAGCAAGAGATATTTAATCTCTTGGAGCATACACACAGATCTGTGCTTAATTTATAAGCAATCTAGTCAGATTGCTTAGACAATAGCACAAATTTGCTCCGTGTGTATGCCCTAAGTTTGGTTCCAAATTATGTTCATAATTTGTATATGTAATAAGTTTTTTGTTTATTTCTGTTGGGTTGTTTCTCATATTCAGATGTTATCTCCGGGCAGAAGATGTTTTCATGATGGAGAGAACCAGCTGGTAATTGTGTGAGCTTGGTGTGCACTGTTTGAATAGATCGTCCTGTGCTAATGGTGTTATATAACTTTAGAATTTGCATGGAGCCGTGTGGTGCACATTGTTTGAAGCATTCTTTCAATTTGTAACCAGTGAACGACGTTTGTTGGGTAACCATGCATGAAGCGAGGTAGATGGATTGAATAACTTCTGGGTGTTGCCGTGCATTACTGCATATCTAATAATATATGGACCATTTGCAATATAAAGTATTGTTTTATTTAATCCCCTTTCGAGTTTTCCTTCAGTTTAGAGTACAAATAAACCTGCTGCTTTTAAAATAAGAGATTTATCTTCTCAATTCACCTTAAATAAAAACCATAGATTCAGGGTGAGACCCTGCCTGTACATGTTACTTTTCTGCTTCTCCTCTGTGTCCACCTCTTCTTGTAGGCCTCCAATACAGTCGAATCTACTGGACTGATCCATCCTCTCCAATCCCTGTCTGACATCGCCCTCTGGATGTCAGAGATTCTGTCCACTCCCACTTCATTCTACAGTTACTACTGCTGCTTGTCTCGTATTCCATTCCTACCATATTGCCTTTGCCCTTCCCCTCTGCATTCTGCTTTAGGGGCTCCCTATCTATCACAAAATGCAGTTCCAACTCCTCATTCTCAGGAGCGACAGGGCCCGGTGGGGTAGCCGGCATACGCAACCTCATACGCACTTGCCGATGCCAGTTGCAAGGTTGGCATGGGGGGGGGGGGGGGGGGGCTTGTTTCAGTGGAGTTCACCATGCATGTACAGATGACTGAGGACATTGCTGTTGAACATGCATTGTTAGCGATATAGTGCGCACACACTAGACTAGTGGTTCTCAACCTCAGTCCTTAGGACCCCCCAGCGGTGCACATTTTCCAGGTCTCCACACCGAATCATAGATGCAATAATTAGCTCCACCTGTGATCTTTGAAAATGTCTGTGAGTAATGAGTGCACCTGCTGGGTGACATGGAAAACGTAGTTGGGGGTCCTGAGGACGGAGATTGAGAACCACTGCCCTAGACGATATACACTGTAAGTTTGTTACTATAGGATGTTATCGTGCATATCGTTTCAAAATAATTTAGAGTGTATGCATCTTTTAATCCACTCCTCCCCTCCCTACACCTGTAACTTCATCTCTCTGCACATTCTCACCCTCTCCTGTCCTCCTCTGACCATTGCCTCTCCTCTACCATGGTTCCTTCATCTCATGCTCTCCTCTAAGATATAGGGGGGTATTCAATCTCCGATAATAGATTGAATTCTGCAGGTCGAATATTCAACCTATCAAACAGATGGAAATTAAAAAAATCTGCATGGGGAGAAAACTGCTGCTAAGTAGCTGAAATCGCAGCCGCTTTTGCCAATCCGCAGCCAAATTGATTAGGTTTGTGCTGAGTTTTCCACCTGTTGGAAATATTGGTACACATTTCATACAACCTATAACCTGAACTCTCTCCCTCAGTCAGACTCTACCAGTTTACCCATATTATTACCTTATAGAAGACATTTTGCCTGTGATCACATGTCCCACTTTGCTGCGGTGCCCTTGCTGCGATGTATACCCATCATAGTGAGGCTGTCACCGGGCACATGTGTCAACCAACCTAATAACTCTATACTTCCGCCTCCAGTGATCCGCTCCTCTGTTTCCTTCCCATTAGTAACTGGCTGGGCCCAGTCATGTGTTGCGAGCTATATTACCGATTACTGAATCAGTGCTCACCCCCCCCCCCCCCCCCCCATATGTCTCCTGTAGCTTCAGCAAGTTGACTTACCCTTGACCCTATTATCTGTCATATACAGTTAATGCTGTGATGTTAATATGGGTGTTTAGGTTTAAGTTCGCAGTTTCTGTGCCCGGAGCTAATAAGTTACTGCCCATGGTAAGGTGGAGATCAGCTAGGGTGGTGAACTATACATAGATTTCTGCTTGCACCCTCCCTAAGGTTGAATAGAAATCCTGTGTTAACCAGTGCTTCAGAGGTTACTCACAATCTTACTGTGGGTGGTAATTGCATAGATGCGGGCTCTTACGCTGGAAGCTGTGGCTTACCACAGGAAATAATTGAATGCCTCTGGATTAGGCAATGTCCAATGACCACCGAACATGTAGTTCTCAACCGCGTGTCTGGTGTGTTGTATAGAAGGTACGATAACTGTTTTATGATGATTTCATTTCCCTTTTTGGGTACAATATTCTGCTAATGTGGACTAGAAATATCAAATGCCCTTCTACGGGCCTGGTTCCGAGGTGTATGCAATACAGTCATTTACACTGTTGAGCAATTACTGGCTGACTATGCATGTGTTGCATTGTGCACCTTGCGAAGTTGCTCGCTGTGAGGTTTTATTTGCAAAGTGATTGACAGTTGGTTACCGTTTGAGGGATGTATTGGCGAGAGACCGTAAAACACCGTCGGGGTGCATTATTTTTTGGGGCATCTCAGCCTACATCTTTGTTTTTTATGCTCACACAAAAAACATGTAGCCAGCATCTCTGTTCCTCACATGACCGATTTATTGAAGGATCCGCGACAACCACTGTGCGATTTATTCAGATGCTAATATTAGCAATGCCACCGTGCCTGAGCAAGGAATGCGCACCCTTTGTCTTGCTGACCTGGTCGCTCGTCAGACAGCCAGCACATTGCACACTGTGAGACGACAGGCCAGCTAGCCTGAAACCCCTAAAAATAATGGGTCTCTGGGACCCCTCACTTGGGGTCCTACCTGACCTTTTCTGGGTCCCAATGAAATAAAGCCTCCTCTACCCTTCCTCCCAGCATGGCACATACAGAACCTCCTCCCCTCTCTGTGGCCGAGGGCAGGCCCAAGCCAATTTTATTGTTTTGGTAAGCAAACATAGGTTTGTCACTGTGGCTGTTGTGTATTGGGGGGGTGGGGTGGGGTGGAGAGAATCAATCGGCCCAATCGCATAAAGCAAGGTATATATGGCTAAAGCCACTGTAACACACTGCACCAGGACTATGCACACCATGATGCCCAATATCTATTATACCACACACTGTAATGCCCGGAGCAGCGCGGGGGGTGGGCTCACAGCATCCTTCTCCTCTGTGCGTGCTTCAGTCCCCTGTAGCGGCACTCGGCTGATATGTGACGCAGCCAGAACGCTTTCACCTCTGCAGCCGCATCACAACAGAGGGGGAAACCCATATCCCTCCGCCCCAAATATAATTAAGACGCTGATCTGGACAGAGCACGTCCCAGGAGACACAGCTGTAAACAGAAACTGGTGCTCAAAAGCGGGTAAAATACTCGCTATAATGAGTATTTGCGAACCCTGATTAGCTGGCTACTAAATTGCACAGCCTTGCATTCAACAGTCAGAGCAAGCAACTGAGTAATTTAGTGTTTTCTGAAGTGGAGTGTGTGTGTGTGTGTGTGTGTGTGTGTGTGTGTGTGTGTGTGTGTGTTTTTCCAGGCCATGTGCCATTTCCTGCATTTTTATTCTTATAGTGTTTTGGCTGCCAGACATTTAAAATAGAGACATTTTTAAACCACAATCTAACATATGATCTGCCTGATCTTCATTCACAGTCTGGGGGGTTTTACACACCTTAGTGCCACAGGCTAGGTGGAGTAAAAGGAATGCTGTTCTGTTTTGGCAGGTTTGTGATGGAATGAAGAATATTAGCTGACAACACCTGTGTGTAACCATCCGCTAATGTGTGTGTTGCAGAATCATGATAGCTGCAAAAAAAAAAAAGGGGGGGGGGGGGGATTACATATGAATGACCTGCATTTGGGATGCCAACACTCAGAATACATGGGTCAGGTAAGTATACTTACCTTGCCCCGCTGCCTAATCTTAATACTCACTGCTATTGCCTAACCCGATCTGCTGTACCCTGCTAAACCTAACCCCATGCCCCATAGTATAACCCTAACCTTACCCCCAGCCTCTGCTGCTTAACCCTAAGCCGCGCCATCCCTGTGCTTAAATCTAACCTTACCCTCTTTCCCCAGCCTGACCCTAATTCACTCCAGCAGTCAGGATTCCTGTGCTGGCATTCTAATATAGAGTTTCTGGTGTGATCTATTTTATTTTATTTTTTTAAACCAGGTGTGTGTGTGTGTGTGTGTGTGTGTGGGTTTTTTTTTTTTTTACAGCTTATTCCTATTCTGAATATATGTACAGTAGATAGACTGAACCTATTAATACATACATTGTACACTCATATGAAATTGGCAATAGAAACAAGTTACTAATAGGCATTAGTCCTACTTAGTATAATGAAATACATCTGAAGAATAATCCAAAATGGAAAATGCAAAAGTACTCTTTAGAGAAATGCAGGTGCACGCACATTAAGCCCATTAAGCTGGGCACATAATTGGCATTAAGCATTTTGAATAAAAGCCAGTAAATTTCTTGTATTTAAAAAATAAAAATAAAAAATTGTTTTAAACCAGGCAACCCCAAAGTGATTACGGCAAGATGGTTACAAATTGAAAAGAGGAAGATGTTACAATTATTGTAGTGATAGGATTTCTTGCTGTAAATACATTGCAGTGGCAAAAAATGTAACCAGCGATTGGTTACTAGAGTTAAAGCTGCAATAAATGTAAAGTAATTGCCACCGTTTAATCCAGTGATTCTCGCTGGGATCGCTCTGGCTCCCCCATTCCTCTGTTACATTTGGCGCCTTGGTCTGGTTTCAGAGTTGTAAAGGGAAAGTAAATCTTGATGCAGTATTAATAATAAAATGTAATGTGATTGCCAGAGATAAAGTGCACAGTATATTTTAGTAGATCTATTATGTGAAGGTGTCGATTTAATCATAGTTTTAAAATATACATTTTATTTTATTCTACCGACTCAGCAGAGTGGAATTCTAAAATAAATGGGGCTCTTCATTTTTGTAGGTGTTGTCCAGTCTGACCAAACCTACAAACTGCTCCTGGCCACCTACCTCTGTTACTACAGCGGTCACCTGAAGATGGTTGTTGCATGGTGTTAGTCTGCCCATTGTAGCTTCAGTATTGTTCGGAAAATCTATAAATGAGTTCTCCCTTGCTTTAAGGGGAGCAGCCATATATTACACTGGTGCCTGTAACTAGTGAACAAATATATTTCAATGCTGAGATTATATTGCAGTGTGTCCGGTCCATCAGAATACAGACTTCAGAGTGAACATGTTTAGATGAAGGAGACAAAAAATAAAAATTCCTCACCCACATGAGTCTGAGTATATTCCAATATGTCTGATATCTCTCATTATGTTCATTCCATGCCTTTTCCCTGGGAATGTGGAAAATCTCCCACATCCTGCTTCCTCCCCTTCACAAGCACCACCCATACAGCCGCTCACCCTCCGTCTACTTCCGCTCAAATGGAAAATGGGGGCAGGGAGGTGATTCAGATCATGTACTCTTAGCCCTGCCCCTAGCTTTACAAGGCCGGGAGTGTGGGCATTGTAAAGCAGGAGGTAAGGCTATGGTGACTCTTCCCCCTTCTCCACGCCCCCAGACCAGCTACTCCGCACCCACTCCTAAAGGACATGGCTGCTCATATATACCATGATATGCTTCCCTTTAGTAGGACCATTGACAATAGTTGCCATTGAAATGCATTGTTCCCGATATGGTGGGAACTGTAATCCTGAACCAGAGGTCTAATTCTTGTTCTGCTAAAACGCACTTCTTCCAGGTAATATTTTGTAGCACATTTGCCCACACTTACTGCCAGTACCACAAATAGGCATTTGTAATTGTCTGGGAGGCATCTTCTCCCCCTTCATACATGGGGAGAAGCAGTATTGGTGCAGAACATGGCGCTTGTACCTCTTTCCCCCCACATTGACACTATCCCTGTGAGTCTCTGTAGTTACTGTTTTGTAGTTTGCACTACACACAGATTGAGTCTGCTGCCCATTCTAAAGGGCTCTATACAACTTATCCCTGGCCTGACCAAAACCTTCCAATTTCTTCAATTTAAAAACCCAGAATTGTTGCCCTCAATAAATTTTGTTCAGGATCAAGGAATTGAGAATGGGTTTAATGTTCCCAATTTCCTAACCAGGAGAATATTGTCAATCTTTCATATGGGGGCCATAACCTTTTCATTATACAGTTTTTTTTTTTTTTTTTTTTTTTTTTTTTTTCTCTAGTACATTCACTGTGCGAATGTTGCCTCTGATTGCTAGTTTACATAACACTTTTGTCACTGTGTAGGCTCCAGACAGCCAGCTGTCTACAGTGTGTGACTGCAGGGAATTGTACATTCCACATGGCACGAGTAGCATGTTTTCAGGAGTTAGTCATGTTTGTTTCTTACATTGTATTTCCCTGCTAGTTATTGTGCTAGATTTTATGTTGCCATGGTAAATAATTGTTGTAATTCTATATTTAACAGTTATTTTAATGCTGATACTACTACAAGCCTCAAAAATAAAATGGAATAGTAACATTTATAAGCTAAACATTGATTGTGTAACTAGGGGGGGGGCAGTGTTGAATGTATACTCTCTCATTGAATCATAGTTTAATTTTATTCCATTTTATGAACAGTATAATGCGGCAAATTCAATTGTGATTTAAAATTGGAAACTGTAATTAAACAGATAGTTAGACAGTCCAAAACTATACAAGGTCCCTGCTGGCAAGCTTACAGTCTATAAGGAAATAGACTCAGAGACCCCCATACACTAGTGAGATTTGGTCCGATTTGACCTGATTCCGATGGATCGGGCTGATATATCGGATCAAATCTCATGTTTTTACATCCCGTCCGACCCGATGCACGGTCCCGCGCACATTGGATCCGAGTCGGGACTTCAGATGGGCTGGGGGCATTGGCAGCCGTCAGGGGGGCGTTGGCAGGCAGCAGGGGGATAAGATCAGTCAATCTGCGGCCTCCCATTCATTTGGATGGGGATTTTTTTTTTTTCTGGTTTTCCGAGAACACCACTTATCGCCCCCCGCCCGGCTCCCCAGGAGTTGAATGTGATAAATCGCATGCAAAACTTGGCACATAGAAACATAGAATTTGACGGCAGATAAGAACCATTTGGCCCATCTAGTCTGCCCCTTTTTTTACCCTTCAGGTAAACTCAACCCTTTTTAATCCTTATTTCTTTGTAAGGATATTCATATGCCTATCCCAAGCATGTTTAAATTGTGTCTGTGCATCAAGTGCCAAATTGTGTCAGAGCCCTCCCGGGGAGCTGCCGTGGAAATAAAGTCTGACTTTAGACAAATCTGCCTAATGTATGAGGACCGTAGGAGTTATCTATTGCATAATGATCCACCAGATTGCAAAGTTAGTAACTTGGTGGGCTGTAGACCATTGCAGATAGAACATTTACATTCACTAATCACAGAAACAAACTTCTGTACTTTGATGCCTGAGAAAAGGAAGCTTGTTTTGCAGCAGGCAACAGTCTCCTACATGACACAACATCAAATAGCAAACTGTGATCGCGGCAAATTAAATACCACTTTTCAATGGATCTCTGAGCTTAATGTGGAAGTGGCTAAAATGAATAATGTTCTGGTAAGATCACTTGGAAATGGGGCTGAATCACCATGTGTGTATGCCCCAGTCCATGCAATATTCCTTTGCAGCTAATTCTATGGGACACTTAAACATCGTCATGATAGGAAGAACTTGCCATGGAGACACAAGACTGACATTTCTCTGCTCATCCTCATGAGGGCAGCGTTGTACCTATCCCACGTCCTGTAGAAGTACAACAAAGAGGAAGACAACCAGTTTAAAAAAAAAAATTTGAATTATTCCAAAAAACCACGGTTTTTGGAATAATTCGGATACAGGATGCCCGGATACGGGATACCCGACCTGTACTGCCTTATGAGAGGCCAGTGATACTGCTGCGTAGAGAATCCTAGAACACCACATTAAAGTCAAATACCAGTCCTTTCATTGTATATGAACAGAGTAAGTGTTTATTTTGTACACCAAAATTCTACTAATCTGAACAATGAAATGCATCTATACATTGTTACTAATGTTTTTGGTTGGTAAAGCAGTGGTGATAGTAATACTGCTTCCACACTGCAAAACCTGCTTTAACCTGGTTAGAGCAAGTTTTAACCCTTTCACACTGCATGTTTTAAACAGTATACTGTAACTGTAAACTGTAATCCTAAATCCAGCAGTATACCGCCCATTCCCTGGTACCTTGCCTGCACTGTTTTTAATTAGGTAGCCCTGGCACCATCACCTACTATAATAACATTAAAAAGCTATACTCCATTACATTGCATGCAGAAGCAATGTATTAGGTTTACAGCTCAGTGTTCTAGTGACTGCTGTACAGATGAAACTCCCACATCTCTAATGGATTTACAGCTCAGTCCAGGATCTCAGCGGATACATAATGCAGACCTCTCCTGTGGTTACACAATCCAGATCTCAGTAATTCACTCACCGCTCCTGCTGTCCTGTGCTGTCAGAGTAGAATGTTTTGGCTGTGCTGGGAAGTCACTGCAATCACTAGGGTTCCTCTAGCTACTTATTGTTATATGGGCAGGACTATTCTCCAGTCACACTGCTGGAACTTTCTGGCACTCTAATTGGTACTTAATGCTGCCCAATCACCATCAGAAGATGGCTAGCGGGCATGACTAGTCACCCCTCCACCTAAAGAAGTGACAGGTTAGAGACCTTTTGACCCATGGTCTCAATTCTCTTGTAATCTGTATACCATAAACCTTGTAATCTGACACCTTGTTTCCAGCATTGTGCCGATTAATTTTTGGTATACCACCATGTGCCACATGACCTGCTTCACTGATGGGGCTCACAGTGATATCATCCAATAGGAGCTGCTGGCCGAGAGTGCAGTTCCTGTGTTTGGAGTGGGTATTTAACACCTGGTGTGGATGGCTATTTAAATCTAACATGATCCTTTTTATAATCCTGATGACAGTAGTATAAAATGCCCTAAAATATTGTTGCTATGACTGCTGCCAAGTTCTTTTATTCACAGAAACCAAGCGTGCCGCACCTTTTTTAAGAACTTTTTAGATAGATATATTAATCTTAGGAACCATGATGATGATCATTATTAGTCTATTAACCAACTTGCATGTCTGGTTTATTAATAGTTTAAAGATCATTTAAAGATCACAAGATCTTATATTTAAGATCTGCTGGAAATTTGCGGAGACGGTGTTGTGGCTTAATGTGTATGGGTGTACTTGCTTTTCACTTTCTCCACTTGATTGAGTTGTTCAGATTGGCAACAAGAAATGCCAACCGAGCATTCCTATCTGGGCAAGTCTTGCAGCTGCCCTGCAAATGGATTGATTTAAGTGCATGATGTCCAGAGCCAGCTGTACGGTAGCCCGCTCTAATTCACTGTCCAGGTAGTTATGGATTATGATGCAGAGTCGATTTAAACATTTCTTTCTCCGTGGGATTGAAAAACATTGGCAGACTTTCTGTGATGCTGTAGGAAAAATGGCTGCTCCGCGTTAATGAAAGAGTTAAGCTTTGCAGCGTACTTATTACATAGCGCAGGATTTCCATATGAGTGCCTGAAAGAGTTTGGCTACAGCAGGCAGGACTATTAATAGAGTTCCAGCAGCTTTGCTGGGCAGGTCTAGTTTCGGAATCTAGCTGACTTAACCGAGCAGAATCATTCCAGCCCTGCTGGATGGGAGATGCTGGTTCCCTTCTTTAGGCATTAACTTGTAGGAGCGGAATAAACCCTTGTGCAATTGTTTTGCTGGTATTCATGGACAAACAGTGCCTGAAACATGAATGACGATACAGGTACGGTAACATTAATCCAGATAAATTACTTTTTTTTTTTTTTTTGTAACCTTAACACAAATTGGAAATGTGCACATTTGTTGATGTGTATATCGTTTTAATTCAGCGGTTCCCAAAGTATGACTCCAGTACCACCTAACAGTTCATGCTTTCACACCTGTTGGTTTTTAAAATACGACAGATGGCGATACACAGTGCAACTGCCGGGTGACCTGGAAAACATGAACTGTTAGGGGTCCTTGAGGGCTGAGTTTGGGACACACTAGTATAATCTAATGCAAGTGTACGTGTCTATGTTAGGAGTGTGTAAATAGTATATACATGTCACATCAATGCCTTGCCCAGTATCCCTTTTGAATGATCCCATAAATTACATTTTTAGTTTATAGATTTGTCTTTGAAATACTGTTTGGATTTTATGTATTGAATCACGTGACATGTATGCACATTGTAAGGTTTTTTTATTACATTGGTAGATATTGGTCTTTAATGTGCCTGCTTACTCCTCCATGTTCAGTATACTTGTAATATGTAGGGTTAATATATGTTTTTAAGGGACATGTAAATACGCTTGACCCAAGTCCTAATTTTATTGTTACTGTATGTATTTATGATTGTACGTTTTATATATATATATATATATATATATATATATATATATATATATATATATATATATATATATATATATGTATGTACGTTTTTTATATATATATATATATATATATATGTGTGTATATATATATGTATGTATATATATATATATATATATATGTATGTATGTGTGTTGTATGTTTTTGTCTTTTTGGAAGCAAACAGCCATCTTACAGTGAAATGTTTATTTTTTTTTTTATTTTTCAAAAAGCGTATTAAAAGCATTTCCTTTTTGATATGTTTGTACTAGTGTTTTAAAACATAAGCTACCAATTGGTGTATATTCCATTAACTTATAACCTGACAACTAGTTTCCAACATCCCAGAGGATATACAATAAGAAAAAAAAATTGTAGTGTGTGTATCAAAGCTTTGTGGGTATCTTGCTTATCTGCTAATGCTATGTAGGAAGTATCACTTTTAAAGCTCAAATGTCTCCTCCTGGAACATGAACATGCCCAATTTTAGCAATGGACACCCTAAAACACGTAGCTAACCTAAATGCATTAAATTCACCATCCTCTGTGCATACTAATACCCCTTTTCCGTCTGCAGCCGGGTCGCACCCGGGATTTTGTACCTGGCTACAGCCTCGGTGCGACCCGGCTTGCAAACCCTTTCACACTAGAGATAAGCGCATCTCCCAGCACCGGCTTTTGCACTGTAAGGAACGGGACCCGGGTCGCATCGACCCCGTTTACACTACACAGTGACCCAGGTTGAACACATGTTCAACCCTGGTCGCTACCTGGGTTAAAATGCCGGGTCTCACGACCTGGGTTATTTCTACAGGGAGCGTTTCCACCTGCCTAAAATCCCAGGTTTTGCGCACTCCCGTGCAAAAACCCCGTGATATTCAGGCTAGTGGAAAATGAGTAAGTTATGCAGCTGCCTGTATGAATTGCTGCATTTGGTTAGAAGAACACATGTTGTGTAACGAACCTACAGTACATCTGCCAGCTGGTTCTGCATTTTGCAGCTTTATAACGTACTCTTACTGGTCTCTGCATAACCTTTCCTTAGTATGATGAGCAGGGTCACTTGCATGTTCTTGTGCTTCTGGCATACTCCTTCGCTTACTGGGACAGAGCGAACATTAAAATTAGAATAGTCTGCTGGTATTGGATTTGCTGGCAGATTGCTTATATCAAAATAGCATCCCTGAAATTGGAATGTTATATGTATCCAGTCAGCAGAATACCCTGTTCCAAAACCTCTTGTGAAAAAAAATGAAGCGGTCTGTTTATATGGAAGGTCACTGTGGTTATTTGTGAAACAACTGATGTAATTGTCACTAAGGCATATTTAAATATAATCGGGACAATTGATGGAGGGTTCCTCATCTGTAAAACTGCTTGCAGCCTACAATACTGTAAATCTCACTGCAAGCTGCAAAGCTACCTAAAAGTCTGTAAAACCTATTTTTTACTGTGTTTCAAGGTTTCTTTATCCAAAATAAAACAAGATGCCTTAACGTATGTTTCGCAAAAAGAACGTATGTTAATTGCAATGAATAAAAAGAAAAAAGACCTCCGGTACAAGAGAGGAGGATACACATATGGCATATGGATGTTCTTGTTACAACATGGCTTCCAAGTTACCGTGACTGAACAAATAGCTATGATTTGCTACTTATTCCTATACTAATCACTAACCATTGTGTCATCACATGATTGGTCAAACTATTTTGTTTCAACGTTTACAAGCTTTTGAACACAAGTATTTGATACGCATTTATATTTTTGTATGTCATACTATTTATCTGGTCTCTATTTATCTGAAGCACTGTGCAAATGCGTGTGAATGGGTCCTTCACGAAGGGCCTGTTTCCGGGTCACCTAAAACAGTTGCTTCCAGCTTTCCGGTATCCACCTGCCTGTATGTAGAGTTCATCTGTACAACCCCCAGAGCCCTCTGCTTGTAAGAGCAGCTGCCATTGCTGTTATCTGTGCCTGCACCATTCTTCTGTAGTTAGATTGTCCCCTGGATAGCCTGAAAATTCATCAAACACCCACAGGACACTTTTATGGTCCACCTGTTGCCCCCACAAATTCCCCTTCAGCTGGAATTGATATGCAGCAGATATCCTCACCCTGAATTGCTCATGCAGACCGACATGCTCACACTGTTGGCTAAAAATCTGGTGCGTCTACATTCAGACTTGTGGACAGCCATGAATCAGGCACTCTGTTATAGATATTACCCTGTTTTTTTCAACATACTGCTAACTTCTCAACCAGAATGGAAATGTTTGATGTCAAAGTCCAGTAACTTTAAAATGGTTTTTCAATTACTAACAAACTCCTTTTATCTGTGGCAAACACCCATCCGATGAGGTAGCTGCGTTTGTTTATAGGACACCCAGTGTGCTGTTCTGCTGAATCCGCTATAGGCAGGATGATTATCAGTGCTGTCTATAATGTTTCATCTTCTGGAAGTAGGTTGTATCATGTTCACAAGACATTCTTTATCATCCTGATTTCTGAGTCCTTTGAAGTATAAGATATGATCTGAAACTTGGTTTGGATCCAAAACCTGTATTTTGAAATCGGTGAATCTCTAGTTTTTAAATAAGTAACCAAGTTGTAGTTTTCCTAAAATGATTATGCAGTTTGCAAACCCTGTTGGACATATATCTGCTTGCTCCTTCCCGTATGGTAGACTATTTGACCAGGGCCCTTATTCTAGTTCCCTCTTAGAGGCAAATTCCTTCTCAGATGGACAAAACCATGTGCCCTGCAGGTGGGGCAGAAGTAACATGTGCAGGGAGCTTTTAGATGTGGGTGAGTTATTTTTTTTCTGTTTATTTTTACACTGCAATATACTGTAGTTCTCACTTTGAAGTAAAACCACCCAAATCGAATTCTCTCTGCACAAGTTACATCTGCCCCATACATACTATAGATACTTATTCATACATACACTGATTCCATTCATATCTACATTTCACCCGCCTGGCACCCTAGGCCACTTTCCCCCAGTGAATGTAGGCAGCCACTACTGGGGACAACTTATTAGGGCATCTTACCGCTGGCCGTGCTGCTTTCGCTGCTGCCCCTTAGTGCTGCTGCCCCTTAGTGCTGCTGGTCCTTCTGCTGCTGGCTCATGGAGCCTCTTGTGTGGGCTTCATGAGTGTTCTCTTGCTGCTGCTGTGTGCCACCACCTAAGTGCAGTTGAAGGCGTGGGATGGGGACTGCTTTCTGTTGCTCTCGCACTGCTGCTGATACAGGGAGTGGGATCGTGGTGCAGGGGGTGGCGAGAAACCTCTGCAGTGACCTGAATTGGGAGGCTGAGCTTTGCACTTCCTCCCTACGTTGCTGCGGCTGTTGAGGCAGTGGGAGTATTGGGATCTCCTGCATCGGGGAGGGGGATTTTGGGCACCTGTGCTGTGGGGTCCTGCTTGAGGTGCAGTGTGACTGGGAGCAGCGGGCCCTAGAGCTTGGGCCCCACAGCAGCTGCACCCCCCCCACCCATGGTAGTTACGCCACTGGCACCACCAATATAGCTAACGATATAGGCGGTCCCAGTAAAAATGAGCGTCCCGTGGGTAAACACTGAATATCAACAATATTGTTCAGTGCTGTCACCAGGGCACCACCACTCACTGACCGATTTGACTGCATGTTCAGCCAATCAGTTATAATTACAATCCTTATCATGCATGGAAATTGTAGAACGTGTATCCAGCTTAAGGACCTCCTGCTTCAGGATATGTTCTGGAATTGTTCCTTTTTGCTCACACTAATACCCCTTTCACATCGCACCTATTTACCGGGTTCAACCTGGTAATTGGTGCAATGTGAAAGGTCTGACCGGGTCCCTCCTGGCTCTAAGTGCTGCATCCCCCCCCACACCCAGTGATGCTCCTCCAATCATTTTGCGATTAGAAAGGGGTATGAGGTGCTAGGTGTGAAGTCTGGTCCCTGTACACATCAGTAGCAATCGGTTCACAAACGGCAGACACAAGGATGATGTGTCCTGAACGCAGCACGTGTAAACTGGGCATTAGAGCATAGTGAATAATCCCTGTTTAGTCCCTTTTTGTAAAGTGGGAATACAGACTCGGAACAGAACTAAATAACTTAAAGCAAGTCTCTACACTTCGGTCCATAAGGGCAAATAGATAACCACACACTTTTATATGATCTCTCCATAATGTTTTTCTTAACAGCAGCACCCATTTACCATTGTCCTGCGTGCATGTATATACAATATATGTCTATCCTGAAAGAGTTCCTAATAATGAGATTGTACTTGTAACTAATCTCTTTGGGTGCCGTCCGATTGCGGAGTTTCTAGCATTACTAGTGTATGGCTTTTCTAGTATTTTATACAAGTTTAATTTACGTTACTTGTGCATGCAGTGTTCTTAGCCCGTGGCAAAGGATACATTGATGTCTGCTACAATTGTCTGTGATGAAAGGAAAGCATTGTCTTCATTATGAATTGTGCTGTGCAAACAGGTCTCTTGTATGTTTTAGCACTGTGGGAACCGTCATACTGCCACATATGGATATAGCTCTACCGAGCTGCTGGTGATCTTCCTGTAATATTAAATTACATACTAATGTAAAGTCATTCAACCCTAAAACTGTCTTTGATGCGTATATACCATTTAAGGGGGTTTCTTAAGGAGGTTGCCAGACTTCTGGTGTTAGGAAGAATACACCATGGAAGATGCTGTAATAATGCAATGTGCCTGCTTGTGAGTTTCACACACTGCAGTCACTATTCTAAAGTTCCTCCAGTGAAAAGTTCTGTAGAAATTTTACTATATGCCTTTTGGGTAGCTTCTCTTACTTGTGAACACCCTATTGGCACCCAGTATTATTCAACCAGCTGTCACTGACTTGTGACTGAGATGTGCGCAAGTTGCTCAAGTCCGCTACAATGTATGCGCAGATTGACAAACACTGGGGCAGATGGATTAAGTCTGGTAAGCTAAGGTGATAACTCAGCAGCCAATTGGCTCTTAGCTGTCATTTTTCAAACACAGCTGATTTGGTGCTTCATCACCTTCCACTTTATCACCGCTTTATCGCTTCACCGTGCTTAATACATCTGCCCCATGTGAGATGCACCGAATTCTGATCCACATGTACCTCAGAATCCAGTCTTAAGGTGCCCATACACGTTACAATTATTGTATACAATATCCCATCTCATCCCATATCGGTTGAGATCAGATGAGATCTAGTACAAAAAGTATGTGCTGCACGTACTTTTTGTACTAGATCTCATCTCATCTTATCACAAAACTGAGATGCGATATTGTATACAATAATTGTAATGTGTATGGGCACTTTAAGTGCCTAAAATCAATATTCTGATCATTCTCATGTATTTATGTTTAAACATTTATTATTATTATTATTATTTATTTTTTTGAAGTACTGGTTCATCCTCTGAGGCATCTTCTGCCACCAAACTTCATATTGAACATTTGGTATATAGCGCAGTTCTGTGGTCCATTTGTATTGGGTGCAAGGTTAATGTTAAAGGATTTGAGAAAAATAAAAATATTCAATTGAAGATATAATTATTATATAAATTCAATTCTAATAGTTCTAATTCTTTTTTTTTTTTTCATTGTTTTCGAACAGACTTAAAACATGGCGGTAAGAATGGGAAAAAGGAGGGCCTCACCGGCAGCTCGTTCTTCACCTGGTTCATGGTGATTGCTCTCCTGGGAGTATGGACATCGGTGGCTGTGGTGTGGTTTGACCTTGTAGACTATGAAGACGTACTTGGTAAGGCTTGTGATTAATGTGTATGTCTTTCACACTGTGATTTATTAGAAATGCGATAAAATCTGTTTTATAAGTGTGCCATCAGATTTATGTATGTTAACCTATTTATATTTTTTGGTTTTATAGGGTTTTTTCATTGCAGCATCTCTACTGTTATTTTACTTAATTGGGTTCCTTACACTAACTGTATTCTGACTTGCCTCAGGTGTATGAGAGATGCAGCAGCTCAGCCAATAATATTTTGAGTTAAATACATGTAAGGAAAAACGTTGAAAGGCGTAGGAACTTATTATGTCTTTTTTAATATTGTGAAATTATCATTTTTGAAACCTGCACTTGACATGACCACGAGGCCCCTGTTGGTTTGCATGTATAGTCATTATTAGAGGGCAAAACCTGGAGGTGAACTAAGGAAAAACTTGTACACATTTCTGCAGAATTTATATATGAATTTTTAAAATGATTGTGAATTTTTTTGTAAATTTTTTTTTTTTTTTTTTTTTTTTTTTTTTTTACTGTACCGTTTCGCTCCATGCAAGTAGGATTTTCTAAATAATCGTTTATTTTTATCACACATGCAGCCAAGGCAAAGGATTTCCGATATAACTTGTCAGAGGTTCTTCAAGGTAGGATCCCAAAGTAAAAAAAAAAAATTAAAATATCCTCATCTATTTTATTTTTGAAACCCTTTTATTTTTTACTTCTACGCACTGGCCTACCTAAATAACATTTTCATTTTTCATACTTTACCTAACAAAACTGGGGCAAAAGTATTCTATGCTTTTTTTTTTAATATACATATTATAACCATTTTACAAACTCTGTATTCCAAATATACCTTTTCTTTGTCGAACCTTATTAAAAACCTTTAAAGCCGCATTTCCACTGCAGCAGTTGCTGCTGGTTGTGGGTAGTGCCAGGTAAGTTGCAGTACTGCTACTATAGCAGATATGTATAGTAAGGCGGTTACAATAGAACAAACCTCAGACAGCCATGGAATCACATTTTCATCAGGGAGTTTTCTGAAGTTTGGCAAACGGTTACTTCCTCTTAGAACTCACACTTTTTGCAGCTCACTTTTTAGGTAGTACCTGGTAAATAAAATAAATCTCCTAATGACATTACGAATACCCCTTTCACACCTGCAGCTATATCCCGGGCTTTTGCATGTGACCGTGCATCAACCCATGATTTCTGCATGTATGACTGGAAACCACTACAACAGTGTTCTCAATCAGGATCATGAAGCAGAGAAATGGGAATTGGCCAGCTTGCTAGACCCAGCAAATTCCCGAGCCATATTACTGCAAGCAGCATAAGTGGTGGTTTTCTGGACAGATCTCGCCCACGATTTTACATTATATCTTGTATACCAAGTTTTCATTGGTATTGGAAATAATGTACTATAATAAACCACTGTAATATATACTGCAGTTTTATACTGGATGCCGACATGTAAGCTTCTGAGGGTTACTAAAATTGGTCTTTGTTAGCTGCTGCGCATACAGTACTGCAAGGCGACTAGACCCTTTATTAAAGAGCAAACCCTGCATCAGTGATGTGTTATGTGCTATATAGGTATGGGAAACACTTTTGACCAAAAAATGCAATTCTTGCAAAATTGTGACTTTTTTTTTTTTATGTATAATAAAAATAATATAATAATAGTGACTTATTTATTTTTATTTTAAATTGTAGCAAATCTGTGATCTTTAATTCTTCTTTCTACTCCTTCTGAGATGGAGTTCTCTCATTTCACTACCAGGTGTAAACCTTTTTATAGATTGTAAAACACTCCTGTTAAGTGGATTAAGTGAACCTCCTCCTACTAACAATTACATTCATTACCTGTATTCTAATGAATAGAAATGAAGTACACCTCTTGTTAATGGCCATATAATCTGTTCTGTACACCTGTGAGTGTGCTTACTACTTTGCTGAGCACTCAACTATAGACTTATTAAAGGCACAATGGGTCATACATTACAGTCCTATAAAATCAAAGAATGTTCATGGGATTATCAGGCATTCTACGTAGTTAGAAGCTATTATTGAGGCCGTACATGATAATAAGGTGGTTTTAGTTTTCCTTTCACATCTCTTGTCCTTTTTATAGTTTTTGTTGAGTTATTTCAAATATATTTTACTTCACCAGCCGTTCTTGGATCTTAACAATTATTCTAAAACTAGCTCTAGTTGGGTATATATTTATTTATTAACAGTTTCTTATATAGCGCACACAGATTCCGCAGCGCTTTACAGAGCATAGTTATAATCAAAAACACATAACAAATTACATTACAAGACAGTTTAGGACAAGTACATGGTTAATATGGATAGTTGCATCAGGGGACAGGACACTGAAGCAATTATCAGGGTGGCAGTGGTTTATATATTCTAAGAAAGGCACATGAGGAGAGAGGGCCCTGCCCGTGAGAGCTTACATTCTAAGCTAATGGATCATTAGGTGTCCATGCATTGGGTTAAGACCATTAGGCCGACATGGGTCTAGGCCAGGGCTGGGCAATAGTGGCCCTCCAGCTGTTGATGAATGACACAGCCCAGGATGCTTTGCATCAGTTTTGCTATGTGGCTATGCTGAAACTGATGCAAGGCATGCTGGGATGTGTAGTTCTTCAACAGCTGGAGGGCCGCTATTGCCCAGCCCTGGTCAAGGCCGACAGTCCAAAGGTCAACATGGGGTTTCTCTACTTTTTTTGACCCGAATGTCGACATGGACATTGAAATGTAGCACCGCTAGGCACACTATTTTATTCTCCCACCACTCCCTAGTGGATGGCAGGGCATGAAATACCGCCTGTCAGCACGTCGACCCAATGCATGTTGATCCAATGCTTGTCGGTCTAATGACCGTATCCCCTCTAGTTGGTTTGTAACTTAAAATTAGTCCAAATAAATAAACATTTCTGGCAAATAAAAACCTCCATTCCATTTCTTCTGACCTTTAGGAAACTTCACTCCCTTTGTTGTTCTTGCTTTTATTCCCAGTCATAGGACTGTCCTATTCAATTGTGGAAAAGTCAGCACTTATCTTTGAATAACACAAATGTAGATTTGACCTAAAAACTTTGTAAAATGCAGATTCTTCGGCTGACGAAAAATCCGGCACTTATTGAATACCGCCCCCTAGTGTTACATTGAGGTCAGTGGCTGGTGGGCACTGTGTAGTACCGGAGCAAGATATTGATATAGATATATAAATAGATATTGATATATATTAAGCAATTGAAGTGTTAAAAGTTCATAAAAAGTAATTAGAAATGTAGAAAATTGTAACGCATCCTGCTTAATTTGGGTTTACTCATTAATTGTACGCGCAATTGTATCGTGAGATGTTACAATTCTCTATATTTCTAATCACACTTTTTATGTGCTTTAAACACTTCATTTGCTTAATAGCCCACAAATACACACTGCCACTCCTAGATTGAATGAGGACAGTCACTTATTCATTGGTTTTGATACTTGTGTTCTTCTTAGTACCTGTACCCTATATCTTGTTTCTTTCCTTTCCTCCTTTCCACATTGCAGCTGCATCACCTCTTTGTATTTCCAATGGATCGCTGCACATTTGGTGCATTTTCATTATTATATCATTGTTGTAATATTGTAATCTTTTGTATAGTCAAAATGCTGGATTATGACCAATAAGGCTCCTGCCTCACCTAAGCCCATATCCCTGCAATATAACAACTTAAATAACGTTCCAAAAGTCAAAGCGCTCAATTACTGTATGTAAAGCTCTGCCACAATTTCTCCCACCATCTCCCTCTAAAAGGCAGTGTATGAGATTACAGTCCCAATGGCGCCCACAGGTTGTGCACTACTGACCTTTTCAAGCAGACTTATGTAAGGACTCGTCGTAATGGTGTGTACACACGTTAGATGTGCCTTAAGATCCTATCCACGATCTGATCAGATAGGATCGTGGATAGGATCTTAAGGCACATCCAATTTGCATCCTATCTTGACTATATAGTGCAGATCTGCACTATATAGACAAGGCAGTCAAGACTTTCTGGCTTCCGATACGTGAACGCACATTGGGATCGCAAGGGTTAAAAACCTTGCTATCTGCGTCCGATGTTGATCCGATGCCGGTCTGATGTTGACTATATCGTCAACATCGGAAAGGAAATCGGACCGTGTGTACACAGCATAAGTCCTCCGTTAGCTGATCTGGTGCTACAGTTGCTGGCAACCAAGGTCCAGGCAGTAGCACAAACCAGACTTTTGTGGTCACTCGCACATAGTAGGTTTAGTCATTTTCGACTAATCAAATATTTAGTTTATCTATAAAATTGAACTAATGAGCACATTGGGAACAGGTACACGGTCACATTACTGTGGTCTAAACGGCAATCAAGGTGCATTGTACAACTGTTAGAGAGAAGAATCCTTTCTGCAAACCTCTCGTCAGTCCCACCTGTGTAATTACATCAGATGCTTTAAGCAAATTAATTGGGACTTTTTTTTTTCCCTGTAATTTATCTGTTCTAATTTCCTCAACTAGGGAAACTTGGAGTTTACGATGCTGACGGGGATGGAGACTTTGATGTGGAGGATGCCAAGATTTTGCTAGGCAAGTACACGTGTCTTCCTAGGTTTTTCATTAGTGCAGATTTGATTTGCAAAGACGTAATCCAGCGACTTGTGTAATGTATTGTTGGACCGCATTATGTTTGCTCATGTCACAGCACTAAGCCACCTTGGCTTGCTATAACCAACTTAAACTGAAATGCCTCCCTTTGGTGGAAATATTATTTAGCTACTTACAGTATGGTGTCTTTTTGTTATTTATGCAGAATTAATTTGCTTCAAAATGCATGCTTATTTCTATAACTTTTACTGAGCATGCATCTCTCCCCATAGTAAGTGTATAGTGTAAGTTTTTTATTATAAGTTACATGCAGGCTGGGGTACAACAAAATAAAAATCATTCTATCCTCGTGTTCCCTATTGTGTGTCATGTATGTATAGTACTTTGTGCATGAGTTTTCTCCTCCTTTTCGTCCAAGTTGTTTATCAGCATTTATGCACGTTTGATCATGCCATTGTTCTTTCCATTTGCAATTTAATGAAGACTTTGTATTTTAATAGAAGTGATCGGTTTAAATGTGAATGGGCATTGTTACCAGTACATCCTGTTAAAGGTCCAATACTGCGCTGCACACAGCGAAACCCCTCCCCCTTTGCAGCCTAATAGTGCTACTTACCGTTATTGGTGTTTTCCCCATCATGTTCTTGACCCAGTTATCGCGAGTATCGGGATTCCGGTTGCATCCAATTTCTGGATATATAGGTTAATGCAGAGAGGGAAAACGTCTTGAGTTCAGGTTTCAGAGCGATTCCAAATAGATGGATATTAATAAAGGAATTTCTTAAGAAAACCTGAGGCCAGTTAGACAATATTCACACAAGTTTCATTTGTAACTTCTGGACTTCTGTAGATCCTGAACCTTTGTCAGCATTTACTAGTGTCTGCTGAGAGAACAGGTTTGTTATTCTATTTCATACCCTATAGAATTACTGGGACTCCATCTCTTCCTTCGGATCCCATGACATGTCTGCCACACACTCCTCATCCTCCTCAGAGTTTATATTCGGGATAGGAGGAGTGGATAAAGGGTGTCTGGGAAAGACACCTTGGTAAATTGCTCCATAAAGGCATTAAACTTGTGTACACCATGAGCAGTCTCCTGCATTACTTGTAAAAATGCAGGGTCCCCCTGAGAGGGGTAATGGAGCCAACCGAATGTAGAGATAATGATAATGACAATGGCCTGGGAGATCTCACCAAATTATCTCTCTGTCTGCTTAAAGCTTGTACTAAAGCAGACAGACTTTCCCAGAGCAGCTGCCCACACAGGCTCTGGTTGCTCAGCCCTCTGGGCTTGCACTCCACTGGGCACCGACTTGCATACTGGGCATATATCCCCATGGTCCATCTGTTCAGGTGTTAATTTAAGCCTGCAAAATTTGCAGTTAATTAACATGGCCGACACTCCCTCCCCCAACACAGCAGCATTACACCTTTCTGTCATGATTAAATCACAGTGCACTAAGTCAGACGTTTGTACCAAGCCAATACAGGTTGAGTATCCCGTATCCAAAATGCTCGGGACCAGGAGAATTTTGGATAGCGGATTATTCCGTATTTCGGAATATTTTAATATTTAAATGATGTATTTTTAAGTATCTTGCATTTATGCTGTATAAACACATAAAATACACACATATATATTTTATTACCACATGAAATGCACACAAATATATTTTATTTGTTCAAAAAACAAGGTTTCAAAATATGAAACAAAATTTGTGTACTATCTCAGATATTGAATTTGAAGGCCAAGCAATCATTTTCTTGTACATATATAGTGCCAGTTACATATCATGTCCTCAGTAGGGCTGTTACAAATGTCCCCAGTGAGTTTTTAGCAAATTCACAGTTTTTTTTTCACTTTCTGGAATGTACGGTTTTCGGAATAATTCGGATAACGGATATTCGGATACGGGATACTCAACCTGTATATATCCGTGTACTTATCTGTCTGCTGTATGACCCTCTGTGGTCACCGGGAGTGGCGTCGCCTGAGAAGAAACTTTCAGTCACTGTCAGTAGTAAAGAATCTCCTTCCAGCTCCGCACACTGTGGGATGAAAGGGCGCCAGAGCAGAGTGAAGGAAGAGACCAAATCCCTGCTACAGCGGGGTCTGAGGCTATTTGGTGCCATTTTTTTCCCCCCTGTGAGCCGCTCCTATAGAATGCTTCTCCTGTTTTCTGTGTCTCCCCTTAAATGGCGATCACTTGGAATCGCCCAGCTACACTGAGCTCCTGTTACTGGCTGCGATCTCCGCAGAGTTCATCTTATAAACCCTTCTAAAATGGCAGCCGCCATCATGGGGTGCCCGTCACCCATGATTTCCCCCCCTTCTGCAGGGAGTCAGCTCCGGGGTCCCCCAGGGTCCAGGAAACCTTTTATGGAGGTTTGAGCGCTGTGCTGAGAGACCAGACAGCGTCTCTCAGCACACAGGGAGCTGACAGGACGAGCTTCTGTCAGCCCCTGCTGCACTGTCATTGTGAGGAAACTTCCCCTGGAAGCCTTACACTGTGCCTGCACTAAGTAGTATTATTAATAAAAAAACAAACACTCTAGCTACTCTATCACATGACTGCTGCTGCAGCAGCCCTTCAGCATAGCACCCACTCCGGTGGGCACCTAACACCAACTGGGGAATGCTGGGATGCAGTAGGGAGGAGCCTGCCTCGCAAAGCTTTAGCATAGGTGCCTGGCTCCTTTGGACCCTCCTACATCCCATGGTTGAGCTGTGTCCACCAGGATGGAATCAGGGAAAGGGATTCGAACGATAAGTTCTTACAAAAATCCCCTTTTTCACTTTACATTATAAACCAAGATATTTTTGCTTTTCCTGTGAGCAATTTTTTTTTTGTAACGTTAACTAAAAATTAATATTTTATTAAAAATGTTATTACTAAAAAGAAATAAATGCAGGTATATTAAAACTGTATTGAAACGAAGCATTAAGAGCCTTTTACAGTACATTAACACATTCTAATGCACAATGTCGACAGGGCAGTGGTCAACAAATTTATTTTAATTTTTTTTGCTTTTCAACATTTTATCACCCACATGGGCTATGATCGCAGAGGCGTGGCGAGGCGAGCGAAGCAATAATCTAATTTGTGGTCCACTTGCCAGGGTGTCGACATTGAGACACAAGAAAGTGAAACCTAAGTGTTGGCCTTTTTCCTTGTGTCTACTTTAATTCCCATCTCGACTCTGTGCGTGTCGACCTTTTCGGACAGACTTGGACACTGTCGACCTTATTATGGCTGAACCCGTGATCCACACTTCGTGTTAATATACTTTTTGTTTTCATTTGATGTTCCCATTAATACTTAAATATTTTCATCTGTAAATGTATGTTGCTGAAGGAAGTTGGAATATTTTCATGCCTTCATTAGCAGCTTTTGGGGCGGATGTATTAAGCCTGGAGAAGAGAGAAAGTGGAGATAACATGGAAGAGAACGCACCAGCCAATCAGCTGTGTTTGAAAAATGACAGTTGGGATCTGATTGGCTGGTGCGTTATCTCCTTCCACTTTATCTCCAGTTTATCTCTTCACCAGGCTGAATACATCTGCCCCATAGTCTGGTAAAGTCTATTTTTATTGTTGGACACCTGTCCAGAAGAAGTGCTCTCTGATGTAGGTGTACTGGCATGTATACATCACAATACCAATGCTTATTTATTGCACTATTCATGTACTTTCTACCATATTGTCATAGTTTTAATATATCAGTATTATTTACCTTAAGAAAAAGAAGACCTAGACCGAAATGTGGGGATTTTAGATAAAATTGGTCCAAAATGTAAGCATTTGTGGGTCCAAGATGAATGGTTCTCCAGACTGGTATTGTTCAGGATGTTTGCAGACACACACAAATTTGACCAATCAATGACCACATTAGATGTGTGCATAAGCATCTGCCAAAAATTGCGTGTCCTATGGAAGCGAAATGCTGCGATTTGTGGCTTAAATTGGCAATTTTAAGAATATTTTGATGGTTAGGAACAATTATTCGATCTGTCAGACCATGGATTTCCCCAGAAAATGCCAATGCACATACCACCAGCTGGAATATGAAGTTTTTTTAGTGTTCAAAACTATATTTGTAAGACTTTAACATGCCCTGATATACAGTACACCAGTTATTCCCCATTCCACCCTCGAGTACCCTTAACAAGTCTTGTTTTACTGTATTATTTCTTTCTGCGGAGACAAGTAATATCATTAAATTCACAGCAAAATAGGTAAAACCATCTTTTATATGATTAAAGGAATCCAGAAAACAAGACCTATTGAGGTTACTTGAGAACCACTGATGTACAAGATGCTTAATTACATATATAGTCTTCTTCTTTTTTCTTTTTTAATGTATCTCCATTTATTTAAGGTGTAATTCTCCTTATCCTAGAGATAAACTCATTGTTTTAAGGGAGGAACTGAGCCGGTAGCTGGGCTTGCGGTTCTGATTATTGGTCGTGGTGCAGAAATCGGGCTCATTAATAGAACCTATTGAGTTACACTTGTATTTTTTTTATAGATTGACCTATTTTGTATGCAGTCAAAAGACCCGCCACACTTGGTCGAGAGGGTCAAAAGGTCAACATGAGGTTTTTTTTTCATGATTATTTTAAAGAAATAAAAGACCTGTTTTTATTTTACCATCCACGTGGACATTGAGTGAGACTGTAACCGTGTGCCCGAAGAACAGCGAGCACAGCGGTATACTTATACAGTGTCCGTGCTGACCTAGATTGACATTTTCCAAATAAACATGAAAAACATGTTGACCTTTTGACCATGTTGACCTTATGGCTGTCTATCTTTTGACCCTCTTGACCAATAGTGGCCTGCCATTTGACTGTAGACCTACACATTGTAGCTCTAATATACCGTAACTTTAACTTGATCACTTGGTCATTATTCTGTTGTACAGATGTCTTACTATTATATCAAGCTACAGTAGCTGTCTAAGTGTCTGTTCTAGTCAGAGCGTAAGATTGCCAAACATTCTGATGCTATATGACCCATCTGACCAAATGCCACACAGGGCCTGATTTAGCATTGGACATAATGCCAACTCCACAAAATGACCCTTGTTGTGCACATGCAGCTCCCTTAGTAAGGGATATGTGGGTATGTCCCATGTACAGTATATGCATGTGGTGTACATAAGAGATGGCCATACATAAAAGGCAGTGCCTCCTAGTTAGATTACATACTGTATATGCACATATTCCTTTTATCTTCACATTTTTTTTTTTTAATTGCCAGGGTGATAGTGTAAAGTTACAAATGTTCCTCTACTCCCTTGTGGTTAAAGTGTTTTTTGATTAAAATGAATAATCCCCTAAAAGTTTTTTCTTTTTCTCGTTTCTTGAAAGGAGTTGTTAAAATCCACAAGGCAGGGTCATTTCTGATCAGTGATGCAATTGAGTTACCTTCATTTTCCTGGAGGGGCCAATACATGAACAGCCGGTCAGAGTAGTTTTCCGATGACCTAGTCAGTCCAATGGATTGCATGTATTGACCCCTTTCCATTCATTCATATCCACAAAGTACACGTTTTTATTTTGGGTTTTAATTGTTTTTTTAATGGGCGTTTTTTTAAGACTTTATTATTAATTAAAATATTTTAACAGTCTATGGGGGTATTCAATCTAGGATCACGGCTGTCGATCCCTGCCGACAGCTGTGATCCTGGCCCGTTTGCGGTCAACCCGACAGCTGAGTGACAGGTGGGATTCAATGTCCCGCCTGCCGGTCGGAGCAAAGGGGGGTGTGGCTGCAAAAACTGCTGTGGATTGGTGATCTGTGGCCAGGCTCGCCACAATCCACGGCCGTTACTGGCAGAACGGGCCCGACGGCTTCTAAAGTCGGGCCCTTTCTGCCGTGATCCTGCATCAATGCTGTCGCTAAAGAAATAGCGGCGGCACATTGAGTACCACCCTATGGCTTTTATGTATGTGTCGGTGTAATAGTCTGCAATGGTCAGCATGTCCCTGCCTGTGTGGTCAACTACATCCTAGGTACTGCACTTGTGCTACATAAATACTTTAATAGCTTTCATGTTTCTAGGAAAGTGGATGAGGGGGGTGTTTATTGCCCACATTCATGTAGTAATTTTTTCTTTATTGTTTTTGATCTTTTCATAATTTAGTAGAAATTGCCGTTACAGAGGGAGTAGTTGAGGAGGGAAAATGTCCATTATTCGGCCAACAGGTCGACACCATATGTTCTACAGGAATG
Organism: Crinia signifera; assembly: GCF_055691185.1. NCBI lineage: Eukaryota > Metazoa > Chordata > Amphibia > Anura > Myobatrachidae > Crinia > Crinia signifera. The sequence goes on along the minus strand of NC_139221.1, from coordinate 48,559,772 downwards.
TTTAACAGGTCTACATGGCAATGGTCGATAGAAAAGATTATTATTTTTTGGGGGGGGGGGTTCTGGACTTTTCCATACTTCACAATCCATGTGGACTCTGATCGAGAACTTCAGCCAGAAGGATGACGAGTTAAGCCGTAACCTCATTTTTTGAATTCTTGTGAAGAGATCTAAAAATGAGAACCAACAAAAATCATGAAAAACTCATGTCACTGTTTCCATGTTGACCTTTTGTCTGTTGACCTTGTGCTTGCTGTCCTTTTTGACATAGACATTGTTGACCCTTTTATACTATAACCAATATAGCAAAACCCATGCAGAAAATGTCTCTGTGAATATGACCTCTGTCTACGTACATTAAGAAGCCTGACGGCTCCTGTAAGTTCCTAGTCAAACAATTCCTCTGCCCAGTATTTGTACTAAGGAGGATGTGTTCTCAGCCCCTGCTGTTTACTTTATATATTGCCAGGCCCTGATCTGTCATCTCTCCAACATTTCTCTTACAACTGTTACAGCTCTGCAAATAAACGCTGTTTACGTTTGGGTGTTTTAATAAGTCAAAGAAAATGCGGTATATTAAATGTCATTTGAGATAATTAAATTCGGAACCAGCAACATTTCCTAAATTGAATATAGTACACTTCGTTATTTCATTGCAGGCATTGATACCTGTCCATGTAAATCATTACTGCCAGTAGGTCAATGCCTTGGCTAAGCCATAAAGTCATATTTATGCAATTTTACAATCCAAATACAGTCTTGGGTTTTATGTATTTGCACAACTCTTGTTCTATGTCCTCATACTTGTTTTCCATGACGTTATCCAAGTTAGCGAGCAGCTTAGCTTTATGAGTCTTCTGATTTGACTATAATGTGGGACAAATGGACAGATAGCATAAATGGCCCTCCATTAAATCTAACAAGCAATAAACCAGCAGAATAGTCTTGTTAAAGTGCATAAGCTTAGATTATGATTTTGAATGTCTTTGTTTACTTGATTATCCCCCTTCGGCACGTGCCGGCTGCATAGAGGCTAGTTGTATGGAGGGCACTTCGATGCCCGCATTAGCAGAATGTATATCAGCATTTGTGTTCATTATTTGAGTGAGGACACTGCTATATCTAATTTAAGCAAAGCCATGATGTGTAAGACAGCATTGAATTCGGCCAGGAAAAAGACCTACAGTAGCGAGAGAGTGAGACCCTACAACACATTACTGTCAGATGTTATGTTATATTTTCAACCAACTAGCAGATTTCTAGTAGATACCAAAAACTTGCGCACGCTGTAATGTCCATTACACATTTATACCAAACATCGTAAAGCTCCTTACACAAATATGCCACACACTGAAATGCCTACTACATATAATAACGCACTATTATCAGCAGCTATGTGGCCTCTTTAGACATAGGCAGGAGCTGAGACACTCTCAGCAGTCCACACCCCTCACAGGATCTGGTTGCCAGGGGGGGGGATTTAAGAATTTCAGATATTCTGCTAGGGGTTTCCTCATATTGGCAGTGGAGAAGGGTCTGTTATTTTGCTACTCTTAGGAAAATAATTTTAAACGAACTTCTGGGTCTCAAAATAAATTTAGTTAAAGCCATTTGGACCCAATGATGTTTACTAACGAAAAGTAGCAGGATATTTTTAGATTTTTTTTTTTTTTTTTTAAATAAATTTATCTTGTTTTCTTGAAATTAGCAAGCAACCATACGGTTACCTTAATAATGCATAGTTAGGCATGCATGAATGGCCAGTCCGTTTCTTAACCACCTCATAGGCTTTTTATTAGAATGTGGCTTCTTCCTATACCAAGGTGCCTTCCTGGTTGTATGTTCAATAGCTGCATGATTTATCTCTCCTTTTCATCCCATTTCTTCATTCAACCATTATTTTAGTTTCCACATCTTCATTGTCCTCATGGAAAAATTATCGGATGAAGCCTCTTGCCTAACCCAACTCTCCATGTCCACTGTGTCTGCCTAACTGCTCCTCTCTCTCCTCTTTTTCTTCCCTCTTATTCTTGTGTAGGCCTCACCAAAGATGGCAGTAGTATGAATATTGATTCTCTAGAGGAAGTCCTTAATATTTTAGCTGAGGAAAGCTCGGATTGGTTTTATGGCTTTCTCTCATTTCTTTATGATGTAATGACTCCTTTTGAAATGGTAGAAGAAGAAGATCCCGATACCACAGATGATGATGGTACGTCACAGAATGAAGGGGTTCAGGGAAAAAAGACCTGTGTCATTCTGGATTTGCAGAACCAATAACTTCTCTGTTCAGAGACCAAACACTAATTTCTTTCTGTGGTTTTGTTTTTTCTTATAAGTAAAGCCACAAGATACGGGATCTCCCATTTCGTAGTGGACAGCCTGGAACATCGGAGCCATGAACTACCCAAATAGCTGAAAGGGTTATTTGGCAGAAATTGCACACAGTAGAATGAGTGCTAGTATGGCTTGGTCTAAATTCCCAGTGAAGACATTTGCATTCCAGGTCTTGTGTATTATTTTGCATCCAATTTTATTTTGTGTTCCCTAAGCTTGGCACAATTACCCTTCCATGGTTTAGGAGACCAATTACCATGGCATTATATCATTTGGCACTAATAGATGCCAACTGCTTCCAGCCATCCTGCAACATTCCATGGTTTCCATAGTCCTAACGACTCTAAAAAAAAACTTGCCCAACCAATGCTTTTCCATATTCATCACTTTTACCATCATTAGAATGGAATAGGACCGTTATGCCTGAAAGTTGCAGTGCATAACTGCAGTGCTTGCTGGTCTTTGTTCCCAATAGTCACTCTGATTGGAACAAAGATGTAAGCTTGCCCTATCCTTGGCTGTAGCAAATAATGGCATGGCAGTCAGTCGCTTGATTAGCTGCTAAATTGGATATGTCTTAACACTGCTTTGAAAATGCGGGTTGGGATTTCTCTAAACTGTATTAAAACTGTTCTTCTTTCATCTGTTCTGTGCTCTACGTTCAACTAACATTTTATTCATGAGTTTGTTTGTAAATAAAACACAAAAACAGACCCTTTTTTTTGTTTTTTTTGATGCGAATAAAATATTTCCAAATATGCTGTGAGTAGAAAATGTGTTGGTTTCTACCGTACCTTCTTGTTCTTTGAAAAATTTATGTCTTAAAATCTATCGTGTAGGTTTTATAGATTGAGTATTAGAATTTTTTTAAGCAGTAATCATGTAAGAGGGTCCAGTCCTAAATCATTATAATAGGCTAGGCTATAAAGTTAATTATTCTATAAATTGTTATGGGCTCCAATGGCAACTACATGTTGAGTAATCAGAGGCTTTGGAATGATCCACTGTGCTCTGTTTTGCACTGTGACATCCCCCACCCAATCTCCATTGTGTCCTCCAATGACATGTTGACAGTCCAGCTCTGTGTAGAAACCTACTTGCAACTGGTAGCCAGGCATAGTCTCTTGTGTCTGTTTTATATATTATTATAATTTGCCACTCCTCCTTCCCCCTCTGCCACTACATTACATATTGAAAGCTGTGTAAGTGGAGTTATCTCCTTTCAAAATCTATCTGGAGGGAAAAAGTTATGGCTGCCAGGCACAGAAATCTACAGTAGGATAGCTAAGAAAAATGACTGCTAAAAAAATCTTTTTGTATGAGATTGCTGCTTTGCACAAAATTTATGAGCGCTGTAAGAATGAAAACCACCACATTTTATTTCCTATGCATTCTGACACGTTATCCCCCTTACATTTTGCACAGTTGGGAAACAACAACTCTATTTTAAAATTTTGTGTGTTTTTTTTTGGTACTCTTTACCTAGAACGGCGCCCATCGCGGTGATCGCGACATCGCGGGCAGCACATAAACGGCCGCGACGCGATGCCCGCGATCACCGCGATTTTCCCATAGGGAACAATGTTAAAAAGCCTAATTGACCGCGATTTTGCATTCAATGCCTCAATGCCCGCGATTTTCCCATAGGAATCAATGTTAAATGGGCTACAGAGCCCAAATAGCCCCAATTAACCCTTAAATGTCCCCCCAATTTTTGTACGCCACCCCACGATCCACGCCAACCCGAAGCGTGGCGAGCGCAGCGAGCCCGCGAGGGGCGGCGGTACGCGTCCTCCGACCTTTTCATGCCCTACTATCCACGTCGGCGTGGAGTTGAGAATAGAATAGTGTGGCGAGCGCAGCGAGCCACCGAGCCCGAAGCGTGGCGAGCGCAGCGAGCCCCGCGAGGGGACGCGGATACCTTCACAGTTATACGCGTCCCCTCGCGGACTTCACAGGTGTCCGTGGCGACGCGGACACCTGTGAAGCCCGCGAAGGGACGCGTTTACCTGTGAAGGTATCCGCGTCCCCTCGCTGCGCTCGCCACGCTTCGGGCTCGGTGGCTCGCTGCGCTCGCCACACTATTCTATTCTCAACTCCACGCCGACGTGGATAGTAGGGCATGAAAAGGTCGGAGGACGCGTACCGCCGCCCCTCGCGGGCTCGCTGCGCTCGCCACGCTTCGGGTTGGCGTGGATCGTGGGGTGGCGTACAAAAATTGGGGGGACATTTAAGGGTTAATTGGGGCTATTTGGGCTCTGTAGCCCATTTAACATTGATTCCTATGGGAAAATCGCGGGCATTGAGGCATTTTACAGTAAAATCGCGGTCAATCAGGCTTTTTAACATTGTTCCCTATGGGAAAATCGCGGTAATCGCGGGTACCCGATTTTGATGTACCCGCGATTTACCCGCGATGCCCGCGATTACCGCGATTTTTTACCCCCGACGCCCGCGATTCTGATCGCGGGCGCCGTTCTAGGTAAAGAGTACCTTTTTTTTTTTCTACCAAAATGGAAAAATATATCCAAAAAAATACAAGGCTAAGCTATTTATTTGTAAGTTGAACACCGAATTAAGCAGAGTAAAGAAAGAGAAAGTACTCTCTTTGTTTGGGGGCACGCTTTAGTTAATTAAAACTTAACGTTTAATTGTATTTTCATAAAAAAAGATGACTTAAATATAGCACAGGACATACATGACACACAAAACATATATACATAAAAATTATATATAAAAATATATATATATATATTCCTTATTCAGAAAAATCCCCGCCTGATATAAATAGTGTCTTACTGCCTTCTCAGGGTGTGACTTAGAATATCGGTCACGTTCCCTGATCAATTATTTTCTATAGGGCAGAATTATTGTGTTGGACGGTAGAAGTAAGAAAATTACTAGAGGACACCTCTATATGATGGGTGAGTTGGCGAATATATTCTGTAGTTTGTCACTGTCCTATTTCAATCTATGACATTTGCAAACAAATACAGAGTACCCCTGTTATGCTTAGAATTTACAGTTACTGTTTTCTCTGATTTATGCTACACTACCCAAAGGTCTTAGGGTTGTGTTGCGTGATTTCTTGTATTAAAGCAAGCTGGTTTTAGTATTATACCAAAGAGTCCCTAAAAGATAGTGATAATGAAGGTTAAAGTAAGATGGAAACTTGAAATATAGAAATAGTTTTTTTTAAAAGAAAGATGTGTAAGTATATCCCTGCAGTGTGTTTGTTAACACGGCAACTGCTGCTGATTGTCGTTAATGGATTGATTATATCAATCCCCACAATTGAGCGGGTTGGATCCGTGTGACAGTAGCAGATATGGATATTAAACAGTGGGTTACTCCTATTTACGTTAGAGAAGGAACCTCCCTGGTTGGCTGCCACCCTTGCAGGGAGATGTCGCTTCAATCATAAAAGGGTATCCCCGGAAAAGTGATAATGAGACACAGATTAGATTGGAAACACCTATAGATTCCTCATCATGCTGCTGTCTCCCATGTGCCGTTTTTGCATTGATGGGCGATGAGCGATGTGTCTCGTCTCAGGTGAACCAGAAAGATAGAGTTAATTTAGACAGGACAGTGCCATAAAATTTTTTTTAAATGAAACAATATGGTATAATAATTTTTCGAATGAGAAAACAGGGACATAATATGCTTTGCAACTAATTTTCTAATGAAAAAGGAGACACCATATCACTGTTGAACCATTAATGCAATCTGTAATCCATTGATTTGTAATTTACAATAGAATATGTATCTGGATCATAACAAGTGAAAAAAAAAAAAATATATATATATATATATATATATATTTCGGTCCCCACTAGGGGGGTCTTACCACCTCCTGGTAGGATGAGTAGGTGCTATCAGGTATTCTTAGTGTGGTAACAAATGCTGAGAATTAGCGCTCCCTCAGGGGTCTCTGGATTCAGATGAGATTGGTATCTCTCATCTGATTAGTAGGTAAAGAGTGGACAAACGGCCGTTTCGCGGTACTCCCGCTTCCTCAGTGTCCTGGACACTGAGGAAGCGGGAGTACCGCGAAACGGCCGTTTGTCCACTCTTTACCTACTAATCAGATGAGAGATACCAATCTCATCTGAATCCAGAGACCCCTGAGGGAGCGCTAATTCTCAGCATTTGTTACCACACTAAGAATACCTGATAGCACCTACTCATCCTACCAGGAGGTGGTAAGACCCCCCTAGTGGGGACCGAAATATATATATATATATATATATATATATATATATATATATATATATATATATATATATATATATATATATATATATATATATATATATATATATATATATATATATTTATATATATATTTTTTTTTCACTTGTTATGATCCAGATACATATTCTATTGTAAATTACAAATCAATGGATTACAGATTGCATTAATGGTTCAACAGTGATATGGTGTCTCCTTCTTTTTCATTAGAAAATTAGTTGCAAAGCATATTATGTCCCTGTTTTCTCATTAGAAAAATTATTATACCATATTGTTTCATTTAAAAAAAATTTTATGGCACTGTCCTGTCTAAATTAACTCTATCTTTCTGGTTCACCTGAGACGAGACACATCGCTCATCGCCCATCAATGCAAAAACGGCACATGGGAGACAGCAGCATGATGAGGAATCTATAGGTGTTTCCAATCTAATCTGTGTCTCATTATCACTTTTCCGGGGATACCCTTTTATGATTGAAGCGACATCTCCCTGCAAGGGTGGCAGCCAACCAGGGAGGTTCCTTCTCTAACGTAAATAGGAGTAACCCACTGTTTAATATCCATATCTGCTACTGTCACACGGATCCAACCCGCTCAATTGTGGGGATTGATATAATCAATCCATTAACGACAATCAGCAGCAGTTGCCGTGTTAACAAACACACTGCAGGGATATACTTACACATCTTTCTTTAAAAAAAAACTATTTCTATATTTCAAGTTTCCATCTTACTTTAACCTTCATTATCACTGTATCTTTTAGGGACTCTTTGGTATAATACTAAAACCAGCTTGCTTTAATACAAGAAATCACGCAACACAACCCTAAGACCTTTGGGTAGTGTAGCATAAATCAGAGAAAACAGTAACTGTAAATTCTAAGCATAACAGGGGTACTCTGTATTTGTTTGCAAATGTCATAGATTGAAATAGGACAGTGACAAACTACAGAATATATTCGCCAACTCACCCATCATATAGAGGTGTCCTCTAGTAATTTTCTTACTTCTACCGTCCAACACAATAATTCTGCCCTATAGAAAATAATTGATCAGGGAACGTGACCGATATTCTAAGTCACACCCTGAGAAGGCAGTAAGACACTATTTATATCAGGCGGGGATTTTTCTGAATAAGGAATATATATATATATTTTTATATATAATTTTTATGTATATATGTTTTGTGTGTCATGTATGTCCTGTGCTATATTTAAGTCATCTTTTTTTATGAAAATACAATTAAACGTTAAGTTTTAATTAACTAAAGCGTGCCCCCAAACAAAGAGAGTACTTTCTCTTTCTTTACTCTGACTATATCTTACTCTCGGGGGAGCACCTCCACACGTTCTATCTCTGTGCCGAGGCACAATACTTTTTATTACTGTGGATATTCTATCAACGACACATATTTGAAAAATTATGTTCGGTGGGTTTTAGTGCATAGGTAAATTTGTCCCAGTCCCCTTACCCTAATTTTTCTCACCGAATTAAGCAACCTACTTTATTACTGTATTACAGTGCTTACATATGTATTTATTTATATTTAAATAAAATCTGTTTGCTTAGAAATACCTAAGCAATTATCAATCACCTCTTTCAAATTATTTAACATGTCTACATTCACCAAGAATCCTCGCCTCTCCTTGTTTCTGGATCACCGAAAAAAAGCCATCCTCAGAAAATGTCAGATGATGGCAACGATTCCCAATAACGGCGAGGTTCTCGGCTAGTGCAGCAAGCCCGCTGCATATAGCCGCAAACCTCACCATTTTTACCGCTGCACTTGCCGTTTCCACCTCTTTGTAGAAATGCCAAGGTGAAATGACGAGTGAGGAGGGGTGGGTTGAATACTGAGGGCGGGCTATGACGACGAGCAATCGGCACTGCGCATTAGCCATCATAGCTTGCCTAAAACTGCATTGCATATACCCATTGTCTACTGATGGCATTGCACTCGAGTGTCTCTTACTTTTCTAGATGAAAACCTGTGTCTTGTACATTAACTCCCATCCTAATGCCTAAATTGTCTGTCCAGCATGTGCAACTTTTATTTTTTATTTTTTTGGGAGCACCTGGAAAAAAACCCTGGAGTTCTGTGACATCCTTCAATATTTTCGAACTTGTAAGCAAATAAATTCCTACCTTTTTGTAGAACTGGGAAGTATTTGCAAATAATTCACACAGGTGATGTCTTGCTTCAGGAATTCTACCTGATCATAAATGTTAATGCAAATATTATTTTGCTAATTATTTACGTATTTTAAATATTTACTTTTTTTTTCCACCCACTTCCACCTCCACACTGTTCTGTGTTTTTAATGACTTTGGATCCTTGTCATTTGCATTGGTCATTTTTACATGTGTAATATCTTCAATCTGTCCCCTTCAATGTATTGCTGACCTATATCGTGGAGTCGAATAAATGAACACTAAATTTTTCATGCAGCAAATGCCAGACTGCTCGAAAAAAAAGAGGTACTTTAATATAATTCCCTGAATAATAAATTGTACCTCAAACGCATGTATTATTTTTCACGCATGACTTTCATATTTTCTTCCTCATGTATGTGATATTTGTTATTTTTTCATTTTTTTTTATTTATTTTTTTTCTTATTGTAGTATTTATTTTATCTTTGAGTAATGACCATATTGGTGCAAATCTGCTCTATGCAATCTGGATTACTGATACAGCCTGTAGCTCTAAGGTGTTCTCTCTTCCAAAGAGGTGATGTGCAAACATTTTGGCACATCCATTTAAACACATTAGCCAATGTTTGCTAAAGGGGCATATACATGGGGCAATTTTAAGCCTCACTTCTAAGCGATCTGTTTGGAAATGAACCACGATAGTTTCATTTGTTAGTCCCAATATCGATGGACCATGCGTCGCCCTCTCCCGCAGAGATAGGCAGTGCATGTGCTGTCTATCCTGCTCAGATCGCATAGGCAAAACACTGCTCCAATCAGCTTGCTCAGCACATATAACAGGCGCATCACATATGTACAGTGATCTGTTCTTGGGTAGCTTGCTCAGTACGGGGCTCATCAGGCTTGAATACATGTTTCAGAAAGCATTACTTTTGCCGTATTCTGTATTGACATGGATTGTGATAATGCCAACATTTTGTCATTTGTCACTTATACAATGAGCAATCCTGGTTTGGGCTGGTTTTCAGGATCATGTGTCACCTTCGCTATAAAGTGAGGTGTTGGTCCATACAGAAGAGGATTCAGGTATAACCTGTTACTGTACATTACCCAGTTTACAGACCTCTTTACACGTGCTGGAGATTTGGATGGTGTGCAATAAATTGCTTGATTGGATACGATTATTTTATCTGCCCAAGTTCTGGATGGTCAAACTAAGTTGATTCTACTTCAGCACCGGCGGCTGTTAATCTCCGCCCTCTGGTTTCACAATGAGGTTGTGTTGTGAGGATTTCTGTGGGAGCAGGTTGGATAATTACTGACACGACAAATGGATCAAATCACCTGTGCATAATTAAAGTCCTCCAAAAAACATGACTTGATGGTGGTAAGGGCTGGAGTTGAGAGCCACTGTTCTGTACATTTTTATTTTATTTTTTTCCTTATATCTGTTTTGCCTCACATCTAGGTCTAATATAGTTGTATTGAAAATTTTAAAAAGTGTATGATGCTTCCTTCCGCACAATGGACTTACGGCGGGATGCTGCTTCGGCGATGGACTTCCGGGTCTGAGACCCGGAGTCCCTCTGCGCCTGGCATGCTGGGAGGGATCCGTGATGATCCATGACACAGCGCTGCGGTAAGAAGCCAATAGGCTTCTACAGGTAATCACCAGATTTTGCTGGCGATTCCCTCCTCAGCACTGACCCTGCAGCAGAGGGGGGTTAGAGAATATGGAAATGCGTTAAAAACCTCGTTTACCACATTTTTGCGTTTGTGCATCCTGCCCTTAATCGCTTTGACGAAAACATCTATAGATACGTTTTATATCCCTGTACTGTTTTGTGTCCTACACACTGGGTGATTTCAGGGCATTTTCTAAGTCTGAGTTTGGGGACCAGTGGCCTAAAGGCAGCATAAGCAGGCAGTTTCTCTTAAGTGAAAGCTCTGAAACCAGAAGGCCAGCATGCATTACAGGCACATCTTGTTTAGTAAATGTTCTATTAAATATGTTGAACTTAAAAGCCTAGAAGCTCAATTTAGAGTGTCGCCTAGAAGCTCAATTTAGAGTGTCCAGGTGTTGGGTTTTTGGTTTGTTTGTTTGTTTCTTTGTATTGGCTCTTCCAATTTAAATGAAATCCTGCATTTATTCTATAACCATTAGGGTTTACGCCATCAGCGGAGACTGTTGCCAAGTCCTCAGGTACTTTTTTCCTTCTGCTCTGGTTATGAATTGTCCAGACTTGTTGTGTGACCTTAAATAACATGCTCAACAGGTTTCAGTGTGTTCCTAATCCCTGCATGTTTTGCTGCAGTAGGCATAAAGTCCCAGTCAAACATTGGGCCGGCTGGCATACTATAAAGTAGATGTTGATCATGTTCAGTAGGGCTAATATTTGTTAACATTTTTGACATTTTATAAATGCCCAAGTAGAACACAAAAAGGTTTTATATCTTCAGAAAGTTCCCTAAAATGTTTCCTTCCTATTTTTGAAAGTCACAAGTAGAATAGATGTTGGGGTATTCAATTGGTTGATTCCCATCGTGATATCTAATAGTTCCCACTGCCAGCCGTCCTCAGTGATTTTTTTTTTTTATTTATTTTTTTCTCTTGTTTCTTCCCCAATAACCATCCCTCTCTGGCCCAATTTTTTCATGCGCACGTGTTTCTGCAAAAAAACAGTGTATGTTTATCATTAAATAAATGGGGTATTAATTGAATAGGTCAAAATGAAACATCAGGCAAAAACCGCAATAATACCCCATATTATTATTATTATTATTATTATTATTATTTATTATTATATATTTTTTTTTGTTATGGCATGATGGCCTTTAAAAAACCCTGGCATGCTGCATTTTATTTATTTGTCATCTATAGGAGTACATGCTTACGTAATCATCATTTTTGGCAGTTTTTATTAGAAGCACCGTTCACCTGAGCAACTTTTTAAATATGGCAGCAATGGAATGGAACATATGCATAATGTATAAATGTTGAGATATATATACCTTTTCACTATATGTGAAAGCTGCATGCTATGATACCTCCCTGTTAGTGGAGGAAGAAGATGAATGGATATATTTGTATATAGAGCGCACTAGATGATAGCCACCACCTTCACGTAAATTTGCACAGTGGGCTGGTTATTTAAAATTTTATTAAAACCATTGAGTCAGGCGTATGCAGATCAGACATGAATTCCATTGATCAGTTCTTTCCGGATGGAATAAAGCCCATTTATATTTAATATTTCTCTACTCTGTAAATACAGTTGTAAAAGGAGACCTAGCCAAGACCAAAATAAAGGCAGAAGGTATTTTGCATGCGGTTTGAGAGTTATTCCTTGCATGTTCGGTTTGATCATTTTTTTTAATATATAAATGTAATGTAATGTGTGTTTCAATTAAAAACTTCATGCTGGGCATATGGCTTTAAAACGGTACCAGCTGAAATATGAAAGCTCCACAATCAATTTACTGGTTACAAAATACCGGTATTTTGAAACTTGTTAAAAGCAGGATCCTACACGTTTCTGAGCCGTTTTCCTGCAGTCTGAACAGCTCAGAAACGGTATTTGCTACAAATGATAACCACACATTATCCCCGCCCACAAGCAGGAAAAAACTTTAAAAATGACAATGTATGGCTTTCTATGGGTGAAACAGGTTGAATCTGAAGGTACAAAAATGGTATTGAAACTGCAATATACCTTTACAACATGCAGTATGAAAGGGGTTTACCTGGCTTTTGACCCATTTCAAAAAACGTTTACAAAAACGAGTTGAAAGCAGGTTTTTGCAATGTGAAACCAGCTTTAGATAAAAGGCCCGTCATACTCATGGACTGTAAACCAGCAGATGATCTGGGCATACACTGTGATATCCCAGTGTGTATATGGCCACAAAACCTGGGTTCCTTCACAGCGAAGGAGACAAGTTACCAACCGTTCCTCTGCTGGGATGGAACTAGGGAACTGTCGGTTAGTTGGCCACTGCAGCGCATATGCTGCCCGGTGCTGCCAACTGATCATTATTTTCTGGATCAGTAGTGCACATACACAGTACAATTAATTAGGTCATCCATTAATATTATCGCCCAGGTAATTGTAGAATGTGCCCGGCATTGATGAAAACTTGAGTTTAACGGAGGTAACAGTGACTTTTTAGTGTCTCTTTAGTATAGGGAATTTCTATAGACAGCACCACATCTCTCTTAAGGCCCATACACACTAGGCGACTTTGAGCTGAAAGACTCAAAACAGCAAGTTTGAGCGGCTTACCGCTCAAAGCCACCCAGTGGGTATGCCCCAGCGATGAGTGCTGCTGCGCACTCCTGCATCATCACCGGGAAAGCCGTTCATCTGCTGGTATTACCAGACAGTGGTCCGGAGCAGTGGGAACACCTAGCAGTTTATGGGTATCCACATGAAAACGTTGGGTGTTCCCCGTACTTTGCGCGGGAAGCTGGCCTCACGTGACTTCAGCGCCCTCCCCCTTTTTGGCAATCTATGGTGGAAATAAAAGTCAATTTAGTCGGACTTTAATTTCTGAAGGGGAGAGAAAGCCTTTGATGGTCGGTGACCATCGCATGACTTCTCCTCTCCCCTTCGTCTGCATGCGAGGACATGTGTTCTCATACATCGGCTGCTTGCCATGTACCTTATTACTGAAACCTGAAGTTCATTGCATTTTGCAGTTTTTCTAAACCTCACACTGATTCCACAAGTGGTGCTGCTTTTACGTTTTTGATGGACAACAGAGCTTATGTAATGACTCTGAGGGTAGTGCCAATAATTTCCAAGGCAAAACAGTTACTTAAATGATTGCTGCTTTAAAAATACCGACAGACTTGCTGAAATTCATGCACAGCCTACTGCTTGCAGCCATTACATAAGCCCCGGAGGCTGGTAGTTAAATGGGATGTTAATACTGTACCTGCTAATCTTTTTTCTGCTATTGATGGGCCTGGCTAACTTGTGCCTCTCCAACTAAAGTAATAGTCCCCAGCATGCATTGCCACTGTTTTGTCAATAGGCAATGCTAAAAATGTGGCAAGGCATGCTGGGATGTGTATTGTCACAACTGGAGAGACACAGGCTGGCCAGGTCTGTACTGATGCATCCTCAGTGTATCACTGGTAAATGTGCAGAGGTTTAGGGAGTTCTGTTTTCTGCACGGCTTTATTGGTTTGGGTGTTTTCTGCATGGTGTGCAAGTATTCTTTGCTCTGCTCCATTAAAGGTGCAGTAACGCAAATGAAATAAGTCAGTTTGACACCAACATATCTATGTAGATAAAAATAGATCAAGTTTGGAGGGAAATCTGTTATTTTATATACGTGGCCTTCTATATACATGCGCCCCCCCCCCCCCAATCCCCAGGGCCACAGCAGGTAGATTTACTCCCTTACGCTAATGCAGTTCATCCACACAGCTCCCATGCGTATTGTTGCACCTCCGGCTCTTACATCCACAGCTATTATTGTAGTATTAGCACAAGCAGCGTACCCATGCTGTATGCAGTGGTCCCTCAGAAATGGTTGTCCCTTTGTGACCATTTCATGTAAAAAAAAACATTCTATATTCATATAGTGCATTTGAGGGGCCATTTATATTAACTAGTATGCTAGAATTAAACTGGGTGATTTGTAAATGCCTATTTTCAGGTGATGAGTTTTTTTTTTTTTTTTTTTACTTAAGTTTTGCCTGCTTATTTTGCTCCAAATGGGGGTTCCGCATGTGTTGCAGTTAGTTTGCATCTATTGCTGAGTGACTGACCTATTTTCTTTTTACAATGTGTAACGCAAGTTAAAGAGGGTATAAAAGAGCAACTTAAAAAGGTGAAGGAAAAATATCTAAGCAGAAAAGAACCAAAAGAACAGCAAAAGGAAAAAGATGCAAAAGAGTCCAAGGACAAGGAAGGAAAGCACACGGAGATGGACAAAGCCAAAAAGAGCGAACCCAGGAAAAATCGGGATGAGCAGCCCAAAGAAGGTTCAAAACGAACAACCAGTGGAAGAACGTCAAATCGAGATCGGGCGAAAAAAGCTGAGGACAAGGCAGATAGATAATGGTGCTCATCCAGTGTGATGTAGGATAATGCTGCAATCCCTGTGCCGAGTCCAGTGATATCCCACTAGAAGGGACCGGTCACTGTTCTGTAGAGGCGGCTTAAATAGCAGTTGCGCGTTTGCTCTGAAGCATAAGTAGGATTTGCAATAGCGGCAATGGCAAACTGCTGAATGTAGACATGCATAGTGTGCTGTAAAATGCAATGAGCATTGTAAATGACTTTGTTACTTTAAAGACTTCCAAAGGAAAGTTCTACCATCTTTACCATCTGTAATGGAATGAATGGTGGGAGCTGGCAGAGTATCGCACCATATTCTAAATATGCTCTGGATTATTCTTATTTAGACTTGACACCCCGGTTGTACTTTGTCATGTAATATTTTTCTTACAAAAGCTATTAAATAGATGGGGGTGAAATAAATGTGGTTGTTTTTAAACCCTATACATTTTTGTTTTTATGTGTGTTTGTTTTTATTTTTTTAATTGTAGTATTCTTTACTGTGCACATGAATAATGGGCCGGACTCTGAGCCAGATGCACTAAGCTTCAAAAGTGATCAAATGGAGAGTGATAAACAGCCAGCCAATCAGCTACTGCCTCACATTTTTGAAACACCGCCTGTGGCATGGCACTCCACTCATTACACTACCCCCCCCCCCCCCGCCACCCGAAAGTCCTGGTATGTAAAGCCCCATACACACTAGGCGCCAATGTGAACAAGGGCTTTTCCTAGTGTGTACACTACATATCGGTAACACTGCACACCCTGTCGCCCTGCATGTTCAGATGAGGGTGGTCCTCGTTAATGATGGTCATGCTTCAGCCACAGCATGACCATCGCTCCCCCCACCCCCCCGGCATCGGCAAGTGTGTATGCACTTGCCGATGCTGGCCCTCCTGCCAGGTCCCCGCCGGTGTAGACAGTGATCAGCTAGTATGTTGGGTGGGCTTAATAGATTTCATGTGAGTAATGCTGGGGGGTTTTGGGTCTAACCGTTTTGGAGGATGGAACTTTTGGGCCTTATTCAGAGATGTAAGCTAATGTCTTGCAGCTGCGATCCTGTAGATCCTAAAAATATGCAAATTATATGCCTGGATTTCTAGTGAAAGGCACATCGGCGGCTTGGCAAATCCAAGCAATTGGGTACAAATACAGGTGGTTGCAGCTCCTTTGATGATCCATTTATGGAGAAACGCTATGGTCCTGTAGAGTGGCTGTGGGTATGGAGATGCTGGTGCCATGTTTTGTGTATGCAGGATCACAGGTGAAGGCTAAGACACGCACCACAAACGACTCTGACATGCCTAGGATTTTTTCCAACGATCCCTATTACCACCCCAAGACTATCGCTGGCTGTCAATCTCTTTGCCAATGAATCCTAACTGTGAGTGACATCGCTAATGCATCCAATGCCAGTGAATCCTATCACTAATCAAAATGAAGAAAGATAATTCTATAATGTAACTTTCTAACCAGCCACCTGACTGCAATCATTTTGGTAAGTGTATGTAACAAGCTCTTGTTGTACTCATATAATACATGGTAGAAGTCTTTCATCACCATACTCCTGCTAATGGAATACATCAGTAACTGATACAGTTTAACATCACTCGAACAATAGGCTTTTAATTTAATGACCTTTTACGTGAGTTTAACGGCTTTATTTTATGATGTAAGATAACATTAAAGATTTTTCCATTTAGAAAAAAAATCCTAACTTTCATCAGTGTCTAAACACAATATTTAAAGGAACTGTCAGAAAGTGCAATATACTTTCCATACAAATATAAACCATATATAGGGGGGGCATTCAATCTCCCACTGCTAGTCCCAATGGGGTAAATAGCAACCGGGCCCTATTCAATGCAGTCTTCCCCAACAGCATTTAACAGGGACCTCGTCAGAACATGCCCGACCTTACAAGCAGTCGGGCACGTTCTGCCGAGATCTTACAGCCACGCCCCCTTTTCTGCACTCGGCAGGTGGGACATTGAATCCCGCCTGCCGAACAGATGTCGAGCTGGCCAAAAACAGGACAGAGCCACGGCTGTCGGGCTAGCCCGACAGTCGTGACGCCAGATTGACTACCCTACAAGTCACACAACACATTGGGCCTATTTCAGCGTAGATTGCTAATCAGAGAATTTGCAAATCGATTTTCAAACGACTAGTGAAAATTCCATACACCTAGATGTCGCAAAGTAGTCCCAGTTTAACAGGAAGCCAGCATTTAGGGGCAGAAACATGACCCTTTTTTCAGTGTGTTCGTGAAAACGCAGGCGTGGGTAGGGTCTTTGGCATCGGACCACTTCCAGCCTGATTCTTGAACAGAATAGTGGAAGTTGTATACTGGCTCAGCTAGAAATTTTTTTTTTTTGGATTTGAAATGTTGGAGGTTGGAGCCAGGCTATTGGGGAGATGTGTCAAAAGCTTTCACCTAGCAAAGTCTCTATAAGATGACTGAAGTGGATTGGTTGCTATAGGCAACTTTATTCATCCCCCACTCAAAAAGGTTTGATGTATCTCCCTATTTACATAATTAAAATAAATAATTAGTTGAGGCAAAACTGCTTTTGAAGAAACACAAGTCGTTCCAGACCCATAAACCATGAATGATAGAGTAGGTAAGTTAGGGAGACATTCGTGTACCATGGAAATAAGACAATACCGTATATTTTTATCATTTGTGGTTTCCCCTGACATGAGCAAACATGATGCGTATTTCTGTTCTCTCTATGGATTGGTTCCCTTTAAGTTTTTTGTGCTTTAATAAACTTTGTAACTGGGACATGCAGGGCTGAAAGAGAGGACTGTGTTGGAAAAGAACGAAGACTCTGATGAGACTGATATCCCGGAATACATTAAGTCAGGTAAGACTGGGTTTGGATCCTGATCTGTACTGTGCCATAGGCTCTTCCTTACCTTTCATCTATTTGACAGCATTCTCCAGTTTATAAAAAACAAAAGTAGTACTGTCCTGCCACTGTCTAAATGCCAATCAACTAAGTTTAAGTTTTCTACAAATGCTTTCCAAGGCTGAACTCTATAAGTGCTGCATTACTAATGAATCCAATATACAAAGAGTAGTATCAATTTCAGACCGCACTCTAGACCCAGGTTAATGCCGTGTCCTTGTGGCCTAAAAGGGCGACCTCGGGTTGAGCAACACAGGAGTTCAACCCTGGTAAAGACCAGGGTTTAACATGGCTCTGACCCGTGTCAAGTGCAGTGTGAATGGGTAGCCTGGGTCGAGCGACCCAGGTCCCGTTCACAGTATGGAGGAGGCGGTGCTGTCAGCTCAAAGCGCTACCTCCTCCCCGGCCCCTGAATGACGTGCCACCGCTCAGCTCCGCCCAGTGTTACGTCGCCGGGTCGGAAGCGGAGCTTTCGGACTGTAGATGCTGTGTCGCTCCAGGGAGGGGACCAGAGTCCTAATCCCGGGTGCGACCCCGCATTGGCAGTCTGAAAGTGGAATAAGAGAATGTTGTATTGTTATGCCCCCCATCCGGGGCAATGGGTCACAAAGAAAAAATAGAAAATGATAGGTGGTTCTAACTAGATTCTCGTTGGTCAAATGAAAATAATAAATTTAACTTTTAATATTTATAAGGGTCACATTGAGGAATCGATCACTGCTGGAAGCTACAGTATTTCTAAGAATGTGGCTGTAAAGCTGAATGATTGGCGGTGTTTGTGTAGGAATATTATCCTATGCAAATATACATGGAATTGTAAGCGGCACATTGATTTTAAATTGGTTTGTAATTCCAAATCATGAACAGTTCTATATGTTATCTTAATCTACAAAATCCTTGTTTATATCTGCACCACACTCATTGGACATTGATCGGAAACTGAATTGACCCCTTCTATTCGCTGGACCGGTTTACGTAATAATTTGAGAGAGCATTGAATATGGCTTAAAGTGCCTTTTCCGTTTTTAGGTGGCTGTGGCACTGATCAATATATAGTGCCTTGGCCCAATAGGGTACAGAAGCAGAAAGGACAAAAGTGAATTGGTTTATGTAAAGATAAAAATAATTAGCCTTTTTTCAGCATAGCTTTAGAAGACCTTCAAATGTATAAAAAAAAATCTATGATCAAGTACAACACAACCCCATGTATTTCAGGAAAACAATACAAAGAATGTTCAAATGATCTCTATATACCACAAAGCATTTACTAGGGACTCCTAAACAAACGGAGTATAGAGCAGCAATACACCAAATATTATCGACTTACAGTCCTCTGTGTAGTCCTTCTTGCATTCAACTTGATTTGGTCATTTTGCCTCTCCATTGGCTGAACGAAGGGAGAATGGCCGTCCTTATATTAGAGCCACAGTGTCTCCTTCTCTGTGCCAATCATGTTCACACTAGGAACAAAGATGGACATGCTTATTGCTTGCATGGTCTTATCTTTGCTTGTAATTAGCCGACTTAAACACACATTAGCTTATTTACTTTTGTTTTGTTATTACGTGGATCCTTTTGAAGCTTTGGGTAAGAAAAAACAATTCAATTAATACATATTTAAAAAACATTGAATTAGGAATTCTATAAAAAACACATTATTTCCCATAACTTATCTAACCATTCCCTCCAGCTGACTGGGGGGGGGGTATTCAATCCTGGGTCACGACTGTCGATCTGGCCCGACAGCCGTGACCCTGGCCTGTTTTCGTTTTGCTCGACAGGCGCGATTCAATGTCCCACTTCGTGATCGGCGAAAAGGGGACGTGTCTGCGTAAACGGCCGTGGATTTTCAATATTCGACCACGACCATGACAATTCACGGCCGAAATCGACAAAACGGGCCCGACTGCTTTTAAAGGCGGGCCCATTCTGTCGATCTGCCTCTTCAATGCTGTCGGGAAAGACCGCATCGAATAGGCGTTCACCACTATTTCTCCCCGTCGTAAATAATGGCCCAGATTGAATACCCCCTTAAATGTTATACAGACACTAGGTCTAAAACAACTAGGCTGACAAGCATTAGGTCGACATGACTGAATGTCAACCGGGTCAATATGTTTTTTTTATTTTTTTTATTTGAGCTGGAATGTGCCGACAGGTGCCCTACCATCCACTAGGGCGTGGTGGGAGAATAAAATAGTGTGCCGAGCGTAACAAGTCACCGTGCCCAAAGCATCGCCAGCGGTGCACTTCTTAGTGTCCGTGCCGACATTCGGGACAAAAAAGTGAAAAAACACCCATGTCAACCTAATGACCCTGTCAACCCAACCCCATGTCGACCTAATGCTTGTCTACCTATTTGGTGTCTATCCAATGATCCATACCCAACTAAATGGCGTTGGTATATTGGTCAGGGTGACTATTGCAAAAATGGTTAGGGATAGGACCAGATCATGCCTAGTGTCATTTCTGCCTATTGGTTTGGCATACGACTGTGATTCACCACCTGCATTCTACAACATGTACTTCAACTTCAAATAGACATTCCATCCAACTTTATTTATCCAAACTGTAAAGAACAATAGATTGCTATCTGCATACCAAATGGTACATAAAAAAGTCTTCTGATATTAAAGGGAACATTCACATTTTTTAAGCATTGGTCTATACCAACTTCTGTTTTTAGCCTTGATGGATTAAAAAATTCTACTAATTGTAAATGATGCATCTAAAGTAAAAAAAAAAAATTTAAATACAAGGTTGTTTTCGTTCTAGACAGTAAATTTTCCATCCTCTGTAACCTAGTATATTGTAGTTCTCTCTGTAAATTCTCACACCAGAAAGTTGGCTAATATACCTACCTATATAGGAGAATATAATTAATATCAATCCAAAAAAATAAATCTGATGGACTTCCTGTCCCTGTACTGCATATGCACTTAATGAAACATCCAGTAATATCGGTGTTCCTTACAGAATATGGACACCTGATTACGCAGAGAATTTGTCAGCAGATTATATTATCTGCTTCTCAAGATTTCTTTAATATCATATTCATTGCTTTTATATCTGGTTGACAAATACTGGAACCTCATTGCTCCAGCTGGCACGGAGCACAGTACTGATTTAATAGCTCATCCATTGCTACAATTACTACTTGCTGCGCTGAGTGAAATAGATGACGAGTCTGAATAATCTTACTGGATATGGGGCAAATATTCATGACCTACATAGTACATCTATATAACCTGCATGGCAGTATGTGTTAAATGGATTCTAGTCTTTACAGTGGGTTTTGGCGGACACCAGATGGTTCATTTAGTGGGTCTCCGTTACAATGAGTAGGTAGGTAACACCTCCACCAAACAATTAGTGTATGTATGATTGACACTCACCCAAATATGGGTCCCTATATTCCCATATAGGTATCATTTTCTGTAGGGGTCCTTAATGATTTTCCCAGACACAGGTTCCCCAAAACTCCAACAGGTAATTTATTGGCCACGAGTATAAAAATCCAATAAAATGACATAAAAAATAAACATAAAAACTGGTAGACCTGTCTGCTGAAATCTCACCTGGAATGAGTCCAGAGGGGGAAACGTCCCAGATGGCACACGGGTACAGCAGAAAGCTACCAGCAAGGTCCTCCACCTATCACTCAAAGAGCTTTCTTTACAATATCCCCTAGTGTGTACACTCCACATCGTTAATGATGCATGTTTCCACGCGTCGTTAATGACCTCCCTTATCTGGACATGTTCAGGCGAGTTAACAGCTGTTATGCTGCAGCACTTGCCGGCATCAGCAAGTGCTTATACACTTGCCCTTTTCCCCTGGTATCGGCAAGTGTGTTTGTAGTTGCCGATGCTGGCACCCCGCCTCCGCCAATATCGGTTTTGACGGGGACGTGTTTAGTGTGTTTGGGGCTTATTAGAATTTGTTTCTATGTGACAGACTAGTATATGAAATCTATGCCAGTGCCTCTTATATAGGTTGATATACTGATCCTCAAACCTATTGTGTATTACTACTTTCTGATACACATTGGTTTGAATTCAATTAAAGGAGAATAAACATCAGAAGCGAAAAACATGTTTCTCCTGTGTTTTTAGTTTCCAGGCAATTTAATTTGGCCAGACACAATACATTCATTTTCTACCAAAAACTCATTGGAGTCCGTTAATTTGTGAGAAACAGCCCCGTTTGCAGGGATTTGTGTCACCTGCCCTTCCTCCACATAATACAGCAGCCCCTAATTCTTCATTACTTTGTTAATATTCATAGAGTCCCTAGCTTTCTCATGATCTTTAATGAACAACAGTAAAGTAAATCAAAGGAATTGTATAAGAAAGTCTAACAGCTTGATTCACATTATAATTTGGTCCTGGATGAAGATGATTTAAAGATCTGTAACCTCAAACCACTTGCTTTATTGAATTGTGCCTAGGGCAGTGACAGTTGCTAGTCACCGCTTTATACTGTACCGCTGTGAGGCAATGGTCTGAGGTGGGGGCGTGATACCGTGTTACCTGCTCTCACTTGTGATTCAGGGGCAGATTTTTTTTTTTTTTTTACAGAATAGTTTTTATTAGGTTTTCAAAAGAAAAGGGAAGGGGGGTACAGAAATAGGAGGGGGGGGGGGGGCACAGGGTACATATAACAATATATAAATACAGATATGAATAGTATAACGGTCCAAGCATATCTTCAATAATAGGAGGGACTTGCAAAATTGTTCAAAATTGTACAATAGAATAGGCAGTAAACAATAAACAGTAGAGTGACCAGGCCAAAAACCTGTGGAAAACATGGGGAATCACAACTGCACCTATGGGGTGTGTCAGGAGCCTCCAGTGAGGAACTCCTGCCAATCAGACCATTTCTTAAGCAATGAGGAGTGGGATTGGGAATACTGGCAGAATATGGTTTCCATAGTGTAATTATAGGTAATCTTGGATTTAATAAGGTCCACAGGGGGAGGCATAGGTTGTTTCCAAAACTGTGCAATGGAGGTTTTAGTGGCGATAAAAATGTGAGTAATTAGGTATCTATTAGTAGTGGGAATCGAATCTGGAAAATTATGGAGTAGCGCGACCTGAGGGGTCAAGGGGACGTGGAGGCCAGTCACCTTCAGTATGAGATCCTCAACCCAGCTCCACAGGGTCCGAAGCAGTGGGCATGACCAAAAAACGTGAACCACATCACCTATTGATCCACAGCCTCTCCAGCAGAACCTAGACTGTGCTGGCCAGAATTTGTGTAGTCTGGCAGGGGTTAAGTATGTGCGGTAGAACAGTTTCATATACATTTCGACATGGGAAATACATTTAGACATTTTAAAGACAGATAAAAACAGGTGGGACCACTCTTCAACTTCCAAGGAAAAATTAAGATCACGTTCCCAGTTTAACTGCACCGGAGTTTTATCCGGTTGGGTGGAGGTTACCAACATAGAGTACCAATAGGAGATACCCCCCTTCCGGTAAGGAGAGGTGAGACGCGAAAGGATGTGAGGGGGCACTGTATGAGAGGGGTCGAACAGAAGAGAATATGATTGCAACCAATGCCTAATTTGTAGGTATTTGTAAAAATCAGCAGCCGGGAGGGAGTAGGAGGTTTGCAGTTGTGAGAAAGACTTAAGGACACCATCTGAGAATAATTCCTTAATCTGTTTGACGCCCTTGTTACTCCATGAGGACAGATTTAGGTCAGGGATTAGGGAGGAGAGCCCCATCAATGTCAATTCGGGTGAGGGTAATTTTAGTAATAAATATTTTGAGAATTTATCCCATGCTTTAAGGGTGTCTACGGAAGCTCTAGAGGCTTGGGTGGGGATCGATCGGACATTGGGCGAGCACCATATTAGGTCCATCAGAGAGTAAGGGTTTAACATGCTCGATTCCAAGACCACCCAAGGTTTAGGGTCGGGGTGTACTGACCAGTCGCTGATTTGGTTTATCAGGCATGCTAACTGGTACAGCTCTAGGTTGGGGTAGGATAGACCACCCACCTCCTTGGACATCATAAGGAATTTTTTAGCGATTTTAGGTTTTGCGTTGTTCCATACATAATTGTTGAGAACTGCCTGGAATTTATTAAGCCAAAAAGGAGGCAGGAGTCTGGGGATAGACCTAAATAGGTACAGGATCTTGGGAAGGATTGTCATTTTAACTGTAGCCAGTCTACCCATCACGGAGAACTCATGTGACAGCCAGTCTTTAGTGATGCCCGTTATTTGTTTCAGGAGGGGGCCATAGTTAACCTCTATGAGAGACTCCTCAGTAGCGGATAAGCATATACCTAAATAGCGTAGGGAGAGAGTTTGCCAACTATATTTATATGTAGACTGCAGAAGAGGTAATGTATTAGGCGATATATTCAGTGGCAAGACTTCAGTTTTAGTGGTATTTAATTTGTATAATGAGGCCTTTGAATAGCTATGGAGGATATCATGTAACTCCGGGAGTGACGTCTCTGGATTGGTGAGGAAGAGCAGGACGTCGTCTGCAAACAGACAGATTCTATGGTGAGAACCATTAATGATTGGGCCAGTAAGGAGGGAGGAGGTGCGTATATGTTCAGCAAGGGGCTCTGTTGCTAAGACGAACACTAAAGGGGAAAGGGGACAACCTTGCCTGGTACCGTTGCTGATTTGGAATGGGGAGGATAGGAAACCATTGCTGGAAACCCGAGCACATGGAGATGAGTAAAGCGATAGAATAGCATGTAGGAAACGGCCTGAAAAACCATACTTAAGTAGGACTGCCTTCATATAGCCCCAGTGAATCCTATCAAAGGCTTTTTCGGCGTCTAGGGAAAGTGTTACCAGGGGGGAACCAGAGCGTATATAGTGTTCTAAAATAGCGAGGGCTCTCCGGGTATTATCTGGTCCCTGACGACCTGGGACAAAGCCAACTTGATCTGGGTGAATTAAGCTGGGGAGCAGGGGGTTCAATCTATTTACAATTAGCTTAGCATATAGTTTTATATCAGTATTCAGCAGAGCTATAGGTCTGTAATTTTGGGGGAGTGATGGGTCTTTACTTGGTTTCAGTATGGTGATAATACGGGCCTCGAGCATTTCTGGTGGGAATGCACCCAGTGTGGTACCAGACTCAAACACCCGTAAAAGTACCGGGGCAAGGGTTGAACGGAAAGTGGTGTAGGAATTATTTGAGAATCCGTCCGGCCCGGGGGCTTTGTCTTTTTTCAGTGACTTAATGGCAAGACAGGTTTCTTCCTCAGTCCAGGGGGCATTTAAAGAGTCGAGGGCTTGGGCTGAGAGGGTAGGGAGAGATATACCAGAGAGGAAGGCTGATATAGACTCTGGGGAGGGTTGGGGGATAGTGTCATCTTCAACTAAGTTATAGAGCCGAGCATAGTAATCTGCAAAGGCGTTTGAAATATCTAACGGATTGGTGAGTTTAGCACCAGCATTGTTATATAGGGTTTTAGTTGAAGCTCGAATTTCTTTGCCTTTCAATTTCCTAGCCAGAAGTCGGGAAGCTCTATTTCCTTCTGCATAGAATCTTTGATTCATCCTGGCAATATTTGCATTAACCTTGCGCAGTGTGTAGACCTCCAGTTCAGCTCGGAGTTTCAATATATCCTGTAAAAGGGAGGAGTTATCGGGATCTAACTTGTGTCTACCCTCTAGTATAAGAATTTGATTCTCCAGGGATTTCTGGGTTGCCCTTTCCTGACGCTTAAGTCTGGAGGCAATTTGAATAATAGTCCCACGGGTTATTGCCTTAAGGGCACACCAAAAGTTTATGGGGGAGGTATCCTCAGGATTATTATGTTTGAGGAAATCATCTAAGGAGGCCTGAATCGTTTGAGTAGCTTCGGCTGAAGATAGTAAGAAATTATTAAATCTCCAGGGTCTAGCAGCTGGGGTTTTATGTGTAAGGTCCCAAGTCGCAACAAGGGGGGCATGATCTGACCAGGTTATAGGAAGGATGTTAGCTTTACGGATTTGTTGTAGGGACCATTTGTCTAGGAACATATAGTCTATTCTGGAGTATGAGTGGTGGACCCGGGAGTGGAAAGTGTAATCTCTCACCGTGGGGTGTAAGGCGCGCCAGGCGTCAAACATACCAAATTCCAATAATAGGAGCCCAAAGGCTTTGGAGGTGTTTAGAGAACGTGACGCAGGGACTTGGCCGGTTGGGTCGGATCTATCCATTTTGGGATCTAGTACTAAATTGCAGTCACCGAGGATGATTACCTGGCCGACAGCTGTTTTTCGTACCGCGTTGAGAAATTTTCTAAGAAAGCGGAGTTGACCAGTGTTGGGGGCATATACAGAAGCTATGGTGACCGACTTGCCGTTTAATACTCCTGTTAGTATAAGGTATCTACCGAGAGGGTCAACAGTTTGAGAGGAAGAGGTGAAGTCGCAGTGACGGTTAATAAGAATAGCGACACCTCCTTTCTTGGAGGGGCCATTGGCAAAGAAACCTGTTGGGTAATGGTGGTCAGACAGAGATGGGGGGGATGAAGAGGCAAAGTGGGTCTCTTGGATTGCTACGATGTCTATTCTATGGGAATGAAAGTAACGAAGGGCAGTCCTACGTTTTTGGGGGGAGTTCAACCCCTTAACATTAATAGACATAAACTGCGGCATGGTTATGTAATAAGGGGGAAATGGCGTAGATATAACCAAGTAAAATTAACAAATAAGTGAGCACAAAATAGGTACCCTGTGGGGGGATGGGGAAACCTGGAGGGACTGGGGAGGGGGGGGAGAAAAAGGTAAATAAACAAAAATGACTCTACCATGAGAGTCATGTAGGCCACAAAACTGTGTGGCGAAAAATCTGGGGGTAGTGGCATTGTTCCCCACCACCGGGAACATTGGAGAAAGAGGCAAGTAAAGCCAAGTCATTTTTTGCAGGGATACACTTAACAAGAAAAGGGGAAGAAAACCCCCCCCCCAAAAAACAACATATATAAATATATGTATGCACAAACACACATATACAACCGTGTACATACATACCCACTTGGTAACAACTGCAGTGAACTCTACCTCCCGGGGAAGACGGGGTGGTCAGAGGCCGCTCAGTAATGCAGAATAATGAAGACGTTATCGCCTGAGCATAACTGAAAATATAAAGGCATAACAATGGCAAAATAAATGCAATGTTCAAGTACTTTGAAACCGCGACGTTTAAGGCAGCGCTACATAGTCCCGCCTCACCCCCGGGTGGGAGCGACAACACCGCGCAGCAGAGTGGGTATACTTTAGTAAATCCAGTGGGGAATGTAAATCCCAGATGTGACAGTGGTATTTCCAAGTTTCACTTTTTATTAACTAAGGTCCAGTCCTGTCTGAGTGATGTAGCTGGTTTCGGAGGGCCAGAGGAATACGGGATTTGCCATTGGTCTAGCAGTTTCAGGCCTTCATCTAGGGAGTGTAGCACCGTTGATGAGCCGTCTTTGGTGATTATCAGCTTGAAAGGGAAGCCCCACTTGTATGGGATGGAGGCCTGCCGTAGTGCTGTGGTTAGAGCCGAGAAAGATCTACGTTTTTGCAGGGTGGATGGGGAGAGATCTCCATATAATTGCAAAGGGTCTAGTATCGAGGAACATAGTTCAGGGTCACGTGAGGCTCTGAGAAGACCTTCCTTGGTCTGAAAGTAGTGGAGTCTTAGTACGGTGTCTCTCGGGGAGTCTTCCGGGGCATTGCGGGGTTTGGGCAAACGGTGTATGCGATCTATCAGGAGTTGAGAGGATGGGAGGCCTGGGAGCAACTTTTGGAACAGTCCCTTGGCAAAGTTCTCAAGCTCAGAGGGGCGAATAGTTTCCGGGATCCCACGTATCTTTAAGTTATTACGTCTGTCCCTGTCTTCAATATCTGCCAGTTTATCTTGAAGCATAGATAGTTCGGATCGCGTCGCATCATGGGCTGATATTAGATTGTTATGGGAAGCCACTATCTCTCCCATCTTCGTCTCAAGGTGGTCTGTACGGTCGCCCAGATCATGCACTTCATGTTTCAGCTCA
Organism: Crinia signifera; assembly: GCF_055691185.1. NCBI lineage: Eukaryota > Metazoa > Chordata > Amphibia > Anura > Myobatrachidae > Crinia > Crinia signifera. The sequence continues at coordinate 48,532,033 of NC_139221.1, read as the reverse complement.
CGGATAGAAGACGTTATGTCAGCCGTGATGTCCTTCTTAAAGTCGCCGAGTAGTTGCAGCATCTTGCGGACAGTGATGGGCTCGTCTAAGGAAGTGTCCTCAGAAGGTATAGAAGGAGATGGGGCAGTGACTGGGGTGTTAGGTCGCGACTGGGAGGGTTGTCCTGGGTGGCCAGTCATGCCTGGAGATTTAGAGGCAGTCTTAAACAGGCTTACTGGTGGTACCGCCATAGGGGGTTTAGACCGTTTAGGAGGCATCAGGGTAGAGAAAGGCACCGTCCGAGGCAGAGACAGGCAGGGACACGGGGCGGTTGGGGCGTGTTGGTGTGTATTAGCTGTGGTGGTGGGGAAACACAGTGCCGGTGGTCAAAGCGACATCATGGAGGCTACACAACCCTCATTTCAAGGGGGGCAAGCTCGATGAGGGCACGGAGTGGAGGGGAGCATACATAAACTCCAGTGCAGTCACAGAGATTCACTACATAAGAGTGTCACCTTACCCAGGCAGTAGTGAGCTTCCCAAGATGGCTCCTGGCTGGGAGAGGAAGGGATTCACCTTGTTGGTGCTGTGCACAGGCCCACCAGTTGTCAGAAGGAAGCTGTGTGGTGAGGGGAGTGCTGCACCGGCTCCTGTGGGGCAGCAGAAAGAATTCCCCTCGGTTTGGGGTGTGTCTGCTGGTCACCGCGCCGCCTGCGGCTCAGGGCTGGGGTCCGGGATCAAATTGAGGCCGCGGCTTCGGCCTAGAAGCAGGCCGCAACCTGCCGGGTGCCACAGAGAGGCCCGCTGCTCTGTGGCGGCTATCTGCGGCTCAGCGGGGGCTCAGGGAGGCAGAAGGGTGCCCGGGATTTTGTCTGGAGCCGGCCGGGGAGTGGAAGGAGGCCGCGATCGCGTCCGCGATGGCCGCAAATCGAGGCCGCGGCTCCGGCGCTGATGTAGGCCCCGGCGGGCGGACGTAGCAGCGGGGCGGCCGCGATGCAGCGGGGGTCCCGGGCGGCACTCAGCGGTCTCTCCGTGCGGCAGAGGGAGGCTAGGGTAGGTGGAAAGCCCCTATATTATATTGTATTCGGCCGGAGCACAGGTTGGTGCGTCCAGCTAGGTCTCCGGCTAGGCCACGCCCCAGGGGCAGATTTATTAAGCTCGGTGAAGTGATAAACTGTCTGGTTTTTATCACTGGCCAATCAGCTCATAATTGTGAAGTTACAGGCTTGGTTTGAAAAATTACAGGAGCGAACCGATTGGCCGGTGATAAAAACCAGACACTTTATCACTTCACCGAGCTTAATAAATCTACCCCTCCGTATCTTTCCACACACCTAGAAATGTCACTCTCTGTTCCCCGGTGACATCACACATGCTGTGTTTATTATGCATGGACTTTGCAGCCTCATTGAGATGAGTCTGCATTGTGTGCTCTGCATGTAGACATTGTGATTATATACTAGGTCCTCAAACAAGATCGTTATACGTTCACCCCTTAATATTAGAAGAATCCAGAAAGATATATATCATAAAGTTACACGAGCATTAATCCGTACATAAAAAGTCCAGCTATTAAAAACACCTTGTGTAGCACACAGGGTTAACCGCACCAAAGTCCAAGTGAAATACTGGCCGCAACTTTAGTACTGTTTTTTGGGGAAATGAACAGGATTTGGACCTCTCTTTGGGGGTTATTCTAGTTCACTCTTTCTGACCAAATCCTTCTTAGATGGACAACCATGTGCACTGCAGGTGGGGCAGATTTAACATGTGCAGAGAGAATTCGATTTGGGTGGGGTTTTCCTGCAAAGTAATATCTATATTGCAGTGTAAAAATAAATCAGCCAGTATTTACCCTGCACAGAAACAAAGGGCCTTATTCGAGTTCACTCTTTCAGACAAAATCCTTCTTAGATGGACAAAACCATGTGCACTGCAGGGGGGCAGATGTAACTTGTGCAGATCTAATTAGATTTGGGTGGGGTTTTACTTTAAAGTGAGATCTATATTGCAGTGTTAAAATAAAGCAGCCAGTATTTACCCTGCAAAGAATCACCAAAATATCACCAAATCTATTTCTATCTGCACATGTTACATCTGCCCCCCTGCAGTGCACATGGTTTTGTCCATCTAAGAAGGATTTTGTCAGAGTGAACTCGAATAAGGCCCAAAATAACTCACCCAAATCTAATTCTCTCTGCACCTGTTACATCTGCCCCCCTGCAGTGCACATGGTTTTGTCCATCTAAAAAGGATTTTGTCAGAAAGAGTGAACTAGAATAACCCCCTTTGTTCCTACAATATTAAAATCATTAACCTTCATTTCAAGGCAGTTTTGACCACCTCACAATATTCACCAATACTGGCTAAATGCTACAATGAGCTGCCTGGTTTCCTGAAGCGAAAGGGCAGCTGCATAAACACAAAGGGCAGTATTCAATGACGGAGTTCTCCGTGCATGGAGAGCGTTTTATTTTGCTCTCCATGCACTCTCCGTGTTCCGGAGGGCTCGCTGCCACTCCTGCTCCCACTATTCAACGTTTTTAAGACTCGCCGCCACTCGCGGCGAGTCTTAACCCCTGCAGCGGACGAGCGTCCGCGGCAGGGAGCTGACAGGGAGCCGTGGGACGTGGCATCCAGGGAGATTAAAGTCTCCCTGGATGCCACAGAACATATGTGAGGGTAGGGGGCCCCCCTGGGACCCAGGCAGCACAGGCTGCCCCCCCCTATAGCCAGCGGGGGACCCAGTATTCACTGCACCCGAACGTGCATACGGGTGCAGTGAATATATGAATATCTAATGAGCGGCTCGAGCGCTCCGGCCCCCTGCTGGCTGCACTGTGTAAAAAAAAAAGAAAAAAAAAATTAAAAAAAATATTTTTTTTTAAATTAAATATATATTCATGTGCTATAAGCACATGAATAAAAATCACATGCCCCTTCACAGAAAAAAATTCCTGATTTTTTGACACCAAAATTAAATACAAAACCCTTTTAGATTAAAAGTTCACATTCCAGCTCTCCATCAAAAGATGGAGAATTTCTACACGGAGAGAGACGGCGAAAATCACTTAGAAAGACGGAGAACATTTCACATTGAATAGGGTTGCTCGCTTTTGGAGAGCAAAATGCCCCGTCCAAGGCGAAAAAAGCACAAATTCTCCACAAAACACGGAGAACTTTTCTCATTGAATACTGCCAATAGGGTTATCCCTTTATGACCAATTGCATGTTTCTGGTGTATCCCAGTGATGACACTGGTAAGCCAGATGAATGAGGTATTCTGTACTTACACTATTTTGGCTTGGTGCATGTGTGCTACGCAGTTGTTCAGTAGTCTTTATTTTAATGACTAGTTTGTGATTATAACGAAAAATTACAAAAACAGTTTATTTTTTTAAATCTTTTGTCCCTTTTGCAATGATCATTATTATCATACATATGTTACAGCAATTGGACCAATTTAAAGATAACATGGGTGCCTATTTGGCAGAGCAAGGTGAACGTCTTCATCAAGATGTGATAGAAGTAAACATCGTGATTGGGGGCCATACAATGAAATAATGATGGGAGATTATATTTGCGGACTAGTACAAGAAAGTCCATATAATCACAGAAGAAATACACAAAAACATTAATTTCTAATCTTTTTAAAAATATATATATTCTGTCACAGTAGTTTGTTTTTGTAAATAAAAATAATGAAATTTCATAACAAAAGTTTGTTCTTTTTTTACATACAATAAAGGTATCAAAATAGGGAAATTTCATTCTGTTAGCTGCAAAAGCAAACGTTTTCGTGTAAAACTAATTTTTCTTTAACCCTTTGAGTTCCAACATCTCTGTGAGAGATGTACAAAATATCAGCTAAAAATGCCAGCGTCGCTCACATTTGTTAAATACATTCAAATAAAAAATATTGTATAAGAGCAAAACCACAACAACAAAAAAACAAATTTCTGTATAAAGGTAAACCTTACAGGTCCTTATGATGAATACAAATGTTTGCTTGGCAAGTTTCACTTCTATTTTCACAAATTCACTTGGCATTCCAAAGGGTTAATAAGTAATGTGGAAGAAATTAAAATCCGATATACAGAACCCAGGCTCAAAATTAGTGTTGACCGCTGTAATAAATAAACTCTGAATCAGGCCCATAGACTGTCCTAACAACTACACACACTGCAGTGAATACAAATGCAAACACTGACCGTAATGATGCCTGCAGACCTTGAAATCCGGTTCCTAGGCACAATTTGTATTCATTACACAAATGAATAAGACCCTGAGTCTACTCCAATCCTTATAGCACCTCCATGGTGGAATAATGGTATTGTAATTTATTTTTTTATTTTAATAACAAACTACTTCAGCTACAGATCACACCCACTCTCCAGGGTAAAATGGTTCGTTCCTACACTGGGAAATATATGCTTTATATCGTTCTGTGATCCGAGTATGTTGGGAAGAACCGAGTCTCAAGTCTGAGACACAAGGATCTCCTAAGACGGGGGTGTCTGGCAGTTTCAGTAATGGTGTGTAGACATTTATAGCCACTGTAGAGTAGGTTATGTCTCCAAGATATTTGCCTAAAAGAGTTCTCTTAACCTCTTGAGGTTTTTCCAGGAAAACCCACCACTCCAGCTGCAGCTACTACCTTCTGCAGGTTGTGGCACTGCAGAAGGAGGGGGGGTGCACTCAGGTGTGTGGCAGCGCAGCTGAGCCGAGGATTTTTTTTTGGACATACCACAGAAGCACGTAGGGTGCCTATACATTAGGGCTACTTCTCCGAAGTCTCTCGTGAGCCACCTGGGAACCTCTAGGGCAGGAGTGCTGTGTAGGGGTCAATCGCACAAGCTAGGTAGTAGTAATCGATCACATATAGATATAAGGCCCCCTAGTGCATTACATCAATGGATATCTCTTCCCATCAATATCAGGGGTGTGCTACCACAGACAAAATATTGAAAATATTTAATAGTGTGAAAATAAAAAGTTTGTCTGGATGTGGTGCACCTCAAAGAATCAGACACCTCCTAAAATGTAACTTTTAATGTAAAGAATATTTTAAAACTGCGAAACAATACAACACATAACATGCCACACAGACAAGTGACTACGGTACTTGTTTCCTAACACGGCGCCCATCGCATCGCAGACCATAAGGCCGGCATGTCCAAACTATGGCCCTCCAGCTGTTGTGAAACTACATATCCCAGCATGCTTTGCAACCATTTTAGCATTCCCTAATAGCAAAACTGTGGCGTGGCATGATGGGACTTGTAGTTTCACAACAGCTGGAGGGCCATAGTTTGGACATGCTTGCCATAAGGCATACCATGGTATGCGATGCGATATTACACGATGGCAGCCAATTTTAAATTGTATACCATCACATTGTATGCCATTGTATGGCATATACAATGGTATGCGATTTAAAATTGTATAAGCACCCTAATGGGTGTTTGCAATGTTAAATGTGCCTCCTATATGTTAAAAGCACCCTTAACAGCATCCCCACTATCAACGCCAACCCGGCGAGGTGAGCGCAGCGGTAAGCGTCCTCCGACCTTTTCATACCCCCACTATCCACGTCGGCGTGGAGTTGATTTTATATAGTGTGGCAAGCCCGAAGCGTGGCGAGCGCACACGGAATACATGTAAAGTAATACGCGTCCCCTCACGGGGCTTGCCACGCTTCGGGCTCACTGCGCTCGCCACACAATATAACATCAACTCCACGCCGACGTGAATAGTGGGGGTATGAAAAGGACGGAGGACGCGTACCGCCGCCGCTCGCCACGCTTCAGGTTGGCGTTCATAGTGGGGGTGGCATGGGGGTGCATTTAACATTGTAAGCCCCCATTAGGGTGCTTATACAATTAAAAATCGTATAGGGGCTTATACAATTTTAAATCGCATCGGGTGTATGGCATGCAATGCGATTTATGTCGTACGACTTAATATCGTGGGCGCCGTGCTAGGAAACCAGTACCGTGAATACAATTTGTGTTTAAAAAAGCATGTGTGGGGATTTCTCTAGGGCAGCAGGACTGCATACGATACACTGTATGCCCTACTTTGCATTCTATGTATCGTATGCTATCCCCAGCCAAGACCGTTTATCTATAGTGCAGCAAGTGCAATCTACAGGCTTCTGTGTGATGCGCACAGGACCATGCATCGCAACAAACCTGATGTCAAACACATGCGATTTGGACACTTAATTCAGTCACATAAATAAGAGACCAAATAGCAAGTAAATTTTTAGGTACTTGGTGTAGTTTCACAGCACCCCTGCCTCCGGATCGCATTGATTTGCATGCGATTTAGCAATCCCCACGTCAGCCTGAAGTGTGGCAAGTGGATGCGGTACGCGTCTTCCTGACCTGTTCATACCCCCACTATCCACATGGAGTTGACTTTTTTTATAAAGTGTGGCGAGCTAACGTGGAAAACGAGACTTTACGTGCTTCAGGCTCGTTTTTATGCGTCCCCTCGCGGCACTCGTGCCTTAACCCCTTCACGACATATGACGTATATATACGTCATATGGCCGTTGCGGGGGAATCAAGCCAGCTCACAGAGTGAGCTGGCTTGACAGAGAGCAGGTAATGGCTGTATATTACAGCCAGGTCCCTGCTCTCACGGCCACGAGCGGCGAGTTCGCCGATCGTGGCCGTTTAACCCTTTAAGCACCGCGGGCAAAGCGCCCGCAGTGCTTAAATAGCTGATCGGAGGGGGGGCGCCCCCCTCCGGCGCCGATCGGGGCCCCCCGCAGCGAGATCGGAGGGTGCCGATCGGTTGCCATGGTAGCCAGGGGTCTAATGTAGACCCCTGTGCTGGCCGTATATGCATACCTATTACATCCTGCCTCAGGCAGGATGTAATAGGAAGTGCATAAAATCACTACGTTCAGCCATAGAGCTCTATGGCTGAACCTAGTACAGGCGATCGCGCCCCCTAGTGGTCAAGTACACTAGGGGGCCTTGTAGTAAAAGTAAAAAAAAAAAAAAAAATAAAGTTTAAAAATAAAAAAAAATAAAAAAATATTAAAAGTTCAAATCACCCCCCTTTCCCCATTTCCCAAATAAAAATAAAAAAAAAATAAAAAAAATAAACATATTTGGTATCGCCGCGTTCCTAAAAGTCCGATCTATTAAAATATAACATTAGTTATCCCGCACGGTTAAAGGCGTAAACGGAAAATAATCCCCAACGCCAAAACTACGTTTTTTGGTCGCATCGCGTACCCAAAAAAAAATAACTAAAAGAGATCAGAAAGTCGCCCATATCCCATAATGGTATTAATTAAAAAGTACACTTCAGCCCGCAAAAAATGAGCCCTCACCCAGGTCCGTAGGTGGAAAAATAAAAAAGTTATAAGCCGCAGAACATGGCGACGCAACGCAAATTAGAAAAACCGTAAAAGTTGCGATTTTTTTTTTTTAGTGGTAAAACATAACGAAAACTATATAAGTTTGGTATCGCCAGAATCGTAACGACCCATAGAATAAAGATAACCCATCATTTTAAACGAACTATGAACTCCAAAAAAACCGTAACCAGCGCAAAATTGTGCAATGGCGGTTTTTTTTTTTTTTACCCCACATTGAATTATTTCCTGATTCCCCAGAATATTATACGGTATAGTAAATGGTACCATTACAAAGTACAACTTGTCCCGCAAAAAAAAAGCCCTCATGTGTCTATATAGCCGGAAAATTAAAAAAGTTACGCTTATTTGAACGCAAGGAGGAAAAAAAAAAAAAAATTACCTTAAAAGGCAATGTCGTGAAGGGGTTAAAATAAACTCCACGCCGACGTGGATAGTGGGGGTTTTCAACAAGTCGGGAAGACGCGTACCGCGTGGATAGTGGGGATGTGCTAAGCTGCATCACATACAAATGCGATTTTCATACGATGCGATCCGGGGGCAGTGTCGCCGTGAAACTACACAAGTACCCATTTTTATTGTACAGTTAATTTACCAGTTTTCAGCAATAACCCATGAAATTCAGGATACGTTTTCACCTGAAAAGGAGCTTATAGGGTAGGGATTTTTTTTTGCGTGCCTAAGGCATGTAATGCATAATCTCAGATAAATGATGGCTTGTCAGATCTAATTGCATAACCCTGGGGGATCCACTACCTGTAGTAACTTATTGTGGCTAATAGACTATCCCCCCCCCCCCCAGTAGGCTAGTCTGTGGAGAGACCTCTAGTGGTAACAGTGATGAACTACAAATAGTTACTCTCTAAGATGGCCCTATTCTGATTGTGTACACTATACATGAGCAGATGCAGTAACCTTGCATGTCAATCCTATGTAAATGGCACATGTTTTACACTTTTTTTTTTTTTTTATTACAGGTTTGAGTGATGAAGATCTTCAAGACCTTGTGGATGATATTCATTATGATGGTAAGAGTTTGCTAATTTAAATTAACTTTTTTAATATTCATATTTAATATTTCAACTTGTTATAACTAATATCTGAGTAAAACAGCATGGGTCATTCTACTACAGTTAAGAGGTAATGGATTGTTAATATTTATAGGGTGATGGAAGTCGTATAGAGCACTGATAGAGACATGGTAGACTGATTTATTTACCAAGGGGCACATCTGATCATGTTTATGCCAGAATTTGAAAAGGGCGATGATTTTACGAACAAAACTGCTAGTAAAAATTATTGCCCTTTTTTATATTTTTATGATAAATATGATCCGATGCCTGGCAAATAAAATTATAGGGTAATATTTATACATAATTCCAACTGTATTCATATTGGCAAAATGACATGAGCTGAAAGGGCAGTGATGAAAAATTGAAGGTGGAAGCGGAAGGCCCTTTGAGAACTTCCATTTTATAAGCTGGGAGTGGATTTGTATATTTGAAATTTTGGTTTAAAGCTGATTGGATATATCCAGTTCCTGGGTTTCTGCCCGTTTACTCCCAGGTAGAGATGGGCAAAGTGACTCCCTAAAGAGAGCATTGATCGATGGATCGCTCAGTGAAAAGAGTAATTCTTTTGGCGGGCTCTCTAGCTCACTTTGAATAAAAAGAATGGCTATGTACGGTTTAGGTGTACTAAGTGTAGTATCTGTTCATTTTACTTACATTTCAACTGATTCTAGTAATGTAAAGCAAATTTTATAGATTTAATCTCACAGGTGGTTATTTTCTATTCATCCTGAATTTTTTTTTTTTTAAAGCAATGCAATACCCACCAGAGTTAGTACATCTCATCTGCCACAGGTGGCAGTGCTGAGCTCAGACATGGTGTGTAGTGGACTCTGCAGAGCTGGATGAACTACATTGCCCTGATGACTCATGAGTCCTTGCAAGTAGTTCAGTTCACTGATTCGTACAGAGCACTGACTCATACAGCCCTTAAGTCAGTACAGTTCCTGCTACCATGTGTGGCACTGCTGTGCTCAGACAAATGCATTGTATGAAACTGAACATGTTACCAATAGTCTTCCAAGAAGAACGACCATTCACCTTTAGGGAGAGGAGGTAGGTCTGCAGATAAAGGACCATACATATCTACATAATTGGAAGGTTTTTTTTCCCCATTAAATAATTGTTTTGCTTCCAAACTTATGAAAGGGGAATCTTCATATATTTTGAAAATAAAAATGACTTCATGTCTTCAGCAAGAGTGGCTCTAGGTCATAATTTGCAGATAGTTGTGAACTGCCGGACAGGCTTCTAGGCAAATGTTCTGGCATTATTTGGGTGGCCCCAAATATCATAAGCCCGTGAATTCATTGAAACAGATTTATGCCTTATGGGGCCTACACACTACTAGATCACACAGAACACTCCGCAAGATCGCTCAGCACACAGCGATGTGTCAGTGTTGTGTGCTGACGAACTGTAAGGCGACGGGCGATATAAATAGATTTTTCCCGCATGCTGGATATTAATCCCCAGGCAATAGCGGCGCTGTGCTTCCTTATCGCTATGACCTCCGCACGGACATTTTCAAAGCGATCTAGTGAGATTGCTTAGAAAATGCCCTGAAATCGCTACGTGCGTAGGCCCCGGACAGCCAGTTTGTGCGATAGGCTCTAGCTTAGGGAATTCGTTCTCGCCATTTAGAGGCATCTACATATTTGTGCTAATGTTCTAACTTTGAAGAATAATTTTCACATTCTAACTTCAGTTTATAAACTCTCCTTGCTTCTGTCTATCCATATATTTCTCTGTCTTTCCTTAAATAAATAATAAATAAAAAAATGCTGCTGAAAGAAAGCTACGCATCCCTTATATTAATAAATGGATAACCTACTACATTACTTCTTGGCTAGTCCAATCATGTTTCACTTTTCTTTAGATTTAAATGACATTGAAGATGCGCTGGATGACCATGAAACACATGAAGACGGTAACTTTTTTTTTTTTTTTTTAGTATTTAGCAACGTGCAATCAGGAAGAATGAATTCCAATTTTAACTCTTTGAGTGCCATCACATCTGTGAGAGATGTGCAAAATATCCGCAAAAAATGCCAGCGTCGCTCACATTTTTTTTTTTTTTTTTTATTGAATAAATTTTATTAATGAGATGCCATGGATACATAAAGAAATAGTTAGACAAATAGACATGGTAAAGAATATGGTCCAAATATGTACAAATTAATGCAAAAATTAGGAACGTGCGCAGAGGTTCCCAAAACCTGGACCAAATACAATACAATCAAGAAAATATAGAGGCATCTCTTTTGTTTTTGTATTTAAAGGTGATAATATACTTAAAGGCAATATAGATATAATGCATATAAACAAGGATAAATAATATATGTACATATATATATATATATATATATATATATATATATATATATATATATATATATATATATATATATATATATATATACATGCATGCATACATACATATACCTTACACATACATACATATCAACATTTTTATTAGTCACAGAAGCCTTAAAGATAAAGTGTTTAAGAGAACTAAGGGGGTTATTCTAGTCCATTCTTTCTGACAAAATCCTTCTTAGATGGACAAAACCATGTGCACTGCGGGTGGGGCAGATGTAACTTGTGCAGAGAGAGTTAGATTTGGGTGGGGTTTTTCTTCAAAATGAGATCTATATTGAAGTGTAAAATCATGCAGTCAGTATTTTCCCTGCACAGAAACAAAATAACTCACCCAAATCTAATTCTCTCTGCACATGTTACATCTGCCCCCCTGCAGTGCACATGGTTTTGTCCATCTAAGAAGGATTTTGTCAGAAAGAATGAACTAGAATAAACCCCTAATAGAGAAGAGAAAAAGAAAAAAGGGGGAGGGGGTTAAAAAAGAAAGGAGGAAGGGGAAGGTGAAGAAAAAGGGAGGGGAAGGAGGAACCCCGAAAGGAGGGGGGTCCTACCCGACTGGTCAAGTTCAAACTTTTAGTTTTAGTCTTTTTTTTTAGTCGCTCACATTTATTATATCAATTCAAATAAAAAAATGTTGTGTCAAAAAAATGATATTTCCTATAGAAGGTCAACATTACAGGTCATTACGGCAGTTTTTACACCTATTTTGACAAATTCACTTGGTGCTCAAAGGGTTAAACAACATTGAGTTATAGTTAAACTGTACCATGTGTAGTTGCTCATATTCAAAATCCGATGGCTTCGGTCGCCACAACTTTACAGGCCTTCCACATGCCTGACTGACGGAAACCCAGCAACTTTCTGAAAAGCACATGAATCGTTTTTTTTTTTTTAACCATTTAGTTTAATAATTTTACAGTAAAATGTGTGTGTGTAAAATTATTATTAATAAGTGGAAGGAGAAGTAGCGCTGCAGAAATCACCAGCTGAGACTTTAGAGGACAAAGACATCAGTGAAACCGATAAAAGCATTACATTACATTTAATCTGCATCCATGTCTACAGTATGGACTCTAGATTTTACAAATGTACAATATATGAAAACTTTTTTTGTTCATCATGGGATGTCTCTATGAACGTGTCATAGTATTTGCAGTTTTAACATTAGACACATTGGTTAGACCACTTGGGCCTGTAATACCGCTTTCACACAGCGGCAGCCGAATAACCTGGCAATTACCCATTTTTTTTGAAGCGCCAGGTTTTTCGTCCGCTCGCTGTCAGACCCCCTTCACACAGGAGAGTAAATCTCCAGGTCTACAATTTAGACCTGGAGACTTGCACTATTACACGGGTTTTTCGCCTGTGTGAAAGGGTCAACCCAGATCTTAAACTCTGGGTCTCCGACCCTGCAAATGACCAGTGTTGGAGACCCAGAGTTTAAGATCTGGATTGACCCTTTCACACAGAAAAATGACCTGCGTACAGATCGAGAGCCTGTCAGCCAGCCCGAACTATCGCCAGATCTCCTGAGGCTGGTGCTCGCGTGTCCCCCGTCGGTGGGGCGCAGATTCCCTACCTGTCTCAACTTTGGTGGGGGGGGGGGGGTGCAGGGTGCTGAGGGCAGCAGCGGGTTCTGTCAGAATGGAAAGCGAGAGCAGTCCCTTCTGTTGGCGGCCAGCAAATGGAAATAAATAGCCAGGAGCATCTCCAATGTGAACTGCACCATCTATATTTCATGACCTTTCCGGGTAGAACTGCTTCACTGGGAATTTCATTTTCTGTGTGAAAGAGGTTTTCAATCCCTGCCGATATATCCAACAGGCGGAAATATCGGCAATTTGTATTCAATCCCTGCCATTTTTGACTAATTGCAGCCATTTTTGCAGATCCACAGGCTTTCCGACTGTCTCAATATTTTCCGACAGACCTAAAAGTAGTCGGAGGACTTTCATTGCCTTGTTTTTTACTTTATTTGACAGGCCAATAGGTAATTTGACTTCTTTCTATTCATAACTATTTCTTACTTTAGGAATAGTTTGGCCATATATATTGATTTGTAGCTTAATATAGAATATGCAAATTAAGCATGTTGCGCTCCAGCTGCCGTGGAACTACTAACTCCAGCAATCCTTGCCCAAATTTTAGCATACCCTAATAGCATAACTCTGGCAGGGTAAGTAGTTCCACAGCAGGTGAAAGCTGCATGTTGAATAACCCTGCTGTAGGGTCTTATACAGTATGTTTCCTTTCCTCACAAACCTCCGCCTATCCCATGCATTCCAACAGCTCTTCCCACAGTCAAACAACCCATTCAGCAGTTTGCAATAGTGTCACTGCTCTTGCACAATGTCAGTGCAGAAATGACGCATGTACAAAGGGACTGAAATATTAACCCCTTCCCGACATTTGACGTACATTTACGTCATGGTCGGGAAGGACTTCCCGACACATGGCGTAAATGTACGTCATGAGTTCTAACTGTCACCGCGTCTATAGACGCGGTGACAGTTTGGAGATGTCTGCTGTCCCTGACAGCAGACATCCCCCCTCGCTGCCCAGGGGGGGCAGGGATGCCCCCCCCGGTCGGCGATCGCTGTGATTGGCTGTTCAAATGTGAACAGTCAATCACAGCGTTTCCTGTGTTACCGGCGGCTAAGCCGCTCGGTAACACAGTGATCGGTGGTGATCGGTGCTGTTAAGTACAGCACCGATCGCCAGCACCCCCTCCCACCCACCCGGCAGCTCACCCGGCAGCTCACCTGGCTGTCCCTCCTTCCGGCAGCCGCAGCGCACGCAGCGCTTCCCCCCTCCCACCCCCCCGCCAGCTGCAGCACAAATAAAATAAATAAAATACATAAAATGAGATGTAAATGTTCTGAAATATATATATATATATATATATATATATATATATGTGTGTATATATATATATATATAGACAGATAGATAGAAAGATAGAAAGATATTCCCGACATATGACGTATATATACGTCATGGTCGGGAGGTACTTCCCGACCGAAGACGTATATATACGTCATGGTTTTAAACTGTCACCGCGTCTATAGACGCGGTGACAGTTTGGAGATGTCTGCTGTCCCTGACAGCAGACATCCCCCCTCGCGGCGATCGCTGCGATTGGCTGTTCAAATGTGAACAGCCAATTGCAGCGTTTTCTGTGTTACCGACGGCTAAGCCGCTCGGTAACACAGTGATCGGTGGTGATCGGTGCTGTTAAGTACAGCACCGATCACCACCGATCGCCAGCCCCCCCCCCCTCCCACCCGGCAGCCCCCCCTCCCTCCCACCCACCCGGCTGCCGCAGCGTCAGCACCCCTCCCACCCCCCCACCAGCCGCAGCGCCAGCCCCCCTCCCAAAGCTGGTGAGCAAAATGGGGTCACATGTGGGGGGGGTTCCACTGTATTGGTGCTTCGGGGGTCTTGCTAATGCGACATAGCACCCACCATTCATTCCACCACCAAATATCACTCCTTACCTTCTGAGTCCTGCCATGCACCCAAATGGTATTTTTTGGTCACATGTGAGGCATTGCCCTACTCGGGAGAAATTGGGGCACAGATTTTGGGGTGCTTAGTCTCCTTCATTCCTTGTGAAAATGAAAAATTTTGAGCCAGAACTGCATTTTTGTGTAAAAAATTACATTTTTTTACACAAAAATGCAGATCTGGCTCAAAATTTTTCATTTTTACAAGGAATGAAGGAGACAAAGCACCCCAAAATCTGTGCCCCAATTTCTCCCGAGTATGGCAATGCCTCACATGTGACCAAAAAATACCAGTTTGGTGCATGGCAGGACTCAGAAGGGAAGGAGTGATATTTGGATTTTGCAGCACAGATTCTGGTTGAATGACCCCTGAAGCACCCATACAGTGGAACCCCCCCACAAGTGACCCCATTTTGCAAACTACACCCTTTAGGGAATTCATCAAGGGGTATAGTGTACATTTCAAACCCCCAGGGGTTTCACCAATTTTGATACAACTGAGCTGTGAAAATGAAAAATTACATTTTTTCATTTTCACAGCCCAGTTGTATCAAAATTGGTGAAACCCCTGGGGGTTTGAAATGTACACTATACCCCTAGATGAATTCCCTGAAGGGTGTAGTTTGCAAAATGGGGTCACTTGTGGGGAAGGTTCCTAACTTTTAGCATCTTATGGTGCCTAGAATCCTACATGGTGCCTAAAAAATAATCTCATAAAAAGGAGGCTCCAAAATCAAGTAGGTGCTCCTTCTATTATGAAGCCTGTGGTTTGGTCAACGTGCACACTAGGGCCACATATAGGATATTTATGAAAACAAAAGAATTGGGGGAATCAATTTTTAGTCACATTTCTCTAGTAAAATCTACTGTGTTCCTTAGAAAAATGTATTAAAATTGCAAATCTGCAAAAAAAATGAAATTTTGAAATTTCACCTACACTTTGTTT
Source organism: Crinia signifera (assembly GCF_055691185.1). Taxonomy (NCBI): domain Eukaryota; kingdom Metazoa; phylum Chordata; class Amphibia; order Anura; family Myobatrachidae; genus Crinia; species Crinia signifera. Next base: position 48,516,754 of record NC_139221.1, on the reverse strand, counting down.
TAATTCCTGTGAAACACCTAAAGGGTTAACAAACTTCCAAAATGCTGTTTTGAATACTGTGAGGGGTGCAGTTTTTGAAATGGCATCATTTATGGGGGTGTCTCACATACAAGTCCCTCAAAGTCACATCAGAACTGAACTGGTCCCTAAAAAAATCAGAGTTTGAAATTTTCTTGAAAATTTGAGAATTTGCTATTCATATTTTAAGCCTCCTAGTGTCCAAAAAAATGAAAATGAGGTTGAAATAATGATGGCAACATAAAGTATACATATGGTCTATGTTAGTTATTAACTATTTTGAGTGATAAGATTATTTGTCTCACAAGCAGAAAATTTAACATTTTGCAAATTGCTAAATTTTCCATTTTTTTACGACATTTTGGTATTTTTCACAAAAAAACACAGACTGTATCGACGAAAATTTACCACTAACTTGAAGTACAATGTGTCACGAGAAAACAGTCTCAAAATCACTGGGATAAGTAAAAGCAAAAAAAAGTTATCCCCACTTAAGTGATACCTGTCAGATTTGAAAAAAGGGCTCTGTCAGGAAGGCAAAAACTGGCTGTGTCAGGAAGGGGTTAAGATCCGTTTTATATTTTCCTCAGATTTGGTGAATGACTTTGATTTAGAAGATGCTCTGGAGAATGATTTAGAGGATGCTGTGGAGAGAGAATATGGTAAGATTTTGCTAATGTATATGATAAGGAATTTATGGAAAGTGAAGAGCAGTAATGACACTAATGTACAAGGACCAAAAGCATTCTCTAGCCTGGATATCTGCTTAAGAGGTCTATGTATTAATAATAGAGGCACTGTCTTGATAATTAATCTATACTGTGATACGGGTTGAGTATCCCTTATCCAAAATGCTCAGTAACAGAAGAATTTTGGATAACTGATTTATTCCGTATTTCAGAATATTTTAAAACCTGATTGTGTACTATCTCAGGCACTGAATTTAAATGCCAAGCACTCATTTTCTGGAACATATCCAGTGCCAGTTAAGTGTTATTTCCCCAGTAGTGCCAGTTAAAGATGTCCCCAGTAGTGCTTTTAGCAAAAGAAATTCTGGGATGTATGGTTTTCAGAATAATATGGATAACGGATACTTAACCTGTATTTTAATTTTGGATTAAATTATTTTTGCTTTGTACTATGCTGAACTGTTATCACTGGGGGAATAAGACACTGTGTGGGAGAGGGAGCAGGAGATTTGTATCCTGCTAATATGTCTCTATATAAGCATAAAGTTTACTGTAAATAATGTACACTTAGGGGGATAACAATGAAAACCTTCGTCTTTCAGAGTTTAGTACATAAGGCTCAGACCGGTATGCCCATCTCCTATATATTTGGCTACATCTGTCACTCAAAGTGGGTGTCTGTGTCTATAACGCTCTGTTCCTGGACTTTCCTCTTAATGTGTGATTGCCTTCATCTGTGCTGAACACCTTTCTGAGAAATTAACCTGTTTAAAACAGGTGATGGCAATCATACATTAAGGGGAAGTCTAGAAACAGAGCATTGTGTCCCTCTTGGAGAGGGTCATGTTGGGAGGTATGTGACAGAGAACCAGCCCAGTGAGCCCACAGACAGTGCCAGACACCCACTGCCTTCCCATGTTGCCCAGCACTGCTACTCCACAGCAACCAGGTGAGCGCCCCCCTCCCGCGATTTGCGGCAAAACCTCCCCCCCGCGCGCCCCCCCTCCCGCGATTCGCGGCAAAAACACCCGCTCCCCCACGAACCCCCCCTTACCGCGATTCGCAGCAAAAACACCCCTGCGACCCCCCTCCCGCGATTCGCTGCAAAAAGAACCCCCCCCCCCACGACCCCTCCCGCAATTCGCGGCATAACCACCACCCCGCGACCCCCCCCCCCTCCCGCGAATCGCGGCAAACCCTCCCCCGTGACCCCCCCGATTCGCGGAAAAAACACCCCCCCCCCCGCGACCTCCCTCCCGCGATTCGTGGCAAAAAGAACCCCCCCACGACCCCCCCTTGCACGATTGGCGGCACCCCCCCTGCGACCTCGCGATTCGCGGCACCCCCCCCCCCCCCCCCGCGATTCGCAGCAGCCCCAGGATTAAATGTCACATGCAAAACACTGACATGGCTATGGTCGACAATGAAAAAGGTTGACATGAGTTTTTGAAGATTTATTTTTAATTTTTTTAATTTTTTCATATTCATTGTCATGTGTCGACATGGACACCAATGAAGTGGCACACTTATGTCAACATTTACATGTGTTGACCTTTCTGTGTTGATTTTTTCATGTGGCGATTCGCGTCACACCCCCCCGCAACCCCCCCTCCCGCGATTCGCGGCACCCCCCGTGACCCCCCACCTCCCGCAATTCGCGGCAACCCCCCACCGGAACCCCTGTGAACCCCGCCCTCCCGCGATTCGCGGCACCCCCCCGTGATTCGCGGCAGCTCCAGAATTAAATTGCACATGGAAAACACTGACATGGCTATGGTCGACAATGAAAAAGGTTGACATGAGTTTTTGAAGTTTTTTTATCATTTTTTGAATATTTTCATATTCATTCTCATGTGTCGACATGGACACCAATGAAGTGCCACACTTATGTCAACATTTACATGTGTTGACCTTTCTGTGTTGATTTTTTTCTTGTGGCGATTCGCGTCACACCCCCCGCAATCCCCCCTCCGGCGATTCCCGGCACCCCCCCCGCGACCCCCCCCCCCTCCCGCAATTCGCGGGAACCCCCATGAACCCCGCTCTCCCGCGATTCGCGGCACCCACCCCCCGCAACCCCCTCCCGCAAATCGCGGCACCCCCCGCGATTCGCGGCAGCCCCAGGATTAAATGGCACATGCAAAACACTGGCACGGCTATGGTCGACAATGAAAAAGGTTGACATGAGTTTTTGCAGATTTATTTCATTTTTTGAATGTTTTCATATTCATTGTCATGTGTGAACATGGACACCAATGAAGTGGCACACTTATGTCAACATTTACATGTGTTGACCTTTCTGTGTTGATTTTTTCTTGTGGCGATTCGCGTCACACACCCCCGCAACCCCCCCCCCCCCCCCCGCGATTTGCGGCACCCCCCGTGACCCCCCACCTCCCGCAATTCGCGGCAACCCCCCACCGGAACCCCTGTGAACCCCACCCTCCCGCGATTCGCGGCACCCAACCCTGCGACCCCCCCCTCCCGCAATTCGCGGCACCCCCCGTGATTCGCGGCAGCTCCAGAATTAAATTGCACATGGAAAACACTGACATGGCTATGGTCGACAATGAAAAAGGTTGACATGAGTTTTTGAAGTTTTTTTTTTCATTTTTTGAATGTTTTCATATTCATTGTCATGTGTCGACATGGACACCAATGAAGTGCCACACTTATGTCAACATTTACATGTGTTGACCTTTCTGTGTTGATTTTTTTCTTGTGGCGATTCGCGTCACACCCCCCCCCCCCACAACCCCCACTCCCGCGATTCACGGCACACACACACCCCCCCGCGATTCTCGGCACCCCGCCCCCGTAACCCCCCTCCCGCGATTTGCGACAACCCACCCCGTGACCCCCCTCCCGCGATTCTCTGCAATCCCTCCCCTCCCGCGATTCGCAGCATCCACCCCCCACAACCCCCCCCCCTCCTGCAATTCGCGGCACCCTCCGCGACCCCCCCCTCCCGCGATTCACGGACACCTAAGTTGCAATACAGGGCATCTTTCATACAATTCTAACCATATTTCTCATATACAAACGTTCACAAATTAAGGGGGTGCAGCCCCTTACGACGGTGTGAAGAGCGCCCGTAGGGCGCGATGAATCACCTAGTAATCTATATGTTTGTCTAGTGTCCATTCTGTTGGCTACGAGCGAAACTACAGTTTTCTCTTTCATACATACACAAACAGAGGCAATCACAAGGTAGCAGACTAGCTTTCGAAGCATATGCTTCAAGTCGGCTTACTAGTTGATTAATAATGGTGACTGGGATATGCAGCACTAATTAGCCTTCTGCAGGACATTTTCTTTTCTCCTAGATTATGCTATTCGTACATAGCAACATTTCATAAATGTTATGCAGAAACTGCAAATTATACATCATTTTAGGAGAAAAAAAATCAATAAGGAAGCCCTTTATTGTTGAAATTGCCTGACTGATTTGTTCTAAATGTGCATTATGATGATTATTATGGAATATTAGTGGTTGCCCAAATGTGAATGCCTTAAAATTAAGAACCCACAGACAAATGTACTTAATAATAAACTCCATATGATTTCTGTGGAAATGCTGGAAGTTCTAGAGTAGTGTTACACATTATATATGTGAATCAAACTAACTTAGTGTTTTGTTTTGTTTTATTAACTCTTAAGGGGGGTATTCAACCCCCGCCACTATTTCCAGCTGGGGAAATAGCAGCGGCCGCCTATTCAACGACAGCTGCTTCAGGAACAACAGCATTGAAGAGGCAGCTCGACTGAATGGACCCGACTTTTAAATGTCAGTTCATTTTTGCCGAAAACAGCCGTGGATTGTCAAGATCACGAATGGATCTCGACAATCCACAGCAGTTTTCGCTGACACGCCCCCTTTTATCAATCGGCAGGGGGAACAATGAATCCTGCCTGCCAATAAATTGGTGAGCCAACCAAAAACGGGCCAGGGTCCCGACTGTTGAATACCCCCCTTATTTTCTGTAAGAATCCGGTTTATTGCCATTGCGTTGTTTTTAGGTTTGCCTGATTCCATTATCTATCTCAAGATGACATCCTTTTTCTATTATTCAACAATTGCCAATTTTTTTATGTATTGCCAATAGGTATGAAAAATATAAAACTGGAAATCTGCTGAGATAGCATGTGTAGTAAGCGACATGATTAATTAGGACTGTTTCTAACCCCCTCAGATGTAGTGCACGACTTTGATCTAGAAGATGCCGTGGAGCCAGACGTTCATGAGTCACTCAGATCTGAATATGGTAAGATATTGCTAATAAACCATTCTGAAACCTGGTAAATTTTGAAACTAGGTTAAAAAAACAATAATAAAAGCAATAATTTTACCAATGTGCCAATAATTGGGTGATTGTTCTTCTCTTGTATAGTGTGTATGAACAATTGTTTCTGCATTTCACCAATAAACTGGAGAAATCTTGCATAAAAAGCACACCATCAGTCAGTCAGAAAAATGGTGTCCTGTCATCAAGTGTGTGCTTATTCTAGATAATCTATCCAGATTTCTCATGTTTTCTAATGACTGTCCTCCTCTTTGTGGGAGGGTATATGCCAGTTCAGTGTGGGCTAGCAGAAAATCTGTAACGTAAAAAAATCTTTTATTGCGTATCTCGGATACTAGGGACTCCAGACAGTGTATACAGGTCGAGTATCCCGTATCCGAATATCCGTTATCCGAATTATTCCGAAATACGGACATTCCAGAAAGTGAAAAAAAAATTTTTTTTTGCTAAAAACTCACTGGGGACATCTGTAACAGCATCACTGGGGACATGATATGTAACTGGCACTATATATGTGCTAGACAATGATTGCTTGGCATTCAAATTCAGTGCTGAGATAGTACACACATTTTGTTTCACGTTTTGAAACCTTGTTTTTTGAACAATTATATTTGTGTGTATTTTATGTGGTAATAAAATATATTTGTGTGTATATTATGTGTTTATACAGCATACATGCAAGATACTTCAAAATACATCATTGAAATATTAAAATATTCCGAAATACGGAATAATCCGTTATCCAAAATTCTCCTGGTCCCGAGCATTTTGGATACGGGATACTCAACCTGTACCTAGTTTAAGACACTGTAAAAATATGGTAAACCTTAGAATCCAATCTGTTTCTGTAAGGCTGTAGTCAGGACACTAAACTGAAATTTGGGAAAGTAGTGCTAGTCATAGAGGTGTATTCAATGCGGCCGGCGAGGGGGTTAAATGGCGGGGATCGCAGAAAACAAACGATCCTCAATGTTTAATGCCCCTTTCAAAGCGGCAAGGAATTTCCCCCAAATAGCGAGGCTCGCGGCTAATGCAGGGAGTCCCCTGCATTTTGCCTTAAGCCATGCTGTTTTAGCGGCCACATACGCCATTTCCCCCTCGCTCCAAAAACCTAGCAAGGGGGGAAATGGTGTGTGCAGGGGGGTCCGTTAAATACTGACCCTGCTCGCTGTCGCAGCTCGCACAAATCATTGAATACACCCCATAATGGGGACTCAACCTGTGGAGGATGCAGTCTTTCTCAATATACTGTAGTACATGAATGAGTGAATACAGCTCCAGTTAATCATTGCACATTCACGCCAAGTAACAGAGAAGGAAGCTGTATACATTTGAAACACTGAAACATCCATGTGCTCATTATTAGAGGAAATGTGTTTTAGATCAATATTTATCCACATTAAATTTATTTTTAGGCGCTAGACATATTATTCATAACTAAAGGAGGAGTATTACGTCTATGCTCAAATAGGGATCCATTTAAATCCCTTCGCCTTAAATTAACTGCCTAAGTCAGGGGTTCCCAATCTTTTTGGAATCACGGCACCCTAGAGTATAATAATTTTTTCACGGCACCCCTAAGCCAAAAATGTTTTAATTAGATTGGGTTTATACGCGATTCTTAGGGTCAGTTATGTGGTAAAGGGCAGGATTTGCTTCTGTTTGTACACATTTTATGATTATAAGCAAAACCAGTGCTGGTGGCTGGCAAATAATAAACCATTAATAATTTTACTTGGTCCTGGACCACCAACCCAGGGCACCCCTGCATGTGTCCCGAGGCACCCCAGGGAGCCACGGCGCACAGTTTGGGAACCACTGGCCTAAGTACTTTGTGTGTTGGAACAGACGAATGTGAGCTGAAATAAAAGAATATAGATACCACCAACAGCTTAGAGCTGTATATACTGAGAGGGAAATAAAATACATCATATGTACTATCACCCTTTTAAAAATGCACACTGCCACCATTATACATCTGGACTCATTAGATTTTAAATATAATGTGCTTTATATGTTATTTGATCAATTAATAAAAAGATGGTGGGGGGGGGGACAAAACGTGATTTATAATGTCCTAACCCAGTGGTTCCCAAACTGTGTGCCGTGGCTCCCAGGGGTGCCGCGGAGCACTTACAGGGGTGCCCAGGACAAATTCAAATGATATATGGTCAAATTAATAAGGAAAATCAGTACTTGTGACTGCCAATTATAACATGTGGATAAACAGAAGTGAATCATGTTCCTCATTACTCACATAACTGGACTTAAAGAGGACATATAAGCGCAACTTATTCAATTTAATATTTTTTTCTGAAGTTTTTGGTATCTAATTTTTTGCCTAGGGGTGCCATGAAAAAAAATCTGATACTCTAGGGTGCCGTGATCCAAAAAAGTTTGGGAACCACTGTCCTAACCACTTACTGAGCAGGTTATATAATCGTATTATGAGCAGTCAATGGGAGGGGTGATTGTGAATTTGACTTTTCAATTGAATACCCAGACGATTCTAGATTTTTGACTATATAGTAAAATCAAATAGAAAGTCAGAAACGCCACATTCAGCCGATTCGATCTCAATGCGCGCACCCATTTATCCCATATCGAATTGAAAATTAGACACTGCAGCCAATTCTATCTTGACTACCTCGCCTGTAGAATATATTTGGCCTAGGGTCAAATTGCAAGATAGTCTGAAGCTGTGACCATACTGTTCGATTTGCACTAGCGATTTTGACTATATGGTCAAAATCGCATAGTACAAATAGCACTATTCTATACAGCACCCGATTCCATTCTTATGTGTGGCCCGCAGCATCGTAATTGAATGTAGAAATAGACTGTGCATCACAGTCAGTTTCTACTAGATAGAAAGAAGGGCCATTCTGGTCTCAATGTATCATGGCCCCTATATATTTATAAACACCCCCTCACCGATTGGGAGGAACCCAATGCAAGGTGGTCCAGTTGAATCCTGGCCAGGTTTTTTTGGGTGTTGACATTCTGGACGGACCTCCTGTTGGTGTACACTGGCCAGAACTATGGGGCAGATGTATTAAGCCTTAACAAGAGATAAATGCAAGGTTGATAAAGAGAGATAAACATCCAGCCAATCAGCTCCTTCCTGACTTTTTTAAACACAACCTGTAAAATGGCAGTTAGCAGGTGATTGGCTGGACGTTTATCTCTGAACAGAATGAAAGCAGGGGTAAGGGCTTTTGAGGACACAGAGGCACACTAGGCAACCTCCTTATGGGTTTGTTGAAACAGCTTCTAATTATTTTAAGAATGTTTATAGATATGTCCAACTCAATGATTATTTAAACTCTGGTATTGCTGGGTACTTCAGCTAGAAGTCTATATTTCTGCACCTTACTCTTATTTAATGGACAAACAGGGGTGCGATTGTTTGTAAAGTGTTCACGTTGACTGGCCTTTTCTGTCTGTAGAATGTAGAGTTGCATTTGTTACCTGTTTTAGTTCATTGTAGTAGTAGTTTAGGTTATAATCCTATATGTTACTAGCATTGACTGTTTTTCAACTCACACCGTATTGCTAGATGGAGAGGTGAGGATATTTGAATGACCCTTCCCCAACATGTAAGGCCAATGACATTACTTGATGTGCCAACTAAACTCTCTCTCTCTCTTTTTTTAAGTTGAAGAGACAAATGATGATGAGCCAGAAGAACCAGTTGTTGAAGAGCCTGAAGTTGAACAAGCCTTTATAGAAGGTGATGAAGCAGAGAGAGAGCAAGAACCCGAAGATGATAAAGTGCATGATTTAGCGCCAGAAGATGAGCCAGAAATTGAATATGAGGCAGAAATTTTGGAGACCACCAACATGGAAGCAGTGGATGAGCAAGCAGATGTGGATGAAGTAGAGAATGAGGAAGATTCAGTACCTCTCGGAGAAGCAGAAGACGTTCAAACACTTGCAGCAGTTGAGGAACCTGAAGAAGTTGGAGAAGCTGAAGAACAAGTGGTAGACGAAGAAACTGAGCCACAGAATGACCATGAAACTGTGAATCAAGAAGATTTTGAACATTCTGTGCTAATGGGAGAGCCAGCTGAAGAGGAACCGGTGTCTGATGGTCAAGGTATTTTTATATAAATGTTAAATAACATTCTTAGTGGTTGAAGTTTAAATCATCCATAACAAGTTTATAGACTATTTTAAAGTAAGTGTTAACAAATACATGAAGAAGCGGGATAATCTCTTAAAAGTCAGATGAAGCGCTTAGACTTGGCATATTCAATTCACAACGTCAATGATGATCCTTTATGTTCAATGTCCTGTAGATTCCATAGACCTAAAAAAAAAGATAGACAAAAGACTTTATTAGAATAGCTGGTGACTATTCGGCAGATAGAGCGGCAGCCTTTGTTTGGAGCATGGGTATCTCTTATTTCTTTTCAGAAGAGTTGACCAGATTTCTATTCAATATTATTTTTAATTTGAGGTCCTCAAATATAATCGGATTGCATTTTTGGAGGGCCACTTATCTTTACATATTGCTTTTTAACGTATTGCATTAACATGACAGAAACTTTAAAATTTCTCAAGGGTTTTAACAAGGTGTAGGAGGGAAACCCACCCCCTGCCTGTCTCCCTGAAGTGGAGACTGGCAGGGTTTGTGTCCCCTGCTGCCTGGAAACTGGGACATGCGTTCGTGTGGGGTGCTCGCGCGTCAGTGAGATGAAGTGCCATCTCTCCAGTGGGGGCAATTTGCCGAGCCCCGGCGCTGGCTGAGAGGCGCTCCATCTGTATAAGAACACAAGAACATGCTCTGAAAATGGAAGGGTAGTGGGTAAGTGGAATAGTTTCCCATCAGAGGTGGTAGAGGCTAAGACAGTAGAGCCATTTAAACATGCACGGGGATAGACATAAGGTTATCCATACAAAGAAATAAGGATCATATAGGGTTTGAGGTAACCATATGGTTAAAAAAATGTGCAGACTAGATGGGCCAAGTGTTTCTCACCTGCTGTCAAATTCTGTGTAATAATGCACGTCATTTGCATGAATGGTAATCGTTCATTTCATGAGAAGCGAGTAATCTGGTTTTAGTTAACAATAAATTAGATAATCATTATGAAGTGACACAGTTAAAGACCTTGGAAAGAAGACAGCCTCTCTCTTCTTGACCACGAACTAGATATAATGGGGAAATTCAATCTGAGATTTATAACGTGTATACATTTTACAGTGATGCCAGTTACCAACTATCGATTCATACCTGTGCACTGCTAATTATTAGTGTAAGGTAAATTCGTTATTTTTCATTGTTGCTTTGCCACCATTCCAGAAGCAGATGGGGAATATGTGCCTGAGGAAACAGAGGAGTCCTTACCAGAAACTCCAGGTCACCTTTTCTTAAACTGTTTTTTTCTTTATTTTGTACGTGAAGGACAAACACTCAATCAGCTTTTGTTTTTATGCACAAATAGGGATATTTAAGTGACCCTCTTTGCACATACAGGAGGTAACATAGGTCAAAGCTCTATCACCTGCAAGGATTTGCAACTTGTTATTTTTGGATATTGCAAATATAAATTGCAAATTAAATATGTTGTCATATGTACAATGGAATGTAGTCCAGATCCCAACAGCTGAATCCCAACTGTCAAAATTGCAATAGATCTCGATTGGTTAGTGTAAGGCTTGGTACACACTAGAGCAGGGGTGGCCAAACCTATCCTCAAGATCTACCAACAGTTCATGTTATCAGGCAACCCGTGGATCTATAGTAGGAATTAATGCAGCATCTTTGAAAATGTGACAGTTAGTAATGACTACAGCTGTGCACCAGCTAGAAGATTTGGAAAACGTGGACCATTTGTAGAGCTCAGGGACTGGTTTGGCCACCCCTGAACTAGAGATATGTACTGGACCAGTAGCACGCAATGGGTCCCTGCATTGGCAGGTGCATGCACTTGCTGATGTACAAGGAGGCGACCAGAAGACCGACTACATCACTAACAACTGTGGGGACATGCAGATCTGGCGTACACACTAGAGGATTTGGCTGATATAACATTTTGATCTGTGTCAGAGCTATATATCTGGCAATATATAATCTTGGGTTTACTTTGGTTTAGGGTTAGGTGCTAGGGGGAGAGTTAGCCTTCCGGGTGGTGCATGGTGTGATTAGGGTTATGCTTGGTGGGACGTTGGGTTAGGACTGGGTTTCAGGGATCTGTTGGGATCCTGTTCGATGGCATTCCATTGGGATCCTGTTCGATGGCATTCCATTGGGATTTGTTGGGATCCTGTTCGATGGCATTACATATTGAACCCTGTACAAGATGTCATTCCATGTACATTAACTTTTTTTTCTGTTTTAGAAGCTGTAGAAGAAGAGACTATACTAGGTAAGTAATGTTTAGCCTATATTAAGAGGTGTAAAAGCAATTTCAGGTGGATTACATGTACATTTAAGGGTAGAAAGTGTGTAGTTCAGCGCACCATAGAGAGTGTTGTACTGTTGTAACTTCTGAGACATTCTGCATGGAAGAAAGTCGTCTGAATACAACAGAGATGGAATAGGGGAGGAGGACATGACACTATGCTGTAATTGTACTTGGCTTAATGCAGCGTATAGTACTAACCACTTAGTCATGTGTTGGCCCTCCTTTCATTAACAATATCCACACAATTTACCAAGCATATCAGTTTGATAAAAACACTTGTACGTTCTGTGCTCATTTTGAAATTGGAAACAATCCCCCAAACCTTAGTCCAATACATGTAGAGTGATTTCTTCTTTCTGTGTGTAGAACTCTTCTTAAATGCTAATACAGGTTGAGTATCCCGTATCCAAAATGCTCGGGACCAGGAGAATTTTGGATAACGGATTATTCCGTATTTCGGAATATTTTAATATTTCAATTATGTATTTTGAAGTATCTTGCATGTATGCTGTATAAACACATAAAATACACACAAATATATTTTATTTGTTCAAAAAACAAGGTTTCAAAACATGAAACAAAATTTGTGTACTATCTCAGATTTTGAATGCCAAGCAATCATTTTCTTGCACATATATAGGGCGGGATGTTATAACATCCGCGGCCCCCCTTCGCCGGACATCGCATTTTTAATAACGGCATATGCTGTAACATATGCCGTTATTAACACAAGGGACAGCTCTTGCGATAAGAGCTGTCACTTGCGATGCGGTGCCGGCACTGGACTTCCGGGTCTGTGACCCGGGAGTCCATCTGCGCATGCGCAGACCCCGGCGCCGGCCGCAGGGCACGCTGGGAGGGATCCGTGACGGATCCCTCAAACAGCGCTGCGGTAAGAAGCCCATAGGCTTCTGCAGGGATTCGCCAGCTTTTGCTGGCGATTCCCTCCGCAGCGCTGACACTGCGGAGGCACAATATAGCATATAGAGATGCGGTAGAAACCCCGAAAATGGGGTTTTTACCGCATCTCTGCTATATAGCATCCCGCCCATAGTGCCAGTTACATATCATGTCACCAGAAGTGCTGTTACAAATGTCCCCAGTGAGTTTTTAGCAAAAAATAATAATTTTTTTCACTTTCTGGAATGTATGGTTTTCGGAATAATTTGGATAACTGATACTCGGATACGGGATACTCAACCTGTATATGTATGTAATTTTATTAATCCTGTATCTTGGCTGCCTTGCTGGTACATATATCTGCTCTGGTACTTGCAGGCTTAGTATAAAATCTCATCACTGGACAGGTGTGTGCCAAGACATTTCTGATGTATTTATGCTGAGATGGCAGACTGTGGGCCAAGTGTCAGTGTCGGGGTGGAATATTCCTCTTTGGGTTGTATAATTTCAGCTATCTGTAATGAGATCAGAGCCTTGCACGCAGCTTGATGTCATTTCAGTCATTCCAATTATATTTCTCAGTATTGATAAAATGTTTCCAACCTTATTTTTTTTGTTTTGTTCCCCTTTTAGAAGAAACTGAGGCATTCATTGATGATGATGATGACTATGATGAAAACAACATCAATGGTAAAGACCTAATACTTCAGTATAGTACCAGCGTTCAACAAAGCTGCCGTTTTTTTCGTCATTGCCGGTTTCTTATCATGCCCCATTATTACATTATTGGCAGTTTAAACACATTGCCAATAAAAGCCAATAGGACTTCACATTTAGCACTTTAGGAAGCCGTGGCTGGAGAGGCCAGTATAGAAGGACTGTATAGGTTTGTTCTTATGGCTTGATGCATATTCACTGTTGATAAATTGACTGTAGAAGCAATGTCTGTAAATGTCATTTATATAGGAGTGCTGTGTATAGAGGGTACATATACACTGTACAAGGAGTAGTGCTGTATAGGAAGGGTCTCTGTACTGCACGTAGCATATGCACTATACAAGTAGTGCTGGATTTAGAGCGGGCCTGTACTGCACATACATTATGCAAGGAGTAGTTCTCTATATAGAGGGAGCCTGTATTGCACCTAGAACATACACTATATAGGGAGTAGTTCTCTATATAGAGGGGGCCTGTACTGCACATACATTATGCAAGGAGTAGTTCTCTATATAGAGGGAGCCTGTACTGCACATAGAACATACTCTATACAAGGAGTAGTTCTGTATATAGAGGGAACCTGTACTGCCCATACATTATACATGGAGTAGTTCTGTATATAGAGGGAACCTGTACTGCACATAGAACATACATTATACATGGACTAGTTCTGTATATAGAGGGAACCTGTACTGCACATAGAACATAACACTATACATGGACTAGTTCTGTATATAGAGGGAACCTGTACTGCCCATACATTATACATGGAGTAGTTCTGTATATAGAGGGAACCTGTACTGCACATAGAACATACACTATACAAGGAGTTTTGCTCGATGTGGGCCTGTTCTGTACGTAGCTTATACATTGTACAAAGCATATGCAATATACAGTAGGACCAATTCTTAGAACGCTCACTCTAGTAATGATCTATAGGTGACCCCCATTCTGTAATGTGCCTATACATTCTGTAAGCAGTATCTGGATACGTCTGTATTAGAGCAATGCTCTATGGGTGGTACCAGTATTGCTTTGTGCATATAAAATAAACAAGCAGCGTCTGTAAAAGTCCCTATAGGAATATTACTATAGCCTGTGCCCATACTGGACAAAGTATATACATTATATGTAATGTCTGGAAGTGTCCGCATTGTAGTGATTTCTAGAGGTTGCCCATACTGCACTGTGCTTATGCACTATATATGGACATTTTTTGCTTTGAATAGTGATGTAGTTCTGCTATTTAAAATGTTTGTTACTTGTTTCCTAGCAAGGCGCCCACGATTTCAACTGTATGCCATCGGGTCTGAAAAATCATGCGATGCGACCGACTCGATTTTTACATTGTACTCAATGTTAAATGGTCCCTGAGACCCGATTTTAAATGCCCCCCCCCCGCCCCCCCATTGTTACGCCACCCCACGATCAATGCCAACCCGAAGCGTTGCGAGCCTGTGAGGGGCGGCGGTACGCGTCCTCCGACCTTTTCATACCCCCACTATCCAGGTCGGCGTGGAGTTGATTCTATATAGTGTCGCGAGCGCAGCGCGCCACCGAGCCCGAAGCGTGGTGAGCGGACGCGCATTACTTCACATGTATTACACGTCCCCTCATGGGGCTCGCCACGCTTCGGGCTTGGTGGCTCGCTGCGCTCGCCACACTATATAAAATCAACTCCATGCCGACGTGGATAATGGGGGTATGAAAAAGTCGGAGGACGCGTACCGCTGCGCTCACCACGCTTCGGGTTGGCGTTGATTGTCGGATGGCGTTAACAATGGGGGGCATTTGACCTCATAATTAACCATCAGGGTGGGTATAACATAAAAAATCGGGTCTGGGGTACAATTTAACATTAGGTCCAATGGCAAAATCGGGTCGGTTGCGTCGCATGCCTTTATAATGGAATGCGATGCAAACGATTTTTTAATTGTACGGAAAATGTCTTTGAAGGGCTAAAATCGGGTCTGGTCGGGTCCCATCGCATACCTTAAGTTAATGGTATGCGATGGACCCGACAGGCGCCGTGCTAGGAAACAAGTACCAAATGTTTTTGGAAATACCATTTTTCTCTCAACTATACAGTCTAAGTGTCTTCAGTATTTTCATGCAAGCCTTTGAATCCATGTATCATTTATTTCATGCATGGACACTAAAACAAATCCAAATAATTACACACACTGTATATATTCAATGTTCTCTGGTCCTACAGTATATTTAAACAGACACACCGCATGTACTGAACACAGATGGCACCGCTTACAGTCCATATAGTCTCCAGTAATATCACTAGTTGTTTGTGCAGTCGTGGAACTGATATGTGGTGTTTTCCATTACAGAAGTACCTGTAGTTAATGAGCCCAGTGAACCCAAAGGTATGTGCTGCTGTCTGATGTGTACAATGAGTCTTCTAAAACCAATTTGGAGGTGATGCTCCTGCATAGTAACCGTGATTACTACATGGGTGCTCCTGCATAGTAACCGTGATTACTACATGGGTGCTCCTGCATAGTAACCGTGATTACTACATGGGTGCTCCTGCATAGTAACCGTGATTACTACATGGATGCTCCTGGATAGTAACTGTGATTACTACATGGGTGCTCCTGCATAGTAACCGTGATTACTACATGGGTGCATCTGCATAGTAACCGTGATTACTACATGGATGCTCCTGGATAGTAACTGTGATTACTACATGGGTGCTCCTGGATAGTAACCGTGATTACTACATGGGTGCTCCTGCATAGTAACCGTAATTACTACATGGGTGCTCCTGCATAGTAACCGTGACTACTACATGGGTGCTCCTGCATAGTAACCGTGATTACTACATGGGTGCTCCTGCATAGTAACCGTGATTACTACATGGGTGCTCCTGCATAGTAACCGTGATTACTACATGGGTGCTCCTGCATAGTAACCGTGATTACTACATGGGTGCTCCTGCATAGTAACCGTGACTACTACATGGGTGCTCCTGGATAGTAACCGCGATTACTACATGGGTGCATCTACATAGTAACCGCGATTACTACATGGGTGCTCCTGCATAGTAACCGCGATTACTACATGGGTGCTCCTGCATAGTAACCGCGATTACTACATGGGTGCTGCTGCATAGTAACCGCGATTACTACATGGGTGCTCCTGCATAGTAACCGCGATTACTACATGGGTGCTCCTGCATAGTAACCGCGATTACTACATGGGTGCTCCTGCATAGTAACCGTGATTACGACATGGGTGCATCTGCATAGTAACCGTGACTACTACATGGGTGCTCCTGCATAGTAACCGTGATTACTACATGGGTGCTCCAGCATAGTAACCGCGATTACTACATGGGTTCTCCTGCATAGTAACCGCAATTACTACATGGGTTCTCCTGCATAGTAACCGCGATCACTACATGGGTGCTCCTGCATAGTAACCGCGATCACTACATGGGTGCTCCTGCATAGTAACCGCGATTACTACATGGGTGCTCCTGCATAGTAACCGCGATTACTACATGGGTGCTCCTGCATAGTAACCGCGATTACTACATGGGTGCTCCTGCATAGTATCCGCGATTTACTACATGGGTGCTCCTGCATAGTAACCGCGATTACTACATGGGTGCTCCTGCATAGTAACCGCGATTACTACATGGGTGCTCCTGCATAGTAACCGCGATTACTACATGGGTGCTCCTGCATAGTAACCGCGATTACTACATGGGGGCTCCTGCATAGTAACCGCGATTACTACATGGGGGCTCCTGCATAGTAACCGCGATTACTACATGGGTGCTCCTGCATAGTAACCGCGATTACTACATGGGTGCTCCTGCATAGTAACCGCGATTACTACATGGGTGCTCCTGCATAGTAACCGCGATTACTACATGGGTGCTCCTGCATAGTAACCGCGATTACTACATGGGTGCTGCTGCATAGTAACTGTGATTACTACATGGGTGCTCCTGCATAGTAACCGCGATTACTACATGGGTGCTCCTGCATAGTAACCGCGATTACTACATGGGTGCTGCTGCATAGTAACTGTGATTACTACATGGGTGCTCCTGCATAGTAACCGTGACTACTACATGGGTGCTCCTGCATAATAACCGCGATTACTACATGGGTGCTCCTGCATAGTAACCGCGATTACTACATGGGTGCTCCTGCATAGTAACCGCGATTACTACATGGGTGCTCCTGCATAGTAACCGCGATTACTACATGGGGGCTCCTGCATAGTAACCGCGATTACTACATGGGGGCTCCTGCATAGTAACCGCGATTACTACATGGGGGCTCCTGCATAGTAACCGCGATTACTACATGGGGGCTCCTGCATAGTAACCGCGATTACTACATGGGTGCTCCTGCATAGTAACCGCGATTACTACATGGGTGCTCCTGCATAGTAACCGCGATTACTACATGGGTGCTGCTGCATAGTAACTGTGATTACTACATGGGTGCATCTGCATAGTAACCGTGACATGGGTGCTCCTGCATAGTAACCGCGATTACTACATGGGTGCTCCAGCATAGTAACCGCGATTACTACATGGGTGCTCCTGCATAGTAACCGCGATTACTACATGGGTGCTCCAGCATAGTAACCGCGATTACTACATGGGTTCTCCTGCATAGTAACCGCGATCACTACATGGGTGCTCATGCATAGTAACCGCGATTACTACATGGGTGCTCCTGCATTGTAACCGCGATTACTACATGCGTGCTCCTGCATAGTAACCGCGATTACTACATGGGTGCTCCTGCATAGTAACCGCGATTACTACATGGGTGCATCTGCATAGTAACCGCGATTACTACATGGGTGCTCCTGCATAGTAACCGCGATTACTACATGGGTGCTCCTGCATAGTATCCGCGATTACTACATGGGTGCTCCTGCATGGTAACCGCGATTACTACATGGGTGCTCCTGCATAGTAACCGCGATTACTACATGGGTGCTCCTGCATAGTAACCGCGATTACTACATGGGTGCTCCTGCATAGTAACCGCGAATACTACATGGGTGCTCCTGCATAGTAACCGCGATTACTACATGGGGGCTCCTGCATAGTAACCGCGATTACTACATGGGGGCTCCTGCATAGTAACCGCGATTACTACATGGGTGCTCCTAAATAGTAACCGCGATTACTACATGGGTGCTCCTGCATAGTAACCGTGATTACTACATGGGTCCTCCTGCATAGTAACCGTGATTACTACATGGGTGCTCCTGCATAGTAACCGTGATTACTACATGGGTGCTCCTGCATAGTAACCGTGATTGATCACTACATGGGTGCTCCTGCATAGTAACAGTGATTACTACATGGGTGCTCCTGCATAGTAACCGTGATTACTACATGGGTGCTCCTGCTTTGTAATCCTGACTTATTGTTCATTCTAACTCCCACTATCTTTGAAAACCCATGCAGTTCCTGTTCCCTGCTTGGGGTGCCGCTGTCTGCTGTGGTGTTTCTAGCACAGGTCTCGTTTGCATATCAGTGCTGATATACAGAACACATTGTGCTAGAAGCACTACAGCAGACAGCGACACCCCAGGCAGGGAAGAGGAACTGCATGGGTTTTCAAAGATAGCGGATGCTAGAATGAACACCAGTCTGCCATGACAGACACACTGCAGAGAAGAGGAGTCTGACCACTGCCAGAGGCAATAGCATAGAGGGTAAATGCATGGTATTTGCTTGCCACTTTCCTACACTCGCAAAAATTTATTTTTTGTAAAGTGTGAGGGCAGATGTAGAGTTGGAAGGGGCCTGTCCTAGCTCAGCTATACATTGCAGTGTAATATAAAGCTGCCCCGTTTTGTGCTACATGCAGAATTAGGACAGTATTTTCCCTGCATGCCCCCAAACTATTGCACCTGTACAGCTGGCATTATAACACCTCATCCTAACTGTAACTAATGCCCTAAATGTATACATAGACTAATCACAAGACTGGAGAAACCTAAGTGTTATTAGATACCTTTAGCTTTAATGTACTTGGTTTCTTTTGACAAGTCCTTTTAAATGTGGGTTCATTCTGGGACTTCATTTTGTAAGTTTTTTTTTTTTTTTTTTTCATTTTTGCAGTAGAATCCTTGCATCCGCCTGAGGAAGAGCACATAAATGATGGTTGGTAGATTCCTGCATTACTTGATAACTATCCTTGTATATTGCATGTGTGTTTAGTGTCCGTGAGTCTCCGAAACACTGCCATCTGTTGGCAGTGAGTGAAACTACATCTCTTTGTCGCGCAAACACAGAAGGTAGCAGACTAGCTTTTGAAGCATCGAGCGTGCTTACTAATTGATTTTATACGCACAGTCTGTGTGCAACTGAGTCTGAATCAGTATATGTAGTTCTATGAGGCACTACATTATTTATCACACTAAGTTCTGTTAGGCTTCATGTCCTGATTAAGAAAATCAGACCCATACAGGTGTCGCAAATCCGATTAATCAATGCTGTCTCGTGAAGTAGTTTTGTCGCATTGCAGTTAGGATGCGAATTCTGACAATAAAATATGCAAAAAGGTCGGTGTGCTCACTTGTGCCAAACCTCTCGCGCTACAAGGCGTATAGATGCTAGGTGTCTGAGAACACATCTGTATTGGTGACTTTCACAAATTTCTACAGTTATCACAAGTATCCAGAAAAAAATAATAATACTTGATACAGGGCTTTTCGATTATGCAGTCTGCCAGTGTATTGATATACTGTAGTTTGTGTGTGTGTGTGTGTGTGTGTGTGTGTATATTTGATGTGAAGTGATTGCAAGATGGGTCACTAATGCTGTTTTTGATACTGGGGAGTTAAGTAACTTCTGGCAATATTGTCCATCGTGGGTGTTTTGGCCTAAAGTGGGAAAATACATTATAGATTCCAGTCCAGTTCTGAAGGATCTCCCAACGAATATAAATACATTACAGATAGTACAAAGAAGGGCATCTAACATGGTGCATGGGCCTACATCACATAACTAACCCGGAAAGACAAAAAAATCCCAATAGGTATGTTTGGAGCAGAGAAGGGGGGACATGATGAAAACTTTTAAATATATCAGTTTTAACGAGGTCCAGGAGGGAAATATTCTTCAAATGAAGGGAAGAATTAGAACATGAGGACATGCCCTGACACTGGAGGCAGGTTCAGAGGAAATCTTAGGAAAAATTATGGTAGTGGACACGTGACATCGCCTCCCGTCATGATTTAGTGGGGAAAAAATTGGACAGAATAGCTAAAAATCCTATGACAATGGAATATGTTGGTGCAATGTAAACACTATTAATGTTTAATAAATTACTAATTCTGTTATTAACAATATGACAAAAAACAGTCTTGTGTAAATAGAAGCTGTTTTGGGATCAGAGTCTCCTCAAGGCACCAAAATAAACTATACAGAGTACTAATAACAATATGGAGCCCTCAGCATGTAATATTCTTTTTAATTATAGTACTTTAATTTAAAAATGTTCAGTATATTTTTTAGTAATGTCTATAACTAATGTGAAAAAAAGGCCTAATAATGGAAGCGGGTGCCGGATGACAGCCCGACAGTTGAGATTCCTATGGTCAATACTCGGACATTGGAATCCGTACTGTTTTAAATACCCGACGGGGGCTATTCTACCTCGTGGTGGGGCCACAACCCCCATCGAGGGAGAAGAGAACCTGTGGCAAGCGGAGCGAGCTTGCAAGGGGCTTCATTGCACTTGCCCCCCTGTTGGAGTACCGGCGGTCAGGATTCCGATGTCAGAATCCTGGCTGTCAGCCCACCATACTACACCCGTGGAAGCAGGGTTATACATAGTATACATTGTTCTTGGATAACTGAAGTCATACCTTCATCGGTTGTTTTTCTGCCAGCAGATGAGCAACCAGAAGCGGAACAGTATGAAGCAACTGGTAAGTAGGAGGTCTAGATTTCCTTTTGCTTTCTGTGATATTAATGCTAGCAACACACTACTCAATCATACAAATGAGCAGCCACCGGGGACATGTGAGGAGATGAGTTCTCATTAGATGGAAAGCCCCCATATATACTGCACAGTAGACAGGGGTGAGGTCAATTCCCAGCCTGAAGTTGGCTGCATCGGATGTATTTGTAAACCTAAGCGGATATTCCAGACCATCATTAAGCAATATTATTATCAAACCAATCGGTTGGTTTGCTCAATTATCATGTGGTGAATGGCTAGCTTCAAAAGCTTAGAGCAGGGATGGGGAACCTTCGGCCCTCCAGCTGTTGTGAAACTACACATCCCAGCGTGCCTTTTTACAGTTTTGCTATGTGGCCATGCTTCAACTGTTGCAGGGAATGCTGGGATGTGTAATTCAACAACAACTGGAGGGCCGAAGGTTCCCCATCCCTGGCTTAGAGAATGATGTACAATTTCATGGATTTGGTTTGATGACTGTACAGTATTTTCAGGCAAAGCGTTTACATGAGCAGTGAATATAAACAACTGATTGGCTAAAACCTTACATCGGTGACTTATATTTTGCGCATACTAGAACGCATTGACTAAAATTATGGCTTTGTTTGAAGCGATTTTTATTTCCTGGTCTATTGTGTTTCCTGGTTTTGCCTCTTATTGGCTACGTTATCTCAATTAAATAAAAAATATTTGAAATCCACCCAATACATGTGGGGATGGTGTCATGCTTTGCTGTGGTGTAAAGCAGAAAAATAAACAGACCTAACCTTAAAAGCTCCTAATCCTAAACCAAGCTGTAGAAGTAATATAACAAATAAACATACTTTGCAGCATTCTTTCTACTCCTGCCCTAAACTTTTGCACAGTATTGTAAGATTGCTTTCCAAAAGGATACGGTCATTGGGTCTACAACAACTTGGTCGACAAGCATTGGTGCAACACCACTAGGTCGACAGGCAGTAAGGTAGACCTGGGTGTAGGTCGACATGTTTTTTTTTTACTGTTTTTTTAGCCAACAGGCGGTATTTCATGCCCTACCATCCACTAGGGCTTGGTGGGAGAATAAAATAGTGGAATATGCCCAAAGCATAGCGAGGGGATGCAGTGCACTTCAAACTGTGTCCATGTCGACATTCGGGTAAAAAAACCCCTGTGAAAAACCTCACGTCGACCTTTACAATGTTGACCTAATGCTTGTGTCGACCTAATGTCCTGTCGACCTAGACCCATGTCGACCTATACCAATGTCGACCGAGTGGTGTCGACCCAATGCTTGTCGACCTAGTTGCTGTAGACCGAACGATCCCAACCCTTATCTGTGACGTGAAACGGTCTTCCACGATTTCACCATTGTAGCAGAGTTTGGCTGTTCCTCATCCAGTTAAGTTTCCTTCACAGCTGTTTCTGTTTCAGCGAATGACTGTTTCAACCTACATATGACAATGATGTGTCTTTTAGTTCCTAAATGTATTTGATCCACTAGACAAAAGAATATTACAATATTAAATCTCTGAACATATTGGTTGCAAGCTTTCTGTGCGCACATACATAGCTACCTTCAGGGCCGGTGCAAGGCACCGGAGCGCCCCAGGCGAGTCGGGGTGGGGGCGCCCCGGTGCCGGGGGGGGGTACCTGTCCTGCGGCGCTGTGTATTTAAGTCTGGCGGCGGAGGCAGCGGGGGTCCCTGCAGTCCATTAGAAATCACGAGCGCTATCCGCTGGGCTATGCGGAAGCGCTTCTAGTGTGAAAACACTGGCAGCACGCTGATTGGCTGAGATCAGCGTGCGCCGTGCTGCCAGAGTTTTCACACTAGAAGCGCTTCCGCATAGCCCGGCGGATAGCGCTCGTGATTTTTAATGGACTGCAGGGACCCCCGCTGCCTCCGCCGCCAGATTTAAATACACAGCGCCGTAGGACAGGTAACCGGGCGGCACAAAATGCCGCCCTCCAGTGGCCGGCGCCCTAGGCAAATGCCTAGATTTGCCTAGTGGTGGCGCCGGCCCTGGCTACCTTTATTTGGATTGTAGTCGGGATCCCAGCTGGCCATCATCCCAACAGTGACCATACAGAGGTGTCCTAGCTCATCCTACCCACAAATCGCAGCAAATGTTGACCGTTTGCCACAATTACTATGCCTGCAGATGTGCGAGTGCACTTGCACACGCACCCGTGGTCCATGGAATCTCATTGGTGCTTATGGTCCTGTGACAGGGTCTCACATCGCCATGGCAAGTTGCAGCCACATGGTGACTTGTTCTCAGGATAGTTTAGATTAGTGGGACACATCTGTACCTGCTGCAGAATTCCGGCAGTGTATTAGGGGTAACAATTAGAGGGGAAGTTGGGGTTATGGTTTTGGAAGGGTGGATTAAGGTTAGCGTACTAACCAACTCTTGTCAGAATTTCTGCGCTGGGATTCCACTGCTAATATTGTGATCACTGGGATATCTCACCCAACCCATTCTTTTAGTATTCCACTGAGCAAATTAATATGGTTGTTAAAAATATTTAATATGTTCCTTTTTTCTAATTTACAGAAAATCCAGTTGAAGATGACAGGCCACCCGAGCAAGCAGTACCTGTAGGTATGTATCCCCATGTACAAAAGATCACCCAAAGTATTGGGCTGCAGCTCTGAGCTTTCTTGATTTATTTTGTGTAACTCTTGTATATTGTGTGTGACAGAGACTGTACATGGAGCAGATAAGAACTTTTACTGAAAAAAAAACAAAAAACTGCGGCTTCTAGTCATGTACAAGGTTCTCAGTCGCACACATACACTGTAACAACATAACGGTTTAGGCAGGTGTCAATTTAGAATGCTGTAAAGTAGGAATGCTTTAAAAAATAGAAGTGGTTAATAGTTTCTGTTATCAGTTAACAAATACAAAGTCAATGATCAGAAGAGAATCTAAATCAAATCAATATTTGGTGTGACCACCCTTTGCCCTGAAAACTGGTCTTAGATGCACTATTGTGCTATAATCAAAATCCGCTTTATTGGGCAGGTATACTGTACTTGCGTATACTAGGAATTTGGTTTGAATTGCTGTGCAACAGCCAGTTAGGTAACAGTTAAACAGGTGACAGTACAGATATACATAACACGTACAGGTATAGGCTAGATGTACCCTGGGGGTTATAGACGCAGGGAACATATATTCACTGAGCTGCGCAGCGCCTAGGCAGCTGTCAGCGGCGCCACTGGACGTCGCAGCAGCCAAGTAGGTAACAATATAAGCAGAGACAGTACAGTTATCACACAGGGAACACCTACCTGCCGAGCTGCACAGCGCCTAGGCAGCCATCAGCCACCCGGATATATGGGCCCATTTCTCCTTTCTTCTAACAGCACAGCTTTGGTTTGCTTTTCAGGTTATAATGAATTTAAACTTGTAGCTAAATGTTGTATCTTGCAGCACTCCAGCTGGTATATTTACTAAAGGTTGACTTAGCTTTTTTCAGTCGAAGGTCTCTTTAAATTTTGGCCTATTTTGTGTGTCCGGTATTTTATAAGTCCAAATAAACTGAAATCGAACTCTGCTCTTCAATAGAATCACTTCCAAACTTTCAATGCTTTCTATTCCTATCCCATATTTACGAATAGTTGATTTGAAAATCGAACAAAAGTGGACACTTTTTCAATAGAACCATCAGTAGCCATTCTATTTGATTTTTTTATTAAGCATGTGGTGCACCTTGTCTGCCTTTAAAATAATCATAAATATGCAAATTGGCCCTTGAATGATGTTTTTTGGGGGGGTAATACCAGTGCATGTGACTTGTTTTGCCCAACAGACTTTTGTATAATTTTGTCCATTTTGATTCCCTTTTAAGTACATTTTTTTTTAAAAACTCTTCTGAGTGTGAAAAACACATTTAGAACTTCATATAGAAACCAATGTACCATCGATAGCCGAATAGAACAAAAAAACAACACTGTAGTCTATTTTGTGGGGATCTTTGTTCTATTCTGGTCAATTTTAAAGGGACCCAAAATCGACTTTTAGTAAACCTACCAATAGCAGTCCCTCCAGCTACAACAGACCGAAACACCCTGCTTATTCCGATTTCCTGTAATGTCCAAGGCATGTCCGCTGACTATGACTTACATGGCGGTGCCTGAAAGTTTGTGAACCTTAATTTTTTTTATGTTTCTGCTGAAATTTGGCCTAAAACTACGTAAGCATTTCACACAAGTCCTAAAAGTAGATAAAGAAAATCAAATTAAACAAGGGAGACAAAAATATTAGACGTGTTTCCGTTCAAAGTAAAAAAAAAAAATGACCACTTGGTTTATTGGCTACTGACCTAGATGTTCCCATAGGACAGTACCATGATGCTCCTCTGTCCAGATGTACATTTATGTCACAATCTGATCCTTCTTTTCTTTCCTTTCAGAACAAAACTCTGCACCATCTGAGGACCACACTGAAAAACATGCAGGTAAATGAATATTTTAGAGCCCAAAGCGCATTGTTTGATTTTTAAATTTGGGTCTCCTTCATTCCGTGTTATCGCTGGCTTTTGTGCCAGAGACCCAGGGACCCCCCCATATACAGCAGGCCCGATTGATGTGTCTGGGTTCTGTGGAGTTTAATAACTTGGGAGTTCTCTTTCAGATTGGTTATTGCTATGGGCAACCAATCAGATTCTACTTATTTATTTAGCACCTTCTAGCACAGGGATGGGGGAACCTTTGGCCCTCCAGCTGTTGCTAAACGACATATCCCAGCATGCACTGCTACAATTTTGCTATTTGGCCATGCTAAATCCGTAGCAAAGCATTCTGAGATGTGTAGTTCAACAGCTGGAGGGCCGAAAGTTCTTCATCCCTGTTCTAGCAGATAATAGAGGGAATCTGGGAACAGGGCAGTGTCCACACTTATATACCCAAGTCCTAAGTGATCACTGCATAGAAGAGCATGTGCAGTGGTTGGGTTCCTACCATCAAAACCACTGATGCCAATTAATTTAGTTGTTTTGGAAGGATGGCATCCAGCTGGTATAGCATTCTGGTAGCGCACCATCCCACAGTGCAACACACTGCAACCTGTGAGGACTAGGAATATACAGTGTGGCCCTTGCTTTATCTTAAAGTTATACATGCAACTCTTTTTCTTATGCTGGCCACACATCAGACCAACTTTCCTCCAACCATCCAACTAGTTGCTTGGATGGAATAAAAATATGGTACTGGATGGGAGCACAGGACAATCAGAAATGTGCTCACAAACCCTGCAAAATGGACAAAAACATTCAGTCAAATTGTTTAAATCAAACAGGTTCAGCCACAGTACTGTGTCTGAGCGACTGTTTTTGTCCTTTTCCAGATTTTGGGAGCAAATTTCTGAAGTAAATATTAAATTTGCTCCCATCCAGTGCCATATTTTTATTCCAACCAAGCAACTAGTTGGAGAAAAGTAAGTTCAGCATCCAACTTTCCTATTTGCCAAACTCCCCTGTGTTTCATGTGAGGTTTGCTGAGCTGGAGTTTCTATAATTTACTGGCCACTTTCAGGCTGATGGCTTATCAGACTTATCCCAGATTACGGAGCGAAAAGTTCACTCTGTATGCCCAAAGAATGCTCAATGCTTGTCCACCATTGCAGCCTTGTTAGAGGTGTGATCCTTACGCCTGTTAGAGAAGGGAGGGGTTGGTCTAATACAGTAATAGTTGTATTTGCAAACAGAAGGCGACAGACACTCATAGACCGTGTATAAGTCGTGTTATTTGCATGTGCTTGAGGGCTGTTGCAAATACACAATGAGGCTGCCGGCACAAGAGAGACACTTCTGATTGGTTGACTGTGTATGTACCCTGTGATGCTGATTTATTAGAGCGTTTTGCGTTGCATTGAAGCTTACTGAATGCTTATTTCAGAAGGAGAACAAAGTTGTTTAAAAACCATGGGCATGTGCTGTAAAGCGTAGGATCGCCCAGGTGCTACACGTGCCACTGCCAACATGTACTTAACTTGCGGTAGTAGCGACCTGGCTTAAGCTACCAATGGCCTTTTTAGCTAATCTATTTTTAGCCTGCCACTTGGGGGCAGTTGCTGCCAATTCATCTTCAGGCGGGCATTACATAATCTGTACTGTTTGTTAGTATGCATAAAGTTTCCTGTGCAAGATTCTCCGTCAAGCCCACTCGTATGTCATCATGTAAGCATCCAGTAGATGGCGCCTGGTTTATAACTTGTATACTGTATATTGCACTGTGTTGGTGTATTCCTTCGTTAGGAAGTTTACCTTTTAAACCAGTAATGTTACTGATGTGCCAATGGGTTTTAGGTTGGGCAATGTTAATCAATATCCTTGCTCTCTTAATAGGCATTATGATACTCAGAGTTATCTGTATGGAAAGGTTCTCCAATTATACTAATGTTACATTTTCTAACGGTTAGGAATTGGGCTCCTGTTTCTGTTAAGTGTCCCTTACCAAAATGACCAGAATAGTCGCATCAAATTTGTATGTACAGAGAAGTTGGTACTTGTGTACTTTCACGGCTCCCATCGCATGCCAAATGTAGTGGCATGCGATGAGATGCGATTTTTGCAGTTTTTATGCATTTTTGAAAAATCGCATGCGATTTTTAACAGAAATGCATCCAAATGCATTGAAATTAGTATCAAACCTGTTCAATGGCCCCCAAATTTTTTTGAGGCTGTACCACCCCCACTATCAACGCGAACCCGAAGCGTGGCGAGCGCAGCGAACCCGCGAGGGGCGGCGGTACGCATCCTACGACCTTTTCATTTGGATGCATTTCTGTTAAAAATCGCATGCAATCTTTTTACTATACGATGGACATCGTGGGAGCCGTGATTGTACACAAGTACCGAGAAGTTTTATTGTTTGATCCTGTGGATAAATAAAAGGATCCAGCGCTGATAACACCCACCAGCTTTTCAGCATAAATCTAATGAAGCATTCTGTAGTCAGGAGACTGAAACTAATCTGCTCTTGTTTGCGGCTGGTCGATGAGTCCAGTGTTGCTGCATGGGCCTAGTTACATGAATGACGGTGGTGTTGCTTTGTGCTGTGAAGCATATGAGGCTGGCATGTGTCCCCAAGGCCAGCAAGTGACTGTGACTATGCTTCTGTGCTGGAGGAACTTTACTTGGTATCGCGTCCTGTCGTCCGTTTTCTTATTGGGAACAGATTAGTACTGAATTCCTTGCTTGAATTACATTACAGCTAAGGACAGCTGACCATTTAAGTTGGATCTTCGAGAAAGCAACATATTATCTATGGGGGAATACAATTTATTGCGGGCATTTAAGTAATTTATTGCCCAATGTTGGTATCCAACAATTCTTTTTTTTCTTTTTGTGTGGTCATTTACCCTATGAAACACGGGGTTCTCGGATAAATTCCCAAACCTCTGTGTTTTTACTATCATAAAAAAGCATAATTTATCAGAAATATTGTATCTCCTGCCTCCATGCAGTTGAAACTGAATCCCAGATAATGCCAGCTATCCTCGGTAATTGAATTACACCCTGGTGATCAATTAGCCGCTGTAACTAAGATGTACATGAAAAGTGAGAGCTTTCGGGAGAGTTTTCCCATTTATTTTTAAAGCAGCAATCCATTGCATGGCAAAATCTACCTGGTTTTGCAGTATAACGATTGCCGCTTTAAAAATGTGAAAACTTTCCCCAAATCGCTCACTTTCTGATTCACACCCTGTCTCATTTGGCCAATAGTCAGATACTGGGATTAATCAATAGTTTTTGTTGCCCAATCTCACATCTAGAGTGACAAAGTGATATTTAATGGTTTGTGCTGGCGGGTGCAATTAACTGAACTCATTACTTACTATGCATGTCACAGTAAGCGTGTATTCTGGTAATTTCAGCATTGGTATGTATCCCTTCTATCCTTGTGGAATTTTATAGTAGTATGCGAAACAGCCTGCTTTATAGGAGAAACAATAAAAGTATTAGGACATAAAGTGAATCTCTCTTATATGAATACATGTGTATATGTTCATTCTAGAACCCGCCATCTTTGAAAACCCATACAGTTCCTCTTCCCTGCCTGGGGTGTCGCTGTTTGCTGTGGTGTTTCTAGCACAGGTCTGGTTTGCATATCAGTGCTGATATACAGACCACACTGCGCCAGAAGCACTACAGCAGACAGCGACACCCCAGGCAGGAAAGAGGAACTGCATGGGTTTTCAAAGATGGCGGGTACTAGAATAACCACTAATAAATATATATGTGTGTGTACTATTAGAGCCTTTACTTAGCATAAACCAACATTTTGATCACCTTTAGAATGCTGCTTTGCAATTTATTTCATGTGACTTGTTAATGGACTACAGATTCAGTGTAGTCATGAGGCCTATGAAAATTATTAGTTTTATTTAATCTGCTTTAAATTATTATTATTTTTTTTAAAGTATCATTAAGAGTAAAAAGAGAACAATTAGCAATTATAATAAATTCCTTGTGATTAGCCACCACGTTTGGCAACAGTAGGGAGTACCTACCGAAGAGAGCGTGCCATTTGAAAGGTGGGGAGACCCGCTGGATCAGCCGATATCACCTTACGTGCCGTGCTCTTCGGCCAAGTATTCCCTGATGCTGCTAAACCCTCCTTGTTGAGTGCAGTAAATAATGACTGAATGACACGATTTGATTTGTATTAGTGAAGTACATTTTTTTTTTCTCCTTTTTCATATGCATTTGGTTGGTCCTTAATTTAGATCTCCCCTTATTTTTACAGATACTTAAGAAGTTCATAAAGACTGCCCCTTCATCAAGAGGACCAGCCATAACCAAATACTTCTCAAGGGAGCAGAGGGTTTAATAGAACCCACGAAGTAAATTGCAAAGCAGTTCCTGAGTCTCTGGGAGAGAACACTATCATAAGACTTTATTCCTAGTCTTTTTTTATTTTACTTTTTTAGGGTACACTTTTTATGTTTTTTTTTAGGTTGGATAGCTTTTTATTTTATCTTTTAGCAAACGTAGGATTTCCTGTCATTCCAATCTAGCCATCTGTGTGGGTTTTCTGTGATATGTTTTGCCTGTATTTGTTGTTTTTTTAGGTTTGCATTTGTCCTTTATTATTTTACCGAATGGTTGTTAATAATCTATTTATGATGTAGCAGCAGTGGGTCTGGTGTTTTTCGGATGTTAATATATAACTTATGTTGTGGGTACGTACCTAAAACCTTGTGTATGGCCTGTATACGTGCTTCTACAGGCTTGTGTAGATAGAGTGAACACAATTTAGAACTATAGCAAGAAAAAAAAAATCTATATATGTTGCCTACAGGGGAAATGTTTTTGTGCAATTTTTTTTTTTTTTTTTTTTTCATTTTTAGCAGCACATTATACAAAGGAAACAATCCAGTGTTTGTTCAATGACCTCAAGGCTAAAACACTACAACACAGGCCATAAATGTGTGACCTACAAGGCACATACATATACTGTATGTTTTTGAATACTTTTTCATTTTGTAACATAACCCAGGTGCACAATACTCATAAAAAAAAAATCTATTGATATTTGATTCAAACATGCCAATGTACTATGCACAGACAATCGCTGCTTCTGATATTTGTATTTTAGGCTATAGCAACTGAACTCTAAGCCGAGTTCCAATAGGTAGTCTCTTTCTACTGATCTCCTTTGTCGGGCTGCACAGTACTCAGGGCTGTAGGACAGACGTGTATGCAAGGTGTGCTGACATTGAGATATTAATCACCGCACAGGTGGGAGTGGGTGTTGTATGCATTGTTAATGTGAAAACTGTTCTGCAATCAGGCTGTGGATTGTTGGGCTTGGACCTGCTATTCGTTGTGTACTCTACATTTTCACAGCACAAGCTATAGAGTTGTGTACCTCTGGTGTTCCATGACTTGTAAGTGTGGCTCATTAACGACTCCCCAGGAGCGGGTGTAGATGTTCTGGATTACATTGTGGTATTTATAGAAACTAAGACTTGAAGAAAATAAACCTTGTATTGCAGGGAGCAAGATAATTTAGCGTATAGTCCTTTAATTTTGTATTTAAAAGATGTCATTTCCACTTAACATTTATCCACCCTTGTAAAGTACCAGCAAGCTACAGTATACGCTGAAGATATTTCTACTATAGCGGTAATGCAGGCATTTTATAGTATAATTGTATATTTGGAAGAGCAGCTTACCAGTACACTAGAACCTAGTGACATCAGTGAGACAAATGGGGGTTATTCTGGCTGCATTCGCAGGGGGACCAATGTCTTTGTTCTGCGCATGCAAATTTCTGTGCATAGGCATAACAGACTGTTTGCTGGGCGTACAAACAGAGTACAGGGGGCGGAGAGGTGCGTGAGGCGACATGGGGCTGGACAGTCTCATGCTAAAGAGGCCATGACGCGGGAGCGCGGGGCGGGCTGCTGACATCACCGGATGTCAGCTGCCCGCCCATTTCCATCCCATCGTGCACGCATATGTAAGTGACTTGATTTCACATCTTTCGATGGTCTGCGACCATCAAAAGATGTGGGAGGTTCCCCCTGCCCTACGAATGGATGTTACTGTGTAACATCCATTTGCACACCCCTGCGAGCGAGTTGCCCCAGCCACCAAGGCGTGGTTTGGTGGACTCGCAAGGCTGTGAATTGGCAGCCTTACAAATCAGCCAGATTAACCCCCAAAATGTGCCACAGTAAGGTCACTGGCTTCTGTTGCATTGATAGGCTGCCTTCTCCTAAGCATTGGGTCTACTGACCAATTAGCTGCTCCCATTGTGTGCCTAGTGAACGGTCCATCTTGGCAATAGTTACGTTCTCGTTCTATGCTTCTATGAATTAAATAGAGACATTTAGGGGGTGATGTACCACTAGCCATGTACCTGACAACAAATGGCACCATTATGTACTTAATTATATGTTTATAATGGTTATACATTTTTTTAGTGCTCTGCTTAAAAGTTTGTACCATAATCTTTTATCATTAATTTATCACCAAAATCAGAGATATATTAACATTACAAAGAACATTGTCACTGTTTGTTGCCCATAATGGACCAAAGCGGTCTACGTAACTGAGCCAGTAACTAGTCTTTTTAACCGTTGTCTTTGGAAGAACAATATTTGTAGAGGGAAAGACGGGTCACCTCCCATGTGTACATTTTTGCATTGTTTTTTTTTTTTTTAACAAAGGCAGAGGATAAGCAATAATCTTCCAAAGATGTGATTTTTTTTTTTTATATTACTTTAAAATAAAAGAACAACACATTCTATTTTGTGATTAATAATAATGTGTTTTTAATAGAGCCATATTTTTGGGGAGGGATCTAAGGGATCTACCTGATGAACAATTTGTAAGTTTGTGTATTCTCGCCTAATAAATGAGTTGTATAGCTAATCCTTTTAAATCGAGTTAATAAAAATAAGACAAAGATTTTGTTTTGTATATGACAATCGGAATGGAGATAAGGGTGCATCATGCTGTGAGATGATTTTATTTGGAGATATTATTTCATACTGAATTTGTAAAAGCTTGGTGTTTTATGAAAGTGTGCCAACCTTGATAAGGTTATTAGGATTTACAAGATAATGTACAGTAATCCTCTCTCGTATTTTTGTCTGAAATAAAATACAGAAGAGTCAACCTGCTTTGTGTCTTTATTATCATTTGTATTTGTATCCCTTGTATCCCTTACAAGCAATGCTTATCCTTTTGAAAATGTCTAAAAGACCCCGTACATTAGGCCAACTTGACAGCTCCCCGGGGAAGGGGGGTTACACACTATTTGGCACTCGATGTGCCAAGTTTTGCTTGTGAAAAATCGCATGCCGTGCCCAGGAGCTGCAGGTGGAGGGAACCATGAGTGGGGAGTGGGGGGGGATCAGAGAGCCGGGTATGTGAAGCCGGGTGGAGGGAAGCTGATTGGCTGGGCTCTCAGCCAATCACTGGCTGCCCATTCATTTGTATGGGGTCTTTTTTTTTTCTATGTGCGCCCGCTTCCCCTACGCTTCCCGACTCCCTCAGCCTTCTATGTGCGCCAGTCACCCGGCTTTACATAACCGGCTCTCTGGTCCCCTCGCTGCATTCACTGCCCTTCCCGCCTCCAGGCTGCACATAAGATTTACCAAATGTTATGTGCAGCCCGTCTGACCACCCAACTCCAACCCGAAGCGCACTGGACCGCGCATCGGGTCGTAAGGGATGTCTGCACATGAGATTTGGGCCGATTTCCCTGGAATACCCAGTGTAATGGTTCTGCTCACTGAGATGATGTATCTATGAAGTGTAGTGCTGGGAACTTGAAGCCAGCGTTACGGTGGGTTACATTCTGCTTAAGGCCAGGTTCTTTGGTGGATGCCGAGTCATTTGTTTGTAGTCTGTATCACACACACACACAATGCTGTGTGAAAATGTGGGGTCTGCGACTGACAAAATAGGCAGGGCCTCCCTTCCCTTTCTTGAACACCTTGAATGCCTGGCGAGACCTGTTTCTGCAGCACTGGCCGCACTACTCAACCTCTACATTGCTTCAAGGCAAATGTGAACTTTGTTTCTGACAAATTTTACTTTATACATTTCAACTTTCTGTCTGGGCCTGGGACTGAAGTCCCTGCAGTCCCCCTTGTATGGCTGCCCTGATCACACTGCATTCATCATCATTCTGATCAATGTGCTTATATTGCTACAGTTTAAAGAAACCCATATGATTCATAGTTTTTGTATTGCTTGTGTTAGTTTGTATGTAGAGGTTACAGATACATTTTGGTTCTGCTTTTCACTTTATTACTCTTAGAAACAAGGTCACATAGCCAGAATCTTTAAGCGTCTATGAATCTTCACATGCTGACGAGCACAGTCTGAAGGTCAGAGCAGGTGGCCCTTCCGCAAGTCTGTGTTTGTGTCAGCAGAAACTCCGTGGACTGCCAGGTCTACCATGCACATAACATTTTCTAGACTAATAGGATTCCTTGCTAAAAGCATAAATACTTCTGTAGTTTTAGCAACACAAAATGGTTCCAACAAGAACATTACATGCATGTCTGCCAGGATTCAGTATTAAATCCCGGCGGTCGGGATCCCGGCGTTCAGAATCCCGACGCTGGAATCCCGACCGCCGTAATCCCGACAAGCGGGGGACGTGGATCGCCCTCCCCCCCCCCCCCCCTCGCCATGCAGCGGGCCCGGTGCCTCGCTACGCTCGGCACACTAATTTATTCTCCCTCCGGGGGGTGTCGTAGACACCCATGGGGGGAGAAAGTGTCGGGATTTCAGCGGTCGGGATTCTGAACGCCGGGATTTACACTGCATCCCGTCTGCCAGGTAGTGGTAAATTCCCTGGTGAGCAGGGAGCAATGGCTAGTAGACCTGTATAGGAGAATGAAACATAGTATGGAAGGATGAGGATGGACAGGACTCTATACTAGGTTGCACTTTTTGCGATTTGCATGTCAGTATTTTAGTACAGACACCCCAAATACTAGTTAACTACTGTTGTTGGGAGGCCAAAGTTGCGTAGATTCTACTTAATACTGTTATTCATTGGTCACGCTCCCCTTCTACACTAGGATCACGACCACCGCCTTATTGCCTTCGATGTGCTACTATTTTTGCTGTGGTTTAAACACTGGCTAAAAGTTTTACGCTTGCAATCTATATTACTAGCAAACTTGACCTGGCTGTTAACAATACACAGTGGTGGTTTAACTTCGTAAATGTGAGTAATGCTATATGATATTGGACAGGAAAGTGCTTTTGCACATAGGCATGGCAAATTATATAATAAGGTGGTATACTGTAGATGTGTTTTTTATGAAGGTGGGTGGATTATGAATCTCAAGCACAATTGTATGAGGCCTCTAGTGCAATGCCTACAACAGCCACACGTACTGAGTAGTACAGTGCTGCGACTGCAAGTGAAAGAAACAATCACAAGGCGGCTGCTGGTAGGGATGGCCATCGGTGCAGACGCCATTGATGGTTGCAATCGATGGCGATTCTGCACCCAGCTATGGATTAGTGTTTTACTCGGTCATGTATGTTCTTATTTGTTCAGCTCACTGTTTAAAAAAAAGACACTTGCTTTTACCGTTTACGCCAATAAAAGATTGTACAACAAATAATGCTTCGTCATGACCCGTGTAAAGGATCCGGATCTTCGCACAGATTGATCCCTTGATCACAGCTCTTTTTTAGTGACCCATTCTGCCCACCTCTATTCCCGGCCATGTACAGATGGAGCCGGGCTCCCTCTTGCTGGCGAATCGCCAGAACGTCACCGCTGGCGATCCGCCGGCAGCCCGGCGTCCATCTGACTGAGACGCGCGTGCGTCTCAGTTTCGGGGCGACGGGAACCCTGTCCTCTGCTTCAGGGAGACAAACAGGGTTAGGGGGGGTGCGGGGAGGCGGTGGGGACCCCGGGTGACCGCTGACAAGCCGGTGGGGACCCGGGGGAACCGTGCGTAAGTGGATGCGCGCGCATCCCCTTTCGCAGATACAGATGGCGGGTGGCGTCGCCATCCCCTGCAAGGAATAGACCTGCTCCATCTGTATATCACTAAGCAAGTCCCCACCCAAAACCAACCGTCCCTGTCACCGTCGACCCGGCTGCCGCTTAAAAGCTGACCCGGCCAGGTAAGTGTGTGTGTGTCCGAAACAAGTCCCCACCCAGACCCGACTGTCCTAGTCACCCCGCTCCCGTGTCCCACCGCCGCTAAACACCTACCCCGCCCAGGTATATCACTGAGCAAGTCCCCGCCCAGAACCACCCCGTCCCTGTCACCACCCACCCCACACCCCTCTCCCACCACCACTAAACAACTGTGTCCAGAGAAAGTCCCCACACAAACCCAGCTGTCCCAGTCACACACCACCCGCTCCCACCACCACTAAACACCCACAACTCCTACACCACTAGTATTTCCCCACTCGCCCCTCCTGCACAAACCATATTTCACGCAATAACTGCTTTCCCCGGTTAAGGGGCGGTGCCCCTTAAAACGGTGTGAAGAGCGCCCGTAGGGCGCGATGAATCACTTAGTTACATAATAAATGCACAATAATACCATACATCCCTATATTGGGATTTTGTCTCCTCTTTCCCACCTCACTGTCTGGACTGCACGGGATAACATACTCCTTATGACCAGACGTTTTCGTTCTATAATCTCGAGTGCAGTTACTCGGTGGGGTATAGTAGTATACAAAAAGAAGAAATGTATATAGTGTAATATGTTCCTTTTTTTTTTTTTGCGAATTCTGTTTTATTGAAATTTAAAGAAGTAGAAGGGACATTTTCCAACTGAAGATCATGTCACACAATACAAGGTTTACATCACGTAGGCAAGTAAATCAAATAAACAGCAGTATATCAAATGTGGAAGTAAACAGAGTAAAAGAAAGAGGGGATATGGTCGGTTGATCGACATACTGCAAGGTCGACACAGTCATTAGGTCGACATGGTCTAGGTCAGGCATAGGCAACCTGTGGCTCTCCAGCTGTTGTGAAACTACAAGTCCCAGCATGCATTGCTACAGTTTTGCTTTTAGGGAGTGCTAAACCTGTGGCACAGGATGCTGGGACTTGTAGTTTCACAACAGCTGGAGAGCCACAGGTTGCCTGGTCTAGGTCGACAGTCAAAAGGTTGACATGAGGTTTTTCACTGTTTTCTGAGCCGACATGTGCCGACAGGCGGTATTTCATGCCCTGCCCTCCACCAGGGCATGGCGGGAGAATATAATGGTGGGCCGAGCGCAGCCAGACCCCGTATCCGAAGCATGGCGAGCGGACGCGGTGCACTTAATCCTGTGTCCATGTCGACAGTCGGGTAAAAAAAACTGTGAAAAACCCCATGTTGACCTAATGACCTGTCGACCTAGACCCATGTCGACCTTGCAGTACGTAGACCTAATGACTGTCGACCAAACAATCCATACCCAAGAAAAATGCAGTCAAATCTGTGTAATATGAAACACATATCATAATTACCTTATTATTTTTGCAATAAGAAATGGGAATGGAAGAGTGAAAAAGAAAAGAAATGTAATTAAAAAAAGACCATGGGATGGAAGAAACGGGCTACAATTACCAGAGGTATGAGAACTGCTTCTAATTTATAGAGTCCTATTAGACAGCCCGGGCAGTGTCTCTGGTCCCATCTGCAAATAAATACGGCTCTGTCCAGTCCAGAACATTTTAAACAAATCATGACGACATGACCTCACTACTGTAACCATTTATCTCTACTTGCTATGTATCCTGTAAAGATTGATGTCTAACAATCCCAGCGCTGGGAATCGCCAGATTTCCTTAGCTGGTGACAGCCGGAGGAGAGGCGCTTCATCTGACGGGGGAGCGCGAGCGTCAACACGGCGCTTTCCCTGCCCGTCTCCACTTCAGGGAGACTGGCAGGGATCTGGGAAGCTGCAGAGGGCGGCGGGGGGCTCCGTCGGAACAGGGCGAGTGAGCGCCCTTTCCAACAGATGGCGGCGGATGCCGATTCTATCGCCAGGAGGAGCTCTGACAAATTTCTCTAATATAAGTTTCCCACTCCCCCATCCAAATACTAATAATTCAGCCTCTCCCATTAATTCATATTTGTGATCGAATGAAACCATGGGCTGAAATAAAACCTCAAAAAGCTAGGAAAGACAGCAGGAGACATAAAGCAAATATTTAATATTCTCTGTTCAAAGTTTGTTCATTTTAAATACAATATGCTATTATTTTATACTCCAACAAATCCCAGTGTCACATCTAAGTAATTCATTTCTACAATTCAGTGCCGTGGGCTGCTCACTTAAAAGAGGATGAAAAACTTGGTGTTACAACGGTTCGCAGAGAATTAAAATCGTATAACTTATTAACTGCCATTAGCCACCACCCTCACACTAGGGATCCGCTTGTCTCCTGGAACATGTAACGGTTACTTGTTATTTCTGGGTAAGAGGTGGTTTTTTATTTTATTATTCTTTTGACTATAAAAATGATAACAAAAGCCCCAAAAATTAGTATAACTTTGCCAAAGGGAAAAAATGGAGCCGCTTAGGACAAACCTTCACATAGCAGAGATCACTGACCATATAAGACGAGCTGGGTCACTGATACTGTAACGGGCCTGGGTACTGAAAGAAAATAAAAAATCTGTGCTCCGGCTGCTATCCCACAGTTCCTTATGCATTTAGTAGCTAAATGTGGGTACATCATTAACTGGGCTATTTACAGTATGTAAGATGAGTTTTATTGTTTTACCCATGTGTAATGATGTTTAATATTTGCTTACTTTGATTGCCAAGGTTTTTATTGGCTTCATTGTAGTTACTTTATTAGGTACATCTTTCTCGTCCGGAGCAGGATTCCTTATGTGCTCCCAGAACAGCTTGAATTTTTTTGTGGCACAGATTTGATAAGGTGCTTGACTCATTCCTTAGACCAGGGGTGGGGAACCTTCGGCCCTCCAGCTGTTGTTAAACTACACATCCCAGCATGCCCTGCAACAGTTTTAGTACGGCCAAATAGCAAAACTGTAGCAGGGCATGCTGGGATGTGCAGGACAACAACAGCTGGAGGACCGAAGGTTCCCCATTCCTGCCTTAGACACTCTCTTCAGTAGTGATATTATGGCAATATTGCTGACGCAATGCAGAATAGGTCCATACAGTACATCCATGTTTATGGCAGACTTTGTACATACCACCTGCATACTGTGACAGAAATGGGGAATTATCAGAATAGGTGACTCTATCCTCAGCTGACCAGTGTTGATGATGCTGTGGAGCATTTCGCCTGAGTTTCCTGTTTTCAGATGGGTGGGAGGCAAAGGCGTAACTACCATAGGTGCAGGGGGTGCAGCTGCTATGGGGCCCAGAGCTGAGAGGGGCCCACTTTGCCTGTCAAAGTATCATGTGCTATATACTTTTTTCAGCCTTAGTTGATGAATAGGGGCCCTAACAAACTTTTGCTATGGGGCCCGCATGTATCTAGTTACGCCACTGGTGGGAGGTGTCTCTCCTGCTGCAGTAGCCCAATCACTGTTATAGTGGATAGGTATTTGAGTTACTGTTGCCTTCCTGTCATCTTGGACCGGTCTTGCCATCCTCCTCTGATTGACCAAGCATTTTTCCCCAGGAGTCCTGGTCTGTGGAGTGTTTTTGTTTTAGCCCACAATTCTCCGTAAACACTGTAGACTGAGAGTCCAAAGAGATTATCGGTTTCTGATTTGGCCAAAACATATACTTTACGTTACAAGAGATGTTTCACAGTCAAAGTTAATAATACCCCCTTTACACCGAGGCAAAAACCCAGATCAGTGTTGGTGTAAAAGGGGCCAACCCAGGTCCATTTACACTGGAATCCTACCCAGGTCCTGACCAGGGTGGAACACTGGTAAGCCTAGGTTAACCAGGCTGAACATGTTTTCACTAGAGAAACGGAGGTTGAGAGGTTACAGCACAGCTCTGTGCTGCCCGGACACAGGTGAGGGGGGGGGTCGGTGCGGGGCTGTGGGTCGCAGTAGAAGGCCATAGGCCGTCGCGGTAACCCAGCGGGGATGTTTAGAGCATCCCAAAATGTGGTAAAAACCCAGATGGAGGGGTTTTTACCACATTTTTAGTTTAGAGAATCTCCCCCTTTAAGTTTAGTCCTCAGGGCTCCCCTATCGTAAGTACCCCAGGCCCTCCAGAGCTTTAACCCCTTGGTTGTCCCAGAAATTTTCCCGCCAAACCACTAATATAGAATAGGTGCGCGCCAGTGGTGTCCAGGTGTGCAACACTGGCGCACCACCCCCAAAACCCCCCCGTGACACACCCCTGTCCCCCCCCCCCCATCACCTTTGCTCCAGCGATCGAACGCCGGAGCTCCCCTGACGGTAGAGACTAGATCCCCTTCAGATTTGATTACAGGATGTGATGTTCAGTGAGGGCGGAACTTGTTAGATGCCCTCACAACATTTTTTATTTTTTCTATAATTCACGTAGGTGTAGGTTATTTTGTTTTATTTTAGCTGCATTGTACCCTCGCGTGATCGCTACGCTCGCACGCTTCACTCGCGACAGATTTATATTCCCCCTCCAGGTTTACGCGGACCCAGGGCATGATGGGAAAATTGTCAAAACTGAAGGGGATCTAGACACTACCCACCCCTGACCCAGCCGCCAGCCGTCACTCATTTTACAGGAGCATTGATGTCGGCGGCAGGCTCTGGTATGTTCGGCGGGGCTCGGGAGCGCTCAGGCGCCCAAGTCCTCCCGAGCTGCCGCGAACATCCCCGAGCCTGTCGCCTACATCACTGCTGACTGACTGGTGGCTGGGTCAGCGGGGGCAGGGAAGCTCAGGCGTACAAACTCTGGAGCGGAGGTGGTGGTGGGTTTTGCTGGAGCAGGACAAACCTGCCCTATTAGGTTTGTCCTGCCCCAGCAAAACCCAACCTCAAGGGGTTAATCCAGCTCTATATTAAATATATGCCCATGAATACATTGGCATATATTCAATGCCGTGGGCGAGCGGTGACTGCAAGCAGGACTTATTGCTCGCAGTCACCGCTCACCCTGTCAGTATTCAACTGACCCCCCTCATTCGCAAATTCCCCCTCGCTCCGTTTTTTGAGCGAGGGAGAATTGGCGTATGTGCCTCCAAAAACTGCGAGAGCCGAGGCTAATTACAGCGAGTTTGCTGCACTAGCCTCGGCTCTCGCAGTTTAGGGGAATCATCGCCGTTCTGTGACTGCGAGGATTCCCCCGGAACGTTGCATAGTGCGAGTGGCCGGCACGGGGGTTAAACTGCGAGGATCACTGGTTTTCTGTGATCCTCGCAGTTTAACCCCCTCGCCGGCCGCTCGCACCGGCATTGAATACCTGCCATTGTGTTTATTGCTGTGTACTCTGATCTATCCATGCACTTTTGATACATATGCTACATTTACAATGTACATGTGTTTTGTTTTGTCAGGAGATGAATCATCGTCTCAGGAGAAAAAGGAGAAAGGTAGAAACGCTGCTTCATGAATAATGTATCAGTCTTTCTGTTAATGTTCACACTGTAGAATTGATATCTTGTTCTCTATAATAAAACTGGGTGCAGCAGTGCGCCTCCTCTGTTCTAGGCTGGGGACACTCTCCCGTCGCCTCATCACCTTCTACCGGGCAGCATCTCATTTTCTCCACATCTACCCATAACCTACTCTGTGACCCAGAGTGCTCTGACTCAATATAGGGACATTTGTGCAGATTGAGTTACTGCACTTTACACGGACTAAGCAGCTCCTATGACATTTTGGACTTAGTAAATGAGTCTAACTACTTTTACTAAAGAATCCCCGTTGTGTCACAGACAGGGCATGGATTTATTATGTATTTAATGGCTAATGAAAAATTGTTAGACTATCACAAATGCATATTGATTTGTAAAAGAAGTTCTTAGATTGTGCAGTAGGTGGCGCCAAAAATTAATTTATCACACAACCGGTTTCATACACTACAGTAGTCTCCAAATCCATGGTACTGTGCCTGCAGTCACCTCTAGCTTATTGTATGCCTGCAGCGGGTAACGTGTAGCCATGCTTGGGAACTAATATCAAAGAAGTCATGTAGCATGTGTATGTTTCATTTCTTTAAAATTGCTGATTTGGTAACAATATCAATAGTATTTTTATTTTATTACTATTTAATTACTATCCAGCTGCTTTCTTCAATGTTCTAGAAATGCTACCATTGTCATAGTTCACATGGCTGGTCATACATCCTCCATCTGAATAAAATCATAATTGTCATATATATATATATATATATATATATATATATATATATATATATAAAATATATATATATATATAGTTTATTTTTTTTTAAGTAAAGGGGATTTCCACATACAGTAACACCACTGCACTAGTGTCACAAGTCAGCTTGTGTGGTTGTCATGTTATTTGTGCAAGTATCTCAGCGCTGTCATCCCATATTTTCTGGCTATTCGGGGGAAGTGAATTACTTACACCTTAATGTTACATTGACAATTCCCAGAAGCTCCTGTGTTAACAGGCAGGAATGAGATGGAAATTCCAAATAATGTACTGTACCTCAGTCATGGATGTGTAAGTTACCCTGGCAGCACGAGTAGCGTTTGGTGCCTTTTTCTTTTAAGCATTTTTCCATTCCACCATCTTCTTTGTAAAACAACCAGGGTGCACAAGCAGCTTCTGCTGATTAAAGTATTTGGCTTTCCTATATTCAGTGTGTGACTACCGCTGTAGCTGCATAATAAATGGAACGTTCCACTGTCTTTCTAGAAAATGCCAGCGTCTTCTGAAGCGATCCATCCGCACTAACTGACTCCTCTTCTCCACCTCTCGGTGGCGTCAGATGCCAGGGGCAGGACTGAGTACAGTGTGGCGAGTGCTGATTGGCTCGCTGCGGCCAACTCTTAATGGCCACCAATTCAGGATCCGTAATTGGCTCCCGAATGGTGGGAAATGTGATCTGCCGCGGGCGTTGTTTCTGAGTGGCAGCAGGAATGGCCCAAATTACAAAAAACTCCCCATTTGTCGACATTCCCGCTCGTCGCAACCCTGCTGCCACAATGCAGCACTGGGATCGGACCTTTGATCCCAGCGGTGCCTGGAGCTGGGTCCCCACTAAGGACACAGTTCACAAGGGAGCTGTCCCAGAATCGGGGCACCTCTCTACAGCTAGAGTCAAGCAATGTTAAGGCAAAACTGCTATCCCATGGTCATAATCAGTGGCGGCTCCAAGCAGCACAGTTCAAAATTCAAATAGGGGAGAATCACCAACTGACACCAACTCTTAAGCTGTGTACACACGGGGGCGATAGGGGCTGAAATCGCTGGAAATATGGTCGCTGGTGACCATATTGCCAGCGATTGGA
Organism: Crinia signifera; assembly: GCF_055691185.1. Taxonomy (NCBI): domain Eukaryota; kingdom Metazoa; phylum Chordata; class Amphibia; order Anura; family Myobatrachidae; genus Crinia; species Crinia signifera. The sequence continues at coordinate 48,473,902 of NC_139221.1, read as the reverse complement.
GTGCGCACCAGTGATAAATCGCCGGGTGCGCGCTCCCGTTTTTAGCCCCCTTATGATCGCTGGTAACCAGCTCCTGCGACCAGCTGATTAGCTCTGTAGCTCCCCCGGCAGAGGTTCCCTTTCATCAGCGACCATCTCTGGTCGCTGATGAAAAGGAGAAACTGAGCAATATATCTCCCCAGTGTGTACGGGGCTATAGTGAGTTCGTTTGGAATGGCAGTTGGTGCTGCTCCTCCTATTTGAATTTGCACTGTGCTGCAGCCCCTGCACTGGTTATAATAATTTGACCACTTGGTTTACATTGTAAACTATTAGCTGAATGGAGGTGTATAGAGCTACTTTCATGTAACCAGTCATATACCGTATGGACAAATTAAATCAGAAATCTGGGAGGCTGTGCTCCTGTTCTGTGTACACATTAATTGTATTTTATTTCCAGCAAGGGACTTTTTAGCTGCTTTGTAACCCACCTCCCCCTGCTGCCCCTTTTATTGTTTGTCTTATTACCTGTCCATGAATAAATTGTGACCCACTCTCCGTTACTTCCCCTGCAATGCACCGTGCGTAAGAAGGGGCTTATCATCGCAGCCTTCATTTACTAAATACTTCATTTCACATTGGTAATGGGGTATTTACATAATTCTAGGTAAAGTGTGGAATTACTAGTAATCAAGAAATTAGCATGCGCATGTTTAATCCCCTGTTGAAGGAAAAAAAATCAATATTTAATTACTTTAAATGATTAGCTTTTGCTCACATATTCTAATTGGCCCAAATATTAAGTGACATGAAAAAAGAGCTTTGCTTTATTCTTCAGCAATTCTCTTCAATTGTCTTAATTAGACTAAATAGTAATTAAGAAATTCCACATTACAAAAGAAACCGGTAATCAGTGATTTCCTTTCTTTTGTGCTGCCTGGGAGCTTTCCTGTTTGCTGTGCTATAATCTATATATGGTTCTGTGCTCTGATATAGGCTGCTAGGTATTTAGCACCTGATACCGTTTTATTGTTGTGCAGTTACGTATGTTCTAGTAAAGCGCAGGAAAAGTTCTCTTTGTCTAGATTTTGTTTTTCATGTGTATTGTGTTGGATACACAAAGGGACATTCACCACTTTGAGTGGTTCTCAGCATGGGTGGATCTATACTGAGTGCAGGGTGCGAAGTGCGCACTGGCACCTGGGGGCCAAAACTGGCACCTTACCTCTCCCTCTGCACCACAGATATCACTGGGAATTAGGCGTAATGCCAGGTTTCTGTACACCTTTGGCCAGGCCGGATTAGCCAAGGGGAGACAGGGGCGGTTGTCCCGGGGCCCCCACACATAAGAGGCCCCCACAGAATGCTTTATAAATCGGAGCAGTCTCTTAAAAAGCAGTCTGTGGGGGCCCCAGGGACAGACAGAACACTACTCACAATGTATAGAATGTGTAAATGAACCTTCCCCCAAGACCCCCCCCCCCCCCCGATGTTCCCAACAGATGTTTGCAAAAATTAAAAAAACAAAAAACATTTTTTAAAAATGTCAACAAACATTTTTACTGGTGGGGGCCCCCATATATTTGTTGCCTGATGCCCCCACCAGCCTTAATCCGGCCCTGCCTTTGGCATAGATATCATTAGAAACCAATGGTGCCAATGGAGTCCTGCTCATGCATACTACAGAAGTCACATGGAAGTGCTGGGGTCTTCTGAGGACATGTGCACATGGGTAGTTTACGGGAGCATGCAGATGCCCTACCAACAATCATGTCAGCAGCTCATATGTTGGAACCACATTGCTGGCACCAATATGTCAATGACATTAAATATCTACTTACAGTGTGATAAAATACCTCCCAATTGTCCTAATTTTAGTGGGACAGTCCCATTCTACTAGCTCTGTCTCACCCATGGGTGTGCAGTGTCCTGCAGGGGACTAGTTGGGAACCCTCCTATCACTTGGTGCTTAGCAGAGCAGCGGTGTATAGATGCTGTGCGCATATGCTCAGTATATATTCACAGGAGAGAGAGAGGTACCGGGGACATAGCCAGCAGCTACAGAGTGTCAGACATGCCGAAATGGTAACTCTTGATTGGGGACATTCCTGTAAGATCATAACTCCTAATTTTAGCTTGTCTCTCTTCACTCCCGCACATAGAGGGTTATTCTGACCTGAGTGTACGGCTGCGAATTATGCAGTAAAATCAGGCGTTTTTGTTTAATCGCTGGCAGTATGCAAGCTGATTGACAGGAAGCCGGCGCTAGTGGGTGTCACCCGTTTTCTGGGAGTGGCAGAAATAACAGAGATGTGCCCAATTGTTTTCAACTCCTAGCAGGACTCCTCTAAAATCCAAAATGTCGATATCTGTAAAACCATACATAAATATACACAATAGTGCATTGCTCTATTAAATGCAAAAACCTATTGTCCTAAGAAATCTGAAAAGTGATCTCCCTTGTCTAGAAATGCATTGATAAAAAGCATTCCATGTCACCTTTTCATATAAAGACTATGGGGCGTATTCAATGAGCCTGATTCGCCATGTTTTTATGGCGAATTTGTGCTGTTTGGCGAATTTCTGACTAAAACACTGAATCACCCTATTCAATGACCACATGGCGAATACATTTCAAGGTTTTTTTCGCCATGATTCACCGAGTAGCAATCGCTATGTTTTTATGGAGAAGTGGAAGGTGAACTTTTAGAATAAAGTGTTTTGTTTTTTACATTTGGTGTCAAAAAATCAGGAATTTTATTCTGAGGAGGGGCATGCTATTTTTATTCATGTGCTGTAAGCACATGAATATATATTTAATTTTAATTTTTTTACACAGCAGCCAGCAGGGGGCGCCGGAGCCGAGCCGCTCATTACATATTCATATATTCACTGCACCCGATCGTTACGATCGTGTGTAGTGAATATACGCTCCCCTGCTGGCACCCCCGGGGGGCAGCCTGTGCTGCCTGGCACCCGGGGAGCCCACCTAACCCCCACAAACGTTCTGGGCTAGGCAGAGAGACTACCATCTCTCTGCCTGGCACCGTCCTCAGGCTCCCTGCGGCAATCGCCGCAGGAGCTCATATTCGCCAGTCAGGGGCAGCGAGCCCCTGACACGTTGAATACTGGAGCCCGCCGGCTCTGGAACGTGGCGAATGTGCAGCGAATCCTAAAAAGGATTCGCTGCACCTCGCAGGTATTCTCATTGAATACCGCCCTATATGTCTGACCCTTACGTCAGATTACTCGTTTGAGCTACTTTCAGCTCAATAGCCACCCAGTGTGAACAGGGCAGCGATGAGCGCTGATGCGCACTCCCACATCATCGCTAGCCTGGCCGCTCATCTGCTGGTATTACCAATGACGAAGCCAATTGCTTTCCATAGCGCCCTTCTTTTTTCTTTGTGGGTGCTATGGAAAGTAGTCTATCCATGGGAAAATCGCTAAGACGGGCAAAAAACTCTCAGTGTGTGTGTACCTTTACAGCTATCTATATATATGTATGGTCCTCCTCAGGATTCCAGAGCTGGCATCACAATTAATGTCAGAATTCTGGCATCGGTCTCCAAGCGTTAGTCAGGATGCCAGGGTTAGTATACTGAACACCGGCATCCTGACCGCATCCCAAACAGAATACTCTATGGTGTATACAGAACACACAATACTTCCAAAATATACGTATCCAGTTAAATCTATCAAATCTTTATCTTTACGTACAGAATGTGTGCTTCCCATCAATTACATGCAGAGATGTGATAATTTGTCATTCATGAAAAAAAACTTACTGTTGGTTGTATCTTCTCTTCTAGACAAAAAAAAGAAACCCAAGCTGTTAAACAAGTTTGATAAGACAATAAAAAGTGAACTTGATGCGGCTGAAAAACTACGGAAAAAGGTAACTTTGTTTAAGTTGATTAGATACATTCCCGATGATTAGTAGTGCTAGCTAGCCAGGGCTGATGATTGGTAGTGCTAGCTAGCCAGGGCTGATGATTGGTAGTGCTGGCTAGCCAGGGCTGATGATTGGTAGTGCTAGCTAGCCAGGGCTGATGATTGGTAGTGCTAGCTACCCAGGGCTGATGATTGGTAGTGCTAGCTAGCCAGGGCTGATGATTGGTAGTGCTAGCTAGCCAGGGCTGATGATTGGTAGTGCTAGCTAGCCAGGGCTGATGATTGGTAGTGCTGGCTAGCCAGGGCTGATGATTAGTAGTGCTAGCTAGCCAGGGCTGATGATTGGTAGTGCTGGCTAGCCAGGGCTGATGATTGGTAGTGCTAGCTAGCCAGGGCTGATGATTAGTAGTGCTAGCTAGCCAGGGCTGATGATTGGTACTGTTAGCTAGCCAGGGCTGATGATTGGTAGTGCTGGCAAGCCAGGGCTGATGATTGGTAGTGCAGGCTAGCCAGGGCTAATGATTGGTAGTGCTGGCTAGCCAGGGCTGATGATTGGTAGTGCTGGCTATCCAGGGCTGATGATTGGCAGTGCTGGCTAACTAGGGCTGATGATTGGTAGTGCTGGCTAGCCACGGATGATGATTGGTAGTGCTGGCTAGCCAGGGCTGATGATTGGTAGTGCTAGCTAGCCAGGGCTGACGATTTCCAGGGCTGATGATTGGTAGTGCTAGCTAGCCAGGACTGATGATTGGTAGTGCTGGCTAGCCAGGGCTGATGACTGGTAGTGCTGGCTAGCCAGGGCTGATGATTAATAGTGCTAGCTAGCCAGAGCTGATGATTGGTAGTGCTGGCCAGCCAGGGCTGATGATTGGTAGTGCAGGCTAGCCAGGGCTAATGATTGCTAGTGCTGGCTAGCCAGGGCTGACAATTGGTAGTGCTGGCTATCCAGGGCTGATGATTGGTAGTGCTGGCTAGCTAGGGCTGATGATTGGTAGTGCTAGCTAGCCAGGGCTGACGATTGGTAGTGCTGGCTAGCCAGGGTGATGACTGGTAGTGCTGGCTAACCAGGACTGATGATTGGTAGTGCTGGCTAGCCAGGGTTAATGATTGGTAATGCTGGCTAGCCAGAACTGATAATTGGAAACGGTTTGCAGAACATATAACACAGCTCTTTGCAGGGAATATTTTATCATGCCTTAGTCTAGACTATTCACACTACTTTTCATTTTGTGAAATTTGCCTTAGTATACTGTATGTTCCTTTGGAATGTAGTAGGAAACCAATACAAACACAGGAGAATAGTATATAGGCTCCTGGTAGGAACCAACCCCAAGACCCTGTGCCGTCAGGAACATCTAACCATTATGCCACACTCACTGCATAAGTTGATTCAGTATACGAGCGGTGGGGATTCAGCGTTCACAATACTGAGGCCAGAATGCGACTACCACATGGAATCCCAACATCAATGAGGATGCCAGCGCTGGGATACCAACTGCTGGGATGCAAAACGTAGGTATGTTGGGCAGGTTAGGGTTAGTCTGGGCAAGGGGGTTGGGTACAGTAGGTTTAGGCACTAAGGGAGGTTAGGGGTTAGCCTGTGGGGATTAGTGGAGGTTAGGGTTAGCCTGTCTCTTAGGTTTAGGCCCTTTGAAGAGAGGGTTATATTGTACTGTATACAAATAGGGCATTGTGACTAGAATTTGCTGCTCCATCTGATCATGTCACATACAGATGTGTCTGCTGTGATGCTTATGCATTGGGGTAAGATAGTCATGGCAAGTGTATCAGAGTGACAGGCATTTTGTCTGACCCTGCAGATATCCGAGGCATACTGTGGGATCTCTCACGCTGTATTGGCTGTGATATTGGTGCTCCGCCCCCATGTCCATCAGTCGGCCACGGCAAGGCATTCACTGCCCAATGAGGCAACACCCAACATGTATCAAAGTATCGTATATATCCTATGCTGAGCGATCTGGCATGTCCAATCGATATTACCGGATCGATCACCTGCATACGTGCTGCAATTATCTGTCCGATATGCTCATATGGGGCGGCTCGAGCAGGTAATTGCTTCCTGTATGCTCTGGTATGTACCCAGCACTGTGTTGAATGACTGCCACAAATAACTCAGTCTGCTCCATCCACTCTAGGTGACAGTCGCACGTTTCAGTGTTCTTCTGCAGCTGCTTGAAGTGTTGGTTGCACTGGCACAGTTTTAATATACAGAGGTGCAGGATTTAGTGCTGGGTACCACTGTAATACATGCATTGAGGTAAACACAGGCAATATCTCCTCCTGCCTCTACTGTGGCTGTGGATTAAGTGATCACTTTACATCACACACTGTCTAATCCCATTTTCCGTATCTCCGAGTCATAACCAGCAGATATAAATGGAAATAAAACCGCATTACTTTTCCCTTCGTGCCGTCCTTTGCTCCAGGCTGATTCTGACTGCTGTGTATCTGCTGGATGTGTCATTTTTCCAGCAACAGCTGTGCTGCTTAATAACAGAACAGTGCGCACGTTATCTTGTCATAGTTCTTGCATTTCCCATTTCTGCAATGTTCACTCCAATATACAAGTGATAAATCAGTTTCCCCCCTACTGCATGTCTACAGCCCAGGTAGCTGTGCTCTGCCTGTATAGATCAAAGAATGATTCACCTAAGGTAAGCATTGCATCAGGAATTGTGGGCAGATTCATCCATATAATCACCTTTAGCCTTCTCCAGCATAACATTTCTCTGCAGTTTGATTAGCGGGACCTGATTGGCTGGAAGGAGGCTGTGTGGGGTCAAACACAGCATTGTGGTTGGATCCTGCAGTTTCAAGGGAAAACATAGTGCAGCCAGATACATTCTAATGTACGTGTTCGCCCTGCTGCGGTTGGACCAGGGGGCTGTGGCTTCGCCTCATATGTGGGGGCGGCCGCATAGGAGGCATTGTGCAGGCTCCTTCCAGCCAAGTGGGTCCCAGTGAACGGGAAACGCTTGGCTACTGTGTGTGGCCCCAGCCTAAAATGGTACAAACCATGCACATTACCTAGTATTCTTTATTAGTAGTTATTTGTATAGTGCACCAATATTCCACAGCACTTTACGTCTTTTATATAATGTCCTGCCTCAGGGTTCATTGTTTTTTTTTGTGGAAGCCAAGTAATCTACAAGCATGCATGTTGGTTGTGTAAGGAATGCATGCCACTTGGAGGGAACCAAGCAAACTCAGGTGCACATACAAACTGCACACAGATAGGGCCCTGTAATCAAACCCATGACCTCAATACTGTGAGATGGCAATGATAATCACTGTGTTGTATATGTACATTGGTACATACAGGGATGGATTTAGGGGTGAAGGCACCCCTAAGGCACAACAATAATGTTTTTTTTTTTAATTATATGCTCTCATTTGATGATAGACAATTTAATAGAATAATAACTAACTGGCAGTATATAGTAAGCCCACTCTAAGCAAATGTTTCAAAAGCTAGTATTCTACCTTGTGATTGCCTCTGTGTTTGTGCATGCGTGAGAGGGAAAGAGATGTAGTTTCACTCGCTGCCAACAGACCTATATATAGATGATATAATAGCTAGGTATGGAAGCTCCTGAATCTTGGGTCACTCATCAAACACCCAGAACGATGGACTCTTCCAGAGGTCTTTGCGAGTTAGATGGGGGTTTGGGCCGCAACTGAATAGCCACTCCCATGCTTCACAATTGCAATATTGTATAGCAGTGATTGGGTTTACCTTGTTGCAAGTACCACGCCGCCATGTTGCTCACTTGATACACACTCACACCGCCGAAAGGGGGAGGGCTAAGCACAAAGAGTCACCAAAATCAGGTTTATATGTGTTATACTGCCACATACTAATAAATATGGTGCAGTGTTTAACACAAACACTTTCCAAAGCATCATTTCTATATTTATAGTATGCTTAAATCATATTTATATTTTTTTCCTCATGTGTGGGTTTATGCAGTGACAACCTGGATGCTGGCTATTCAAGGTCACTCCGCTAACCCAGTTCTAGTCACATGGAAAATTCAAAGGGAATTTGACGTCAAGCTCCGCATTTAGCAGATCCAGTCGAGCGTGTGTATAATGCATGGAGGTTTATCACAAATGTCCACCTGTGAGGCTGTCATTTCAGTCATCTTTATTCCGAACATGGTTCCCTCGCCTCTCTCCTCTCATTTATGTCACAGTGTTAGTTTATTATTGTACTTTGCTAGCGGAACAACTTGATTTGTTTCTCTGTGGTATGTTATAAATTGAACGTTGGCAGTAATAATTACCTTGTTTGTGACTCACAGGGTAAAGTGGACGAGGCATTGAAGGTATTTGAAGGTCTGGTGACTAAATATCCTCAGAGCCCAAGAGCCAGATACGGCAAAGCTCAGGTAGGTTGTTTTACTAACAAAGAGGTTTTTGAGAATTTTTATTTGGATAACTATTTTTTTCCAGGCATGTAAGTATCAGCCATATGCTCCAGTTAGCGGTGCGCGGTATTGTTTGGGTAAGTATTGTGGAAGATTATTGATCCAGAATATTGGGTCTGATTCAGAGATGTGTCCGCTATATATATTCGAATGCTGCAGACTGATGAATTCTGTGGGGTTTGATAAATCATTTATACTACAGCTTTAGTTTCCCGCCAAAAAAAACTAACAAAAAAAACAAAACACTTTTAAGATTTCTCTTTGTTTGGACCTTTTCTGACTGTGGGGCTAATTCGGCATGGATCGCTAATTTGAGAATTTACTAATTGAGTATTAATTGAATGACTGCGCATGCATTCCGATGGCATCGCACATGTGCTAGGGGAATTAGCCACAGAAAATGTGTTTGGATCGTAATCTCACAGTTTGACTGACAGGAAGCCGGCATTTAGGGGTGGAACCCTGCCGTTTTTCTGGGTGTGTTGGATAAAACGCAGGCGTGGCTAGGGTTTTTTGAGGTGTGTCTGTGGCATCAGCGATGACCACTTTCACCCTGTCTCAGTCGCAGATTAGTGGAAGCCTCAGGCCTACTCACAATTGCACAGACGGTAAAATCCTGTTGATGACTTGGGTATTGGGTTTGGAAAAAATTGCGATTAGCGATCCATTCGCAATTCTTTTGCAGTTTTGCACAGGGCGGTTACTCTCTGTGTCTGGGCTGCGGCTTACGCTTCGCAGTCCACTACAAACCTCACATTAGAGGTCCATGCTGAATTTGCCCCATTGTTTGGAATAAAAATACTTTTGAAGATATTAGAGGTATTGTCACTGTGTAACGTGACAATGATTGAACTACTCTGATTTATACGATTCTGAAACTGAAACATTACTCCAAGCACAGATTGGTTTCACACTTTGCTATTTTAACAGGAAATCTAGTACTGTCCAATCCTCAATCATCTAAAGGTGTGCACACACGGTGCGATTTGGTCGCAAAGCGATTTTGGCTTTATATAGCTCAGCGACCATATTGTAGTGTCATCAGCAACAGCGACCCGTACAGGGCTGGTGCGGGAGAACTCTACTAATGATTTATTGCCCTGTACACACTAAAAACATAGGCAATATGGTTGCTCAGTGACCATTTATACAGTGATACTGGCTAATGTCGCCCCTTGCCAGGCCAGCGCATGTGTGAACCAGCATTGCCAGGTCACATGTTCACTGGGAGTTTCTAGTTTCACTTTAAAAAAATAAATAAAACATAATGGGTAAAATATAATAGGATGAGAGAATCAGAAAGTGAGAGGTTTGGTAAGAAATCTCCAGGTTATTTTTTAAAGCGGCAATCATTTACACTGCAAAGTCAAACTGGTTTTGTTAACAACATCGGCAGTGCTGTGAAACAAACAATCTGCGGGTGAAACGCTGAACGATATAGTTTAATGACGTCACCCGGAGCCCCACCGAACATGAGGTCACTGATGATGTTGTCAGATTTAACTGCATGTTCAGACATTTGGGGTTATCATTACCGATCCATGGGAGCTTGCATAGTTAACGATATAGTGGATACACACTGAATGATATGCATGATGATATCGTTAACGATATTGCTATCTTTCTTATTCTTCATGGAAATGTGTAGCGTGTACCCAGCTTTAGTTACAATTGGTTGCAACAAAACTGCTTCACTCGACTGCACTGTTACATATGTGATCTGTGACACTTGTGTATCTGTGTGCGCCTGAGTCAGAATCTGAAGCACAAGCCTCTGATACAGAGTTAATTCTGCTTTTAATTCAATATACATCTAGCGCAAAATAAAACCCTCTCCACTGTGTGTCATTTGCCAGACAACATACTGTAGTAGTGTTCATTCTAGCACCCGCCATATTTGAAAACCCATGCAGTTCCTCTTCCCTGCCTGGGCTGTCGCTGTCTTCTTTAGTGCTTCTAGCACAGTGTGGTTTGTATATCAGCACTGATATGCAAACCAGACCTGTGCTAGAAACACCACAGCAGACAGCGACACCCCAGGCAGTGAGGAGGAACTACATGGGTTTTCAAAGACAGCGGGTGCTAGAATGAACACTACTGTAGGATCTATTCTAGAAGTGTTCTCCGATGATTCCGGTCACTGCACAATGGAGACCTTTCACCCGAATGTCTGCCTGACTGATCTTTATACACCAGAGATAACTATTAAGGTACCCCCAACTCTAGAAAATGAAATGGTCCTAGAACGTATTATCTTCCCATTCATTACTGAAATGACTAATGTGGACATTTATGTGAATATCAGTGGAGCTGCATTGCAGATTTCAGATGGATGTGGAATTATCTTTGTCCCCAATATGAACTTCTAAATGGCCAAAAGCAATCTTTATCCAGCTTTTTGTTTGCCCTTTCTCCTCTGTTGCAGTTCAGCATAACAATTGAATTGAGGGCTCTAGACACAGATCTCTTTGATGGGGAGGAGGGTTACGCTTCTGCAATAAATACACCACCGTCACCTGCTCCCCGGCACATAACAGCATGCAAGCTGTTAATAAGAGCTCAGGGATCATCTCTATTGATTTAGCAGAGCCATTTAATAGGAGTGAAGAGAAAGACATGGGTGGTAAAGAACTTATGTGCAAAGGAAATTAGAAGGATAAAGCGGCAGATGGAGATTTAGCATACGGAGGAAATACTTTCCTGCAAACAAGGGAAAAAGAAAACATTTGTGAAAAAAAAAATATTAGTAAGAGAAAAAGGGCTTATATTGTACATGTACGGACTGCACTAACCTGTGACACTTCAGGGGCGAAATACAGTAATATTAGATTTTTGGAAATGTGCGACTGACCGAAATCGCACGTTTTCGAAAAAAATCGCACATGTAGTAATGTTTTGACCTGTCATGACCAAAAATCGCAAAATAAATAGACCAGGTCCAGCCTGGTGAGTTTGACAGAATCATGAACAGATCAGTGAGATCTGTGCATGGTTCTGTCAAAAAAAGTGTGTTCAAGTTCAAATTAAAAAAAAAAACAGATTGGGTTCCCCCGAGCATAACCAGCCCCGGGCTCTTTGAGCCGGGCCTGGTTCCCCTAATACAGGGGGGAAGGGATAGTGGAGATCCCCCCATATTTAAGAAACCAAAATACGAGGGACAAAAAGACTGGGGTTCCCCTGTATTTCAGGGCAAAAGAACCAATAAAGGAGTTCTGAAACGTTGATATTAGTTTACGCTCCTGTGTTTTATTTACATGACTCCAGCGTTACCACCCATTATTATTATTATTATAATTTTATTTATAAGGCGCCACAAGTGTTTCGCAGCGCCGTACAAAGGAACAATACAGGGAGACAAAGCTTGGCATAACATTGAATACATAACAAAAATACAGTACAAATAAATAGCGCCACAGATCAATACACATTACAGCTTAAATGTAAGTAGTGAGGACTCAATCAACATACAACTAGAGGCTTGAGGCCAATGATAGAGATGAGTATGCGGACGAAGATGGTCACTGAGTGTTGCAGTATAGGAGAGCTGTGAGTGAAATGTGAAGAGAAGTGGGCTTTGACAACAGGAGGGAAGAGGGCCCTACTCGGAGGAGCTTACAATCTAGTAGGAAGGGGAGACAGACAGATTACAAGAGGTGCAAGCGAGTGGGTGGTGGTTAGATAGCAGGATGTAAACAGGCAAGGGGTCGGAGAACCAGCTAGTTTATGCAGTGGAAGGGTACGCTTTGATGAATAGGTGAGTTTTCACTGCCCGTTTGAAGCTTTGCAAGGTCGGGGAGAGTCTAATGGAGCGAGGGAGTGCGTTCCACTGATGGGGTGCAGCACGGGCAAAGTCCTGTACTCTAGCATGGGAAGCAGTGATCAGGGTGGAGGAGAGACGACAGTCGTCAGCCGACTGTAGAGGGCGGGAGGGTGTATGAATGGAGATGAGGTTAAAGATATATGATGCAATGGAATTAGAGATGGCCCTGTATGTGAGTGTGAGGTGTTTGAAGAGGATTCTGTAGGGGAATGAGAGCCAGTGCAGAATTTGTTGAAGGGGAGTGGCAGAATTAGAATATATGCATGTACGAACCAGCCTAGGTTTATTAGGGAGGGCACCAGGAGCGAAAATTCGATTGCTGTTTGTGCGAATTTGCAATCCTATCGATTATTGAACAACTGTGCATGTGTAAGGATCCAGGCCAAACAGCATATAAACAAAAGCGTGCCCAGATTTTTTAAAGAAGGGTGTGTAATGTCAGCGCTGGCCTGTCTCTGACTCAGAGTTGTGGAAGGGTCAGGGTTACGTACACTTGCGCAGACTGGAAAAATCATTAGACAGTGTGCGAGTTACATATGGATTTGTAGATGGAATGTGATACATTAGCAAGTCACTCGCAGATTTGCAAAGGGCCTTTTTTTTACAGTGTCTGGGCGGTGGCTATCTACTCTAAGTCCTCCACAATTGTGCAGATCAGGTCTAAATTAGGCCCAATATTTGGTGTGACCACCATTTGTCTTCAAAACATCAATTCTTCTAGGTACACAAAGTCAGAGATTTTGTAGGATTATAGCCAGGTGTATGATTAACCAATCATGCTAAACAGGTGATAATGATCCTCATTTTCATTTGTAGGTTGAAACACAGTCATTAACTGAAACAGAAACAGCTGTGTAGGATGCTTAAAATTGGGTTAGGAACAGCCAAACTCTGCTATAAAGGTCAGGTTGTGGTGGACAGTTTCATGAGGACAGCAACAAGACACGGGGTACTTATACTGCATCAGCAAAGCTTTCAAAGCAGGCTGGTGTTTCAAGATGTGCTGTTCAAGCTCTTTTAAAGAAGTATAAAGTAATGGGCAACTTTGTGGACTGTAGATGTAGTGGTCAGCCAAGGAAAAGTTCTGCATTAGATGAAAGACACATCATGCTTACTTGCTTTGGAAATATCAAGGGATTCAGTTCTGAATCCCGGCGTTCAGAATCCCGACGCCGGAATCCCGACAGCCGAAATGCCGACAAGGGGGGGACGTGGATCGCCCCCCCTTGCAGGCTCGCTGCGCTCGCCACACAGCGGGCACTAATTTATTCTCCCTCCAGGGGTGTCGTGGACACCCACGGAGGGAGAATGTGTCGGGATTTCGGCGGTCGGGATTCTGAACGCCGGGATCCCGACCGCCGGGATTTTAACTGCATCCCATATCAAGATGTCCAGCAGTGCCATCAGCTCAGAACTGGCAGAAACCAGTGGGGCTCATGTACACCCATGTACTGTTCGAAGAAGTCTGCCTAGAAGTTATCTTTGTGGAAGAATTGCCGTACGTTCAATGTGGAACCAAGGCCAAGCAACTCAACTATGCATGAAAACAAAGGAACTGTGGTGCAGAAAAAGGAAAGGTGCTCTGGACCGATGAGTCAAAAATATTGAAATATTTGGCTGTAACAGAAGGCAGTTTGTTTGCTGAAGGGTTGGAGAGCAGTACAGTAATGGGTACTTGTGTAGTTTCACGGTGCCCGATATATCGGATGCGATATCGGCCGATATATCGGATGCGATATCGGTCGATATATCGATGCTATCCGAAGCTATGTTTGACCTGTTCATAACCCTACTATGCATGGAGTTGATTGTATATAGTGCTTCGGGCACGGTGGCTCGCTGCGCTTGCCACACTATATAAAATCAACTCCATGTGTAGTGGATAGTGGGGTTATGAACAGGTCAAAAATCGCTTCGGATCGCATCCGATATATCGGCCGATATCACATCCGATATACCGGGCGCCGTGAAACTACACAAGTACCCAGTAATGAGTGTCTGCAAGCCAGGTGGTGGTTACTTGCATGTTTGGGGCTGCCTTTCAACAAATGGAGTTGGGAATTTGGTGAAGATTAATGGTGTACTCAATGCAGGTTTTGTTTCTGTCATGCAGTACCATCAAGGAGGCATCTAATTGGCTCCAAATTTATTCTGCAGCAGGACAATGACCCCAAACATACCATACAGCCAATGTCATTAAGAAATATCTTCAAAGTAAAGACGTACAAGGAGTCCTGGAAGTGATGATATGGCTACCACAGAGCCCTGATCTTATTGAATCTGTCTGGAAATACATTTAGAGGCAGAAGGATCTGAACAAAAGATGTTGGAAAAAAACTCCCTGCCAAGTTCCTACAATAACTTTGTCCAAGTGTACCTAGAATAACTGATGCTTTGCAGCATGTATTCCATGCCCGCCTACAACTTTTGCACAGTACTGTACATATGTGTGTCTGTCTTCTGACAAGTAATGTCCTGGAGATCTAAGGAGTGAGTTACACTGGGGTCCACTCATTGTGGAGACTCGCTGCATGGCCATCATGCCATTGGGCTACAAGAAGACCCATATTTACCAACCTTGCAGCTTCTCGGAGAGGGCAGCCTGCTCGGGCATAGGCGTGAAGGCGGGTTGTGTGGTATCATGGTAGCAGTTATAATTTAAAGAGTTGACAGTGTCTAAATCTACATGGAAATGGTTGACACATGAAAAGGTCACTATTTTTGGGGTTTCAATTTGTAGATTTCAAAATGAGTGTACCGTTTCGCTTGCCATGTTTTGGGCTTATCCATTCCTAATTGGAGTACACGTGGATGGTAAACTATGAAAAAGTCCCTCAAAAAAGAAAATAATAAAAAAAACATGAATGTCGACAAATGCCATGTCGACCTTTTGTCTATGTCGATCTTGTACATGTCAACCTATTGACTCTCAACCAATAAACAATGTAACCACTTCATCATGGCTCCGCCCTCCTCTATACAGTGCTGAGATAACAGGCATTGTATAGCAGGAGGCATGGCTATGAATCATGTCATGTTGCACGGAGGGATTACATGCTTGTAGCCAAGAGGGATTACATGCTCATTGCCATAGGGCAGTGTTTCACAAACATTCTTGACCATGGTACACTAGAATATCAGTATTTTTTCAAGGCGCACAGTCAAAAAGTTTGTTATGGATAAGTAAAAAAAATAAAGTAAATTGTGCTAAACGGTCACCCTCAGGTTCAGTTATGTGGTGGGGAACATAGCTGTGGTTCTAATTGTCCATACATTTTATGATTGGCTGCCTCCAGCACTGGTTTGCCTATAACTTTGAGCATAAATAATTTGTTTTAGTAGTGGACCCCAACCCGAAACACACTTGCAAACAGCTCGAGGCACCCCAGGGTGCATAGGCACCCAGTTTGTGAACCATTGCCATAGGGGGTTCCATGCTCGTTGCCCGGGGATTACATGTTTGTTGCCATAGGGGGTTCCATGCTCGTTGCCAGGGGTTCCATGCTCATTCCCCAGGGGGATTACATGCTTGTTGCCAAGAGGATTACATGCTCATTGCCCAGGGGGAGTTAAGTGCTCCTTGCCCAAGGTGAAATAAATTCTCATTGCCCAGGGGGAGGTAATGCTTGTTGCGGGGCAATCGGCGCCGCAGAGTCTCTGACAGCATCATTAGAGACTCTGCGTCCCTCCAAAGATGGCCACCGCCACAAAGGAGTACTTTTAGCATGTCTTCCCTGTGGCGGTGGCCATTTTTGGAGGGGCGCGGGGGTCTCTGTAATGCACCCCCCCCCCCCCCCCCCCCGTTAACAGTGTCAAAAAAATATTGTGGTATTGTGGTTAGCAGGATGTACCCGGATGGTGTATATTGGACCCTTTTGTTCGGTCTCCAGCGTACCCAGAGATGTACAGTAGCTCAAAAAAGCGTGCCACAAAGTTCAATTCAAGAGAGAAAACTCAAATTAAAATAATGGAGTTTATTAAAGTACATATAAACTAAATAAATAATAGATTACATGATGTACTGATAAAGTGCTGGTGCTGAAGTAGAGGACTCTCTATATATTGTATATTAGCATTAAAAATGTTTCACCTAGGTTAGAACATACTATTAGATGGCGTATGTGGTGCATTTTTCTATTTATGCTTTTTACATACCTGCATTCCTACTTGATGTTATTTGCAGGCTGAGGATGATTTGGCTGAGAAACTACGGAGTAATGAAATTCTCTTGAGAGCTATAAGCTCTTATGAAGAAGTATCTGGATTACCCAATGTCCCGAAAGATCTAGCAAAACTGGCACTCAAGAGACGAGCCAACCGCCAGCAATTTCTAGGTGAGATGATTCTATAATGTCCTGATGCTCTTTGTTAAGCAAATAAAAAATTATACTTGTAGTAGTGATGTAAAATAAAATTGCATTTGCTTGACATAGTCCTGAAGTGCTGAAGAGGCTTTACAGAAATGTCATACTGTATAAAGTCAGTTCTTGTGGTGGAACAGGATGTTTTTGCTGAGGTGTGTCGTCCCCCCGTTATATTCGGTGAGCTTCGCATTGCTCCACTGTTTTGCAGGTTGAATTACGGATGGTTGGGTAAGGTCTGGGAACACTTGAGGCCAAATTGCTTCAGCGGAACATTAACATTTACACTGTAGGACGAGGCGAGTATTTCACAGAACATTTTTTCACTCCCCTCTTGCACTGAAATGGATTTTTTACATGTTCAGCTGAAGACTTGATGCATTCTGACACATGAACCATTGTACCATTTGTGGGTTCAAACGATTGTCTTGCATGATCATAATCTGATGTGACTGGGCAGAACAAAGAACAATGACCCTCATTTGCATGGGATGCATTCTTGCACTTGGAAGTCTAGACATGCATGTTTTGTATTGTTACTCGTTTTTTTGGCTTGTCACCTGATTTATCAGTGCAGTTTGCCCAGCCACGTACATCTCCAAATGACCAGACACCACCATAGCATGGATCCCTGATTTATCCATTAGAAGATACAATATAGTAATATTCTAGATTTTGGACAGCTTTGGGCTCATGTTGGGTTGTTTAGGACAGGGATGGGGAACCTTTGGCCCTACAGCTGTTGTTGAACTACACATCCCAGCATGCCCTACTACAGTTATGCTATTTGTCCATGCTAAAACTGTTGCAGGGAATGCTGGGATGCGTAGTTTAACAACAGCTAGAGAGCTAGAGGGCTTAAGGTTCCCCATTCCTGCTTTAGGGCAAAGTACATTTTTATTGTGCATGCCTACAAAAGAAAACCGGACGGGGATTGCATACATCCCTTCTGCCCGGGAAGGTCCAGGGTGGCTTGCGGGGTATCGGCTGGAGACATCGCAGCAGTGTATGGCTACCTTAAGTCTCTACCCATACTTGCCTACTTTTGAAAACTAGTTTCATGGAGATTATAGTTGGTAATAGAGTTTTGCGAAGCAGCCCATTGAGCGGACGTGTCATGCTCCACCCAAAGGGTGTGTCTAGTTCCATATATGGAGAGATTGTGAAAAGAGATTGTGACCGTGGCACCTAAAAGCGTGGATGTGTAATTTAAAATTACTTCTATACAAATGTAGATGAGCCCAAAGCAGTTAGTAAGAGCTATTATACTTGGTAAAGTGCTTGGAAATGGTGCTGATGATTCAAGGTAAATGTATCTATCTCTCATTTTCTTTCTCCTCAAAAATTTAACAGTGTAATGTGGGCTAGGTGACATTAGGGAGATTGCTAGACTCATGAGGGAGATAGGGAGATTGCTGCTATATTAGGGAGTCTCCTGCAGAATGCAGGAGGGGAGGTAACTATGATGTAGCAGTGTAATGTGGGCTTGGTGAAATGAGGGAGATTGCTAGACTAATGAGGGAGATTGCTGTTATTTCAGGGAGTCTCCTGCAGAATGCAGGAGGGGGGAGGTAACTATGTATTTACCAGAGAAATAAAAACTCAATTTTCTTTGTTCCTAACTACAGTATATTCACAAATAATTTCAATCACATTGTGTATGATGGCTTTTATCTGTACATACACTTAAAATCACATCAGGCTGCTCAGAGCTCACTGGTGCAGCATTCAGAATTAAAACTCATTTGTTAGGATGCTGAGAAGCTCTGACCTCTGTAATTACCAAGTGACATAGACTAGAATAAAGGTGTTTATACAGTGCTGTATTAAGCTGACATGACGAGCGGCACGACTTGATTACTCAGCGGACTGAGCGTTCCTTCCCTGGATACATTAATAACACAAAACTGTAATGAAAATGACAAACTCACCGGAACAAAACATTTCCATTATCACCTGTAGGCGCTCTCATTTATGCAGCTAGCGAACCTTTCACCAGTGAGAGGCAGAACAATGAAATCATTTCTGTGCCCCAGTGAAACAGAATCGGATGGTCCATGTGTTTTTATCCTTTAACCATCTGCTTTACAGCATTCCATCGCCTGTAAATATATGATTACAGATGGAGCAGCTCTCATTAGAGATAGAATCGCCGCTGTGAGCCACCCGCCAGAAGGGGGCACGCACGCGAAACTCGTGCGCCCTGTTTTGACGGAGCCCCTGACTTGTTCCCTGCTGCTCCCGTCTCCCCTGTAGCCCCCCGCAGCCCCCACTCGCCCTGCCCATCTCCCTGAAGTGGAGACGACCAGTGAATCCTCTCTCCGCCGCCGTGCTGACGGGAACGCAAGCGTGTGAGAAGCTTGCGTGTCACAGTCAGATGGAGCACCATATACGAGGTTTATGGCATAACCGTGGGCAACATTATCAGCCTACAAATGTCAAGACAACCTTATTGGGTAGGTCCCCCATATCATAAGGGTTCACCTCTGGGGCGCAGGGCACCCCCAAACCGCTGCATTCAAACCACACTTTGCTACTTCACTGCTATCCTCCGTTAGTGTGGTGCCCTGTGGTGGTATGGATGAGCGTGCCTACATCTGTAGGTGCTGATTACTTAGTGCTTTATTCTGGTTGACACGCAGTGCTGTGAAGTTCGCGCTGCTTGCATTGCCGCCCACCTCCCTTCGCAGGGCGAATTCGCCCGCACGGCTGTGAATGGATGTTTTGCATAAAAAAAAATCCATTCACAGCCTATGGGGCGACACCCACATCATTCAATGGTCGCCCACCATCGAATGATGTGGAGAGTAAACGCAAAACTAAAACACTCTCAGGTGTCTTAGTTTTGCATGTCAGCTGCCCGCCCCCGGCACCCGCATCATCGGAGCATTAGCATGAGAACGCTCAGCATTTTCATGGGAACGCCCATGAAATGCTAGGCGTTCCCATGGTTGAAACTCCCGGCCCGCCGGTCCACGCCTCCCATCCGCACTGTTGTGTGCAAGCGCCTGGCAAACACTCTGTTCGCCATGGCCGCTCGCACACAGTGCATGCACATATGCAGAAATGCGCATACTAAAAACAAAAATATTGCACTCCCGTGCGAATTCACATGGGAGCTCATGGACCAGAATAAGATCCCTTATCTCTTTCGATGCATTGATAAATACCCACTTTAGGTTTTTTTTGTAATACACATCCTACATTCCATGTGGGAATGGAACCCATGACCTCAGCGCTGTGAGGCAGTAATGCTAACCATTACACCATCCATACTGCCCATTTCTGTATGAGTATATTTTGTCTAGCATTGTAAGTGTCCGTGTTGTTTATTTATAGTGGAGATACACATTTTGTGGACAGAAATGATATTTATGTGAATGTGTCTCACATTTCAGGAATTCCACTAAGACCTAGGGCGGGATGCACTAAAGTGAAAATGCGGTAAAAACCCTGTTTTGGGTGTTTTGAATGCACTAAAACCCGGACACCAGGGTACCGCTTTGGGAGGGTATCTCCAGTAAAAGCTGGCGATACTCTATAGAAACCTATGGACTTCCCTTCGCAGTGCTGTGTGAGGGATCCATCACAGATCCCTCCCAGCGTGCCCCGTGTCTGGTGCCCTCACTACTGCGCATGTGCAGGGGTACTCGCGGTTCTCAGCCGCATCGCAATGGACAGGTCTTATCGCTAAAGCTGTCCTTTACGTTAATAATCGCATATGTTAGTGCATATGCGATTTTTATGGATGTGGTAGCAGGCGGATGTTAGTGTATTCCTCTCCATGCTGAGTAATGATACATAAATACAAACAAGAGAAAGAAAAGGGTTGGTCTTATTGTGGCGCACAAAATGACAATTATTGTTCTGCTTCATTTGGATAAATTAATGACAAAACCAGCAAAATGTTTAGAAACATGGACACAAAACACTACTGGAAAGCTATGGGGTCGATCCGAAGGGTGCCAGTTCCCGTTCGGGTGCCGTTTTAATGCTGAAAACAGCACCCGAATTAACCCTAACTTGAACCCTTCGCAGGGCCGAATTGACTGAAATTTGCTCGCACCCCTATGGCGGTGCGAGAACTTTTCAGCGAATTCGTCCCGCCGTAAAGTGCGCCCAGTGTCGTGACAATTCGCAAACACCGGGCGCATCCGCACCCTTCGGGTGTAATAGGATCAACCCCTATGTCTGCTGTCAGCAACACTGCTTTCATTCACTTTACTGTATTTATACAGATCAACTCCATTTACTTTGTTATAATAAAATGTAAGAACTGGCTATTTACGGGTAAGCTTTATATTTTCTTTTGATTCATCCTTATGTCAAGGCCGCATGCAGGGGTCTCTGCTCACTCTCCAGAAACTAGTCCAACTTTACCCTGAGGACATCTCGCTGAAGAACGATCTTGGTGTGGGCTACCTTCTGATCGGAGATAATAAGAAAGCCAAGCAAGTATACGAGGAGGTAAGGCAATGTTTTTTTTTTTAATACACAATACAACACTACATAAGGCCCATACACATTTTGAAAACAGTTCAGTTCTGTCGTTTGAGCTGCTCTCAGTTTAAAAACCACTAAGTGTGTATGGCCGGGCGGTGAGCGCTGATGCGCACTCCTGCATCATCACTGGAGGCTACCGTTCGCCTGCTGGATTTACCATAAGACCGAACGGCTTTCCATAGTGTCCTGCTGTGGATAGCGGTTCACACCACCACCCCCCTCCTGTGAAAATCACTGGCCATACACCTTTAAGCCTCACCGGCATTCTTTAGGAGCCCAGCTGTATGTCAATGTACATGTACTACAAGAATAGACTACAAGAACAATTGTTGCCAGTAGAATTTGACAGCAGAAAGAACCATTTGGCTCATCTAGTCTGCCCCCTTTTTATCCATATAGTTACCTCAAACCCTATTCTTATGTCTATCCCATGCATGTTTAAATTGTTCTAATGTCATAGTCTCTGATGGGAGGCTATTTCACTTGTCTACCACCTTTCCTGAAAAAAGTAATTTTTCCTCAAGTTTCCCATGAACCTCCCCCAGTGTCAGTGCATGTCCTCATGTTCTAATACTTCTCTTTATTTGAAGAATGTTTGCCTCCTGGACCCCTTATATCCCTTGTTATATTTGAATGTTTCTGTTATGTCCATCCTTTCTCTTCTCTGCTCCAAACTATACATATTGAGATTGTTTTAGTCTTTCTGGGTTAGATTTGTAATGTAGGCCATGCACCATTTTAGTTGCCCTTCTTTGTACAATCTGTAATGTATCCTTCTGGAGATATGGCCTCCAGAGCGGGACACAGTACTCTACGTGAGGTCGTACCAATGACCTATACAGCGGCATTGGGGCAGATGTATCAAAATCCATTCAATGTTTTCTAATTACCAAGGTCCCGCTTCTCCTGCATAACGTGGAGAAGCGGGCATCCTTTTCACCCTAATATATTATCACCCCAGCCGCCGATAAGTAGAGCCTTTATGTCCTACATCCACTGCTCTCCTTATTGCCCCCTCTCTGTGCTGTGCATGCACATTAACCCCCCCCCCCCCCTTCCGGCTCTCTGGGCGAGATGTCGCAATTATCATGAGATTACAGGCGTATCCTGGAGCCAGCAGCAGGGCTAGCATTGTCTCTACAATGGGAATAGGATAACACTAGCCCTGGGCTGGCAAAGTGTCTAGGGCTGCTTTACGTGCGCTGTATGCCTAGCAGGCTGCTTATACAAGGCCCATGACGCTGATTACTGGGGGGTTAAGGGGACAGCCACGGCAAGCGTTAATCAGTGGGAGTCCTTAGCGCACATTAGGTGCACTGGTAATACATTTTAAAAACCGTTATCCCCCCGTTAACTAGCACTAAACGCTAGTACATATATCTGCCCCATTATTACAGTACTTCTTTCTTTCTGCTGATGATTCCTTTCCCTATGCAACCAAGCATCTGACGCCTTCCTCATTGCTTTGTTACATTGCTTACCTGCCTTTAGGTCACCTGAAATAGTGACACCTAGATCCCCCTCCACCCCAGTAGCTTCCAATATAGTCCCATTAACACTATATTTAGCCTTCCGATTTTTTAAACCCAAGTTTATGATTTTACATTTTTTTTAGAAGAAAACTGTAACTGCCCTGCTCTTGCCCATTCATGCAAGTTGCATACGTTTGTGTAATCTGCAAAAAGGCATACTTTTCCTTCAATACCATTACCAATGTCACCAATAAAGATATAAAGAGCACTGGTCCACGTACAGATCCCTAGGGAAGGTTGTCGTACCCCCCCCCCTCCATGCTGGAACATACAATGACCCCATTACTTGAGTGGTGCGGGCGGAGCAGGGAGGGAGGGAGGGTTGGAGTCAGGGGCAAATTGAGATGGCAAACCCTTAAAATATCTGGGAGCGGTCCGAATAGAAGCCGCGTTTGTTGAGGGGTGGGGTTTGAAGCCGCCACTGGTGATTAGTGTTGCAACCTCACCGCTCTGAGTCCATGGAACAATTATAACCATTGCCTTATAGATTTTGATTTTGTATGTTATCCCCTTTTCCCTGGGTTTTTCCCAGTTCCATCTCACACTCAAAAGACATACAGTACAAATAGTTTAACTGGCTTGTGGCAAGAAATGAACCTACTGGTCCAGTATATTTACCATGTGGCGCAGCTGATTGGCTGCCTGGGTGCTGCACAGCTCGGTAATTATATGTTCCCCATGTCTGTGTCCCTCATTAGAGTACATCTAGTATATATATCAGTACTGTTACTGGCTGTGCAATCATCATGTGGCGCCGCTGAATGGCTGCCTGGGTACTGCACAGCTCGGTAAATATGTTCCCAATGTTCGTGTTCCTTATTAGAATGCGTCTTGTGCATATCTGTACGTGTGATGTATATCTGTACTGCCATTGTTGCCTGTTCCTTGTACTGATAACCCTTTCTATTGCAGTATGTGCATTGTTATTTTTAATGTGTGTAAAGCGCCTTGAGACCTATTGGAGAAAGTGCGCTATATAAATAAAACTTACTTAGGTACTCTTTACCTAGCACGGCGGCCACGATTTTGATCGTGGGCATCGCAGGTAAAAAAATTGTGGGCATCGCGGCCATTGAATGCACTAAAAATCGGGTGCGACGCGATGCCCGCGATTTCCTATAGGGAACAATGTTAAATTTCTCAATTGACCCGATTTTACTGTTCAATGCCTCAATTGACACGATTTTTCCATAGGAAACAATGTTAATTGGCCCACAGAGGCCAAATAGCCACCCTGAAGTGTGAAATGGCCCCACAATTGGTAACGCCACCCCACGATCAACGTCAACCCGAAGCGTGGCGAGCGCAGCGAGCCCGCGAGGGGCGGCGGTACGCGTCCTACGACCTTTTCATACCCCCACTATCCACGTCGGCGTGGAGTTGAGAATAGAATAGTGTGGCGAGCGTAGCGAGCCACCGAGCCCGAAGCGTGGCGAGCGCAGCGAGCCCCGCGAGGGGACGCGGATACCTTCACAGGTAAACGCGTCCCTTCGCGGGCTTCACAGGTATTCGCATCTCCTCCCGGGGCTCTCTGCGCTCGCCGACGTGGATAGTGGGGGTATGAAAAGGTCGTAGGACGCGTACCGCCGCCCCTCGCGGGCTCGCCACACTTCGGGTTCACGTTGATCGTGGGGTGACGTTAACAATTGTGGGGGCCATTTCACACTTCAGGGTGGGCATTTGGCCTCTGTGGGCCATTTAACATTGTTTCCTATGGAAAAATCGTGTCAATTGAGGCATTGAACAGTAAAATCGGGTCAATTGAGAAATTTAACATTGTTCCCTATGGGAAATCGCGGCCATCGCGTCGGTCGCGTCGCACCCGATTTTTTAGTGCATTTAATGCCCGCGATGACCACGATGGGCGCCGTGCTAGGTAAAGAGTACCCTTACTTACTTACTGTCGACGGACGGGATGTTGTAACATCCGCAGCCCTGTTTCGCCCCCCTTCGCCGGCCACCGCATTATTAATAACGGCATATGCTCTACCATATGCAGTTATTAACGCAAGGGACAGCTCTTGCGATAAGAGCTGTCCGTTGCGATGCGGTGCCGGCACTGGACTTCCGGGTCTGTGACCCGAGAGTCCATCTGCGCACGCGCAGAGTGACGCGCCGGCTGCAGGGCATGCTGGGAGGGATCCGTGACGGATTCCTCAAACAGCGCTGCGGTAAGTAGCCAATAGGCTTCTGCAGGGAATAGCCAGCTTTTGCTGGCGATTCCCTTCGCAGCGCTGCCACTGCGGAGGGGCCATACAGCATACAGAAATGCGGTAAAAACCCGATAACGGGGTTTTTACTGCATTTCTGCTTTAGAGAATCTCCCCCATTGTGAGATGGGTTTAAAATGGAAAGATAATGTAATGCTAAACATTTCTTGTTAACCATTAATTCTTATTGCCTTTGACAAACCACAACCTATTCAATATGTGTCCGTCTATGGTTGGTGAGAACCAATCAATATATAACGAGTGATATAAATCATCTGTCATTTTCTTCATTGACGGTTTATTTTTCCTGTTTCTGACCAATTGCATTCATGCCTGATCAGTGTATTACTTTTGCTTTTTCCAGGTGTTATCACTAGATCCTAATAATGGTTTTGGGAAAGTACATTATGGTTTCATCCTGAAAGCAGAAAACCAGATAGCAGAAAGTATTCCTTACTTAAAGGTAAATGGCAATATTTCTGGTGTCTCTGCATATTCACATAGCATGTTGTACAGTATCATCTACAGTTTCCTATAAAGCGACATTTTGTGGATTAATGGGTGAATTCAATTGTACCTGATACATATTAGAGCAAAAACAAAGAGAAGGCTTTAGCTTAATACAATTCTCCTGAAATAAAATCCCATTTTCTGGTGAAAACACGCAGGATCCGGGATAAGTTCTTAGATGTTTGTGCTGTTGCAATCATTAACTTTCGTTTTGCCTGTCTTTGAGCGTGTGAAAAAATCCCTGATAGTAGCGGCAGAGCCGGCCTTAGGCATAGGCCAACTAGGCAATTGCCTAGGGCATTTGGAATGCCTGGGGGCAGCAGCAGCTTCTGCTGATTAAAATGATATGCAGCATGCCTATATTCTGTGTGTGAGTGAGGCTGTATCTGCATATGAAATAGTGTATTCATGGAAATCACTGTAACATAGCATTCTGTATGCAGGTACAGCCACAGTCGCTCACAGAATATAGGCATGCCACATATTATTTTAATCATTGGAAGCTCCTTGTGTGTGCTGGTCATAATAATGCAAATAAGACAAATTTTCAGCAAAAAAGGCACCCAACGTTAGCAGAACTGGCCAGGAGCTGCATGGCCTATTGAGGCAAGATGTATGAGGAAACATCTGTATCCAAGCAGAGGTCACAGTGTTAGCGGCTGTGCGAGTGCTGTCTGCGGGTGGGTTGGTTATGCAATAGTGTTCGGCATATGTGTAAGGGGCATTATGTGTGTCATGTATAAATGCGTTAATAATGTGCGACATTTGTAACAGGCATTATGTGTGTCGTGTATAAGGGCATTAATAATGTGCAGCATATGTGTAAGGGGCATTATGTGTGTCATTATGTGTATGAAGGGCATTAATAAAGTTTGGCATAATGTGTAAGGGCATTATTTTTATATGGACATTAATAATGTGTGTCATGTGTAAGGGGCATTACTGTGTGGTATTATCAGGGGTGCCGAGAGAAAGGGGTAGGGGGTACAAATTACCCAGGCCAAAGTCTGATGGAAGGGCCCAGTGGGGGCCTCGGGCCTCCTCCCCTAAGGGTATAATGTGAATAATGTGACGAGTAATGTATATAAGGTAAAGTGGTACTACTGTGTGATGTAACGTGAATAAGGGACACCATCGCATGATATAATGTGAATAAAGTTGCACTACTGTGTGGCATAATTTGAATTGGGGGTACTATTGTGTGGCCATGCCCCTTCCCAGCAAGAACACACCCCTGTTTGGGCTGCGCACCGAATGTGTGCACTGTTTCTATTTAAAATATTGTGGGTAGGAGCACTAAAATGATGACTGCTATGATGAGGATTGATGGTGCTGGGAAAGGGGAGCAGGGTCAGAGGTGGAACTAGTGGCGGTGCTAGGGGGCAACAGCCAAAATCTTGCCTAGGGCATCAGTTAGGCTAGGGCCGGCTCTGAGTAGCGGTTTTTGGGGACAATTGAATAATCCCTCAGGGATCAGTGAGCCGTTGTAATTTACCACAGTAAGGGCCAGATGTATCAAGCTTCAAAAAGTGATAAAATGGAGAGTGATAAACAGCCAGCCAATCAGCTCCTACCTGCCATGTTACAGACTGGGTTTTAAAAATGGCAGTTAGGAACTGATTTGCTGGTTATTTATCACTCCTCACTTTGAAGCTTGATACATCTGGCCCTTAAGTACATCCTAAGTTTGTCTCTTCCTTTCTAAAGATGATTAAATAAGGTATAGTTACCGAAATGACATATAAGTTGATTTGGGGTAAATTTACTAAGCCCCGTGTTTGCAATCTTGAAAATGTACTAAAGAATAAACAGGGAATTGTTATGTCAAAACACAGCTGTACGGAGTATACAACCAAATAAACTATCGGCCCCCTTCGGTCAAGGTGGATTTCACATAGACATTAATGGAACATGTAAATCTATCTAGATTCTGCAAACACATCCAGTAATTGAACAAACTCGGCGCAGAATGCACTTTTCAAATAGACGTCCCTCTCAGCAGTGTGTTTAAAAAACCTAAACAGAGATACAGTATGTGCAGATCCGTGTGAGACCCGTGCAGCACTTCTCTGTGTAAATGTGTTGAAATGGTTATAAAGTAGGACTAAAATCTGCATTATCCCCCCCCCTGGAGCTTGCTGTGCTGTGAAAAGGGCACAGCCTGAAGCTGATGGTGGAGCTTGCTGTGTATGGTGAATAGCCTGGAGCTGATGGTGGAGCTTGCTGTGTATGGTGAATAGCCTGGAGCTGATAATGGAGCTTGCTGTGTATGGTGAATAGCCTGGAGCTGATGGTGGAGCTTGCTGTGTATGGTGCACAGGATGGAGCTGATGGTGGAGCTTGCTGTGTATGGTGCACAGGAAGGATGGAGCTGATGGCAGAAGATGGTATAGCCAGCCTGGGGAACCTTTTTGTTTGCGCAATCCAATTCCAGGAGTGATGGTCGGTCTGCAACCTCACCGATAGATGATAGGACAGGATCAGAAAGTTCAGCAGGTGGTCGAATGGCAGCTTGTAACAATTGGCAGTGTGACTATTTCTCTGAAGGATGGTCCAAACGCACCAACGCGTTTTGCTGTGCTGACTCACAGCTCTATCGTTGAGGTTGCAGACCGACCATCACTCCTGGAATTGGATTGTGCAAACAAAAAGTTTCCCCGGGCTGGCTATACCATCTTCTGCCAACGGGCCATCAACCAAGCATCCACAGGTTACTTACAATATATGGACGGACTCCCTCCAAGTTCCATTGGACATTTATTTCCAAGATCAGAGCAGGTTTCATCGATTCATCAGTGGTGACTATATATGCCAGAGGTCCTATCAATTCTACTGTTATTTTAATATTGTATTTTCATGTATTTGTTATATTACATTTTTATGATTAGATTGATGCATACACTGTCAGTAATTATTGTGTGAAAGCGCTGCTTAATCTTGTTGTTTTTGTTTTTCTATAATTCGGGGGAATTGACCACCCCCATAAGCAGCTGCTTGTTAAGGCAACAACTCATATAAAAGCGCTCTAAACGTTAACCCAGGTTAATATTGTGTATGGCACACAGCCTGGTGCTGATTGTGGGGCTCACTGTCTATGGGCACAGCCTGAAGCCTATGGTTAGAGTGTGTATGGCACATATTATAGAGCTGATGGTGAAGCTTGTGGATTACCATAGCCTGGAGCTTATAGTGGAGCTGATGGTGGACTGTGTATGGTGCACAGCCTGAAGCTGATGGTGTACCCTGCCGTGTATGGCTCACTGCCTGGAACTGATAGCAAGACAGCAGGAAATCATGCACTCACAGGAAACATAACTGGAACAGATTCACAGGTACACTGCAGGGAGCCAGGAAGCAGGTCTCCGGAGAGAAGCAATTCTGACAATAAGTTCACCCAACAGGTTTAATTAGGGATGTCCTTGTCCGTGATAGGCTGAGAGCATCCTGTGTGCAGGCAGTGGAGCCCTGGTTCTTAGTTAGTCAGGTGATATCAGCCAAGATGCAGTGCTTATACTCTGATATTGCAGAAGATGACCCTGGGATGGACGCCAACCATCTAGCTGGTTGCAAGTGATGAAGCTCTAGGATGTGTCCAGCAGCCAGGAGGTGCACCAGTGGCCATGTGACCACCTCTTCTTCCTATAACAGCAACAAATCCTTGTTTGTCCAATATTATACAGAACCAATTTGTCAGTCCTCTTGTCCACCCCGAGCTGTAAGATCATAAAAGTTCTGGTTGCAATACAGGTTGGCAGCTTAGATGTGCACCAACACGTATTGAATAATAGTATATAAATATCATTATTTTGTATACATTATTTTGTCTATATACAGAAAATGGTATTGAGGCTGTTTAATAATAGGAAAATGTTATAAAAAGAAAACAAATTGCTTTCATTTGCAATGTCTGCAGAACTACACAATCTTACGGGTTAGAGCAGATGTTGTAATTCGTCAAAACGGCACAGAAAATATACGTGATTCTATTTACTAATAAGCCAGCTCCATATGTCGCACAAACCCCGGCGATTCCTTATATTGTGGATCATTCATTCATTGGTTAAATGTTCTGTAGAGTTTTGCAACATACAAAACGGTTTCATTTTGTATTCTAGGAGGGGCTGCTGTCAGGTGAGCCTGGCACCGACGACGGTCGCTTTTACTTTCACTTGGGGGATGCCTTGCAGAGGGTTGGAGACAAAGAGGTATGATTAATTCAGATGTGAATGCAAGAAGCAGCTATTGGCAATATTAATCTGTCTGTAGTCATTAATCCGGTGCCAGCTGCTTAACATATTCCACAGCAGAGAGTGTAAAAGAACCAATTAAGACACAATATGTGGAGTACGGCTGTAAGCACCTGGTGAAAGCTGGCCACCAAACTGATTCACGCCAGCAGAGGTGACGCTTTAGCTTAAATCCTCAGGCCAGCACTTCAGATGATCAAAGGATGCGCTTGATTCAGGCCTGCTCTCTAGGCTACGCGTACACATGCGCTCACATGCGTCAGCACAGAAGAAAAATCATTCGATGGTTACTCAGCATGGGGAAGATTCTCTAAACTAAAAATGCGGTAAAAACCCTGTTATCAGGGTTTTACCACATTTTGGGATGCTCTAAGCATCCCACGCTGGGTTACCGCGACGGGGGGCATCGCCAGAAAAATCTGGCGATGCCCCATAGAAGCCTATGGGCTTCTAACACGACCCACCGCCGCCCTGCACCGACCCCCGCCGCCCCGCACCGACCCCCCGGACCTGTGACCTCCTCCTCATTCCTCTTCTGGGTGCAGGGAGGAGGAGAGCCCGGCGCAGCAGCGCCGGGTAAGGGAGGGAGGGGGGAGCCACCGGGACCTGCTGACTCTCACTGCAAAGGACAGCTCTTAACGCAAGAGCTGTCCTTTGCCATAATTATCGCATATGTTAGAGCATATGCGATAATTATGTAGGCGGGGGCGGAGCTGGGCTGCGGATGTTAGAACATCCCACCCCATGTGAGGTTGTCCGCCCACCCCAAGCAGGCATGTCTGCGTTCGCTGGGATCCATCTAGCGTTTCCATGGGTGTGTCCACCGTTTTTGTGGGCACACTCATGAAATGCTGGACGGACCCCAGCGAATGCTCCCTGGCTGTCACTCAGGCTGCGAGCGCAATCGCAGCTGGGGCCTGCACATGCGCATTGGCGACAATACGCATGTGAAGCCCAAAAACATCAGGACGGGCGAATTCGGATCTGTACAAACAGGTCAGAATAGTCCCCACACTTTGGGGGTTCTTCTGGGTGATTCGCAAGGCTGCGAATTGTGGTCGACGATCATCGAAAGATTGTGAAGGCGCACGCATATCAAAGTGACTTTCAAGTCACTTACATATGCTTGTACGCTGGAAAGGAAATGGGCGGGCAGCTGACATCCGGTGATGGCAGCTGCCCGCCCCCTGCACCCACGTCATGGCCTCATTAGCATGACAATGCCCATGAAATGCTGGGCATTCCCATATGCTAATGGGGCCACCCCACACCCCTCTCCGCCCCCCGCCCGCTGTCCTGGGTGCGTACACCTGGCGAGCAGTCTGTTCACCGTTTGTGCTCGTACCCTGTGTATGCACATGCGCAGAAATGCAAATGCGAAGAACAAAAACTTTGGTCCCCGTGTGAACGCAGCCCTGCTGCGAACAGACCACAAAAAGGTCCTTTATTTGTGTGTGTTATATAAACAGAGTTGCATAAGGTATTTTGGCTAGGCGTATGTTTTTAGGGTGGCGGATGATAGATCGACAGTCAATACTTTGACATGTACCAAAGGTCGACCAGATCCAAAAGGTTAATATATAAAGGTAGATAGTTCATAAAGTCAACAAGTTAAAAAAAATCAACATAACCATAGCCGAAACATATGGTGGACGTATTTTTTGTGACCTAACTTACTATCCATGTAACCGTCTATTACCTGTAGTAACCTTGTGGTAAGTGTAGCGCGCCACCTTTCCTGAGGCCAGGCCACATGTACATGATTCTACTCATTTGGATCACATAGAGGTTAAACATACAAAATTACACCCCAAAAACTTCTGTATCAATCATGTTTATGTCGACCTTTTGCACCTTCTACCCCTTTTATGAAAACCTTATTTGACTGTCGACGTATGTAAATTCAAATCTGCATACAGAACTTAATTCTACATTTTTAAATGTGTGTTTTTGTGAAGATGTGAAAATACTGTCATTTATAGTTACCTATAGTATTGTATAGAACAGGGACCTGGAAAACATGAACTGTTGGTAGATCTTGAGGACTGCTTTGTCCACCCCTGGTATAGAATTTATCAATGTATAAATGTAAATTTAAGTTCATTGTTTTACATGCTGCACTGATCTATCTAAGTAAGTTTACTTGTAGAATAACTATAATCTAATTTAAAGTGGACTCGTCACCTGGTCACCCAATTTATTTTATTTTGCTTTACTATAAATTGTATTGTAGTCAGCAATATCTTGCTCAAACCCCCTTTTTTATGCTATGCTGTCTAAAGGCCTGTCTTTATTCCAGACTGTCTAGTGTTGCACAGGCTAGGAGAAGATGTGCAATATTCACTATATCAGGGGTTCCCAAACTTAGTGGAATCACGGCACCCCAGAGTAACAGAAAGTTTTTCATTAAGAAAGTCGGAAAAAAATATTAAGTTAATAAAATTGTGTTTATAGTTCATCCTCAGGGTCAATTATGTGGTAATTAACAGGATTCACCTCTGTTTGTCCACAATTTGGCTATTACTTTGGCCATAAACAACTTAATTTTGATCATGGACCACCAATCCAGGGCACCCCTGCAAGTCCCCCAAGACACTCCGGTGTGCCACGGCACACAGTTTGGGAACCACTGCACTAAATGCTAGCCATTATACTATGTTATAAATCCAACAAACAACACCATAGGATCTGGTGACAGGTTGTCTTCAAGCAACTTGGCCTTTGCAGTTCCGTAGGAAAAGTCGAGAAGTTGGAACCACCATGTAGAGAAGAAGGCTGTAGTTAGCCTTAGATGCCAGTTAGAAATAGATACAAGTATGACAATTAGGTTATATAGTACATAGGCTTTCTAGTAACTCTACCAGTTCCACAACACAAGGGCATGAACAGAGATTGATGTGTGGACTAGAGATATCAATACTGGGACATTTTTTCAAAGCCAGGATTGAAAAATACTGAAACCTGGGATTCCTGGGATTGGTCTCCGAATTAAAAAAAAATAACGTCCCTGTCCACACCCAAAGCAGCTGCGCTGCACATATACTTACAAGTGCAGTGGCAGGCAGGCAGCCGGGTGCAGGGGGTGATGCTGGAAGTGGGCGGGCGGCAGTGCAGCGGTCAGTGCAGGGGTCGGGAGCACTGCCTAGATTTAGACTCTCCCTGAAATCCTGGAATTAGAAACTCCAATCCCGGGTTTGAAATCCCGGCAAATTTGAGGGCCAAATCCTGGGATTCTGCTGATCCCGATCCTGAGATTGGCCGACCTTGTGTGGACTCATGTAATTGTAGTTAAGTTCATTTTAAATTAGCAGCATTCATCCACAGGGTTCCTCGTAAAAGTTTTGTGTTTAAGTATTCTATTCCACGATGGAATTGAAGTGAGACCTGCCTCATGATATCATTCTGAATGTCTGCATTTTTCCATGTATTCTACTTGGCATGTTTAAAGCTCCAGTGAACGGAAATGTGTTATTCTATTCCAGGCATACACATGGTATGAGGCCGGTCACAAGAAAGGGTACTTCGCTTCTGTCTGGCAGCGGTCTCTTTACAATGTCAATGGACTGAAAGCTCAACCATGGTGGACTGCAAAGGAAACTGGGTATACAGACTTAGTGAGGGTAAGTCTTAAAGAATATATATATGTATATATTATATAAATATACAGCTCGTAAATCAGCCCATTTCTCTGGGTGTTAATAATCTGTAATTCCTCACACATACTGGGTATGGAGCCATCCTCATCTAGCCATCTCAGGATTGCCATGGCTCACCAAGGCCTATTGTTCTCAACTGCAATACAATACATAGAACAATACAGTAGGGGATTAGCAGAGTAATCCCATTACTCACTTAATCCTATTGGGCTAGATGAGGATGGCTTCATATGTATGTAGCCATCAGTCTGCTGGAGGATGGAAGCACACAGCCTTCTTTTCCTTCTCACCAGCTTTTCCTCCATGGTGGGCAGAGTGATGACATCATTGCTGTGCATTATCACTTGCTTGGCAAGTGCAGGGAACTTTCTACACTCTTCAGAGAGATCAGTGTTATTACAAGGTGTCAGCTGACGTACAGACAGCCAGCAAGTTTTCCATATAGGGGAAGTTTAAAAAAAAAATGTCAGTTTGGTGTTTAAATAAAGGAGTTTACTTTGATTCTGAAAGTTGCATATACTATATATATATATATATATATTTACCCCCTGCATTTGTCTGACCACCCTGCAAAGCAGAATTTCTACTACTACCGTGTTCTCACTGCGAGTGAGAAATACACGGCTTTTCCCAGGCATTAAAATGCCGGGGACTGCAGGGATGGACCCCCGTTCTCACTGCAAGGCAAATTCCCGGGTGAAGAAGTTCTACCCGGTAATTTGCCTTTTAACACAGGTTTTTCTGCAGTGTGAACGGGCCAACCCGTGTCTGCATACCCGGGTCTCAAACACAGGTAAAAAGAAGGGTTTTACCCGTGTATGAGATCCGGGTATGCGACCAGTTCACACTGCAGAAAAACCCGCATTAAAAGGCAAATTCCCGGGTCCACATGATAGACCCAAGAATTTGCCTGCAGTGAGAACGGGGTATTAGATTCTTCCAGGTATTATTCCTAGAGATTAGGTTGTTACTTGTGCTGGCAGATCTGAATTTTCCATGGACCAAATCATCTTAGCAAATATAAAATATTGAATAATTAGTGAACTCACAAAGCTTGAAACAGCCGACATATCTTCCAATGGGAATCTTGGCCTACAGCAGTATGTGACAGCTGGTTCTATGGCAAGTAGTTAATTCTTGCATACATAGGGGTATATTCAGTGCCGCCGGTGAGGGGGTTTTTGCGGCAAGGATGGCCTGTTTTTTGCAAGGTTTGACGAAAACAAGCCATCCTCGGCGTCAAACCCCCTCGCCGGACGCTCGCTGTATTCAATGTTCCGGAGAAATTAGTTACCTCTGTTATGCTAGTTAGTTACCTGTGTTATGTGATTTATATGAATAATATTGTAGACCTCAGACATAGCTGTCCAGGATATCATAGAACACTCTCCCATTCTATATATAACAGCCTCATGCCCAGCACAGTCCTTTGCTGTCTTAGATGTCAGACATAAATGTATAATTGTCCTCTTACTGCAGAACAGGCCAGTGCCTACCAGAACAGTTCTGTAATAGTTACATAATTTACAACATGCCACCATAATGAGCTAAACGACTCTAAAGCTGGGTACACACCTACAGAGGTATCTGTCCACTCTATCTGATTTATCAATCTAAACTTGGAAATATATGGAAGCAAAGGACAATCAAAGAGTTGCTCCCAAATGCTGGAAAACAGACAATGCTCAGTCAAACAAACTGATTACATATTATATAACAAATATTTCCCAAGTAATTGCTATGGAAACTAGTAGACTTTACAAAGCCTACGCTGGTGACCAGTATGTAATGCAGAATCTAGTCTGGACCTGAGACAAAGGCCCATATTCAGATCTGATCGCAGTACAAATTTGTTGTCAAAATGGGCAAAACCATGTGCACTGAATGCAACATGTATAGAGAGAGTTAGATTTGGGTGAGTTATTTTGTTTCTGTGCAGGGTAAATACTGGCTGCATTATTTTTACAATGCAATTTAGATTTCACATGTTACATCTACCACACCTGTAGAGCACATGGTTTTTCCCATTTTGAGAACAAATCTGTACTGCGATCAGATCTGAATAAGGGCCAAAGTGCAGATCCCTTTCTGGAAATCAGAAAATATTAAACCCCATCTGATTCCTGGTCTGCAACTCAGTGCCTCACATGATGCCTGGTATGCAATGCTGATTGGGTAAAGTATACACAGCTTATTGACATGACTAGAGTCCATCTTGGTGACTAGTGCAATACAGAGCCTTTTCTGGTGTATATTATACTATACATAGCCCCTTTTGCTTAGTACAACATTGTGGACCTTCATCCTCCTACTAGTTGCCATTCTACAAATGTCAGTCAGAGTTTCTCTAATCTCCAGTGGACTCTGATAGGATGCTGGAGTTCACAGATACAATTGGAACAGCAAATGACAGCCTTGGTTGTAAATGCAATCAGTTAGTGCTTGGAGCAAATGTAAAACGTGATAGATTACCTGATTTGTCTAGGAGAGTTGACAGATTTGATAAAGAGTCGGAGCACTCTCAGCTTGCCTCATATGCATATGCAGGGACTCTGCCTTCCATGCATATTCTGCGTCCTATGCTCACCGTCTGATGGCTTCCTCCCTACATCACAGCTCACTTACCATATGAGCATGTACCAGGCAGAGGATTAAGAGACACCTACATTAACCCAAAAGTGACTGCAGATAACACATACCTCCCAACATGACCGATGCTGGGAGGGACTTGCCTCTTAATTTATGATTGCCATCACCGGTTTTAAACAGCTTCATTGATAAGAAAGTTGTTTCACCACAGGTGATGGGAATCATAAATTAAGAGGGAAGTCCAGGAGCAGAGCCTTGTGTCCTCCTGGCATTGGTCATGTTGGGAGGTATGGATAACCTGCACCGTCTATCTCTTAAACTTAGTTTATTAGTATATCCTTATGTTTATCCCAGTTATGTTTACATTCCCATACTGTATTATACTTCTTTCACATTGCAGAAATGGGTAATGACACGGTATTCTTAAATGGGACTTTAAAACGGGTCTGAGCCTTGAGACCTTTCACATTGCAGGTGAAAACCGTTTTAAAAATCATTTAATACCATTCAAACATTCAACCCGTTTAACCCCCAAGGGACACGTTTCAAGCCATTGAAACAGAGCTGTTCAAACTGCAAAAAAAACGGCTTTAAAACGTGTAGGACTCTGCTTTTTAAGCGTGTTGAAATACCGGTTAACTTTAACCAGTAAATCAACTCTGGCACTTTCACATTGCAGCCTTAATCGTTTTAAAATGGAAAAAAAATGGCAATATACCGTTTTAAAAGTGCAATGTGAAAGGGGTATTAGCCTGTACCACCTCTGTTGGAAGCTATACTTTGTATCCACTACCCTTTTATTTATCTACAGCTATACTTGTTACCCTCCAGTGTCTTTTTGTTCTAATACTACTCTTCCCATGTAGAATGCTTTCATAATGTACGTGGCTAATATCCTTCATGCATTTGAATTCTATTATATTCACATCTTCCTTCTCTGCTCCAAGCTAACATACAGAGACCCGATAGTCTTTCCTGGTAAGTTCTGCCGCCTGGGATATGTAACATTTAGCTTATTTGCACAATCATTTATCTTTGCCCTTATGGTGGTGTGGCCTCTAGGACTAGATGGAATATTTTACGTTGGTCTCACCAATAGCCTATATATTGGTATAAACATGTCTCCCTTCTGCTGCTAATTCCGCTTTCTATGTTCTGATTGGTACCCTTTTGGCTTTCCTAATAACTTTAGGTACTTGTGTAGTAAACGGCGGCAGTTATGTAGTCAGCGTAGTGTCCCTGTCAGAATCAGCGTAGTGTTCCCGCGCCAGCATAGTCAGCTTGTGTCTGCGACTGTGTGTACGTTCGCGCTTAACCGGCGCTTATGCAGTTAGCATAGTCAGTCAGCGTTACACAGTTAGCGTTGTGTCAGCGTTGTGTCAGCGCTTATTACATTGTGTGGGAACCATTGAAAATTGTTCACCTGCCTGACATGACAGGTGTGAATGTGTTCCTGAAACCCCCACTATCCACGTCAGCCCGAAACGTGACGAGTGGACGCGGCACGCGTCCTCCCGACCTGTTCATACTCACCACACTTTATAACTACACTACGTTAACTACGCTAGGCTGCCGTTGGGCTGCGCTGACAGTGTAGCATAGCCTGCCACCGTGAAACTACACAAGTACCTAATTTTACTTCTAGTTTTCTTGTTACTGTTTTTGTATTTTTATTTGTCCTACTCTGTAGTACTATGCTATAGTTTATGCAGTTTTGCCAGTGTACTGTATTCTGGTCACCCTGGTCATTGTGTATTTGCATACCCTGTTGTTACCAGCACTCTGTGCGGCGCCCTATTAGTAAATGCCTATAAAATGATTCACTACATTATTCATAAGTCCTCGGAAAAACACCACTTTCTTGTCCGGCACTTTCACATTAAGGAGGTTATTCTGGTTGACAAGCAAAGCTGCGATATGCCTGCAGAAACGGCAGACCCCGCCGTTTCCCATTAGCATAAACATCCATTCGCAGCCTTGTGTGTGGGGACAAAATCATTCGATGGTCTCCGACCATTGAATGATTTTGCAGGCCCTCGCAGATGTCTCTGGTGTCTTACATCTGCGGGCGCCCTGTACGGGAAGTGGGTGGGCAGCTGGCATCCGCTGATGTCAGCTGCCCACCCCCCATTCACGTCACCAGTCCATTTACATGGAAACGCCCAGCGTTTTCATGGGAATGCAGCCCCTCGCTGCTGCGCACGCCCCCCGCCCACACTGCTAGGTGCGAACGGGATGGCGCACGAGTAGTTGGCTACGGCTGCAAATCCGCATAAAACGCTGCACGAACGCAGGGGAGTGTGGTGACTAGAATCACCCACTAAACCCGGGTCACCCATTATACACAGGATGATCCAGGTTTAAGCCTTCTTATATCCCAGGTCGAGTTGTTGGTTTGGTTGATCCAGGATATAAGGTTTGGTACTTTCACCTCGACCTGTGTCAACCCGGCAACAACCTGATTGTGGTGCGGTAACTCTTGAATCCCAATTCTCCTCGGAAGTTGATATTTTTGTGCCATTAATACTAAGCTCAGCCTTTGGATTTTTGCAACACAAATGCATTATTTTAAACTTTATGGCATTAAACTGCTAGAGTTTTAACCCTTTGCAGTCCTCCCCGTGTATCTATCTGTTAGATGACTGCAGACTTACAAATGATCATAATTTACATTCAGCACCAATGGTAACATCATCAAACAATATGTAAGAAAGCGTAAGATCCTACAGATAAGTATGGGGCAGAATTTGGGACTGCTCTCATGCATAGTTACGGTATGTGATCCCTGGGTCGACGATATCTGGGTTGACAGTCACTAAGTTAACCACTAATGGTCGACATAGCCTGGTTGACATAAACAAAAAGTAGACACAAGCTTGAGGTCGACATGGACATGGTCGACATGAATAAGATTGACATGAGGTGGTTTTCAAGTCTTAATTCTAGCACCTCACAGCTTTTCAAATCTGTGTAGTTCCTCTTCCCTGCCTGGGGTGTCGCTGTCTGCTGTAGTGTCTATCACACTGTGGCCTGTAGCTCATTATAGACCAGACTGTATCAGAAACACCACAGCAGACAGCGACACCCCAGGCAGGGAGGAGGAACTGCATGGGATTTGAAAGGTGCAGGGTGCTAGAATGAACACTAGTTTTTCATACTTTACTATACAAGTGGGCATAGCGTGAGAATATAATAGTGTCCACCGTGCCTGAATCATGGCAAGCGGACGCGGTACACCTTTACGGTGACCTAAATATTGTTTTGACCTTCTGCCAATGTTAATTAGTGGTTGACCTAGACATTGTCTATCATCTATACCGTAACCCATAGTTACTTCGGCACACTTGTGTTCTATGATTTCCTTCTGAGAAGAGGCGACATAAAACAAGTCTGTATTTAAATTCCACCTCCCATAGAGCAGTAGGCGGCTATGGTCATATGGGTCGGTTCTGTTAGGTACACAAATATTTCATGTGAGGTACTTTAGGTATAACTACTCATTTGTTTCATTTAAGTTTATATTTACTTGTTTTCCATAAGAATTTAGCAATCAAGTAAAATGCATGTTGTCTCCTGGCACAGTTCATTCACAGCAAATGACAGTTTGTGTAATCAGAATTGTATTGTTCTGAGACTCAATGGGAAAGCAGCTGGAGAATAATGTGGCAAGCCGTACTTATGCTAACATCCGCAGTAGGCCTTAAAATACCTCTAAAATACACAATAATCACACAGTAATCACACTAAAATATTACCCAGGAATAACGAGTATTCAACAGATTTATCTGGCATTCAGCTTGTGGGATTGTGTGTTCCATGAATGGTAGTCCAATTGTTAAGCACTGCAAAGTATGCTGACACTATAGTAATATGTATTTATTATTATTAGTAGTAGTAGTAGTAGTAGTAGTAGTAGTAGTAGTAGTAGTAGTAGTAGTAGTAGTAGTAGTAATAAGAGGAATAATAATGTAAATTATAATTGATATTTTTATATATTTTTTTTTCTTCCTGGCATCTTTATGTAATGGTATCTTAAATTAAGATTACAGTGCCCCAGCATTTTCTTCTAAGCCTGCTAATTGTGAATAATTTCCAATTTATCCCCCCCCCCTGGTGTTCTCCAGCCCCTGCCCCTTGTACTCCAGCCCATGCCCCTTGTACCTCTCCAGCCCCTGACCCTTGTACCTCTCCAGCCCCTGCCCCTTGTACCTCTCTAGCCCATCCTCCTTTTACTATTCCAGCCCTACCCCTTGCACCTCTCCAGCCCCTGCCCCTTGTATTTCTCCAGCCCATACTCCTTTTACCTCTCCAGCCACTGCCCCTTGTACCTCTCCAGCCTATCCTCCTTGTAAAACTCCAGACTATGCCCCTTGTACCACTCTAGTGCATGCACCTTGTACCACTCCAGCCCATGCCCCTTGTACCACTCCAGCCCCTGCCCTTTGTACCTCTCCAGCCCGTGCCCCTTGTACCACTCTATCTCATGCCCCTTGTACCACTCTAGCCCATGCCCCCTGTACCTCTCCAGCCCATCCTCCTTGTACCGCTCCAGCCCATCCTCCTTGTACCTCTCCAGCCCATGCTCCTTGTACCTTTCCAGCCCGTGCCCCTTGTACCACTCTATCCCATGTCCTTTGTACCTCTCTAGCCCATGCCCACTGTACCTCTCCAGCCCATCCTCCTTGTACCGCTCCAGCCCATCCTCCTTGTACCTCTCCAGCCCATGCCCCTTGTACCTTTCCAGCCCATGCCCCTTGTACTTCTCCAGCCCATGCCCCTTGTACCTCTCCAGCCCATGCCCCTTGTACCTCTCCAGCCCATCCTCCTTGTAAACCTCTAGCACATGCCCCTTGTACCTCTCCAGTACATGCCCCTTGTACTATACCTCTCCAGCCCAAGCCCCTTGTACCTCTTCAGCCTATGCCCCTTGTACCTCTTCAGCCTATGCCCCTTGTACCTCTCAAGCCCATGCCTCTTCTACCACACCAGCCTTATCCCCTTGTACCTCTCCAGACTCATGCCCCTTTTACCACATCAGCCCCTGCCCCTTGTACCACATCAGCCCATGCCCCTTGTACCACACCAGCCTCATGCCCCTTGTACCTCTCCAGCCCATACCCCTTGTACCTCTCCAGCCTCATGCACCTTGTCGCTTCCCAAAATACCAATGTATTGTGTTGAGCACACTCAGCAGGTAATCCTTCACCCTCTTTCACCCTCTTTGACGTATAGCAGGTGCATAGTCAGAACTTTGGGGGCCCCATTGCAACATTTTGAACGTTCCCCTCCCCAATGTTTCTAGAGAGATAACTGTCCACAGTGGTTGTATATTATTGCACTTAGGTATAATGCACTTTTCATTAGCAGTTTTTTGGTAACTAACTGGTAACAACAAAAGAACAAGATAAACAAAAAACTATTTATTATTATTTATTGCACACTGTGATCATTCATGTTAACATTTTTTTTAAAGCTTGGCCCCTTTTTTTTTATTTTTTAAAGAATGAGCCTGTGTTTCAACCAGGCATCATGTTTTCAGATTGAACATTACAAGCTTGTGTATATATGAATTTGCCTCTACTTCCGATTTTCCTGTATTTTAACCAAATGAGCAACAATGAATAGTGTCAGTGCATGTACTGACCAGCAAAGATCAGAATAACAGCTATACAGTACAATCCGACACAAAATTGTTATACCAGTATAGTGCAGTTGGATACAATTGATAAAGGGCAAAGACCTAGAGATGTATTTTCTTTTATTATAACTTGTAGTTTTGGAAGTAACTTTATGTGCACTATTAAGTGTGACAGTAGTTAAGGGCTATTATAGTGGCAGCTGACATAAAAACTCCCCTTCTACCTTGATTTTCCTGATATCTGGGACCTTACCTACAGTAATCTCTGGATTCCCAATTTTGCCCAGAGACTCAGCAAATGGCTGTTAAATAATATATATCCTTACATCGCTATGGTGACAGAATTTTCATCTTAACAATGTGGAATATCTCGTCAGATTACTTGTGAATTATTAATAACTAGGTGATTCATCGTGCCCTGCGGGCGCTCTTCACACCTGTGTAAGGGGCTGCACCCCCTTAACCTGTGAACACAGGGTGAGGGTAGGGTGCTATGGGGGGGGGGGGGGGGTGAGTATGTGCTTGGGGGTTGGGGAGTGGCGGGGGTGCAGCCGGAGATGGTGGCGGGAGGGCGGGTAGGTTTGCGGGCGGTGATGCTGCCGGGAGGAGGTGGGGACAGAGATGCTGCCGGGAAAGGGGAGGTGTGGGTGGAGATGCTGCCAGGGGGAGTGGTGGTAATTAAAATTGTACCGGGGATGGGTTGGTGTGGGTTGGTTATGCTGGGTTAAAATTAAAGGAGGTTCGGACATGGATACACCCGTGATCGTGGTGGGGGGGGGGGAC
Organism: Crinia signifera; assembly: GCF_055691185.1. Lineage (NCBI taxonomy): Eukaryota > Metazoa > Chordata > Amphibia > Anura > Myobatrachidae > Crinia > Crinia signifera. The sequence continues at coordinate 48,431,729 of NC_139221.1, read as the reverse complement.
ATGGTGCGGGGGGAGATGCTGTAGGGAGATGGGGCGGTTGTGCGGGCCGAGATGCTGCCAGAAGATATAGGGAGGTGGTGCGGGCCGAGATGATGGCAAGAGGGGGGTGGGGGTGTGGAGGGAGATGCTGCTGGGAGGGGGGTGCAGGCGGAGATGTTCACGGGAGTACAGGTGGAAATGCTGCCGGGAGATGGGTGGGGGGCGCGAGCAGAGATGGTGGGGAGGTTGCGTGTGGAGATGCTGCCGTGATGGATGGGGGGGGGGTGCGGAGATGTGCGTGGGGAGATGCTGGTGAGGGGGTCACGGGTCGAGATGCTGCTGCCACGCGGGGGGGGTTTGGAAATGCTGACTTGCGTTCACAGGTTAAGGGGGCGTAGCCCCTTACGCCGGTGTGAGTCACCTAATTATACTGCTGGGCGGGAGTGCGCATGGAGATGCTGGCGCCTGGGGGGGGGGTTGCGTTTGGTGACGCTGCCGGGTGGGTGCGGGCGGAGATGCTGCCGGGGGGGTGAGGGGTGCGTATGGTGATAAGTGGGGTTGCGGGTTGTTATGATGGGGGGGGGGGGGGATTGAGGTGGAGCGCATGGAAATGCTGCCGAGCGGCACACGGTACAGCACAGTTTAACACTGGGACACAGACTAATTCCAATACTAATCTTGACTTGACTTAAAACACCATACATCAAACCTTCGCTCTTGTTTGATAGTTAAATTATCGCTCAGCTCCTCTACGCCAGGAACTTCTAATTCAATTATTTTTCCCCGCTGGGACTATTCTGTAGATTTCAAATGACTTCTTCCACCCCAATAACACAAACCCCCAGTGATAGGGCTCCCAGATGCCTCAGAGGCCAAATAACACCTGAAAGTAGGTTGTTAAAAAGCAGAACCCATTAACCTCTTACTTACCAGCACAGCTGGAGCTGCAGAGAGTTGCTGGACCAAGAATTACAGCAGCCCCTCAGTATTACTGTATATGCAGGATACATGCAAACTTTGGTATTGAGACATGTATGTTATTGCAGAAGGGTGGATATAACGGTTGAATGGTGCATATCCCTGTGGGGGCAAGGTGTCACACAATTGTTCAATGTGACACAGAGGTCTGCAGTGACCAGGGCAGGCAATGGTGTGCATGCCAACAAATGGTGATTTGGTGATGCTGCCGGCTGGGAGTGGGTGGCTGCGGGTGGAGGGGGTGCGGGTTGTGATGATGCCCGTGGGGGGGGGGCTGGTGTAGATGCTGCCGGGGGTGCGGGTTCACTATGTGTGTGTGTGTATAACGCTGGGCTGGGGCGGAGTTACAGCCCCCCCCCCCCCCCCCTTCCCCAGCATTATACACCCACATGATGATTGACACTAAAGGGGAAACATTAGGTTTGTGAATATTTATTTTGTACATGGTGATATGAGTACAGGAGTTCTAACATAGTGCAGCAATCTAATATAATTTGGTTTCCTAAGGCTTAATCTTTGAAAAAAGAGACCTCAAATGTTATTACAATTTTTTAGCAATTTTTTAACTGTTGATATACTGTAAGAGTGGATGTGCATTTCATATAGGTGAATCCCACTACTGCCATGTCCCTCTACTTCAACCATGTCCCTATACTACTGTCAAGTTCTTCTACTACTGTCAAGTCCCTCTACTACTGCCACATCCATCCACTACTGCCACATCCCTCCACTACTGCCACATCCCTCCACTACTGCCACATCCCTCCTCTACTGCCACATCCCTCCACTACTGCCACATCCCTCCACTACTGCCACATCCCTCTACTCCTGCCACATCCCTCTACTCCTGCCACATCCCTCTACTCCTGCCACATCCCTCCACTACTGCCACAACCTTCTACTACTGCCACATCCTTCTACTACTGCCACATCCATCCACTACTGCCACATCCCTCCACTACTGCCACATCCCTCCTCTACTGCCACATCCCTCCACTACTGCCACATCCCTCCACTACTGCCACATCCATCCACTACTGCCACATCCCTCCACTACTGCCACATCCCTCCTCTACTGCCACATCCCTCCACTACTGTCACATCCCTCCACTACTGCCACATCCCTCCACTACTGCCACATCCCTCTACTACTGCCATATCCCTCCACTACTGCCACATCCCTCCACTACTGCCACATCCCTCTACTCCTGCCACATCCCTCTACTCCTGCCACATCCCTCTACTCCTGCCACATCCTTCTACTACTGCCACATCCTTCTACTACTGCCACATCCTTCTACTACTGCCACATCCCTCTACTATGGCCACATCTCTCTACTCCTGCCACATCCCTCTAATCCTGCCACATCCCTCTACTCCTGCCACATCCCTCCACTACTGCCACATCCCTCCACTACTGCCACATCCTTCTACTACTGCCACATCCCTCTACTATGGCCACAACCTTCTACTACTGCCACATCCCTCCACTACTGCCACATCCCTTTACTACTGCCACATCCCTCTACTCCTGCCACATCCTTCTACTGCCATGTCCCTCCACTACTGCCACATCCCTCCACTACTGCCACGTCCCTCCACTACTGCCACATCCTTCTACTGCCACATCCCTCCACTACTGCAACATCCCTTGCTGAGTCACAACATTGAAAGTAGCCAGTGGGGGTTCCATCCCATTTAAACTATATACAGTAATGTTATAGCGGTACTTGTGTATTATCACAGCGCCCATCGCATCGCATGCCACTAATTAAGGTATGCGATGGGACCCAATTTGAGCTTTTCCCCGGGCGTGAGCATACAATTTTAATATCGCATCGCATGCCATTATAATGGCATGTGATGCAATGCGACGCGATCATGCCCGATTTGGGCTTATTCCCATGTTAAATGCCCCCCCAGACTCGATTTTTAATTGTATACTCACCCTGATGGGTAATGACTATGTTAAATGCCCCCCCATTGTTAACGCCACCCCACTATCAACGCTAACCCGAAGCGTGGCGAGCGGCGGCGGTACGTGTCGTCTGACCTTTTCATACCCCCACTATCCACGTCGGCGTGGAGTTGACTTTATATAGTGTGGCGAGAGCAGCGAGCCACCGAGCCCGAAGTGTGGTGAGCGCAGCGAGCCCCACGAGGGGACGCGGAATATATTGTGAAGTCATCCGCAGCCGCTCGCCACGCTATAAAATCAACTCCACACCGGTGTGGATAGTGGGGGTATGAAAAGGTCGGAGGATGCGTACCGCTGCCCCTCGCGGGCTCGCTCTGCTCGCCACGCTTCAGGTTGGCGTTGATAGTGGGGTGGCGTTAACAATGGGGGGGCAATTAACATAGTCATTACCCATCAGGGTGGGTATACAATTAAAAATCGGGTCTGGGGGGGGGGGGGCATTTAACATAGGAATCAGGCATCTGGGTGCCTGTGCGATTAAAAATCGGGTCCAATCGCGTCGCATGCGATGCGATGCGATTTTTTTGTTGTACAATGCCCTACGATGTAAAAGGTGATAATACACAAGTACTGTTATAGCTATAAGGAGAAATCAGTTTTTTAAAATCAGCTTTCTTTAAGTTCATATAGTTTTAAAAGAAAAGCTTGGCATTTTAAATTCTCTCACAAAAGAGTGTGTGATCCTGTACCCTAGAGCTATTCCACCATGTGTACGGCATTTTGGGGGTTTGACTGCGAGTCATCACGCAGGGGGCCTGCACCCTCCTAGTGTTCAAGGCACTCTTGCTTGCTGAAAAATATCCAAACACCTAACCGAATCACCCTATATCTATGAATAGTGTATTGATGATTATGATGTATTTAGTCTAGAACCAATGTTTTCCATATGATAATAAAATGGAATAGAATTGTGAAAACTATTTTCAGTTGTGGTTTTCCAGGGCATAGATAGAGGGGATTGAACAGATAAAACTGGATTCAGTAGATTCTGTAAGGTGGGAAAGCAGTGCTTCTCAATAGCCACAGTGGTGCAGTAGGTAAGTCCAGGGTATCCTCCCTTTCCCAGATCCGTCTCTGCCCTCACAGAGTCACCTTCAATTTAATATTTAAAGTAATGTTTGAGGACGGTTATTGAAGCTCAGAGCCATCAGACAATAGGTGCTTATTCTTCTTTCCTGTTTCGTGTTTGTTATTCCCTTTTTCTCCAGTAAGAACATTACACCCATAAATAGAGAGGAAATATCGTCCTTATATCAAACACATCAATGACTGTGATATTGCTGACTTAATCTGAGTCTGTAAATCTAGAGTTTTAATGCTAATACAATTTACAGCAAGTCTTTACTATTCTCATTTTGCATTTCCCCTTTTGTAAGTCATGTAGATTTTAGCATTAGGGACCCCCAATATACAGAGAAGCCTTGACGATGGCTTGGGGGGCTCTCACATAAATTTGTGCAAATATTTGTGAACCATTATCTCTGAATTCTATGTAGTGTTCTAGACTGGTTACCAGTGGTAGCTCCTACCTTCTTGGGGAAGGGGGGCTGCCCCTGGCCGCAGCCACCACGGGGGTGCCGCGATGCAGGCACCCCCTGACGCTGTCACCACCGCTGCCGCTCCATCTCCTGGTCCCTGGAGCCTGTCCTATGATGACAGGCACCGGGACTGGTGCATGCGCAGTACAAACATATGCGTACTTGTATACTATCACGGCTCCCACGATGGGCATCGCACAGGGAACAATCGCATGCGATGTCATTTTTCACAGAAATCATAGTTACATAGTAGGTAAGGCTGAAAAAAGACTTGCGTCCATCTAGTTCAACCTGGTATAGATATCCATTGCTGATTTGGTAGGTTCTGGTATTTTACAGACAAATCATATTTCTTATTTGTACCCATGGATGTTTTTCTCCAGTAAATGTTTGTCCAACTTTGCCTTGAATGCATTTAATGAGCCAGCCGTTACCACCTCTCTGGGAAGAGAGTTCCAGAGTTTGACTGTTCTGACTGTAAAGAAATTCTTTCTACTAGCTGAATGAAATCTTTTTTCTTCTAATCTATGCTCATGCCCTCGTGTCCTAGATTCCTTTCTAGTAGAAAAGAGGGTGTGTGACAGTTCCTTATATTGGCCCTTGATATACTTGTACATATTGAGCATGTCCCCCCTTAAACGTCTCTTTTCTAATGTAAATAGTCCCAAATTGCTTAATCTCTTCCCGTAGCTTAAATTCTCCATTCCCCTAATAAGCTTTGTTGCTCGCCTTTGGACTTTTTCTAATTCTATGATTTCCTTTTTATAGTATGGGGCCCAGAACTGCACTCCGTACTCGAGGTGAGGTCTCACCAATGCTTTATACAGTGGCATAATTACCCTTGAGTCCCTAGTTTTCATTCCCCTCTTAATACATGCCAGAATTTTGTTGGCCTTTTTTGTAGCTACATTACAATGGGCACTACATCCTAGATTGCTGTCTATTTGGACTCCTAGATCCTTTTCATGGACATGTGTTCAAATCATGTAAAATGCATCCCAAATGTCATTTTTGACACTGTATCACCCCCACTATCAACGCCAACCCGAAGCGTGGCGAGCGCAGCGGATACCTGTGAAGCCCGCGAGGGGACACGGATAGCTGTGAAGGTATCCGCGTCCCCTCGCGGGGCTCGCCACGCTTCGGGCTCGGTGGCGAGCTGTGCTCGCCACACTTTCTATTCTCAACTCCATGCCTACGTGGATAGTGGGGGTATGAAAAGGTCGTAGGACGCGTACCGCCGCCCCTTGCGGGCTCGCTGCGCTCGCCACGCTTCGGGTTGGCGTTGATAGTGGGGGTGATACAGTGTGAAAAATGACATTTGGGGTGCATTTTACATGATTTGAACACATGTCCATGATTTCTGTGAAAAATGACATCGCATGCGATCTTTTCACAAATGCATTAAAAACCCAGTAAAATTGCATCGCATCGCATGCCATCGCATGCCATTACACATGGCATGCGATGGCATGCGATGGGAGCCGTGATGGTATACAAGTACCAACATATGTACTGCACATGCGGCCAGCTTCTATGGGCTACTTCGGCAACAGCTCATAGAAGGAATCTTGGTCCCGGAGCCTGTACAATATAAATGAAGGGCACCGGGACCAGCGCGTGCACAATACCGATATAGGTACTGCGCATGCGCAATTGCTAATTTTGCACAGCAGCACGCAGCAAGGCGTCCCGGAGGGAAGGAACACCTCCCAGTGGGACTGCCTTGGTGACTGGCAGTTGGGGCTTCCAATAGGAAGTCCCTGCCAGTCACAGTGAAGCCAGTGCAGTCTCACGGACTGCATCTGGCTTCACTACAGTGGCGGATTTTACCTGGGGGGCTGCAGCCCTGCAGCCCATAGGTAAAAACCGCCACTGCTGGTTACTAATACCATTCAGTGAGCTGGGAGAAACCATGGATTTTTACTTACTCAGTATTACCCTTCCTTTCCATGCACTTGAATGGTAGTACTAAACTAATTGAGCGCCTGCCACTATCTATATCTATATCAACCAATCAGATTCTCTTTCTTATTAATTACGCACCTTCTAGAAGATAATATATATATATATATATATATATATATATATATATAATTGGATTGGTTGCTATGGACAACATCCCATCTGCAGCCTAGTATATTTTCCCCTATGTGTGGTGGAATGGCACTTTCTATTTTATTCACCTCCCCATAATTTCTGATGGCAGCCCTGTTTCTCAGGGAAAGCAATGAAACAAATGTCTTCTATAATGCACAAGGCAATATTGGCTAGATATAAATGTGAATTTTTGTAGGAAATGACAAACAGCAGCATTTTCCTCACAAGCTGCTATCACTGTGCCTGGTGAATGGCGTTTTATGTAATGTTGTATAGGAGATTTATATAAATTACATACAGTATTATTCCTAAACGTCTCTTGAATAATGAATATTAGACCAAGTTCAATGTAGATGTAAAACTGCCGTAGATATAACCTCATTAGTTGCTTTGAGACAAAGGCCCTTATTCTGGTTCACTTGCAAAGGCAAATTCCTTCTCATATGGACAAAACTAAGAATAACGTAATGTCTGCAATAGGCATGGAGTGGGTTAAACATCCAAGACTGTTGTGTGACCTAGGGAAGCATGTGACTCGGTGGTCCAATAAGGACTTAGGGAAGGGCAGTGTTAGCTGGGATATCAGGGCAGGAAAGGGAGGAGTATTTCTCTCTTTCCTGAAAGTTTTCCCGCCCTCCCTCCCTCCCTTGTGTTATTATGGTTGGGTGGGTGTTAATCGCGTTGGCTGATAGGCGGGAAAGAACGGCAGGTGAATAGAATTAGTTCTTATTCACATGATGAGGCTACATATATGTTTGCTTTTCGGTGCGCTCGCCTCTCATTGGCTTAGGCCTTCGCTCGATCACCCGCTCCGGGGGCAGCGAACCCATCAGATGGGTGGGTAGTCAATGCAGTAGGTCGAGCGGATACCGCTTGTTAGGGTAGGCTTGATTACGTATGCAGATTGTGTGGGTGGAGCTTAGTTGATTAGCCGTTCTTTCTGGGCCACCATTAGTTAATTAATTATTAATAAATTAATCTAGCTTAAAGTGCTAAAATAAATCAGCTAACAATTTCTGCCAAACCTAAGTCTCCGAGTCTTTATTTCAGGTTTAGTTTGTAAGTTTTGAAATGTGATGTATACACATGCTAGAGGTCACACACATCAGATGCTAGGATGTTTATGTGCCTTGCAGGTGGAGCAGATGTAACATGTGCAGAGAAAGTTAGATTTGTGGGAGTTGCTTTGTTTCTGTGCAGAGTAAATATTGGCTGCTTTATTTTTACACTGCAATATAGATCTCACTTTGAAGTAAAACCCCACCCAAATCTAATTCTCTCTGCACAAGTTACATCTGCCCCACCTGCAGTGCACATGGTTTTGTCCATTTAAGAAGGAATTTGCCTTTGCGAGTTAACTGGAATAAGGGCCAAAGTCCGTCATGTTATCATTCCTTGAAACACTGTCTATCCTTTTTCATCTACAATTATGCTGCTTTCCCACTGCTGAAACGGGTCATTACCCGTTTTTTTTAAACAGGTTTTTAAACGGCAAGAGCCATAAAGACCCTTTCCCGCTGCAGCTTTTAAACGGTAAATTACCGTTTAAAAGCCCTTTTTTGCACATTCACACTGCCGTTTAAAAACCCGTTTAACCCATAAAAAATATGAGGGGGGGGGGATTAAAAAAAAAAACAGCGGGGGGCCCCCTACAGCTGTAACCAGCACCAGGCTGAAAGAGCCGGGGCCGGTAATTAAAAATCAGGGAACCCGACAAATAGGGGTTCCCCGATTTTTAACAACCAGCCCCAGGCTCCAGGTCCGGGGCTGGTTCCAAAAATATGGGGGACAAAATTAGTAGGGGTCTCCCGTATTTTAAGAACCAGCCCCAGGCACAACCAGCCAGCAGGGTAATGCCACAGCCGGGGGGAGACTTTTTATACAAGTCCCCCCGGCCAAAGCATTCATCCCTATCGACCAGTCAGCCTGGCCAGGGGCCCTGGGGGAGTGGGGACCCCCCCAATAAAGGGGTCCCCCCCCCTCCAGGACTTACCTGACCAGGCTGAAGCCTGGTGCTGTCCCCGGTGGCCCTGTGCGGTGGCCACCGGGCTGATCATTGTGTAAAAAAAATAGATGAAAAACCTATTGTTTTAAACTGTGGAACTATGAGTCCCAGCAAGCCTCCCCCGCAAGCTGGGACTTGGAGAACCACAAGTCCCAGCCTGCGGGGCATTAAAAAAAAAACAGTAAAAAAAATAGATAAATAAATACACACTGACACATTATAAAAATAAAAGTTTAATACATACATTACACAAACACACTGATACTTACCTATCTTGATCCCGTAGGTAGGTCCCAGGGTCCGGTGGCTTGGTTCCGGGGCCTTTGTTCTGGGGCTGGTCCGGGTCCGGGGCTCCAGGGCTGAAGAGTCCGGGGTCCTGGATCCGTAGTAATCCAAAGGGGTACCTGGGGAAAGAAATCCTACTCAGCTGGCGTCCACCCCGGCATCTTCACTTCAAGACTCGCTGCTCCCGGCTGCTGGTACCCGCTCCGCTGTATACTAGAGACGCAGAGATCCTTCTTCCTCTGCGTCTCTGCTCAGAATGAATTCTATTGGCCGCCTAGCGGCCAATCAGGAGCCGAGAAAGTCGGCTCCTGATTGGCCAGAAATCATTCTGAGCAGAGACGCAGAGGAAGAAGGATCTCTGCGTCTCTAGTATACAGCGGAGCAGAGCGGGTACCAGCAGCCGGGAGCAGCGCGTCTTGAAGTGAAGATGCCGGGGTGGACGCCACAGGAGCAGGTGAATAGGATTTCTTTCCCCAGGTACCCCTTTGGATTACTACGGATCCAGGACCCCGGACTCTTCAGCCCTGGAGCCCCGGACCAGCCCTGGAACCAAGGCCCCGGAACCAAGGCACCGGACCGGACCCTGGGACCTACCTACGGGATCAAGATAGGTAAGTATCAGTGTGTTTGTGTAATGTATGTATTAAACTTTTATTTTTATAATGTGTCAGTGTGTATTTATTTATCTATTTTTTTTACTGTGGAACTACAAGACCCAGCGGGCCCTTTAATGCCCCGCAGGCTGGGACTTGTGGTTCTCCAAGTCCCAGCTTGCGGGGGAGGCTTGCTGGGACTCATAGTTCCACAGTTTAAAACAATAGGTTTTTCATCTATTTTTTTACACAATGATCAGCCCGGTGGCCACCGCACAGGACCACCGGGGACAGCACCAGGCTTCAGCCTGGTCAGGTAAGTCCTGGAGGGGGGGGGCCTTTATTGGGGGGCTCCCCACTCCCCCAGGACCCCTGGCCAGGCTGACTGGTCGGTAGGGTTAATGCTTTGGCCGCGGGACCTTATATAATAAGTGTCCCCCGGCTGTGGCATTACCCTGCTGGCTGGTTGTGCCTGGGGCTGGTTCTTAAAATACGGGGGACCCCTACTCATTTTGTCCCCCCGTATTTTGGGAACCAGCCCCGGCCTTTGAGCCTGCGGCTGGTTTTAAAAAATCAGCGAAGCCCTATTTGTCGGGTTTCCTGATTTTTTAATGCCAGCCCCAGCTCTTTCAGTCTGGTGCTGGTTATGGCAGTGGGGGGGACCCCACGCCGATTTTTTTTTTTTACTAAATACCGTTTCAGAGGCATTCCCACTGCCTCAAAAACGGTATTTAACCGTGTAGGACTCTGCTTTTAAAACGGGTTGAAATACCGGTTATCTTTAACCGGCATTTCAACTCTGGAACTTACCCACTGCAGCCTTAAACGGTAAATTGCGCTGAAAAATCGTCAATTTACCGTTTTAGACCTGCAGTGGGAAAGGGGCATTAGAGTAAGATCCTAGAATTTGCTGTGTTTACGGTTTCCCGTCCCCTACACACAGTGAAGGCATTAGAAGAATGCAGCCTATCAATATACTAGGAAGCTGTGATAACTCACAGCTTCCTAGTACAGTAATACAGTAATCAAGCTTCAAAAGTGATCAAATGGAGTGTGATAAGCAGGGGGGGGATTGTCAACGCAACCCGACCCAGGAACATTCGTCAAGCGGCCCGGGGGGGGGGGGTTGCGCACACTACTGCCCGGGGGGGTAGGGTGCTGCCTGGGGGGACGGGGTTGTTAATGCTGCCGCCCGGGGGGGGGGCACTGACCAGGTTCCACGCTGCAGCCGCTTCCGTCCGCCGCACCGCTGCCCTGAAGTCCACTCGCGGGTGACGTCATCAGCAGCGGCCTTCTCACATAGAAGGGCACCATAGCCCAAAATAAATATGGCCAACGGCAGCCGCCGCATATGGAATGACGCCAGCACCGGCACCGATAGGACCGGCAGTGGCAGCACGATCGGCGGCCCAGCCAAGTGAAAATCTGGCCCAGCCCAGTGGGAAATAGCCCGGTTTCCCGGCGGGCCAATCCTCCCCTGGTGATAAGCAACCAGCCAATCAGCTCCTATCTGTCATTTTCCAAACTCAGCCTGTGACATGACAGTTGAGAGCTGATTGGCTGGCTGTTTATCACTCTCCATCACTTTTTGAAGCTTGATACATCTGGCCCCTTGGAAGTAAATCTCCCTGTCCCTGGTTTTTAGGCATGTACTAGTTTCCCCTCTGATCTCCTGTAGCATTTTAGTTCCCCGATAACAAACATAAACGTCTATTACCTAACATTTAATATTACCCACCCTTTGTACTGAAGTATTTTGCTACATGTTTTACTCTGTGCACAGGAAAGTATATGGCTATGTCCTGATTTGTAAACGGTAATCACAGAATGATTTAGATTCAATGTCTAGATTAGATGTCTAGATTTAGATTAAAAGTGATATGTCACCATAAATGTTGTCTGAGACAGGACAGCTGGGTGATAGATTGAAGTATGTAACTGCACTTTAATCTGTTGGTCGCAGGGAAACGGCAGGGATAAGTGTCTCACATCAGCACGCAGGAACTTAGTAGTAGTGATGTATGTCAACTATTGTTCCTTTATACACACACTCGCTAGATAGTTATGATTTATGACAATTTTGTATGGGATTTGTAAAGGGGGGTTTCCTAATATAATCCACAAAATCGAAAATTGTTCTTTTTATACACTGGATACTGTATGGAACACATTATTAATATTTAACAGTACAGATGGCCTATAGTATAGGCTGTTTCAAACATTTAAATAAGATAAGTGGTCAGGAAAAGGTTAAACATATCATAATAAATAAATATACAAACAATAGAACCATTACTGCACTTTCGGATCTCACAATCTCCCACTTAATGGTAAGACTCCTGTCTCTTCCTCTTGGCAGCTACTCTTTGGTCCATTGCAATGTTTGAGGGCTCAGATCCACACATACAGTAAATATGGTAGAAGAAGCTGGTACACTGGGCATGTGCAGCAGCTCTGCTCTGTCCCTTACACTGCATGATGTGGTGGCAGCTCTGTTGATCATATTAAGGCACTTGCCAAGAGGAGGGGGGTTTCCCTGTGTTTGCCTATGTGCTACAAACTCTGGTACTTGTGAGTTATCTGGACGCCCGATTTTTTGATTGTATGCCTTAAGTTAAGGCATACAATCAGATGCGATGCGATGCGATATCGCATCGCATCGCATCGCATGCGACCATCGGATGCGATGACCCGATTTTTCCATAGGAATCAATGTTAAAATGATTCCTATGGAAAAAGGGGTCCTTTTCATACCCCTACTATCCAAGTGGGCATGGAGTTGGATATAAACCTGTGGCGAGCGTAGCGAGCCACCGAGCCCGAAGCGTGGCGAGCGAAGCGAGCCCCGCGAGGGGACGGTATTCCGTGTCCCCTCGCGGGGCTCGCTACGCTCGCCACGCTTCGGGCTCGGTGGCTCGCTACGCTCGCCACAGGTTTATATCCAACTCCATGCCCACTTGGATAGTAGGGGTATGAAAAGGACCCCTTTTTCCCATTGAATTCCATGTTAAAATGGACTCAGTCCATTTTAACATTGATTCCTATGGAAAAATCGGGTCATCGCATCGCATCGCATCGCATCCGATGGTCGCATGCGATGCGATGCGATGTGCCCGATCCGACCCGATTTAGAAATCGGGCGTCCGGATAACTCACAAGTACCCAAACTCTTTCTTTGCCATTTGTTACACACAAGGCTGAAGGAAGAAGGGTGTGGAGGTCGGGAAAGTTCTAATTGGTGTTTGCAGTTACCCATTTTCAAATCTACCAGGCTACTGTGTATGGCTCAGCCTGCTCTTGGCAGTGATCCCTCCGAGTCTGGGCTAGAGAATCATTTCCGGGGTCTTACGGGGTAATCATAACTGGAGGGACCACCATCACTGCCACCGCTTGGTCCCTGAACTCAGGAACAGTGGTTAGGCCATCTGATTCTGATTAATTCCCCTAGTGATGAGCAAAACATTATGTATATATTGACAATACATATATGGCCTGATTCTGGTTCACTTGCAAAAGCAAATTCTCTCTCTTATGGACAAAACCATGTGCACTGCAGGTGGGGCAGATGTAACTTGTGCAGAGAGAGTTAGATTTGGGTGTTATTTTGTTTCTGTGCAGAGTAAATACTGGCTGCTTTATTTTTACACTGCAAGATAGATCTCAGTTTGAAGTACAAACCCCACCCAAATCTATCTCTTTCTGCACATGTTACATCAGCCTCCCCTGCAGTGCACATGGTTTGGTCCATTAGAGAGAGAATTTGCTTTTGCAAGTGAAGCAGAATCAGGCCCATAGTATGCATACCTTGCTGTGATAATTTTTTTTAAATTGGATTAAGTAGTCATCTTCAGCTGTGCTGCCCCCTCCAGGACTTCTTCAGTCATGACACTTATATACAACAGCGTCCTAGTCGGCTTATCAGGCTGAAGACCATTTCACATTGTCCACAAAATCTGTTGGCAAAGGGTCCATTTTTTATTTTCAAATAATTTTTTTTCTTTACATTAAAAATAATTATACATTGTTGGGATGCAGCGGCCATCCCGGCAGACAGGATGCCGGTATTCAGTATACCGACGCCGGCATCCCGACTGCCTTCGGAAGACTGGGGCCGGAACACCAAAAGGATCAGGATGCAGGAATGCCGACAGGCAGCATCCCCATCTGTGAGTATGGGGGGTGGATTAGTGTCAAGCCAGGGTTGGGTGGGTTTAGGTGTATGCACTAGTGGGGGGGGGGACTTAGGGTTAAGTTGTGGGGAGGGTAAAGGTCAGGTTAGGGTGGGGGTATGGGGGCTTGGTTCAGGCACTTAGAAGTGGGTGATAGGGTCAGGGTGGGGGGATTTAGGTTTAGGGTGCAAGGGTTAAGCACTAGTGGGGAGGGATCAGGATGCAGGGGGAGAGGGTTAGGCTGCTAATAGGGTGGTTAGGATAAGAGGGGGCGGGGGGGCGGGGGTATGTATACCTGATCCCTGTTGGGATTCTCTCCTTCGGGGTGAAAGCATCTGCATTCTGACCATCGGTCGTCTTTATGTATCATCAATCAATCTAAGATAACAAGGAAATAACTGTAAAGGACTGCATTTTTGCCCAGTGTGTATACACAGCAATGATGGGGAAACTCGCTCAGTGCATACACACTAAGGGGTTTTCGTCTGTCTGAACGATTTCCCCTGGGGAGGATGACTTTCCATAGCAGGACGCATTGAAAGCCGTCCACCCTGTCATTCATCTGCTGGTAATACCGCTGGCCAGAGGCGATAACCATGGAGTGCGAATCACTGCTCATTGCTGCCCTGTACACACTGGGCGGTTTTTGGAGCTGGAAGAAGCTCAAACAGCTGCTTTCAGCTCAAAGTCACCCAGTGTGTATGGGCCTCTAGAGGCATGTTGCAAAGTATAGATTAAATCAAAATACTTAGCGAACTTACACAAGATACTGTAGGTCTTGACTATCCTAAATATATATACAATATATAATATAAAATCAGTTTTGCATTAAAATGAGCCAGACATGATCCGGTCTTGTTCGGAGTTATTTGGCTTTGATATTTGCTGACAGTTGGGTGCAATGCTTATAGAACCATAATATTTAATGCATTACTTGCAGCCAGAGAACAAACGCAATATCTCATTGAAAAACCAGTCACATAGCTATACAGTGACCAGACGTGTATTATAGTGAGATAATGACTGCACCACATCGCTCCTATCCGGAACAGACCTTTCTCCTTATTAGCTTTGTGATCTAGTGATGATATGAGCTGTGTTATGCATTAATAACCTTTGGTTATTTTGTCTGTAAAAGGCTTTGGAAGCCAACTGGAAGATAATTCGTGATGAGGCCCTTGCTGTGATGGATGATGCCAAAGGCCTCTTTGTTCCAGAAGATGAAAATCTCCGAGAAACAGGAGATTGGAGTCAGTATACACTGTGGCAGCAAGGTGAGCAATTAAACAACACAGACAGAACCCCACAGCAGAGCAGGCGGCATTATCGGAATGGACATTGTTTTGTTTATTTAGCCTCAGAACTAATCCAGAGTCATACTGGGAGGAATGATTGCATTGTAAAGCATTTGTTACATACGATATATGCTGGGAAATAATAGATCATGCTAATGTGAAGTTATTATTTTCAACACATTTAGGACCTCATTCTACTTGATTCGCCCCGTTGTGAATTTACAACAAGGACCAATCTTGTGGATCTACGCCTGCGCATATACGAATATGTGCTGGGGGCGTTCCCATATGGATGCCCATCGTTTCCTGGACGTACCCCCTAATTAGCTGGGTACACCCAGGAAACCGCTGGGCATCCCCATGCAAATGGGGGCGGCTTCCTGCCTTCCATGGGTGGGCAGCTGATGACAGCAGATGCCAGCTGCCCGCCCTGTTCACAGAGTTGGCTCGCAAAGCAACGATAAAGCGCTGCTTTGCGTGTAGGGATGCCAATCCCGGGTCATTTTTTCAATCCCGGGATTAGCATCCCTAGTAAGCAGGCATGTCCCCGTCCCCCACACCGGCCAACCCACACATTTACTTACATTGGCGGGCGGCCGGGAGTGGGGCAAACAGCAGTGGGGGTTGCGGGATGCATGGTGCCTCCGGGCTTGTGGCACTGGTACCAGCAGGAGAAGGGGCGGGCAGCGCCGCCGATGGCAGCAGCAGAGTGGGCGGGCACAGGATGGCAGCAGTAGCAGAGTGGGCGGGCGCAATGTGATCTCTTACTGTCACACTGCGCAGGCCACACGCCAGGGTCGGGAACAGCCGGAGCAGGTGCTCAGATGCTGCCCGGCATTAGACTTGATTGGTATCCCAGACTTTTTGGGGCCAAATCCCGGGATTGGCCACCCTAATTACGAGTCAACCAGAATGAGGGCCTTGTTGATTTTATGTCATCTTTTTTTCTTTAAAAGGCAAAAGAATGGCAGTTGTTGAAACTAAGGGACAGTTCAGTAAATAGAACACAATAGTTTTTTACAGTAAGATTCCATACAGAAAGGCTTTAGCTGACATTTATTCTATAAATATACACTCGCACACACATACGCACGTGTGTTAGCCATCCTGCTGATATTGTGTACAGTAGGTTCCCCTTGTGCCGCCAAAACAGCTCTTACCCATGGACTCCTCAAGATTTCTGAAGGTTTCATGTGGTATCTGGCACCACGAAGTGAGAAGTAGATCCTTTAAATCCTTTATGTCTTGGTGTGAGGTCTGCGTGGTTCAGACTTGTATTACCAACACATCCCACAGGCTCTGTGTTAGATGAGATCTAGGGAGTTTGGATGCCAAGTAAACACCTTGAACAGTTACCAATTTTGCTTCGGGCTCGGTGCCTCACTACGCTCAGCACCGTATTATATTCTCCCTCTATGCTGACATAGATGGTTAAGTAAGAACAAGACCTTGTTATGTGTCTACCTTTTTGATGTTGAACTTTTGACCCTGTTGACCTATTGCGTGTTGACCTTTTGGCATTGACCTACGGACTGCCTATCTGGACACAGTAGAGCTATCAACCGGAACCACAAAAATAGCATGAACAATTTTGCCATTTGTCAAACCAATATGATTATCTTATGGTAAAATATACAGTATATGTCCAGACATGAATGGCTGCCGTCACTGGGCATAGATAATACAGTACTGTACTGTATGTTCCTACAGTTTCCTTCATTGTTGATTCTTTTTCTTTTTGATAGGTAAAAAGAATGAGAAGTCGTGTATTGCCGCACCCAGAACCTGTGGTGTGTTAGACAGGTTTCCCGAGTCCACTGGATGCCGCAGAGGACAGGTAAAACACACAGTCCACGACTTTTGTTGTTATTGTTATTATTATTATTATCCTTAATTTATATAGCTCTACAAGGGATCTGAAGTGCCCAGTCTCAGAGTACATACAAAATAGGCAAAACAGAAGCGGTGCCGGGTGATTGCCCGACAGGTGGGATCCCGACGGTCAGTATCCCAACATCGGAATCCCGACTGCCGGTGCATCGACAGGGGGATCCCGACCCACAGGGGCTATTCTCCTTTGTGGGGGTTCATGACCCCCATAGTGGGAGAATAGAACCTGTGGTGAGCGAAGTGTGCCACTGAGCCCGCAAGGGGCTTCTTTGCACTCGTCCCCCTGTCGGAGCCCCGGCAGTCAGGATTCGGTTATCGGGATACTGACCATTGGGATGCCCCCTGTCGGACGCCATACCACACCCAAACAGGAGCACAGTAATGTACAGTCCAAGACAATGAAGTACAGGGTGTATACACTCAGCTGGCCCACTGAAATAAGTATCAGGATGGCAGTAAGCCGAGGGATTGGCTGCCGTCGAAGGTAGAATGGAGCAGAACATAGTTATATGAGAAAGAGAAAACATGTGAGAAACTAGAAGTTTCATCTATAGTAATTTGTTCTAATAAACTCTTATTTTCAGATCAAATATTCCATAATGCACCCAGGGACTCATGTGTGGCCCCACACAGGTCCTACCAACTGTAGGCTGCGAATGCACTTGGGTTTGGTTATACCACGTCACGGCTGCAGGATAAGATGCGCTAATGATACCAGGTATGTGTTTTGTGCAGTATATTGTAATCTTTTTTATGTGAAAGATCAATATAGTTCATTTGTGACAGGAAAAAGTTGTAGGGGTCCCCCATACTTTCTAACCAGCATTAGCCAGAGAGGTAATGCCACAGCTAGGGGACACACTTGACGAGTCCCGTGGCCAAAGCATTCATCCAGGTGGGTATACTTGGGGAAGTGGGGACACCAACTGTTTAATTATTTTATTTATCTGCATCTTCACCCAGTGGCCTTTAAACTCTTTTGCATGGCCAACGCTGCTTCTGTGTTCTTCACATGATGGGCGGCGGGCTTTCAGCTCTTTGCATGCCCATGGCCCATCCGGTACTTCACCGGCATCTTCTATCTTTGTACTGTCTCCCTGTCCTCGGGCTGGCTAACATTAGCCAATAGTGTGCAGGGCGATGGTGTGGGGAGCTGCGATTGGCTCGCCGAGGCCATCCTGGATTTTTTAAATGCCACCAATTTATTTGCAGCAGTGACATTTAAAAAAATCCAAGATGGTCCTGGCGCTGTGCAATCATTCCACCCGCTTGCAAAGGCTGCCGCCCACTGGTTGAAGATGCCATGGAAATCCCAGATGGGCAATGGTCCTGTTAAAGAGCTGTAAGGCTGCCACCCACCAGATGAAGATGCTGTGGAAGTGTGCTAATAACAGGACTGTACAGCGCCATCTATCTGTACATTTTTTACTTTATGTGTCCTTAGCCAAACAAGATTCCATTTTATTCATGCAAATTTTAAAGTCATTCTAAACAGTGGTTCTTACTTTACAGTGTTTTGGCAACTTTATTTATAATCACCCTGTATGCACACACACACACACATACAAACACACACACACACACACACACACACACTTATGTGTGTCTATAGAAACCTGCATTACTTGTTCTATATCTCATTAGTCTTCCCCCACAATGTTTTGGTTTATCTAAAATATTTTAATCTATTGTAATATAATTCTACTTAGCTTCCTCCTGCTATTCCTTTGCGTTGAATGATTGAAGGGAGATGTGCACTATAAGATGGTGTCAGATGATGCAGTTACTGCCTGCGGAGAGATTTATTAATCTGTTATCTAATTCTCATATGTGAAAGTGTATTTCCCCTAGAATACTAAACAGTTGAGGATTTTGTATGGAAATAAACCTGTTAGTATGATCTATTTCCCCAGCGCAATGATGTTCTTCTTCTGTCTTATACCACTCTATTTAACTAAACAAAATATCATTTTTTGGACTCTTTCCCACAGTATATCTGTGGTTTATCCCTAGTTTAAGATGACAGAAGATACACAGACTATAACATCTACCTTCCAATATATTATCCCCAGGCAAATTGTAAGGACCATTTTATAGGGGTATATTCAATGCATGTCGAAACTGCCGCCTTACCGAAAATAGGGCGGTTTTCGATATGAATAGATCGGAAGGGGTACCAATCTATTCAATGCTATCTGTGGTGGTTTGACGGAATAGCCGCTAATCCACCTGCTTTTGACGGAAACTGTGTTTCTGTCAATCAACATCCAACATAAAAAGATGCTGGATTGAGGCAGGGAGGACGTGCCGGGTGAGCAGCAGCAGCTTACACTGCACTGTCCTCCTGTCCGCCACTGCCCACACCCACCCACCACCTCACGTACTTACCCGCCGGCTCCCCTACCCGCTGATTCCGGGCTGAGTGAGAGCAGCTCACTCGGCCCCGTCCTAGCTCCCACTGCCTCCCGCCGCAGCGCTCACCCAGTCCCCGCGCCGGCCGGGTGAGCATCAATCAGTGGCCAAATCTGACGTCGGATTTGGCTGCTGCATGACATAATAAATGCCGGATCCATTCCAGAATTTGTCAGAATGGATCCGACATCAATTGAATATATACTATAGTGTGTGCACCCTTATAGTCTTTTTCGCTCATCGCATCTTCCCATATGATGTTCTTTACATCATTGTGTGGATGAACAATGTGGTAAATATAATGTAGTGTGTGCACACAACCACACACATTGTAAAGGAGAAATGAATAATTGGATACATTGGATACAATCCTCTGACACAAAATAGTTTGCCTGTGTTCAGTGGACGTGCCTTTTACCAATATGGTGGATCATTGGCCGCAGTCACGGCTGCTGGTCAGGAGACTAGCCCATTAGCATATGGGAACATCACCAAATGTCAGCTACCCGCCCACTTCCCCCCGAGTGTACAGAGCAACCTTAAATATGTGTGTGCACCTTCCATATCTTTCAACCATCGAAATATGTGGAAGGGTCCCAGTGGCATGAGAATGGATGTTTATGAGCTATTCCCTGTTCAAGAAAACTGTGAGGGGGCAGGATCACAGGGTGAGATCCAAAAATGTTTTAAAAATAATTCAGTGTACCTTAACTTTTTAAAATATACGATATAGTATGTTTTGTTTCTGTTCACTGTGAGCATGTAAAGAAAACATGCAAAAAAAATGTATGCAGAATATTAAATTGTGTTTGCATAAAAAATATGGATCAAATATTGAGTTCTGAAAAAGAATAAGGGATTTTTTGGGATTTTGGAATATATATTTTTTCCATACTTACCTGGTTCCCTGGTGGTGCACCGATTGTCCCCTGATGTCCACGTGTCCCCTAGCATCCACGGCGGCCCTCAGGATCCTCTTCAGCAGCGTCTCCGGTCCCAGGGGTGCATTGCACGAATGCACGGTTTTCAGAATAATTCCGTTTTTGGAATACACGGGATAATAAACAGGAGACCCAACCTGTATTATGTTTGTGGTAGAAAAAAAAGTGCAGTAACTGAATAGAAAATGCTAATTAGCCATGGAAAGCATCATTACCTGATGTTGTGTTTTGTAGGACATGGGAAGAAGGCAAAGTACTGATATTTGATGACTCCTTTGAACATGAGGTGTGGCAGGATGCGGACTCTTACCGCCTGATATTTATTGTGGACGTTTGGCACCCAGAGCTCACACAGCAACAGCGCAGGACTCTTCCAGCCATATAAACGCATGCACAGCCGCAAGTAAACAAGATCTAGTCACATGAAGCCCAAGTGCATACTAAGGCCAAACACCAAAGACCCTGTTACAGATATACTTTGGGGTTTCCTGCCATTCCTTTTATACTGAATGTTATTTTCATACCATTGTGTAGCTGATTTGTGCTGGTGAATGAACGGATCAATTGAAGGAGTTTACTATTTTTGTAAAGGAAGATGAACCACTATTGTTGTTTTATATCACTGTTTTTTTATTTTTTATTGTTCCTATTTAATTCTGTACTAATTTACTAAACTTATTTTATTGTTTGCTCACATTTGCTAAGATGCTCGGCACTATTAACAAAGCGGCTTGTAATATAGTGGATAAATATTCTGAATGATATATTTTAATAATATTTTTTCTATAAAAATGTTGACGTTAGCTTTCTATCCTCTCAATGGTAAACTATCGTGTAGACATGCGCACATCTTTTGCGCACCTCTAGGCGACAGCATGGGAGTACGCAGTTATCCTGCTTGGAACCGATTGATTACTAGGATTCCAGTAAATGTATGCAGTATCTGTACTGTAGTATGTCACTAATTCCATATTGATAAGAAGCAGTCTTACAGATATTGTTGTAGGCAACAGGTTCACTTTCAATATACACAACTTGGACAAAAGTATTCGGACGCCTGACAAATTAAACCAACAGGGACTGTAATAACATTGTATTCAAATGAATATACTTTAATATGGAGTGAATGCCTGGTTCTCAATCTCTGCTCCAGTCTATCCCAAAGATAATCGATGGGGTTCAGATTAGGGCTCTGAGTGGGCCAATCAAGTTCTTCCATTCCGAACTCATCTAACCATGTCTTTGTTGGAATAGTTAGGGGCCTTCACCAAACTTGCAACAAAATTGTAAGCATAGCATTGTCCAAAATGTCTTGGTATGCTGAAACATTAAAAGGGGCATACACACGTAGAGATCTGTGCTAAGCCAATTTTGCTGGTGTCAAGATCTCCCATGGAGAGCACATACACACGCAGAGTTTTGTTCTAAGCAATTTTGCTTAAGCAAAAAAAGGCAGGGTAGTGGATCAGAATGAGAGATTTCGATCAGTATTCTGTACACACAGAGAGATTTGAAGTAATTTGCTAAGCAATCTGACTAGATTTTGACTGCATGCACTGACTTAGTTAGCATGAGATATTTAATCTCTTGGAGCATACACACGGAGAGATCTGTGCTTACTTTCTAAGCAATCTAGTCAGATTGCTTAGAAAATAGCACAAATTTGCTCCATGTGTATGCCCCTTAAGATTGCACTTTACAGAAGAAAACGGTCCTAGCCCAAAAGGGACCTAGCCCAAACCCTGAAAGACAGCCCCACACCATTATCTCTCCTCCACCAAACATCACAGTTAGCATAATGCAGTCACGTAGGTCGCGTTCTCCCGACATGCTCCAAACCCAGACTCGCCCATCTGACTGCCAAACAGAGAGGCGTGATTCATCGCTCCACAGAACGCATTTACACTGCTCCAAAGTCCAGTCTCAATTCAATGCTTTGCAATGGACTTGGTGATGTGATGCCTGCATCCAGCTGCTTGGAGATAGAAACCCATAAGCCCCTGCTGCACAGTTTTTGTGCTTACATTAATGCCAGTGACATTTTTTAATTCTTCAGCTATGGCAAGTTTTATGCACCATGCGCCTAGGAGTTAGTGACTCCGTTCTGTAGTTTTACGTGGTCTTCTGCTTCCTCTGAATTGCCGTTGTTCCTAAATTCTTATAATATCACTTGCAGTTGACCGTGGAATATCCAGCAGGGATGACATTTTACAAACAATCTCATTGCAGTGGTGGCATCTAGTACAGTACCACACAAAGGCGGCATCCTATCACAGTACCATGCTTGAAGTCACTGAGCTCTTTAAAACAACCCATTTTGTATCACAAATGTTTGCAAATGGAGACTGCATGGCTAGGTGCTTGATTTTATTCACCTGTGGCAACGGGCCTGATTGAAACACCTGAATTCAATAAATAACAGTTGTGGCCAAATAGAAATAACAAGAGGGAAGATGGTATCTCGCACTGAGTGTTCCAAAGGATCCTCATACCCCGGTCCTCTCAGTCGTGCCAAAAATTTGTAGGAAAAAACAGATAAAGATGTGGTCAGTGGGGTTTCTAATGGACCTTAAGAAACTCTTAGATATTTTTATATTATAAAGGTCCATTAGAAACCCCACTGACCATATTTTTATCTGTTTTTTCCTATGAATTTTTGGTGGAGATTAACATCACGACTGAGAGGACCTCTGATAGAATAAAAACTTTGGAACACTCAGCGCGGGATACCATCTTCTCTCTTGTTATTTCCATATTGTCCTTGCCCCAGTCTCTGTAGTCTGGGATTTGGAAGAACGGTGACCTGCGGCAGAGGTGGCGCCAGTTTAATAACAACCCTCTTTTTTCGTACAATGAGGTGTGGCCAAATACTTTTGTCCACGGTGTATAAAAATGTAGTTTTATAGATGTAGCACCTGTCAGCCAGCCTGCACCATCGCTAGATCTCCTGAGCTGGCGCAGGTTGGTGGACAGGAGCTCTACCTGATGAGGACACGCAAGCGCCTCACTCGCTCGCACGTCTCCATCAGCAAGGCAGCTGGGAGCGGCTTTCCTGTGTGTCTCCGCCTCAGGGAGACAGGCAGGGAGTGGGGGCAGGCTGGAGGAACTGCTGAGGCTTCAGGGAAAATGGCGATAGAATCGCAAGGAGCACCTCCATTGAGAGCTGCTTCATCTGTACGCTGAGCAGTGTTACATAGTCTGATTTCTTTCATTGTACTTATAATACATCCCAACAGTTTACTCTGATGCACCATATGCTCTGGCAATCTCTACATTACTTTAGCGTGAGGCAGGATGTGGTATCAACCTAGAGTGGAGATGATTCTGGGGAATGGCCGGTCTCCGGAGATCATAGAGCAGTTGTGCGACTTCTGGAAAGTGCGTCCTTGTCTTGGAAATTTAAACAAATGTTTTAGTTCCCCTTAAAGCTTTTTCCCTTTGCGTCAGTAAAATGTTGTAACACAGCGTCAACGTATTTATGTTTGACGGTGGTTTTAACTGAAATATTGGGAACCTTTGGCTTTCCAGCTGTCACTGACCCTGCTGCTCAGTGAGTCATACCTGCACTTCTCTGCCAGTAATGGAAAATGTGCCAAAGGGTCATCTTAGCTGCCTGCATTATTAGTCTATGACTGTCCTTATAACTGTTCAGGTCAAAACTGTCTGCTGATTCAATTTAGGGCATTTGAAAATAACTATTAGGACTTAATGTATATACTGTGTGCTGAAAATATTGGGGGAATTGGATTTTCTTAAGTGAGTAATACAGCCCCTATTATCTGTAAATGCCTTATGATAATTGGGAAGGTGAGTTGGAGATGCTTGTGTATGTCCAATATTATATTGTACTTCTAGAATTAGGAAGCACAGTGCAGTATGATTCACTCTACAAATGATTGTCTATGGTGCTGTTGTCAAGCCCGTACAACCGTCCATACCCTACCCACAGAAATCACCAACGGCTGTGCCTAGTATTAACGTTTTGTGTAGATATGAGGTAGTGCCTAACCTTATGATTACACTGTATTTGTTGGCATTGTGTCTTATTGCTTTGCCTTGTAGGTAACGTCCCCTTATTGGTCAGTGCATGAATCTGCCCGCAGTAAAATTACCATGTGTCACGCAGCTACTGGTCAAGGATGTTTCTTTATAGGTTTCTGCCACATTTTATGTTATTGCTTTTGCATATACAAGATAGATAGATAGATAGAGCCATCGTCATTAGCCCTTTAATAGGATTAAGTGAGTAATAGGATTCATCTGTTAATCCCCTACTGTATTGTTCTATGTATTGTATTGCAGCTGAGAACAATAGGCCTTGGCTCACCATGGCTACCCAGAGAAGGCTGGCTGAGGAGGGCTCCATCTGTACAGTACTGTCTTACTGTCTATTAACTTTAACTACATATATACATATTTCTGGATATTACTTTTACAGGCAGAATTGTTTATATGTCTCTGATCTTTGCGCTAGATACCATTGTATCCAGAAAACAGCTCTGTAAGGTACGTTGGGGTAACGGTGATAATCCACTTAACCTGACATTATGAAGTCATTTCACTCTTCATGTAGCTTTTTTCTTCAAGATCTGATAATAGCAAACTATACATGGGCAGACTCGGGGCTCTTTTTTATCAATGAGTGATAAAACTCATTGGATATGATAAATGTTGCACCAGCCAATCAGTTCCTACTGCCATTTTTTAAACATATGTAAGTTAGGAGCTGATTGGCTGGAGCATAATTTTCCATGAAGCGGGTTTTAGCCATCACAGTGAGTTTTATCAATCATTGATAAATGAGGCCTCTAGTTGGCTAAAGCCGGTATCCAATTAGTGTGGTAAATTACAGCTGCGAGTGGATTCCCGTGGGGCTGTTCAATTAGCCCTGTAAGCCAGCACTTATCGGGGGTTATGCTTTGCGTATCGTAAGGCAACGCGAAACCTATGCTGGATCCTATCTGTTATCGCACGATCATTGACCACACGGTAATAAAGGGCTCTAATTTAATAGCCCAATAGTACTATCAGACTACAAAAATATCTTTAATGTACGATAAATTAGCATGTGTAATAGGATTCCGGTGTTATTCTGTGCTTTGAGATTTACTTTATGTCTAGTTTGGCCACCCCTGTGTAGCACTAAATCGAAGGTGGGCGAAGACCTGTCGGCACACTGGTCCCATCCACTGTTTTTTTTTTGCCAGACTGAAGACATTTATGAGGATTTCTGTGATTCTGGTGCATGCATGTATCACTTTGGATTAATACTGGTAATTAATGTACTTAGTTAACAATGAGATGTCATAGTATTGCCTATCTCTGCCTACCTGCTGTCTCTGCCTAATATAGTGTAACAATTATTATAATACATTAAAAACAGTGATCCAATTGTAAAATGTAACTTGGTATTTTAATACCTCGAAGTTTTATGCCTGTTTAAGACAGCACGCAATGATGGTGTAATGTAAGTCTATCAAGTGTATGTCAAGTGTATAATTTTATAATGAACAATGAATGTCTATTGAACAAAACAAAGACTAATTTACAGATGTGTCCTCATACACCAAGCCTTATTATGCCATCCGATCAAAGATGCTCAACACAGTCTTTACATTTTCACACTGTGTACAAATGTTGCACATCAAATTGGTCAGTACAGAAGTATTTTTAGCGAATGCAGTTATTTTATTAATGCAACTAAGACCGTTTGAATGAAAAAGACACTCAGCTCACGCCAAGTCACTATTGCTATGAAATATTATAGGGGGCGCCACGTAGTGCATCAAATGATAAACACTTTTCTTTCAGAATTCTGCAGTGGTTACATTTATGTGCAAAACAGGTAATACTGTAGTTGTTACTGTGCATCCTGGGCCTAAGTACACGGGCATTTTGCTCGGTTGGTAACTTTATGCTACAGCTGCAGCCAACCGCTGGAATAGTCGTTTAAGCCATTGCTGTGTGACTGATACCTGTTCTTATACCCGGTGCGGCAATATCTATAGCCACTTTTGACGTATTAGCTAAAATGCTTACAATTTACCTTAACCCTTTGAGTGCCATCATCTCTGTGAGAGCTGTTCAACATATCCGGTAAAAAATGCCAGCATCGCTCACATTTGTTATATAAATTCAAATAAAAATGTGTTAAAAAAGGTAATTGTACAGGTCATTGGGATGGATGCAGTACCATGCGCTACCCCTCTCTGCTACACATCACCGGCTACGGCATAGATATTTATCGCATATGCACTAACATATGCGATAATTATTGCAAAGGACAGCTCTTGCGTTAAGAGCTGCCCTTTGGGATGTGTGAGCGGTCCCTGGTGGCTCGCTCCCCTTTTCCTGCCCGGCAGCTCTCTCTGCTCAGATGGCTTCCGGGCTCCTCCTCCCTGCACCCGGTAGAGGTGCTGGGAGGAGGAGGTCACTGGTCCGGGCAGCACATTAGGAGGCCGCCCGGACAGAGGTGAGGGGAATGCGAAAGGAAGCCCATAAGCTTCTATGGGGTTACGCCAGCTAGAGCTGGTGTAACCCCCCGCAGCGAAGCCCCAGCGGTGGGGCTTTACTGCATATGAAAATGCGTTTTTTTTTTGTTTAGTGCATCTCGCCCATTATGATGAATAAAACTGTTTGCTTGGCAATTTTCACACCTATTTTGACAAATTCACTTGGCACTCAAATGGTTAACAAGAGAGAGGTGTAAGTGAAACCATAGGGTATAAAATGCTGCTCTACAGTGTCAGTTTGTCAGTGTTTTACACAGATGTGCAGAATATGTGACCTTTTTTCTATGTCAGTTGACAAATGAACTGAAAATTTGTGAGAAAACTTTTTAGGCTCATGATAAAAATTTGATTTCACTACTTACATTTCAATTGTGATTTAAACAATACTACTGTATATTATTTATCTGTATTTTGCTTCCTTTGCAGTAGACGTATTGTCCTATTGTATGATGCTATTGAGCATGTGGGGTTTTTATCTTATTAGTGATAGAAGTGTGGGCTGCACACATCATCTTATATTAAATCACAGCTTTACTGAAGCTCAGAAAGCAGCTAGTAGAAAAGACATCAAAATTTCATTATCTCCCTTTCCTGCTCAGTGGCTAGGCCAGAGTCAATGGCTGTGGGAAATGATTTTGTGTATCGTCACATGATAAATGGTTCGGTGTTTAAGGACAAACTCCTCTTGATTCATGGGGATCCTGTTTTTATTTTACAATGACTAAACACTAGGCTAGTGATGGGCGACCTTATAGAGCAATACAGCAAAAATGAATAAATACAGTATATATATATATTTGTTTTGTTTA
Organism: Crinia signifera; assembly: GCF_055691185.1. NCBI lineage: Eukaryota > Metazoa > Chordata > Amphibia > Anura > Myobatrachidae > Crinia > Crinia signifera. The sequence goes on along the minus strand of NC_139221.1, from coordinate 48,404,245 downwards.
TGCACATGACGAAGATGTAACTAAATACATTGAAACGGTTGGTAAAAGCGGTTAGTTTTCTTGTCTTCTTCTTTGTGCCACCAGGAAGCTACTTTTATATGTGGATTCTATAGTAGGTCATGCTTCCCTGGAGGGAACCTGCTTACCATATATACTCGAGTATAAGCCTACTTTTTCAGAACATTTTTTTATGCTGAAAAAGCCCCCTCGGCTTATACTCGAGTGAGGGTCCCACTTGAGTCAATAAGTTTTCCCAGTTTTTTGTTGTAAAATTAGGTGCCTCGGCTTATATTCGGGTCGACTTATACTCGAGTATATACGGTACCTTTTTTACATATTGGAATATATATCTTACATAGGATTGAGTGACACTTTCATCTCATTGTATGTATGTGTATATACAGTATGTGTATATATAAAAGCTTTCAATGGTGGCTCTACACCTAACTTCATCCACTAACACAGATTTACCAATATAGTCCACTATTAACGTTCAATTATCACACACACGCATATATATATATATATATATATATATATATATATATATATAAACACAAAGTAATACCCGCACTCGCACTTACCGGTAGTCAGCCTAAGGGGTGCCCAAATGGTCACACCGCAGTGTGCCAATTATGGTCCAAGTATCCACTGAAGGAAATGAGCACTCACCTCAAAGTTTTTGTCTAAAAAACTTTTACATTTATTGCAAGCAAAAAAAAATTTCAGAAAAAATGTTTTAAACATACCAAGTGAAGCTGTCAGTTTTACAAACTGACCCTGCAGTTTGTATATATGTATACATGTGTGTTTGAGTGCACTTCCCCCCTTCAGCGTACTCACAAATTAATCTGTAAAAAAAAGTGAGAATTAGCGCTTTCTAGTGCAGTATATTTTTTTGACCATTGATATGTACCGTCACCAAATGGTCACCCTAAAAATCAAGTAATAACATTGCAAGTGGTTCCCAGATCACTTGCCTAACACTTAACAATGCCGATGTTAACAGCACCCGGGAGTTTTTGTTTGTCTCTTGCAGAGATATCCTGGTTCTCAACTCCAATATTATATAGTCACAATATATGAGAGAGTGAAACACACACAACTGTGTAATACTGACAACAATTTAATGCAATAAAAACAAAGTAGTTGCTCAAACAATAAAATGTAAAATATATTGCTTATCTGGGTGTGGTCAGCACCATGAGGATCTGCCAATCCCACTGTCTTCAACCTGTGGCCCTCCAGATGTTGTGAAACTACATGTTCCAACATGCGTTGCCACATTTTTTCCTATAATAGGATGCCAAAAAACCTCAGGGCATGCTGGGACATGTAGTTCCACAACATCTGGAGGGCCACAGGTTGAAGACCTGTGCTCTACGCCATGGGTCTTCAAACTGTGGCCCTCCAGATGTTGTGAAACTACATGTCCCAGCATGCATTGACACATTTTGTTTCCTATAAGAGCATGCCAAAACTGTCAGGGCATGCTGGGACATGTAGTTCCACAACATCTTTCAGGGGACTTAAAAGCAGGTAGGCAATGTAAAAAAGCAATGAAGAAGGCAAGTCAGATGCTTGGTTGGTTGCATAGGGAGAGGTATCAGCAGCAGGAAGAAAGAAGTAATAATGCCACTGTATAGGTCATTGGTACGACCTCATCTAGAGTATTGTGTTCAGTTCTGGAGGCCATATCTCCAGAAGGATATAAATACATTAGAGACTGTACAAAGAAGAGCAACTAAAATGGTGCATGGCCTACATCACAAAACGTACCAGGAAAGACTAAAAGATCTTAATATGTATACTTTAGAGCAGAGAAGGGAAAGGGGGGACATGATAGAAACTTTCAAATATATCAAGGGTTTTAACAAGTTACAGGTGGGAGACATTCTTCACAGGAAGAGGAGCAACAAAACATGAGGACATGCACTGACACTAGAGGGAGGAAGATTCAGGGGAAATGTGAGGAAGAATTACTTCACAGAAAGAGTAGTAGATAAGTGGAATAGCCTACCATCAGAGGTGGTAGAGGCAATTTAAACATGCTTGGGATAGGCATATTGATATCCTTACAAAGAAATAAGGATCAAATATGGTTTGAGGTAACATGTTTAAAAAAAGGGGCAGACTAGATGGGCCAAGTGGTTCTTATCTGCCGTCAAATTCTATGTTTCTATGTTTCTATCTGGAGGGCCACAGTTTGAAGACCCATGCTCTATGCATTTCGTCCCTGTTGCCTGTCTGCTTGGACTACTCCTGTTGCAGACAGGCAACAGGGATGAAACGTGTAGAGGGACAGTGGGATTGGCAGATCCTCATGGTGCTGAACATACACCATATAAGCAATAACAGTATTTGGCTAGATTGGTCCAATTCAGGGCATTTACCAATTTTCCAATAAATGTAAGAATTAATTACATCACCATTTCCAAATCACATAAAAAATTCTGGGGTCGACGTTTCGGCCACGTATGGCCTTCTTCAGGGCAACACAGCTATGGACAACCTTTCAGCTCCAGAGACCAGGGTAGTGGTATAAGCAATATATATCTGTGAGTAGGAGGGGGCTGCCGCTGTCCATGCCAGATCACTGCCGGTCCTAGCCACTGGGTCTCTGCCCATCCCCGCCACCAGGTCTCTGCCAGTCCCTGCTGCTGAATCTGTCCCTGCTGCCAAGGTCTCAGAGCCTGTACTATACAGTTGCAGGTGCCTGGTGCCACGCATGTGCAGTACCAGCGGCAGTACTGCACATGCGCAAAAGCCTGTCTTCTATGGGCTGCGTCGGCTGCAGCCCATAGAAGTTGGCTAGGGCTGCAAAGTGTAAGGCAGGGAGGGGTTTCCTACAGGAAGCCAGCTCTCTGCCTATTGCAGCCTGGACTGGCAGTCATGGAGGAAGGGAACATCTCCCAATGGGAATACCTGTCATGTGGTTGACTGGCAGGTAAGACTTCTAATAGGAAGTCACTGCCAGTCGCAAAGAAGTTACTGGCTTCACTAGCACTGAGGAGGTGGCTGATTTTACCTGGGGAGGCTGCATAAGTAAAAACCGCCAATGGTTGTATCTATCATCCCTTTTCCTCAATCCCCTTTAGTTAGTTGCAATCTGTGGCAGGTGTATAACATGGACTCAGTTGCTTGAAATCAGGCTCATAGGTTACCTACTATAACACTTCAGTCTCATAGGTTACCTACAATAACACTTCAGTCTCATAGGTTACCTACTATAACACTTCAGTCTCATAGGTTACCTACTATAACACTTCAGTCTCATAGGTTACCTACTACAACACTTCAGTCTCACAGGTTTACTACTATAGCACTTCAGTCTCATAGGTTACCTACTATAACACTTCAGTCTCATAGGTTACCTACTACAATGCTTCAGTCTCACAGGTTACCTACTACAACACTTCAGTCTCACAGGTTACCTACTATAACACTTCAGTCTCATAGGTTACCTACTTTAACACTTCAGTCTCATAGGTTACCTACTACAACACTTCAGTCTCACAGGTTACCTACTACAATACTTCCGTCTCACAGGTTACCTACTATAGCACTTCAGTCTCATAGGTTACCTACTATAACACTTCAGTCTCATATGTTACCTACTATAACACTTCAGTCTCATAGGTTACCTACTATAACACTACAGTCTCACAGGTTACCTACTATAACACTTCAGTCTCATAGGTTACCTACTTTAACACTTCAGTCTCATAGGTTACCTACTACAACACTTCAGTCTCACAGGTTACCTACTACAATACTTCCGTCTCACAGGTTACCTACTATAACACTTCAGTCTCATATGTTACCTACTATAACACTACAGTCTCACAGGTTACCTACTATAACACTTCAGTCTCACAGGTTACCTACTATAACAATACAGTCTCACAGGTTACCTACTATAACACATCAGTCTCACAGGTTACCTACTATAGCACTTCAGTCTCACAGGTTTCCTACTATAACACTTCAGTCTCATAGCTTACCTACTATAACACTTCAGTCTCACAGGTTACCTACTATAGCACTTCAGTCTCATAGGTTACCTACTATAACACTTCAGTCTCACAGGTTACCTACTATAACACTTCAGTCTCATAGGTTACCTACTATAACCCTTCAGTCTCACAGGTTACCTACTATAACACTTCAGTCTCACAGGTTACCTACTATAAAACTTCAGTCTCACATGTTACCTACTATAACACTTCAGTCTCACAGGTTACCTACTACAGTATAACACTGTTGTCACTATTGCTGCCTGTAATTTCTCCTTATCAGTCATTGTAATTTCACATACCTCGTTATTGCTACTTGGTAGCCATCTGTATTATAAGCGCTTTGTACTTACTTACATTTATGACTATTGCCTTCTGCGATAATGGTCTACACTGTTTCGTGTCTGTTTGCACCCTATATAGTTTTTTTTTATTATCGTTTCCTCTTTTTTGCTTTCTGTATCCCCCGCACTATGTTTTTTATATGAAAATGATGTACAGTAAATTAAATATTTACAGTGGAGCTGCTGAATAATCTTTATACATACAGTATATACATATATACAGTACACAAACATTATTGAGGACTTGGTTCATACTGACGATATTTGCGAATGTACTGGAAGCATTCCTCCTCTGTTCTCACATTCCTCTGTTCTCTAAGCCCATCTGCAGACTGCTAACAGCCATTAACAGCCTGAAATCTTGGATAAATGAATGTAATAGCTTGTACTCTGTTAATTAGCAGAATGGCATGGGGGGATAACATATATATTGCACCATTGTTGAGAGGATCGTGTGTACTTTGAGTTTAATGAACATCTAAATGCACCATCTGTTAATGAGCTAGCTCCGTATTTGTTATGTTACTATAGTGTCACACCAGCTTCCTTGTTTATATATGGAAACTGATTCTACCATACATTGGCGTTTAATAATGAATGAATTCTGCTCGTACGTTCTACAAACACTGCGCACAACGTAGTGGGATGGGAGGAGGGAAGTGACTTCTAAAGGATGTGTCTGTACATTAAGGATGACATCATAGAATAAGGTTCAGAAACAACTCGAAGTCCTGCACTGTATAGATTATATTATGACTAAAACAATTTTCAGACCTCCTAATAAAATGGTTTATGTTATATTTTAACATGTTTTGTTCTTGGTGCAGAATATGGAATTTTTTATGAGAATTTTGATACTATACTGTACTGTTTTTTAGATATAAATTGTTTTATTGTATCAACAGGGGAAAAATCCGTCTGTTGTTATTATAATAAAGATATTATTGAATAAACCTAAAGGTATTCTTGTCTTTTCTTGATTACTATTGTATATTTATACACTACATTATGACAGTCAGAATCCTGGTTAAAAAAAAACCCCTTATTCTGCCATCAATATGACCATGCAACCAACAAAATGCAAGTGAAAACAAATAGACAAATACACTGGGCATCATCATCCAATGTGATTTCCAAAAGTACATTTTATGAAGTTGCCCTTTGATAAAATACAAAAAAATCTACCAGAAATTCCAACATGGTAAAAGGTGGTTGTGAGCGGTGAGACATCTCCATCAATTGGCTTGTCTGTTTGCAACTGTGGGAGTTGGATGGAGTCAAAATCTCGGCGGTCGAGATACCGACGCCGGAATCCCGACCGCCGCAATGCCAGCAATTTCTCCCTCTATGGGTGTCCACGACACCCATAGAGGGAGAATAAAATAGTGTGACGAGCGTAGCGAGGCACCGGGCCCGCTGCGTGGCGAGCGCAGCTAGCCCGCAAGGGGGGGGGGGGGGTGATCCACGCCCCCCCCCCCCCCCCCCCGCCTTGTTGGTATTTGGGCGGTCGGGATTCCGGCATCTGTATTTCGACCGCCGGGATTCCGTACTGAATCCGTGGGAGTAACTATACATGTAAGTTTGTTAAGTACAAAACAGTGTACTTATTAACTCCATTGCTGCTAATAAAGGCCTCCACCAGAGCAGATCTGCATTCTCCTCTTCGGTCCTAACAGAGAGTGGGAAACATATGGCCATCTGACTATACAGATGCAGCTTTTCAAATCCGGGGTACGTGAAGAACAATTTTCTTAAACAAAAAACCCTGGAGTACTACTGGACACAGGTGGAGCGACCTGCAGGGAAGTGTGTGGCAAGGTGAGTATGTTTGTTTGCGTGTGTAAATGTATGCATGTACAGTGCAGTATGTTATTAAAGTTTGACAGAGTCATAAGATTGACACATGCATCAGGTTGACATTGGCAAGGTTGACATGGGTTTTTCACATTATTCGTGTCCCGGATGTCGACATAGTCAACATGGACATCATATCGGTGCAACCCGTCCACTCACGTGGCTCGCTGCTCTCGCCATGCTTCAGGCACGGTGCTTCGCTACGCTCGGCACACTATTCTATTCTCCCACCACGCATGAAATACCGCCTGTCGGCACATGTTGGCTCAAAAAATAGTAAAAAACACATGTCGACCTTCATAAAATAGTGCAAGCATGGTGAGCGCAGTGGTCCACTTAGACGGTGACTATGTCGACACTCGGGACAAAATAATGGGAAAAACTCATGTCACCTTTTGAATACACCACCATATTTGTGAGGAGGGACGCATGTAAAATTATTTTCTGTGATAAATTCATATTTATTGAAGTGGAGTAATCACATTTGAATTCAGTGACGGTTTTCAAATAATTGAAAAGACGATTTACGAAAATTTTAGCATTCTAGCTACCAATTTTTCAAAGTTATATCACCGACTGCCCTCCACTTCTATTTCAGTACCTCCAACTGATGATTTTCCCTCAAAGTTCCCTCTTCTCGAGCGCATATGTCACAGGGATCCCACAAAAGTTCAGTTGGGTTACAATCTGGACTCTGGGGTGGCAAAACCATGTTTTTCATCACATCTTGGCTTTCTTTGCACTCTACATAATTTTTGCAACTTATGGTGGTGTATTGAAATTAATGGCCGGTAGTGTAGGGATTCTCAGATGTTCAATAGTGTGACTGTATGCGAGCATCGGCTGTAAGACGATCCTGGCGTCGGCGACATTTGCATATTTCCACATATATTCATCATAGCAGCCATGGCGGTATTTGCGTTTATCTCTGAATAAGGCCCTGAGATACTTGTGTAAGTGACAGTGAAATCAGATGTCAACAATAAAAAGTAGTCGTACAACCTGATGTGCCACCATCTTAAAAGTGAAGTATGTCTCTCTTGGGAATCATCAGCTGTCCATGTGTGGATAGTAAACACACCTGCTTAGTTTCCTGAAATGTTTGGGAGACTCATGAATTTCATGGAGCTCCCCCAGACTCCTGGGGAGAAGTCCAGCTTCCTGGATCTGCCAAAACCCTAGAGAAGTGGGCAGGGCCGGTGCAAGGCACCTGAGCGCCCCAGGCAAGTCAGGGTGGGGTGGGGGCGCCCCGGTGTCTGCCGCCTGGGTACCTGTCCTGCGCTGTCCTGGCCGCACGGCGCACGCTGATTGGCTGAATCTCAGCCAATCAGCGTGCGGCCAGTGTTTCCAAAACAAAAGCGCTTCGGCATAGCCCGGCGGATAGCGCTCGTTATTTCTTATTGACTGCAGGGACCCCCGCTGCCACCGCCGCCAGCTTTTACGCACATATACGCCGCAGGACATGTACCCGGGCGGCAAGGGGGGGCGAAATACAGCCCTCCAGTGGCCGGCGCCCTAGGCAAATGCCTAGATTTGCCTAGTGGTGGCGCCGGCCCTGGAAGTGGGCAGTCTGAGGGAACAATTCTGAGATTGGCCACAAACTCTGGTATTGGTGGGCCGAGGATGGTGGAATTCATTGTACCAAACCCCCTCAACTCCCATCTGAGTTTCCCTTCAGGTGTTTAGAGTCCTCACTGTTGGAATAGAGGTAGGTTGGACAGGTGGGATGTTCTGCTAATATAATCCTCAGACTAATATATTGCTTTGCCATTGTACAGAATTTTACACAGTTTTTGTAAAATCTAATTTTCTCATTTTGCACTTACTTGTCCAATACAAAAGATCCGCTAGGAACAGGCGCTCAGTTTGTCTTATGTAACCTCATATTAGCACAAAACCCTGGCTTATGACACTGACAAGAACATCTTGCAAGGTAGCAACCCAGATGACACCCAGAAAACCCATTTCACAGACAGAGAGAAATGGCTGCCTACAGATCCTTCATCAATGTACTCATGCATTGTGCGGCGTGTGCAGAGTTTGCTAAAAAAATCTGTAGATTTTTTTTTTCATGAGAATCAGGTCCATAGGGAGAGATTTATCAAAGCTTGGAGAGAAATAAAGTGTAGTGATATAAAGTACCAACAGCTGTCATTTTTCAGACACTGGGCAGGATGTACCAAGCAGCGGCGGTACATCCCGCCACCCATCGCACCGATGTGTACTAACATATGCGATGAGCAACACAAAGGGCAGCTCTCCCCTCCTTTGCCCCCCCCACTGCTTGGATTTCCTCAATTCTGACAGGGAAGTCAACAGGGCATGCTGGGAGGGATCCGTGTTGGATCCTTCACACAGCAGTGCTTCAAAGGGAAACCCAAAGGCTTCTGTGGGATTACGCCATCTAATAATAATAATAATAATGTTATTTATATAGCACTTTTCTCCTAATAGGACTCAAATTACCTGCATTAGCCTTTTAAAGCCCAAAATACAAAACAAAATTAACAACGGATATTAGTGAAATGCTTGGGTGAACAGGAAAGTCTTGAGTTTATTTTTGAATGTTTCCGGAGTGGAAGCTTCTCGAACTGAGCAGGGAAGTGAGTTCCATAGAATCTAAACCACAGCACTGAAAGCTCAACCCCCAGATGAATTTAGGGAAATTCTGGGTACTGTTAGTAGTCCTTCATCAACCGATTGCAGTAATCGAGTGGGACAATAAGGGATCAGAAGCTGCTTCAGGTTCCTTGGGCCCTGGTCATGTAGAGCTTTGAACTGGTGTAACCTCCACAGCTGAGCCCCACCAGGAGGGGCTTTATTGCATCTCAAAATGTGGTAAAAACCCAGAAAACAGGGGTTGTTACGGCATTTTTTGTTTAGTACATCGCGCCCACCGCCTGTAACATTACATCTAGAAGCTGATTGGTCAGTACTTTATCTCTCTGAAAGCTTTGATTTATCTCTAGTTTTCTGCTGTCAGAATATATAACGCTTCATTAAAAAACAGCACTATTTATTCAAAATAATAAATAATTCAAAATTAACAAGTGTGTTTAGTGTCAGTACACCATCTCCTTTAATCTATTGCAGTAATGTGCAGACAGCTAGACAGCGCCTCACTCCTGAAACATTAAAAACAGGCAACACCAATCAACAGACAGAAATGGATACATTCAATCTAATCTGTGTATATAGGTTTATAGATTCTGTTTTTGTTGGTGGTGGAAATTACATTTAATACAGATCCAATTAAGCACAAGGGAAAGTACAATTTTAAATTACGGTGTTGAAAAAAATAAATAAAATAAAAGTATTTTCAAATGTATCTCCTATCCAGTCTTGTATAATCCCATACCTGATATTTCATAATAGACTCATTGACTATATGTCAGATATTTGTTACTCGTACGTTTGTCTGACACAATTACAGTATGTTTTGTCTGCTGGTGATTGCACTAGGTATAATAATGAAACATCGCGGGTCCGTAGGTCATGATATAAAAATACTGACGGCTAAGCCTTTCCTAACCGGAGGGTCTCCCTTGTAGCAGACAGCATGTATCTTACAATATGAAAGACTCTAATGCACTTTGTCTGGGTCCTTTTGGCAGTAAAAGAATCTTCACACTTATAAAGCTGCTCCTGTTTGTTGGCACTATGGCAATGAAATTAAATAGGTCTTTGCACGGTGACACCGTGTGCATGTAGCTGGTGAATATTTAGCAAAGTGAGGAAAAAGAAAAATAGCCACTGGTGAAATCTAAGGTGGTTGCAGTGATGTTCGGCAGATCAGTCCAGGGCGAGCAGCGGCTGGGTGTTCTCACTGTCTCTGTGGTCCTGGTGCATCAACGTTCCCGGTTCTACCACCGACTGGGACCTGTACGGGAAACATAAACCTTGGAATCACGGGCTAAATAACAAGCTATTAACACCACCAGGGGGCGTGCAAGCATGCCTCAGTTAATTTACTAGCGCATAGGGCCTTATTCTGGTTCACTCTTAGAGGCTAATTCCTTCTCAAAGGGACAAAACCATGTGCACTGCAGGTGGGGCAGATGTAACATGTGCAGATAGAATTAGATTTGGGTGAGTTGGTTTTTTTTTTTGTGTGCAGGGAAAATACTGACTGCTTTATTTCTACATTGCAATATAGATCTCACTTTGAAGAAAAGCCCCACCCAAATGTTATTCTATCTGCACATGTTACATCTGCCCCCCCCCCCCCCCTGCAGTGCACATGGTTTTGTCCGTTTGAGAAGAAATTTGCCTCTAAGAGTAAACCAGAATAAGGCCCATAGTCAACATGGATATCCAACCTGGACTGTTAATGTGCCTAGAGGACTGAGTTTGAGAACCAAAGTTACACGAATAATAATATGCGGATCAATATTTGAGACAGGTTAAATAAAAAGTATTTTAAAGAAAAACAGTTCTACCCTGTTTTAAGTACTGATTTTATTACCCCAAAATGTTGCTCTGCCTGGGGTTTATTTACTAAGATGGGAGTTCTCTTGAAGATGGGATGTTGCCATTAGCAACTAATCAGAATCTGCTTCTTATTTGTTTTACACCTTCTAGAAGATATGGACCATTATTCTGGTTCACTCGCAAAGGCAAATCCCTTCTCAAATGGACAAAACCATGTGCACTGCAGGGGGGGGGGGGCAGATGTAACCGTAATGCCTATAACATTTATACAACACACAATAATGCCATTTATACATCACACTGTTACGCCTATTACACGTTATAACACACTCCATAATGCCTTTAACACATTATGCCACACACCGTAATGCTTATTACACATTATGCCACATAATTGCTGCTTATCTACATACTTGTTGCCATGAGTTACATGCATGTTGCCATGGGTTTCTTGCTTGATGCAAGGGGTTACATGAATGTTGCCATGGATTTCTTGCTCGATGCAAGGGGTTACATGAATGTTGCCATGGGTTTCTTGCTCGATACAAGAGGTTACATGCTCATTGCCAGGGAATACATCTCGTTGCCTGGAGGTAACATGCTCCTTGCCAGGGGTTTCATGCTCGTTGCAATGGGACTTGAGAACTTAATGCTCGTTGCCAGCAGGGGAATACCTGCTCATTTCCATGGGGGAGTTACTTGCTTGCTAATTGCCATGGGGAATACATGCTCGTTGCCATGGGGGAATACATGCCAGGGGGGGTTACTTGCTTGTTTAATAGCGCCAGGCCATGGGTCCCCTGCTACTCTTCACCCATGCCACTCACACACAGCTTCCGACAGGGAAGCTGTGCACTCCTCTGTCAGATGCAGTATGTGTGCGAGTGGCGAGCAGCAAGGGACTTGCGGCCCGGCGCTATTAAGTGCGCTCCCTGCCCCTCCCCTGTCAGACGATGTGTGCGACAGGCTGGGGATGGCATCGCCGGCCAGTGATTCAGCAGGCCAGAGCCAGGCCCTCTCCTCTCTTAAGCCCGGCAGGGCCTTGGACACTTGTTCACCTGAGTATTCTTACTGCTTAGAGTGGGCACCTGCAGTTTTTTTTGTGTGGCACTACAAGTCTAAAGGCTCATACACAGAGAGTGATTTTAGCCCATTTAGTAAGCGATCTATCTAGATCGCTTTGAACTTAAGCATGGTTCGCTCCGTGTATATGCCCCCAAACGACGGTACACGCATCGCCATCGCCTGACTAGATCTTGAACGCTGGTTAGCACAGATCACCCATACAACGCTCAGCATGCAGGCTAGCAGAGATCACCCTGTATGTATAGAGTTTAAGTAAGGTAGAACAACCTTCTCCCTCCCACTTTACAGTCTTCTGATACCAGTGTCAGAGTGGGGCACCACCGGGGAAATGCAGTGATGGGGGCCCGTATTGAGGTGCAAGTAATCATTATATATATTATATACATATAGAGATATAACAATTATATCCATGGCAGTCAGATTTACTTGCTCATTTTCATATGCAGTTAATTAGAGCTAACCTGAGAGCACTACGTGTTAGGCATAGAGAGCAAGACATTCATCTAAGGAAGGAGATAAATATGCGCACAGATAACATGTGCCGGAACTAGACTCCAGAAGATCTGGCGTTACTGTATGTATAGTACATCACAGTAGCATCATTTATCATTTGCTTAATGTGTGGGTTACTTATAAAAATGACATGCAAAAATGAAGGTGTTATAATAACCCACAGCAACCAATTACAATGTTTTAGTTGTTAAGAATATGCAAATAAAAGTCCTATAAACATGGCAATTGATTTCCTTGACAAGATCAGCAAGGAAAAAATTGAGATTTAGAACATGTCCCAAACCGCTTAAACCAGGGGCGGCCAAACTGGTCCTTGAGATCTACCAACGGTCCACGTTTTCCAAATCCCCTAGCTCTGGAGTAGCCAACTCCAGTCCTCGAGAGCTACCAACAGTTAATGTTTTCCAGATCTCACAGCATCACAAGTGAAGTAATTTGCTCCACCTGTGGATCTTTGAAAATGTTTCAGCTAGTAATGAATGCAGAAGCTAGGTTGTCTGGAAAATGTGAACTGTTGGTAGATCTTGAGGACTGGAGTTAGCTACCACTGCCCTAGCTGGTGCACAGCTGTAGTCATTACTGTCATATTTTCAAACCTGCTGCATTCATTCCTACTATAGATCCACGGGCTGTCGGCCAAACATGAACTGATGGTAGATCTTGAAGACAGGTTTGGGCACTCTTGGGCTTATACAGATGGAGTGCCTCTCCTGCAGCTCCAGCACTCGCCAGAATGCCCCTGCTGGCGAGCTCTGGCGGAGAGGTGCTCCATCTGACTGGGACGCATGCACGTCCCAGACACTCGGCGGCTGGACGCAGAAACCCTGCCCCTAGGGTGACCAACTCATCCCTTTAATCCGGGACACATATTAATTACACAGGTTCTGTGGCAGTTTAAAACCAGGTGAAATGGAGTCTTGAGGTGCGGCAGTATAAAAACCAGGTGAAAGCCAGCCACAGAACCTGTGTAATTAATATGTGTCCCGGATTAAAGGGATGAGTTGGTCACTCTACCTGCTCCTCTCTGCTTCAGGGAGACGGGCAGGGTTTCCTGCCTGTCTGCGCTGCACTCAGTGCTCTGAACAAAGCAGATCACGGAGTGCAGGCTAATTAAAATGCTGCACTGACTTTTGAGCCAATCAGAGCTTGTGTACCGGCAGCCAATCATAGCACATGCCTGTACGCAAGCTCTGATTGGCTCACCATACGGTGCTGCATTTTAATTGGCCACCAGCATCCTGAGTTGAAGAAGCCTGTGTTCTGGGAACTGCTTCAATCAGCACACTGAGCACATCGCAGGCAGCTCAGCAGAAGAGGAGATGGGGGAGCAGGAGCCGGGTTACGTTAATTAAAGTGAGGGGGAAGGGGCGGACTGGAAATCAGTCCCAGGCCCCTAAATTCCTGATGGCAGCCCTGGGCGCAAGAGCTGTTGAGAGATGTAATTCTCCCAGCAGTTGTCTGAGGGGGGGGTTACACTTCTACCGGGGGTCACACGCTCAAAAACACTCAATATTCACCATTGCTGCAGAAGACCCTGATCCATGAAGCTGGATGAAGAAGTCACGAGTCACCGCTTTGGAAGTTGATGATATGTCACCAAATTTCACCCTGGCAATTGAATTCCCCTTATGCTTTTCCAATGCAGTTTACAGTGGCAAGATCTGTACCACCCTTCATATCTGCGCCAGCTTTAATACATTCCCCTTATACAGTATCTGCCACTGTTACACAACATGCATAAATATTTTACTTTTGAAAACCTTTGAAGTACTGCATAGAATACAGATTACCGGGAACAGTGTGTGGAGGAATAATAAATGCAATTGCTATTTTAATTGCATGTATGTCCTTGGTCGAGGTCATATCATTAATCTGATTGCAATTCACAGCTGCTCCTGTCAGTTCACGCTTGTTCTTGTGCTACAGGCTGGAACAGAGCTGAGAAATATTAGGCAGCTTGTTTCCCCTTTAGCATAGATGTTATTTCTATTTTCTGTCATGTTATTTACTTGTAGTATGCACATAAAAGTGATGCATGGTATATGAAGCCTTTGTATTGTATTGTTAGATCTCTCCACTTGTCTATTGGTCTGCAGGTTTGCAACAAGGGCTATCATGTAGGCTGGCCTGGTACCTGAGACAAGATATAACTATTATTATATCAAGTATTTCTACAGGCCAATGTAATCAGAGAATATGCTCACATAGCATTACATACATGCCATACAAAAATCCTTCTGAAGCCACTTATTCTGGGGCCTGCATGCCTCTTGATGTACAGAGGAGGGGCAGCTTTAGGTCTCATCTGTTAACATCATCCTGAGATACTGTAAATATTTGGTAGATGTATGAAGCAGTGATAAGGGAGGAGAAATGAGCCAGAGGAGGAGTGGCCCATGGCAACCAATCAGCACTGAAGTAATATTTATAATTTGCTGATTGGTTGCCATGGACCACTTCTCCTCTGGCTCACTTCTCCCTTATCACCGCTTCATACATCTGCCCCTATGTCTTTTGGGGGGTATTAATCAAGGAGAGAGATATAAAGTACCAGCCCTGTATTCGATGGTCGCTGACAATTGAATGATGGCAAACGTGCACACAGATCTAAGGTTGCTCAGAGCAACGGGGTCCTTTCGAACGGACTTGAATAAGGTCCTAGGAGCGTCGCAGGAATACAGATTTATGTGGAATCACATGAATTTGCAGAGCAATATGGTAGGTCAGCAAAAACATGCGGCATCGCACCCCTGGGCGATAGCCCATTGTAGCCTATGGCTACACATGGCACTGCCCGAGTGGCAGTGCGGTCAGCGGGGTCACGGGGGGGGGGGTCAGTGCATTACCGCGCATGAGCAGACCCCCCAGCTTCCGGGTCATGGCTTCGGAAGGGAAGGGCTCCTTTCAAAACCCTGTCCCTGCGCCCTTATAAGGATACATCCCGGCGGTATAGCTTGACACCGCAATGCAATGTCCGGCGATGTCATCGCGCCGGCATCGCTCTATATTGATAAATGCGCCCCTAAGTCATTTTAAAAGATTCCTCTCCGATGTAGCAGTGCATATCCACGCTTCTAGGTGTCATATTCACAATCTCTTTTCACAATCTCTCCATATATAGAACTAGACACGCCCTTTGGGTGGAGCATGACACGCCCCCACAGTGGGGCACTGTGCAAAATTCTACTACCAACAATAATCTCCCTGAAACTAGTTTTAAAAAGTAGGCAAGTATGCATTTTATCCTGTCCTTTATTAGACTGTATTTTGCATACTCCAGCTGTGCGGCTGGGAAAGTATATTTTTAGTTAATTTTCACTGAATGTAATAAAATATTAATTCTGGTTAAATTTTAATAAAGACAGTTCTAATGTCCCCTCAGTCTCATGATTAAATCAAGACATAAATGTAGCTAATTTGAAGAGTGTATTAGGAGAACTCTCAGACAAGTGATGTTGCCCTCCTTTCATCATGTACTGTGAGATTTCATGTTTATAACGTTAGCCATAGAGGTTTATGGTGGCAGTTCTGCAAACTGGGAGATTGTAGGCAGAAGCGTACACATCCTGTATCCCGTCGTGTGCAAATGCAGGGAATTGCGGGGGGGTTGGTTGTTCGGTCAGCCAGCTGGCGCAGGGAAGGTGGTTTGTACCTGTTCAGTAGGCTAGAGAACAGGCCTGAGGTCATGATGGACATTAAAAGGATCCTACTGCGTTTAATCAGAATGCGCGGGGGGACCAATTTTTAGCATTGCTTGGTGCGAGCAGGCATGGCGAACTGCATGTCCGCCATCCCGCTCGCACCTAGTAGTGTGGGCGGGGGTGTAGGGTGGCAGGGGGCACAGCCCATGGGAACACCCAGCATTTCATGGGCATTCGCATGAAAACGCTGGGCTTTCCCACGGTAACGACCCAGTGACGCAGGTGCGGGGGGCAGGCAGCTGATGTCAGCGGATGTCAGCTGCCCGGCCGCTTCCTGCACAGGGCGCTCGCAGCTGTGAGACACCACAGAGGTGTCTCACATCTGCAAGCGCTGGAGACCATCGAATGATTTCTCCCCCCGCACCCAAGGATGCGAATGGATGATTATGGAAATCATCCATTCACAGCTGTGCGGGAAATCCCACAGTGCGAGGGGGGGAGCTCGCAAGGCTGCAAAAATTGCAGCCTTGCGAGTCAACCAGAATAAGGTCCCAAGTCTTATAAAAGGCAAAAGAGAAATGACTGTCTTCCACTAAGGAAAACAAATAAAAATCAAACAAGTCAATATTGAAGACATGGTATATTAATGGTATACTGTACTTTACTTCTAACTGTGCATTTATTGAGACCTTGTATGATAATGATAAATAGTAATGAGCATTTCTGCCTGCAGATAACGGTTGTAAAATAAAGTAAAACATTTGGCAGCAATAACAGGGTTTATTATCCTTAGAACAGCTTTACCGTGTTGATTCCCTTGCCATGGTAGATGAAGATACTAGAAATAATTGTTGTATCACTGTGTTATCAGTTCCAAACAAATGAGCTGTCCCGGGTTTTTTTATACTGTATAAGCGGATGATGCAGATCACACAAAGCTTCTTATGCATCACAAATACTGCACCGTACCTCTCATTATTTTCATAACACTAATATACTGTATTTCTTGCTTTATTCACTTTCCCCACACAGTAATCACCTTAGTAAGCCATGAAAAAAAAAAAATATTTCTGTCCTCCAATGGGAATTACGTACTAAAGGAGAGTCAGCGTGTACATACATGTAAGAGGACTTTCTGCTGTGCAGATTCCCCCTATATCCCGTTTCACTCTAGATCAGAAACTGCCAAAGTGCAGGGTGCCCTCTTTGGGGGATGCTGGGTTACCCTAGGCTTATGCTAAGAAGCAAAGGGGTGACAGGCACTGGCAAACGCAGGATTTTTAAGGGGGGTTTCCAAATGTAATCCAAAATCTCCCACTCTGCAGCACATTGGAATACGAACGGGAGTCTGGGGGGAAAGGTAACAACCTTGAAAATTAGTATTTTTATACATTGCTACTGTATGGAATACAGTAGTAATATTTAACAGTACAGATGGTCTATAGTATAGGCTGTATCAAACATATTTAGATAAGTGGTCAGGAAAAGGTTGAACATATAATAAATACACAAACATAATAGAACCAGTACTGCACTTTCTAAGCTGACAATCTCCCACTTCATGGTAAGGCTCCTGTCTCTTCCTCCTGGCAGCTACTCTCTGGTCCATTGCAATGTTTGAGGGCTCAGATCCACACATACAGTAGATGTGGTAGAAGAAGCTGGTACACTAGGCATGTGCAGCAGCTCTGCTCTGTCCCTTACACTGCATGATGTGGTGGCTGCTCTAGTGATC
This sequence comes from Crinia signifera, assembly GCF_055691185.1. Taxonomy (NCBI): domain Eukaryota; kingdom Metazoa; phylum Chordata; class Amphibia; order Anura; family Myobatrachidae; genus Crinia; species Crinia signifera. The sequence continues at coordinate 48,386,625 of NC_139221.1, read as the reverse complement.
ATATTATATTATATACCAGTGCTGTTGTTGTCATAATTTAAGGCATTTGCCAAGAGCAGGGGGTTTCTGGGAAACCAGAACACCCCCCACCCCTGCGTTTGCCTATGACACGGGAGGTCACATGTGTGTTTCTATGCATGGGACTTTCCATAACAAGGAGAAACCCAGAAATGGTCCTAGCGTGATGCACAGTAAACAGCGCAATTGTCCCTGTTGTCCCTGAGCACATCAGATAGAGAGGTGGCATGAGGTGCCAAGGGAATAGCTGACTGTACTGGGGGGTGGCTGTTGTGAGGGGCTCAGAGTTTAGGAAAGGTCTTTGTGTCTGCTGGTGAGCAGGGCCGCCAAGAGGTATGCTGGGCCCCGGTAAAAGTTTAAGGGCGTGGTCTAATCGTGGGAGGCGTGGCCACCTCTCACAATTAGGCCACGTCTCCCAACGTGTTTGGGGAGGGGGGGTGAAAAAACACTTTAAAGTCAAGGGGGAGTGATATTGTCCCCCCCCCCCCCCCCCCAGCAGCACATACCTACAGCTTGTGCTGTGCTGACAGCAGGCACAGCATGAGCTCTCATGCTGTCAGTGAGACGCTCATGCTGATCCTGCTGTCATCACAGCACATGGTGTAGGTGTGTGCTGTTGCTGATGCCCGTGAGGGATGGAGGGGGAAGGGGGGTCAGACAGGGGCCCCCGCTGGACCCCTCAAGAAAGCCCGGGCCTAGGTAATAAGTACCAGCTCCCCCCCTCTCGGCGGCCCTGCTGGTGAGAGAAGGCCCAAACCAATTGGATGCCTTAAGCAAGATTTTGACTGCTGCCCCATAGCTCTGCTGCTAGTTCTGCCTCTGATCCAGCTCCCCTCTCCCAGCACCCAGCAGCACAGATCACAATGGCAGCCAACAATACCCATCTTTATTTTTGTGCCCCACCCCCCATATGCTAAATAGGGTAAATACACTCCAAAGGGGACAAAATGGTTGTTTTCTTGGTAAGGTGTGTGAGACCGCACAACAGTAACCCCCAATTTAAATGACTTTATACACCACCGTATTGCTCTTTATTCACATTTCTCCACACCGTACTACTCCTTATTCCCATTAGTAGTGGCCTTTCTACAAAGAGCTCCCACACCTCCAGTACACAGCATTCAACACCCCTACCCCCCTCCACACACAACAGCCGGAACCGTCACTTCCCTCTCCCATTCCACACACACCAGCCGGGATCCTCCCCATTTCACACAGAAATACATAACCCCCCCCCCCCTGCAGGCACATAGTGGGGGCCAACACCTCTACCCGTCCCACCTCTTGCAGCCATGTGCCTACTCTGCAGCACTCACACAGAGTAGTAGCTGTGATCCCCCTCACCACAGCACACAAAGTGGTGGCCGGCAATTAATGCAGTACAGTATATCTCCATATTAACATATTAATGTTATCATTTATACTTTGGAACAACAGCAATAAAAGGAGACTGTTAATTAACACACAAAATGGGATTTAATGGTCCTGCAGGATGTACAAGCCCTAATTACACCTCAGTGATTAAAGTACTATAATTGCTACAGGTGGACACGCAGAAGTGCATCGTGTAAATCTCCTACTAGACCTTAATTGAGACTCCTGCAAAGAGCTGGCAAGCAATAATCTATACAGGAAACCGGAATGTGATACAGTGTAAGTGACATATACTGCCTGTAGCGTATCAATAATGGGTGCAGTGTATTGGCTCCTGAGTCCGAGAGGACTGCACCACACATGCTGCACCTACTTTTTTAATACTTACCCTCCAAAGTCCTGCAATGACGGCAGCAGTACTGTGGATATAAGCAGAGAAATGGCTGCTGCACCATTTTGCTCAGACTCTATGGCACTGAGCCGCTGTCGGCAGAGAGGAGGATCCCATACACAGAAGGCTGCACATGGGCCTTCTCCTTTCTTAAAACTAAAAAAACTTATACCACCGGTATATCGGGCGCAATCAATTAAAAACTGCTAAATGAGTTTATGTACATTAAACTACTGCATAAACATACTAGTGTGCTGCTCCCAAAATAACAAAACAGGCTGAAAAATACACAATATAACTGAGAGCACACTGTGAATGTCTATAACAATTTATTATAGCAAAAGCACAATTAAAAAATAAACAATAAAAATAAATTATAATACAATACTCTTTTTGCCAAATATCATGCCTATCACAATATAACACAATTGCATTGAATGTATACCCCCAATGTTCTTACCCACTCAAGTTGTGTATAATTTGATTGTAACGTGGGGACTCTTGGCAGGTAACAATTTTGTGTCCAGAAATCAGGTTGGCCAATTAACTTGTATTTGTTTCCAAATATTATGTTTGGATTGTAGCAGCGATTGTCGTCTGTGCAAACATCCCAGTTAGGTACACAGATGAGCCTCAGAATGGAGATCGATGGTATGGGCAGGTGGGGAAGAGACAATCACTTGGTCAGGCAGGAGGAAGGGTTGGATTGAAAGCAGGCACAGCGTCTAGGTCGCTACCACCAGCGTAGCTCTGTTGGGATGAGAGCCGGCGCCGGGAGCAATCTCCGTCGCTTGTGTGTGGGTGGTCAGTCACTACCACCGGCGAGACTCCGTTGTTATGAGAGTCAACACCGGGAGCAACCTCCGCAGGATGTAAGTGCCTCCTGACCTCTAACTGCGTTGACCGGTGACGTGGTCCGGTTCTCTGCGGGTCTCTGTTAGAGGTCAATGCAGTTAGAGGTCAGGAGGCACTTACATCCTGCGGAGGTTGCTCCCGGCGTTGACTCTCATAACAACGGAGTCTCGCCGGTGGTAGCGACTGACCACCCACACACAAGCGACGGAGATTGCTCCCGGCGCCGGCTCTCATCCCAACAGAGCTACACCGGTGGTAGCAACCAAGACGCTGTGCCTGCTTTCAATCCACCCTGTCCTCCTGCCTGACCAAGTGATTGTCTCTTCCCCACCTGCCCATACCATCGATCTCCATTCTGAGGCTCATCTGTGTACCTAACTGGGATGTTTGCACAGACGACAATCGCTGCTACAATCCAAACCATAATATTTGGAAACAAATACAAGTTAATTGGCCAACCTGATTTCTGGACACAAAATTGTTACCTGCCAAGAGTCCCCACGTTACAATCAAATTATACACAACTTGAGTGGGTAAGAACATTGGGGGTATACATTCAATGCAATTGTGTTATATTGTGATAGGAATGATATTTGGCAACAAGAGTATTGTATTATAATTTATTTTGACTGTTTATATTTTAATTGTCCTTTCTTAAAACGCCCCTGTTCACTGCATATTGGTACAGCCAGATTACAGTGGGCACGTGTGCTTAGTTGTACAGTATATTATTCACAGAATTAAAATGATATACACAGATCCTAGGTAGGGTCCTTGCTGAGATTTGTACATGAAGTTATTAGAACCCAGAACCGACCCTAGCTAATTTGGTACCCTAGGCAATATTTTGGTTGGTGCCCCCTAGCACTGTTGCTAGGTCTGCCACTGACCCATTTCTCCTTATTCACATTGTACCATACCGTATTGTTCCTTATTCACACTGCACCACACAGTAATGCCATTTATACACATTAAGCCACACAGTAGTGCACCTCATACACATAATGCCAAACTGTAATAACAACACTTATACACATACTGCCACACAGTAATTCCCCTTACATACTATGTATTAGTAATGTCCTTATACACATAATGCCAAACTATATTTTCCTTTACACATTATGTTGCACATTAGTAATGTCCTTATGCACATAATGCCACACAGTAATGCCGCTTAAACATACACCCAATCCTCACCTCTGCACAGCACTCAAACAGCCTGGACTGTGCAAATACTGAAGCCTGGACTGGCTGCAGGGAATCAGTCAATGCAAGCTCATTCCACTGGAATTTGCAAAGGGTGAAATGGGTGGAAGAGCTGCTGTGGCTGCGCATGCACAGCAGCCCTTCTAAAGGGAAGGTGGCCTTTAGAAGGGCTGCTGTGCATATTTGTTACTGCTTGCTACTGAACGTACTGTCTCTGCTCCCCACAATGGTGCTCCCGCTGCTGACTCGTATGAGCTGCATGCCACCCCTCATAGGCGTGCGCAGCACATTTTATTAGGGGGTGCACCATCAAAGGGGTGTGCCTAGCACCACGTATTGGGCATGTATAACACCGCCCATTGGGTGTTTCTAACACCCGTCCTCCCTATGGATCCAAGTTCCCGGTGGGTTTCTCCCCATCCTGCTTTACAAGGAGGTGGCCGGGATGCAGGAGATCCACCCCCTCTTACTGGGGACTAGCTTAGATATCGGGAGCCTTCCAGACGTTCCTGAAATAGGTCAACATGGCTAAGGTCAACACAAACATTAAGTCGACAATGGGAAAGTCACGTTTTCTTTCAGAGCTGACATGTGCCGACAGTGACAGCCTTTGTTCCTTAAAATGGAGGTGCGTGTCGCCAGCATTATGGGAGCGTTAAGAGGCCAGGATATCCGTCAGATGTGGAGATTTCCTGGCCTCTAGGTACCGTAGTTTGCCGATGGTGTTCGAGATGATCTGATAGTAATGCAAGCACGAAGCGTAATGCCTCCTGCTGTGTTACCATATCAGAATGATTGCTGCTGCCTCTACTTTAGCAGCAGTGATAATGCTCCAACCACATATGAATAAGGGTTACTGCGTCCAATTAGATCCCTGGTCTGAATTAGCCCTTTAAAGTCGGAACTCTGATTTCTTATCTAAATTTCGGTTCCTTTTTTTTTTACTGCAGAAATCATATAAAATATATAATTTAATCATATTATTATTGCATTTTACTACAGTGTGCAATAGTAACACAAGAGATTACCTCTTCATGTATTTTGGAGAACATTCTCTTTCTATGCTGCTGGGTGCATACTTCACATGTATAGCATTGTAGGACGTGTGCGTATACTCATTCTCATCATTGTAATCAGGACCAAGCAATGTCCTAGCCCAGGTCCCCATGTCATAAGGAGGCAGCGTGCCCCCAAATTCAGAGGGCAAACATTCCGGGTGGATTAACTGGTGCAGACTATTCAGATTGTTACCATGAAGAAATATCTGTAAAACAAAAACGTACATATTTACATCATTAATAATGATAATTATAATATATGGCACCACAAAAATATGCAGCATGTATTGCAAAAAATACTGTACTAATAGTATAAACAGGTCAACTGTGAGCTTATAAACATAATACAATTCAAAAGAAATACAAAGGGCCATATGCACTTAGCTTCAAAACGTGATAAAATCTAGAGTTAGAAACAACCAGCCAATCAGCTCCTACCTGCCATGTCACAGGCTGTGTTTGAAAAATGTCAGGCAGGAGCTGATTGGTTGGATGTTTTTCACTTCCCAATGTATCACTTTTGAAGCTTAGTGCATCTGGCCCGAAGTACTGTAAGGTGTATGAGGGGAATGTACAGAATATGCAGACTACTGTTAGGCAGCCCCAGCAGCCACTTGGGGGAGCAAGCGGCAGTGGGGTCTGTGTGGGCGCCGGCAAGTCTGATAAGTACGTCCTATATGCACCACAGATTATTCCTGTCCGGGTTGCCATTTGCCACTATTCTCTTCTGCACTGGGGTGGTTATACTGTTGCAATATCCCTAGGAGTTATATATTGCAACAGTATATCCACCCCAGTGCAGAAGAGAATAGTGGCAACCCGGACAGGAATAATCCGTGTCGCATATAGGACGTACTTATCAGTCTCTGAATATTTTGTGTAAATCACACCCTTTAATGCCAATATATGCCACAATAGCAGGGCCGGCTCTACCATTAGGCAGCTTTAGGCAGCTGCCTAGGGCGCCAGGATCTGGGGGGGCGCCACCAAGGCTGCCTATCAAAAAATCATGGCTGTCTATGAGGAATGTGCAACTTCCTTGAGGCATACTTCCCTACTTTACTGCCCCCTCCTCCTTGTACTCTGTTGTGGATGTTAAAGGAAAGCCTCCAGGGAAAGAAGGGGACTTGTCCAACTTCCCGGGAAGGGTTGGGAGGACCAAAGGATTTTCGGGAGCCTCCTGGGGGGGGGGGGGGGGGGGGGGGGGCAGTAGGCTAAGGTTTTGCCTAATGTGCTGAGAAGCCTTACACCGGCCCTGCACAATAGCAATATATAGCTAATCAAACGTTCACAGTCTTACATATCACAGCTCTACGGTCATTGAACCATTTTTAAACACATTTTTCTATTCTTTATTCACTTACTTTTCATAATTCTGTATTTTAATTGTGTGATTGTGACACCACTCATGTGATTGGTGGGTGGGTATCACATTTCTAATATTTTCCTATGGGATATAATAAACGTACATTTTATTGTTAACACTATATTTAGTGGAACCCTGAAATATCCGTTATAGGGTGCACCCATATACTGTAGTCTCTCTTTTTTCTTTCTTTTGATTGTTCCACATTGTATCCTGGCCTGGTACGCCCCTACCCTGGTCCATATGATATAACATAGCAAGCACTGTGGGAGGAGCATAGAGGTGGCAGGCTGCCAATTGGGTGTGTCCAACACTCCTGTAGCCTTCTTTGCACTCAATGCCTCTCCTGTCACGCCACAAGTAACAGAGTAGGGCAGAGTGGCATCAGGTAGTAACCATGCCGTCCCCTCAGCCTTGGATGACATGCATCCCACTGCTAAGGATTTCACTGCACAGCTACAAACAAACTGCATAGATATTTTACATTCATTAGTTGTACAGCATTTGACTACGTATTTCTACTACTGCCGCAAGTTTTACATATTTCCCTTTATTATTATACCAGAGATGAGATTCCAATCTGTTGTCTCTAAACATCAAAGAGACCCACAGCCTGGAGCTGGGCACTGCAAATAATCCTTTCCCACAGCTTTATTGATCAGAGACAGACAATCTGCAAGCTACAGCTGTGACCGCGACGCGCCAATAGATTTCATCTCAGAGGTCACCAGGAAAACAGGTCTTTAGGGATCTGCAGACAGAGCAGGAAACCGGCCTCACATATGTTGTTGACATGTCTTACCCTTTTCCGTGTCTTGTCTTTAAGGAATGGTTTAATAATAGTGTACAGAGCATGGATGTACCAGGGCTGATTGACAAAATGGATGCCTCCAAATCGAGCTGGAAAACTGTCCTAAAAACAAGAGAAAAACAGAAGCTCATTACGAGATGCAACAGGACGGCCAGCTGGTTAGAAAGGCGATTCAGTCTACAAACGCCAGGATGTAGTTTTATTAGTGAACCACACAGCAAACATTGTACTGGAAAGAGCGATGAGATCATCAGTACATGTCTGGTGGACAGGGCAATGCACATTTTTAAGGCAAATATACATTATTTCCTCTACGTAATTCTAAAATGGCTGGTGCATTAATATCAACATGTCTTGTACTATATTGATTTAGCAGAATAAAACAATTGTGAACACATTAAAAACTGTTAGAATTTGAAGGAAAAACTGTAAATACAAGCGCTGACTGTAAAAGCAATAAACAATCATTGATTTCTCCATAAGAATTAATTGAAATCAAATTATTTTTTTTGCAAGGTCCGAGAAATACTATGCAATTACAGTGAGTGTGGTATTTCTCCAATACAGGGTGCGTCAACACACCAGTCAAAACTCATGCATGTACAGCATCTGCATAGTTCCCAGGAGGATCCAAGGGAATGGGACAATTTGGATAGACAGTAACTAGGGCGACAAGCATTAGTTTGACACCACAAGGTCGACATGCACGAAGGTCGACATGACTGAAGGTCGACATGGGTTAGGTCGACAGGTCATTAGGTCAACACAAGCACTAGGTCGACATGGGGAAGGTTGACAGTCAAAAGGTTGACATGAGGTTTTTCACTTTTTTTGTCCCAAATTTCGACACAGTCGACATGGACATTAAAACATAGCACCGCGTCCCTTCGCAGCGCTCGCCATGCTTCGGGCTCGGTGCCTCGATATGCTTGGCACACTATTTTATTCTCCTACCGTGCCTTACTGGATGGTAGGGCATTTAATAATGCCTGTCGGCACATGTCGGCTGCATCCTTAAGTGCTGTCATACCACACACCCAGGAGCACACTTTGGGGGTTATTTTGGTTCACTCTTTCTGACAAATTCCTTCTTAGATGGACAAAACCATGTGCACTGCAGGTGGGGCAGATGTAACATGTACAGAGATAATTAGATTTGGGTGAGTTATTTTGTTTCTGTGCAGGGTAAATACTGGCTGCTTTATTTTTACACTGCAAAATAGATCTCACTTTGAAGCAAAACCCCACACAAATCTAATTTTATCTTCACATGTTACATCTGCCCCACCTGCAGTGCACATGGTTTTGTCCATCTAAGAAGGAATTTGTCAGAAAGAGTGAACCAAAATAACCCCCTAAGTCCCCTTGCCGACTAAAAGTTGTGAGGTACAGTATTCACAAACATATTTTAATCACTGCAGCTGAGGATGAATGTACCTGTATCATACAAAAGATAACCTTGGTTTTATAACAGCGCCTACACTACTTTCTATTTGTTCTATAGCTTTTAGTACTAGAACTTTGATGGTTGTAGCATTTATGTGCTAGTGTTCCTGAATTTCAGTTTTCCTGCTCAGCCTGTGTTCTATGTCAGTCTGAGACCCCTAGCCGGCCTTCACCAATTTGATGCTCTAGGCAACTAAGGCAAGATTTTGGCTGGTGCCCCCTAGCGCATTACGACTTCAGTCTAAGGTGCAGCAGAGAAGGGAGGGTGAAATGGGGAGGTTATGGACCGCTGCAGGGGCGTTGGGGTTGCGGGGCACAGTTTAAACAATGCAGTTGTGTCCAGACCATTTGGGGGGGCATCTGTGTGGCTTCGCAGCTAAGGGGCTACGGTGATGTGCGAGCACTTCGCTGTGTAGCAAAGTGCTAGCACAATAGTAATGCACCTGAAAAATCTTGGAGGCACATTGTGGGGAGCGATATGGCATGCGGGGGCAGCCTTGCTCTAAACTGGGCAGCACCACCGTGGCTTGTAGTTTAGCAAGACTGCAAACCACTGAACTTGTGCGCTATTAAATCCTGCCCCATAAGTAACATATATACACTCACACATAAAATACATACAGTACATATACAAACACACAACAGAAACACAGTGATTTTTGCAGATATGCTGGTGTGAGTGCATGAGCCTTAAACTGCGGTTGCATAATGACAGCAGTCTAAGGTGCGGCGGGGAAGGGAGGGTGATGGTGTAACGGGGCGGCAATGGGGAGGTGACAGACTGTTGCAAGGGTGTGGTACGGACAATGCAGACCATTTGGGAGGGGGCGGCATCTGTGTGGGCTTACTGGTGATGTGAGAGCACTGTCCTGTTTAGGGAAGCGCTCACACAATGGTAATGCACCTGCAGAATCTTGCGGGCACATTGCGAGGAGCGATGTGGCATGCTGGGGTAACCTTACCCATAAGTAACATATACACACTCACACATAAAACACATACAGGGGGTGATTTAGCTAAATTCAGTCTTATCTGAATTCTGCCCCTTTCTGATGTTTTGGGGACTGCACATGCGTGACCCCCCTTGTGCCACCCAGGAAGGTCCTGGGTGGCAGGATCTGATGGATCCTTAGTGCAGCAGCGGCGATCTCCGGCTCCAATCCGGTGCGCACGGGACCACACATCAGATTGGAATCAGAGGTGAAACACATGTAATTTGGGCCCTTTTCATCCGATTTCTCAACCCGATGCCTCTGAATCAGATGAAAACGGCCCAAATCGCACTAGTGGATGGGGCCTTTAGTATTAGAAACCCCCCACATGAAGTCACCTGGTCGCGGTTGGCTGATCCATACTTGTAGTCACAGTTATGCTAAGCACCTCAAGGTCACTCTTTTATATTGCAGAGTTTATTATAATTATTCTCATTAGCAGTGTTTAGTATTTAGAGTGTGCACCTTCTTTTCTCTTTTATTTCTGTGTGGAACTGTAAGTCTCAGCATGGTAGCACCTTTCATTATGTTTAGAATTAGGGTTTGTCTAAATTGAGTTTTTTAAATTGTCCCCACCCCACCCCCCAATATGCTAGGTCTGACCTTCTGCAAGTGTCCCCTAATCTGCTTAGTCTGCGGCTTGCCTGAGCTCCTGCTTGTATACAAAATTGGCACTTGGCCAATACTGATTTTTCCTATTGCATCATTGACTTTGTTGTATAATCCCTGTATAATAATGCTGGTTTATATCACCCTACGGTGGATAGGCTTTGCCACAAGCCCACAACCTACCACCCCCTCTGCACTCCAGATTTGCACAGTGTGTTCTGAATCCATTGGTGCATCTTCTGTAGTTCTTCAGTATTCCCATTTAGTGGGTAGACTGTATCAGGTTGTCTGTACACATTTAATGGGTAAAACTGAATTATTACATTATGTTTTGTTTGTCTGTACTCTGACAAGGAATCACATAGACTAGATTGAAATGAAGTCTGGTTCTTTATTTATAGCAGGTGGACAGCATACCAAGATAACAGTTTAGCAATTGTTAGTTTACAGCAATGCCGTTCTCAGGTTACAGTAGGGTTACCACCTAGTCCCTTTAATTCCGGACACATGTTAATTACACAGGTTCTGTGGCAGTTTAAAATCAGGTGAAGTGGAGTCTTGAAGTCAGCCAGCCACAGAACCTGTGTAATTAATATGTGTCCGGAATTAAAGGGACTAGGTGGTAACCCTAGGTTACAGCAATGACAGGTTTCAGCAGAAAACATACAGGCTTCACAATAAGATTACTCCAGAGAATCCTAATGTAATCCCCACATTTCCCCCAGCCTATGGCCTAGCCGCTAAAAGGTATTGGGAACACTGGCCCTCTGCTCTGGACAAACATAAAAGGACAGGTGTTGTTAATTAGACAGTGATTCACAATACATCTTTGAAAAACCCAGCCTGGATCTCACTAGCCCTGCTGCTGCTGCTCCAAATCCTGGACTGGAACTTGCACATTCGCCTCACGTGGCAGTATGCTGTCCCCGCCACAGTGCACACTGACAAACTGTTTATTTAAGTTTCAGAGCTAAGAATGAAATACTGGCAAACAAATAGCAATCTATGGGAAAATTACATCAGAGGGGTCCCCGTCATTTATCATGTGCATGACTTTAACAGCACCCTCTGCATATGTCACACAGGGTGTGGATCGTTTGGTCTACAACAACTAGGTCGACAAGCATTGGGTTGACACCATTAGGTCGACATGGGTCCAGTCAACATGGGTCCAGGTCAACATGGGTCTAGGTCATGGGTCTTCAAACTGATGTGAAAACTACATGTTCCAACATGCATTGCCACATTTTTTCCTATAAGAGCATGCCAAAACTGTCAGGGAATGCTGGGACATGTAGTTTCACAACATCTGGAGTGCCACAGTTTGTAGACCCATGGTCTAGGTCAACAGGACATAAGGTCAACAAAAGCATTACGTCGACATGGGCAAGGTTGACAGTCAAAATGTCGACATGAGGTTTTTTGACCCGAATGTCGACACAGTCGACATGGACACAGTTGGAAGTGCACCGCATCCCCTTGCACCACTCGCTGCGCTCGCAATGCTTCTGGCACGGTGCCTCTCTATGCTCGGCACACTATTTTATTCTCCCACCACACCCTAGTGCAGGGCTGGGCAACACCGGCCCTCCAGATGTTAATGAACTACACATCCCAGGATGCTTTGCATTAGTTTTGCTATGTGGCCATGCAGAAATTGAAGCAAGGCATGCTGAGATGTGTAGTTCATCAACATCTGGAGGGCCGGTGTTGCCCAGCCCTGCCCTAGTGGATAGTAGGGCATGAAATACCGCCTGTCGGCACATGGCTCTAAAAACAGTAAAAAAAACAATGTCGACCTTTTGACTGTCGACCTTGCCCATGTCGACCTAATGCTTGTAATGACCTATCGACAGGGCTATTTTTCTGCAGGCTCCAGCAGGAACTGTGGCCCTTATTCTAGTTCACTCTTTCTGACAAAATATTTCTAAGATGGACAAAACCATGTGCACTGCAGGTGAGGCAGGTGTTACTTGTGCAGAGATAATTCGATTTGGGTGGGGTATTACACCTGCCTCACCTGCAGTGCACATGGTTTTGTCCATCTTAGAAATATTTTGTCAGAAAGAGTGAACTAGAATAAGGGCCTCAGTTCCTGCTGGAGCCTGCAGAAAAATAGCCCTGCCTATCGACCTAGACCCATGTCAACCATGACCCATTTCGACCTAAACCCATGTTGACCTTGTTGCATGTCGACCTAGTGGTGTTGACCCAATGCTTGTCGACCTAGTTGCCGTAGACCTAATGACCGTATAACATTGGGTAGTTCCTCTAAACCGCTGTCTCCATACATCACCTTCTTGCCACAGAATTGTAAGTACTGTCAGTTAAAGACCAAAAATAAAATTAAAATTTTAAATGGTGGAAACAATATAAACAATTGGAACGGCGCTGCCATAGTTATGACCCCGCTTCCTCTATATGGTACATAATACAGTGCTGAAGTCAGCCTACTAGAGTTTTATTGAGCACAACCCAAATAAAGATTATTTTCAACACCAAACATTGAATATAAACAGATTAGAACATTATATTTTTGTAATTAAATAAATAGAACTAGCAAATGTTTCATTTTGCACAACGTGCTAAAAATTAATTCTCCAGTTAATGCTGAACATGACTGTTCTAGGGCTGATAATAAGCCTGTTTCCTGCTGCTATTATTGCTGGAAATATAATGTTCAGAAAGAGAATTCCCAATTTGTACGACTCATTTCTTTAATGATGCATTTGATATGTGGGATGAGTGTACAATGCAGCAGACGTGTCTATGGCTTTTTTATTTCCAGTGTTTTGTTTCCTCACCCACATAATCCCTCGGGACCTCCCGAACCACCTGAACGTATCTGTCTAGAACACAAATAATTCCTGAACGTAATGAATTGAGGAGCCCAACTCCCAATGAAGCTCTTCATATGCTAATGAGCAATTAAGGATATTTTCAGCATAAATGTGGTTTAATAAAGTAGTTTGTTTGTATGGCATGACTAAATAATGGTCAGTTAATGAATAATATACTAACTACATAAGTCAATTTGTATTGTTTATTTATAAAGAACAAGTAATTACCCTGCTAATATAAAATAACAGGCTGATTAAGGCCACATTTCCCTCAGCCTATGGCCTAGCCGCTAAAAGGCATTGGGAACACTGGCCCTCTGCTCTGGACAAACATAAAAGGAAGTAACAGGTGTTGTTAATTAGACAGCGATTCACAATACATCTTTGGAAAACCCAGACTGGATCTTACTAGCCCTGCTGCTGCTCCAAATCCTGGACTGGATCTTGCACATTCGCCTCACGTGGCAGTATGCTGTCCCCGCCACAGTACAAACTGAAAACTGTTTATTTAAGTATAAGTGTTAAGAATGAAATACTGGCAAACAAATAGCATTCTATGGGAAAATTACATCAGAGGGGTTCCCGTCATTTATCATGTGCATGACTTTAGGAGCACCCGCTGCATATGTCACACACACAGGATAGGTCCTCTTAATAGCTGTCTCAATAGATCACCTTCTCGACACAAAATTGTAAGTACTGTCAGTTAAAGTAAAAGACCAAAAATAAAATAAAAATTTAAAATAAACAATTGGAAAGGTGCTGCTCTGGTTATGTCCCCGCTTCCTCTATATGGTAAATACAGCACTGAAGTCAGCCTACTAGAGTTTTATTGAGCACAACCCAAATGAATTGGAGAGCCCTGGTCTATATTGGCCGCTTGCACTGCTTGCTAGCCTTTGATTCTCTCTCTATCATATTCTCCATGAGACATTCCAGGGTTGTCCTAACAACCAGGGCAAAGGAAATCACCTGCAGTGGTGATCTGTGCTATTTCTATGTTATGTCATTATGAGATTGAATATTTAATGAAGAGTAAATGATAGGTTTGTAGTGTACAAAACCTCTACAGTAATGGATAAAGCACAATGCTATACATGCCTACACAGTTATCTTTTGTTGCAAGATATAATGCTTTCATAGCTGTGATATAAATAACGGAACAGACCATGAAGGTTTAACAATAAAGTTGATTTACACAATCCCTTACCCATACTTGTACTTTATTGGTAGACCTTCCCCTGACCTGAGGACTGAATTCAGCAAGTACAGTACAGTAGCGTTTAATGTACAATTGGCCTGACATTAGCCAGTACAGCAAGTACATTAGCGCATACTTTATGTACAATTGGTCTGATATTAGACAGTACAGCAAGTACAGTAGCGCATACCGTATATACATTTGGGCTGACATTAGCCAGTACAGCAAATACATTAGCGCATACTTTATGTACAACTGATCTGCCATTAGCGCATCCTTTATGTACACTTGGTCTAACATTAGCCAGCACAGCAAGTACAGTAGCACATACTGTATGTACTGTACAATTGGTCTGACATTAGCCAGTACAGCAAGTACAGTAGCGCATACTGTATGTACTACACAATTGGTCTAACATTAGCCAGTACAGCAAGTACAGTAGCTCATACTGTACTGTATGTACAATTGGTATGACATTAGCCAGTACAGCAAGTACAGTAGCGCATAATGTATGTACTGTACAATTGGTCTGACATTAGCCTGTACAGCAAGTACAGTAGCGCATACTGTATGTACAATTGGTCTGACATTAGCCAGTACAGCAAGTACAGTAGGGCATACTGTATGTACAATTGGCCTGACATTATCCAGTACAGCAAGTACAGTAGCGCATACTGTATGTACTGTACAATTGGTCTGACATTAGCCAGTACAGTAAGTACAGTAGCGCATACTGTATGTACAATTGGTCTGACATTAGCCAGTACAGTAAGTACAGTAGTGCATACTGTATGTACAATTGGCCTGACATTATCCAGTACATCAAGTACAGTAGCACATACTGTATGTACTGTACAATTGGTCTGACATTAGCCAGTACAGCAAGTACAGTAGTGCATACTGTATGTACTATACAATTGGTCTGACATTAGCCAGTACAGCAAGTACAGTAGCGCATACTGTACTGTATGTACAATTGGTATGACATTAGCCAGTACAGCAAGTACAGTAGGGCATAATGTATGTACTGTACAATTGGTCGGACATTAGCCAGTACAGCAAGTACAGTAGCGCATACTGTATGTACAATTGGTCTGACATTAGCCAGTACAGCAAGTACAGTAGTGCATACTGTATGTACAATTGGCCTGACATTATCCAGTACAGCAAGTACAGTAGCGCATACTGTATGTACTGTACAATTGGTCTGACATTAGCCAGTACAGAAAGAACAGTAGCGCATACTGTACAGATGTTTCCACGTACATCTTGGTTTTACTGCACCATGTATGGCACAATATGGCACACCTTGGACTCTGCAAAAGTCACACTTTGTGATTTTTCAAATAATTTGCTTCTCTAATCTATTACTTTATACAAGTTCTACTGCTTCAGAAATTTTTTACACTCTATCTACTTGCTACATTTGGAAAAACAGCTTAACCGTGTTTTGCATGTTGTGCCAAATTGAAAAAAAAAAGCCAAGATGTATGTGGACACATCTGTATGTACAACTGGTCTGACATTAGCCAGTACAGCAAGTACAATAGTGCATACTGTATGTACTGTACAATTGGTATGACATTAGCCAGTACAGCAAGTACAGTAGCGCATACTGTATGTACTGTACAATTGGTCTGACATTAGCCAGTACAGCAAGTACAGTAGCGCATACTGTATGTACAATTGGTCTGACATTAGCCAGTACAGCAAGTACAGTAGCGCATACTGTATGTACTGTACAATTGGTCTGACATTAGCCAGTACAGCAAGTACAGTAGCACATACTGTATGTACAATTGGTCTGACATTAGCCAGTAGAGCAAGTACAGTAGCGCATACTGAAATGTACAATTGGTGTGACATTAGACAGTACAGCAAGTATAGTGTAACATACTGTATGTAAGTACAATTGACCTGACATTAGCCATCCTTCGAACGCATGTGCCTAAACGCAACTTATTGCACATATGAAAGGCATTTCTACAAATCATTTCTACAGAGTTTATTATTAAGATTTCAACTCATGTTTGGAAATATTAAAATGGGCCTTAAATTCTCTACACGGCCGCTTTCCAAGCAATGCAAGCCTTCGTCCCACCCTTACTTTCGTCCCACCCTTATTGTGGTTAAAATACCATACAGACTAAAAATAATTTAATCTACAATATACTGTAGTCATTTCTTAACACAGCAATGGAACCATGGGCCTTATTCTAGTTCACTCTTAGAGGCAAATGCCTTCTCAGATGGACAAAACCATGTGCACTGCAGGGGGGGGGGGGGCAGATGTAATAGGTACAGATAGAATTAGATTTGGGTTATTTTGTTTCTGTGCAGGGAAAATACTGACTGCTTTATTTTACACTGCAATATAGATCTCACTTTGAAGAAAAACCCCACCCAAATCTAACTCTCTCTGCACATGTTATATCTGCCCCCCCTGCAGTGAACATGGTTTTGTCCATTTGAGAAGTAATTTGCCTCTAAGAGTGAACTAGAATAAGGCCCAATGTCCCAGTGGTTAGCATTGCTGCATCACATCACCAAGGCCAGTAATTCATATCCCAGCCATGGTCCATCAGTGTGGAGTTTATATGTCCCACCTATGTGAGTTTGGCTTCTTCTTGGTGTTATGGTTTCTTCCCACACTACAAAAAAAACATGCTGGTCGTTTAATTGGCTCATGACAAAAAAAATAACCCTAGTACCTAAGTGTGTGTGTACGTGTGGTAGGGAATATAGGGTGAATGTATTAAGCCTGGAGAATATATAAAATCAAAGGTGATAATGCTCCAGCCAATCGGCCCCCAAATGTCAACATACAAGTTGGGTTTGAAAAGTGACAGTTAGGAGCAGATTTGCTGCTGCTTTATCATCTTTGATTTTATCTCTTCTCCTGGCTTTGTACATCTGCCCCATAGAGTGTAAATTCCTTTGGGGGCAGGGACTGAAATATTCACTGTAAAAAGTGTGGGCTATATAATAACTGTTAATATTATCATTAAAAATAATAATAATAGTCTATTCTCTGAGATACAGAATAGAGGGTCACGTTCGTGTATGCCCACCTGTAAAATGCTACAGTTTTTTTATCTGGACTCAATACAGCTTTGGGCACAGTGGCAATGAATTGAGCCACAGTAATATAATAAACTGGCACAATGCCGGTGCCCAATCATAATGCGTGTAGCTAAGTAGAGAATCAATTGTGTGAAACTACTGCAATAAAGAGAATTTAGAATGCAGTACAGAAAATCGCTACGTGTGAAATGTTGTCAGTGTTCTAGCAATGAAATATCTGATTAACAGACTTAAACTCTTTAACTGTGTAATGGGGATTTTATAGATGCCAAATAGATGGGAAAACAATCATGTAAGAAGGGATAGGCCTTTCCTGTTCTCCAGTTGCTGTGGAAGCACTCACACCTAGGGGTGATTCTGGTTGACTCTGTATTCTGCGAATCTCATGTCGACCTAATGCTTGTGTCGAACGTCCAACCCTGTAGACCTTTGCCATGTCAATGGAGTTTGTGAGACAGCTCCACTGTAATTCATTCAACCCCATATAAACCCTGGGCGTTCTCATGGTAATGAGGCCGTGACGCGGGTGCGGGGGGCGGCAGCTGACATTAGAATAAGGTCCTACAGATTTAGCGCCACTCATTCAGTGCTGGGGCTCGCCAGACCGCCCCCACTGGCGAGCCGGCGGTACATCTGACTGGGACGCGCATCCCAGTTTCCTGTCGGCGGGAACCCTGCCCATCTCCACTTCAGGGAGCGGGGAGGTGGAGGACCGCGTTGGGGACTGGCAGCGAGGCGGCGGGGACCCAGGGGGAGCTCCTTTGTAAGGGGATGCACGTGCATCTCCTTCCGGCGGCTGGCAGGGAGCTGGCAAATCTACCACCAGCCCCTGCAAGGAATAGGGATGCTCCTTCTGTATGTACCTGCTGACCTGTGCATGCACAAAGCTAGACTCTACACTGATGCAGCCGCTGACAGGGAGGAGGGGATCTTCACGGAGCCTGCTCATGGGCACTCTCCTCTCTGCCCCTGGCAGGATGGGAAGGTTAAGATAGGTAGTAGGGGGAGATAAGGACTAGTTTTATTTCAAGTGAGGTTATAGGTTGGCATTAGGAGAATGGCTAGGGTTGTGGGTAGGGATAGGGGAAGGGCTAGGGTTGTGGGTAGGGTTAAGTGAAGGGCTAGGGTTGTTGGTAGGGGAAGGGCTAGGGTTGTGGGTAGGGAAAGGGGAAGGGCTAGGGTTGTGGGTAGGGATAGAGGAAGGGCTAGGGTTGTGAGTATGGCTAGGAGAAGGGCTAGGGTTGTGGGTAGGGCTAGGGGAAGGGCTAGGGTTGTGGGTAGGGATAGGAGAAGGGCTAGAGTTGTGGGTAGGGATAGGGGAAGGGCTAGGATTGTGGGTAGGGCTAGGGGAGGGGCTAGGGTTGTGGGTAGGGCTAGGGTTGTGGGTAGGAATATAGGAATAGGGGAAGGGCTAGGGTTGTGGGTAGGGATAGGGGAAGAGCTAGGGTTGTGGGTAGGGATAGGGGAAGAGCTAGGGTTGTGGGTAGGGATAGGAGAAGGGCTAGAGTTGTGGGTAGGGATAGGGGAAGGGCTAAGGTTGTGGGTAGGAATAGGGAAAGGGCTAGGGTTGTGGGTAGGAAAAGGGAAAGGGCTAGGGTTGTGGGTAGGGATAGGAGAAGGGCTAGAGTTGTGGGTAGGGATAGGGGAAGGGATAGGGTTGTGGGTAGGAATAGGGAAAGGGCTAGGATTGTGGGTAGGGATAGGTGGTTAATACTCTGGTCAGATTTCTCCACTGGCACCCGGGACCCAGAACACATCGGAACCAAGTAAACATTCTATGTAAGAATTTTAGCAGTGTCAATGTTGACAAGCTGTCTGTCAATACTTCATCATTCTCAAGTAGACATGATGAATGGTGACATACTGTAGTACAGTTATTCCCAACCTACCCCTAACAATTGACATTTTCCAAGTCCACGGCAGAAGCACTCATTACTTGTTTTTGATGTGGCGGGGGGCGCCCAAAACTTAGCTACGCCACTGCACCTAGTAGTGTGTATGGGCCTTAATAAAGATGTCTCTGAATATTTCCTATTGTCTTGTGTTTGTGATCCTGAACCATAAAATGGGATTACCTAGTGAGCCACAAGTCTAATATCCTTTCACGTGGCTGTTGTAATAAACACCACTTTTCCATATCAAATACTGAAACATGTTTTTCCTTTGTTTCATGCTAACAGATGCCGTGCATTTTAATTACCAGAACTCCACTGAAGGATTATACTGCAAATGTCCATACACTGTGTAGGAAAGAGAGTACCAGCTGTAACAATGGCTTCAGCAGTAATGAAAAACAAATGCAAATAGTTATACCAGGCGCATGTATGGCGAGTTATGTCTATATATAATTCATATAGGGAAACTTTCTCTCTCCACATACCTGCAAGCCCTCGATCGCCAGCCTGAGGATGGAAGGGGTGAGCTTGGAGGCTTGCTTAAAGGAAAAATTGCTCCAGTCTATAATTAAAATAAATCCATGGATTTGAAGCTCCTGATCTTCAATTAAAATCTCTAACGAAAGGAGAATAGCACGTAAGATGTCCACAAAGGAGTTTCTGAAAGAAACAAAGAAACATAATGAAATAAAGAAGCAGAAGTGGACGAACAGTCTTTTAATTACATTTCGTATTACATCCTGTCATATTTAAAAATGTATATATTGTCGTAATGAAATGTAACCTTTATTTATGTTTGTTACATTTTTTTATTTCTGTACATCTGTAGATTGTATTGCAGTGGTGTCAACTCATGGCCCTCCAGCTGTTGTGGAACTACACGTTCCAGAATGCCCTGCCACAGATTTTGTATAATGGATTGCTAAACTGTGGCAGGGCATGCTGGGATGTGTAGTTCCACAAAAGCTGAAGAACCATGAGTTTGACACCACTGTTGTATTGTAAAAATATCCTGTGGAATCATTTATATGAAGACTATGAGGCCGATTCTGAGACGGGCGCATCTGTAGCACTGGTGTCAGTCTGCCTAATACCCTACCCAGGCATGTCCAAACTGTGGCCCTCCAGCTGTTGTGAAACTACAAGTCCCATCATGCCTTGCCACAGTTTTGCTATTAGGGAATGCTAAAACTATGGCAAGGCATGCTGGGATGCGTAGTTTCACAACAGCTGGAGGGCCATAGTTTGGACATGCTTACCTTATGCTAATCAGAAAATACAACGACAATTCCCCCAGTAAGCTGCAATAGGCCAGCAACAAGACATTTACATCCTACATGATAATAGAAATGCTGATATCTCTGTTGCACACATATGGTAAGCCACCAGTATCGGCACGCCTACTCTGCTCTGGTGGTCTTATGCTACATGATAATAGAAATGCTGAGATCTCAGTTGCACACCTACGGTAAGCCACCAGTATCGGCACGCCTACTCTGCTCTGTGGTCTTATGATACATGATAATAGAAATGCTGAGATCTCAGTTGCACACATACGGTAAGCCACCAGTATCGGCACGCCTACTCTGCTCTGGTGGTCTTATGCTACATGATAATAGAAATACCGAGACCTCAGTTGCACACATACGGTAAGCCACCAGTAATGGCACGCCTACTCTGCTCTGGTGGTCTTATGCTACATGATAATAGAAATACCGAGACCTCAGTTGCACACATACGGTAAGCCACCAGTAATGGCACGCCTACTCTGCTCTGGTGGTCTTATGCTACATGATAATAGAAATACCGAGACCTCAGTTGCACACCTACGGTAAGCCACCAGTAACGGCATGCCTACTCTGCTCTGGTGGTCTTATGCTACATGATAATAGAAATACCGAGACCTCAGTTGCACACCTACGGTAAGCCACCAGTAACGGCACGCCTACTCTGCTCTGGTGGTCTTATGCTACATGATAATAGAAATGCCGAGATCTCTGTTGCACACCTACGGTAAGCCACCAGTAACGGCACGCCTACTCTGCTCTGTTGGTGTTATGCTACATGATTAACAGGACCTACTCTGGGTCGGTTTACAGTCATTAGGTCGACACTGGAAAAAGGTCAACATGCCTAAGATGGAAAGGGTCAAAAGGTCGACACAAGCATTAGGAAGGTCAACATGGGTTTTTCACTGTTTTTTTTTGAGCCGACATATGCCATCTGGCGGTATTTCATGCCCTACCATCCACTAGTGGAGGACGAATAAAATAGTGTACCCGAAGCATGGCAAGCGCAGTGCGACATGTGAGGGGACGCGATGCACCAATACGGTGTCCATGTTGACCATGTCAACATTCAGGACAAAAGAAAAACCCATATTGACCTTTTGACTGTCGACCTTCCCAATGTTGACCCAATGTGTGTGTCGACCTTTTGACTTTTTTTCAGTGTCGACCTAAGACCTGTTGACTTTCAGTGGTCTAACCAATGTATGTTGACCTTAATTTGGTCAACCAAATGACCCATACCCCTCTTGGCCATACATTTATGTATTTCTAAATTGAGAGCTAACTAACTCACCAATAACTCCCAATATGACACTACATGGATCAGCATAACCTCCACTACTGATCCCATCCACACCTTACAAAATGGCAGTTGGTCAAATCAATTTATAGGCCGCCGCCTATCGCAGGTGCATGTAAGGGATGAGTTGATCTACACGAGTGGTTCCCAACTCTGGTCCTCAAGTAACCCCAACAGTTCATATTTTCCAGGTCACCTGTGGATTTTTGAAATGTAACAGCTTGTGATACACAGTGCACCGCCTGGGAGACTTGCAAAACCTGAACTGTTAGGGGGTACAGTACTTGCGGACCAAATTTGGGAATCACTGATCTACACCACAGATATTCAAACTCAGGTCCTTATTCTGGTTCACTCTCAACCACTCATTCCTTCTCAAATGGACACAACCGTGTGCACTGCAGGTGGGGCAGATGTAACTTGTGCAGAGAGAGTTACATTTGGGTGAGTTATTCTGTTTCTGTGTAGGGAAAATACTGACTGCTTTATTTTTACACTGCAATATTGATCTCACTTTGAAGTAAAACTCCACCCAAATCTAACTCACTCTGCACAAGTAAAATCTACCCCACCTGCAGTGCACATGGTTTTGTGGAATTTGCCTTTGCAAGTGAACCAGAATAAGTAGTCCTTAGGACCTCAAATTGTTCATGTTTTCCAGGTCACCTGAGGATTATAAAATGTGACAGTTGGTGATACAAAGTGCTACTGCTGGGTAACCCAGTAAACATGTCCTGTGTGGGGTCAGTGAGAATCACTGATCTAGACAATTTTTTTTCTCTATGGTCTCTGCCAGAAAAAGAATTGCACCCATTTCATTTTTCAATTTACAGAACAAGAATCAATTGTGGGTACCGTATATCATGGTAACTGAAAAATGGGCACTATAGCTATATTCATTTTTGCAGCAAAAACCTTTTGGATATGCCAGGGAAGCACGGACTGTGTAATGGTTATCATTAATGCTTCACAGCACTATGGGCATAGGTACAATTCCCACCATGGCTCTAACTGTGCGGAGTTTGTATATTCTCCCCGTGCTTGCGTGGGTTTCCTCCGGGTGCTCCGGTTTCCTCCCACAATCCAAAACTATACTGGTTGGTTAATTGGTGCCCAACAAATTTAACCCTAGAATGTCTGTGTGTGTGTGTATACATGGTAGGGAATATAGATTGTAAGCTCCACTGGGGCAGGGACGGATGTAAATGGTCAAATATTCTCTGTACAGCGCTGCGTAATATGTATGCGCTATATAAGAAACTGTTAATAAATAAATAATAAATAGGACCCTTACAGAGGAACAAAGTTTAAGAGGAAAAATTGTGAAATGAGTGCTGTTTTAAATGGGATGTAGGCTGGACTTTAAATATTAATGTTTTCGGTCTGCCTAGCATGCTTTTCCATCTGAGCCCAAAAATCTGTATTAACCCTCTAAGTGCCAAAGTTGCTGTCAGAGATCCTCAAAATATCTGCTGAAAAATGTCACGGTGCCCATACACTTATGCGATGAGATTCGATGCGACATCGAAGTACGATGTCCATCAAATCCGATCATATTTTTGGGTGCAAAAGTCAGCACCCGATGTCGCATGTCATCTTCCGATGGCACATCGGGTGCTGGAAGAGGGTGGGCAGGGGGCGGCGGAGTAGTGTATGCTAGCAGTAGCGGTGGCGGCAGATTTGTTTAAAACACTGGGCTGCCCTGTGATTGGCTGAGCTCTCTCAACCAATCACAGGGCAGCCCAGTGTTTTAAACAATTCTCCCACCACCACTGACCGCAAGTGCTACTGCTAGCGCTACACTACTCCGCCGCCCCGATACGAGACGTAGGTACGCCGCCAGCGGTCCCTAGGGCCCCCTCTCCCCAAACCCCACACCGCTGAATGCGTCCCCCCCGCCCCCCACCCATGGATTGTATTTGAGCAATCGCATGTGGTTAAAAACCACATGCGACTGCTTCTACAATTCGATAATATCTATCGCCGCGACATTCGACGGCCCTTTAAAAGTCCCTTAAAAATGCATACAATCATTTGATTTATCGGCCAGAATTTGTCGAAATCTAATGATTGTATACAATATCTCACAAGTGTATGGGCAGCATTAGTGTCACTCACAGCTACTGTTCTTTTTTTGGGCGCAATATTGAACTAAACTTCAATGGATTGACGACTTGGCTTTATTCGCATTTATTTATACTACAAGAACAGTTGCTGTGAGCAAATATTTTGAGCATCGCTCACAGCAACATTGGCACTCAAAGGTTTAAGTTCTGCAAATGACCTTCACTGGGGATAGTTCCCAAAATCTGAATGTAGTTATACTCTTTACAATGTGCAATTGTTCCATTTAATATGCATTTCACCCGCATGTTTTGAGATTCATAAATGATCTTTAGCGTGTGCTATCATGCATGTAATATCATGGCTGCCGTGTAGGATGAGTTACCAGCTTCTGCAATTGATTTGTATTTTATGGTGATCTGTTCCAGTGAATCTGACAGGCATATGCCTTAACAATTCACTTTCTGCAAACGGACTAAAAGGCATCTAGTCACACCAGAGGTTAAGATGCACTGTAGCTGATGAAAGCTGTAGTGAGGTTGCCATGGAGACCGGAGAGCTTATCGGCTGCAAGGTACTCGTGTGGTTCGGCATTACCACTGCTCAAGGGTGAATTCTTGATATAGAAAGGTACAGGGTAATTTCTCAATTATAATGAGATATTCCGCAGCACTGTACATTAGGGAGACAATCACCAATAAATATAACAAACAGCAACATGATGGGAAATAAAGAGCAAGGGGTCCCCGCTGGTATGCAGAATGACCTGGTGGGCATTCTGTAATCTCATACCAGTACAAGTCAAAAAGAATGATCTTCTTGTAGTCATTCTGCAGTATCCTGAGAATATAGAATGCTACTGCAATCTTTGCTTAGTACACGTATAGGGGCCGATTCAGGATCGTTTGTAACGATCCAAATTAGTTCCCAGCCCCAATAGTCGAGGTTTGCGCATGCGTATTTTTGTGCATGTGCAAAGCCAGCATCGAACGGCTTCGGCAACTAAAGGTGCCCACACACGCACCGATCCCGGCGTACGTTGTGGGCTTAACTAGCACACATAGCATCGCATCGTATGCCTTGTGCATGCGATGTGCATGCGATGCTATGCTAGAAAAAGCTAGTACAAAAAGTATGTGCAGCACATACTTTTTGTACTGTGCGATGGGGTGCCGCCGGAGCGCGCACCCCATCGTATAGCATTGCACCGCCGGGATCGGTGCGTGTGTGGGCACCTTTACACATTCGCCAGGCCGTTTGTTGTGGGGAAGGAGGGCTGGGGGCGGAAATGGGGCGTCCCCATGAACACGCCGGTCGTTCCCCTGGGAATGTAGGCGGGCTAATGCCTGCCGGGGGCGAGCCGCTTACGTCACAGGACAGAGCAAATAAAAGTCAGTTCAGGGGGGTTTGGCTGGCGGGGGAGGGGGCAGTATTTTAGGGCTCGCTATGCAGCGAATGCCCGCTTCTTAGGGAGCTTTGCTGAATCAGGCCCATACAGTGAAATATTTTGATGAAAGAAAACCTGGTACAGATTCATTGATGAGCGAATTATCCAATAAAGTGAATGAGCCATTTTCACATAGTTTGAGAGGTTTAGGGCCAGATGTACTAAGCTTCAAAAAGTGATAAAATGGTGAGTGATAAACAGCCAGCCAATCAGCACCTACTTGCCATGTCACAGACTGTGTTTAAAAAAATGTCAGGCAGGAGCTGATTGGCTGGCTGTTTATCAGTCTCCATTTTATCACATTTTGAAGCTTAATGTATCTGGCACTTACTGAAATCACAGATTCACTTTTCTTGTTTACAGAACACAACAAAGCAGTAACCAGGCAATCCATAAAGCAAAATATATGTTACCGAAACATTAACAGTGATAGAAAGGCTCTGAACTAATTTATTGGGAACAGATTAGGGGAAATGCACACATTCCATTAGTGAGATGCTCAGTGATGAAGAAATAAATTGTATTTTCTCGCTGCCACCCCACTTTCATTGTGACAACAGAATATACCACATTGCCTGAGCATAAATGATTAGCTTACCTAGTTAATTTATAGCCAAGCACAACTATCTCCCAATGTCAATGGGGTCCATTCAGTACGGTTCTCAATGAATAGCGCCAGGAGGGAAATCCTGCAGCTATGCTAATCAGCAAGCCGCTACCTTCAACTAGAGGATTTCTGCTGGGGATGCGAGCATAGGTGCCGATTCTGTGGGTGCTTGAGGGCCCGAGCACCCACGGAAATTGATGAGCACCCACCCGCTCAGCAGCGGTCCACCCGCCCGTGTCCCACTGCACCTCCCCTCCCTTGTCGCTGGCAAAGGTACCTGCACTGTGGGGGGCATTTATGTATTTGGCACTGTGGGGGCATTTATGTATTTGGCACTGTTGCCATAATTTGAATATTGGAGATAACTGTGCTGCGTAATATAAATCAGTATTATTTTGTGTCCACGCCTCTTTCCCATGAAGCCACTCCCCTATATTTTTGGCTCGAGCACCCACCAACAAAAACATAAATCGGCACCTGTGGGTGCGAGCAGAAATCTAAAAAAAAAAAACCTAGGGTGGCAAAGCAGTTTTAAGCCCTAGTGTTGCACAATCAGCATTGCCACGGGGCACTTAAGTCGGAAAATGGGAGTACTTGCGACTACACAACCATGAGTACTGGCATTCTCCAACTTAGCAGATCACCGATTAGAATTGCTGTGGGAACTCCCTTGGATTTTTATGCAAAATTCAGAGGTTTGTGGGTCTAGCAATATTGCTTGCAGCCCTCTCCTCGCTGAAGCTTGATTGACATGCTGCGGTATCTGGGAGGCATATCGGGGCCCAGGTTCTGTGTTGTCACATGCAGACTTCCTGGACTTGGCTGTCCAGATACTATGGAAAGTCTGAGTAAGCTTCGGCTTGTGTAGGCTGACCACGGACTGCTAACGTCATGTATCCTAAACGATGGTCAAAATGATGATCCAATGCTGCATTTGTCTTTTATTTGTAATCAATTCCATACAAGTTGAAATCACGCCTCAAGTTTCAAATCTGTTCTACAGCATTCCTGAATTGGATTCACATTTGGTAGAACATTGCCAACCCCTCACCTGGAAAACTTAATAGTTACTGTTGCTAGGTGCAAGAATGAGACAGAGCATGATGATATTATCACACTGGGGAGGTTATGGCCTATATACAATTACAGTAGCTGCGATAATGGATTCAGCTGGAGCTATCCAACTGGCCCTGATAAGCTGCAGTTATCAGCTTAATAACTGCAGCTGTAATCTTCTAGGGGGACCGATGGTAAAGTACTGCCAGAGACCAGTTTTTGAGCAATAATGCAATTGGTCTGGGAATTTATTCCGGATTCCATGTGTTATCGCCCAAAAATGGGTCATTTACTACCCAATATAAATGTGAACTACAGATGGAGCCGGCCTAGTTCTTGCCAGCGGCCGGCTCTCACCAGGGGCGCGCGTGCACGAGACACTCGCGCGCGCCCCGTGGCTACGGTGATTTCTCCGCCGCCTCCCCCGGTGCCCCTCGCCACCCCGCCATCCCCCCTATCAAAGTCACACCAGTATACCTCCCAAGTATATACTTATATAATATAAGGACTGGTTTAAGAGGTTTCTATAAACTGTTTAATGTCTACTGTCCTTTACTGATTTTATATGTTATAATTAATACTTTTTATTTTTATGACTGTTGCTTATTAACTAATTAATTGTATTAATAAAAATTAATTGTGTTTGATTGTGAACAATTCTCAAGTGTCATATGTGCGCTCTCTTAACAACAGTGTTAATTATATATATTTGTGTATATAAAAGGTCAGTGAGTTTCTGGTCTCCTGAAAGACCCATGCATTTTATCCAGTGCTGCACTGATGTGTCTGGATTCTGTCATGGGGAAAGCAAAAGAATTGACAAAGGATCTGCTGAAAAAGGTAACTGAACTGTATAAAACAGGAAAGGGATATAAAAAGATATCCAAGCAATTGAGAATGCCAATCAGCAGTGTTCAAACTCTAATTAGGAAGTGGAAAATGAGGGATTCTGTGGAATCACAAAAAATTCAGCCACAACTGCCAGGAAAATTGTTCGGGTTGCAAAGGAAAATCCACAAATAACTTCAGCTGAAATACAGGACTCTCTGAATAAAAGTGTTGTAGTTGTTTCAAGATGCACAATAAGGAGGCATTTGAAGAAAAATGGGCTGAATGGTCGAGTCACTAGAAGAAAGCCATTACTACGCAAATGCCAAAAAGCATCCCGCTTACAATACTCCAAACAGCACAAGCCTCAAACCTTCTGGAATAAAGTCCTTTGGAGTGATAAGACCAAAATGTAACTTTTTGGCCACAACCATAAACGTTACATTTGGAGAGGAGTCAACAAGGCCAATGATGAAAGGTACACCATTGCTACTGTGAAACACCGAGGTGGATCGCTGATGTTTTGGGGATGTGTGAGCTACAAAAGCACTGGAAACTAGGTCAAAATTGATGGCAAGATGAAGGCAGCATGTTATCAGAAAATACTGGAGGAAAATTTGCACTCATCAGCCCGGAAGCTGCGCATGGGACGTTCCAACATGACAATGATCCAAAACACAAAGCCAAGTCCACCTGTCATTGGCTATAGCAGAATAAAGTGAAGGTTCTGGAGTGGCCATCTCAGTCTCCTGACCTCAATATCAAGGAGCCTCTCTGGGGAGATCTCAAACATGCAGTTCATGCAAGACAGCCCAAGAATTTACAGGAACTGGAGGCTTTTTGCGAAGAAGAATGGGCAGCTTTAGCATCTGAGAAAATAAAGAGCCTCATCCACAACTACCACAAAAGACTTCAAGCTGTCATTGATGTTAAAGTGGCGCTAGGACATGGGAATGCGAGCCCATGCAAACGCTGGGCATTCCCATGCAAATGTCTTTGTCCTGGAGCCCGCATATATAAGAGTCAGTCTCCATTGACTTATATTTGCATGTCCTGGAGAAAACATTTGATGGTTGATGACCACAGACTGATTTCTCCTGCTGCGGGCTCATGCGAGGGGATGCGTTTTCATGACACATCCCCACACTTGGTAGCGAGGGGATATGATGGCATGGGGGGGGGGGTGTTTGGGCGGGGCAGGCACTCTGGGACTCGGTAAGCTGCGCAGCGATCTTCGCAGCTTACCGAGTCAACCACAATCAGGCCCAATATCCTGAAGTAGCTGCTATTAGAATTCCACCAGACAAGCTCCCAATACACCTTTTGAGAAAGCAAACACTGTGGAACTGCTTCACAGACTTTGCTCTCTAGTGCACATGTGCCCTCTTCCCAAACATCACTGGGAAAATGGTGCCAGGAAGGAGCGCTTGTTGTTTGACAATGACAACCACGGTACTTGTGTAATATCTGGGCGCCCGATTTTTTCATTGTATTGCATCGCATCGCATCACACTGTATAAAATCAACCTCCATGCGTAGATGGATAGTGGGGGTATGAAATCACCCATGGGTGACTATACAATTAAAAATCGGGTCTTTACAATGAAAAATCACATCGCATCGCATCGCATGCCTTAAGTAGTGGCATGCGATGAAAAAATCGGGCGCCCAGATAATACACAAGTACCAAAACCACACATTTCTCTACATACAGTATATAATATCTTTCTATGCTAGTTTTACTGGCTGTTAATTTGGTACTTGTTTCCTAGCACGGCGCCCACGATATTCAGTCGTATGGCATCATATGCATTGTATCGCATCGCATGCCATATGCCCGCATGCAATGCGTTTTTTAATTGTATAAGCACTCTAATGGGTTTTTTCAATGGAAAATGGCCCCCCTATACGATTTTTAATTGTATAAGCACCCTAATGGGTGCTTACAATGTTAAATGCACCCCCACGCCACCCCCACTATCAACGCCAACCCAAAGTGTGGTGAGCGCAGCGAGCCCGTGAGGGTCGGCGGTTCGTGTCCTCCGACCTTTTCATACCCCCACTATCCACGTCGGCGTGGAGTTGATTTTATATAGTGTGGCGTGCGCAGCGAGCCACCGAGCCCGAAGCGTGGCGAGCCACCGAGCCCGAAGCGTGGCGAGCGCAGTGAGCCCCGTGAGTATTCCACGTCCCCTCGCGGGGTGCGCTATGCACGCCACACTTCGGGCTCGGTGGCTCGCTGCGCTCGCCACACTATATAAGATCAACTCCACTCCGATGTGGATAGTGGGGGTATGAAGAGGTCGGAGGACGCGTACCCCCGCCCCTCGCGGGCTCGCTGCGCTCACCACGCTTCGGGTTGGCGTTGATAGTGGGGGTGCTTTTAACATTGTAAGCACCCATTACGGTGCTTATACAATTATATATCTTATAGGGGCACATTTAACATTGAAAACACCCATTAGGGTGCTTATACAATTTTAAATCGTATACCATTGTATATGGCATACAATGCGATGGTATACAATTTAAAATTGTATAACATCGACTGCCATCGTGTAACATCGCATCGCATACCATCATATGCCTTATGGTATGCGATGCGATGGGCGCCGTGCTAGGAAACAAGTACCGTTAATTTATACTGTATTGACCACTAACAGATAGATGTTTAAAAAGGGAATGAGGGTTTGGGACTATGGCTACACACGGGCCCCCTCAGGCATTCATACATTGTTGATCATAACCACTTATAAGGTCCTGGTCCCATCCTAATACATGCTTTAAAAGTGGGGAAAACCTCATAGGGAACTCTTGTGGTTATAGCAGCTACTATTTATTATTTACATTGTCAGGTACAGGGTGGGGACATGTTTGTAATTATGCCTAGGCTAGTCCATATGAAATATGACTTCATACAGTGTAACCAAGTTGCCAGCAGTTTTTGAAAGATCAACTGGCACCTTAATAATGGATTGGAGGTAAATGTTTCACTTGACACCAGGATCCTATACAATGTGCATTGCTTGGGAATAAAGAAATATATGAACACGAGACACTAATGCATTTACTCATTTTAAATAGCTTCCTAATCTCCCCAGCATCACATTTAGAAAAATAAAAATCTAATCAAATCCGACAACAACAATATTAGACGTGCTGCTTGGCAATTACAATCCTGCATTGTAAGCACATTTACATAGAAATCACCGCCCAAAGACCTCATAATAATTATGGAAAAATAATACCAGAATCAGGCAATCATACAGTATCCCTTGAGCAAGCAACACCATGCCTGCATTCTCAGTGGGACGCCCCTAAGATAAGGGTAACTAACCTGGTAACTAACCCCAGGAGGACTGTAAATGGCACCACCTTGAAAAAGACTGTCTAGAAGTCAAAACGCGTTGGTCAGGTGCCACTACACTCTTTGTTTTTATTTGCTGTGTTGCCCCATATACCAATCTACCCAAGGTGAGCTACCCGGGTATCCATCTTTGCCACCAGGGTTTTTTTGGTGATTAAAATCTAGCACCCGCATTTTTTGTTCACTATATTGTATTAATAAAAAGATGATTTTTTGGTTTTCGGTGGAAAGACTTCATTAAAGAAACTTTGATATGAGTACCATCACATGTAAGCTACAAGTAAGCATTTCATAGAAATATACAATATTGGTTGTGAGGACATCGCTATTCCTTAAAGAAACCTTTATATATGGGGACTTAACCCTTTCCATGTAAGTAACATGTAAGCATTATATTTACCATGCTGATACACGAGGTGACCTTATAATGAGATCATCAATCACCATACTATACGGATTATAAAGTCCACACCAAACCTAAGAACTCTTACCCCTGGTTACGTTTGTATGAAACTCTTGTTTGGACTTACTACACTAAATATATTTTTATTTGGTTTTCCTTTGCATGTACAGTATCTTGGAGAGAAATAATGCCTGGAAGAAAACTTCTGAGATCTCCTCCTCCTTATGTAAGTGAGTGTTGTGAACATTAGAAAAATAATCCACAGTAGAGCGCCTCAAATTTATGGCTAGGTTTAGAGAACGTACCTAAACAACCACTGCATTTCACCAGTAGGATTCTCATGTCAACATGGTGTTGATAAAATAGTGATCCCATGAAATGGTACTGATGAGTTCCTTTATAACTCTTACACAGACAAAGCTGGTGGTCCAACTGTCACCGCAATGGAGAAGAGCAACTAACAGCAGCTCTGAGGCAGCATTCAGTGGTGTTATGCCACCTCATGCAGAACTTGCAGTACTGACTTTCTACAACAAAAGGTGTCCTTCAACATTCCTTCCAAGGTAGAAACAGCACTACATAGAAGGGATTGCAAAGAACATTGCCTGGGGTCAGAGATAGGGAATACAGTATGTGACAAGACTGTGATAATGTGTTACTTGCCATGCTCCTTAATTATGTCATGTCAGGGTATGGTCTCCATATCAAAACACTTTTGTCTCTTACAATATATGCCACACCACACCACAATATTATACAATGCCAAAAAACACAATTGGGCAGTGTATAATGTCACCTAACTGAATATTTTCATAATGTGATATTTCAAACCAGTCAGTATACCACACTTCAAGGCAGTACAGACAATGACATGGACTGTATATGATCTTACAGGCTTTCAGCACCACCTTGTCTTGCTCCTCCCACAGAGGAGAGAAGAAGGTAATGTGTCGCAGACTGTACGTCCCTCCTCTGACCTCAGATGTGCTGCTGGAGCTGTGTGACCTTCCTGCATTTTATGGAAGAGATCAAGTTCAAATTGTTCTCAGTGGACCATAAAATGAATAGGGCATAATCAGCAATGAAAAGAAAGAAGTAGCAGTGCTAAAAATAATTTGAAAAGAATTGGATGATCTTTACAGAAATTTTTACTAAAATAGACATAAAATACACATACGTACAATATGTGATGAAAATGTCATAAATTAGGAACATGAAAATTAAAATACGGTTAAAAGCCCATTTCCACACTAAAGTAGCAGTAAGGAGAGTCCGTTCCTAGTATGCCCAGGATAATTATGATGAAAACATACAGTAGTTACCGCACCAGATGGGTTAGTTGATAGCAATGTCCTTGTATCCAAGTGAAACCCAGGTGAATTTTGTTGTTGGGTATTCATATCTGGGAAAAGTACATTTGGCTTTTCTTTTAGATGTGAACTGTCAGGAAGTACTAATGGAACCCATACATCAGCAATTAATTGTGACAATCAGTGTTCCCTCTAAGCTGTGCACGCGTGCGCGCGCACACAACTCGCCGAGCATGCGCACAGACATTACAACAGAGTGCACAAAGCAGCAGTGGTCCCTTTTTGCAGTTGTGGACTCAATTAATGTGTGTTTCACCCATTAACTACATTGTATGCTGTGTTTTGAATGTTTAAATGTTTAATATCATTTTAAAGTTAACACAAATACTGAACGCATACCCTCCAACATATGAATGATAGAAATCTGTACACATTCGAAAAGGGGGCGTGGTCAATGGTAAAGGGGGCGTGTCCACACCCCCCTTTCCGAATGCGTACTGGACATTTTAACACTCCCAACACTCCCCTTATATTATACACATACAAATTAACGCTCCCTGTCACGTCCCATCTCTCCAGTGCATCTCTCCAGTGCATCTCTCCAGTGTGGGAGGGTCCGCGGGCTGCGTGACGTCATGATGCGGCGCACGCTGCCGGGACCCGCCGCAATGCACCCCTGGGAACGGAGAGGGTGCCGCCATGCTGGAGTGGGGCCAGATTCGGAAGAGAATGATCCTTTCATTCTCCGTGCCCGTAATGCAATAAAAGGAGGAGCCGTCTGAATCTTTGAAAAAGCGGTACAATCGGTACACTCTGATTTAGCCGGTACAGACCGTAAAAAAAACGGTACTGTACCGGCTAAATCGGTACAGTTGGAGGGTATGTGAACGTCATTTTCCAGTTATATATAAGTGATGCTCAAAATTTCAATTTCCTTCCAAAGTTGCACAGCCAAAATCTTTTGCCGCACACAGCCTTCGTAACATTAGAGGGAACATTGGTGACAATCCTCCGTTCTGGAGATGATTGTCACAATTCATCTTTAATGTGTGGGCTCCCCCTTTTGGCGATCCCAATCAAAAATTAATAGGGATCGCCAATCGATTGCTGAATCAGATTTTTAAACATGTTTAAAAATCTTGTTTCATTGGAGTTTCATTTTTGTATGTGTGGGCATTCTAACAGGAAAAAAATCACTGAAACAAATCTGTAATGAGTGGGCAAGTCAAATAGACTGAAGAAACCATTTATCTGGGGGGAAAAATCACTGGATCTGAGAAGCAATTAATTGTGATTGCTGATGTATGGGGGCCATAAGCCAAATCTGAGCAGCTCATTGCTACTTAAAAACCATTTTCCTGGTAAAGAGAATTTCACTCATCACACTCTGCTGGCTGCTGGGCAGGGCTCCACCAGTCTACACAGATCTAGTAGATCTGTGACATGCATAAAAAGCAGCCATGGGGGTGAGCCCTCTAGTCTGTCAGCCCCATATAGGTTTATGTTAGACTGTACATGTTATGCTTGCTCCAGCTTCCTCCACTCATGTGTCATAGTTTTATGCAGGCTGGAGCAAGAAACGCTGAACTAAATGGTCAGTGAATGCGGTTACAGGGAAGATTTTTGGGGCAATAAGATGTATGTAGTAAAGCATACTGTATTAACATAACACTATGAGACATACTGTCCTAGGTCACAGTGCACATATACATGGCATCCATACAGTGCAGGGAGGCGAGCCAGGGCTTCCCTCAGGAAGTGCTGCCCCGCCCTCTCCCCGCACAATGTCATGCCCTCTTATCAGAAGCCACACCCCCTGAGGTCCCAGGTTGACGAAAGCAGATGTTGGGTGTTATGTTAGAGGACATGGAGACAGGTCTACTTTAAAGCAGGGTTGCCAACTTTTTCTGTCTCCTCTCCGGGAGAAGCCCGGAGAGGAGACTTCCAGCTGCAGTTCGGGGGGCGCTGCTTGAGCTTTACATCATTAAAATGATGCGATTGTGGACATTTTAGCTCCGCCCCTCCTCTGAGACCCGCGGATTGACGCATTTCAATCCAAAAGGTATGGGGGAAGACTCTGCAATCGGGGGGTGGCGTGGGGGTCCCCCGGAATCCGGGAGGGTTGTCCACCTTTTCAGGGGGCCGGGAGGAGGACCCGATTTTCGGGATCCTCCCGGTAATTCCTGGGGGGTCGGCAACCCTGCTTTAAAGTAAAGATGCATCAAGAACCCTGTATTTTGGTTTTGTTCCTAAAATACTAGAATGTTTTATTTTGGCAAAACCAGCCTCACATGTTTTGGGATTTAAATTTAAAAATTTAAAAAAACAGCTAACTTAAATCGTGTAACTTTTTTTTTCCCCAATGTAGTTATTATCAACATCAATAACATTCCTTTACAGTCATTTCCTGTTCCAAACAATTTTGATACTGGAAGGAGGGATCACATCCATCCAAATCACTCAAGGGGCCTAATTCAGACTTGATCACAGGACAAATTTGTTCTCAAAATGGGCCGAACTATGTGCACTGCAGGTGGGGCTGAAATAACATGTGCAGAGAGAGATTTGGGTGTGGTGTGTTCAAACTGAAATCTAAATTTCAGCGTAAGAATAAAGTAGCCAGTATTTACCCTGCACAGAAACAATATAACTCACCCAAATCTAACTCTCTCTGCACATGCTTTTTGCCCATTCTGAGAACAAATTTGTCCTGTGATCAGGTCTGAATTAGGCCCAAGATCCAAAATTGCGGGAAGGCCCAAGCCAGGGCTTGGTTATAATCGAAACCCCAAAGTAAACCAAGCAGAAGCTTGGTTCGTCTAAGCGACAGTTTTATTTGCAAGTAAAGATTATCTCTGTAACCATTATGCGGGTTTTATAGTATAATGTTTATAAATTTACTTTCTAGTTCTCGTATTCAAATGAACTATACAGATGGAGTTCTCTTCATCTAGCCCTTTAATAGGATTAAGTGAGTGATAGGTTTAATCTGCTAATCCCCAAGTGTATTGTTCTACGTATTGTATTGCTGCTGAGAACAATAAAATAGCCGTGGCTAGCCATGGTGAGCCACGACCTAAGGAAGGTAGTTGGGAGGAGCTCCATCTGTAGTTTAGATCAGTGGTTCCAAAACTGTGTGCCGTGGCACCCTGGGGTGCCTCAGGACACTTGCAAGGGTGCCTTAGATTGGTAGTCCAAGATCAATTCAAATATTTATGATCAATTTAATAGGCAAATTCATAGATGGTGGTTGCCAATCTTGGCCCTCAAAACATAAATGAATGTAAGGATGACATCTAAAACACAATTTAGTTAATTAAATTTTTTTCCAAATTTGTCAATTACAAACTCTTGGTCTAGGGGTGCCGTGAAAAAGAAATTCTGATATTTTAGGGTCCCGTCATTCAAAAAAGTTTGGGAACCACTGGTTTAGATACATAAAATGCCTTTCAATTAGTAGTTTTCATATTAAGAGTTTTGCTGTTCCATTGTTACATTGGATGGTCCATACATTACTTATAACTGTAATTACTATCATAGTTTGTTGAGAATGAAATGCAGTATAATGTGTGATATATACATATAAGTAATTTTCTCAGATAATATTGCCTTTGCTTACTGTTTTCATTTCAGTTAATTGATTTTAGCAGCCATTCTATATAAGAGTCAATAGAAGATATGTAAACACTATCTACATTTACCTACTCTGATCCCAGTTGGCTGCAAAAAGTAGAAGAATCTTCTGCCCATAATGATCTCGGTTGTCAAGAACGCCAGGAAATCCATCCATGAGAGCTCGTTTAACCCCTCGATCATCCGCCTTAAGGTTTTTAAACATGTCTAAATTAAGCTGGCGATACTGGAAATACTGAGCGAGAAGTCGGAAGGCTTCCATCTGATTGAACTTCCTGGCTCGGAGAAACCTTAAGATGAAGGCATCATCTGTCCGTAGGAAGCCAATGTCTGGTCTAGTGATGATCATGTCTCTGACTTGTTGGATATCCTGATGTAAAGTGTCTGGATTTTCATTTAATTCCAAGCGGGCTTTCTCTATCGTCTTTGGGCTAAGTCCAGCTTGCAAGTGGGTCATCTTTTTCGCCTTTCAGTTTTGTAAATCTTCTGATGAATTAGTTACGGAGATACATATCCCATCCACCTAGGCTTGAAATCAGATCCTTCTGAGTGATATGTGACCTTAGAGGTGGGCCTTAGCACAGCAAGATCTGTAAGCCACCAGGAACCAATGTAATGATGAAATGCTGCTGATAGATCCTTTCACACGAAAATCGAGCTCTGCAAATGCAAGAAATAAAATGGCTGAATGAATGCAATATTTTTAAACTTCAGTTTAGATTAAATTATAACATTTCCCTTCTCATATACGTCTTCGCTATTTTCAGATCTATGGGCCTGATTCAAAGGTGGATTAAATCCTATTCCGACTGCGATTTTGTATGCAGCGGTTGTGCAAACACATGTAATGTCCCAACCACTGGGTATGGTCTCTATCATAACCCTTGCATACAGAGATACACCATCGATCATCTGAGCAACTCTTTGGTGGTAGTAAACCGACTGGGCCATTGTTACTGTGCACAAATGACTCAGACTGGGATACAACCCCCGAAATGGTCACAACATGTCTCATATTTTACTTGCCACCTCCATATTACCCCCCACAAATGCTCAACGACTGTCAATCACTTTGCATCAAAATCCAGAATGCGGGACAGATGCACTAAGCTTCAAAAATGATAAAATGGAGAATGATAAACAGCCAGCCAATCAGCTCCTACCTGCCATGTTACAGACTGTGTTTGAAAAATGTCAAGCAGGAGCTGATTGACTGGTTGTTTATCACTCTCCATTTGATCACTTTTGAAGCTTAGCACATCTGGCCCTGCAACTCAGACACATGCCCAGTACAATAAAATTGCAAACATCGGCATTGGGTCCACCACTGAATCAGGTCTCATGGGCCAGATTAATAATTGTCAGCTATTCCGATGTTTTTGCGGCATGATAATTGGTAGAGTGTGCACGTATCAAAGTCCATTACTGCAGTCACTCATGGGGAGGATTCATTCAAAAAATAATTACCAGGAAGGGATTATTTGGGCCCAAAACACAAGTTGTAACAATGCCGGCATGACTTAGCCATTTTGGAGCATGTCATTGCCTGCATCTGCGATACCATATGCATTAAAGATGGCTCTGGTGTATCAGTACACTACAATATCGCTGCGTCTTTGTAAAAAAAATTGCTAAGATCACCTGTGGGCGTCTCAGTAAAAATCCCGCTGGCTGATTTGTATATTTGTGCATAGTAGCTGGAATCACAAAAGCTTTAGCATACACCTATGAATCAGGTCTTATATTATGATGGTCCATGTGTCTGCGGGAAGCCACTATCTCGCCTAGTGATGACCAGGTCTGACTTGAGCATAAAAAGAGGAAATGAACAACCTGAACAAAACCTGCCACTGGTACAAGCTTTGCCAGAGAGGAACAAGTGCTGTTTGGTCCGTCTATGATTGCAACTTGTGTAATACACTCGGTACAGATTGCTGAGGTAGCTGTAAGGTGTTCACGGCCCATTTACTAACTAATTATTATCTGCTTTACACATGCTCTTCACAATAAACATGTCAAGCCTAGCTAGAGTATCTAAAACATAGCCTGATACGCAGCCACTGCAAACACAGAGGGAGGACCTGGCCGTGCTCATTTAAGAACATTACTGACTTAGAACCGTTCAGTACAGTGTATATATATATATATATATATATATATATATATATATATATATATATATACAAAAACAAAATACCCTTTCAATGCACTTATTTGTGTATTGGCAGCAACTCTTTATGTCCCCCCTGTTAGTGGGGGAAAAGGAAAGTGGATAGAGCAATGGATAGAGTGCACCTTTTACTGGTACCACCACCACCAGATTCAAGTGACTATAATTATTACAGACACTGTTGAAGCAATTGATAAATGTAATAAAAAAAAACAATAAAACGTTTTCATTCGTCTGAAGCAGTTGATACAGTTCAATAAAAAGGAAACAAACATCCAACGCCTTTCGTCATTACGACTTCTTCAGGGGTAAGGTTCTATGTGGTGTGTAAAGTGGACAAAATAATATTTTATTCCACTATAGATGGATCACCTTCTGATCAGTATAAACTGATAAGCCTCATAGGACTCTTTGACGAACAATCAAATTATATCAATTTCTATGAAAAATTTCAATAAAATTGGCAGAACTGGAAGAGGACAACAATAGTTTGGTCGTCCACAGGTAAGTCTCTAATCATGGATCTAGCAAGTGGATCCTTCTCAGGCTGATGAAATGCGTTGGATGTTTGTCTACTTGTTATTGAACTGTATCAACTGCTTCAAACGGATGAAAACATTTTATTGTTTTTTTATTGTATTTTATTAAATTTATCAATTGCTTCAAGATTGTCTGTAATAATTATAGTCACTTGAATCTAGTGGTGGTGGAACAAGTTAAAGGTGCACTCTGTCCATTGCTATATATATATATATATATATATATATATATATATATATATATATATAAATAAACAAACAGTATATATATATATATGCCCCCACATTGCTTCACTAGTGTAACCAGCTCATCAGCACTGAAACCTTGGTCACTAGAATATATTGCCAAACTTGAATTTTATATGTTACTGGCTATTGCTATCTTGTGATTGCCTCTGTGTTTCTGTACGTGTGAAAGAGAAAGAGAGAGATGTAGTTTCACTCGCTGCTTGCACATGGCAGTGTTTCGGTTACACGTGGACACTAGACATATATATTGTTGGCAGTGGGGCGAATGTATTAAGCCTGGTGAAGAGATAAAGTAATGATAAAGTGAAAGGTGATAACGCAACCAGCCAATCAACTCCCAACTGTCATTTTTCAATCAGAGCTGATGCCCGGTGCATTATCACGTTCTACTTTATCTCCACTTTATTTCCGCACAGGCTTAGGCCCCATACACACTAGGCGATATTGTTCACAATATCACCCAGAAAGGACTTTATGTGAACAATATCGCCTAGTGTGTACACTCCCTGTCGTAAACGATGCACACTCCTGCGCATCATTAAAGACACCATCCCTCGTCCAGCATGTCTGGGCGAGGAAGGTCCTTGTTAACGATGGCTATCAGCAGCAGCAGCATGGCCGTCGCTCCCCCTTGCCGCCCCCCTCTGCCATCGCTACCCTTGGAGTCAGCATGGACAAGTGAGTATTCACTTGACGATAACTGCCACCCCACAGTGGCAAGTGTGTACGTGGCTTTAATACATCTGCTCCAGTGTCCCTAATATGAGCAACATTCAAATATTTGGCAATAACCGACACGACAACAATGTGTATTTCCCAGAGTCTCCCTAAACCAAACTGTCCTAGAAATGTGGTGATTTGTCTGAGTTTCAAATCCAGATTTATGACAATTTATTTGTAGCAATTAGATAAAGAAACAAATACCAAATGTATGTGCATTTGTAAAGTATGTACGGACACATATAAACAGGAAATGGATGTCTCCGCTCTGCATGTGTTTCTTCCCCAGTCACGATGATTGAATGCAGCCACAAGATTAGTGTCTGCCTATTTTTCAATCCTTTGTAAATTTAATAGTTCAATGCAGCATTCAATCCCACTAATGCTCCGGTTTACAAAAGGGGTTCTCAAGATCTGCTTTGCAGCTGAGAACGTGAGTGTGTGTCTTCTACAATGGAACAGATGTTTCATTGAAAAGAATGTGGGCACATATGCTAATACTCTGTGAGAATATACATAATATCCGTAAGTATTTCTGTGTTGTGCGTGGAAAGTATCATCCATGGCAAAACCAAACAGCCTGGACTTTGCAATAGATTGGCAAATAAAATGGTATTGCCAAAGGCATGTGTATGGAGTACAGTATACACAGACACACAGACAGACACACACACACACACACACACACACACACTCACACACACACACACACACACA
Source organism: Crinia signifera (assembly GCF_055691185.1). NCBI lineage: Eukaryota > Metazoa > Chordata > Amphibia > Anura > Myobatrachidae > Crinia > Crinia signifera. The sequence goes on along the minus strand of NC_139221.1, from coordinate 48,345,777 downwards.
CACACACACACACACACACACACACACACACACACACACTATTTACATAGACTCTAATCTAGAATGTGTCTGTATATCTATGTCAATTGCTGATACGTATCAGTACATATTTATATAGATGCCTAGTACTAAGCCTAATAACTTCAATCAGTGTTATTAAGATCAGATTGTTGATACTTCTCACATACACATTTTCATAATTAAAGTACCATGGTTCTTTAGATTAATCGAATAGAATTCAATGCTTATGGCCTATGTTGTCTATAATCTGGATGGCCACTTAAACATTAAGCAATCATTGTACAAACGACACTCTAGATTCAATGACTGTACAAGTACTCGATTGTTGAATGGGATTCCCTATAACGAGTGTGATTTAATCAATGTGAACTAATTGTTACAGGGGCACATTACCATTTGCACCCTGCTTCTTTAAACTTGCTTTGTGTGACTTCCATCTGTCTCACTGTAGCAAATGAGTCCATGGAAACTTGCTACCAAATTGTTCTCAGATTCACATTCAGTATATTAGAGAAGTCATAAGCCAAGAACTGGAGTCTGTTTTATTTCTCTACTTACAGTATGATACTTATTACATTTCACACTTTTTTTTACCTTACCAGTGCTTAGGTTTAACACTATTGAAAAATCATTAAAAACAGAACAAAAGAATAACATAATTATTCCAAGCAACATAATAGGAAGATACATAAATGCTAAAAAGCTACAGGAATGATCATATATTGAATTCTAGGAATGTTATTGTTATACTTTTTGCCTTCTCAAGTAATTAGTTCTCTTAACAACATAGAACACAATATATATCTTTATTCAGTCGCAAGCTTATGTGTGTTTGTAAAAACCTCCACACATAACAAAGGGCCTGATTCAGGGGGGTATGCAATCCCCGCCGCTATTTGAGTCCTCACTACTTATATTTAAGCTGTAATGTGTATTGAACTGTGGCGCTCTTTGTTTGTACTCTATTTTTGTTATTTATTCAATGTTATGCTAAGTTTTAACTCCCTGTATTGTTCCTTTGTACGGCGCTGCGAAACACTTGTGGTGCCTTATAAATGAAATTATAATAATAATAATAATATTTCCGATGGGGGAAATAGCGGCGGGCACCTTCTTGCCTGACAGCATTGAAGAGGCAGATTGTTGTTAACGCCTGTGAATTGTCACGAACACGACCGAATCTGGACAATCCACGGCCGTTTACATGGACACGCCCCTTTTTCGGTGATCGCCAAGAGTGACACTGAATCCTACCTGGCGATATGCTGTCGAGCAAAACAAAACAGGCCAGGGTCACAGCTGTCGGTACGGATCGACAGTCGTGACCCATGATTGCATACCGCCCTATGTCCGCTGACCATCAAATCATTTTTTCCAGCAGACTGACTTTTATCTTGGCCAGAGATGACCGAATTCAGGGCAGGCACTGAGGTCATATTACAGCAGCTGTCCGCCCGAGTAGTCATCAACATGCCTGTATTCGCATCGGCACGTTAGCATTCGCAGGGAAACGCCCACAGTTTCTATGGGCTCGCCCATAAAACCCCGGGCGTTCACTTGCCAAAGGCATTCGCACATGCACATATTCACGCATACACTGACCCCCACCAATTCCGGCCTGCTCCGAGCGGGTCTGAACACCCCCAAATTGCGGCAATTTCCGAGTCCCCAGAAGGCCATGGCCAGGGAATCGGAAATATTAAATATGTTTTTAAAATCCTGATCCTAACTGAAAATGGTCGGAATCAACAAATGGGGATTTTTAACATGCTTAAATTCCCCATTCTCTTACAAATCACTGATGATCATCAATGGCCACAGCTTGGCGCATCTGTTCAGTAGATTGATGGTACCGTCAAATTGGGGAACCGAGGCTATGCTGTATGGGGGCCTAAAATGGACATTAGGTCTGGGGAATATAAATTAGAATGTAACATAAAAATGTGGTTCCTTTGCCAAGCATGTATTTGAAATGATTTGCACTTGTCTTTATTGTTTTGTTTTCAGTACACAGAAATATCTGTATTAGTGACATGAACATAGCTCAATAATATCATTCTGCGCTACGGTTACGAAATGATCTATATTAGATCAACAGTAGTTTTTATGATCGGATGAAGATGGAAAAATACAAGAAACAAGCAGAGCCAAGGGCATGTATGCTAGAAGATTTGTTCATAGTAAGAATTGAGATGATTAATAATGCAACACTGCTATTTGTGATGCCATTTGTCAGAAACACCGTGTTCAGAACAGCAACAGTCACTTTAGTGTTTTCACAATATTGCTGGTTCTGTTATGTATTATGTGCAGTATTCCCGGGAATAAAGTTGTGAGGCAGAAAAACGTAGGGGTGTATCCAATTAGCCATGGCAAATTACCGTGGCTAATGGATCACACAGGTGCAATCCAATTAGTCAGCATGTTTCACGACAACCCACCGATCTATAAACTTATCCCAGATCCCAGGTCTTTTTGCCCGAAAACAGGACGTTATCCATCCAAAAAAAAAGGGCTATAACTGTATAGCCCTATAATAACCATTAGACTAAAAACACAATATTAACCCATTTTTGCAGCCAAATAATTAGCACTGCTAATAGGATACCCACCTTGTAGAGAGTGAGAAAGCAAGATTAGAGTAAATATAGACAAACTAATATAATTTTACCTGGCTGGCTTTAAGTTGTGAAACTACACATCCCAGCATGCCTTGCCATAGTTTTAGCACTCCCTAATAGCAAAAATGTGGCAAGGCATGATGGAACTTGGAGGGCCATAGTTTGCCCTTAGAGTGTGCAATGGCATCTTCTTTCTTCCTTCAGCGCACTTCTAGCCTCAGCATGTTCAAATAAGGGTGTACAGTTCATCCCCTCCCCCTTTCACCATCATTTGAATTGGAGCCAGAAGTGGGAAAACCCAAAGTTCATCTGAACATATACATATAGCCCTGACTAAAAGGAACTAAAATGCCAGGAACTATGTTTGGACCAACTTTGCAGTTCAATTGAGAAGTTCCTTCAGTTTCATGATTTTAATTTTAAATAAGATATTTGTGTCGCAATCTCTTCAATGTACAGTGCTGAGTGCCATGTCAGTACCTTATTTCGAAAGGATTATTATAATGGGAGGACAATATAAATAGCGTGCTGTGAGACCATGACTAGTTTAGAATTAGGCAGATTTGGGCAACTACAAGGGGGGAATTAAATAGGAAGAGAGAATCAGAAAGTGAGAGAGCTGGTAAGGAATCTCCAGTGTTTTTTAAAGAGGCAATCATTTACACGGCAAAACCAGTTTGATTTTGCCGTATACATAATTGCCGCTTTAAAATTTCTTACCAAATCTCTCACTTTCTGAATCTCCCATCCTATTAAATTTCACCCCTAATATCTTAGCAATAAAAAGGTTTATACAGAAATATAATAGAGATAATGAACTTGCAAATATTAATATTCTGACAGCAAAGGGAAATGAAAGGATATCTACTCTACTAGTAAATCTAATAGTGATGAAAGCAGTCATTAGATCACAACATCCCTGTACTGAGAGGCCAGCTGCACAACAAACATAATTTGCCCCATGCAACCCATGCTAAATTGTAATATATGTGGCCCCACCTCATTCATTGGCTATTATTGTCTCCTGGGATTGTGGGAAACCTCCAAAGTCAGGATGTTGTAGATACTGGTGCCTTCTAGTTATAGGCCCACAGTGGTAATCCATGATCATCTTCCAGCTATTTTTTTTTTTTTTAAACACATTTTATTAGGTGAATCACGAGCAATTGACAAGTGTAACAAAATACCTTGACATTTACAAAAACAGCATTGAATGGGCTTACAATAAGGTGATTCAAGATTTTTCTATTTAAGAAAGAAAACCTCGCGATGGCAGTGTGGCCGACCGCCCGGAAAGACATTTCCGCGAGGCGAGTGAAGGAACCAAAGGCGAATGGTGGGAGAAAAGAGAGTATCTTCCAGCTATTTTAGCAACATGCCCAATTATAATGTTTTTCATTTAGCTCAGATTGTTACTGATAAAGTGTGTTATTTATTGAGCCATACAGTTTGCAATATTGGGCAAATTTCCCCATGGAAGCTGTAGCAGCACAGCATAAATGGCCCACTCTGGTATTCAAACCTTGACTTTATTCTTGTATCTGATTACTGGAAACTATACGCACAGTGGTGCGAGTAGAAAAAACGACTTAGTGGTACTGTGCTGCGCGCCTTCGGCGCGCAGCGAAAAATGGGCGTGGTCAGGGGAGTGGCCATGGGCGTGGTCATATGACACAAGGGGGGTGGTTACATGCCACCGCCCCCCCCACAGAGTCTGTACGCCCGCTGACATACTATATAACACCACAATGCCCATGACATACTATATAACACTCCGCGATGCCCATGACATACTATATAACACTCTGCTATGTCCATGACATACTGTATAACACACCATAATGTCCATTACATACTATATAACACCGCAATGCCCATGACATACTATATAACACCGCAATGCCCATGACATACTATATAACACTGCAATGCCCATGTCATACTATATAACACCGCAATACCCATGACATACTATATAACACCGCAATGCCCATGACATACTATATAACACTGCAATGCCCATGTCATACTATATAACACCGCAATACCCATGACATACTATATAACACTGTAATGCCCATTACATACTATATAACACACTATAATGCCCGTTACATACTATATAACACACTATAATGCCCATTACATACTATATAACACTGTAATGCCCATTACATACTATATAACACCGTAATGCCCATTACATACTATATAACACTCCGCGATGTCCATGTCATACTATATAACACACTGTAATGCCCATCACATACTATATAACACACCGTAATGCCCATTACATACTATATAACACAGCGTAATACCCATTACATACTATATAACACACCATAATGCACATTACATACTATATAACACACTGTAATACCCATGTCATACTATATAACACTACGCAATGCCCATGTCATACTATATAACACAGTGTAATGCCCATCACATGCTATATAACACTACGCAATGCCCATGTCATACTATGGGCGGGATGCTATATAGCAGAAATGCGGTAAAAACCCCGTTTTCGGGGTTTCTACCGCATTTCTATATGCTATATGGCGCCTCCGCAGTGTCAGCGCTGCGGAGGGAATCGCCAGCTAAAGCTGGCGAATCCCTGCAGAAGCCTATGGGCTTCTTACCGCAGCGCTGTTTGAGGGATCCGTCACGGATCCCTCCCAGCGTGCCCTGCGGCTGGCGCCGGGGTCTGCGCATGCGCAGATGGACTCCCGGGTCACAGACCCGGAAGTCCAGTGCCGGCACCGCATCGCAAGGGACAGCTCTTACCGCAAGAGCTGTCCCTTGCATGAATAACGGCATATGTTATAGCATATGCCGTTATTAAAAATGCGATGTCCGGCGAAGGGGGGCCGCGGATGTTATAACATCCCGCCCTTTATAACACTACGCAATGCCCAACACATACTGTATAACACACCATACACATTTGACACATAAGTGCCACTTACCTACATGCTCAATGCCAGGGGCTTCATGCCGATGCCAAGGTGGACTGAATTTGCTCGTTGCTCAGGGGGATAGATCTGTGCCACTGTGCTCATTGCCCAGGGGGATATATCTGTGCCACTTTTCTCGTTGCCCAGGGGGATAGATCTGTGCCACTTTGCTCGTTGCCCAGGGGGATATATCTGTGCCACTTTGCTCGTTGCCAAGGGGGATATATCTGTGCCACTTTGCTCGTTGCCCAGGGGGATAGATCTGTGCCACTTTGCTCGTTGCCCAGGTGATAGATCTGTGCCACTTTGCTCGTTGCCCAGGGGATAGATCTGTGACACTTTGCTCGTTGCCCAGGGGGATAGATCTGTGCCACTTTGCTCGTTGCCCATGGGGATAGATCTGTGCCACTTTGCTCGTTGCCCAGGGGGATATATCTGTGCCACTTTGCTCGTTGCCCAGGGGGATAGAACCCACCCCCCCCGGCAGGCAGGCACATACACAGCCCCCTGTGCCTGCCCGCCCGCACGCTCTCGTCTCCCCCGCTGTGTACGCGGGGGAGACGTGCTGCTGCTGCTGCTGCTGCTGCTCCTGATAGTTACAGCTCCTGCTGCTGGACCGCGCGCTAACCAATAGCCGCGCGCGGTCCAGCAGCAGGAGCTGTAACGAAATCATGAGAGCAGCAGCAGCAGCAGCAGCACGTCTCCCCCGCGTACACAGCGGGGGAGACGAGAGCAGGGAAGACCCGGCGGGGGGGAGCGGCGCTAGCGCGCATATGTAAGTGGCCACGCCCCCCGCCACTTACATATGCGCACATGCGCAGTAAATATTTCGGCCTATTTGTTATGGCGGTACGGGGTACCGGCACCATTTGTTTTAATGGTACGCCGTACCACCCCGTACCGCCATAGTTGCACCCCTGTATACGCATGACAATGCTCAGCGAAGGATGGTTCACGCCTGATTCTATGAACTTCAGAGTGTTCTGCTTGTGTTGCTACTTTCCAGTCTTACATAAAGTTTATTTAAGATTTAACCCTAGAATACAGACGTACATTATGTTTCCAGGCAGGAATTTCATGTTTCTCTGGGGTATTGTATTACCCCTGTGTGTGTTCTAGGGTTAAAACGAATTATTTAAAAAGTAAAAGATTAGCAATAATGTACAACACAAGCAGCCATGATTGTTTCTTATTTATGAAGCGTTAATATAAGCTGATGAATATCTAATATGTTTAGCTTTGTGAGCAATGATACAATACAGAAAATATTCACATTTTACAGTTTCAACCCCTTTGCCATGGCACAATAGAGTCCCTTCAGCTGTTCTCAAGTGCCACCAGAGCTAGAGATGTCCACACTAGTTTACAGTCACCACCACCAATTCAACTGTTATTCACTGCTCTCTTCTTTTTTTTATCTTTGATTGTTTTTTTTTTTTTTTTTCATATGTGGGCCAATGGGTTTGTTATATTTTCCTGTGGGGGTCCAATGTGTTTTTCCCTGTGGGGATCTCTTTGTGTACCTTGGCAATTTTAAAATCTTGTTTGGTGTGCCGCCAGTTGAAAAAGGTAGGAAGCACATAACATTAAAGTGCTGTATTAGAAGTCCCTTATATACATGTGATACAGAATAAGTCAATTATAATACTTATTGAACATCTGCTGTGCTGATATTGTAGTCTGACTGTAGGGCTTTTCAATAAAGCTTTTTTTATTTTAGTATCCATTAAAAGCTCTGGGCTTTATCAGTACTGAATGGACTGTTGTGATTGATGTGTATATATAGACCTGTCCTCAGTACACCATCTAGTTCATCTGCATCATACTGAGAATGTGAATGTACCTTTCCCTACAACTGAATAGAAAACAATATTCACAAAATGTATCCTTGTATCACAATTAAACACACGTTCTACATATATTGATATACCTGGTAATAAAAAGACAAATTATCCAGTATCATATAAAAGAAAATGCACATGAAAGACACGATTGCTAAAAAAAGATCAGTAAGATTCATATGTAGAGCAAGATGACTAGCGGGAATTCACATCCTACCTCAAAGGTATATAACAAGTAACATTGTTGCATAATGTATACAGTGCATAAAGAATGTATTGGTAATGCCAGCAGTGCATTATTCTCCTAAACCTATTCACAACCAGATCGGTATTTTGCAAATCTACAGTTCCCATACACTTATCCAGCATTTTCTCTTCTCTGCTGTAAATTGTACTAACCCCTTCAGTTCTTCTAACCAGCCAACATTATCAGCACTGAAACACTCCAGCACAGTACCCTCACTCCCCCATCACTCCCTGCCTGCACATTCCCATTGCTTAACCCCTTTGCTGACTGCTGCTTCTGCATTGCTTCCCACCAGGTATCCATTTCATTCATTCATACGGGCGTCAAATACAGCAGGAAGATGTATGTAGCATTAGCAACATACATACTGTATCTCTCCCATTGTACGGTGTGGTGTAGTCTACAGAAGTAAAAGGTATATTAGCAACCACAGAGTCCCTGTTTCTTTCTGATGACTCACCAGACCTAGCAGCTTGTCCTGGCTCTGAACTCCCATCCAGTGCTTTGTCTCCCTAATAGCATAGGGTCGGTGTGAGGCACATTATGCAGAGCATTGTTGGATGGGGGAGGCAGAGCTGAGCCTCTGAGACACTGCAGATGGGAGCTGTCCGTGCGCTACAGTGCTGAAACACTGCAGCTGCGTACCAGCAATCAGACCCACATACCTGTTACACGTTACTGCCGCTGGGAAAGACACAAGCTGTCCATCTTGGATATTGCAGTATGGTCTGTCTACATCAGTCCCCTGGATAATGTCATCAGCTGTGGAGAAGGGGGGGATTGACAGAAAGGCTTGTACTGGAATGAGGCAATGAAAGGGTCCTCACAAGCTGCACTGCTTGTCTTCAAAGCAAAAAAAAAAAAAAAACTGTTCTTCCAAACAGGCCCATCCCCTCTGATGTCTCATTGGCTGAAATACATTTGTGGAGGAAATATTTAAGCACAGTTGTGCATAGTACCCTTTGTATATTTTGGGGGCTGGCTTACAGTTGGAAGGAAAATGAGTACATACAATTGTCATATGTGGTGATTGGCGCGATCCCATCACCAAGCGTGTGTGTGTCTAATTCATTCCCGCGGAGCATAAAAAAGGGTACTTGTGTAGTTTCACGGCGCCACTAGATCGCATGCGATTTACTATCCATTTCATTACCTCACTATCCACTAGGGTGTGGAGTCGATTTAATATAGTGTCGCGAGTGCAGTGAGCCACCGAGCCCGAAGCGTGGCGAGTGTAACGTGCCCCGCGAGGGGCCACGGAATGTATTCAACGGAATTGCATGCAAATGGCATGCAATATCGTGAGTCGCTCTGAAACAACATCCGTGTCCCCTCGCCACGCTTCGGGCTCGGTGGCTTGCTGCGCTCGCCACATTATATAAAATCAACTCTGCGCCCTAGTGGATAGTGGGGTAATGAAATGGATAGTAAATCGCATGCAATATCGCATGTCATATCGCATTCGATATCGCATGCGATCTAGTGGCGCCGTGAAACTACACAAGTACCTAAAAAAGCATTGAGCAGCGATATTGCAACGTGGTGATTCCACACCGCTGCCACGCCCAACACACTTGAGCGGCCATATCGGGGCAAGGATGACCGCAATTACATCTGTATGAACCTTTACAAAACCATGTTACATGTGCACAAAAACTTAGAGATGGGCGGTGCATGTCTGAACTGAAATATAAATTGCTATGTAAAGATAATGCTGTTCATTTTGGTAGCTGCATGCAGAAGCAGTATATATATATATATATATATATATATATATATATATAGAGGGGGGGTGGCGGCACTCGTAAATAACTGGAGACCACACTGGGAATTTACCGACGTTTCTGTGCCGTCTGGCACTTTTATCAAGGTGCAGGAACAACTGACATTACATGCAATACACATTTAAATACCCTTACCTGATCCGTCCGTGCCGCCCGCTGTGTCCTCCCGAGACGGCGTCTGATGATGACGTCACGCGCCGGGTGCCGCGTCGGGACGCACGGAGAGACCGCATGTGCGTCAGGTTGCCTAGGTGACCTGGCAACAAAAGAGCCGGCACCAGCGCAACCATCTAGAAAGAAAAAACAAACAACATTACATAAATGAGAAAAATCTTACATATACAATAAAACAGTGACACAATTAAACACTTATACAAGGGCTGCAAACACCTATCGCCGTTACTGCACTAATAGCTAATACATCTAAAAACGGGAATTTATGTTCCTAAAGTCCCGGATGGCCCTGCTAACCATTATTGAGGGCAATAACAACAGTAACTATTTCTTAAAAAAGATTTGTTTAAAAAAACTTTCTTAAACAAATCTTTTTTAAGAAATAGTTACTGTTGTTATTGCCCTCAATAATGGTTAGCAGGGCCATCCGGGACTTTAGGAACATAAATTCCCGTTTTTAGATGTATTAGCTATTAGTGCAGTAACGGCGATAGGTGTTTGCAGCCCTTGTATAAGTGTTTAATTGTGTCACTGTTTTATTGTATATGTAAGATTTTTCTCATTTATGTAATGTCGTTTGTTTTTTCTTTCTAGATGGTTGCGCGGTGCCGGCTCTTTTGTTGCCAGGTCACCTAGGCAACCTGACGCACATGCGGTCTCTCCGTGCGTCCCGACGCGGCACCCGGCGCGTGACGTCATCATCAGACGCCGTCTCGGGAGGACGCAGCGGGCGGCACGGACGGATCAGGTAAGGGTATTTAAATGTGTATTGTATGTAATGTCAGTTGTTCCTGCACCTTGATAAAAGTGCCAGCTGGCACAGAAACGTCGGTAAATTCCCAGTGTGGTCTCCAGTTATTTACGAGTGCCGCCACCCCCCCTCTGCATTTTTGGCCATCAGCCAAGGCTCAGCCAGGCGGGCACCGGAACATTCAAGCAGCCATTGTAACCCATTAAGGATTGTTTCATCGGAGTGCCTCCTCACGAACTTGTATATATATATATATATATATATATATATATATATATATATAGCCTGCATGTAAAAAAAAAGAACCACACACACAAAAAAAATACTTACTAAAGTTGCCGATTGCAACCAATCAATCAGATTCTATCTAACATTTCTCTATTGCATCTTAGAAAATGATACACATTGCAAATTGAATAAGATGAGAGATTTACACTGCAAAATTTAGATTTGATTTACAATCAAATTTCACCCATAATCTGATTGGTTACTATGGGCAACATCATCTCTTTTAATTTTTAGAAGCTTTAATACCATAGTCTGTCCTGGTACAAAGTTTTTTTTTTTTTGAATATGCTCCCAACTCTGAATTGACCCCCATAATGTAATTAGACTAGTGAAGCAGAAAAGGCCATGTGAACAGTGGAGTAGCTACCGTACGGCAGCCTCCGCGGCTGCTTGGGGGAGCAAGCGCCAGCGGGGCGCCACCAGTGCTCAGCACACTGCTCGGAGCCGCCCCCCCCTTACCCCTCCGCATGCCGCCGCCACATTCCTGCCTGGTCCAGCACCGCAGATATCCTCCTGTTCTGTAATGAAAATTACACTGCAAAATGGCTGCCCCCATACAACAGACAGTTTTTTCAGCTGCTCTGTATAATTTAATATTATGCAAATTATAGATGTTACTATAGTGCTGATTGGTTGCCATGGGACACTTCTCCACTGGCTCGATTCTCCTCCTTTATCACTGCTTCATACATCTACCCCAATGTTACATAATTAGTGCTGCTCAAACTCTTGCAATTTTCTATTGGAATCATGAATTGATTATGTTGTTTCGATGTTTGCATATCTATCGGCACATTCTATTCTCCCACCACGCCCTAGTGGTATGAAATACTGGCTGTCAACACATGTCGGCTCAAAAAAAAAAAAAAAGGTGAAACCCGCATCTCGACCCTTTGACTGTCGACATAAACAATGTTGACCTAATGCTTGTGTCAACCATCGAACTATGTAGACCTATTTGAGGTGTCAACCTTTAGTGGTCGACCCAATGCATGTCAACCTTTAGTGTGTCGACCCAATGACTGTGTATACCTTCTGCACTATATACAGTATGTACATACAGTAAACCTAACTGCGCTTGTGTGGGTTTCCATTGGGTATTCCAGTTTTCCTTCACCCTCCAAAAATATGATGTGGTGAATATTCCCTGTAAAGTGCTGTGGAGTATGTATGCACTATATAAATGGTATGCAGTTAGAATCCCGGCGGTTGGAATCCCGGCGGTAAAAATCCTGCTGCCGGAATCCCGACCGCCGAAATCCCGACCGCTGAAATCCTGCCACTTTCTCCCTCTATGGGTGTCCACGACACCCATTGAGAAAGAATAAATTAGTGTGCCGAGCGTAGCGAGGAACCGGGCCCACTGCGTGGCGAGTGCAGCGAGCCCGCAAGGGGGGGGGGGGGGGGGGCGGCGATCCACGTCCCCCCTTGTCGGGATTTTGGCGGTCGGGATTCTGGCGTTGGGATTTTGAATGCCGGGATTCTGACCGCTGGGATTTAGTACCAATCCCAAATAAATTACTGGTGGTAGTAGGAGCAGCAGTAATGATATATATACACAGATGGAGCAGCTCCCATCAATCTAATCAACAACCGGCAGCTGCCGCCATCCACTGGAAGGGGCAAGCATGCACGAGATGCTCGAGTGCCCCATTCTGATGGAGCCCTCTGCCTCCTGCTGCAACTCCCCCGATGCCCCCAGCTCCCTCCTATCCCTGCCCATCTCCCTGAAGCGAAGATGGGCAAGGAAAGCGCTCCCCACCGTCGCATTCACGGGGATATGTCGCGTCCACATCAGCTGGAGCGCCTCTCCACCAGCGTTCGCCAGCTAATGGAATCTGGTGATTCCCAGCGATGGCTGAGAGGCTCCATCTGTGTAATATAATTGTGCTACAATGTAGGCAAAGACAGTCAGCGTAGTTTCTAATGTACAAAATTCCACTGTACAAATCTGATGCAGTCAGTATTTGGATACATCAAGCTAGCAGATGCTGCATATCATCAACTGCTTCTAACGTACCTTTCTTTTTTAGAGCAAAGTTTTTCAAAAATATAAAATTCACTATTTCCAGGAAATAACAAACACTGGCATTAATAATAAGATCAATACAACTTTAAATGTTAATTATCGCCATACTTAAAAAATGCAAGCAGTGCTTTATGCTTTTTGTGTCTGAATATAAACACTGTCTACTGAAACAGAACACATCACATAGAAAAATGTTGAGCGCCGAGTTACAAAAATTTTTTGAATCTCCATTTTGTATTGTCATCATAATAATCATCAGTAACTTTGGCAAATTCATTTAAACACGATTGGGGTTAAAATGGTTACAGTACAGTAATACTGTACTGTATATTAGTTTTATACAGTTCTGTGAACCGCAGTTATGTCCAATATAACTGGATGATGTGTGGATCGTACTGTTTTTATGTGTTTTTAGTAAATTTGAGTTGCATGCTGGTTTCTCTGGTAAAGCTGGAGTGATGTTTTGCTGCATTTGTGCTGTAAATAAGCATTGGGTCGACAATCGGCATCGACATGAGTTTTTCACGTTTTTTTGAGCCGACGTGCCGATAGGCAGTATTTTATGCCCTACCATCCACTACCGTGTGGCGGGAGAGTAGAAAAGTGTGCCGAGTGCAGCGGCATTGTACCGTTAGACGGTATCCATGTCACCTGTCGACATTCGGGACAAAAACCGTGAAAACTTATATCGACCTTTTGGCTGTTGACTTTCCCATTGTCGACCTAATGCTTGTATTAACCTTCCGGCCCTGTCGACATTAGCCATGTCAACCTATTTCGGGTGTGAACCTAATTCCTGTCGACTGTCAGTGGTCGATCCAATGACCAATATCCAAGCTTTATCCCTTCTGCAAAAGTAAAAGGAGAAATTAAATTATATATATCTTGTGATTTTTCTTCCCTCCTGTTGAACCTCCCGACCCTACTGGTTTCTTGAGCGGATGGTAACTGCTATAAAAATATTGGTGGTGCGTATTGCTGTGTTTAGTTTCCCTTTGTGAGATAGTTTGGTTGAATGAGACATCCCCATTTTGCAAAATGGTCTCCATCAAAGCCCCCTCCCCCGAATGTCCACAGCATGTAAGTCGTGCACATGGACAGTACTATAAACATCAGAGTTATATAAAAACCAACGGGTTAGCATACAAGTCATGAAAGTGTGAATCAGGCCCAGTGTTACTAGTGGTCAAGCATTTTAAGTGGATATGTAGCACCCTAAAGGGAGGTCATTATGGTATGGGTAGGTTCTTCAAAAGGGGATGCGGTCATTTGGTCTACAGCAGGATAGTCGACAGTCATTAGGTTGACACTATTAGGTCGACATGGGTCTAGGTTGACATGGGAAAAGGTCAACATGGTTCTAGGTCGAAATATCATTAGTTCGACAGGTCATTAGTTCGACAGTGTCTAGGTCGACAGTCAAAAAGTCGACATGGGGTTTTTCACTGTTTTTTGAGCCAACATTGCTTTATTATTTCATGCCCTACCATCCACTAGGGCGTGGTGGGAGAATAAAATAGTGTGCCGAGCGCAGCAAGGCACTGTGCCTGACACATAGCGAGCGCAGCGAGCACTGTGAGGGGATGCGGTGTCCATGTCGACTGTGTAGACATTCAGGTAAAAAAACAGTGAAAAACCCCATGTCGACCTTTTGACTGTCGACCTAGACATTGTCGAACTAATGACCTGTCGAACTAACGACCTGTCGAACTAATGACCTTTCAACCTATACCCATGTCGACCTTATGGTGTCGACCTAATGACTGTCGACCATCATGCTGTAGACCAAATGATCCCAAAGCTTTAAAACATACCAGTTGCAGAGTTTGCATGCGATTTACAAAGAGAAGCGTCACGTCTAAACTCTGTGATCTGTACAGAAAATAAATGATTAGTCTTGTAATAATATCTCCTGAATTCTTCCTTTAGAATCTGCTGTGCAGTAAAACTGTCCACCATTGGATAGGTATTTGATGCATTTGGGTGAAATACTAGGTACATTTCTGCACCATCCACATATGAAATCTAGTATGAAATTTCCTAAGCTCCCAGCTTCTCCTCTCATTACAAGGAACAATCCGTTTCAGCTGCTGCAGTCACTGCCATCTAACGCTAATGCATTCTTCTCCTGTGGGACTTGGCTCATTCACACAAAGAAAGGTGTACAACATTCTGAATTATTACATATTTTTCTTTGATACGGTCTTATTTCAGAAATAACAGGGAGCGTGTATCTAAATCAAAACCTTTAAACCCTTCTTCAATTATTAACTCTACACTGTCAGTGCCTATAAAATATCACTTACTGGTTTAGAAACTATGGGACGTATACACAGCTGAGCGCTATTGCAGGAATTAGCAATCCACGCAATTATCTGACAACTGCAGATGCCTATGGAATGTAGCAGGCACGTGTGAGCTATAGTATCAGAAATTGTGAAAATATGTTATTGCAATCCTCTCGCAATGCGAGTCAGCGTTTGGGCGTGGTAACCTGCCATGAAAAAAGTGTCTGAAAAAAACATCAGACATGCCCAATCGTTTTAAGGGAGGATCTGTGATGTCAGTGCCGTCCTTGATCAGCCTGTCTCTGTTACAGAGTTATGGAAGGGTCAGAGTAAAGCCCTGTACACACGCTTAGATTTGCTTTAGATTTTATGTTAGATTTGATTTTCTATTAGATCTGGCATTAGATCATCCCATTCGATTTGGCATTAGATCTGTACTTTTGCATTTGATTAGATTTCACAATGTAGGCACAATGTACTGATTCGATTTACTGGATCGAATACGAGATTTCCTTGGCTGCACAGTAGAGTTTTCTATTCGATTTTGAGAAAACGGGAGCGCGCATCGAATCGAATGCAGATCGAAAGTGTCCTAAAAACCATTCGATGTGGATTCGATTTTGCTTCTATAAGCAAAATCGAATCGAAAACAGGGGAAAATCTAAGCGTGTGTACACAGCTTAACTCAGCATTTGCCCAGACTGGGAAAATCTTTCAGTGATGAGTGAGTTGTGTATGGATTTGCTGATGGATTGCGAATAGCGATCCAGTTCAAGATTTGAACGAGTGGGTTTTTTTTTCTGTCCGGGTGGCGGCTACCTTCTTGAAGTAATCTGATCTCTGCTGCATAACTTAAAATGTCCCATGTAAAAACTTGTCTAAATTGTGTTTTGAGTCTTGGGGGGATAGTCACTCTCCGATGCAATTTCCGACAGGGGAAAAGGCGGCGGTTGCTTATTCATGCAATCGTCTCCGACTATACCGATCCGACTTTAAAACCAGTAAGATCTCTTTTGTTGAAAATTGCAGTGGATTGTCATATTCTCGGCTGGATCTTGACAATCCACGGGCGTTTTTTCCGTCACGCCCTATTTTCGCCGCTTGACATGTGGAACATTGAATTCCGCCTGTCGATCTGGGAGAAAAAGGGACAGTCGGAATTCAGGGCTGAATAGAGACAGATGGTTAGTATATAAACAACGTCAATAACATAACTGGTAAATTCAAATAATTTAGTGGGGGGATTAAAAAATGTTAATTGTAATTTGAAGAAAATGGGGAGAACATACGGATGTATAATTGCATCTCCTAGCAGTGTGAGTGACTATATTGTATACAGTCTAGTGTTCTAGTATAGTCAGAACTGGCCATACTCAAAATCTCAAGTAAATATAGTCAAAATCTTAAGTAAATATAGTCAATATTGAATAATCAAAATGTAAACCTCATTGCAGCATAACCCTAATCTAAGACTAAACCTTATTGCAGCCTAGCCCTAATCCTAATGTATCTCGAAGACTAAACCGAACCTTAATCTAACCTCAGTTTCAGCCCAGGGGCGTTACTTACCAGCTTGACATCTGGTGCGTGTTCTTTGAATCCGTGTTTGTGCCACAGGCGCACAACACAAAAGAGGGAGTGTAACGTCACAGGGAGGGGCATGATTTTGCATCCTGATGCTTTATATCATTTTGAGGGTCCTGGAGATGCGAACTACCCCTGGTGACTGTAGTGCATTCAGTACCGACTCAACATGGAAAATTTAACATGAATAAGGTCAGCACAGTATGCAATAGGCAAATGTCCCAGCGACGCGCAAGAAGTTACTTTACCTCTGGGTTTGGACCTCACGCTACCGATGTGTGATCAGACATGATGACAAGGGTCTGCTTCCCATTCCAAACACTTGGTAAAGTTGCCTATTTCTCAGCCCCCGCACAGAAATCTGTGGAGACTGCTTATGCCAACAATCCCAGTGGCTGCTGCCGTGTTCCCTTCTTAAATCCCGGTGATACTTTTTGTGTTTATCCTGCAAAATTCCTTCTATAAAAATGCTTGTACTCCTACATAAGTATACCAGATACTAAAAATCTGTAAATGCGCTGTTTAGTAAATAAAATAAGTAACTCATATTTCACCAACTTATTTGAATATTACAGCTATGTTCTAGGAACTTGATACTTGAATAATAGATTGAACAATCTAATGTGAATTACACTGTCATTGTAATAAATGAATAACATAATAGACTAATCATTTATTACAGATTGATATACAAAAAACATGCATAATAAAAGAGCACAAGGTCTTCCACATTTAAAGTCACCAATAAGTTTAATTGGTAACCAAGATTTATCCATGCCATCCAGAAAAATCTCCACATTAACACATTTCAGAGGTTATTTTCCGTAAATATGACTGCGGGGACCAGATCAATCACGTCTTTCAATGACTGATCTTAAAGTAAAATGCTGTAATTTTTCTTTATATTCTTTTTAGCAGCCCCAGATGAGTCATTCCACTTGGAAACAAATGAGTTTACTGACAAAGTCATCTTGATCATTAACAAAACTTTCGCTCTACTTCCTTTTCCTCTACCTAAATTAATTTGGCTTCTATCTATCCACAATACTCTATTCAATGTTGATTCTGAATGTCGGAATGTTTACGACGGTCGGAATATCGGCCAATTCGACATAATTTCAACAGTCGGAATTCAATCTTCTGACTGTTGGAAACGTATACAAGGATGCCAGAAAATACTGTAATAGAAGGAATAAGGACTGAAACCACTAAGCCAAATAATCTAACTAGGGACGAATGGAAAGCATTGAAAGCTCTTAGTGAAAACCAGTGAATTGTAATAAGAACTGCTGATAACAGCGGTGCAATTGTA
The DNA here is from genome assembly GCF_055691185.1 of Crinia signifera. Lineage (NCBI taxonomy): Eukaryota > Metazoa > Chordata > Amphibia > Anura > Myobatrachidae > Crinia > Crinia signifera. The sequence continues at coordinate 48,327,874 of NC_139221.1, read as the reverse complement.
CTACATGATGTAGAAGTGTATTAGAATGAAGAATGATACGGAAGTGTATAAAAAACGAATTGGTGACCCTATCGTCAATGCAAAAAAATAAAAATCATTTTAAGAACAGCATGGAACAATGGCACTATCATTAAGAGTTGCATGGAAGAATTAATTGTGGAGCATCAGATCCTACCAATATTGTACCCTTTGCCGAAGGGCCATAAAAACCTGGAGTGTCCTTATGGCCAACCAATCCTTTTGGCAATACATTCCCTGTTTAGTACAACTGCGAAATACCTAGGCTGCTACCTCCAACCAATAATTCAAAGACTTGAAGCATACATCGCTGTCTGCGTGCATTTAGCCAATTTTATATACATTACGCAACTCTGAAAGGTTATAGCATGTATGCGACTTTTACACTTAAAAGCAGAACTACGGGTTTATTTAGATGCATTGCATGACTCTATTTGATTTGTATTCCAAATTTCTTATAGTTTCATGAACCATGACCTATGTTGCACCTTGTAGGGCGAACTTCATATGATAGATTGCTTGCTGCTTAGAAACGTACCTGTCGCGCCTAAAAAGAAGAGAGCAGAGATTTTTGCAGAAGAAAAGTGATATTAAATAAATGAAGTAAATAAACTATTATAAAATCGGAGATTACCTCCATTGTAAACAGTGTAACAAGATCAATTCATCCCTGTATGATATTATATAGTGTGATTCTAAAATCTTAAATATAAAGAGCTTCACACATATTGGGTTGTCTCTGCTAAGATAATTTAGACTTAACATCTCCCATCCAAAATTAGAACCCCCCTAATTCTAAAAATTAATGGTATGGTTGTAAGTCCCAAAATTGATCTATATTTATCAGTGGCAAGCCAACACAATTAATAACATAAATATCCAATAAAACATAGTAAGGGCACTATATGAAGCCACTCATTTAAACCTCTTGGTTTTAAGGAGTTTAAAGTGTAAATCCAATAAGACTCTCTTCTAGATCATTTTAATTATTTATATTCTCCTCTTGGAACTTCTCTATGTTCAAGTATTGTAAATTTGAGATCATCGGTGCTGGAATTATGAAACTGCAAAATGTATTGGAAGTCTAATGCAGGGTACACACCAGGACGACCACCGTCGTCCACGACCGATAGACGACCATGGAACGATTTCCCTTGGACTTCCCGGGAGCTCCCAGGCAGTCCCCAGCAAACGATTAGCAAAAATTGTGTTTTTTTTGCGGAACGATCTAGATCCGATCCCGATGCGCCCGTGATGGTCGTTAAGACGGTCGGATCGCTGGTTTTTGTTTTTTTGCAAGAACACATGCGACCGTCGTCAGATTGGCCTTTGAAATTTAAATGAAGGGGCTGGACTAGCAGAGGGGATAGGAATAGCAGCAGCCATTTTAAACCAGTGTATTTCTGCTTTGTTACTAGTGAGGCTTGGTTTATACCTGCTGAATGCTGGACATAGCTATTTACACATTACTTTGTTTTGCCTGCCATTACAAAGTGTCTTTTAACCCTGCACTATGGAGAATGCAGTGATGGGTCATCACCAGCAACATTACCTGCTCTATTATGCAGTGCTGAAGCTCAGGCGTCAGAGGGCCCAGCGCAGGAGAGGAAGATCATGCTGGACAAAGCAGTGGCTACTGCAGCGTCAGACTCGTTCGCACATGCAACTGCTCAGGGACATCAGGAAAAATAACCCAGACGACTACCCGAACTTTTTGAGGATGGATGATGCCACATTCCAGGAATTGCTGCGTCTAGTGACTCCCCACATCAAGAAGCAGGATACCAAGTATCGCATGGCTATCCCTGCTGAGGAACGGCTGGTGGTGACCCTGAGGTTTCTGGCGACAGGACGGTCTCTTGCTGACCTGAAGTTTGGATCCCTCATCTCCCCGCAAGCTTTGGGCCTCATCATCCCGGAGACCTGCAAAGCCATTGTGAAGGTGCTGCAGTACCAGTATTGCAAGGTAAGGATGAAAAATACACCGTACACTTTATTGTGCAAACAAAATTTTTTTATTTATAATTTAGGCCTAGGACAGAAACAGGTTTTTTAGGCCTTTCATATCTAAAACATGTGTAAATAGTAAAATAGTAAATAGATTTATTGTGTCAACACAAATATATTATAATACCATATAAAAGATATTGTACAAAAAAACATACTATATATAAACATTTAAGTATGTATGACCCAGTTTAAACTTTCCCAATAAGTACGGGCTACTGTGTGGCAGAGGATGTCTGCCGCAGATATGTAAAGGCTGCGGCCCAAATGGCGCATGGCACAGATGCAATGGTCCCGGCCCCATTGATGTGCGCCATAAGCCATGTGAGCAGTGGCCATCACATACCTGCAGCTGAGACCATGTCTGTCGCACAGTACCCCGTACTATTGGCAAAGAAAAAAGGGCAATAAATTGAGTTTGCTCTCCAGATTGAGGAGAATCCTGTTCTCCCTCTGGTAATGCAGGTACAGGTAGCAGCAGGGGCGGATCCAGGATAAAATGACAGGGGGGGCACCATGATAAAAGAGGGTTTGGGTTGGGGGAGGGCGGTGTCAGTGGTGCCAGTGTACATGCTAAGAGAGCGGCAGAGAGAGGGTGGGAATGGGATTAAAAATAGGCCCTGGTATTTAATGTACGCAGGCCCACCATGGCGACAAAAGTGAAGGATGTAGTTGTGCGCGAGCCGAAGGCGCGCTCCGGAAAAGGGGTGTGGCCACTCAACAGGGGTGTGTCCTTGAGTGTAGTCTACAACACCATAAACAACTTCTACACATTATGCAACAATATACCAGACCCCATTATACTTCCCCCTTACACATGATGCCAAATGGAATGAGCCAAAATTCACATAATTACACACGGATTGAGCCAAAATTCACCGAATGCCACACGGATTGAGCCAGAATTCACATAATGGCACACAGATTAAGCCAAAATTCACAATACGCTTCATAAACAGGGACATTGTCCACCAAAGGCGTGCATTAAACATTTACACCATAATGTCCATTACACATTAAGTTACACGCCATTATGTCCATTATGTATTATGCCAAACACCATAATGCCTATTAAAAATGATGCTACATAAGTGATGCTTATCTACATGCTCATTGCCAAGGGTTCCATGCTCATTGCCAGAGGTTTCATGCTCATTGCCATGTGGGATTACATGTTCATTGCCAATGGGGAATACATGCTCCCAGTAAATGGGGGACAGCCGCCTCCAGGCAGAAGTGATAGCCACTGATAGTGGCAGAGCCTGGCTGTATTCAGAGCACTGCAGAATACCCCTTTCTCACCAGAAAATGCATTCCCAGGTTGGCCCCTTTTACACCAGCCTAGTCCCTGCATTTTCTGGGGTGAGGGGCATAGGCGTGCGCAGCCCATTTTCTTAGGGGGTGCACCATTGGAGGGGCGTGTTTATCACGCCTACTGGGTGTGTCCATCAAAGCCTACTGGGCATCAATGCAAACTAAATAGGTGACTTTTTTATGTATATGGGCTTCAGGATTAATTATTCCCATCACACACACCAGAAACAGGGACAGTGCGCATCGAAAATTTACACTGTAATGGCCATTACACATAATGCCACACACCCTAATGCCCATTACACATAATGCCACTCACCCTAATGCCCATTACACATAATGCCACTCACCATAATGCCCATTACACATAATGCCACACAACATAATGCCTATCACACATAATGCAATACACAGTAATGCCCATTCCACATAATGCCACCCAGCATAATGCCCATTTCACATAATACCACACACCATAATGCCCATCACACATAATGCCACACACAGTAATTGACATTGCACATTATGCCAGGGCTTGACAAATTTTTGTAAAATAGGGATAATAGGGATTACATAGTATACCACATGCCATTATGCCCAACACACGTTATGCCACACACCGTAATGCCCAATACACATTATACCAAACACTGTAATTCCCATTACACATTATGCCACAAACTGTAAGGCCCATTACATATTACGCCTCACACTGTGATGCCTATTACATGTTGCACCTCACACTGCGATGCCCATTACACATTACACCTCACACTATGATGCCCCTTACACATTGACTCAAACCACTATGCCCATTACTCCTCACACCGTGATCCCCATTACACATTACGCCTCACACCGTGATGCCCATTGTACATTATGCCAGATTGCCCAGTACACATTATGAAACATATAATGCCCATTACATATTATACCACACATTGTAATGGCTATTACATATGATGTCACATAAGTGTCGCTGGGGGACCCACACGCTGTACACCCTTCACCCATTTAATTCTACTCACCTCATCATCGGTCCGGCAGAGCAGCGGTAAAGACCACTGGGAAAATGGCTGCATGGTGACCCATATTCACATTACACAGCATGTAGTGACCCATAATCACATTAGACAGCATGCAGTGACCAGTGTTCCCTCTAAGCTGTGCGCGTGTGCGCGCGCACACAACTCACCGAGCCCGCGCACAGACATTACAACTGAGCGCACAAAGGTTAAAATCTTGTTTTAGTGTGCCACGAGTTTAATAAGGTTGAAAATCACTGCTATAGTCTATATGTGTGGTGTGTGAAGTCTGTAAACATTCAAATTGCTTTATTAACTCAACAGAACTCGAAACCTAGGCCTGTATATGTTATATGACGCACAAAAATGTACATTTCCTTCCAAAGTTGCACAGCCAATATCTTTTTCTGCACAAAGCCTTCGTAAAATTAGAGGGAACATTGGCAGTGACCCATAATCACATTACACAGTGCGTAGTGACCCATAGTTACATTACACAGCACAGTGACAAATATTCGCACGTAGTGACCTATAGTCACTTTACACAGTACGCAGTGACCCATATTCACATTACACAGTACGCAGTGACCCATATTCACATTACACAGCACGCAGTGACCCACAGTCACATTACACAGCACTTAGTGACCGATATTCACATTATACAGCGCGCAGTGACCCATATTCACATGACACAGCACATAGTGACCCATATTCTCATTACACAGCACGCAGTGCGCAGTGACCCATATTCACATTATACAGAGTGCAGTGACCAATATTCGCACGTAGTGACCTATATTCACATTACACAGCACAGTGACGAATATTCGCACGTAGTGACCTATAGTCACATTACACAGCACAGTGATGAATATTCGCACGTAGTGACCCATATTCACATTACACAGCACAGTGACGAATATTCGCACGTAGTGACCTATAGTCACATTACACAGCACAGTGATGAATATTTGCACGTAGTGACCTATAGTCACATTACACAGCACAGTGACGAATATTTGCACGTAGTGACCTATAGTCACATTACACAGCACAGTGACGAATATTCGCACGTAGTAACCTATAGTCACATTACACAGCACAGTGATGAATATTCGCACATAGTGACCTATATTCACATTACACAGCACAGTGATGAATATTCGCACGTAGTGACCTATAGTCACATTACACAGCACAGTGATGAATATTCGCACGTAGTGACCCATATTCACATTACACAGCACAATGACGAATATTCGCACGTAGTGACCTATAGTCACATTACACAGCACTGTGATGAATATTTGCACGTAGTGACCTATAGTCACATTACACAGCACAGTGACGAATATTTGCACGTAGTGACCTATAGTCACATTACACAGTGCATAGTGACTAATGTATGTATTATATGTATACACTAGATGTACCCTGGGTGATATAGACACAGGGAACATATATTCGCTGAGCTGCGCAGTGCCTTGGCAGCCATCAGCCGCACCACTGGACCCCCGGGTGGTTAACAATATAGGCAGAGACAGCACAGTTATCACACAGGGAACAAATACCCGCCGAGCTGTACAGCGCCTAGGCAGCCATCAGCGGCACCACTGGTCACCGCATCAGCCAGGCAGGTAACAATACAGCAGGGACAGTACAGTTTTCCCAGTTATTCGTGGGCGGTGTTCCGCTTGCTAGGCAGCAAAAGATTGATGCTTAGTGAGTGATCCTGAATCAGGCCCCCTGTTCCCCTCACTACATTCTCACACACAGCCCACTCCCTCACAATAAATGGCACACTCCCCAATCTCTGCATACATTACCTTCAGGTTTCAGCCAGGAGCCATCCTGTGAGCCTGACACAGAACAGTAGGCTACAGGGCTACTGCAGCTGCACTAGTTCACCCGGGCACAGGAAAAGGATGGGGCGTGGCCTAATCACGGACCCCCCGTGGCCACGCCCGCTTTTGAAACCTCGAGTCCTGCTGACTGCTGAAGGAGCCCAGGCCAGCCCAGCCCAGCGCAGGTACTGCTAGGTGGCCTGCAGCTGCACTACTTCACTACTACTGCAGCTGCACTAGTTCACCCGGGCACAGGAAAAGGCAGGGGTGTGGCCCAATCACGGTTAAAGGGGAGGGGGGGGGGAGGTCCTGCTGACTGCTGAAGGAGCCCAGCCCAGCGCAGGTACTGCTAGGCGGCCGGGGGAGGGGGCACTGCCACTGCCAGTCATTAGGAAGTGCTGACATTGTGCGGAGGTGCCTGTCCACCCCCGGCACCCCCTGTGCGCACGTCTATGGTGAGGGGGAGAGAAAACCACCTCCCCCCCCCTCCCCTTTAACCAGTTATCTCATTTAACCGGCTATATCTTCGGAAGCAGCTGACCCATTTACATGAGACAAGTATCATATTAAAGAACTTTTGAGTGGGCTTTGAATGATTTTGGTCCTTTAAAACTGAAACGTTTGGTTCCAGAGTAATCTGCCCTCAAAGAACATGAACAGCCATGAAATTACATTTAAAAAATAAAAAAATTGGTCTACGCGCAATATCTCTGGAACCAATTGACCGATATGGACCAGCCTGGTAACATTTTGAAGGCCCAGCGATTGGAATTGAATGAGATCAACCACAAGCTTCTGTGATGCCAGGGCCGGAACTGGCAGCCGTCGGAACCGGGTGGGGGTCCGAATTGAAGGGTCCCATATTATCCTATGGGGAAAAAACGTTACAGCTTTGCCAGGCGATATCTCCAGTTCCCGGGGGGCTAGAGACACGGGGCTGGGCTCGTTGGAAAGCCCTGGACCTCAGCTACAAAATGAAATGACAGGGGGATCACGTGCCCGGGTGCCCCCCCCCCCGGAATCCGCCACTGGCCAGTGGGTAAGTCCAGGGCTACGCACAGCCTGCACACAGCGGTGAGATCTTTCCACGGTGAGTGAGCTGCAAATGGATCTGCAGCTTTTTGCTGGTCTGCGACATCTTCGCTACCTATTTGCAGGTTTGTGAAGGGCGGGATTACACTGTTTGGGGTAGCGGCTTACTAATCACATGTGCAATCAGGTCTGAATCGGGCCCACGAGGAGCAGGTACAGAAGGGAAAAGTTACTGGTGGAGGGTTCTGTGCGCTTCTATCTATGTTGGTGACATTGAAGGGAAAGTAACATTGGCCTTTATTGCTGCCTGAGAGTTGGTATGTTACCCTTGGTGATGGCGCAGCTGTTATGTGAGATATACAGGGATGTGTACACGTGTGTGTGTGTGTTTGTGTCATTTCCTCACATGTAACATGAAGGAACTCATTTATTTAAATCCATCTTTATTTTGTTCATTAGTCACCGGCTCTCAGCAATCTGAGAACTTTTGCAGCCACTTTTATTACATTGCAGTGTGTTCTCCTTTTGAATACTATAATGCAGGGGCAGAAGTCTGGGAGGCAATGGAGTCATCTGCCGCCGGGCTCCTGCTCCCAAGGGGGCACCTCTCCTCCCCTGCTAGTTTAAATTAGTTGATTGAAAGCCATCCATATCCCTTCTGTAGTTGAGTTCTGAAATATATAGGTGTTCTCTCACTCTCTCTCTCTCTCTCTCTCTCTCTCTCTCTCTCTATATATATATAGAAAGTCTTAAAAAATCGCACTCATTGATGTATAAGAAAATGCAGGGTGCCGGTCAAAAAATAAACAATAGATTCTTGCTAAGTAGCAAAGCTGCAAGCAGCAGAGTCACAGAGTAAGTGGGCCAGCAACACCAAATTAAATCATATATGGCTCCTTTAATGTGACATCAGCCAGAAGTATCCAACAAAAACATTCCCCTTGCTTGAATGGGGATAGTAAGTACAACAGTCAACGATACCGTTTCGGTGTCCACAACACCTTCATCCTGGACTGCTCAACTAGTAAATGACACAGCCTGGCTATATATAGGGTGGCACAATCTAGCTCAACCCTAAACAACAGATCAAACACACCTGTAAGAAGTCATGACCACGTACCGCCATTACGAAGAGGCGGTGACAGGCATAGACTGTTACTACAAAAAGAGAACCTTTGGATATACAAATTAAAGACCCTCTCTCCACTGGGTTTGAATGAGGAATTCTCCATGTCCCCATTTATTTAGGCTTTTTTTATACCTATGCCCCCATAGTCTGATTTTAAAGGAGCCATATATGATTTAATTTGGTGTTGCTGGCCCACTTACTCTGTGACTCTGCTGCTTGCAGCTTTGCTACTTAGCAAGAATCTATTGTTTATTTTTTGACCGGCACCCTGCATTTTCTTATACATCAATGAGTGAGATTTTTTCAAGACTTTCTCTGTATCTCCATTTGTTTGGGACTGAAATTGCACCGTGACTTATTATACAAGTATATTCTGATTACCACTGTATTGTGTCATAGATATCTCTTGACATAAATAGCATGGAACCTGAGGTGGGTGACCTCACGGGAACAAAACGCTTTTTAGAAAAAGACATATCTAAAATTCTCTTTTCTGATACGTCCAAATTATGTTTTGATGTAGATAGCCCCGCTGATGTGTATGCTGATTTATCAAAACTGAGAAAAAGATTAATTGAATTGGAGCTTCATGGTCTTACAATTTCTCAATATCATAAAGATAAACTAATACCACGCGGCTTCCGCATCCGGAATCAACCCACTATCGGACGCAGCAGCCCAGATTTTTGCCGTCAATGGTGCATGATTTTAAATCAATGTAGCTTGGACCTAATGATCCTAGTGGTCCAACAAGTGAACACAGAGATTTCTACTTTGCAAAGTGAGATAGCAGAGTGTGAGAGTGGAGGTTTGGGTGTGCTAAAGTCAGACGAGGCGGGCAATTGGCTTAACAAACTCACTGAAGTTGTGGATACTTTCAAATCTGAATTGTTGAGCTTTAAGAAATCCAAATATAGAAAAGTCTGTGAGGACTACAAAGAACTGCGTGTGTATCCTTGGCTCAACAAACAAAATACAGGCCACTCCTGGCGCAATACCCAGGGTAGTAGGCGAAGATTTGATAGGCATTACACCGATATTGACAGCCACACGTCACAAAGTGACTCAGACCAACCGAGCAAAACCAGAAGGCCTTTTTTTCGCGAACGAGTACACACCCGCAGCAGGAAGAAAAGTCCAGAAGACCATGTAGAAGGGGCAGCCGCAAGCACAAAAAGACAAGAAAGCAGGTCTCAGCGAAGCAATCGGAATTAATTATATTCAATTTATCGAAATATACACCCACCATTGACGAAATGGCAGTCCTATCTAAGGGCCTTACCTTTGTTCAGACCTACCAACAAAAGCTATTTGGGTTTGAAATTGAATTCTATAAATTCCGTAGGCCAGGGGTTCCCAATCTTTTTTGATTCACGGCACCCTAGAGAATCAGAATTTTTTTCACGGCACCCCTAGGTCCCCCCAAAAATTATTAGATTGGGTTTATATGCGATTCTTAGTGGCAGTTATGTGGTAAAGGGCAGTATTTGCTTCTGTTTGTACACATTGTATGATTGGCAGCCACCAGCACTGGTTTTGCTCATAAATAATTAACCATTAATAATTTGAGTTGGTCCTAGACCACCAAGCCGCGGCACCCCTGCATGTGTCCCGAGGCACCCCAGGGAGCCACGGCACACAGTTTGGGAACCACTGCCGTAGGCAATTAAATCTGATGGACTTCTATGCTAAAAAGGGTGATTTGTCAATCAGCCCTGTTCCCAGATTTAAACCTAAAAGTGTCTTTGATCCACCCACAGTGAATCCCTCTATCGAAACATTTTGCAGGCTAGTCAAGCATGAAGTTTTGCCCAAATTAAGTGGGAGGAAACACTTCCAGTCGAATTTGACTAAAAATGAGACTACAGCCATTAAATCATTATGCGAGAACAATGAAATAGTCATCCGCCCCGCCGATAAAGGCGGGGGCATATCGATCATGGATTGCTCCGCGTATGTTACTGAGGTCATGCGACAGCTGCAAGATGCATTTTGTTATAGGAAACTTGCATATGACCCCACTGCATCGTACATAAGAGAAATCGATGCTATTATCGATATGGGATTCACAAATGAGTGGATTGACGAGTCTACCATGTACTTTTTGAAACAGGAATTCCCTATTATTCCATTAATGTACATTTTACCAAAAGTACACAAGAGCCTGGTCTCCCCTCCTGGGATACCAATTATATCGTCAATGGGCTCTTTAGGTCAGCCTCTCTCCCAATATGTAGACTATCACCTGCAAGTAGTGGTCCAGGGTATGCCTTACTACATTAAAGACACCACGGACTTTCTTGTCAAATTAAAACAGTTTGGAGTACCGCCCACTGGTTGCTTACTAGTGACGCTCGTGAGCAGCTTATATACCAACATAATGAATGACGAAGGGATAGCTGCCACTCGAGAGATGATCACCAACAACTCTAACTACAAGGGTCCCCCAGTTGAGTACCTGCTACAACTGATGTGGTTAATTCTACAAAAAAAATATTTTTTGTTCAATAATGCCTTCTACTTGCAATGTACAGGTACGGCTATGGGGTCCAATATGGCCCCAGACTATGCCAACCTGTACATGCACAGGTATGAACAATCCTGTATTCTCACCATATATCGCATTATTTATGTGATATATTGACGACTTATTCCTCGTTTGGATTGGAGATCAGGAGACATTGGAGAATTTCGTCAAACACCTCAATAGTTTACCAGGACTAATAAGGTTCACCTGTAACAGCAGTCCTGTATCCATTGACTTTCTGGATGTGACCATCGGTATACAAAATGGACGATTTACCACCAGACTTTTTTGTAAAAGCACGGATAAAAACACCCTGCTATTATCCTCAAGCTTTCACCCCCAACCCCTCAAGAAGGGGCTACCATTCTCCCAGCTCCTAAGAGTTGTGCGAATAACATCGGAGCAAGATGAGTTAAGTGAGGCTTTGCACACCATGGGCACCAAATTTATTGAATGTGGCTATGAGAAATATGAAGTGACAACCGCTATCCAAAAATGTTTGGAGCTCCGTCGTGAAGATCTGCTGACGCAGGAAAAAAAGAGTGAAAACCAACCTAAAGTTACTTTTTCTAGCACCTTTTCCACTTTCTCACCCATTATACGGGAAGCCACTCAAAAAAATTGGAAGATCATCAGCACAGATCCCATTCTAGGCCCATCATGCCAGGAACTGCCACAATTTTGCTATAAAAGGAGCAAAAATATTAAAGATAGGGTAACGTACTTGGACATCAGCCCTATAAAGAATCCGGGCTCCAGCTGGCTCCAACTTCGGAATGGCGCATTTAGATGCGTGAAGTGCGTAAACTGTGTCCATCTGCATACGGGTGAATCATTTATCCATCCTGAAACGCAAGTCCAATATAAAATTAACCATCGTCTTGATTGTGAGAGCAAATACGTCATCTATGCTATACTCTGCCCCTGTAAAAAAACTTTACATCTGTAAAACCTATTCGTATGGTTAAAGAAAGAATTGCGCTTCACAGATCATCAATCAAGAAAGCACTGTTTAAAGTGGACAAAGATACACCTCCAGTAGCAAGACATTTTGCCAGGGAAAAACACCTGATGAAAGACTTTAAGTTTATCCCACTGGACCACGTACCACCATTACGAAGAGGCGGTGACAGGCATAGACTGTTACTACAAAAAGAGAACCTTTGTATATACAAATTAAAGACCCACTCTCCACTGGGTTTGAATGAGGAATTCACCATGTCCCCATTTATTTAGGCTTTTTTTATACCTATGCCCCCATAGTCTGATTTTTGCAACATCTCCCCATCTCTAGTGGATCAGTCAATCTGTCTTCACTGATTTTTTCTTATTTTGAACTTTTTTGGCCTTTTTTGACCCTTATCTGCATTATAGAGAATTTTGGAGTTATTGTCTCTTTTTTATTATTATTTTCCTTTTTATATTTTTATTTTTATCTTATTTTTACTATTTTTCACTATTTTTAATTGTTTTTGCATTATTTCTTCAGTATTGTCATGTAACTTTTTTCATGTTTTCACCTATGTCTTTATTTTCTAATTAACACATTTTCTGCAGGCCGTTATCTGGTTAGATCTCTCTTAAAGAAATTGCCCCATGTGTATAATACGGCTGACAGGTAATACACGTTGATTACAGCCGCTTCCGCATTGGTGGGCAGCGTCATGCGTCTCATGCCGCGGGTCAGACGTATGGAGCTGTAGTACATGCTCCCGTCTGCTTCCTGGACCCCGACGGACGTGATGAAGCTATGCGTGTCACGCTAGATCACGCTGCGTGTCACAGGATTTATACACCCAGGGAAGCAATCCCTGTGCGCAATAACGGAAGATCCATATATGGACTTCCGCAAAGAGAGTGATAATCGTGAGCGGCTTGCAGGTAATGTTTCATGACTTCTTACAGGTGTGTTTGATCTGTTGTTTAGGGTTGAGCTAGATTGTGCCGCCCTATATATAGCCAGGCTGTGTCAAAAAATATAAGAAGATAAAATTTATTAATATTCATTATAATTATACCTACAGGAGTATAAATCTATGTATATATATTGGTCCTCCCTGCCTCTGTTTCCCCTTGTTTCCCCTTTTTTCCTCTTAACAAAGAATTAAAATGTAAAAGAAAAAAGAATAATAAATAATTATTATGAAGATATAGGATGGGACTAGAACCTGTCTCTCACTGTGACGGCTGGTTCCCAGTCGGAGTCTCTACCACGGAGCTACGTCAGCTCCATATTTAAATGAGTGCCAATAGATCTATTTAATCCTGATCAAAATATCCTCCTAAAAACGTTCGAAGATGCCATAGGAAACTTAACATTGAAAATTATTGTTTTAGTGTTATATATGTTATATATATATAGATTTATTGTTTAGATGAGATCTGGAACTAATATTTACTATATATCCGAGTCCACACGGCCTAATTATAGATACACAAACTGTGATTGCCTGACCCGCAATGAATCTACAGGTGCGGCTTAATTGCTGCTAAAGGCTGATTGGCCAAACTACCTTTTTATACCTGGGCAGGTAACCAACCAAGTACCTTCTGATGAAACCGTCAGTACCCGCAGACGGAGAAACGCGTCAAGGATTTACTGCACCCGACTTATCTGATACTTTTGGCTGCCTCTGGATGATCCATTTACCTTTTACACCCCTGTGATCGGACTTTGCCACCTGCCGTACCACACCGTTGTACCCTGTGTCCCCGACCCAAGTGCCACTCCAAGTGCGTCTTTCCATCAGGACGCCCGGGTTACCTTCCAGCTTCCGTGATCAGACAGCTCCCAGCGCCAGCCCTTTTCCTTCTGGGGCCACGCTGGTTGTTAGCGGCTCACCTCACGGCTTGTTAAGCTCCCAGCGCCAGCCCTCTTCCACCTGGGGCTACGCTGGTTGCAGCTGACGAGCGGACGCCCGGCTCACACAGTCTGCTCCCGGTGCCGGCTTATCTACATCACGCTACACCGGTTGAAGCGGACACACTGTGACGAGTGTAAGAACATCGCGAAAGGACGAGGACAGCAAGTGGTAATATTTAAGTCTCTACACATGAACTAAGACTTTGTGATAATGCATTATGAAACTTCTTTAATGAAAGATATCAGCTGATCTCCATAAGGATCTACACTTTAAACAGAGGCAACCTTCCAATACTGACCATCTAATACTAAAGTCGGGTGCTTATTTATATTTTGTATTTGCATATGCATTTTTTAATCATTGTGTATTTTTTATAATGTACTGTTTAAATATATTCATTATTTTATATTGAGTAAAATCAAATAGATCAACACAGTGCGCGCTCTCTTTATTTTATTTATTTTTTCTTCATTTGATTCTAGCAAGGCACTCTAGTCCTTCTAGGTGTCTGGGAGCAGCCTATCAAGCTGTGGACCTCTTTATACATATATATATACACCCTTTAATTACCTAAACTTATTGCGCCTGATTTTTTCCACTCAGTGGTTAATACTCTTTCTAATTTACTAGTTGAGTAGTTCAGGATGAAGGTGTTGTGGACACCGATTCCACGTTTGCCGGGCGGGGTTTGGTGGACTCGCAAGGCTGCGAATTCGCAGCCTTGCGAATCAACCCGAATAACCCCCATAGAGTATGACACACTAGGCTACTTCATGCCTATGTCTTACTGAGGTCTTCCCTGCATTCTATAAACTCCTGGTGGTCACAGTGGCTGGAAGTGGTTCTACGCAATGTTATATTATGGCAGGAGATCCCATATACCCCCATACACCCCCATATACTGCCATACACCTCTATAAACCACTATAAACCCCCATATTACCCCCATATACCCTCATATTCCGAGCCATACACCCCCAGATCTATACACCGGCCACATTGTCACCTCTTCCCCATACCTGGAGGTGTATCTGGCTGTGGGACCGTGGTCAGTTATACACATTATTCTCCACTTGCTGATAGACCAGTGATGCTGTGCATACACCGATGTGTACCATTGGCTGCTGGGGATCCTGTCCTGTCCAACAGATTTGTATTGGATCATTGGATAGGATTGTCTACTCATTGGACAAATACAGGGCCTAATTCAGACCCAATTGCAGGACAAATTTGTTCTCAAAATGGGCAAAACCATGCTGCATTGCATGTGGGGCAGATGTAATATGTGCAGAGAGAGTTAGATTTGTGCCTCTCTCCCCAGCTCAGTAAATAGGGGGTGTACAAATCCATGTACACTGCAGGTGGGGCTGATGAAACATGCCCAGAAAGTTAGATTTGGGTGAGATATTTTGTTTCTGTGCAGAGTAAATACTGGCTGCTTTATTTTTACTCTGCAATTTAGATTTCAGTTTGAACACACCCCACCCAAATGTAATTCTCTCTGCACATGTTACATCTGCCCCACCTGCAGTGCATATGATTTTTCCCATTAGAGAGAGATTCTGCTTTTGTGAGCCAACCTGAATTAGGCCCATAGTACTGAGCAGCGATCTGCTGCTGATCTGGGGAGAGAGGCTGTTGCAGTGGCAGTTGGTTTCCACTCTCCGTGCAGCGGAGGAGGGGGGAGCAGGACTCAGGCCCCTCCAACAGACCCAGACATAGGCAGAAATGACAGCAAAAAGTAATGACTGATCTGAGTGTGACACTGTATGTTACTGAGGAACACTGTAACAGTGGCCGGCGAGATGTGACCATGGTTATCTATTATACAGGGCACAGACCTCTGGGGTGACATGTTATACCTACAGTAATGTCATACTTGCCTACCCTCCCGGAATGGCCGGGAGGGTCCCGCAAATCGGGTCCCCCTCCCGGCCCCCCCCGGGAAGGTGGGCAAGTCTCCCGCATTGTAGCAACAGCCCCTGCTCCCCCCTTCCCTGCGGTAAAAATGTCAGAATTTTGCGGGTCCGCGGAAAGGGGGTGGGGCTAAAATGACAGGAATCGCGGCATTTTGCGTCATTTTAACCCCTTCCCCATCCACGGACCCGATAATTAATGTGGCTGCCGGTCGTGGGGGGTGGGGCTTGGTGACGCCAGCCTCGCCCCACTCCCAAAACGAAGCCTTGTCCAGCCCTGCTTGAACTCCTCTCTCCGGGCTTCTCCCAGGTATGAGTACTGTACAGTAGGGGGATGTTACACCTTGTTACACATGATCTCTTTACATGTTGTATGTAGCAGGATTGTGTTCAGCATTAGCAGCGTCTTATGGCGTCGCGGTTATCAGTACCAATAACTATAACACTGTGCGGCTGAGTCGGAGCCTTTATGTCACATTGTGCGGCTGTAAAAGGCGTTAATGAAATCAACACAATTGCTGGCTATATAAATTAGCAACACTTGCTGGATGTGTGTCTGTGTAGGAGTGCGCCAGCAGCGCGTGCGCCAAGGGTCAGTTCTTGGCCCTCTCCTCTTCTCCCTCTACACCACCTCTCTGGGCACCCTCATCAGCTCCTATGGTTTTCATTACCACCTTTATGCTGATGATACCCTAATCTATCTCTCCTCCCCCAACTTATCCCCATCACTCCTGTCCAAGGTCTCCGAATGCCTCACGGCCATCTCAGCCTGGATGACCCAACGCTTCCTGAAACTAAACATGGCTAAAACTGAACTTCTAATCTTCCATCCCCCGAACATCCCCTCTTCTCCCACTATCTCCATCAGCATTGGTGAAACCGAGATCACGTCCACTGACCAAACGCGCTGCCTCGGTGTCATCATTGACTCCTCCCTCTCTTTCACCCCCCTCATTCGTGCTCTCTCACAGTCTTGCCGCTTTCACCTACGCAACATCTCACGCATCAGACCATTCCTCTCCACTGACGCGACCAAAATTCTCATTCACTCTCTTGTCATCTCCCGCCTTGACTACTGCAACATCCTTCTCTCTGGGCTACCTCTCACCCGCCTCGCACCTCTCCAATCCATTCTTAACGCTGCTGCTAGGCTCCTCTTCCTCTCCCGCCGCTCTACCTCCGCCTCCCCCCTCTGTTTATCTCTTCACTGGCTCCCCATTCCTTTCCGAGTTCTCTTTAAACTCCTCACCACCACCTACAAGGCTCTCTCCTCCTCCACAGCTCCCTACCTCTCTTCACTGATCTCTATCCACACTCCCTCCCGTCCTCTTCGCTCCATCGCTGACCGACGACTGACCTCTCACCTAATCACCTCCTCCCACTCCCGTGTCCAAGATTTCTCTCGCACTGCCCCCCTGCACTGGAACAACCTCCCGCCACCCATCAGGCTATCTGATTCCCTTACCTCCTTCAAGCGCTCCCTCAAAACCCACTTTTTTAGACTAGCCTATCCCTCCTCCTAACCTCTTTTGATCCTCCTATCCTGCCTCCGTTCCCCTCCGTTCCTACTTATCCTATTGTATTTCGTTCGTCCATCCACCTATTTTTAGTATGTTAACTCTTATGAGCAGGGCCCTCCTTCCTCATGTACTCACCCTACCTCATTACCTCACCTGTGCTCCTGTCCTGTTCTTCCCTTCCTCTACTTCATCTTCAGTCTCCTTGACAATTTTGACACCTACTTCTGAACTGATGCTGATTTTAGTTCTACCAGCTATACCCCTATTTATACTATATCTTTCAACACACCCTGTACGTTACCTTGTAATTTGTTTTTATTGTTTGCTATGTACGGCGCTGCGGACACTTTGCGGCGCCTTATAAATAAACGTACTACTACTACTACTACTATCTCCTCTGTACTGCAGAGCATTACATCTATTGTGTGGGATTGATTTGTATATCTAGGTAACACACTGAACATCTCCTCTGTACTGCAGAGCATTACATCTATTGTGTGGGATTGATTTGTATATCTAGGTAACACACTGAACATCTCCTCTGTACTGCAGAGCATTACATCTATTGTGTGGGATTGATTTGTATATCTCTGCTCTTAGCCTGCATCGTAAGCATGACAACAGAAGCATGAGTTTGACTGGAGAGAAGTTCTGAAACCATCTCATCTCCTATTTTACAGGTACATGAATCCCATTTTGAACATCTGATGCTTTCATTTAAAGAACAGTCTGCATTGTGAATTGTTTTGTTACTTGGAGCCTGCAACTTCCCCCCTCCACTAATTAGCCTGTTGAGGAATTTGTGCAAACACCAGCCCCTCCCCCTGTACCAGCTGACCCAAACTTTCCTTTAATATTGGAAATGTTTGCAAGCCTGCTTTAAAGGCTTTGCCTGCTCTTAGCCTGCATCGTAAGCATGACAACAGAAGCATGAGTTTGACTGGAGAGAAGTTCTGAAACCATCTCATCTCCTATTTTACAGGTACATGAATCCCATTTTGAACATCTGATGCTTTCATTTAAAGAACAGTCTGCATTGTGAATTGTTTTGTTACTTGGAGCCTGCAACTTCCCCCCTCCACTAATTAGCCTGTTGAGGAATTTGTGCAAACACCAGCCCCTCCCCCTGTACCAGCTGACCCAAACTTTCCTTTAATATTGGAAATGTTTGCAAGCCTGCTTTAAAGGCTTTGCCTGCTCTTAGCCTGCATCGTAAGCATGACAACAGAAGCATGAGTTTGACTGGAGAGAAGTTCTGAAACCATCTCATCTCCTATTTTACAGGTACATGAATCCCATTTTGAACATCTGATGCTTTCATTTAAAGAACAGTCTGCATTGTGAATTGTTTTGTTACTTGGAGCCTGCAACTTCCCCCCTCCACTAATTAGCCTGTTGAGGAATTTGTGCAAACACCAGCCCCTCCCCCTGTACCAGCTGACCCAAACTTTCCTTTAATATTGGAAATGTTTGCAAGCCTGCTTTAAAGGCTTTGCCTGCTCTTAGCCTGCATCGTAAGCATGACAACAGAAGCATGAGTTTGACTGGAGAGAAGTTCTGAAACCATCTCATCTCCTATTTTACAGGTACATGAATCCCATTTTGAACATCTGATGCTTTCATTTAAAGAACAGTCTGCATTGTGAATTGTTTTGTTACTTGGAGCCTGCAACTTCCCCCCTCCACTAATTAGCCTGTTGAGGAATTTGTGCAAACACCAGCCCCTCCCCCTGTACCAGCTGACCCAAACTTTCCTTTAATATTGGAAATGTTTGCAAGCCTGCTTTAAAGGCTTTGCCTGCTCTTAGCCTGCATCGTAAGCATGACAACAGAAGCATGAGTTTGACTGGAGAGAAGTTCTGAAACCATCTCATCTCCTATTTTACAGGTACATGAATCCCATTTTGAACATCTGATGCTTTCATTTAAAGAACAGTCTGCATTGTGAATTGTTTTGTTACTTGGAGCCTGCAACTTCCCCCCTCCACTAATTAGCCTGTTGAGGAATTTGTGCAAACACCAGCCCCTCCCCCTGTACCAGCTGACCCAAACTTTCCTTTAATATTGGAAATGTTTGCAAGCCTGCTTTAAAGGCTTTGCCTGCTCTTAGCCTGCATCGTAAGCATGACAACAGAAGCATGAGTTTGACTGGAGAGAAGTTCTGAAACCATCTCATCTCCTATTTTACAGGTACATGAATCCCATTTTGAACATCTGATGCTTTCATTTAAAGAACAGTCTGCATTGTGAATTGTTTTGTTACTTGGAGCCTGCAACTTCCCCCCTCCACTAATTAGCCTGTTGAGGAATTTGTGCAAACACCAGCCCCTCCCCCTGTACCAGCTGACCCAAACTTTCCTTTAATATTGGAAATGTTTGCAAGCCTGCTTTAAAGGCTTTGCCTGCTCTTAGCCTGCATCGTAAGCATGACAACAGAAGCATGAGTTTGACTGGAGTTTGGACTGGATTTGGACTTACACCCGCACATGGCATCATTTTATTTTTCACCAATTACCATCTCTCTCAGCCTCTAAGCCGATGAAAGCTATGTATTTTCTTTGTTTACTGTCTCTTTACAATGATTTGTACCATGTACCTCCGTAACCACTGTTTGCAAAGCCTGTATGCTGTACCATCACTAGTTGCACACCCGTTGAACAACAAGCTGGCAGGGTGTGCCAGCTTTGGAAGAAAAGTGCTACAACCAGTCGAACTCATGCTTCAGTTGCCATGAAAATAATATTATTACTGCTGCCTTTGAGCAGCATGATCAAGATGGCGCCGCTGATGGCTGCCTAGGAGCTGTGCAGCTCAGCCAAATATGTTCCATGTGTGATAACTGTACTGTCTCTCTGCTTGTATTGTTACCTACCTGGCTGTTTCTGTGACCAGTGGCGCCGCTGATGGCTGCCTAGGCGCTGTTCAGCTCGGTGGGTATGTGCTCCCTATGTGATAACTGTACTTAATGTTACCTTCCTGGCTGTTGCAGCGACCAGTGGCGCCGCTGATGGCTGCCTAGGCGCTGTGCAGCTCGGTGGGTATGTGCTCCCTATGTGATAACTGTACTTAATGTTACCTTCCTGGCTGTTGCAGCGACCAGTGGCGCCGCTGATGGCTGCCTAGGCGCTGTGCAGCTCGGTGGGTATGTGCTCCCTATGTGATAACTGTACTTAATGTTACCTTCCTGGCTGTTGCAGCGACCAGTGGCGCCGCTGATGGCTGCCTAGGCGCTGTGCAGCTTGGCCAAATATGTTCCATGTGTGATAACTGTACTGTCTCTCTGCTTGTATTGTTACCTACCTGGCTGTTTCTGTGACCAGTGGCGCCGCTGATGGCTGCCTAGGCGCTGTGCAGCTCGGTGGGTATGTGCTCCCTATGTGATAACTGTACTTAATGTTACCTTCCTGGCTGTTGCAGCGACCAGTGGCGCCGCTGATGGCTGCCTAGGCGCTGTGCAGCTCGGCGGGTATGTGTTCCCCACATGTAATGTCTTAATGTAATATATGTAATGCCTTCACCCCCCCACCTTCATCCCTGCTTGATGCTGCACTGTAAATCCACAAAAAATTCCTAGTGTGCGCAAGCATACATGGCCAATAAAGTTGATTCTGATTCTGATTCTGATCTCCTCTGTACTGCAGAGCATTACATCTATTGTGTGGGATTGATTTGTATATCTAGGTAACACACTGAACATCTCCTCTGTACTGCAGAGCATTACATCTATTGTGTGGGATTGATTTGTATATCTAGGTAACACACTGAACATCTCCTCTGTACTGCAGAGCATTACATCTATTGTGTGGGATTGATTTGTATATCTAGGTAACACACTGAACATCTCCTCTGTACTGCAGAGCATTACATCTATTGTGTGGGATTGATTTGTATATCTAGGTAACACACTGAACATCTCCTCTGTACTGCAGAGCATTACATCTATTGTGTGGGATTGATTTGTATATCTAGGTAACACACTGAACATCTCCTCTGTACTGCAGAGCATTACATCTATTGTGTGGGATTGATTTGTATATCTAGGTAACACACTGAACATCTCCTCTGTACTGCAGAGCATTACATCTATTGTGTGGGATTGATTTGTATATCTAGGTAACACACTGAACATCTCCTCTGTACTGCAGAGCATTACATCTATTGTGTGGGATTGATTTGTATATCTAGGTAACACACTGAACATCTCCTCTGTACTGCAGAGCATTGCATCTATTGTGTGGGATTGATTTGTATATCTAGGTAACACACTGAACATCTCCTCTGTGTACTTTACAACAGTACCTAGCCTGTGTGTAGGGGGGAATTTATTTTTATCCTAGATGATATATAGTATCCTGGAATGCTAGTTTTGTTTTTCTAAGCCACTTTTATTGCTATGTGTTGTAGGGGGTGGGGACTGAGCGAGTGGATTCCAATTATTGGGAATTGGGAACTCATGCATTGTTAGAGTACTTAAGTAGGCATTGCATACGGCTGTGGGCCTAGATTGAAGTGGGCCGTTATTAAAGTGGGAAAACTGATTCATAACTACAGCGTTATACCAGCGTTAAACCGAAGTGAAACTGAAGGACAAAACAACAACGGAGAAAACCAAAGTCTGCTTTGAGTGTGTTAAATTCATTCACACAACATACTACTCCTGGCTGCTTAATCTGGCAATTCAACCATAACATCAGCATTTTACATCTGCAAACAACTTTTACTATCACTGTTAAAGCTTGTACTTGCACTGTCAGTTTTGAAAATGACCAGCTGTACCTCTAATGACCTCACCTCTCCAGCTCTTCCATTGATAGTAGGTGTCCTCTTTCTCTATATATCCTCTCTGGGTGAGCTTATGTGCTCACTCGACTTCCGCTATCACATCTATGCTGATAACACTGAAATCTACCTCTCCTCTCCTGATCTCTCTCCCTCTATCCTCACTCATATCTCCAACTGTCTCTCTGCTGTCTACTCTTGGATGACTCAGCGCTTCTTTAGACTTAAAATATCAAAGACTAAGCTGTCATCTTCCCACCCTCCTGCATAAAACCTGACCATCTCTCATCCTAACCTACTGTTTATGCCCACTTCTTCCCCTTCTGTGTCACCCCTGTCTGTCTAACCCTCCCCTTTTAGAATGTAAGCTCTCACGGGCAGGGCCCTCTCTCCTCATGTGCCTTTCTTAGAATATATAAACCACTGCCACCTCATGTGCCTTTCTTAGAATATATAAACCACTGCCACCCTGATGATTGCTTCAGTGTCCTGTCCCCTGATGCAACTATCCATATTAACCATGTACTTGTCCTAAACTGTCTTGTAATGTAAGTTGTTATGTGTTTTTGATTATAACTATGCTCTGTAAAGCGCTGCGGAATCTGTGTGCGCTATATAAGAAACTGTTAATAAATAAATAAATAAATACACACATCACACGCACGCACGGACTGTTATTGTACAAGGTTTTATTGTAATTTGGTTATCGATAGATAGATAGATAGATAGATAGATAAATATCCTATCTATAATTATGTACAATATTTACAAATTTACATATATACAAATATATACAAATATATACGAATATATACAAATATATACAAATATATACAAAAATACACAAAGGTATACACTGTCCATCTCACCGCCGATCTGCAGCAGTGCGGATATATATACAGTCTGATTAGCCAGGATAGCATAAGCATCAACATTATGTTGTTATAGGGGTCAAATCCCTCCAGTTCTGTGTGCCCGGTGCCAGGCTCCACTGTGCCGCTCCCTGGGCCAACACTTTCTCCTCCGGTGTCATCGTGTTCCACATCGGACACCTCCAGCTCCTCCTCCTTCTCAGATATGGGGGTCAGTCTAGGTGTAAACCTATGGTGCTTGAGCCATCTTCTCCTTCTGTGGCTAAAGGCCGGTCGTGAGGAAATGATCTTCCATAAGATATATCCCTGATCTTCAATTGTGAAATCGCCGTCTCTATCGCAGACATCGGCATTCTGGGATCTTGCACGGACTGTTATTGTACAAGGTTTTATTGTAATTTGGTTATCTATAGATAGATAGATAGATATATAGATAGATAAATATCCTATCTATAATTATGTACAATATTTAAAAATTTCCATATATACAAATATATACAAATATATACGAATATATACAAATATATACAAATATATACAAAAATACACAAAGGTATACACTGTCCATCTCACCGCCGATCTGCAGCAGTGCGGATATATATATACAGTCTGATTAGCCAGGATAGCATAAGCATCAACATTATGTTGTTATAGGGGTCAAATCCCTCCAGTTCTGTGTGCCCGGTGCCAGGCGCCACTGTGCCGCTCCCTGGGCCAACACTTTCTCCTCCGGTGTCATCGTGTTCCACATCGGACACCTCCAGCTCCTCCTCCTTCTCAGATATGGGGGTCAGTCTAGGTGTAAACCTATGACGCTTGAGCCATCTTCTCCTTCTGTGGCTAAAGGCCGGTCGTGAGGAAATGATCTTCCATAAGATATATCCCTGATCTTCAATTGTGAAATCGCCGTCTCTACCGCAGACATCGGCATTCTGGGATCTTGCAGGTGCAGCGCACTGCACATCATCATCGTCATCACAGCACTTGCTAAGACAACAGCCCATCTTCACGGAGAACTTCTTCCTTCATCCAGTTCTTGTGAAGATATGAGCCCAAAGCCAAACAGCTCAGACTATGTGATCAGTAGTGCATTGTGACATCATCGCTCTGTGACGTCATCGCTCTGTGACATCATCACTCTGTGAAGCCCCAGAGCTATTCACATGTTCACAGATGGCTAAAATCCTTTTGATGGTTTTGGAGGATAGCGATCTGTGGTAGTTTTGCAAATTATCTTGCAGATTTGCACGGGGTGGGTTCTGTCTGGGTGATGGCTATCTACTTAGATTAGCAATCCGTGCTGAATTAGGCCCTATGTCCCACAAATTATGCCCCGCACAGTATTGCCCTGCACATTATGTTGCATACAGTAACATACCTCCCAACATGACTCATTGCAGGAGGGACAAAACTGCTCTGTTCCTGGACTTCCTTGCCAGTGGCAGTTGCAGCCCCACAGCTGCAACTGCCACTGACAAGGAAGTCCAGGAACAGAGAAAATGTGTCCCTCCTGCAATGAGTCATGTTGGAAGGTACAGTATGTTACTGTATGTGACATAATGTGGCGATAAGGCACCGGTAGCTTATCCCCACATTCAAATAGGGGAGCCACACCAACTTTCACATCAAATATCACAGCCTGGGACTCACTGAAAGCAGACGTGGCTTCCTTATTTGAATATTGGACTGTGTTGCCGCCCCACCTCTGCCACTGGCAAGGAAGTCCAGGAACAGGGAATTTCGGCCCTGCTGGAATGGGCCATGTTGGGAGGTATGCCGTGATACCCTGCACATTACGCCCGGCACATTAAACCCTGCACAATTATGCCCTGCACATTGGGGGTTACTCAGACTTGAGCGCTGTTGTGCGAATTTGCACAGCGACTGATTATCCAGTGACGGTGAATGCATATGAGTCACAGTACGCATGCCTGTCGCCAAACTGCAACAAAAATCTGATATTTTTCATCGCAAGTGGTCCCTATTTGATTGACAGGAAGCCGGTGTGGTGGGGTGAAAAAGGAGAAAAAGCACCAGCCAATCAATTCCCAAATGTCATTTTCAAACACAGTTCATTGGCTGGTGCTTTATCTCCTTTCGGAGTTCTGCCAAAATATCTGACTAAAATATTTTGTGTAACAATAGGCGGTGGGGGGAACACTGCCTATTTTGTCAGATTCTTGCTAAGTAGCAAAGCTGCAAGCAGCAGAGTCACAGAGTAAGTGGGCCAGCAACACCAAATTAAATCATATATGGCTCCTTTAATGTGACATCAGCCAGAAGTATCCAACAAAAACATTCCCCTTGCTTGAATGGGGATAGTAAGTACAACAGTCAACGATACCGTTTCGGTGTCCACAACACCTTCATCCTGGACTGCTCAACTAGTAAATGACACAGCCTGGCTATATATAGGGCGGCACAATCTAGCTCAACCCTAAACAACAGATCAAACACACCTGTAAGAAGTCATGACCACGTACCGCCATTACGAAGAGGCGGTGACAGGCATAGACTGTTACTACAAAAAGAGAACCTTTGGATATACAAATTAAAGACCCTCTCTCCACTGGGTTTGAATGAGGAATTCTCCATGTCCCCATTTATTTAGTTTTTTTTTATACCTATGCCCCCATAGTCTGATTTTAAAGGAGCCATATATGATTTAATTTGGTGTTGCTGGCCCACTTACTCTGTGACTCTGCTGCTTGCAGCTTTGCTACTTAGCAAGAATCTATTGTTTATTTTTTGACCGGCACCCTGCATTTTCTTATACATCAATGAGTGTGATTTTTTCAAGACTTTCTCTGTATCTCCATTTGTTTGGGACTGAAATTGCACCGTGACTTATTATACAAGTATATTCTGATTACCACTGTATTGTGTCATAGATATCTCTTGACATAAATAGCATGGAACCTGAGGTGGGTGACCTCACGGGAACAAAACGCTTTTTAGAAAAAGACATATTTAAAATTCTCTTTTCTGATACGTCCAAATTATGTTTTGATGTAGATAGCCCCGCAGATGTGTATGCTGATTTATCAAAACTGAGAAAAAGATTAATTGAATTGGAGCTTCATGGTCTTACAATTTCTCAATATCATAAAGATAAACTAATACCACGCGGCTTCCGCTTCCGGAATCAACCCACTATCGGACGCAGCAGCCCAGATTTTTGCCGTCAATGGTGCATGATTTTAAATCAATGTAGCTTGGACCTAATGGTCCTAGTGGTCCAACAAGTGAACACAGAGATTTCTACTTTGCAAAGTGAGATAGCAGAGTGTGAGAGTGGAGGTTTGGGTGTGCTAAAGTCAGACGAGGCGGGCAATTGGCTTAACAAACTCACTGAAGTTGTGGATACTTTCAAATCTGAATTGTTGAGCTTTAAGAAATCCAAATATAGAAAAGTCTGTGAGGACTACAAAGAACTGCGTGTGTATCCTTGGCTCAACAAACAAAATACAGGCCACTCCTGGCGCAATACCCAGGGTAGTAGGCGAAGATTTGATAGGCATTACACCGATATTGACAGCCACACGTCACAAAGTGACTCAGACCAACCGCGCAAAACCAGAAGGCCTTTTTTTCGCGAACGAGTACACACCCGCAGCAGGAAGAAAAGTCCAGAAGACCATGTAGAAGGGGCGGCCGCAAGCACAAAAAGACAAGAAAGCAGGTCTCAGAGAGGGAATCGGAATTAGTTATATTCAATTTATCGAAATATACACCCACCATTGACGAAATGGCAGTCCTATCTAAGGGCCTTACCTTTGTTCAGACCTACCAACAAAAGCCATTTGGGTTATCTGCATTATAGAGAATTTTGGAGTTATTGTCTCTTTTTTATTATTATTTTCCTTTTTATATTTTTATTTTTATCTTATTTTTACTATTTTTCACTATTTTTCATTGTTTTTGCATTATTTCTTCAGTATTGTCATGTAACTTTTTTCATGTTTTCACCTATGTCTTTATTTTCTAATTAACACATTTTCTGCAGGCCGTTATCTGGTTAGATCTCTCTTAAAGAAATTGCCCCATGTGTATAATACGGCTGACAGGTAATACACGTTGATTACAGCCGCTTCTGCATTGGTGGGCAGCGTCATGCGTCTCACGCCGCGGGTCAGACGTATGGAGCTGTAGTACATGCTCCCGTCTGCTTCCTGGACCCCGACGGACGTGATGAAGCTATGCGTGTCACGCTAGATCACGCTGCGTGTCACAGGATTTATACGCCCAGGGAAGCAATCCCTGTGCGCAATAACGGAAGATCCATATATGGACTTCCGCAAAGAGAGTGATAATCGTGAGCGGCTTGCAGGTAATGTTTCATGACTTCTTACAGGTGTGTTTGATCTGTTGTTTAGGGTTGAGCTAGATTGTGCCGCCCTATATATAGCCAGGCTGTGTCATTTACTAGTTGAGTAGTTCAGGATGAAGGTGTTGTGGACACCGATTCCACGTTTGCCGGGCGGGGTTTGGTGGACTCGCAAGGCTGCGAATTCGCAGCCTTGCGAATCAACCCGAATAACCCCCATAGAGTATGACACACTAGGCTACTTCATGCCTATGTCTTACTGAGGTCTTCCCTGCATTCTATAAACTCCTGGTGGTCACAGTGGCTGGAAGTGGTTCTACGCAATGTTATATTATGGCAGGAGATCCCATATACCCCCATACACCCCCATATACTGCCATACACCTCTATAAACCACTATAAACCCCCATATTACCCCCATATACCCTCATATTCCGAGCCATACACCCCCAGATCTATACACCGGCCACTTTGTCACCTCTTCCCCATACCTGGAGGTGTATCTGGCTGTGGGACCGTGGTCAGTTATACACATTATTCTCCACTTGCTGATAGACCAGTGATGCTGTGCATACACCGATGTGCACCATTGGCTGCTGGGGATCCTGTCCTGTACAACAGATTTGTAATGGATCATTGGATAGGATTGTATCCCCATTGGACAAATACAGGGCCTAATTCAGACCCAATTGCAGGACAAATTTGTTCTCAAAATGGGCAAAACCATGCTGCACTGCATGTGGGGCAGATGTAATATGTGCAGAGAGAGTTAGATTTGTGCCTCTCTCCCCAGCTTAGTACATAGGGGGTGATTCAGGTTGGTTTGCAAAAGCAAACTCCTTTCATGGAAAAATCCATGTACACTGCAGGTGGGGCTGATGAAACATGCCCAGAAAGTTAGATTTGGGTGAGATATTTTGTTTCTATGCAGAGTAAATACTGGCTGCTTTATTTTTACTCTGCAATTTAGATTTCAGTTTGAACACACCCCACCCAAATGTAATTCTCTCTGCACATGTTACATCTGCCCCACCTGCAGTGCATATGGTTTTTCCCATTAGAGAGAGATTCTGCTTTTGTGAGCCAACCTGAATTAGGCCCATAGTACTGAGCAGCGTGTGCTGATCTGGGGAGAGAGGCTGTTGCAGTGGCAGTTGGTTTCCACTCTCCGTGCAGCGGAGGAGGGGGGAGCAGGACTCAGGCCCCTCCAACAGACCCAGACATAGGCAGAAATGACAGCAAAAAGTAATGACTGATCTGAGTGTGACACTGTATGTTACTGAGGAACACTGTAACAGTGGCCGGGGAGATGTGACCATGGTTATCTATTATACAGGGCACAGACCTCTGGGGTGACATGTTATACCTACAGTAATGTCATACTTGCCTACCCTCCCGGAATGGCCGGGAGGGTCCCGCAAATCGGGTCCCCCTCCCGGCCCCCCGGGAAGGTGGGCAAGTCTCCAGCATTGTAGCAACAGCCCCTGCTCCCCCCTTCCCTGCGGTAAAAATGTCCGAATTTCGTGGGTCCGCGGAAAGGGGGTGGGGCTAAAATGACAGGAATTGCGTCATTTTGCGTCATTTTAACCCCTTCCCCCATCCACGGACCCGATAATTAATGTGGCTGCCGGTCGTGGGGGGTGGGGCTTGGTGACGCCAGCCTCGCCCCACTCCCAAAACGAAGCCTTGTCCAGCCCTGCTTGAACTCCTCTCTCCGGGCTTCTCCCAGGTATGAGTACTGTACAGTAGGGGGATGTTACACCTTGTTACACATGATCTCTTTACATGTTGTATGTAGCAGGATTGTGTTCAGCATTAGCAGCGTCTTATGGCGTCGCGGTTATCAGTACCAATAACTATAACACTGTGCGGCTGAGTCGGAGCCTTTATGTCACATTGTGCGGCTGTAAAAGGCGTTAATGAAATCAACACAATTGCTGGCTATATAAATTAGCAACACTTGCTGGATGTGTGTCTGTGTAGGAGTGCGCCAGCAGCGCGTGCGCCAAGGGTCAGTCCTTGGCCCTCTTCTGCCTCTACACCACCTCTCTGGGCACCCTCATCAGCTCCTATGGTTTTCATTACCACCTTTATGCTGATGATACCCTAATCTATCTCTCCTCCCCCGACTTATCCCCATCACTCCTGTCCAAGGTCTCCGAATGCCTCACGGCCATCTCAGCCTGGATGACCCAACGCTTCCTGAAACTAAACATGGCTAAAACTGAACTTCTAATCTTCCATCCCCCGAACATCCCCTCTTCTCCCACTATCTCCATCAGCATTGGTGAAACCGAGATCACGTCCACTGACCAAACGCGCTGCCTCGGTGTCATCATTGACTCCTCCCTCTCTTTCACCCCCCACATTCGTGCTCTCTCACAGTCTTGCCGCTTTCACCTACGCAACATCTCACGCATCAGACCATTCCTCTCCACTGACGCGACCAAAATTCTCATTCACTCTCTTGTCATCTCCCGCCTTGACTACTGCAACATCCTTCTCTCTGGGCTACCTCTCACCCGCCTCGCACCTCTCCAATCCATTCTTAACGCTGCTGCTAGGCTCCTCTTCCTCTCCCGCCGCTCTACCTCCGCCTCCCCCCTCTGTTTATCTCTTCACTGGCTCCCCATTCCTTTCCGAGTTCTCTTTAAACTCCTCACCACCACCTACAAGGCTCTCTCCTCCTCCACAGCTCCCTACCTCTCTTCACTGATCTCTATCCACACTCCCTCCCGTCCTCTTCGCTCCATCGCTGACCGACGACTGACCTCTCACCTAATCACCTCCTCCCACTCCCGTGTCCAAGATTTCTCTCGCGCTGCCCCCCTGCACTGGAACAACCTCCCGCCACCCATCAGGCTATCTGATTCCCTTACCTCCTTCAAGCGCTCCCTCAAAACCCACTTTTTTCGACTAGCCTATCCCTCCTCCTAACCTCTTTTGATCCTCCTATCCTGCCTCCGTTCCCCTCCGTTCCTACTTATTCTATTGTATTTCGTTCGTCCATCCACCTATTTTTAGTATGTTAACTCTTATGAGCAGGGCCCTCCTTCCTCACGTACTCACCCTACCTCATTACCTCACCTGTGCTCCTGTCCTGTTCTTCCCTTCCTCTACTTCATCTTCAGTCTCCTTGACAATTTTGACACCTACTTCTGAACTGATGCTGATTTTAGTTCTACCAGCTATACCCCTATTTATACTATATCTTTCAACACACCCTGTACGTTACCTTGTAATTTGTTTTTTTTGTTTGCTATGTACGGCGCTGCGGACACTTTGCGGTGCCTTATAAATAAACGTACTACTACTACTACTACTACACACATCACACGCACGCACGGACTGTTATTGTACAAGGTTTTATTGTAATTTGGTTATCGATAGATAGATAGATAGATAGATAAATATCCTATCTATAATTATGTACAATATTTACAAATTTACATATATACAAATATATACAAATATATACGAATATATACAAATATATACAAATATATACAAAAATACACAAAGGTATACACTGTCCATCTCACCGCCGATCTGCAGCAGTGCGGATATATATATACAGTCTGATTAGCCAGGATAGCATAAGCATCAACATTATGTTGTTATAGGGGTCAAATCCCTCCAGTTCTGTGTGCCCGGTGCCAGGCGCCACTGTGCCGCTCCCTGGGCCAACACTTTCTCCTCCGGTGTCATCGTGTTCCACATCGGACACCTCCAGCTCCTCCTCCTTCTCAGATATGGGGGTCAGTCTAGGTGTAAACCTATGGTGCTTGAGCCATCTTCTCCTTCTGTGGCTAAAGGCCGGTCGTGAGGAAATGATCTTCCATAAGATATATCCCTGATCTTCAATTGTGAAATCGCCGTCTCTATCGCAGACATCGGCATTCTGGGATCTTGCGCGGACTGTTATTGTACAAGGTTTTATTGTAATTTGGTTATCTATAGATAGATAGATAGATAGATAGATAGATAGATATCCTATCTATAATTATGTACAATATTTAAAAATTTCCATATATACAAATATATACAAATATATACGAATATATACAAATATATACAAATATATACAAAAATACACAAAGGTATACACTGTCCATCTCACCGCCGATCTGCAGCAGTGCGGATATATATATACAGTCTGATTAGCCAGGATAGCATAAGCATCAACATTATGTTGTTATAGGGGTCAAATCCCTCCAGTTCTGTGTGCCCGGTGCCAGGCGCCACTGTGCCGCTCCCTGGGCCAACACTTTCTCCTCCGGTGTCATCGTGTTCCACATCGGACACCTCCAGCTCCTCCTCCTTCTCAGATATGGGGGTCAGTCTAGGTGTAAACCTATGACGCATGAGCCATCTTCTCCTTCTGTGGCTAAACGCCGGTCGTGAGGAAATGATCTTCCATAAGATATATCCCTGATCTTCAATTGTGAAATCGCCGTCTCTATCGCAGACATCGGCATTCTGGGATCTTGCAGGTGCAGCGCACTGCACATCATCATCGTCATCACAGCACTTGCTAAGACAACAGCCCATCTTCACGGAGAACTTCTTCCTTCATCCAGTTCTTGTGAAGATATGAGCCCAAAGTCAAACAGCTCAGACTATGTGATCAGTAGTGCATTGTGACATCATCGCTCTGTGACATCATCGCTCTGTGACGTCATCGCTCTGTGACATCATCACTCTGTGAAGCCCCAGAGCTATTCACATGTTGACAGATGGCTAAAATCCTTTTGATGGTTTCGGAGGATAGCGATCTGTGGTAGTTTTGCAAATTATCTTGCAGATTTGCACGGGGTGGGTTCTGTCTGGGTGATGACTATCTACTTAGATTAGCAATCCGTGCTGAATTAGGCCCTATGTCCCACAAATTATGCCCCGCACAGTATTGCCCCGCACATTATGTTGCATACAGTAACATACCTCCCAACATGACTCATTGCAGGAGGGACAAAACTGCTCTGTTCCTGGACTTCCTTGCCAGTGGCAGTTGCAGCCCCACAGCTGCAACTGCCACTGACAAGGAAGTCCAGGAACAGAGAAAATGTGTCCCTCCTGCAATGAGTCATGTTGGAAGGTACAGTATGTTACTGTATGTGACATAATGTGGCGATAAGGCACCGGTAGCTTATCCCCACATTCAAATAGGGGAGCCACACCAACTTTCACATCAAATATCACCTGGGACTCACTGAAAGCAGACGTGGCTTCCTTATTTGAATATTGGACTGTGCTGCCGCCCCACCTCTGCCACTGGCAAGGAAGTCCAGGAACAGGGAATTTCGGCCCTGCTGGAATGGGCCATGTTGGGAGGTATGCCGTGATACCCCGCACATTACGCCCGGCACATTAAACCCTGCACAATTATGCCCTGCACATTGGGGGTTACTCAGACTTGATCGCTGTTGTGCGAATTTGCACAGCGACTGATTATCCAGTGACGGTGAATGCATATGAGTCACAGTACGCATGCCTGTCGCCAAACTGCAACAAAAATCTGATATTTTTCATCGCAAGTGGTCCCTATTTGATTGACAGGAAGCCGGTGTGGTGGGGTGAAAAAGGAGAAAAAGCACCAGCCAATCAATTCCCAAATGTAATTTTCAAACACAGTTCATTGGCTGGTGCTTTATCTCCTTTCGGAGTTCTGCCAAAATATCTGACTAAAATATTTTGTGTAACAATAGGCGGTGGGTGGAACCCTGCCTATTTTGTCAGTCCCAGGCCCCACAATTTCTGATGGCTGCCCTGTATGCCATCAATGTCGTCTGCCAAGGCCGATGTCCTGTGTCAAAGTACAGGGCATGTAAAAGCCAAAAAGCCAAAGTTGAGTAAAAAAAGGACCCACAAAAATAAATTAAGATCATTGGAGGAGAAACGTAAACTTGCCAATGTGCCATGTACGACACGGAGTGGCAAGGAACGGTTAAGGCCCTGGCCTGTATTCATGATTGGTGGTTGGACTTCACATGACGATGCAAGCCCTCCTACTCCCCCTTTAGAGATTTTAAGAGATTTCACCTGTCAAAGCCCAGCAAACATCTCTGCCTACTAAAGAAGACATGTGATCACAAACCTCCAACTAGAGTCCAAAGGTGTTGGTGGTTGTGATGCCTGACCTTCCCATCGCTGTACGGGAAGAATCCCACTCTATATCTAATCTGCACTGTATCTGCATTGTACCAATCCTGCTCTATATACCGCACTGTATTCTACTCCGCCCGGTGGCCCTTATTCACATCTGATTGCAGTACAAATTAGAACTCAAAATGGGCAAAACCATGTGCACTGCAGGTGGGGCAGATGTAACATGAATAGAGAGAGTTAGATTTGTGTGAGTTATTTTGTTTCTGTGCAGGGTAAATACTGGCTGCATTATTTTGACACTGCAATATAGATCAGTTTCAACACACTCAATCCAAATTTAGCTCTGCACATGTTACATCTGCCCCATCTGCAGTGCAGCATGGTTTTGCCCATTTTGAGAACAAATTTGTGCTGCAATCAAATAAGCAATCTGAATAAGGGCCTGTATACCGCTCTATGGGCCTGATTCAGACCTGATCTCTGCTATACGAATTCACAACGCAGCCGATTATTGATAGACGACTCATGCGCATGGGTTGCAGCACGCATGTGCGTGGCCGTACTGCGATGAAGGCCTGCTACTTTTTATAATCACTGACCGCTCACAAGATGATTGACAGGATGCCGGTGTTTGGAGGGTGGTAACCGACCATTTTATGGGAGTGCCAGATAACTGCAGGCGTGTCCGGGGAAAGCACAGGCGTGAGGGAGGGTGTGTGACATCAGCTCCAGCCCCGATCAGGCTGATTTCATCACAGCCAGTGGCAGGGGCGGATCCAGGATAAAATGACAGGGGGGGCACCATGATAAAAGAGGGTTTGGGTTGGGGGAGGGCGGTGTCAGTGGTGCCAGTGTACATGCTAAGAGAGCGGCAGAGAGAGGGTGGGAATGGGATTAAAAATAGGCCCTGGTATTTAAAGTACGCAGGCCCACCATGGCGACAAAAGTGAAGGACGTAGTTGTGCGCGCGCCGAAGGCGCGCTCCGGAAAAGGGGTGTGGCCACTCAACAGGAGTGTGTACTTGAGTGTAGTCTACAACACCATAAACAACTTCTACACATTATGCAACAATATACCAGACCCCATTCAGTGTTCCCTCTAAGCTGTGCGCGTGTGCGCGCGCACACAACTCGCCGAGCCCGCGCACAGACATTACAACTGAGCGCACAAAGGTTAAAATCTTGTTTTAGTGTGCTACGAGTTTAATAAGGTTGAAAATCACTGCTATAGTCTATATGTGTGGTGTGTGAAGTCTGTAAACAATCACATTGCTTTATTAACTCAACAGAACTCGAAACCTAGGCCTGTATATGTTATATGACGCACAAAAATGTACATTTCCTTCCAAAGTTGCACAGCCAATATCTTTTTCTGCACAAAGCCTTCGTAAAATTAGAGGGAACATTGGGCCAGTGACCCATAATCACATTACACAGTGCGTAGTGACCCATAGTTACATTACACAGCACAGTGACAAATATTCGCACGTAGTGACCTATAGTCACTTTACACAGTATGCAGTGACCCATATTCACATTACACAGCACGCAGTGACCCACAGTCACATTACACAGCACTTAGTGACCGATATTCACATTATACAGCGTGCAGTGACCCATATTCACATGACACAGCACATAGTGACCCATATTCTCATTACACACCACGCAGTGACCCACAGTCACATTACACAGCGCGTAGTGACAGATATTCACATTATACAGTGCACAGTGACCCATATTCACATTATACAGAGTGCAGTGACCAATATTCGCACGTAGTGACCCATATTCACATTTACACAGCACAGTGACGAATATTCGCACGTAGTGACCTATAGTCACATTACACAGCACAGTGATGAATATTCGCACGTAGTGACCCATATTCACATTACACAGCACAGTTACGAATATTCGCACGTAGTGACCTATAGTCACATTACACAGCACAGTGATGAATATTCGCACGTAGTGACCTATATTCACATTAAACAGCACAATGACGAATATTCGCACGTAGTGACCTATAGTCACATTACACAGCACAGTGATGAATATTTGCACGTAGTGACCTATAGTCACATTACATAGCACAGTGATGAATATTCGCACGTAGTGACCTATAGTCACATTCACGGCCGCCAAGAGAAATCCTGGGCCCCAGTACAACAACTTTGTGGGGCCCCCAGGGACAGAGCTCTCCGCACACTCTGTGGACCCTTGTTTTGCCACTGCTTCCAAGGTGGATACAGGGACATAAATTTACACCGTAATGCCTATTACACATGTCACACACCAGTAGCGCACGCAGGGGGGGTTTCCGAGTACCCAGAAACCCCCCCCCAGAAGTCTAAGGGCCCTAGGCTAAAAGCTGAGGGTCTCCTCTTTCCATGGGTACAAGAATTTTAAAAATTGGCCCTTGGGAACCGGAGATATCTGACTTCAAAGCAGTGGTCCCCATCCAAGCCTGTTAATTGCTCTTCCCAGTCAGATCTTTCAGGTTCTGTCTGACTTAGAGTTTTTCTGAGGGTATATTCCAAATTCTGGGACTTTCTTCCTTTGATGGACACTATTAGCTTGTGTCTACTGTTTCCAGAACCAGAGATATCAGCCTTCCAGCAGCTGGTTACTGCTCCAGCTCCACACACCTGGTATGTAGTTTTATATTCTCATTGGCAGATTGCTCTGCCTCCTGAACTCTGATCCCCTAGTCCCCAATACCATTTGGTAGGTGGGATTCTCTAGTTTTTAATTCCATTAAAATCTAAGAAATCTATTTCTGGGAACTGGAGATTTGCAGTCAAGCAAGCTGTCCTCCCACCAGAAAATTATGAATAATAAGCCCACTCCACTATACACCCCTCCTCTGCATATTAACCCCTTCCTGACAGAGCCAGTTTTTGCGTTCCTGACAGAGCCCTTTTTTTCAAATCTGACATGTCTCACTTAAGTGGGGATAACTTTTTTTTGCTTTTACTTATCCCAGTCATTTTGAGATTGTTTTTTCGTGACACATTGTACTTCAAGTTAGTGGTAAATTTGGGTCGATGCAGTCTGTGTTTTTTTGTGAAAAATACCAAAATGTCGTAAAAAAATGGAAAATTTAGCAATTTGCAAAATGTTAAATTTTCTGCTTGTGAGACAAATAATCATACCACTCAAAATAGTTAATAACTAACAAAGACCATATGTCTACTTTATGTTGACATCATTATTTCAACTTCCTTTTAATTTTTTGGGACACTAGGAGGCTTACAATATGAATAGCAAATTCTCAAATTTTCAAGAAAATTTCAAACACTGATTTATTTAGGGACCAGTTCAGTTCTGATGTGACTTTGAGGGACTTGTATGTGAGACACCCCCATAAATGATGCCATTTCAAAAACTGCACCCCTCACAGTATTCAAAACAGCATTTTGGAAGTTTGTTAACCCTTTAGGTGTTTCACAGGAATTAAAACAAAGTGTAGGTGAAATTTCAAAATTTCTTTTTTTTTGCAGATTTGCAATTTTAATACATTTTTCTAAGGAACACAGTACATTTTACTAGAGAAATGTGACTGAAAATTGATTCCCCCAATTCTTTTGTTTTCATAAATATCCTATATGTGGCCCTAGTGTGCACGGTGACCAAACCACAGGCTTCATAATAGAAGGAGCACCTACTTGATTTTGGAGCCTCCTTTTTATGAGATTATTTTTTAGGCACCATGTAGGTTTCTAGGCACCATAAGATGCTAAAAGTTAGGAACCCCCCCACAAGTGACCCCATTTTGCAAACTACACCCCTCAGGGAATTCATCTAGGGGTATAGTGTACATTTCAAACCCCCAGGGGTTTCACCAATTGTGGTACAACTGGGCAGTGAAAATGAAAAATTATTTTTTTTACACAAAAATGCAGTTCTGGCTCCAAATTTGTCATTTTCAGAAGGTATGAAGGAGACAAAGCACCCCAAAATCTGTGCCCCAATTTCTCCCGAGTACGGCAATGCCTCACATGTGACCAAAAAATACCATTTGGGTGCATGGCAGGACTCAGAAGGGAAGGAGTGATTTTTGGATTTTGCAGCGCAGATTCTGGTGGAATTTTGGTGGGTGCTATGTCGCATTAGCAAGACCCCCAAAGCACCAATACAGTGGAACCCCCCCACAAGTGACCCCATTTTGCAAACTACACCCCTCAGGGAATTCATCTAGGGGTATAGTGTACATTTCAAACCCCCAGGGGTTTCACCAATTTTGATACAAGTGGGCAGTGAAAATGAAAAAATACATTTTTTTACACAAAAATGCAGTTCTGGCTCCAAATTTGTCATTTTCAGAAGGTATGAAGGAGACAAAGCACCCCAAAATCTGTGCCCCAATTTCTCCCGAGTACGGCAATGCCTCACATGTGACCAAAAAATACCAGTTGGGTGCATGGCAGGACTCAGAAGGGAAGGAGTGATTTTTGGATTTTGCAGCACAGATTCTGGTGGAATGAATGGTGGGTGCTATGTTGCACCAATACAGTGGAACCCCCCCACAAGTCACCCCATTTTGCAAAGTACACCCCTCAGGGAATTCATCTAGGGGTATAGTGTACATTTCAAACCCCCAGGGGTTTCACCAATTTTGATACAAGTGGGCAGTGAAAATGAAAAATTACATTTTTTTACACAAAAATGCAGTTCTGGCTCAAAATTTTTCATTTTCAGAAGGTATGAAGGAGAAAAAGCACCCCAAAATATGTGCCCCAATTTCTCCCGAGTACGGCAATGCCTCACATGTGACCAAAAAATACCAGTTGGGTGCATGGCAGGACTCAGAACGGAAGGAGTGATTTTTGGATTTTGCGGCTCAGATTCTGGTGGAATTTTGGTGGGTGCTATGTCGCATTAGCAAGACCCCCCAAGCACCAATACAGTGGAACCCCCCCACAAGTGACCCCATTTTGCAAACTACACCCCTCAGGGAATTCATCTAGGGGTATAGTGTACATTTCAAACCCCCAGGGGTTTCACCAATTTTGATACAAGTGGGCAGTGAAAATGAAAAATTACATTTTTTTACACAAAAATGCAGTTCTGGCTCAAAATTTTTCATTTTCAGAAGGTATGAAGGAGAAAAAGCACCCCAAAATCTGTGCCCCAATTTCTCCCGAGTACGGCAATGCCTCACATGTGACCAAAAAATACCAGTTGGGTGCATGGCAGGACTCAGAACGGAAGGAGTGATTTTTGGATTTTGCGGCTCAGATTCTGGTGGAATGAATGGTGGGTGCTATGTTGCACCAATACAGTGGAACCCCCCCACAAGTCACCCCATTTTGCAAAGTACACCCCTCAGGGAATTCATCTAGGGGTATAGTGTACATTTCAAACCCCCAGGGGTTTCACCAATTTTGATACAAGTGGGCAGTGAAAATGAAAAATTACATTTTTTTACACAAAAATGCAGTTCTGGCTCAAAATTTTTCATTTTCAGAAGGTATGAAGGAGAAAAAGCACCCCAAAATATGTGCCCCAATTTCTCCCGAGTACGGCAATGCCTCACATGTGACCAAAAAATACCAGTTGGGTGCATGGCAGGACTCAGAACGGAAGGAGTGATTTTTGGATTTTGCGGCTCAGATTCTGGTGGAATTTTGGTGGGTGCTATGTCGCATTAGCAAGACCCCCCAAGCACCAATACAGTGGAACCCCCCCACAAGTGACCCCATTTTGCAAACTACACCCCTCAGGGAATTCATCTAGGGGTATAGTGTACATTTCAAACCCCCAGGGGTTTCACCAATTTTGATACAAGTGGGCAGTGAAAATGAAAAATTACATTTTTTACACAAAAATGCAGTTCTGGCTCAAAATTTTTCATTTTCAGAAGGTATGAAGGAGAAAAAGCACCCCAAAATCTGTGTCCCAATTTCTTCCGAGTACGGCAATGCCTCACATGTGACCAAAAAATACCAGTTGGGTGCATGGCAGGACTCAGAAGGGAAGGAGTGATTTTTGGATTTTGCAGCTCAGATTCTGGTGGAATTTTGGTGGGTGCTATGTCGCATTAGCAAGACCCCCAAAGCACCAATACAGTGGAACCCCCCCACAAGTGACCCCATTTTGCAAACTACACCCCTCTGGGAATTCATCTAGGGGTATAGTGTACATTTCAAACCCCCAGGGGTTTCACCAATTTTGATACAAGTGGGCAGTGAAAATGAAAAATTACATTTTTTACACAAAAATGCAGTTCTGGCTCAAAATTTTTCATTTTCAGAAGGTATGAAGGAGAAAAAGCACCCCAATATCTGTGCCCCAATTTCTCCCGAGTACGGCAATGCCTCACATGTGACCAAAAAATACCAGTTGGGTGCATGGCAGGACTCAGAAGGGAAGGAGTGATTTTTGGATTTTGCAGCTCAGATTCTGGTGGAATTTTGGTGGGTGCTATGTCGCATTAGCAAGACCCCCAAAGCACCAATACAGTGGAACCCCCCCACAAGTGACCCCATTTTGCAAACTACACCCCTCAGGGAATTCATCTAGGGGTATAGTGTACATTTCAAACCCCCAGGGGTTTCACCAATTTTGATACAAGTGGGCAGTGAAAATGAAAAATTACATTTTTTTACACAAAAATGCAGTTCTGGCTCAAAATTTTTCATTTTCAGAAGGTATGAAGGAGAAAAAGCACCCCAAAATCTGTGCCCCAATTTCTCCCGAGTACGGCAATGCCTCACATGTGACCAAAAAATACCAGTTGGGTGCATGGCAGGACTCAGAAGGGAAGGAGTGATTTTTGGATTTTGCAGCACAGATTCTGGTGGAATGAATGGTGGGTGCTATGTTGCACCAATACAGTGGAACCCCCCCCACAAGTGACCCCATTTTGCAAACTACACCCCTCAGGGAATTCATCTAGGGGTATAGTGTACATTTCAAACCCCCAGGGGTTTCACCAATTTTGATACAAGTGGGCAGTGAAAATGAAAAATTACATTTTTTTACACAAAAATGCAGTTCTGGCTCAAAATTTTTCATTTTCAGAAGGTATGAAGGAGAAAAAGCACCCCAAAATCTGTGCCCCAATTTCTCCCGAGTACGGCAATGCCTCATGTGTGACCAAAAAGTTGCAGGACTCAGAAGGGAAGGAGTGATATTTGGATTTTGCAGCACAAATTCTGGTGGAATGATGGTGGGTGCTATGTCGCATTAGCAAGACCCCCAAAGCACCAATACAGTGGAACCCCCCCACAAGTGACCCCATTTTGCAAACTACACCCCTCAGGGAATTCATCTAGGGGTATAGTGTACATTTCAAACCCCCAGGGGTTTCACCAATTTTGATACAAGTGGGCAGTGAAAATGAAAAATTACATTTTTTTACACAAAAATGCAGTTCTGGCTCAAAATGTTTCATTTTCAGAAGGTATGAAGGAGAAAAAGCACCCCAAAATCTGTGCCCCAATTTCTCCCGAGTACGGCAATGCCTCATGTGTGACCAAAAAGTTGCAGGACTCAGAAGGGAAGGAGTGATTTTTGGATTTTGCAGCACAAATTCTGGTGGAATGATGGTGGGTGCTATGTCGCATTAGCAAGACCCACAAAGCACCAATACAGTGGAACCCCCCCACAAGTGACCCCATTTTGCAAACTACACCCCTCAGGGAATTCATCTAGGGGTATAGTGTACATTTCAAACCCCCAGGGGTTTCACCAATTTTGATACAAGTGGGCAGTGAAAATGAAAAATTACATTTTTTTACACAAAAATGCAGTTCTGGCTCAAAATTTTTCATTTGCAGAAGGTATGAAGGAGAAAAAGCACCCCAAAATCTGTGCCCCAATTTCTCCCGAGTACGGCAATGCCTCACATGTGACCAAAAAATACCAGTTGGGTGCATGGCAGGACTCAGAACGGAAGGAGTGATTTTTGGATTTTGCGGCTCAGATTATGGTGGAATGAATGGTGGGTGGTATGTGGCATTAGCAAGACCCCCGAAGCACGGTGAAATTATGAACCTAATAATCCATAGATGTGTGGTATATTTTAAAACACTCCTTTATACATAGGCCGGGTTTGTCGGGGCAAGTGTCACACTGGAAAATAGTTTGCTTTCTTATTCCCTTTTTATAGCAAACTTTGCACCTTTTTTGTGTCCTGCCCTTTTTTCCAGTGGAGGGGATTTCATCAGGAAAATGCTGCCCTGGTACAATACGGGGGCCAGTACTAGAAGTACTGGGGCCCTCAGCCTGCTGGTTCCCAAATATTAGGCCCTTTATGACTTCCTCTTGAAAGTGCATAAATGTCCCCCTTTGGCCGGTAGAACGGAATAGCACGTAAGCGTTATACAGTGCCATCTGGATGATATACACGGCCAGCTTCTTGTACCAGATTTTTGTTTTCCGCAGGGCACTGTACGGCTTCAGTACCTGATCTGAAAGATCCACTCCGCCCATGTACCTATTGTAATCCAGGATACAATTAGGTTTTGAGGTGTGGGTACTGGTACCTCGTACAGGGACGGAGGTGGTACTGTCTCCGTGAATTGTTGTCAGTATAAGGACATCCCTCTTGTCCTTATATTTGACCAACAACATATTTTCGGTGCATATTCCCCTGCTTTCACCCCTTCTCATTACTTGGGCAATGTGCGTTTTTGGGAGGCCTCTTTGGTTCTTGCGCACAGTACCGCAAGCTGCTGTACCTCTTGAACCAAGGGCCTTAAACAGGGGGATGCTGGTGTAAAAGTTATCCACATAGAGGTGATAACCTTTATCCAGGAAGGGGTGCACTAAATCCCAGACAATTTTTCCACTAACACCTACGAGGGAGGGGGGGCATTCTGGCGGTTCAATTCTTGAATCCTTCCCTTCATATACCCTAAACCTGTGGGTGTACCCTGAGGTGCTTTCACACAACTTATACATTTTTATGCCATACCTTGCCCTCTTACTGGGAAGGTACTGGCGGAATTTAACCCTTCCTTTAAAATGTATAAGGGACTCGTCTATGCAAATGAATTTATCTGGGATGTACATGTCTTCAAATTTGGCACTGAAATGATCAATGACCGGCCTGACTTTGAATAGCCGGTCAAAGGTGGGATCATCTCTGGGTGGGCACTGTGCATTATCGTTGTAATGCAAAAATTTAAGGATCGTCTCAAATCGAGCCCGGGGCATGGCCATACGGTAAAATGGGGTGCTGTACAGAACATCTGTACTCCAATATTGCCTAATTTCTGGCTTTTTTACTATGCCCATATGAAACACCAGACCCCAAAACGTCATCATCTCTACTGCATCTACAGGGGTCCACCTAGCAAATGATGACGTGGGGTTTTGAGCAATAAACTGCTGGGCATATAAATTAGTTTGGTCCACCATTAAATTTATAAAATCATCAGAGAAAAATAATTTGAAAAAGTCAATTTCTCTGAGACCTGTGGAATCAAATTGGATTCCTGGCATGGCCAAAAACTCAGGAACCTGGGGCTCAAAATTGTCTGGTGGTGGGGTCCATACGAGATCAATTATTGGGGGGGGGGGTCTCAGCTGCTCTACGGGGGCGTCTTTGAGGGGGTCCCTCATCACCAGAGGAGGAAGAGGAGCTTAAGGCGAATCCTTCAAATTCCCCGCTTGCATCACTGGCTGTGTCAGAGTCAGAAGCAAGCAGGGCATATGCCTCCTCCGCTGAATACATTCTTCTGGATGACTGGGATGACATTTGGGATGACATTTGGGATGCCATTTTTATTTTTGTGTTACTGGTAGTGAAATGTTTCAACACGTGTATAGTGTAGGGGGGGGTACAAACTTTATTTCAACCCGGGGGGTATGTAGTGTGTAGTGTGTATGTAGTGTGCAGAAAAAAAAAATACTTTATACAAAAAAAAAAAATGGAGGGGTTAAAAAAAATAAAAATTGAAGGGGTTAAAAAAAAAAATTGAAGGGGTTAAAAAAAAAAAATTGAAGGGGTTAAAAAAAAAAAAAAAAAGGTCCTGCGCCAAAAATTGAGCACAGATGTTGGTCAGTAACGTCCGTCACTGAACAGCGCTGAAAGGCAACAGGAATTTGATAAAAAAAAATAGATCAACCCTGTGCCGAAAAAGATGATCAGTGATGTACGTCACTGATCCGCGCACAGCGGCCACAGGACACCCACAAAATCACAGTGTGTGTAAAAAAAAAAATTAAAAAAAGACCCCACAGCACACACACAAAAAAAAAAGGTGATCAGTGATGCGACACTGATTACCAGTGAGGGGCAGCAGGTGCAACTGACAGTGCAACTGGCAGGTATATATAAAAAAAAAAAAAAACCTCTGCACCCCTAAAAAGTTGCTGATCACCTCAGATATAGGC
The DNA here is from genome assembly GCF_055691185.1 of Crinia signifera. Lineage (NCBI taxonomy): Eukaryota > Metazoa > Chordata > Amphibia > Anura > Myobatrachidae > Crinia > Crinia signifera. Next base: position 48,284,243 of record NC_139221.1, on the reverse strand, counting down.
CCTTATTCTGATCGGTGCGGCCCGATCAGAATATGCGGCCGCAACCGTGCAGGCGAATCCCCGCCTTCCATACGGATCGCCACCTGCCGTCCGTATGCGGATATGTGGCGATCCGCATGAAATTGGACGGGGATACGCCTCCTCCATGGTGGGAGCAGCCCCTGCATTCGATGGTCGCCGAACATCGAATGCAGGGCCGCACGCTCCACCAGGTCCCGCAACACAAGACCACACGGACACTTGTCCGTGTGAAATCATGTATAGAGGCGGGCAGCTGACATCCGGCGATGTCAGATGCCCGCCCCGTACACACGCGTCACGGCCTCATTACCATGCATACGCCCCGCGTTTGCATGGGAACGCCCATGAAACGGGGGGCGTATGCATAGGTTAATGAGGCTAAGTAGCCCCTCACGCCCCTCTACGCCCCCTGTGCGGCGTATAAAGAATCCGTGCGGTGAAATCGCCTGCACATGCGCAGAGTGACCTCTGCACATGCGCAGACGATCAACATCGGCGGTCCGTCCGCATGCGGGAATTTCCGCACCGATCAGAATAAGGGCCATAGTGATCAGCACAAAAGGCGGGGGCAGCAGACACAAAATTTAGCACTCTCTATCACTCTCTGTCGCTATCTCTCTCTATCTCTCTATCTCTCACTATCTAACACTCTATGACACTGCAGCAGCAGCAGTGACAGGTATATATATATATAAAAATACCCTGCGCCCCCAAAAAGTTGCTGATCAGTTAATTTATACTGATCAGCACAAAAGGGGGGGCAGCAGTCAGTTATATAAAAAATATATAGCACAATCTGTCACTATCTCTATCTCTCTCTCTCTATCTCTCTCTATCTCTCTCTATCTATCTATAACTATCACACTGCAGCAGCACAAAATATAGCACTCTCTGTCACTAGGCCTCTCTCTCTCTATCTCTCTCTATCTCTCTCTATCTCTCTCTATCTCTCTCTATCTCTCTCTATCTCTCTCTATCTCTCTCTCTATAACTATATCACACTGCAGCAGCACAAAATACAGCACTCTCTGACACTATCTCTCTCTATCTCTCTCTATCTAACTAACGCTATTACACTGCAGCAGCACAAGTTCACAGGAAGTCACAAGTAACAGGATCCAGGAAGCATCCAGCACACTACAAGCACAGATGAAGCAGCCAAGATATTTGCAAGGATCAGGTAAGTATTTTGCAAGGTTCTGGTCAGTATATCGCGGCAGATTGGCACGGTGACCGCACTGCACGCAATTCCAGACCGGAATGGCGTCTGCAGTGCAGTCACCGTTAGTTTAAACCCCCCTCCATGGCTGTGATTGGTCCGTCGGTCCGACGGACCAATCACGGCCTTTGGGGGCGGGCGGGGTGAGGTGGGGTGACACCAGTGTCACCCTTACACCCCGCGGTGATTGGTGCTGTACTTTACAGCACCAATCACCTCCGATCGCGTGTCACCGGCGAACGTTATTCGCCGGTGACACAGAAAACGCTGTAATTGGCTGTTCACACTGAACAGCCAATCACAGCGATCGCCGACGGGGGGGCGGCATCGCAGCCCCCCCTGGGCATGCACGGACATGTCTGCTGTCAGGGACAGCAGACATGTTGAAACTGTCACCGCGTCTATAGACGCGGTGACAGTTAAATGCCATGACGTACATTTACGCCATGTGTCGGGAAGTACTTCCCGACCATGACGTAAATGTACGTCAATTGTCGGGAAGGGGTTAAACATCCTCTACCACCCTGGAAGTTATGTATCAGGGCCCCTTTATTCAGCCCAATGCCCCCTTCTCCCACCTCATCTCCCACCCCATCTCCCACCATCTGTACAGTAAAGGGGTAATTAGTGGAAATTACTGATCCAGGCCCTACATGCTGAGCGGTTGATATAATACCCCCTACCACCCAAAGCTTCCCCCACCCCTACCGCTGGAGGATCGGTAGGGGCCCCAATACATTGCTATGCCCAGGGGTCTACACTGCTGTTGATGCCCCTGTATGTGTATATATATATATATATATATATATATGTATGTGTATATATATATATATATATATATATTTGTTTTTATTATTTATATACATTTGGTCTATCTATAATACTTTAACTGACCCGGCATATACTGGGTCACCTAAGTGTCCATCTCCGTGCTTTGCTCCGCCCCTCTGGAAACCCCCTTCTGAAAATCCTGCGTTTGCCACTGCACACCCATTACATATTATACCACATGCTTTAATGCTCATTACATGTTATGCCACACACCATAGTGGGCAGTAAACATTATGCCATACACCGTAATACCGATTACATATTTTACCACATGCCACAAGGCCCATTACATATTATTACTCACAACGTAATGCTCATTGCCGATTATGCCTCACACTGTAATGTCTATTACATATAATACCTCACATTTTATGCCCCATACTGTAAGTTCTGCTTACCTAAATGCTCATTGCTATGGGCTTCATGCTTGAAGCCAGGGGTTAACATTCTCTGCCGGGGGTTAACATGCTCTTTGCCATGGGATTAACTTGCTCTGCCAGGGGTTACATGCTCTGCCAGGGGTTCCATGCTCGTTGCCATGGGTTTACATGCTCTTCCAGGGGTTAACATTCTTTGCCAGGGGTTAACATGCTCTTTACCATGGCATTAACCTGCACTGCCATTGGTTCCATGCTCTGCCAGGGGTTACATGCCCAGCCTGGAGTTACATGCTCTGCCAGGAATTAACATGACCTGCCCGGGGTTAACATTCTCTTCCAAGGGGTTAACATACTCTTTGCCATGGGATTAACCTGCACTGCCATTGGTTACATGCTATGCCAGGGGTTAACATGCTTGTTGCCATGGATTTACATGCTCTGCCATGTGTTACATGTTTTCCAGGGGTTACAGTACATGCTCTGCCAGGGGTTACATGCTGACTTCCAGAGTTGGATTTCAGCCCCAGCAGCATGCAGGGAGGCAGCAGACACAGAGCAACCAGCCACCCACCTTCCACCTTGGAACCCAGTGACCTGGACATGGGTGGGGAACCAGGTCTGGGATTGCTGAGCTGGAGACATGGCACTGGCACCTGCTGCTGCTGGTGGCAGCTGGGATGGGAATGTGGGGAGTGGGGCGGGCTGGATTCTGCAAAGTGGGTGGTACTCCCAAGAGAGGTGGCCTCTCTCTGACCCATCTCCTCCCGGCACCCAGGGACTACCTACCCTAAGTATCCTCTTGTCGCCGAGCCACGGTAAGCTCCCAAGTCACATGGCTGGCTCTCAGCAGGCCCTGTAGTCAGAGAGCAAAAGGACCTCTGTGATGCTGCTGCACCCACGTCCGCCCACATCCACACTCGCAATGCCACTGGTGAAAAACTGACTCCGGCGCACTCAGACCCAGTGCACTCGCCACCAAATAAAAAAAATGTGTGTCCAGACCAGGGCCCCCCTGACAGGCCCAGGCCCGGGTAAATTGTAGCTGCTCCCCCCCCCTCTCGGCACCCCTGGTCACATTACACAGCACAGTGATGAATATTCGCACGTAGTGACCTATAGTCACATTACACAGCACAGTGATGAATATTCGCACGTAGTGACCTATAGTCACATTACACAGCACAGTGATGAATATTCGCACGTAGTGACCCATATTCACATTACACAGCACAGTGGCGAATATTCGCACGTAGTGACCTATAGTCACATTACACAGCACAGTGATGAATATTTGCACGTAGTGACCTATAGTCACATTACACAGCACAGTGATGAATATTTGCACGTAGTGACCTATATTCACATTACACAGCACAGTGATGAATATTCGCACGTAGTGACCTATATTCACATTACACAGCACAGTGATGAATATTTGCACGTAGTGACCTATAGTCACATTACACAGCACAGTGATGAATATTCGCACGTAGTGACCTATAGTCACATTACACAGCACAGTGGCGAATATTCGCACGTAGTGACCTATAGTCACATTACACAGCACAGTGATGAATATTCGCACGTAGTGACCCATAGTAACCTTACACAGCACAGTGATGAATATTCGCACGTAGTGACCCATAGTCACATTACACAGCACAGTGACGAATATTTGCACGTAGTGACCTATAGTCACATTACACAGCACAGTGACGAATATTTGCACGTAGTGACCTATAGTCACATTACACAGTGCATAGTGACTAATGTATGTATTATATGTATACACTAGATGTACCCTGGGTGATATAGACACAGGGAACATATATTCACTGAGCTGCGCAGTGCCTTGGCAGCCATCAGCCGCACCACTGGACCCCCGGGTGGTTAACAACATAGGCAGAGACAGCACAGTTATCACACAGGGAACAAATACCCGCCGAGCTGTACAGCGCCTAGGCAGCCATCAGCGGCACCACTGGTCACCGCATCAGCCAGGCAGGCAGAGGCGTAGGGAGGGCGGAGCCACCGGAGCTCCTGCTCCGGGCGCCGATTGGTTGGCTGGCGCCGCCGGCCCGCCCCCCCTCCGCAAATGATCCCCGCTACTTGTGGCGTACGCCCGGGCAGCGCCGACGGCTGCCCTGCCCGGCGCCTGCCTCCTTCCCAGCCTGCTCGCCCGGTCCCCGCCGCCAAGCGTTACTTGCGGTGAGGCCGGGCGGCGGGCTGAAAGTCACGCCGAGTCCATCATGTCCTCCTCCTGCGGTGCAGGTTCCCGGCCAGCAGCAGTAGCACTGTGCACATTCGGGAGGAGGATCGAAGGAGCAAGGAGGATCCGCAGCAGCAGCACAGCATGGGGCAGCCAAGGAAGCAGCACGAGCAGGACTCCGGAGCAGCAGAGAGAGGGCAGCCCAGCAGCGCCGCAGATGACATGGTAAGCTAGCGGCTGGCTGCTTCGGCACTTCCCTCCTGCTTCTCTCCCTCTGCTCACGCTGTTTACTTTAATAAGGCTCATGCTGTCTCTCAAAACCCCGCCCCCCTCACTACAGACCCCCACGCAGCTTCAAAAGTACCCTCTGAAATGTACTTTGGATAGCTCCGCCCATGGCCCCGCCCCATTTACATGCTGTAAATGGGGTGGGGCCATGGGCGGAGCTATCCAAATTACAATTGAGTGCTCCCACGCCCCCTCTCTCCCGCAAAGCCCAGCTAAGAAGTCAGCAAGTATGCTTTACAGTGTCTTCCATAGCGCAGCAGATTCCGTTACAGCGTCTTATATAGCGCAGCAGATTCCGTTACAGCGTCTTATATAGCGCAGCAGATTCAGTTACAGTGTCTTCTATAGCGCAGCAGATTCCGTTACAGCGTCTTATATAGCGCAGCAGATTCAGTTACAGCGTCTTATATAGCACAGCAGATTCCGTTACAGCGTCTTATATAGCGCAGCAGATTCCGTTACAGCGTCTTATATAGCGCAGCAGATTCCGTTACAGTGTCTTATACAGCGCAGCATATTCCGTTAGTGTCTTATACAGCGCAGCAGATTCCGTTACAGTGTCTTATATAGCGCAGCAAATTCCGTTACAGCGTCTTATATAGAGCAGCAGATTCGGTTACAGCGTCTTTTATAGTGCAGCATATTCCGTTACAGTGTCTTATATAGCGCAGCATATACCGTTACAGCGTCTAATATAGTGCAGCAGATTCCGTTACAGCGTCTTATATAGAGCAGCAGATTCCGTTACAGCGTCTTATACAGCGCAGCAGATTCCGTTACAGTGTCTTATATAGCGCAGCAGATTCGGTTACAGTGTCTTATATAGCGCAGCAGGTTCCGTTACAGTGTCTTATATAGCGCAGCAGATTCCGTTACAGTGTCTTATATAGCGCAGCAGATTCCGTTACAGCGTCTTATATAGAGCAGCAGATTCCGTTACAGCGTCTTATACAGCGCAGCAGATTCCGTTACAGTGTCTTATATAGTGCCGCAGAATCCATTACAGTGTCTTGTATAGCGCAGCAGATTCCGTTAGTGTCTTATATAGCGCAGCAGATTCCGTTACAGCGTCTTATATAGCACAGCAGATTCTGTTACAGTGTCTTATATAGCGCAGCAGATTCCGTTACAGCGTCTTATATAGCTCAGCAGATTCCGTTACAGCATCTTATATAGCGCAGCAGATTCGTCTACAGTGTCTTATATATTTCAAATGTAACATGCCAACACATGTTAGCCACGCCCCCAATTCATTTCCGGGGGGGGGGGCGAAATATGCCCTTGCTCCGGGCACCATGGCACCTAGCTACACCGCTGCAGGCAGGTAACAATACAGCAGGGACAGTACAGTTTTCCCAGTTATTTGTGGGCGGTGTTCCGCTTGCTAGGCAGCAAAAGATTGATGCTTAGTGAGTGATCCTGAATCAGGCCCCCTGTTCCCCTCACTACATTCTCACACACAGCCCACTCCCTCACAATAAATGTCACACTCCTCAATCTCTGCATACATTACCTTCAGGTTTCAGCCAGGAGCCATCCTGTGAGCCTGACACAGAACAGTAGGCTACAGGGCTACTGCAGCTGCACTAATTCACCCGGGCACAGGAAAAGGAAGGGGCGTGGCCTAATCACAGACCCCCCGTGGCCACGCCCGCTTTTGAAACCTCGAGTCCTGCTGACTGCTGAAGGAGCCCAGGCCAGCCCAGTGCAGGTACTGCTAGGTGGCCTGCAGCTGCACTACTTCACTACTACTGCAGCTGCACTAGTTCACCCGGGCACAGGAAAAGGCAGGGGCGTGGCCCAATCACGGTTAAAGGGGAGGGGGGGGAGAGGTCCTGCTGACTGCTGAAGGAGCCCAGCCCAGCGCAGGTACTGCTAGGCGGCCGGGGGAGGGGGCACTGCCACTGCCGGTCATTAGGAAGTGCTGATATTGTGCGGAGGTGCCTGTGCACCCCCGGCACCCCCTGTGCGCACGCCTATGGTGAGGGGGAGAGAAAACCACCTCTCCCCCCCCTCCCCTTTAACCAGTTATCTCATTTAACCGGCTATATCTTCGGAAGCAGCTGACCCATTTACATGAGACAAGTATCATATTGAAGAACTTTTGAGTGGGCTTTGAATGATTTTGGTCCAGTAAAACTGAAACGTTTGGTTCCAGAGTAATCTGCCCTCTAAGAACATGAACAGCCATGAAATTACATTTCAAAAATAAAAAAATTGGTTTACGCGCAATATCTCTGGAACCAATTGACCGATATGGACCAGCCTGGTAACATTTTGAAAGCCCAGCGATTGGAATTGAATGAGATCAACCACAAGCTTCTGTGATGCCAGGGCCGGAACTGGCAGCCGTCGGAACCGGGTGGGGGTCCGAATTGAAGGGTCCCATATTATCCTATGGGGAAAAAACGTTACAGCTTTGCCAGGCGATATCTCGAGTTCCCGGGGGGCTAGAGACACGGGGCTGGGCCCGTTGGAAAGCCCTGGACCTCAGCTACAAAATTAAATGACAGGGGGGGCACGTGCTGGGTGCCCCCCCTCCTGAATCCACCACTGGCCAGTGGGTAAGTCCAGGGCTACGCACAGCCTGCACACAGCGGTGAGATCTTTCCACGGTGAGTGAGCTGCAAATGGATCTGCAGCTTTTTGCTGGTCTGCGACATCTTCGCTACCTATTTGCAGGTTTGTGAAGGGCGGGATTACACTGTGGGGGGTGGCGGCTTACTAATCACATGTACAATCAGGTCTGAATCAGGCCCATGAGGAGCAGGTACAGAAGGGAAAAGTTACTGGTGGAGGGATCTGTGCGCTTCTATCTATGTTGGTGACATTGAAGGGAAAGTAATATTGGCCTTTATTGCTGCCTGAGAGTTGGTATGTTACCCTTGGTGATGGCGCAGCTGTTATGTGAGATATACAGGGATGTGTACACGTGTGTGTGTGTGTTTGTGTCATTTCCTCACATGTAACATGATGGAACTCATTTATTTAAATCCATCTTTATTTTGTTCATTAGTCACCGGCTCTCAGCAATCTGAGAACTTTTGCAGCCACTTTTATTACATTGCAGTGTGTTCTCCTTTTGAATACTATAATGCAGGGGCAGAAGTCTGGGAGGCAATGGAGTCATCTGCCGCCGGGCTCCTGCTCCCAAGGGGGCACCTCTCCTCCCCTGCTAGTTTAAATTAGTTAATTGAAAGCCATCCATATCCCTTCTGTAGTTGAGTTCTGAAATATATAGGTGTTCTCTCACTCTCTCTCTCTCTCTCTCTCTCTCTCTCTCTCTCTATATATAGAAAGTCTTGAAAAATCGCACTCATTGATGTATAAGAAAATGCAGGGTACCGGTCAAAAAATAAACAATAGATTCTTGCTAAGTAGCAAAGCTGCAAGCAGCAGAGTCACAGAGTAAGTGGGCCAGCAACACCAAATTAAATCATATATGGCTCCTTTAATGTGACATCAGCCAGAAGTATCCAACAAAAACATTCCCCTTGCTTGAATGGGGATAGTAAGTACAACAGTCAACGATACCGTTTCGGTGTCCACAACACCTTCATCCTGGACTGCTCAACTAGTAAATGACACAGCCTGGCTATATATAGGGTGGCAAAATCTAGCTCAACCCTAAACAACAGATCAAACACACCTGTAAGAAGTCATGACCACGTACCGCCATTACGAAGAGGCGGTGACAGGCATAGACTGTTACTACAAAAAGAGAACCTTTGGATATACAAATTAAAGACCCTCTCTCCACTGGGTTTGAATGAGGAATTCTCCATGTCCCCATTTATTTAGGCTTTTTTTTATACCTATGTCCCCATAGTCTGATTTTAAAGGAGCCATATATGATTTAATTTGGTGTTGCTGGCCCACTTACTCTGTGACTCTGCTGCTTGAAGCGCTCCCTCAAAACCCACTTTTTTCGACTAGCCTATCCCTCCTCCTAACCTCTTTTGATCCTCCTATCCTGCCTCCGTTCCCCTCCGTTCCTACTTATCATATTGTATTTCGTTCGTCCACCCACCTATTTTTAGTATGTTAACTCTTATGAGCAGGGCCCTCCTTCCTCACGTACTCACCCTACCTCATTACCTCACCTGTGCTCCTGTCCTGTTCTTCCCTTCCTCTACTTCATCTTCAGTCTCCTTGACAATTTTGACACCTACTTCTGAACTGATGCTGATTTTAGTTCTACCAGCTATACCCCTATTTATGCTGTATTTTATCAACACACCCTGTATGTTACCTTGTAATTTGTTTTTTTTTGTTTGCTATGTACGGTGCTGCGAACACTTTGCGGCGCCTTATAAATAAACGTACTACTACTACTACTACTTGCAGCTTTGCTACTTAGCAAGAATCTATTGTTTATTTTTTGACCGGCACCCTGCATTTTCTTATACATCAATGAGTGAGATTTTTTCAAGACTTTCTCTGTATCTCCATTTGTTTGGGACTGAAATTGCACCGTGACTTATTATACAAGTATATTCTGATTACCACTGTATTGTGTCATAGATATCTCTTGACATAAATAGCATGGAACCTGAGGTGGGTGACCTCACGGGAACAAAACGCTTTTTAGAAAAAGACATATCTAAAATTCTCTTTTCTGATACGTCCAAATTATGTTTTGATGTAGATAGCCCCGCTGATGTGTATGCTGATTTATCAAAACTGAGAAAAAGATTCATTGAATTGGAGCTTCATGGTCTTACAATTTCTCAATATCATAAAGATAAACTAATACCACGCGGCTTCCGCATCCGGAATCAACCCACTATCGGACACAGCAGCCCAGATTTTTGCCGTCAATGGTGCATGATTTTAAATCAATGTAGCTTGGACCTAATGATCCTAGTGGTCCAACAAGTGAACACAGAGATTTCTACTTTGCAAAGTGAGGTAGCAGAGTGTGAGAGTGGAGGTTTGGGTGTGCTAAAGTCAGACGAGGCGGGCAATTGGCTTAACAAACTCACTGAAGTTGTGGATACTTTCAAATCTGAATTGTTGAGCTTTAAGAAATCCAAATATAGAAAAGTCTGTGAGGACTACAAAGAACTGCGTGTGTATCCTTGGCTCAACAAACAAAATACAGGCCACTCCTGGCGCAATACCCAGGGTAGTAGGCGAAGATTTGATAGGCATTACACCGATATTGACAGCCACACGTCACAAAGTGACTCAGACCAACCGAGCAAAACCAGAAGGCCTTTTTTTCGCGAACGAGTACACACCCGCAGCAGGAAGAAAAGTCCAGGAGACCATGTAGAAGGGGCGGCCGCAAGCACAAAAAGACAAGAAAGCAGGTCTCAGCGAGGCAATCGGAATTAGTTATATTCAATTTATCAAAATATACACCCACCATTGATGAAATGGCAGTCCTATCTAAGGGCCTTACCTTTGTTCAGACCTACCAACAAAAGCCATTTGGGTTTGAAATTGAATTCTATAAATTCCGTAGGCAATTAGGTCGACTTCCGCTTCCGGCTGCATGAAGGACGCTGCTTGACATCGCAGCTCCGGGCGGAAACCTCATAACGGGCATTCAGAGAGCAGTTCACTGCCCTCACACACCGCAGCCTACCTCCTCATACCCCGCTGACCCTGCAGAGTCGATCGCGGCGTCTGAGACGGCCTCATAGCGGCGAACGGACCCGCTGAAAACCGGGTGACGTCACCGCTGCCAGGCGCCATTGAGCTGAGACGCCAGCTTGCTTCCTCTAAGCCTGTCCTCACAGCGGCTCTCACGCCGGAGACGGTTCACACACCCTGACCTCTTCAACACCTCCCCAGCACCCCTGTCGATTACAGGAGACCAGGCACAGACAAAGCTCCAAATCGCTTATCATTCTCCAGAGCCAGAGCGGCCATAAAGAAGGGATAAAATCTCCCAGACAACCTGGTCACGCGGCAGCTCCGATCAACACACCAGAGGTACAGTGCACACAAAAGATTCACAGCCTGCACCTCACTGACACCCACGGTGCCGCTGGCATCAAAACAACTGCCACCCTACCCCACTGAGCCCCTCCTCTCCCCCCCCTCTCCTATTCCTCATTACTATACGCAGCCATTTTTTTTTTTTGCCAAAGCCCTGCATTGAATCACTGCTGACTCCCTCCCCAGCACTCTTATTCCCCCAGATAGATATACGCTTTCCAGTCCAAATCTACAACAGATAATTTATCCATAATCATGGAAAAAACCCTCCCCCCAGAGGGAACCCGCAAACAGACCCCAACAAGGAATGAAAAACGCAGGGCGGAGTTCAATATGACAACAGAGGGAGAAGATGGGATCTCCCCTCTCTCTCCTGCTTCTAAAAAATCAGCAGCAGCCCAAGAGAACTCTGATTTACCCCAAATACGAAGAGACCCGGATTCACCTGATACATATAGAGACATTGTAGAAGCCATTAAATCTACCATGACGCCACTACTTTCCAATGCTGTGCAGGAGATCTCTCAGCAGCTCCAACAACTTACCACCAGAGTTACTGTAAACGAGAACACACTGGGGGCAGTCTCACATGATCTCCATGTAGTACAAAAAGACATTATAAGGCTCCAAAAAGTCAACTACCACCTCTGGAACAAACTGGATGAGCTGGAAAACCGATCCAGAAGAAACAATGTGAGACTAGTGGGACTACCAGAAGAGGTGAAGGGCCCTGCTCTCATGGATTTTGTTACCAAGACACTTCCTGACCTGCTAGGCATAACTTCAGAGTGTAAAGATCTAGTAGTCGAAAGGGTCCATCGTTTGGGATACCTTCCAAAGCATAATGACCCTAGACCAAGGCCTGTTCTCTTCCGGTGCTTGAACTATCTACATAAGATTGCCTTCTGGAAAGCCTCACACAAGCATCAAACCCTTCTCTGGGAAGGTAAAAGACTACGTATCTTTCAGGACTTTTCTGCAGAATTGTCCAAGCAAAGAAAAGCCTTCTCCCCAATATGCACCCAGTTAGTACACAAGAACCTGAAATTTGCCCTGATGTACCCAGCCCGCCTGAGAATCTTCACCGAAGACACCCATTACGACTTCTCAGATCCAGATGAAGCTACTGATTTCCTAAAAGAGAAATATTCTGCAACATCTACTGACATAACAGACAAATGATCTATTTACTCCAGCCCATGATTGGCTCATGGCCCTGACTTTCTCAATTTAAAGAGGCTCTACTTTCTCTCCCAAGACGTCATAGACTTCCTACTGAGTCTCAAAGAATCCCTTCTCCTAACTTCTCCTTCACCAATCCCCGTTCCCTTCCCCCCCCCCTTCCCTTCCCCCCCTCCCCCCCCTTTTTTTTTTGGACTACTTATTCTTAAGCGCTTCACCTCTGACATAATTTAGATGTGAATTTGAGGTATAGGCAAAAAAAAAAAAAAAAAAGAATGAGGTAACCGCCCCGATATAAGCTTCATGCTCCGTGTTTGTTTAAGTTATACCATAATAGTACTGGTGTTCAGTACTCAGTTAAGTATATCTATATGTTGTTTGCGGAATGTCTCAGTTGCAATATGCCTAACTAGTGCGTTGACCGCACTACCCTTCATTGAGCGAATGTTCTCCCCCATGTCTTGTGTCTTTTTGTTTTCCCGCCCCTTTTCTTCCCCAATGTGTCTACAGGTCTTAGAAAATCAGGAGTTGGAGGAAAAGTTCCATATCATCATACTGTGCGTCACTCCCATCCATCCAGATACAAATGACTGAAGTAAAAATAGGTACCCTCAATGTCGGAGGGTTCCACTCCCCGGCTTAACGCCGAAAGGTACTGGTTTATCTTCAGAAACACAAACTAGACATCATATGCTTACAAGAAACACATCTAATACCATCCGAAGTCCTGAAGCTCCAGATGCTGAAGTGGAGGATCCTAGCTTCTGCCCCCTTTAATTCCAAGTCTAGAGGAATTGTAATACTAGCCTCTAAATCACTCCCTGTTGAGGTCACGTCAGTAGATGCAGATTCAGAAGGCAGATACCTTATAGCAGGTCTTAAAATAGCTGGCAAGCCACATGTCATATGTTCCATCTATGCCCCAAATGCTTACTCCAAGACATACTTCAAAAAAATCGTCACTCTACTTACCCCACATGCCTCCTCCCCTCTTATATTATGTGGAGATTTTAATTTAACGTCACATCCTACTCTTGACCACTCCAACATACCGAAAAAAGACAGATATGTACCCAGAATAAACATTCCATTCATATTAAAAAGTCTGCAACTGATAGACACATGGAGAGCTCTTCATCCTACCGAAAGAGAGTATACATGCCTCTCTGCAGCACACCACACCCTATCACGTATAGATTACATCTGCACCTCATCCAACCTTCTCCCGCAGGTTAAGGCAGCTAAAATGCACCCTATTCTGATCTCTGACCACGCGTTGGTCCAAATCACACTACAAATTTCTAAAGAATTCTCTCCACACAGAACCTGGAAATTCCCCTCACACCTCAACACATCAGTACCCTTCCGGGACCACTTGACCAAAGCGTGGGATGATTACCACACCAATCACGAACAGTGTCTGGCCTCCAACCCATCACTTTATTGGATGACCGCGAAATCTGTACTAAGAGGTGTGATCATGTCTTATGAAAAAACACAAAAGAAACGTCTATCTCAATCCTACGCTTTGGCCCTGAGCTCACTTGAAGAGGCATACACTGAATATCTAAAACACCCTACACACACTCACAAATCCAACTACTTACAATCTAAAACAGTGGTAGAAAACATTTTGCAATCCATGTCAGATAAATCCCAATTCACTACAAACTACAAGTTCCATAAACTAGGTAATAAAACCGGAAAACTCCTCTCTAATATCTTAAATACCACCCGGCCCCCAATGCTAGTGAACCATCTTCAGACCCCCTCAGGAGAGCTCACTACTTCCAACTCACAAATCACTCAAGTAATGGCTGACTTCTATACAGACATCTATTCCCATCAACAAAATCAGCCTTCACACACCAACCATAATGATTCTGAACCCCTTTCTCCCTCTACCTCAGACACGTGGGAAAACCTAGTTTTCCCGCAATTGACTACAGAGCAGGCACAGACATTGATAAACCCCATCACAGTCTCTGAGGTTCTAGCGGCAATAAAAACGTTAAAAACAGCAAAAGCTCCTGGACCAGATGGGTTCTCAGGAGACTTTTACAGGATGTACCCCGACAGAGCAGCCACTATACTTACCTCAGTCTTCAATCATATCTTAATTAACAATATTTTACCCCCTTATTTTAACTCTGCAATTATTAAATTAATCCCAAAACCAGGACGAGATTTAACACTCCCGGGATCTTATCGCCCTATTTCCTTATTGAACTGTGACTACAAACTGATGACAAAGATTTTAGCAGACAGATTAAACCCACTACTTCCACATATTATTCACAGAGACCAGACTGGCTTCATAACCGGGAGACACTCAATTAGAAATGTATGGAAAGTCCTGGCGGTCACACAAAACTCAATCTCCCGGCCACAACCCCAATCATCTAATCTGATTTTGGCTATTGACGCAGAGAAAGCCTTTGACATGGTTCGGTGGACACACCTCTTCCGAACCATGTCAAACTTCGGCATCCCCCAAAAATATATCTCATTTCTCCAGACCCTCTACACCAACATTACTTCGCAAGTTGCATGTAACGGCTTTCTCTCCCCTCCATTTCCCATCCAAAGAGGAACAAGACATGGTTGCCCTCTATCCCCCCTTCTCTTCGCACTAGCTATCGAACCACTTACCATTGCTCTGCGATCCACCCAACAATACACTGGCATAACCATCCACAAGAAAGAATTAAAACTTGCATTATTTGCAGACGATCTATTATTGTTTGTGTCTAACCCCCTGACATCTATCCCAACTATAATGAACTTAATAAACTCCTTTAGCCCCATCTCAGGGTACAAAATAAACGTAAACAAAACGGAACTTCTACCACTTACACCTCTACCACCAGAAGTAGCAACACACCCTACAGTCACCCAATTCAATAACCAACCTGAGACCATAAAATACCTAGGTATAACTATTATAAAAAACCCTTACTCAATGTACAAGGCTAACTTTACTCTACTGATAAATAAAGTCGCAGACCAATTAGAGTCCTGGACCAAGCTCCCGATATCATTTCTCGGAAGAGCTGCAGTCCTCAAAAGCATTATATTTCCAAAAATATTCTATAGATTACAAATGATACCATGCATCCTCCCGACACCAGATATTCGTAAACTCGAAAAACTGATGTCCAAATTCCTATGGACCGGAAAAAGACCTAGAATGTCTCTTGCCAAACTAATGCGACCTAAACCACAAGGAGGACTTAAAATCCCAAATTTCCTCTTATACTCATGCTCTGTACATTTCAGGTACATATCTGACTGGATGTACGGCAACTCCACTTTTGTAGATTCTGACCTTGATGAAAACATTTTTTACCCCTACTCCCCAACCGCCCTACTTCATTCCCCTATAGCGAAAATCCCGCAGCACATCCAAAACCATGTACTCTTCAAGGGTACACATAATGCCTGGCACCTCATAAACAAAAAACTCCACAGAGACCCCCTGATCTCTACGTTTATCCCAATCTGGGGAAACCCCAACTTTCCACCTTCATTGACTAATCCACTGTACAGAACGTGGAGACACAAAGGTCTAGACCTTGCTACGAAACTCTTTGACCCAGGAGGAACACTGTTTTCTTTCCAAGCATTACAATCCAAATATGACCTACAAAAAACGCAATTCTTCATGTATCTCCAAACGCGACATTATGTGGCCTCCATCTCCCCTCTTATTTTAAACTCCACACTCTCAGATCCTTTAAGTTATACTTTCAGGACACTATTTCATACGAGATTCAAAACTTCTTTTCTGTATGACACGATGCTTGCTAAATTACCAGATAAACCTCTTGATACTTTGGCTCAAGCCTGGAAATCAGACATCCCTGACGTGACCTCCCCAGATATCCTGTTCTCCACATACTCAAATTCCCTTAAAATCCTACAGTCCTCTTATCTACAAGAGGTTCACTTCAAAACTATTCACCGTTTATACATAGCCCCCGCCCAAAGTAAACACATGGCTCCAGGAGCCACAGGCGACTGCTGCAAATGTCGAATGAGCAATGCTAAATTTCTACACTGCATGTGGTCTTGCACCAAAATCTTAAAATTCTGGCGGAAAACCCTCCACTTCAGCAGCTCAGTTTTGGGACTAAATCTACTACCTGACCCACTAGCTTGTTTATGTCTCAACTTCCAGAACTGGGATATACCCCCCCCCCGAAAGCAGATTATATACCTTTCTTAACTGTCATTTTAACATTAGCAAAAAAACCGATTCTCACACACTGGATTTCTCCCACTTCACCGACACTTGCCGAACTCAAAAGCAAACTATTTCAGATTTTATTATATGACAAACGCTCACTGATGTTCAACTTACTAGAGAACAAAACCAAATTCCTAAATAAATGGAAACCCTACATAGATTCTCTTGACCCAATCCAGTACGCCCAAGTCATGGCCTCCATAGAATTATAGTGATGTCCACAGATGATGCCTCCCCTCTGATCAACTAAACAATAAAAAGAAAAAAAAATATATATATATATAACGCTACGACCTCCACACCCCACCCCTCAACTACTCCCTCCTCGCCCATACTCCTCCCCACTCCTTCCTTTGTCATGCCTTGTCTTATATGTCTGGAATGTATGATATCCTCAATGTATGTATATTTTTCTCCTACTTTTTTTACAAATGATTTGTTGATGTCCATAGCAGTTTGTATTTACACATCGTGATTGATTTATCACTGTTATATTAGAGTATACTACCTATTTCCCCAATTCTATGCATCCGATGTATGAAACCAAATACGTCACGGGGACAGTATTAGCCGAAGGAAGTTATTCCACTGATTAATATGTTCTTATTCTACGAGATGATAAGACCTAGACAAAGTTGTAACCGACCAAAAATTCGCAGATAATTATATTGTTATCATTTATTTGAAATCCTGCTAAAACTCTCAAACTGTTGTACCCACATTTTATTGTACAAAACTAATAGAAAACCTGTTAAAACTAAAGAAAATTCCGTAGGCAATTAAATCTGATGGACTTCTATGCTAAAAAGGGTGATTTGTCAATCAGCCCTGTTCCCAGATTTAAACCTAAAAGTGTCTTTGATCCACCCACAGTGAATCCCTCTATCGAAACATTTTGCAGGCTAGTCAAGCATGAAGTTTTGCCCAAATTAAGTGGGAGGAAACACTTCCAGTCGAATTTGACTAAAAATGAGACTACAGCCATTAAATCATTATGCGAGAACAATGAAATAGTCATCCGCCCCGCCGATAAAGGCGGGGGCATAGCGATCATGGATCGCTCTGCGTATGTTACTGAGGTCATGCGACAGCTGCAAGATGCATTTTGTTATAGGAAACTTGCCTATGACCCCACTGCATCGTACAAAAGAGAAATCGATGCTATTATTCACAAATGAGTGGATTGACGAGTCTACCATGTACTTTTTGAAACAGGAATTCCCTATTATTCCATTAATGTACATTTTACCAAAAGTACACAAGAGCCTGGTCTCCCCTCCTGGGAGACCAATTATATCGTCAATGGGCTCTTTAGGTCAGCCTCTCTCCCAATATGTAGACTATCACCTGCAAGGAGTGGTCCAGGGTATGCCTTACTACATTAAAGACACCACGGACTTTCTTGTCAAATTAAAACAGTTTGGAGTACCGCCCACTGGTTGCTTACTAGTGACGCTCGTGAGCAGCTTATATACCAACATAATGAATGACGAAGGGATAGCTGCCACTCGAGAGATGATCACCAACAACTCTAACTACAAGGGTCCCCCAGTTGAGTACCTGCTACAACTGATGTGGTTAATTCTACAAAAAAAAATATTTTTTGTTCAATAATGCCTTCTACTTGCAATGTACAGGTACGGCTATGGGGTCCAATATGGCCCCAGCCTATGCCAACCTGTACATGCACAGGTATGAACTTGAGCATATTATGAACAATCCTGTATTCTCACCATATATCGCATTATTTATGTGATATATTGACGACTTATTCCTCGTTTGGATTGGAGATCAGGAGACATTGTATAATTTCGTCAAACACCTCAATAGTTTACCAGGACTAATAAGGTTCACCTATAACAGCAGTCCTGTATCCATTGACTTTCTGGATGTGACCATCGGTATACAAAATGGACAATTTACCACCAGACTTTTTTGTAAAAGCACGGATAAAAACACCCTGCTATTATCCTCAAGCTTTCACCCCCAACCCCTCAAGAAGGGGCTACCATTCTCCCAGCTCCTAAGAGTTGTGCGAATAACATCGGAGCAAGATGATTTAAGTGAGGCTTTGCACACCATGGGCACCAAATTTATTGAATGTGGCTATGAGAAATATGAAGTGACAACCGCTATCCAAAAATGTTTGGAGCTCCGTCGTGAAGATCTGCTGACGCAGGAAAAGAAGAGTGAAAACCAACCTAAAGTTACTTTTTCTAGCACCTTTTTCACTTTCTCACCCATTATATGGGAAGCCACTCAAAAAAATTGGAAGATCATCAGCACAGATCCCATTCTAGGCCCATCATGCCAGGAACTGCCACAATTTTGCTATAAAAGGAGCAAAAATATTAAAGATAGGGTAACGTACTCGGACATCAGCCCTATAAAGAATCCGGGCTCCAGCTGGCTCCAACTTCGGAATGGCGCATTTAGATGCGTGAAGTGCGTAAACTGTGCCCATCTGTATACGGGTGAATCATTTATCCATCCTGAAACGCAAGTCCAATATAAAATTAACCATCGTCTTGATTGTGAGAGCAAATACGTCATCTATGCTATACTCTGCGCCTGTAAAAAAACTTTACATCTGTAAAACCTATTCGTATGGTTAAAGAAAGAATTGCGCTTCACAGATCATCAATCAAGAAAGCACTGTTTAAAGTGGACAAAGATACACCTCCAGTAGCAAGACATTTTGCCAGGGAAAAACACCTGATGAAAGACTTTAAGTTTATCCCACTGGACCACGTACCACCATTACGAAGAGGCGGTGACAGGCATAGACTGTTACTATAAAAAGAGAACCTTTGTATATACAAATTAAAGACCCTCTCTCCACTGGGTTTGAATGAGGAATTCACCATGTCCCCATTTATTTAGGCTTTTTTTTATACCTATGCCCCCATAGTCTGATTTTTGCAACATCTCCCCATCTCTAGTGGATCAGTCAATTTTTTTCTGACCACATTTTTTCTGTGTTCACTGATTTTTTCTTATTTTGACCTTTTTTGGCCTTTTTTGACCCTTATCTGCATTATAGAGAATTTTGGAGTTATTGTCTCTTTTTTATTATTATTTTCATTTTTATATTTTTATTTTTATCTTATTTTTACTATTTTTCACTATTTTTCATTGTTTTTGCATAATTTCTTCAGTATTGTCATGTAACTTTTTTCATGTTTTCACCTATGTCTTTATTTTCTAATTAACACATTTTCTGCAGGCCGTTATCTGGTTAGATCTCTCTTAAAGAAATTGCCCCATGTGTATAATATGGCTGACAGGTAATACACGTTGATTACAGCCGCTTCCGCATTGGTGGGCAGCGTCATGCGTCTCATGCCGCAGGTCAGACGTATGGAGCTGTAGTACATGCTCCCGTCTGCTTCCTGGACCCCGACGGACGTGATGAAGCTATGCGTGTCACGCTAGATCACGCTGCGTGTCACAGGATTTATACGCCCAAGGAAGCAATCCCTGTGCGCAATAACGGAAGATCCATATATGGACTTCCGCAAAGAGAGTGATAATCGTGAGCGGCTTGCAGGTAATGTTTCATGACTTCTTACAGGTGTGTTTGATCTGTTGTTTAGGGTTGAGCTAGATTGTGCCGCCCTATATATAGCCAGGCTGTGTCATTTACTAGTTGAGTAGTTCAGGATGAAGGTGTTGTGGACACCGAAACGGTATCGTTGACTGTTGTACTTACTATCCCCATTCAAGCAAGGGGAATGTTTTTGTTGGATACTTCTGGCTGATGTTACATTAAAGGAGCCATATATGATTTAATTTGGTGTTGCTGGCCCACTTACTCTGTGACTCTGCTGCTTGCAGCTTTGCTACTTAGCAAGAATCTATTATATATATATATATGAAGGGGCGGATTGGCTCCCGAAACCGTCCCGGGATCGGGGGGGGGTAGCGGTGATGGTGAGGAGCGCCGGGGGTAAGGCGATGGGGATGAGCGCCGGGGGGCTGCCGGCGATAGTGATGCGTGCCGGGGGGGGAGGATTAGGGGAACGGCTCATCTGAGGCGGCTTCTTCCGGCATCCAGTGTCCCTGTATATACCACTCCCGCGGGGATCTTGAATCAGGCAGCGGGGGGGGGGGGGAGCTGGGAGTCTGGGAGGTGCTGTGCACGCATGCGCAGCAGCCCTCCAGGGGGCATGTTTATTTGGGCAAAGTTCTGCGCCCGCTTCCCGCCCAGGGGCGAGTGCTGCCGGACCTTTTTTTAAGAGATTTGGGCCGGCCCACCGGGAAATGGCCTGGTTTCCCGGTGGGCCAATCCACCCCTGTATATATATACAGTATATGTGTGTGTGTGTATATAAAACACATATATTTCAGAACAGACACATATTATATAAGGGTGTGTGTATGTGTGGGGGCACCAATATATATCTTACCTCCGGGCAACTGTGACGAACTTACACCACTACTATAATGTATATTTTCTGGTGAAATATTGACATGATATAAACAGAATAAGGTTATAGCTCTTTTTGCACCTTGCACCTATAATCTTTATTTTGTCCCTGAATGATTACCTGGATCCACTGCACGTGGCCAGTGTAAAGCACACTGGGCCTTATTCAGATTGCATCGGTACTGCGCGCATTCGCACGCAGTACCGATGTTGTGCGTTGAACACACCCCACCCAAATGTAATTCTCTCTGCACATGTTACATCTGCCCCACCTGCAGTGCATATGGTTTTTCCAATTAGAGAGAGATTCTGCTTTTGTGAGCCAACCTGAATTAGCTGAATTAGGCCTATAGTACTGAGCAGCGTGTGCTGATCTGGGGAGAGAGGCTGTTGCAGTGGCAGTTGGTTTCCACTCTCCGTGCAGCGGAGGAGGGGGGAGCAGGACTCAGGCCCCTCCAACAGACCCAGAAATAGGCAGAAATGACAGCAAAAAGTAATGACTGATCTGAGTGTGACACTGTATGTTACTGAGGAACACTGTAACAGTGGCCGGGGAGATGTGACCATGGTTATCTATTATACAGGGCACAGACCTCTGGGGTGACCTCTGGGGTGACATGTTATACCTACAGTAATGTCATACTTGCCTACCCTCCCGAATGTCCGAATTTCGCGGGTCCGCGGAGAGGGGGTGGGGCTAAAATGACAGGAATCGCGGCATTTTGCGTCATTTTAACCCCTTCCCCCATCCACGGACCCGATAATTAATGTGGCTGCCGGTCGTGGGGGGTGGGGCTTGGTGACGCCAGCCTTGCCCCACCCCCAAAACGAAGCCTTGTCCAGCCCTGCTTGAACTCCTCTCTCCGGGCTTCTCCCAGGTATGAGTACTGTACAGTAGGGGGATGTTACACCTTGTTACACATGATCTCTTTACATGTTGTATGTAGCAGGATTGTGTTCAGCATTAGCAGCGTCTTATGGCGTCGCGGTTATCAGTACCAATTACTATAACACTGTGCGGCTGAGTCGGAGCCTTTATGTCACATTGTGCGGCTGTAAAAGGCGTTAATGAAATCAACACAATTGCTGGCTATATAAATTAACAACACTTGCTGGATGTGTGTCTGTGTAGGAGTGCGCCAGCAGCGCGTGCGCCAAGGGTCAGTTCTTGGCCCTCTCCTCTTCTCCCTCTACACCACCTCTCTGGGCACCCTCATCAGCTCCTATGGTTTTTATTACCACCTTTATGCTGATGATACCCTAATCTATCTCTCCTCCCCCGACTTATCCCCATCACTCCTGTCCAAGGTCTCCGAATGCCTCACGGCCATCTCAGCCTGGATGACCCAACGCTTCCTGAAACTAAACATGGCTAAAACTGAACTTCTAATCTTCCATCCCCCGAACATCCCCTCTTCTCCCACTATCTCCATCAGCATTGGTGAAACCGACATCACGTCCACTGACCAAACGCGCTGCCTCGTGTCATCATTGACTCCTCCCTCTCTTTCACCCCCCACATTCGTGCTCTCTCACAGTCTTGCCGCTTTCACCTACGCAACATCTTACGCATCAGACCATTCCTCTCCACTGACGCGACCAAAATTCTCATTCACTCTCTTGTCATCTCCTGCCTTGACTACTGCAACATCCTTCTCTCTGGGCTACCTCTCACCCGCCTCGCACCTCTCCAATCCATTCTTAACGCTGCTGCTAGGCTCATCTTCCTCTCCCGCCGCTCTACCTCCGCCTCCCCCCTCTGTTTATCTCTTCACTGGCTCCCCATTCCTTTCCGAGTTCTCTTTAAACTCCTCACCACCACCTACAAGGCTCTCTCCTCCTCCACAGCTCCCTACCTCTCTTCACTGATCTCTATCCACACTCCCTCCCGTCCTCTTCGCTCCATCGCTGACCGCCGACTGACCTCTCACCTAATCACCTCCTCCCACTCCCGTGTCCAAGATTTCTCTCGCGCTGCCCCCCTGCACTGGAACAACCTCCCGCCACCCATCAGGCTATCTGATTCCCTTACCTCCTTCAAGCGCTCCCTCAAAACCCACTTTTTTCGACTAGCCTATCCCTCCTCCTAACCTCTTTTGATCCTCCTATCCTGCCTCCGTTCCCCTCCGTTCCTACTTATCCTATTGTATTTCGTTCGTCCATCCACCTATTTTTAGTATATTGACTCTTATGAGCAGGGCCCTCCTTCCTCACGTACTCACCCTACCTCATTACCTCACCTGTGCTCCTGTCCTGTTCTTCCCTTCCTCTACTTCATCTTCAGTCTCCTTGACAATTTTGACACCTACTTCTGAACTGATGCTGATTTTAGTTCTACCAGCTATACCCCTATTTATACTATATCTTTCAACACACCCTGTACGTTACCTTGTAATTTGTTTTTTTTGTTTGCTATGTACGGCGCTGCGGACACTTTGCGGCGCGTTATAATCAAACGTACTACTACTACTACTACTTCTACACACATCACACGCACGCACGGACTGTTATTGTACAAGGTTTTATTGTAATTTGGTTATCGATAGATAGGTAGATAGATAAATATCCTATCTATAATTATGTACAATATTTACAAATTTACATATATACAAATATATACAAATATATACGAATATATACAAATATATACAAATATATACAAAAATACACAAAGGTATACACTGTCCATCTCACCGCCGATCTGCAGCAGTGCGGATATATATATACAGTCTGATTAGCCAGGATAGCATAAGCATCAACATTATGTTGTTATAGGGGTCAAATCCCTCCAGTTCTGTGTGCCCGGTGCCAGGCGCCACTGTGCCGCTCCCTGGGCCAACACTTTCTCCTCCGGTGTCATCGTGTTCCACATCGGACACCTGCAGCTCCTCCTCCTTCTCAGATATGGGGGTCAGTCTAGGTGTAAACCTATGGCGCTTGAGCCATCTTCTCCTTCTGTGGCTAAACGCCGGTCGTCAGGAAATGATCTTCCATAAGATATATCCCTGATCTTCAATTGTGAAATCGCCGTCTCTATCGCAGACATCGGCATTCTGGGATCTTGCACGGACTGTTATTGTACAAGGTTTTATTGTAATTTGGTTATCTATAGATAGATAGATAGATAGATAGATAGATAGATAGATAGATAAATATCCTATCTATAATTATGTACAATATTTACAAATTTCCATATATACAAATATATACAAATATATACGAATATATACAAATATATACAAATATATACAAAAATACACAAAGGTATACACTGTCCATCTCACCGCCGATCTGCAGCAGTGCGGATATATATATACAGTCTGATTAGCCAGGATAGCATAAGCATCAACATTATGTTGTTATAGGGGTCAAATCCCTCCAGTTCTGTGTGCCCGGTGCCAGGCGCCACTGTGCCGCTCCCTGGGCCAACACTTTCTCCTCCGGTGTCATCGTGTTCCACATCGGACACCTCCAGCTCCTCCTTCTCAGATATGGGGGTCAGTCTAGGTGTAAACCTATGGCGCTTGAGCCATCTTCTCCTTCTGTGGCTAAACGCCGGTCGTGAGGAAATGATCTTCCATAAGATATATCCCTGATCTTCAATTGTGAAATCGCCGTCTCTATCGCAGACATCGGCATTCTGGGATCTTGCAGGTGCAGCGCACTGCACATCATCATCGTCATCACAGCACTTGCTAAGACAACAGCCCATCTTCACGGAGAACTTCTTCCTTCATCCAGTTCTTGTGAAGATATGAGCCCAAAGCCAAACAGCTCAGACTATGTGATCAGTAGTGCATTGTGACATCATCGCTCTGTGACATCATCGCTCTGTGACGTCATCGCTCTGTGACATCATCACTCTGTGAAGCCCCAGAGCTATTCACATGTTCACAGATGGCTAAAATCCTTTTGATGGTTTTGGAGGATAGCGATCTGTGGTAGTTTTGCAAATTATCTTGCAGATTTGCACGGGGTGGGTTCTGTCTGGGTGATGGCTATCTACTTAGATTAGCAATCCGTGCTGAATTAGGCCCTATGTCCCACAAATTATGCCCCGCACAGTATTGCCCCGCACATTATGTTGCATACAGTAACATACCTCCCAACATGACAAAACTGCTCTGTTCCTGGACTTCCTTGCCAGTGGCAGTTGCAGCCCCACAGCTGCAACTGCCACTGACAAGGAAGTCCAGGAACAGAGAAAATGTGTCCCTCCTGCAATGAGTCATGTTGGAAGGTACAGTATGTTACTGTATGTGACATAATGTGGCGATAAGGCACCGGTAGCTTATCCCCACATTCAAATAGGGGAGCCACACCAACTTTCACATCAAATATCACAGCCTGGGACTCACTGAAAGCAGACGTGGCTTCCTTATTTGAATATTGGACTGTGTTGCCGCCCCACCTCTGCCACTGGCAAGGAAGTCCAGGAACAGGGAATTTCGGCCCTGCTGGAATGGGCCATGTTGGGAGGTATGCCGTGATACCCCGCACATTACGCCCGGCACATTAAACCCTGCACAATTATGCCCTGCACATTGGGGGTTACTCAGACTTGATCGATGTTGTGCGAATTTGCACAGCGACTGATTATCCAGTGACGGTGAATGCATACGAGTCCCAGTACGCATGCCTGTCGCCAAACCGCAACAAAAATCTGATATTTTTCATCGCAAGTGGTCCCTATTTGATTGACAGGAAGCCGGTGTGGTGGGGTGAAAAAGGAGAAAAAGCACCAGCCAATCAATTCCCAAATGTCATTTTCAAACACAGTTCATTGGCTGGTGCTTTATTTCCTTTCGGAGTTCTGCCAAAATATCTGACTAAAATATTTTGTGTAACAATAGGCGGTGGGGGGAACTTGCCTATTTTGTCAGTCCCAGGCCCCACAATTTCTGATGGCTGCCCTGTATGTCATCAATGTCGTCTGCCAAGGCCGATGTCCTGTGTTAAAGTACAGGGCATGTAAAAGCCAAAAAGCCAAAGTTAAGTAAAAAAGGACCCCAAAAAATAAATTAAGATCATTGGAGGAGAAACGTAAACTTGCCAATGTGCCATGTACGACACGGAGTGGCAAGGAACGGTTAAGGCCCTGGCCTGTATTCATGATTGGTGGTTTCACTTCACATGACGATGCAAGCCCTCCTACTCCCCCTTTAGAGATTTTAAGAGATTTCACCTGTCAAAGCCCAGCAAACATCTCTGCCTACTAAAGAAGACATGTGATCACAAACCTCCAACTAGAGTCCAAAGGTGTTGTGATACCTGACCTTCCCATCGCTGTACGGGAAGAATCCCACTCTATATCTAATCTGCACTGTATCTGCATTGTACCAATCCTGCTCTATATACCGCACTGTATTCTACTCCGCCCGGTGGCCCTTATTCACATCAGATTGCAGTACAAATTTGCACTCAAAATGGGCAAAACCATGTGCACTGCAGGAGGGGCAGATGTAACATGTATAGAGAGAGTTAGATTTGTGTGAGTTATTTTGTTTCTGTGCAGGGTAAATACTGGATGCATTATTTTGACACTGCAATATAGATCAGTTTCAACACACCCAACCCAAATTTAGCTCTGCACATGTTACATCTGCCCCATCTGCAGTGCAGCATGGTTTTGCCCATTTTGAGAACAAATTTGTGCTGCAATCAGATCTGAATAAGGGCCTGTATACAACTCTATGGGCCTGATTCAGACCTGATCGCTGCTATACGAATTCACAACGCAGCCGATTATTGATAGACGACTCATGCGCATGGGTTGCAGCACGCATGTGCGTGGCCGTACTGCGATGAAGGCCTGCTACTTTTTATAATCACTGACCGCTCACAAGATGATTGACAGGATGCCGGCGTTTGGAGGGTGGTAACCGACCGTTTTATGGGAGTGCCAGATAACTGCAGGCGTGTCCGGGGAAAGCACAGGCGTGAGGGAGGGTGTGTGACATCAGCTCCAGCCCCGATCAGGCTGATTTCATCACAGCCAGTGGCAGGGGCGGATCCAGGATAAAATGACAGGGGGTGTGACCACTCAACAGGGGTGTGTCCTTGAGTGTAGTCTACAACACCATAAACAACTTCTACACATTATGCAACAATATACCAGACCCCATTATACTTCTCCCTTACACATGATGCCAAATGGAATGAGCCAAAATTCACATAATTACACACGGATTGAGCCAAAATTCACTGAATGCCACACGGATTGAGCCAGAATTCACATAATGGCCCACAGATTAAGCCAAAATTCACAATACGCTTCATAAACAGGGACATTGTCCACCAAAGGCGTGCATTAAACATTTACACCATAATGTCCATTACACATTAAGTTACACGCCATTATGTCCATTATGTATTATGCCAAACACCATAATGCCTATTAAAAATTATGCTACATAAGTGATGCTTATCTACATGCTCATTGCCAAGGGTTCCATGCTCATTGCCAGAGCTTCCATGCTCGTTGCCATGTGGGATTACATGTTCAATGCCAAGGGAGAATACATGCTCCCGGTAAATGGGGGACAGCCGCCGCCTGGCAGAAGTGATAGCCACTGACAGTGGCAGAGCCTGGCTGTATTCAGAGCACTGCAGAATACCCCTTTCTCACCAGAAAATGCATTCCCAGGTTGGCCCCTTTTACACCAGCCTAGTCCCTGCATTTTCTGGGGTGAGGGGCATAGGCGTGCGCAGCCCATTTTCTTAGGGGGTGCACCATTGGAGGGGCGTGTTCACCACGCCTACTGGGCGTGTCCATCAAAGCCTACTGGGCGTGTCCATCACTGCCTACTGGGCATCAATGCAAACTAAATAGGTGACTTTTTTATGTATATGGGCTTCAGGATTAATTATTCCCATCACACACCAGAAACAGGGACAGTGCGCGTCGAAAATTTACACAGTAATGGCCATTACACATAATGCCACACACCCTAATGCCCATTACACATAATGCCACTCACCCTAATGCCCATACACATAATGCCACTCACCATAATGCCCATTACACATAATGCCACACAACATAATGCCTATCACACATAATGCAATACACAGTAATGCCCATTCCACATAATGCCACCCAGCATAATGCCCATTTCACATAATACCACACACCATAATGCCCATCACACATAATGCCACAAACAGTAATTGACATTGCACATTATGCCAGGGCTTGACAAATTTTATAAAATAGGGATAATAGGGATTACATAGTATACCACATGCCATTATGCCCAACACACGTTATGCCACACACCGTAATGCCCAATACACATTATACCAAACACTGTAATTCCCATTACACATTATGCCACAAACTGTAAGGCCCATTACATATTATGCCTCACACTGTGATGCCCATTACATGTTGCACCTCACACTGTGATGCCCATTACACATTACACCTCACACTATGATGCCCCTTACACATTGACTCAGACCACTATGCCCATTACTCCTCACACCGTGATGCCCATTACACATTACACCTCACACCGTGATGCCCATTGTACATTATGCCAGAATGCCCAGTACACATTATGACACATGCCATAATGCCCATTACATATTATACCACACATTGTAATGGCTATTACATATGATGTCACATAAGTGTCGCTGGGGGACCCACACGCTGTACACCCTTCACCCATTTAATTCTACTCACCTCATCATCGGTCCGGCAGAGCAGCGGTAAAGACCACTGGGAAAATGGCTGCATGGTGACCCATATTCACATTACACAGCATGTAGTGACCCATAATCACATTACACAGCATGCAGTGATGACCCATAATCACATTACACAGTGCGTAGTGACCCATAGTTACATTACACAGCACAGTGACAAATATTCGCATGTAGTGACCTATAGTCACTTTACACAGTACGCAGTGACCCATATTCACATTACACAGCACACAGTGACCCACAGTCACATTACACAGCACGCAGTGACCCACAGTCACATTACACAGTACGCAGTGACCTATAGTCACTTTACACAGTACGCAGTGACCGATATTCACATTATACAGCGCGCAGTGACCCATATTCACATGACACAGCACATAGTGACCCATGTTCTCATTACACAGCACGCAGTGACCCACAGTCACATTACACAGCGCGTAGTGACAGATATTCACATTATACAGTGCGCAGTGACCCATATTCACATTATACAGAGTGCTGTGACCAATATTCGCACGTAGTGACCCATATTCACATTTACACAGCACAGTGACGAATATTCGCACGTAGTGACCTATAGTCACATTGAAAGATAGATTTTTTGACAAACACAGGTGCGCAATTAAATACACAGTGCAGCTAAAACAGTACACCAAAAGGCACACATCCAAAGGTTGCCTTAAGAGATAGACCAAAACAGACAAAGAATGGTGACTATTAAACAGCGCTCAGTGTATAACCAATAAAAAAGGTTTTTATATCACCATAGGTTTAAATGGTTCAAATAATTTCAGCATTCAGATACCCTGAAATGAGAATACACCCCTCCACACGGACAGTGTGACAGGGGTGACAAAATAGAATACACAAATAGTGCAGATTATCCTTGGTTAAAAAGAGTTTTAATACAGATGTCTACTTACAATCTGTAGACAAATAAAACAGCATGGGTGGTATTTCCACAGGGGCAAACACAGCACGGCACAGATGGTTAACAGGCAGATCCAAAAGAGTCCAGTAAGTCCCGTCCGGAATGGGGGCTCAGCGGTACTCGATCTTCTGTAGTCGCCGATCGCTGTATTCTCTCCTCCGTGGCACCTCCCGATAATACACTCAATTATAGTCACATTACACAGCACAGTGATGAATATTCGCACGTAGTGACCCATATTCACATTACACAGCACAGTGACGAATATTCGCACGTAGTGACCTATAGTCACATTACACAGCACAGTGATGAATATTCGCACGTAGTGACCCATATTCACATTACACAGCACAGTGACGAATATTCGCACGTAGTGACCTATAGTCCCATTACACAGCACAGTGATGAATATTTGCACGTAGTGACCTATAGTCACATTACACAGCACAATGACGAATATTCGCACGTAGTGACCTATAGTCACATTACACAGCACAGTGATGAATATTCGCACGTAGTGACCTATAGTCACATTACACAGCACAGTGATGAATATTCGCACGTAGTGACCTATAGTCACATTACACAGCACAGTGATGAATATTCGCACGTAGTGACCTATAGTCACATTACACAGCACAGTGATGAATATTCGCACGTAGTGACCTATAGTCACATTACACAGCACAGTGATGAATATTCGCACGTAGTGACCCATATTCACATTACACAGCACAGTGGCGAATATTCGCACGTAGTGACCCATAGTCACCTTACACAGCACAGTGATGAATATTCGCACGTAGTGACCCATAGTCACATTACACAGCACAGTGACGAATATTTGCACGTAGTGACCTATAGTCACATTACACAGTGCATAGTGACTAATGTATGTATTATATGTATACACTAGATGTACCCTGGGTGATATAGACACAGGGAACATATATTCACTGAGCTGCGCAGTGCCTTGGCAGCCATCAGCCGCACCACTGGACCCCCGGGTGGTTAACAATATAGGCAGAGACAGCACAGTTATCACACAGGGAACAAATACCCGCCGAGCTGTACAGCGCCTAGGCAGCCATCAGCGGCACCACTGGTCACCGCATCAGCCAGGCAGGTAACAATACAGCAGGGACAGTACAGTTTTCCCAGTTATTCGTGGGCGGTGTTCCGCTTGCTAAGCAGCAAAAGATTGATGCTTAGTGAGTGATCCTGAATCAGGCCCCCTGTTCCCCTCACTACATTCTCACACACAGCCCACTCCCTCACAATAAATGGCACACTCACCAATCTCTGCATACATTACCTTCAGGTTTCAGCCAGGAGCCATCCTGTGAGCCTGACACAGAACAGTAGGCTACAGGGCTACTGCAGCTGCACTAGTTCACCCGGGCACAGGAAAAGGAAGGGGCGTGGCCTAATCACGGACCCCCCGTGGCCACGCCCGCTTTTGAAACCTCGAGTCCTGCTGACTGCTGAAGGAGCCCAGGCCAGCCCAGCCCAGCGCAAGTACTGCTAGGTGGCCTGCAGCTGCACTACTTCACTACTACTGCAGCTGCACTAGTTCACCCGGGCACAGGAAAAGGAAGGGCGTGGCCCAATCACGGTTAAAGGGGAGGGGGGGGAGAGGTCCTGCTGACTGCTGAAGGAGCCCAGCCCAGCGCAGGTACTGCTAGGCGGCCGGGGGAGGGGGCACTGCCACTGCCGGTCATTAGGAAGTGCTGATATTGTGCGGAGGTGCCTGTGCACCCCCGGCACCCCCTGTGCGCACGTCTATGGTGAGGGGGAGAGAAAACCACCTCTCCTCCCCCCCTCCCCTTTAACCAGTTATCTCATTTAACCGGCTATATCTTCGGAAGCAGCTGACCCATTTACATGAGACAAGTATCATATTGAAGAACTTTTGAGTGGGCTTTGAATGATTTTGGTCCAGTAAAACTGAAACGTTTGGTTCCAGAGTAATCTGCCCTCAAAGAACATGAACAGCCATGAAATTACATTTCAAAAATAAAAAAATTGGTTTACGCGCAATATCTCTGGAACCAATTGACCGATATGGACCAGCCTGGTAACATTTTAAAGGCCCAGCGATTGGAATTGAATGAGATCAACCACAAGCTTCTGTGATGCCAGGGCCGGAACTGGCAGCCGTCGGAACCGGGTGGGGGTCCGAATTGAAGGGTCCCATATTATCCTATGGGGAAAAAACGTTACAGCTTTGCCAGGCAATATGACAAAATGACAGGGGGCCACGTGCCCGGGTGCCCCCCCCCTGAATCCGCCACTGACCCTGTCAGTATTCAACTGACACCCCTCATTCGCAAATTCCCCCTCGCTCCGTTTTTTGAGCGAGGGGGAATTTGCGAATGTGCCTCCAAAAGCTGCGAGAGCCGAGGCTAATTACAGCGAGTTTGCTGCACTAGCCGCGGCTCTCGCAGTTTAGGGGAATCCTCGCAGTTCTGTGACTGCGAGGATTCCCCCGGAACGTTGCATAGTGCGAGCGGCCGGCGCGGGGGTTAAACTGCGAGGATCACTGGTTTTCTGTGATCCTCGCAGTTTAACCCCCTCGCCGGCCGCTCGCACCGGCATTGAATACTGGCCAAAGAATTCATACCATATATGATAGGTCTACCTGGGCGCCGGTTTTTGTTTTTATTAATTTTAGGGATGTGGTAAAAAGTAGCAATTCTTGGATTTTAAATAAATAAATAAATATTAAAATTCCTTCTCACATATAATACTATCTTTCTTAGCTTTATTTAATATTTCACTATTTTTCTTATTACCGAATAGTAGGATCATTTGTGAGTTTTTCATATGTGCAAGTATTATCAATAATATTATTTACCTCATTTAAATAATTATCCCTATTTTAAATTACAACTGTCCCCATTTTATCATATCTTGCTTTATAACTATTGTTTCATATTTATTGAGTTGTTTTCCTATTTTTTTAAAGAGGTTTCAAATTGCTTATACATTTTTCTTTTTAGATTTTTTAGATTTTTAAATCCTCATTTACCAAATTGTAAAATGTACTAATTTAATTGATTCCACTGGATAATATTTAGAAGGGAGTAAAACTGTGGGTTTGTCCCTGGGTTTGTAAACTAATCCGAATGTGGGATTTCTTAAAAAATGACTTTGTAAAATTAAATTACATATGTCTTTATTTAGATCAATAAATAGACCAGCCTTATTTGCATGCGAATTTGGCAACCTTTCTCTAGCACCTCCCTTGAGGTTCTGAAAGCTGCTTGTCTTAAATATTAAATATTCCTGTTTGTTTGGTTCTTGTGCATTTTACTGTGTTTTTTGTCTCATTGGAGACCTCCCTCTACCTCTCTTTCCTCTTCTCCATTGTGAAACCTCCTTTTTATTTCCTGTGGGAAATCCAACTTTCAATATACTTCCACTCACCTTTGGGTACGTGGCAATTGAATATCCCTTTTTAGATCTAAAAAATGCTTCTGCATTGTAGAGGAATGTGGGGGAGAACTTACAATTTCATATATATTCTTTGTATCTGGAAATCTTTTTCGGTCTTCATGTCTCTGGTGATGTTGGCTCAATATTGGTATCAATGCGTGCTCCTGTGGATCAATAACGCCCACTCACTATCATCATCTGGGCTGCATGCTCAATGTCAACCATATAGCCAACGAGGCATCGTTTACCGATATCGTTCAGTATATACACACTATGTTGCATGCCCAGGACACCCCGGGAAACTTCAAGAGTGCATCACTGACAATATTGCTCACGTCTAATGTTTATTGGCATTAAGTCAAATAAACAAATAAACATTACTGCGCTGCACTCAGCACTTACCATATTAAACAATGGGGTTTTGGTTCATACAGATGTAACACTTCTCACCTGCATCACAGATGTAAGTTTTATTTATTTATTATATATTAACAGTTTCTTATATAGTGCACACATAGTCCGCAGCGCTTTACAGAGTATAGTTGAACATTCACATAAGTCCCTGCCCCAGTGGATCTTACAATCTATGTTCCCTAACAGATGTACACGCAGACATTCTAGGGTTAATTTTTTTTGGGCCAATTAACCGATCAGTATATTTTTGGATTGTGGGAGGAAACCGGAGTACCCGGAGGAAACCCACGCAAGTACGGGGAGAATATACAAACTCTGCTCAGCTAGAGACATGGGCCCTTATTCAGATCTGATCGCAGTACAAATTTGTTCTCAATATGGGCAAAATCATGTGCACTGCAGGTGGGGCAGATGTAACATGTGCAAAGAGAGTTAGTTTGGGTGGGGTGTGTTGAAACTGATATCTAAATTGCTGTGTAAAAATAATGCAGCCAGTATTTACCCTGCACAGAAAAAAAAATACCTCACACAAATTTAACTCTCTCTATACATGTTACATCTGCCCCACCTGCAGTGCACATGGTTTTGCCCATTTTGAGAACAAATTTGTACTGCGATCAGATCTGAATAAGGCCCATGGTGGGAATTGAATCCATGACCTCAGTGCTGTGAGGCAGTAATGCTAACCAGATGTTATTGTGACTATTCGTGGCTGGCTGCAATCCATTTGCAGAAGTGCCCACACCAATGACCCATGCTTACTGCAATTAGTGTGTAAAGGTTTGTACACACGCATCAATTAACTTTCAATTCGATTTGCTTTCAATTTTCCTAATTCCACCCCCTTTTGATTTGGCCTATGCTATCCATTTGATTGTACATTCGATCTGCACTTTTGCATTCAATATCGAATTCGATATGCATTCAAGGCACAGTGTACACATTCAATTTACTGGATCAAATTTCCTTGCCTGCACAGTTTTTTTCTTTTTGATATAGAGAAAACGGGAGTGCACATCCAATCAAATGCAGATCAAAAGGGTCTTAAAAACCTATTGATTTCAAATCGATTTCAATTTGATTTTGCTTTTATAAGCAAAATCGAAAATCTGCCAAAAACCGGAGCATGTGTACACCTCTTTAGATGAGAAGTGATCACTACACACTAATAACAAATACTTCACTTACAAAAAATACCATACTTTTAAAAATGCAGAAAACAGCAATAAAAAGCAACCTCAAAAATGCACTTAAAGATCAAAATATAAATAACTTTCAATACATAATTAAAATAGCTGAATATAATATTACATAGAACAGTCCAGGAATCGGTTGCCCAAAGAGAGATTACTCGCAGAAAGGAAAATAATTCCCAAGTATATATATAAAGGTGAGCTTCACCGGCCTGCGCGCTGTGGAGGAACGCAATGGCCTATAGGGAATGCTGTGTATCCTACACGCTGATAATACAGGGAATTCTGGTATTCTGGTGAAGGTATTGTAGAAGCAGAAAAGCAGTGCTTGCCTTTATTGATCTGCACATAATAGTTTTTATTTTCTTTCCTTGGAGGAATTGGTGGAAATTCCATTGAGAGGTATAGCTTCGAAGGTGGCAACATGATAGTCCCTATATCTACAGAAGACTATAGATCTGTGAAGAAGAAAAACTACATTAAAAAGACAACAGCAAAATACCTAAGTCAGTAGAGGAATTGCTTGGATTCAAACTATTTCTCTGTTGTCTCTGGCCTGTTCTTTATTATCGGAAAAGGAAGGGGGTCTGCCTTTTACTCTTACCACCAACTGCCTCCCTCTGCCACCTCCCTGTCAGCCACTGCCTCAACCATTCTGCTACTGCTAGCCTCTGTCTCTACCTGCCATGCACTGCCTCAATTCATTGCCTGCCCAGTCTTTTACTGCCTCTTTCTGCCATCATCTGCCTCCCCCTGATATTCACTGCCTCCCTGCTATCCCCAAATCCTTCACAGCATTCGCATAGATATATTAAAATAACACATGCCCCGCAGGGATTTATCAATGCATTTCTGTAAGAAATGATGTAATCGCATTATCGGTCACTTTTTTTATTTATTTTTTATTCAGTTTTCTTTATTCAATTTTTACATATGAAAAACAGACATAGAATACATACATCCATTTAAAACATACAACAAATTGCCCACAAACCTCCCGCCCCACATACTACAAACCCTTTGTCCATTTCGCACTTCAACTATCATTAGCCCTTATCTAACTTAACAATAAGCGGAGTTAAGTAGATTGTTCCATATCTTACTAGTTCTTTTTTTTTTCTCATTTCCCTTCCCCCCCCCCCCCCCCTTTTTGTTCCCCTCCCCTCCGCGGTGCCTCCGCGACTCACTAATCACTCAAACACAGCACTTGACCAATTTTCATAAGCCATAATATTGATCTAATTACTGGTAAATACATGACAGACCTGATTTATGCCTGAGGTTCCATACTCTCTTTCCCATACCCATTTTTGGACAGTAGGGATACAGATAAAAAAAAAGAAAAAGAAACATTTTGATATTGCTCTACTTGTGGCATAAATGTATCTTTCATGTTGATAAGTGCTGTTTACTAAATTCAGCCATTCCATAATGTTTGGGCCCGTGGACGCCATCCATTGCCTTGGAACTATGACCTTAGCAATGGCAGCTAGATTCTTCACCAATTGCTTCCATTCACTTGCAATGGCTCCCTCTTCCCAGACACCCAGTATAAGATTAGTATCTGTGAGGGATCTACGGGGGACTCCCAATTCACCATAATATTGATGATCTTGTCCCAAAATTCTTTAATAACATTACAGTCCCACAAAATATGCCAAAAAAGACCCCTCCTCAACCCTGCATTTCGGGCATCTATCTGAATGTGTACCCCCAAACTTTTTCAATCTCGAGGGAGTTATATAGCTTCTGTGCAAGATATTAGGCGGTATTCAATGTGAATACCTGCGAGGTGCAGCGAATCCTTTTTAGGATTTGCTGCACATTCGCCACGTTCCGGAGCCAGCGGGCTCCGGTATTCAACGTGTCAGGGGCTCGCTGCCCCTGACTGGCGAATATGAGCTCCTGCGGCGAATGCCGCAGGGAGCCTGAGGAGGGTGCCAGGCAGAGAGATGGAAGTCTCTCTGCCTGTCCCTGAACGTTTGTGGGGGGCAGGTGGGCTCCCCGGGTGCCAGGCAGCACAGGCTGCCCCCCGGGGGTGCCAGCAGGGGAGCGTATATTCACTACAAACGATCGTAACGATCGGGTGCAGTGAATATATGAATATGTAATGAGCGGCTCGGCTCCGGCGCCCCCTGCTGGCTGCTGTGTAAAAAAAAAAAATAATAATAATAATTTTTTTTTAAATTAAATATATATTCATGTGCTTACAGCACATGAATAAAAGTAGCATGCCCCTCCTCAGAATAAAATTCCTGATTTTTAGACACCAAATGTAAAACACAAAACACTTTATTTTAAAAGTTCACATTCCACTTCTCCATAAAAAGATAGCGATTGCTACTCGGTGAATCATGGCGAAAAAAACCTTCAAATGTATTCGCCATGTGGTCATTGAATAGGGTGATTCACCGTTTTAGTCAGAAATTCGCCAAACAGCACAAATTCGCCATAAAAACCTGGCGAATCAGGCTCATTGAATACCGCCCATTAAATTGCACTTGCTGTATTCGGATTGAAGTGGTGGCATCACTAGGGGCTGACAACACCTCCCTCCACTCTATCTCCGCCACCCGAGGAATGTCCTCAGCCCAATTTCCCTTCAACTGTTGCAATCCCTCACCCTGCATATAAGAATTCAGAAAGCTATACAATTTAGACAATCTCTTCCCGCTACTCAATTGCTTAATAAATATCTTGCAAGGCGATTCTACAATGTTATCCATATCACCTTCACCTTCTTGTACCAAAGAACTTGTGACCTGCAAATATCTATAAAACATATGTCTAGGGAGGTTAAACTCGACTTGTAGCTCACTAAAAAAGACCTGACATTACCGTGCTGATAAATTTGGCCATCGATGTTATCCGATATTTTCCCCAAACCGCCCCACCCTATTATTTCCTCTCAGAGCGGCCAGTGAGAAAATGGAAGTATCAGGGTCCATCCCCTCATATCCGGTTTCTCTACAAACCCAGCTCCAAATTTTGACAGCTTCAATTATAATAGGTGGTGGATTGCCCTTCGATGTCAATTTCTGAAGGGGAGTTAGATCTACATCTATGCCTTCTATCAATCTAACCAGCTCCTCCGTTGCTTCGCTTACCTGAATCCAAGAACACACATGAACCAGCTGGGCTGCAATATAATATACATGTACCTTCATATTTGGGACTGCTAAACCGCCGCTATCCCTATCTCTACATAGAGTATCCAGTATTCATCTTTTACTGTATATAAACAAGTGACTGTTGAAATACATATAGAAGCCTGGGTAACACTGACATTTTTATAAGGTTAACCCTGCCCATTATCGGTCACTTTACATCTGTTTTGTGCCTCTGCTGCCATGCATGTGCAGTCTGCTGGGCACACAAGTGTGGCTACCATCCTGCAATTATTTGCTGGGATCCTGTTATATTTCTAATATCTGATGGTCCCAGAGCAAAATAATTTGAGAACCCCTGCTATAGATGAATCATCATGAGCTGAGACACAGTGACTCCGGAAGGCCTTCTTCCCTCAGCTAGCATCACTGTTTCCCTAGAAAATCCCCTGTTTAGCCCAGGATTGAGCCATCTGATGCATGAGGGTGCTAGATGTTCTCTAGACGAATCAGGGGTATTGACGTTCGGAAGTGTGGCAAGCATTAATCTGGTTTCTTCCTCTGTAAATGCGATGGTGAAAGTGCAATACAGAGTTAAGCGCCTAATTTGGCACCTAAGGGGCTGAATTTGGCCCCATTCTGATGGGGGGGGGGTTGCGAATGCTCATGTGCTTTTCTGGAGTTACACACTCGCCGGACTGTTCGTTGCGGGGAGGGAGGGCCGAGGTCGGACGGAGGCGAAAACTGGGCTAGACCTTGGGACCGCCCATCATTTTATGGGCTTCCCCATTTAAGTGCTGGGTCTTCTCATGGGAATGCAGACGGGCTGGGGGGGGGGGGGGGCGCCGACATCACAGGACGTTAGCACCTGTCCCCTCTTCAGCGGACTTTTATTTTCAAAGGGGAGAGTAATCATTTGATGGTCAGCAACCATTGAATAATTTCTCTCCACTACGGCGGCATGCGAGGGGATGTGTTTATGTACCCCCTGCATGGTACGAGGGTATTTGGCGGCGGAGGGCAATTGTTCGGCCGGGCAGCGTTTTAACACTTGGTAAGCAGCGATTTTCGCTACTTACCGAGCCAACATGAATCACCTTGTAAGTTTCAAGCTTTTTACTTACCCCTCCCTCCATCATTACCCCAGCGGGGGGTCAATATCCATAAACTGCTAAGTCTCAGGAAAAGGAGATTGCATAGGCTATAAACTAGAAATTCTAATTAGAGTTGGGACGATTCCCTCTATTCTTCTTCTGTCTCGGGATGAGAATGAGAGATGAAATGGTAAACCGTTACCGTAATGACACTCGCTAGATACAGATCACATTGTGTCAGTGCAATAAGACAAAACACAGCTGTGAATATTTTGTGTATGATTTGTGTGACAGCCAGAGCTTCTCTCCGGCGCGTGTGAGATATTTCTTGTCAATATCAGTTGCAGCTGAAAGATTTCCATCTGCCACTAATAAATAAATCTGGATGGCGCGTTACTAAATAACTCAATCCCATTGTGCCCTGAACAATAAGACTGTGTGAGGTTTTCTAAAATGTCACAGTCATTGAAGAGTCGGCAAACGTATTTGTGGCTGGAAGCTGTGGTACGGATAATGCAGTATGTCTTGGAAATGTAGGTTTAAAGCTGCCCATACACGGAGCCGTTCGCCGGCATCCGTTCTGTACTATGCGATGCGCACTCCCGCGCATCACATAGTACGGTACAAAAAGTATGTGCTGCACATACTTTTTGTACTAGGTACACATCGTATCGGATCGCAGTGCATGCACAAGGGATGCGATCCGATCCGATGTGTGCTGTTTAAGTCCCAAACGGATCCGTTAAACGGACCGTGTATGGGCAGCTTTACTGCTTTAAATCGGTTAAAGAGGATAAAAGCTTCGGGCCGCATTAAACAATGAATTGTGATTGGCTGAGGCCTTGGCAAGGCGCAAGGGTAGGATGTATGCTGATCACATGTTGATTACTTCCAATTATTGAAAGCCCATTTCTGAAAGGGACACCCTACTGGTAGCCACTCCCTCCAATCCTTAATATAGTTATTGCATGTAGAATTTTGCTTCAATTTTACTTTCTACAGCCCTTTGCTGGTCACCGATAGCACTATATTGTATACAAGCATTGTATAGAAGTCCGGAATGGATCTGCATTTTATACAAGCAAAGCAGGATTAACAACAAGGCTCGAAAAATGGCCGACTGGGGCCGGTTAACCACAGGGGTCTTCTCAACGCATGAGGTAC
Organism: Crinia signifera; assembly: GCF_055691185.1. Classification (NCBI taxonomy): domain Eukaryota; kingdom Metazoa; phylum Chordata; class Amphibia; order Anura; family Myobatrachidae; genus Crinia; species Crinia signifera. The sequence continues at coordinate 48,244,429 of NC_139221.1, read as the reverse complement.
AGTATGTGCTTTCAAAAATATGTCAGCACATACCGAAACCCGAATGTCTTATTCTGCCTGCGGAGTACGGGGGGGAGCGGTGTGGAGGGACCTAAGTGTGTGGAGAGAGCTGTATTTTTTGGAGAGGTGGCTGTGTGAAGGGAGGATGTGATTGAGGTGTAGATTTATTAAGCGGCGATCAGGGGAATATGCGCTATCCCCGAGCGTTATGCTATTTTCATTACCTTCTTAATCAATTCATCTCCACACACGCCCAGCAGGCCATGGGGTAGTGCAAGGTTGGACCGGTGCTGCCTGAGCATGTGTCACTGTGCTGCAGCTGCTCCTCTCTCCAGAGACCAGTGAATTTCCAGGCAGGCGCCGCTAGTGACTCTGAGGCCAGCGTACAGCGCCAGCTTCTCGTCTCTGTCTTGCGTGGTGTGACGTCATCACCTCATGCCGCTCAGTGGGGGTGAGGGCTTCCTGCTGGAGGGCTCCCGGCTTCCTGCAGGAGTGAAGTCGGAGCCATTGCGCTCCGTCCACCCCGTCATGTCACTTTATATTACAGTATGTGCTGTTGAATGAGGGGGCGGGAGTGCGGCAGGCTATGGCTTACTGCAGTGTAGACAACAAGTGAAGGGGTGGGGGTGCTTGGGATAGAGCTGCCCGTGCCCTACCCTCTGTCAGAGCGGTGGGGCCCGGGATAGTTGTTCCCATAGCATCCCGCTGTCTGCGGCCCTGCCGATAAGGTGACAGGAGCCATGAATGGTTATGTTTAATTTGCAACTTTATACCAATTAGATTGCTGCAACAAAACGACTCGGAACTACCTAATACACTATCAGTCAGGAAAGATTAAATTAAGGAAAGAGTAAAATATGGCACAAAAAAAGTATATTTGTATAAAAACGCACATGTATAACAAATAAGACATACAGCATATTCACAAAAGGCAATTCCGCCACAAATTTACAAAGCTCTGTATAAAGAAGAGGCCATTCATATTAGTACATGTCTCACTGGAGCTTAAAGTCTAACGTCCCAAACACACAAACATACCTGTACACACATATACACACATACATTCAGAGGTAGATTAACTAGATTGTAAGAATTGTAGATTGTAGAATGTAATGTAATGACAGACCATGTCTAGTCAGACAGTCAATAGATAGACACAAAAAGTTATACATGCATTAGTTAGATCGTGACAAAAGTTAGACATGCATTAGACAGTGACATTAAACATGCATTAGTTAGACAGTGACAAAAGTTAGACATGCATTAGTTAGATCGTGACAAAAGTTAGACATGCATTAGACAGTGACATTAAACATGCATTAGTTAGACAGTGACAAAAGTTAGACATGCATTAGTTAGACAGTGACAAATATTAGACATGCATTGGTTAGACATTGACAAAAGTTAGACATGCATTAGACAGTGACATTAGACATGCATTAGTTAGACAGTGACAATATTTAGACATGCATTACTTAGACAATGACAAAAGTTAGACATGCATTAGTTAGACAGTGACAAAAGTTAGACATGCATTAGTTAGACAATGACAAAAGTTAGACATGAATTAGATAGACATTAACAAAAGTTAGACATGCATTAGTTAGACATTAACAAAAGTTAGACATGCATTAGTTAGACAGTGACAAAAGTTAGACATGCATTAGTTAGACAATGACAAAAGTTAGACATGAATTAGATAGACATTAACAAAAGTTAGACATGCATTGGTTAGACAGTGACAAAAGTTAGACATGAATTAGATAGACATTAACAAAAGTTAGAACATGCATTAGTTAGACATTAACAAAAGTTAGACATGCATTGGTTAGACATTGACAAAATTCAGACTTGTCTAAATCGACCTCCTATATTCATTACACCAGCTTTACCAGACCACAATTTGCTATAGTTACCTTACCTTGCTGTATTTAGAATGGGTTCTCCAACCAGTACTTGAGTTCCGACAGTGGATACTTAAGGGTAAATTTACTAAGATGGGAGTTCTATTGAAAATAGGGTGTTGCCCATAGCAACCAATCAGATTGTATATATCATCTTCTAGAAGATGATAAATATTTACGTAGATTCTGATTGAATCATCTGCAATAGAATTCCAATTTGAGTAAATTTACCCGTTAATTACTGGAGCATACTGTACTGTTCATATGCTTCCATATATAGATTTTTGCAGGGGCGAACAAGAATAAGATGAGTATAGTAACAGGGAATGTATAATAAGACATACTTGCTACTTTCAGGCTGCCCCCTACAGTAGGAGGCAGCCAGGGAGGTGTTATGGGTGGCGTTGTGCAGCATGGGGTGTGCTGGCGAGTGCAATGACACAAAGGGGCAGAGGGGGGAATGTCCACAAAATCACCTTATCACAGCCGGCATTGGGGGGGAAGCGCAAATTGCTTCATTAGTCCCTTCCGACAGCAGGGGGGGAGGGGCTATGTGCAGGGGTTGCCAACCATACAAGAGAACTTGTTCATAAAGGAGAGAGGGCGGCCTGCTGTGCTCCTGCTAAGCCGTCTCAATTATCCCTCCCCTTGAAATCATACTCAGAGACACGTTTTGGGATTAAATCATTGGCCACAGTTTTATTCACAATCCTTAACCAGCGTTTGCAGGGTGAGGACAGAGAGCGGTGGGCAAGGTGTAAGAGCCTATCAATGCCGATCATTGATTTCGCGCTGGGGCGTGCCCGATTACTGCTCCACAAGGTAGGAGGTTGCGTGCTCCCACGTGCTGCTGCTGCTGTGCTGGAGTATGCTGGCTGCTTGTGGATCTCCTCTCCTATCGTGCTCCGGGACGCTGTGTGCCCGGCCTGCTCCCCTGCCTGGTCTTTTAACCCCCTCCTGGCCGCACCTCCCTCCAGGTGTCCTACTGGCTGCCTTTTGTTCCCCAGGTGTGAAAAGGGGGACGGGGACACCAGCCGCCCCCCCCCCCCTGTTATGCCGGGTCACCGGCCACACGGCCTGCCCCTCCCCCTTATGCTGCGTCAGCAACATAGCGGCGCCTGTGCTCCCTCTCTTCCGTGTTTGTGAGAGCCGCCCGATGCAAATAATGCTGACACTGCTTAATTAGCACCTATGATAATGAGTTACAGCAGTCTGTGTGCATTATTTATTTCTCATTTCCTCTTTGAAGGATGCAGAGAAACGATTGCAATTGAACTTTTAAAGAGGTAAACAACAGATGTGGAGATGTTTGTATTTAATCACATTTAAATGGAAAACTCGACCTTCACATTTTTGTAGGTACAGTAACTGTGAAAACACCAACTGTTCAGTGTATAATAGGCTTTATTACATTATTATATTTTCTATAAATCGGGGTAAGTGACCTTCCCAATTAATACACTCAATTAATTGTAAGTATATAGACGTGTGCCTGATGTACATACAGGGTGACAGTTAATAGGGTGAGAGAATCAGAAAGTGAGCAATCCAGTGTGATCTTGCAGTGTAAATGATTGCCGCTTTAAAAAACTGGAGATGTCTTACCAAATCTCTCACTTTCTGAATCTCTCATCCTATTACATTAAACCTTAGTTGTTCAAACTTATGAGATCATAAATGCAACTGGCATAAAATACTTTGCAATTAATTATGCGCACCTATCAAGTGAAAATATTTTGAAACTCATACCCTAAGCCACCAAATGACCTAAATGACCTAAATGCAATAATAAAATAGAAGAGAGAGAGAGCGCATTTATGGTCTGATTCAGACGCTGTTTGCTAGGCTACCCTGTTGAACACCCCCCCCCCCCGCGCGCAGGCTGCGCCAAACCATCCCCTCATACGAGAACACGTCCCCTTGCATGCGGGGACAGGAATCATGGGCTCCAACCATCGAATTCTTTTTTCTCCAGTGAAAACTGACTTTTATTTCAGCCAGAGATGACCAAAAAAAGGGGTGGACGCTGACATCATGTGACGTCAGTCGTCCGCCCCTAGGCATCGGCCACCAGCATTCCCAGGGGAATGCGCAGTGTTAACATGCTGGGTGTTCCCCTGCTCCACCCCCGTGTCCTCCACCGCCCGCCCCCTCTGGAGAAAAGGGCTCAGCGACTGTCTAACTCACCAAAGCCGTTCGCTATCGGGGTTTGCACATGCGCATAAACGCACAAGCACATGCGAAAACCCCAATCATCAGGGCTGGGTCTGAATCGGGCCCTTAGTTTAGTAAATTAGAGAATGCACTTACACTACAGTATTTTAGTAATAGAAATACCTAAAATACAAGGCTAGCAGGCTAATCTGATTTTGTAGGGCTACATTAGGTTCTCTTTATTATAACTAGAGATGTGCGGGCTCGGATATCAGAGATCCGAGCCCCCACGGACGTCATCATTCCGAGCCCGATTCCGAGCAGCGCTCGGAGATTCCCGCCTGACTCGGTCCGTCCGCGTGATTAGAACGTCATCTCCCGGCGTCGGATTTCGCGAGGCTTTATAAGCAGCTGCCGCGCCCCCGCCATCTTCACTCCAGTTAAGTAGTGGGTTGGGAGAGGGTGTGTTGGTGCTGCTGCTGGGGCTTAAACTTGAGCTTGTCCTTGAGCTTTTGCAATCGCTGGTGCTGTCTCTCAGTGCTGCTGTGTAGTAGTCTAACTGTGTACTTGTAGTACTACTGTCTCCTCTGTGCGGTCTACCTCTGGTGTGCTGTGCTGCCTGTAATTGATTATTTTATTTGCTGGGGCTGTCTCCCTCAGTGCTGCTGTGTACTCTGTTCTCAGCTTAGGACAACAGTCTAACTGTGTACTTGTAGTACTACTGTCTCCTCTGTGCGGTCTACCTCTGGTGAACTGTGCTGTAATTAATTATTTTATTTGCTAGGGCTGTCTCCCTCAGTGCTGCTGTGTACTATGTTCTCCTCTGCTTAGGAGAACAGTCTAACTGTGTACCTGCCTGTAGTACTGTCTCCTCTGTGCTGGGGCATACCTCTGGTGCTGTGCTGTGCCATTTATTATATATATAATTATTAATTAATTATATTAAATATAAATATATATATAGTCCACTGGTGCTGCACTGCTGCCTGCACTGAATCTGCCAGTCTGGCGGTCTGTGGTCTGGGGCTCACTGGCTAATAAATAATTAAATACTGCCTGCCTAATAAATAATTAAATACTGCCGTATATCTCTACCTTTGTGGTCTGGGGCTCACTGCCTATACTGCCGTATGTACCGTCTGGTCTGGGGCTCACTGGCTAATAAATAATTAAATACTGCTGTATATCTCTACCTTTGTGGTCTGGGGCTCACTGGCTATACTGCCGTATGTACCGTCTGGTCTGGGGCTCACTGGCTAATAAATAATTAAATACTGCCTGCCTAATAAATAATTAAATACTGCCGTATATCTCTACCTTTGTGGTCTGGGGGTCACTGGCTATACTGCCGTATGTACCGTCTGGTCTGGGGCTCACTGGTTAATAAATAATTAAATACTGCCTGCCTAATAAATAATTAAATACTGCCGTATATCTCTACCTTTGTGGTCTGGGGCTCACTGCCTATACTGCCGTATGTACCGTCTGGTCTGGGGCTCACTGGCTAATAAATAATTAAATACTGCTGTATATCTCTACCTTTGTGGTCTGGGGCTCACTGGCTATACTGCCGTATGTACCGTCTGGTCTGGGGCTCACTGGCTAATAAATAATTAAATACTGCCTGCCTAATAAATAATTAAATACTGCCGTATATCTCTACCTTTGTGGTCTGGGGGTCACTGGCTATACTGCCGTATGTACCGTCTGGTCTGGGGCTCACTGGTTAATAAATAATTAAATACTGCCTGCCTAATAAATAATTAAATACTGCCGTATATCTCTACCTTTGTGGTCTGGGGCTCACTGCCTATACTGCCGTATGTACCGTCTGGTCTGGGGCTCACTGGCTAATAAATAATTAAATACTGCCGTATATCTCTACCTTTGTGGTCTGGGGCTCACTGGCTATACTGCCGTATGTACCGTCTGGTCTGGGGCTCACTGGCTAATAAATAATTAAATACTACCGTATATCTCTACCTTTGTGGTCTGGGGCTCACTGGCTATACTGCCGTATGTACCGTCTGGTCTGTGGCTCACCGGCTAATAAATAATTAAATACTGCCTGCCTAATAAATAATTAAATACTGCCGTATATCTCTACCTTTGTGGTCTGGGGCTCACTGGCTATACTGCCGTATGTACCGTCTGGTCTGGGGCTCACTGGCTAATAAATAATTAAATACTGCCATATATCTCTACCTTTGTGGTCTGGGGCTCACTGGCTATACTGCCGTATGTACCGTCTGGTCTGGGGCTCACCGGCTAAAAAATAATTAAATACTGCCTGCCTAATAAATAATTAAATACTGCCATATATCTCTACCTTTGTGGTCTGGGGCTGACTGGCTATACTGCCGTATGTACCGTCTGGTCTGGGGCTCACTGGCTAATAAATAATTAAATACTGCCGTATATCTCTACCTTTGTGGTCTGGGGCTCACTGGCTATACTGCCGTATGTACCGTCTGGTCTGGGGCTCACCGGCTAATAAATAATTAAATACTGCCTGCCTAATAAATAATTAAATACTGCCGTATATCTCTACCTTTGTGGTCTGGGGCTCACTGCCTAAATACTGCCGTATATCATTATCTACCTGTCTGGTCTGGGGCTCTCTGCCTAATACTGACGTACCTGTCTGGTGTGTGGCTCACTGCCTAATACTGCTGTATCTGTATAACTGCCTGCTGGTGCATACTCACTGACATATATAATTGCACACCAGTGGCGCTGTTCTGTGACATAACTCCACAATAATAATGGAGATCCAAAATATGGAGGTTAACAAACAAAGGAAAGATGAAGATGCACTTCCTCATAGTTCTGAAGCTGCTGCCACTAGTCATGACATAGGCGATGAAATGCCAACAACGTCGTCTGCCACGGCCGATGCCCAGTGTGAAGGCAGAGGGCATGTACAATTGAAACCAAACTTCCGTAAAAGGAATAAAACTATGAAATGTAAATCGTTGGAAGAGAAACTTAAACTTGGCAATATGCCATTTACGACACGGAGTGGCAAGGAACGTCTAAGGCCATGGCCTAACTTCATGACTAGTGGTGCAGCTTCAGATGACGAGGAAAGTCCTCCTCCTCCTCTCTCCCCGCCCAATAGGAAATCAAAGAGAGTTAGGCTGACACCGACTCAAAAAAGTCTGACAAAATTTCTGAAAAAGAAACAGAAAAAAATTCAGAAAATAAATCTGGAAATAACTCATCCTTCTAAAGACATATCCCAAATCCCCACAGAGAGTCCGAGGGTGGCGGTGGTTGTGATGCCGGACCTTCCTATCACTGTACGTGAAGAGGTGGCTCCTTCCACCATTTGCAGTATGCCCTCTGCATATGCTGGAAGGATGACCCACAGTCTAGTTCCAGATTTTATTAGTGAAGATGATGTTGTACACCAGGAGGAGGATATTGATGTAGCTGTCACTGAGGAGGAAGTTGTCGAGGAGGATGGAGACTTGGTTTGCTTAAATGACGCACCAGGGGGGAATGAGGCACCTGTGGTGGAAAAAGTTGTTGTCCATGGGATGAAAAAGCCCATCGTCATGCCTGGACAAAGGACCAATAAATCCACCTCTGCGGTCTGGAATTTTTTTTATCCGCATCCGGACAACAAAAGTATTGCCATTTGTAGCTTATGTAAAACTCCAATAAGCAGGGGTAAGGATCTTGCCCACCTAGGGACAACCTCCCTTCAACGTCACCTAAAGAAGCGTCATGGTTCAGTGTTTAGTCCAGAAAGTGCGGCTAGCAGTCCAGCGACACCTAAATCACTTGGTCCTCCTTTTGGAGCCAAATGCCTGAAAAGCACACCACCAACTCCCTCCTCGACAAATTCCTCCTCGATCCGGATAGGGGGGAGTCCTGCAGTCCATCTCACCTGCATGAATGACTCCATAGATTCCTCCGGAGGATCCTGCAGCACTACGCCTACTACTACTACTACTGCCGCTGCTGCTGCTGCTCCTGGAAGTCAGAGGGGAAGTCAGTCATCATCCCAGAGGGGAAGTCGTAAGACCGCTACGTCTTTCACTAAGCAATTGACCGTCCAACAGTCATTTTCCATGAGGATGAAATACGACAGCAGTCATCCTATGGCAAAGCGGATAACTGCGGCCTTGACAGCTATGTTGGTGTTAGACGTACGTCCGGTGTCCGCCATCAATGGAGTGGGATTTAAACGGTTGATGCAGGTATTGTGTCCCCGGTACCAAATCCCGTCTAGATTCCACTTCACTAGGCAGGCGATACCCGCGATGTACAGGGAGGTCAGAAAAAGTGTCCTCAGTGCCCTGAAAAATGCGGCTGTACCCACTGTACACTTAACTACAGACATGTGGACAAGTGGATCAGGGCAAACTAAGGACTATATGACTGTGACAGCCCACTGGGTAGATGCATCGCCTTCCGCAGCAGCAGCATCTCCTGCATGTCAGCTCCTTCTTAGGCAGGCTACGCTGTGTATCACCGGTTTCAAGAAGAGGCACAACGCCGACAACCTCTTAGAGAAACTGAGGGAAATCATCTCCCTGTGGCTTACCCCCCTTAGACTCTCCTGGGGATTTGTGGTGTCGGACAACGCCAGTAACATTGTGCGGGCATTAAACATGGGCAATTTCCAGCACGTGCCATGTTTTGCCCACACAATAAATTTGGTGGTGCAGCATTTCATAAAAAATGACAGGAGTGTGCAGGAGATGCTTGCGGTGGCACGCAAAATTTGCGGACACTTTCGGCATTCTGCCACAGCCTGCCGAAGGCTGGAGCGGGAGCAAAAACTCCGCAACCTGCCCTGCCATCAGCTGAAACAAGAGGTGGTGACGCGCTGGAACTCCACCCTCTATATGCTGCAGAGGATGGAGGAGCAGCAAAAGGCCATTCAAGCCTACACAGCCACCTACGACATAGGCAGAGGAGCGGGGCTGCACCTGACTCAAGCGCAGTGGAGGCTGATTTCCGTGTTGTGCAAGGTTCTACAGCCGTTTGAAGTAGCCACACGTGAAGTCAGTTCCGACACTGCCTGCATTAGTCAGGTGATTCCCCTGATCAGGCTGTTACAAAAGCAGCTGGAGAAAGTGAAGGAGGAGCTAAAGCGGAGCGATTCCGCAAAGCATGTCGCTATTGTGGATGAAGCCCTCCATACGCTTTGCCAGGATACGAGGGTGGTCAGTCTGTTAAAGTCAGAGGAATACATTTTGGCCACAGTGCTCGATCCTCGGTTTAAAGCGTATGTTGTGTCTCTGTTTCCGGCGGACACAAGTCTACAAAGGTGCAAAGACCTGCTGGTCAGGAGATTGTCATCTGAAGGGGACCGTGACATGGCCCCAGCTCCTCCTTCATTTTCTCCCCCACCTGTGCCTGTGAGGAAACAGCTGCGATTTCCCACACAACCCGCTGGCGGGGATGCAGGGCAGGCAGGAGGGAGTTTGGACATCTGGTCTGGACTCAAGGACCTGCCAACGATTGCTGACATGTCTACTGTCGGTGCATTGGATGCTGTCAACATTGAAAAAATGGTGGATGATTACTTTGGTGACAGCATCCAAGTAGACATGTCAGACAGTCCTTACCTGTACTGGCAGGAAAAAAAGGCAGTTTGGAAACCCCTGTACAAACTGGCTCTATTTTACCTGAGTTGTCCCCCCTCCAGTGTGTACTCCGAAAGAGTATTCAGTGCAGCGGGGAACCTGGTCAGTGAGCGGCGAAGGAGGTTGCTCCCGAAAAATGTTGAGAAAATGATGTTTATAAAAATGAATTATCACTTATTCAATGAAGAGCAGGAATTGCCTCCAGAGATTATAACGGGACCTGTGATTGTGGAGTCCAGTGGGGACGAATTGATAATCTCTGAGAATGAGGAAGTACACACTGAAGGGGGCGAGGAATCAGAGGAGGAGGAGGAGGAGGATGATGATGATGATGATGAGTGACGATGACATCTTGTTACTGTAGAGCCAGTTTATACAGGGAGATATTATGAATTGTTTTATTTTTTTGTGGGGGCCCAAACAAACCAATCATTTCAGCCACAGTTTTGTAGGCCCTGTCGCTGAAATGTTTGGTTTGTTAAAGTGTGCATGTCCTATTTTCGCAACATAAGGGTGGGTGGGAGGGCCCAAGGACAATTCCATCTTGCATCACCATTCATTATTCCTACTGCTGAGAGTCATTCATATGTGGGACTTGTCTTTTCAATGCATACAACTGTTTGCATTCCACTTGATTGCTGCACCTTCATGGGTGAGAATGTGATCTCCCTGACCTGGGGGACTCAGGGCTGGGGCAGGAAGGCTCAATTACACTTCTTTTTTTGGGCGGCTAACCTTTTTTTACCTGTCTGGTCTGGTGCCCACTGCTGAGAGTCATTTTTAATGAGGGTATTGTCTTTCAAATGCATATAGCTGTTTGCATTCCACCTCATTGCTGCACCTTCATGGGTGAGAATGTGATCTCCTTGACCTGGAGGAGTCAGGACTGTTGCCGGAAGGCTCAATTACACTTATTTTTGGCCGGCTACACTTTTTTTTACCTGTCTGGTCTGGTGCCCACTGCTGACAGTCATTTTTAATGAGGGTATTGTCTTTCAAATGCATATAGCTGTTTGCATTCCACCTCATTGCTGCACCTTCATGGGTGAGAATGTGATCTCCCTGACCTGGGGGACTCAGGGCTGGGGCAGGAAGGCTCAATTACACTTCTTTTTTTGGGCGGCTAACCTTTTTTTACCTGTCTGGTCTGGTGCCCACTGCTGAGAGTCATTTTTAATGCACATCAGGGTCAGGATCAGGCACATCATAATTAATAATCAATCAATCATAATCAATCAATCATAATCAATCAATCTATCATAATCAATCAATCATAATCAGAATCAAGCCTGGGCGGCTGCAATTAAAGTTCTTTGTGGGCGGCTAAAGTTTTTTTTAGTTTTCCAGTTACTGCAGTTTTATACATAGCTTGGTTTTTGTAAGTTGAAGACTTGTCAGTGCAATTTTCTTTTACAATATCCTTTATCTTTGCATGGACTTTGTGTATTTGGTTAGCATTCTGAGGTGTACACTGACTGCCTTCACCTTGAGCATGATCAGTTTCTGAAGCGGCAAAAATCCTTTTGTTTTGAAGATAGTCACTTTCTTTGCCGTTAGTTGTACAGGCTGACCTACTAACAGACACAGTTGCTTCGGAACAAGTTGTTGGAAATTTTTTAGGAGATAAAGCTGTACAAACCTTCTGGCCCCCCTTTTCAATTTTTAATTGATTTGCAAACATTTTGTAGTATTTGTCATATGTGCATAGCCTTTTAGAGAGAACTGCTTTTTCCTCATCAGATAACCTTTGTAATGATTTGACCTTCGCATCTCTCTCCTTTTTATTTAATGACAAGAACGATGAATACTTCTTTAATTTCTTCATCAACTGTTCTTTATTCATGAAATGGTCCGATAAAGCCTTTCCTCAAAACTTAAGTAAAGTTATGTTTCCTTGATAATACTTTCACAGCTCACAAAATTCTCATCACTGGCTTCCTTTTCTTTGCCACTTGATACCTTGTTTTCACAATAAAGATTGATTTATTTTTGATGACCAGTTGGGTACAATTAGTTACACATCTTTTTGGGCGGCTAAACTTTTTTGGGGGAGGCTGCATTTAAACTTCTTTGGGGGCGGCTGCAATTAAACTTCTTTGGGGCACAGGGGCACAGGGGGTATCCTGTAGTGGGCTGCCACACATTTTTTTAAATATGGATCTTTCAGCACAGAGACAAACTGCACATCAGGGTCAGGATCAGCCAGGTTGTTAAACGGGGTTTCGACCACTGTTGGAGCACTCCTCTTAAAGTAATCTTTTCACGAGCGTCCATCACTTTGATAGGCTTGTCTCCTGCCATGATCTGTTGCTTATTCGAATTCAGCATTTCACGGGCGTCCTGCACTTTACCCCTTATGCGGAAGCGAGCATCTTTGGCCACCAACTTTTCACGGGCATCTTTTATCCCTAGTTTTTGGCGTGCATCAGTCACACCAATTTTCTGACGAGCATCAAATGTTCTCTGAAAACTGGTGGCAAGTGGACGATTGTTCACAGATGGTTGGAGTCTGGATCTCACGTTTCCTATACCTCCCCTGTTACTGACCCTGCGGTACATCCCGGTGCCCACGGACATTCCCCGTTTCCTGATCAGTTCATCCAGCGACACGTCGGCCATATTCCTCCAACCACACAGCTGCTATATCTAATTTGATAAAAATAAAAATAATACTTGTGCTGTGTGGGACTGTAAAAAAGAATTCCATGCTGCTTGTGCACTGACGTCTGCCACTGAGTGCCACGGCCGAACAGTACCTAATAAGAAAATTAATTATTATAAATTCTGCTGGTGCACAATACTAGTATTGCTGACGTATCTACCTGTCTTGTGCCTAGTACTACTGTCTTATCTACCTGTCTGGTGCCTAGTACTGCCATATCTACCGTCTGGTCTGGGGCTCACTGCCTAATACTGCCGTATCTACCTGTCTGATCTGGGGCTCACTGCCTAATACTGCTGTACCTGTCTGGTCAGGGGCTCACTGCCTAATTTTTTTTGGAGCCTTGAGACTTTTAGGGATGCTGTACTAGCCGACACCTTTAGGTGGACTCTGGTCTGTCTTGTATCAAGCACAGTGGTCTCATGTGCATGAGATTGTTCTCTGTCCTCTTTTAAAATTGTGTCACCATCTTTATGGGTGAGAATGTGATCTCCCTGACTTGGGGGAGTCAGGGCTGGGGCAGGAAGGGTACAGGCTGAGTGGGGGTAGGGCACCCTTGTACTCTGCTGCTTTTGCCGGCTCCGGCCGGTAGCGTCTCCCTGGTGTCTCCCTGGTGTCCCTGGTGTCTCCTCCGGCACAGTTTCATTTCACCTCTGACCTCTCCTTTTGCGCTCCTGTGCCAGTGCCCCTGTAACTGTGTGGTGCAAAATAGTACCTGAATCTGGAGCTGATTACGGCGGCAGCTTCTGGATTCCTCACGGCTTCCCTCTTGCCTCCCTCATGATGCTGGCTGCTGGCTCTCTCTGTGTGCGCTGCTGTCCATCACCGCCGGGTCTCCTGCACGGAAACGCTGCCCGGCTCTCTCCTCTCTAGCGGGTCTCACTTCTGCACGCTTCCAGGCTGCGCACTCTGCTGCTCTCCTCTCTGTGGATCTTTAGGGTGCCCAGCCTGTCTTCTCTCTCTAAGCACGTGTCATCCTCTCTCACGCTGCTGCAAACCCTCCTCCGGCACAGTTTCATTTCACCTCTGACCTCTCCTTTTGCGCTCCTGTGCCAGTGCCCCTGTAACGGTGTGGTGCAAAATAGTACCTGAATCTGGAGCTGATTACGGCGGCAGCTTCTGGATTCCTCACGGCTTCCCTCTTGCCTCCCTCATGATGCTGGCTGCTGGCTCTCTCTGTGTGCGCTGCTGTCCATCACCGCCGGGTCTCCTGCACGGAAACGCTGCCCGGCTCTCTCCTCTCTAGCGGGTCTCACTTCTGCACGCTTCCAGGCTGCGCACTCTGCTGCTCTCCTCTCTGTGGATCTTTAGGGTGCCCAGCCTGTCTTCTCTCTCTAAGCACGTGTCATCCTCTCTCACGCTGCTGCAAACCCTCCTCCGGCACAGTTTCATTTCACCTCTGACCTCTCCTTTTGCGCTCCTGTGCCAGTGCCCCTGTAACAGTGTGGTGCAAAATAGTACCTGAATCTGGAGCTGATTACGGCGGCAGCTTCTGGATTCCTCACGGCTTCTTCCGGAGAACCTGTGGCAGGGAATGGCACAACCCAAGGAGAACCCACAAAAGACAAGGCTACTACGGCTAGCAGCAACAAATATTTATTTAAAGGAGATATGTAAATGGGTTGCTGCAATACACTCACGTACTTATGCAAAACAGTCACTTTATATCATTCAGTAATTAAAGCTATAACTAATCAATGACCAGATTAAAGAGAGAACGATTACGCAAAAAATTACATCACAACAATAACAATATGACAGAATAATATTACGTCACAACATGTCCGCCAAGTGGCGCTATGCACCCTATATACACTGCGCGGTAGTCCCTGGTGCAAAACAACACAGTTCCTGAATTTGAATAACGGTCCCGCGAAGGAAATCCTCACAAGGTGATTAGGCCATAACTTAGTGTGCACACTACTTTTATGTATAACAAAAGTGATCAAAAATCCTCTCTAAGAGGGGCAGGCAGATTCCCATCCCTTAGGGCAATCTCCTGTATCAGAGGCAAACAGGCAGTCCTGTTAGTGGGGGTATCCAACACCCCAGTACCTGAACAATCAGCTGCAGTTGCCAGCTCCTGCTGGTCACGACTCCTGGCTGGCCACTGCCTGTCTTGGGTGCTGTGTGGTCCTCTGGGTGACTCCCAGATGGGCGGCAATGTCCCTCTCTGCCTAGTTCCGTGCTGTAGGTCTCTGCAGTCACTCCTACTGGGCTCTATCTCCCTTCACATGCTGCTCACCCCTTCTTCTGGTCAGCAGTGCTGGCTGTCATTAACTGCTGGGTCCTTGCTCCCAGTGCCTGGTCTCAGATGTGTGCTTCTCTCTGCACAGCATCTCTGTCTGCATGCTTCCTGGCTCAGGATACAAGCTCTTCACCCCTCTGCACACTTTCTCTCTCTCTCACACACTGCTGCTGGGATCACCTCTGACCTCCCAGCTTCCTGTCTCATGTGCAGGGGAGCTGGGACACTAGGACACTAGCTGAGTCTGTTAACCCCTCACAGACCTGCAGCTTCCACAAGCAAAGGAGGTTTTCCTCTGAGCAGCATTGGCTGCAATTAAAATCTCTTTGGGGGCACAAGAGTACACCAGGGGTGGACTGCCACAATCCCTGGGCAGCCAATCGGGGGTGTCAGGCTCCCTGCACGTGGACTGAGCTGGGGCTGTTTAACCCCTCACATCCCTGCAGTTTTCCTCTGAGCAGCATTGGCTGCAATTAAACTTCTTTGGGGGCACTCCAGGGGCACAGGGGGTATCCTGTAGTGGGCTGCCACACAAGCCCATTCACATTTTTTGAAATATGGCTATCCACAGGTTGTTCAGTCTGCCATTTGAGATTGGGATCTTTCAGCACAGAGACAAACTGCACATCAGGGTCAGGATCAACCAGGTTGTTAAACGGGGTTTCGACCATGAATCAATCACATCAAAAAATTAATTAATAATCAATCAATCATAATCACAATCAAGCCAGATAGGGGTCTTGTTAAATATTAAACTGACCAAAACAGATACACACACAACTAATACTGCCTCATCTACCTGTCTGGTCTAGTGCCCACTGCCTAGTACTACCGTATCTACCGTCTGGTGCCTAGTACTTCCTAGTACTGCCTTATCTACCGGTCTTGTGCCTAGTACTGACTTATCTACCGTGTGGTGTCTAGTACTGCTTCATCTACCTGTCTGGTCTGGTGCCCACTGCTGAGAGTCATTCGTATGAGGGACTTGTCTTTTAAATGCATACAACTGATTGCATTCCACTAATGAGAGTAATTGATTGCTGCACCAATCGCCCACTGCTCCTCGGCTGCACTGTGTAAACAGTGCACAATCAAGCCAGATAGGGGTCTTGGTGCTTGTTTTGAGGTTGTAGCAGGGGAGTGCAGCTACGAGTCGTAACACCTTGAGAGAAGATCAGTACTTCTCTACCGGCAAAGGACATCCACCTCGACAGAGCGCACAGCTTCACGAGGGACGCATGTGAAGCAGTGAGCAAAGGGAACACCCGCCTAGCGAGCCAGATCACCTGAATCCACCCTAGCGATCAATAGAGTTACAGAAGTCGCAGCCAGATAGAACTCTTCCAGCTGCCACCTAGTCATTGATTAGCCCCCTCCCCTCCACCCATTAGGCAATGATTGACGAGACGAATGGTAATAATAAATAATAAATGAATAATATTACTAATCACCAAATTAAAAATCAGATGAAATTAATTATAAATAATCATAATCACAATCAAGCCAGATAGGGGTCTTGTTGGATGTTAAAGTGATCGAAACAGTTACACACTTGCAGACAAACTCTGTGCTGCACAAAATGCCCACCGCTCCTTGGCTGCACATGGTAAACAGTGCATGATCAAGCCAGATAGGTATCTTTTATGGGCCTATTTTTTTAAACTGCCATCATGTCTGCCGCTGCAGTGCCACTCTTACATGAGCCACGTGTTTGTGCCGCACACTTGTGTGGCTTAGCATAGTTATCCAGCTACCTCAGTGCAAACTTTGGCAATAAAAACAATATTGTGAGGTGTGAGGTGTTCAGAATACACTGGAAATGAGTGTAAATGAATGTTATTGAGGTCAATATAGCGTAGGAGCAAAAAAACCACCAAATTCTGCCATTTTAGCTGTTTTTAGGCTTTTTTTAACAAAAAAATCAGAACCCAAAACCCAAATAAATCCAAACACAAAACACTTAGGAGGTGTTTTGCCAAAACCCATTAGAACCCAAAACCTCAAGGTAATCAGAACCCAAAACCCAAAACCCGAAAAGTGGCCGGTGAACATCCCTAATTATAACCACATGGCTTTGCTGCTAAATCCCCCTGGAGGGGCAGCCTGTTCTGCACATAGGGGGCACAAAGGTGGGTGGTTTGGGAGGCGTAGTGGCATCATCGCTTCACCTGCTATCCAGTGCTGAGAAAACATGCATTGTAAAGTGGCTACAATGGCGCGATTCCGCACACTCCTGTTGTCAGGTTCGTTCGGACTGCCCACTTGTGCTGTTGTGGGCAGCCGAGAGGGTTTACAAGCAGCTGGCTGAATATACAGAAGACTTGCCCACCTTTCTTGGGGCTGGGAGCTTTGCCCAATTTTTTTAATTTTTGGAAGCCATTTCAGGATGGAAGGCAAGTATGCAGAACCACTTTTTAATTATGAAGAGAAGTCGACACTGAGGCAAATGTATGTTTTCACAGGACAGCCGTGTCCGCGTTGCTGTGCCGCCACAATGTCTGTCCCCAGTAGCGCACGCAGGGGGGGTTTCTGAGTACCCAGAAAACCCCCTAGGAGTCTAAGGGACCTAGGCTGAAAGCTGAGGATCCCCTCTTTCCATGGGTACATCGGCCCTTGGGAACCAGAGATATCTGACTTCAAAGCAGTGGTCCCCATCCAAGCCTGTTAATTGCTCTTCCCAGTCAGATATTTCAGGTATATTCCAAAAGCTGAGACTCTCCCACTTTGATAGACACTAGTAGCTTGTCTCTACTCTTCCCAGAACCAGAGAAATCAGCCTTCCAGCAGCTGGTTACTGCTCCAGCTCCACACACCTGGTATGTAGTTTTATATACTCTTTTGTGGATTGCTCTGCCTCCTGAACTCCTAGTCCTCAGTACCATTTGGTAGGTGGAATTCTCTAGTTTTTAATTCCATTAAAATCTAAGAAATCTATTTACGGGAACTGGAGATATCTGCAGTCAAGCAAGCTGTCCTCCCACCAGAAAATGATGAATAATAAGCCCACTCCATTATACACCCCTCCTCTGCGTATTAAACATCCTCTACCACCCTGGAAGTTATGTATCAGGGCCCCTTCATTCAGCCCAATGCCCCCTTCTCCCACCATCTGTGCAGTAAAGGGGTAATTAGTGGAAATTACTGATCTAGGCCCTACATGCAGAGCGGTTGATATAATACCCCCTACCCCCCGCAGGACATCAAAGCTTTCCCCACCCCTACCGCTGGAGGATCAGTAGGGGCCCCAATACATTGCTATGCCCAGGGGCCTACACTGCTGTTAATGCCCCTGTATGTATATATATTTATGTATATGTATATATATATATATATATATATATAATTTTTTTATTTATTATTATTTGGTCTATCTATAATACTTTAACTGACCCGACATATACTGGGTCACCTAAGTGTCCATCTCCGTGCTTTGCTCCGCCCCTCTGGAAACCCCCTTCTGAAAATCCTGCGTTTGCCACTGTCTGTCCCTTAGGCGCTACTTTAATTTAAAAAAAACTCTAAAGGGTGCAGGGGATAGCTGCAGGCCCTCGCCCCCCCCCCCCCAAGTGGCCAGGCCCCATAGCAGCTGCATGCCATGTACCCTGCATAGTTATGCCACTGCGTACATCTCCTATTAAGGCTTAATACATTGGTTGTGGTATATGGTCCCGACAGTCAGGATCCCGACAGCATGGTGAGTGCAACAAAGCCCCTTGTGGGCTCGCTGCGCTCGCCACGCTGCAGGCACAGTGCGAGACACCAATTCTATTCTTCCTCTATGGGGGTCATGGACCCCCACGAGGGAGAATAGCCGGTGGCCGTCGGGACCCCGAGTGTCGGGATTTTGACTGTCGGGATCCCGACATCGGGGTAATCACTGTTGGTATCCCGACTGTCGGGAAACTGTCCAGCACCCGATTGGTGGTGGCCGGTGCACGGATGGAATGGGTTCCCCTTACCTTGCCTCTTCAGGGGTGACTCAGGCTCATCCGCTTTTCTGTAATCCGGTGGACAGGAAGTGAACACTTCAATGAAGGGGACAACGTTCTGCGGTACAACTTAGATTTATTGGAGATTAATTGCAAAACTGGACCACTGACCCTCCCGGCTCAGCAGGGAATAAGGGTTAAGGCGTATTGGTAAACAATAGATAATCACAACATTTATCCTGACAACTCGTAACCCTCTGAACAACAATGAGGGAGAACAACACTCTATTAAAGTATGCAACTATCTATCAACTCAGTGATGACAATTACCGGCAACCTAAACAGGAGACTTATGGGCCCACTAGGACTTACAGGCTTCGCGTGTTCAAGGTACCGTAACGGTGCTCAGGGTCAAACACCCCCGCTTTAATGTTACTACTGGATCGACAAGTCTACACGGTACCGTCAACACTGACTATCTTTGGAATATTCACACATCAAACATTACCTAGATATGTATCATCTTCAATCATAACAGTGAGAAATAATTCAAACCGCTGGTGCACCAGTATAACCTCTGAACGGTGCGTAACTTAGTCCCGCTCCACCTGTGCACAGAAGCATGAAGGACTGACCGTCCTGCAGAACTATCCGGGTTAACAGCAGCCCCTATATTTCCTTTTGGGGCAATGTCCTGTAGCAATAGGCTGACTAAATACGGTCCATGGGCAAGTTATGCTGGATATCCCAAGGGAAGGTATTCTTTAGTTTGGCCACCAGTTGGCGATGTCCCCCTTTCCAATGGAGTGTCTATGAGTACAGGTACCCGGCAGCACTAAATAAGATGATGGCAGTAAGCCTGAGTAGGGATCTGGATCCCAGGTTGGTCCCACTACTCTGAGGGCCCCGTGTGGCTATTCGCTGGCACCCTTCTTTGGGATGATCTCCCCAGCCTCAGTCGGGAGTGCGGCAGGCAGGTTAAGGTGCTGGGCCTCTGTGGGACGGGGGCAGCGTGTGGGCACCACTGGTCAAAGTAACGGGCCGCTTGTGGGGGAAACAGCAGGGTAGTTGGGATGGCCGATTAAGGGGAAGAGTACCTGGGAGGCTGGGCTGGGAGTCGGTACCTGGGGCTGCTCTGTGATGCAGGCTCCTGCCCGTCATGACTTGGGTGCTCCTGCCGGCTCTCTCTCTTCAGCACGGGGTGCACTAGTGTGGGCGCTGCAGCCGCAGCGTTGCCGCACTCAGTAATTTCCCGATCCCGGGCCTGGGGTCAGCTGGGCGCTCTCCGGCTCCTCCGTTCACCGCCGCGTCCCCTCGCTCTCTCCGGTGGGTCCAGATGACGCGTCGCCCGACGTCTCCTCACAACACTGCGACGCGTATAGGGTGGCTGCCTGCTGCGTGGCCCTTGCTCCCTCCTGCTCACCGCCGCTTGGGTCTTCCCCCGGGTCTCTTACGTGCCGGCTCTCTCCTGCTCCGACCGCTTCTTCACTTCAACGCCGCACCATCCTCCAATTCCATGATGTCTCTCCTCCTCAAAGTATATACACCGTACCACCTTGGTGGGGCGGTATATACAGGCGCTTTGAGGTGGGTTGTTTGGCAAGCTGTAAGTAAGTAAGAGATCTTTTGTATTCCCAAGTTTGTAGGCTGTAGACGCTTGGCCTGTAAAACTTGTTTCCCGGGATACTTGGACAAGCTCTCCATTTCCTCAGCTTCCATACTGTTTGGACACTCACTGGACATTTCAAGGGAAACCACCACCTGCCACTACATCTGGAGTCACTGTATCAAGGACTTTACCCCAAGGTCCAATATAATCTGGATCAGGTCCCAAGAAAACTCCAGCAGGTTATTGGACACCCGCCATACCAGTTTCAATTGATTGTGGGAGATTACTACATCTATCCCAGGAGAGCGTATCTAGGAACAAGTGAGATACCCCCAACTGTATTCTTGCATATACTATATGTCCCAGACTAGGCTGTACACCTTTTATGTGTAATATGGAAAATGCAATTGCTTTTTAATACCCATATATTATTTTAATATACTCTTTTTTAGTAAATAAAATATTTGTGATACCCAATTGGTCAATTATAATTTTGTGTTAGCGCTCCACCACCCGTCTGTTTTTATTTGTCTCTCCTCCTCGCCTCATGTGAGTCGACCCTTCCTTTCTTCTTCAGCCTGCGGCCAGCCCTCTTCCTGTCAGCCAACCAATCCCTGGCCACTTCTCCGCTGTCTATCACTCCTGGGCGCGAAGCCCGGGAGCAGTATAACCCTAGTGGTGCCGTATTTGGGGACATTGTTTTTGGGCTGAGTCTTGGGGCACCACAAATACATCTGCCCCTCTCTGTGTGAAATCAGACATTCTGAATGTTGGACATGTGACTAACCCAAACTGTCCTCATATACGGTCTCCCGAACAGTTAGGTCCATGGCCATAGCCACATATGAGGGGTGCAGGGAATACTGTACCCCAGGCTCTCCTCTCCCAGGGGCAGGACACTTGCTCTCCTAACCGTAGTGTGTGTAAGTGTGTAAGTAGTACAGAGTCTGCTGCTATTCTTTCATGTGAAAAGATAGGTGATGCATGACTCTCTGTAAACTGAATTAGATTGCCGGCAGCCCCCCCCCCCCCCCAAGTGAATTAGTTTGCCTGGAGCCCCCCACTCCCACCCCCACACATGCTGGGTGCTGCTACTGCCTACCTTGTCTTGCCCCAGCAGTCCAGCTCAGTGTCAGTCCCCGGCCCCCCGGCCATGTGCACTGTGGAAGCAGGAGGGATACTCGTCATCGATAGGGTGAGTGAGTGGATGCGGCGCTGAGTCCCCCCGCAGTAGCAGTGTGCGGCCATCCAGCCGGGACCCGGGTAACAGCCGCCGTACTCGGCAGCTTCTTCCGAGCTGCATACTGAGCAAGGCCAGTGCGGGGTGGACAGCACCACCACCCTGGAATTCTGTACTGGGGTGGGGTGCACTGGCGAGAAGCAGGCTGCTGGTACCTCCCTGGACTGCACCACGTCCACGTCCTCGCAACTCATGTTAGCCGGGGCGGGCAGTGAGCGCGTCACATTGTCACAACGGTGACAACATTTGAAATGTAGCACCTTTGCCTGTGGCCTGGCAGCCAATCAGAAGCAGTCGCTGCTGATTGGCTGCCCGTCGGGGAGTTCCAATTGCTTTAGTACTGTACGGGTGGCTGGCCACCAGCTCGCTGCTCACTGTGCATCCAGGCCCACTTTAACACCTGCCGTCGTCTTTCCCATTGTGTTAGGCCCCTAGGTCCTAGGGCCCCTGGGCAAGTGCCCATCGTGCCCAATGGGAAAGAAGGCCCTGCCCCAACCCTTAATCAGACCCTGGCCATGTCGGGATTTGATGTTACGCCCGAACTCCTGTTTCCATCACTCTGGCTGCTTCCTGAGACCAGTGTGAGTGCCGGCTCCTACACTGTGACAGGTACCAGGTGCTGCACATAATGTCACAGTGCCGCAACCAGCTCCAGTCACTATAGCGCACCTTGGAAGTCCCGTCTTGGCAGGTGACACGGGTGTAGCTCACACCCCATTCTATACATCATATACATATATATATAATATAATACAAGAGGGGACACTCCAATATAGAACAAATCAATTTGCCCTGGTGCCCTCCCAGGTGCGAGAAGCCCAAAATACAGCAGAGTTATTCTGGCGGCACTCACAGGTCATGAAATGATGGCTCAGTAGTGTATTAGTTTTTTTGAAAACCAGTGAGTGCTGCCATGACAACACTGTCTGTCTGTCTATCTATCTATCTATCTATCTATCTATCTATCTATCTATCTATCTATCTATCTATCTATCTATCTATTTATCTATCTATCTATCTATCTACCTATAAATCTATCTATCTATCTATCTATCTATCTATCTATCTATCTATCTATCTATCTATCTATCTATCTATCTATCTATCTATCTATCTATCTATCATGTGCAGTGATTATCTATCTATCTATCTATCTATCTATCTATCTATCTATCTATCTATCTATCTATCTATCTATCTATCTATCTATCTATCTACCTACCTATCTATCTATCTATCTATCTATCTATCTATCTATCTATCTATCTATCTATCTATCTATCTATCTATCTATGATGTGCAGTGACTATCTATCTATCTATCTATCTATCTATCTATCTATCTATCTATCTATCTATCTATCTATCTATCTATCTATCTATGATGTGCAGTGATTATCTATCTTACTATCTATCTATCTATCTATCTACCTACCTACCTACCTACCTACCTATCTATCTATCTATCTATCTATCTATCTATCTATCTATCTATCTATCTATCTATCTATGATGTGCAGTGATTATCTATCTATCTATCTATCTATCTATCTATCTATCTATCTATCTATCTATCTATCTATCTATCTATCTATGATGTGCAGTGATTATCTATCTATCTATCTACCTACCTACCTACCTATCTATCTATCTATCTATCTATCTATCTATCTATCTATCTATCTATCTATCTATCTATCTATCTATCTATCTATCTATCTATCTATCTATGATGTGCAGTGATTATCTATCTATCTATCTATCTATCTATCTATCTATCTATCTATCTATCTATCTACCTATCAATCTATCTATCTTCTGCCTGAATATCCAGAACATTGTGACAAATGAAGTGGATAACCTATTTTTTCTCTAGCTCTGGGCGAGATGTTATAGGGTGTGATTTTTTTTTAGACATATACAATTTTTTTTGTCAAAAACAGCCGAATTCGCATGTTTTCTGCAAATCGCACATGCAATAATGACAGCAGCACAGTGAGCAGGCGGTAATATTATTACAGGTTGCTCCCATGCTGCTGTCAGTGCAGAGCGAGCAGTGAGAGAGATAGGACAGCGCTGGAATAGGTGAGTATTATGGCCCTTATTCTAGTTGACTCGGACGGATGCGTATTTTCGGACGGCCACTGAGTGTTCTTAGCCTTCCGTACGGATCGCTCACACCATCCGAATGCGGTAAGACGCCGAGCGAACGGACCACAAGTGCATGTTTCATGTGAACGACTCCCCCATCTGTGGGAACCTCCCCCATCATCCAATAATTGACGACCATCGAATGATGGATCGAGCGGTCAGACAGCTCAGAGTGCTCCAGACCACTCGGACATTTCTCCGTGCGAACGCAGGGATATGGGCGGGCAGCTGGCATCCGGCTTTGTCAGCTGTCCGCCCCCCCCCCCCCACACGTGTGTCATGGCCGGATTACCATATGTACACCCAGTGTTTTCATGGGAACGCCCATGAAACGCGGGGCGTACGCATATGGTAATGAGCCCAAACAGCCCTTCACGCCCCTCTCCACCCCCGTTCGGATGGTTCCGACCAATCGTTTTCTCTACGGAATTCCCGCCGTATACGGATGTGCGCGACATTCGCACATGCACGGATACGCCTCTGCACATGCGCAAACACAATACATCGGCCGTCCGACCGAACACGCAGCCATCCGACTCAATCAGAATAAGTGCCTATCAGTGTAAAACAAAAGGGGTGTTTCATAAAATGTTACTGTTCTGGTTGTCGTGTCATTATTTCCACATTCTTTTTACAGGTCAACTATGAGACCCAGCGGGCACATCAATGCCCCCACCATGCTGGGTCTTCTAGTTCTTCTGTCAAAAGCAATGTGATTTAATACAATTTTTACACACATCAGCCCAGTTTCCACCGGGCTTCAGCCAGTCATGGTGCTCATGTGACGGCCAGGGGACCTTACGTAAAATCTGACCCCTTCAAAATACTGGGGACCCCTATGTTTTTGTCTCCTTAAATTTTGGAACCAGGACCGTTCCAAGAGCCTGGTGCTGGTTTCTTAAATACGGGAGATCCCTATGATTTTCTTTCCCCATATTTGGGGAACCAGTACCGGCTCAATGAGCCCAGGGCTTGTTATGTTGGGGAGGGGGGACCCCATGCTGGTTCTTTCTTAAAATAAATACTGCACACTTCCATTTCTAAAAAATCGCACATTATTATCACTAGAAACCGCACAGGTCTAAAAAGCGCAGATTTTCGTTACTAAACTTGCTTTAAATTGCATGTAAATTCCAACTTTGTCTTAAAAAATTGTACCCTACCAATTTTTGGCCGAAAATCGCTATAGCTACAGTATCTTTGCCTCTGTTCTATAGTAAATCTTGGTGACACTGTAGTTTGGTAGCAAAATGCTGAACCTGTTTTATAACTGATGTGCAGTAGCAGGAATCTCTATATTTATACTGCAGTGACCTCTGCTGTCCAACAAGCTGATTTTGCTAATGATCTGCTTCCTTTTAATTAGAATGTAGGATCATCACCACTATGTAACTTCTTGCCAATAAAAGCCGCTTCTTGTGGACATTACCATATGTAACTTCATAGACCGTATAATTGATGCAAGTGAGTTTGCTTTGGCCCTTTAGAGGTCACACAAGTGAAATATTCCAATTTCTTGTGTCAGAAATAGACCGATGGGCTTCTACCTATTGGCAGTATTTGTACATTAGAAGAACTCTTGAGATTTTGGTAAATCTATTCTTGGATCTTTTACACAAAATAAGGTTATTGCAGAATATAAGGAAACCTTTTTTGTAAAAACTTTTTTTACAGCTAATTTTGTTTTTAGTTTCTATGTTTTTAATTTGATCATTTTATCCAATTTGCTGGAAGTGAATCTATGAATCATTTTTAGAAGGGATCTGATGGATCGGGCCGAGATATTGGGTGAAGTCGGCCCAAATAGCATGTGGCTGACGTCCGATCTGATTGGATAAGCGGTCCCGTGCGCATCGGTTGGGACCAGAGATTATACTTACTGCATGTAAGATCTCCAGGTCGGACCTCCCCCTGTGGCAGGGAGCGGGGATAGCATGTGTTAAATCGCATGCAGAGGAGCCACATGCGATGTATGACATACAATCCTGCCGCCTGGGAGGGTCCCAGAGGTTTCAAAGGGAATCGGATGGGACTTCTCATGTAGGAGAAGTGACATTGGGCCTTATTCTGGTTAGGTTGGTGAAACGGACGTATGGTCCGTTTCACCGTACGTTTCCCGTACGCTCGCGGTGAGCGAAAGTCCGCCCACAGAACATCCGCACACGGACGGTCACAAACACCGACAATGGGGAGTAGCGTACACTTGAGCGTACGCCACCGTGCACGGACGGATCTCCCTCTTAGCCACCGATACCTGGCGTACATCAGAGCGTATGCCACCGTGTATGGATGGATGTTGTCCGTTTTCACACCGACACCTTCTGTATATCTGAGTGTACGCCACAGTGCACGGACGGATCTCGCCTTTTTTCAATGGAAAACTCAGCATGTGTCACCGATCGTGCGAGGGAGCGTACGTCCGTGCAGGGTGGCATACCCTTCACATATATGGACCTGCAAATCTTGCCTTTCAACTATGATTAAGACAATTAATTAATTATTCTAACTGTTATTCAATAATTGTTTTCTATTAACTCAATTGTCTACCTTAATAAACAACATTTTAACCCTCATTACATGTATATTTATTATGTTCTAATGTTGCATTTTACTCACTGTCTAAGTGTCCCCACATTGGTTTAACTTTTAAATAAAGTTATGTTGGTGTTACAGTGAAAAAGTTGACACATGTCGACTTCTGTGAATTGAGTGTCCTGCTTTTTAAAGTATACAAAAACACTTACTGAATGGGTGTAGATGGTTATAAAATAACTACCTGGACATATATAAGCAGGTCTTAAAATGAATCTTACCTAAAATTAAACCAACCTTTACATGTAGAGAAGTGTAGAAAGATATGCTTCCAAGGTGTTTGAGGCCTTTGTGTGGCTTGCAGGTAGTGAAATAATGGTTTTCACTTAATAGGCTGCATCATTACTTATTACATTCAGGTGTATGTGTTTGAGTAGTAATCAGCGTTAATTAGCAGACCCAGGCATCCGCTCTCATGCGGTATCTCTAGGGGTGGTCATGAGCACTCTTTGGCGTCCGCCTGTTTTTGGGCCAAAATGCACGGCGCGTTCGCCGATCGAGGCGGTTGTAGCACCGTACATTTTGTGTGCACACCCCCGTGTACGCCCATGTTTACGCCCAGTTTTCCTCATTATTCCGGCCGCTCCCCTAAAAACGCCCCCATGCCGCCCACAATGACCGTGTTCTTGCGGACAGGTTTTTTCGCACGGAGAGACCCGTCCGTGAGCGGTGTGCGATCGCCGCACATGCGCAATGGGAAAGCTACGCATGCGCAGATGAAAAAAAACCCCGAACCGCCCGTATACGGTCCCACCGTACCAAGCAGAATAACCCCCATTGTGTATGGGGGTTATGGTATAAAACATCTACAGTGTCTAGGTCTACAATTATATGGTCGACCACTAATGGTTGACAGTCACAAGGTCGACAGAGTCTAAAGGTCGACTTTGAAAAGGTCGACAGTGAACAGGTCGACAGGGTCAAAAGATTGACGGGTAAAAGGTTGACATGGTTAAAATGTCGACATCAAAAAGGTTGATGTGATCAAAAGGTCGACAGTTAAAATATTGACATGGAAAAGGTCGACATGATTTTTTTTAGGTTTTTAGGGTGTCTATATCAACATAGGTCGACATGGACACTGTCTAAGTGTACCGATTCCTCCCCTTCAGGCTCGGTGCCTTGATGCGTTCGGCACACTATATTATTCTCTTTCCACGCCCTAGTGAATGGTAGGGCAGGAAATACCGCCTGTCGGCTAAATCTTTTGTAAAAAAATGCATGTTGACCTTTTCCATGTCGACCATTTGACTATACTGACCTTTTGACCATGTCGACTTATTGCCTGTAGACCTTTAAACACTGTCGACCTTTTTACTGTCGACCTTTACACCCTGTCAACCTATTGTCTGTCGACCTTTAAACCCTGTCGACCTTTTGACCCTGTCGACCTTGTGACTGTCAACCATTAGTGGTCGACCATATGACTGTCTATCATGAGTCCGTCTATGATCAGTCCGGATACCGTTTATGGGGGCCTTCATGAGATATTTAGTAAAGTGACTGTTTTAGAAGTGGAAATGTTGCCCACGGCAACCAATCATAGCTTCGCTATTATCTTCTAGAAAGTGCTAAATAAATGACAAGTAGAATCTTATTGGTTGTTAGGGACAACACCCGAACTTTAGTAAATATACCCCGTATTCTCTGGTAAAGGGATAATATGATCTTTTTTTGTATGTTCATTCTTTTTTTTTGTTTAATAAACAGTAATTTGTAGATTTGTAGAACTCATTTGTGTGATGGGTGCAGAACATCATTTTGAGTTTCCCCTATTCCACTGATACAGTATCCTATTAAGCAGTGGAGGAGCTAGGTGCCACGATGCAAGTGCATGTTTCGCGCCTCCCACCCGATTTGTAGTAGGCGGGGCTCTTGGGCGACAAAATAGGGGCATGGTCTAATGGAAAGGAGACATGACATCACAAAAAGGGGCGTGGCTTTACACATTATACCACACACCATAATGCTCATTGCTCATTTTAGCGAACTTCGTAATACTCACTACACATAAAGCCACATGCTGTAAGGCCAATTACACATAAGACTTAATTAATAAGAAGGGAATTTAATTGCTCATTGCCAAGGGGGACTGAAATTGATCATTGCCAAGCGGTGCTGAAATTGCTCATTGCCAAGGAGGACTGAAATTGCTCGTTGCCAAGGGGGACTTCAATTGCAGCTGGCTCCGACAGCTAGGCAGAGAGAGCAGTGTGCTGCCCAGCTGATTTAGTAAAGAAGGTCTGCTGCCACTATTTTCAAGTCTCCAGCTGGACCGCCAGACAATAGGTGCTCTCAGTCCAGAAGCCACCAATGCCGCTCCTGATTGGCTACTGAACCTCAAGCGCCTATTGGCTCGTGGTCCAGCGGGAGACTTGAAAATAGCAGCGGACAGATCTGCTTTGTGTCCTGACTCCTGCGCTGCCAGCTGTGGCTCACGCGGCTAAGACACAGGAATCAGTGAGTGGGTGGGCTGGCTGCAGAGTTTGCGGTGCATGGCTCCGGGCCCTGTAAACTTTAGGTGCCCGGAGCTCCTGCTCCGCTGGCTCCACCCTGGCTCCGCCCCTGCCATTAAAGGGGCAGCAAGGGGGTCCAATCCAGGAATCGTGGGTCCATGGGGAGGGGTGTGCCTCAATATGATGCAAAGCTATTATTCTAATGAAACAAAGCACCTGGTTCCGCCCTCATCAGGGATCAGCTGCATCTCTCCTCTGGGCTTCTCCTGGAGGGGAGAAAACAAAAATTGGTAAGAACAGTATGCTGCAGCCTATTCAGCCTAACATTAAATTGAACATACCCATCCTTACCCTCTTATCAGTGGGTAGCAACCTTTGGCGCTCCACCTGTTGTGGAACTGAGTTTTGAAGGCAGGGCATGCTGGAACTCAGCATCCCCGTGCGATATCAGTAACCCAATTTAAATCTACATGATAATATAATTCAGAGATCTTTGCTACATATACTTGCAAATATATGGGAAGCCCCAAGCCAATCATCAAGGCCTCTCTGAGTATTGGGGGGGCCCTAATGCTATATATAGGTTCAGGGTGCGGCACCTAGATATAGCAATAGGGACCCCCAATACTCAGAGAGGCCTTGATTATTGGCTTATGGGCTTCCCATATATTTGCAAGTATATGTAGCCAAGATCTCTGAATTCTATTTTCATGTAGATTTAAATCTGGTTACTGATATCACACAGTGTTGCTGGGGGAACCAAATGAACCAAATGTGCTTTTCTTTACTCCAGATTACCCCTCAATTTACTCAAAATTACCACCTGTGTGATATCACGTAACTAATTGAGCATCTGCCAGTAAATATGTCTATAGTGTAGACGTTAAATGTTCTTTAATGAGCTTAACAACCCATAATAATCTTTATTAACAAAAAACTCAGCAAATACAGGTCACCAACAGGTGTACACCGTTTTACATTCCTGAATTACCCATAATCCATTACATCAGGACATCTATTCATCCCTGGCTTACACTCTGGTGAAATATCTTTTGCCGACAATGGAAAGATGTGGTGCGTGCACGCATATCAAAAAGATTCTCAGGTCACTCAGATATGCGTGCACATTCGGGAGGAAATTGGCAGGCAGCTGACATTCGGTGATTACCATGGGAACGCCCAGTGTTTTTATGGGTACGCACATGAAGCAATGGGAGTTCCCATGGGTGAGTACCCGGCCACCGCTCCGTGTGCCCCCCCCCGGCCACAATGTTGGGTACGCACGCACCAGGCATATGCACATGGTTCCAAAACTTTTTTGAGCCATAGAGTATTAAAAAAATGTGAAATTAAGGGCCTGATTCAGACTCGTTCACTAGGCTGCAGGTAAACGCAGGCAGAGGGCCGACCAAATGCCCGCCCTCCGGTGCACGAATCCCAGCATTTGCATGCGAGAAAATGTGTACGCTTATGTGTGAAAAATCATCGCTGACCATCAAATTATTTTTTTTCCCTTTCGCAAATAAAAATCTGGGCTGACTTTTATTTCCAATGGAGATGGCTGAATTCGGGGCGAATGCTGATGTCATGTGATGTCAGCCACCCGCCCCCAAGCAGGTAGTGACAAAATGCTGGGTGTTCTCCTGCTATGACGAAAGCCACAAGCATTGATTTGCCTATTAAATTGACCATAAAGAATTTCAGTTGTTCCTGGGCCACCAACCCGAGTCACCCCAGGGTGCCACAGCATATAGACAAATATAAAGCACTGATATTAAGACCAGCAATACAAATGTTAGACTGAAGTATCACTGAAGTTGGTGGTTCCATTTGTTATCAGTAGGGGGCAGCAATGGTATTTCTTGCTCTAAAATGTTATATTTACACTTTTAATAAAGATCTCTACAGTATAATAGAAAAGTAACAAAAAAAACCTGTTTAAAAATGTAAATAATGTGTGTGATATACATTTTGATTACAAAAAGAGCAAAGCAATAAAATATATTTCAAGTCATTATCAACAAACCAAAAAAGGGAAAAAATTGTGTGAATCACATTGTACCTCCTTATTTCTTCTAATGATGTAATACAATAAAGTCAGTTGTTTTACACTGTACATGGTCATTTAAATGTACTTCTTTTCAGAGTAACATTGTGGAACAAATTAGTTACAATGACTTCTATATAAATGGGAACAAATGCAGCCATGCAGCATGTTTGATTATGGACAAATCTATATAAATCAGGCATATCCAACCTCCAGTTGTTGGGAAACTACACATCCCAGCATGCCTTGCCACCATTTTTGTTATTAGGGAATGCTAAATATGGCAAGGCATGCTGGGAAGTGTAGTCTCACACCAGCTGGAGAGCCACAGGTTGGACAACCTCCCGCCACCCATCAGGCTTTCTGATTCCCTTACCTCCTTCAAGCACTCCCTCAAAACCCACTTCTGCCAAGTAGCCTATCCCTCCTCCTCCTAACCTCTTTTGCTCCTCCTATCCTGCCTACCCCTCCATCCATTCCCACTTATCCTATTGTTTTTCATTCGTCCACCCACCTCCTTTTAGTCTATTTACATTTATGAGTAGGGCCCTCCTTCCTCACGTACTCACCCTACCTCTTTACCTCACCAGTGCTCCTGCCCTGTTTTTCCCTTCCTCTACTTCATCTTCAGTCTCCTCGACAATTTTGACACCTACTGATTTTAGTTCTACCAGCTATACCCCTATTTATGCTGTATTTTATCAACACACCCTGTACGTTACCTTGTAATTTGTTTTTGTTTGCTATGTACGGCGCTGCGGACACTTTGTGGCGCCTTATAAATAAACGTACTACTACTACTACACTGACACAGCCTGGCCACTGACTGATGTGATGAATCTTACTGTCACTGATACAACCCAGCACAAAACCCTGCACAAAGCAAACTCCCTACACAAACCCCTTGCACAAAGCAAACCCGCTGTACAAACCCCCTGCACAAACCAAATCCCCTGCACAAACACCATGCAGAAACCAAACCCCCTGCACAAACCCTCTGCACAAAGCATGCCCGCTGCACAAACCCCCTGCACAAACCAAACCCCCTGCACAAAGCATACCCGCTGCACAAACCCCCTGCACAAACCAAACCCCCTGCACAAAGCATACCCGCTGCACAAACCCCCTGCACAAGGCATAACCGCTGCACAAACCCCCTGCACAAACCAAACCCCCTGCACAAAGCATACCCGCTGCACAAACCCCCTGCACAAACCAAACCCCCTGCACAAAGCATACCCGCTGTACAAACCTCCTGCACAAACCAAACCCCCTGCACAAAGCATACCCGCTGCACAAACCCCCTGCACAAGGCATAACCGCTGC
This sequence comes from Crinia signifera, assembly GCF_055691185.1. Taxonomy (NCBI): domain Eukaryota; kingdom Metazoa; phylum Chordata; class Amphibia; order Anura; family Myobatrachidae; genus Crinia; species Crinia signifera. The sequence goes on along the minus strand of NC_139221.1, from coordinate 48,212,509 downwards.
ACAAACCCCCTGCACAAACCAAACCCCCTGCACAAAGCATACCCGCTTTACAAACCTCCTGCACAAACCAAACCCCCTGCATAAAGCATACCCGCTGCACAAACCCTCTGCACAAAGCATACCCGCTGCACAAACCCCCTGCACAAAACATAACAGCTGCACAAACCCCCTGCACAAACCAAACCCCCTGCACAAACCCCCTGCACAAAGCAAACCCGCTGCACAAACCCGCTGCATAAACCAAACCCCTGCACAAACCCCCTGCACAAACCAAACCCCCTGCACAAAGCAAACCCGCTGCACAAAGCCCCTGCACAAACCAAACCCGCTGCACAAACCCCTGCACAAACCCCCCTGCACAATCCAAACCCTCTACACAACCGCCCTGCAAAAAACCCCTGCACAAAGCATGCCAGTTTCACAAACCAAACCCCCTGCACAAACCAAACCCCCTGCAACAAACCCCCTGCACAAACCCCCTGCACAAAGCATGCCAGCTGCATGAACCCCCTGCACAAAACAATTCCCCTGCACAAACCAAACCCCCTGCACAAACCCCCTGCACAAACCAAACCCCCTGCACAAAGCATACCCGCTGCACAAATCCTCTGCACAAACCAAACCCCCTGCACAAAGCATGCCCGCTGCACAAATCCTCTGCACAAACCAAACCCCCTGCACAAAGCATGCCCGCTGCACAAACCCCCTGCACAAACCCCCTGCACAAAGCATGCCAGCTGCACAAACCAAACCCCCTGCACAAACCAAACCTCCTGCACAAAGCATACCCACTGCACAAACCCCCTGCACAAACCAAACCTCCTGCACAAAGCATACCCACTGCACAAACCCCCTGCACAAACCAAACCCCCTGCACAAACCAAACCCCCTGCACAAACCCCCTGCACAAAGCATGCCAGCTGCATGAACCCCCTGCACAAACCAATTCCCCTGCACAAACCAAACCCCCCTGCACAAACCCCCTGCACAAACCAAACCTCCTGCACAAAGCATACCCGCTGCACAAACCCCCTGCACAAACCCCCTGCACAAAGCATGCCAGCTGCACAAACCAAACCCCCTGCACAAACCAAACCCCCTGCACAAACCAAACCCCCTGCACAAACCCCTTGCACAAAGCATACCCGCTGCACAAACCCCCTGCACAAACCAAACCCCATGCAAACCAAACCCCCTGAATGTCAACATCAACCTCCCCACTGCAGAGCTGTGCGCTGCTTGGGGAAGCATGGGACAAATGCCGCCGAATTCTCGAGACGCCAAGGGCGGCTCGCGTCGGGCTCGGGGGGCACTGTTCGGAGCGGTTCGGATTCCATGGAATCCGGACCGCTCATCTCTAATCCCAAGACCACATACATTATTCTAATTGTAGTTTTTTTAATTGGTCATTGGGCCCGGCAGTGGGATGGACATAATGGTGTTGTACACCAGGCATTCCCAACCACGGTTCTCAAGGCAAACCAACAGTGCAGGTTTTAATGGTATTCAGGCTTCAGCACAGATGGTTTGATCAAAATAACTCAGATACTAAGTATCTTAACCTGTGGTTAAGCCTGGATATCACTAAAACCTGTGTTGTCAGTGTGCCTTGAGAACCAAGGTTGGGAATGCTTGTTGTAAACTATGGTGCGATATTTTGCCGGTGAGCGATTGTGGGAGGTGGTTTAAAGGCAGGCGTTTTTCATTTTGCAGCATGTTAGAGAGTTACTGTAATCATTCAGTGCCACACTGTCACCGCTCACATCAGTGTCCACACTGTCCTTTACCTATACAGAGGCACTTCCTGTGAATGGCACGCACACTTTCCATCTGTTGGAATGCAAACCACACCCATAAGCGCATCATTTCCAGTCTTTGGAACACATAATGCAGCGCTGTGGAGCACAAGCTGCTGGGCTGCGCCCAGCTCCCACCCAGCCCCTATCTGCGAGGTGAATGGATCCCGCACACAGGCATTCACTAACCTCCTCCCTGCTTCTGCTGCTGTCTGCAGAGTACAGCAGACAGCAGCGAAGGCTGTGTGAGCCCCCTGCCCAGCCTCCATTTTGACTGCAGGATGCTGCCGTCCGGAGGTTGGGCTTCCCTCATTACTGTAAACGGGAGCCGGGTCGGATGTCCTGGCGTACCCATTTACACTGCTCTACCCAGGTCCTGCCTATGTTCTACCCTGGTCAGGACCTGAGTAGAAGTCCTGTATAAAGGGACATGGGATAACCCCTTTTACAACCCAGGTCCACGAGGGAAAACCTTGTGGACCTGGGTTTTTGCGGCAGTGTAAAAGGGGTATTTACACTCCAGTCCATGAGAAAGAACTTTGGAGGTTATTCTGGTTGGTGCGTAAATGTCCGAATTCTTTCGGAGCGGTCCGCAGGCCACGCTGTGCGGACATGGTACCAAGAAACGCCCACCGGTCCTCCGCATTTGGACGGACTCACACTTTAAGAAGAGGGCGTGTTTACGGACGACATCCAAACCTTGCGTGTGCGGTGGACACACACAAATTCTGCACGGTCTTACAGCGTCTGCACGGTCTTACGACGTCAGAACGGACGGGAACCTGGCCGTACGCACCGATGCAGTGTATTTCCGCAAAACATACTACTATCATCGGAACTCATACATCACACACATGGCACACTTATGCAATTAGGCTACCTCATTAAAAAGGGATTGTTTTTAATGGTCATCTATTAATTCTCAAATTGATAATGAAACACTTTACTACCACTTTAGATTAACCCTTACATCATGCAAAGTTCAAAACATTCTTTCTTGCCCCTCTACGCCCATGTGTTATGTATGCATATTACATCATAAATTATTCTTCACATGCAAACACACACATACACATCAACACACTATGTACATCTTTACATTACCCTTCACTTTCAACCACTTGTATGCAATAAACCCATCTATATACTGTATATACCTTTTGCACCTTACATAAATAAACATCACTATTTATACCTATACTGTAAAATTATACAAAAACACACAGACCACTTCTAACTTTCATAGAAACATTTATTTAAATACAACATAATAAAAAAAAAAAAAAAAAAAATTAAAGCAGCAGGTCACAGAGGTCCTGCACATCCGCTGCCAGGATGAGCAGGTGCTGGTGCAGCCTTAGGAGGGCCCCTCGCACACCCTCGCCTTCTTCCCTCTGGTCATCTGTGGGCATGTTAAAGGGGGTTCAACATTAAAGTATGCTATTCAGGTTGACATTGCACATTGTGATACCTACATTCAATCCTAACTACCTACAGCATGATAAATCATACATATCTACAATTAAATAGGCAATAGTGTTTCAAATTCAAATAAATACTATGATGGTGACACACTCACACACAGTGGCTTACACTACAGAATATGTTACCTATAACATTGCCAATGTATGTATCAAAATCACAACAACACTTGAGCCTCACTCACACTTGTCCTGCCTTAACACTCACCAATGTACTAGAAAGCAACATCCACTAGAACATGCCACATTTTGCCATACATATAAACCTGCATGTCACTGCTCAATGCTAAACTGCATGATAGATAGATAGATAGATAGATAGATAGATAGATAGATACATACATACATACATACATACATACATACATACCACATTAAAAGGCTAGGCTAGTCCCTCTACCCCTTACTTCATGAATCATTGTCACATTGCCAGATAGGTGAAGGTGCAGCACTAATCCTCTTCCATGCACCAAACATTTTCTAAGGAAAATCCATCCTACATAATAGCTTTCAAAAATACATGGCAACAACACGGGCCCACTGGCTAGAGAGGGGCCCAGGGGAACTGGCCACTTGTGACTCCATTATAAATCAGGCCTGGCCATACTCCATTTATGTTTTATTTGTGCTTGTATAGAAAGACCCTCCATAAATAAACACTCATCACCTACATGAGCCTCCAGATTCCACGTTTGTAGCATGGCCCTATAACCCCAAAGTGTGTCTGTTGTTATCCATTTGTTTTGACTAGTCTTTACTATATTAAAGCAAATTGTAATCAGCTGTGCGACATAACAAACTGTACCTAAATAAGTCAGTAATGAGGCATTATGTCTACTTACCACTGCCTGCCAGCTCCACACCCATTTCCTGCTCCACGTTGCTGGGTGGTGGGTAGTTGGGTAGGGGTAGGGCTGGGTCATCCTGACCAGGGTAGCTGGGTGGGGAAGGAAGGGGGAATGAGAAGGTTGGTGAGTGGCTAGGGGGAGGGGTGTGTGTAGGGGGAGTTGAGTAGAAGTTTTCCGCCTCATGGCGGCCCGCCTCCTCCTCCTCCTCCATCTCCACCTGGCCCGCCTCCTCCTCCTCCTCCACCTCCTGGACCTCCTCCTCCTGGGCCTCCTCCTGGGCCTCCTCACGGGCCTGTCTGGCTCTCTCCCGCGCTGTGGGTTTAAAAAACAAAATGGATGAGTGTCATTTTACAGTCAAATTTCTATTAAATTACATATCATATCCACATTACTGCATGTGATAGAGGAAGTATCACACATATAGTATAAGCCATTTCTAAATCATCAACACCCAATTGACCTCATGTAATATAATTATTTAATAATGTGAAAATGAAAACATTCACTGTTAATTATGTGTGTTTTGCGTCAATACTTACAGCGTTCAAGATGCCGCCTCAAACGCTGGAGTAAATCCGGCTGGCGCCGACGCAGGTCGGACCATCGCCTCTCCAGCTGGGCGTCGGTCCTACGCACATTTGTGCGGGCGAATATTCGGCGCCGGGCTGCAACGTAGGCCCGGCGCTTGTCCCTATTTGAAATGTAGGGACCTGCCTGCCCCAGCCTCCGCTCCATAACGGAGACTAATTGCAGCAGCTCCGCAGTAGAAAACGGTGCTGCGCGCTGGTATGTCGCCATTTTAGCACTGGCACATGACAAATATTCATATCCTGTGATTGGTTGTTAAATGTAGTATTTGGTATTAACTTTATTATTCATTTTGACATGCACAGTGTGTATGCGCTACAAGAATCGGCTAAAACATTGCACCACCAAGCAACGCTTGCTATAGCTTGGCATCGCATAGCTGTACTTCGCATTACTTACTGTATGCATTTATGTTTATGCGTACATTTATAAAAAAAAAAACACATACGTGCAGTTCTCCTGACTACACCATTATATTGGACACATTATACACCTAAGCTGCCTGCCTGCCTGGCTCCTACTTCAAATATATATATATATATATATATATATATATATATATATATATATATATATTACTAAGTAATAAATCTACAAATGAAATAATCACCAACACATACAAAACATACATGGTGAAAAATGTTTGAAAATCAATCTACTCACCAGACATGGATGATAACATCAGCTACAATATTTGAAAAAAAAAAAAAACATTTCAAAATCTCTGAACAAGGTATAATTGCGAACTGCAATATTGGACTAAAACCAATACACTTCAAACATGATACGTAGTACAATCAAATTTGGCATTAAGAGGCCATGGTGCCTAATTGTTAATTCCTAACACACAAAAATAACATAATTTTAATCCTTGATGGGTTTAATTGTAGACAAATTGGGGTTGATCTGTGCAACATTCAAAAATGTACCTGAAGAATCGTTGGGCCACAGAGTCCCACAGCTGGTATCCCCTACGGCTTTCCAGGGAGCGGGATGGGCGCAGGGGAGCATCTTGCGGCTCAGATGGAACCTCCCACTCATCAAAAGGGATATCACGCCGCACAGCTATGTTGTGAAAGAATGCACACAATCCCACAATCTTCGACACCATTTCAGGCGCACACTGTAAGTCACCACCAGTCCGGTGGAGCACTCTAAATCGACCCTTTAACAGGCCAATTGAGCGCTCCACCACTTGCCTCACACTACTATTTTATATCAAATATGTTTCTTACATGGAAAACTTAAACACTAATTAAGTAATATCTCTAATAACAATTGTACATGAAATCATGTAGTCATACACATGAAGGAAGAATTGTAACAAATATGTTAGATGGTAAAGCATGGGGCATCAAAGTGTGCACCTTACGATGTTGTGAAAGTGCATGTTGTAACATGAATAACCACATTGTAAACTCTAACAGCATGGCACAAATGTCCGCTATTGCTGGGACATGTAGTTCACCAATATATGAAGGGCCACAGGTTGAACACCTGTGTGTTAAATGGTGCCCAGGTAACATGATTCATTAATGCAAACAAGCATTTGCAGAAAAAATAGTGTGTGATCTGTTAAAAAATGGTGCATAAATGATTACCCTTACATTGTAAATGTATATCATCTCTACAATGAACATGGGAAACCTTACCTTACACCTGGCCACAATACAGATCTGGAGACAAATGAACCTAGCATCAAGCCACTATTTATAGGCCTATCACATGTGATGTGCATGACATCAGTGATGACTATTGCATGAGTTGTGGACTGGATCGAAAAATGGAATGGGTTGCAGGGGCAAACGCAGGATTTTCAGAAGGGGGTTTCCAGAGGGGCGGAGCAAAGCACGGAGATGGACACTTAGGTGACCCAGTATATGCCAGGTCAGTTAAAGTATTATAGATAGACCAAATGTATATAAAAAATAATAATAATAATAATAATAATAATAAAAAAAATAATAGAAAACAAAAAAATATATATATACATACAGGGGCAGCAACAGCAGTGTAGACCCCTGGGCATTGCAATGTTTTGGGGGCACCTACCGATCCTCCAGCGGTAGGGGTGGGGGAAGCTTTGATGTCCCCCGGGTGGTAGGGGGTATTATATCAACCGCTCAGCATGTAGGGCCTGGATCAGTAATTTCCACTAATTAGCCCTTTACTGCACAGAGGGTGGGAGAAGGGGGCATTGGGCTGAATGAAGGGGCCCTGATACATAACTTCCAGGGTGGTAGAGGATTTTTAATATGCAGAGGAGGGGTGTATAGTGGAGTGGGCTTATTATTCATAATTTTCTGGTGGGAGGACAGCTTGCTTGACTGCAGATATCTCCAGTTCCCAGAAATAGATTTCTTAGATTTTGGAAGATGGAATTAAAAACTAGAGTATGCCACCTACCAAATGGTATTGGGGCTAGGGGATCAGAGTTCAGGAGGCAGAGCAATCTGCCAACGAGAATATAAAACTACATACCAGGTGTGTGGAGCTGGAGCAATAACCAGCAGCTGGAAGGCTGATATCTCTGGCTCTGGGAAGAGTAGAGACAAGCTCCTAGTGTCCATCAAAGGGGGAGAGTCCCAACTTTTGGAATATACCAGAAAAACTCTAAGTCAGACAGAACCTAAAATATCTGACTGGAAAGAGCAATTAACATGCTTGGATAGGGACCACTGCTTTGAAGTCAGATATCTCCGGATCCCAAGGGCCGCTTTTTAAAATTCTTGTACAAATGGAAAGAGGGGACCCTCAGCTTTCAGCCTAGGACTCCTGGGGGGTACTCAGAAACCCCCTTGCGTGCGCTACTGGGTTACTTACATTTGTTGTACATACAAAACAATAGCACAGTACAAATGAACACACAGATAGCATTTCTGTTTTTCAAAAGTAGTAGGTGGACATTGTTGAAAAATTCTGAAAATTTCAACTAAATCAGACTTGGAATGTACGCCAGGTTTTGACCAATATAATTGCCGCTGGTATGGGCGTGGCCTATGCGCCGCACAAACAGCACGGTGTACTCTGCCGTACGGAACGCTGCTGTACGGAACGCTGCCGCAACGAACGCAGGGTGTGGCTGATGTACGTCAATGACAGAAATGTGTATATAAAGGTGTGCTAGAAAAACAAAATGGTGTTGCAAATATGTCTGGTTCTCAATCAGTGGGAGAACAGGAGTATCAGGGCCTCCTAACTCGCCTGGACTCCAGCACCTCCTATGTGCCCCTCACCAGAGACAAGCCATTGGGAGGTGAGCAGGCAGCTGAGCCATCAACAGCAGCCCAATCGACAGATGCCCAATATGCAGCTGGGCCATCTTCTGCCTCAGCAGAATCATTGGGAACACAGCAGGTGGCTTCCCAAGAGAGGAGCCTGGCCAGCACTTCAAGTACCGCGACTGGTGGCCGTGGCCGAAAGAGGCCAACAGAGGAACCAAGCAGCAGAAACATGGCATTCGAACCGCAGGAGCTTGCCATACTGGTACCCCGTGCACGGGATTGGATAGAGTGTCCACAGGAGAGGTTGACACACACAAGGAGATGGAAGATTTGGGAGGACATAACTGTGGAGATTAATGCTGTAGCTCCACAAGTTCGTGAGGTGGAGCACATGAAGAAGAGGCAAGTTCAAGTGTGTTACATTTGAGCAGAACAAGACCAGTAATGTTTTTATTAGATGTTAGATGGAGTTGGTAAATGGTCGGTCACGTTGCTAGGAGCAACAGACATGATTGCCATGTCACTTAGTCTATATTTATTGTAGGGTGAGTGTGAATGTATCTTCTAAGTGTTGGTTTTATAGTTTAACATAATGTAAGTTTTGTGGAATGAAGCACATGTTGTAATCTGTAGCAGATTCCAATGCATGCTACATCAAACGTCAGGAGTGACATGTAATAATATGTAAACTTTGGTTGCAGGTGGCATGACTTCAAAACCAACCTCAAGAAGAAAATGACCAAACGGTGGGAACACAGCCACACCTCTGGGGCTGGCCCCATGCCAGGCCGTCTGAAGCTCACCCCCCTGGAGGAGATGGCTGAGGGCTGTATAGCAATTGAGGAGGTCCGGGGGTGAGCAACATGGATAGTGAGGCCCCAGTGAACGTTTTTGCTGCTGATTTAGAAGGTAATTTGTTTGCATGGCATAAGTAGTTTGTACTAATTTTCAAGGAATGTGTTGTAATTGTAAGTTTCTCTTTCAGCAGCATCCCCACCGTTTGGTCGTGAAACTCTTGAGGAGGCGGAGGAGTCAGTGCCACCTGCCACCAGTGGCAGCCATGTGCAGCATCAGCAGCCAACGGCCACACAGGATTTGGACAGGTGGGTGCAGATGCTTGGGCAGATTCGCCAGCAGGTAGAGTTAGCATCAGAGCGGCTGCGTAGAACCGAGGAGGTCATGCAGGGTATTGTCAGCACCCAGCAGCCAATAGCTAGGAGCCAGCAGGCAATTTCTGGGAGCCAGCAGACAATTGCTGACACCCAGCAGGCCATGGCTGGCACCCAGCAGTCCATAGCTGCCAGCCTGCAGGTGCTGGCAGATCAAGCCCTGCGCCAAAATGACCTCCTCCTCCACCATAATGAGCTTATGTTGGAGCTAGTTACCACCAATAGGGCCCTATTGGCAGTCGTTTCTGGTGCATTTCCAACACCAGCACTCCCTGCCACGGCCAAAAAGACCCGCAGATGAACTTGTGTCCGCATTAATCTCCACCCTTATGTCTTCCCAAATCTTTCATTTAGCTGTGTTTGTCAGCTTCCTGTGTGCAACCCAATCCCGTGCACAGGGTACCCACATTTGCCCTCGGTTCGAATGTTTTGTTTGGTTCCCCTGTTGCCCTCCTTCGGCTACCATTACTGTCTGCTGTACTTGAAGTGCTGGTGCTATACTTTTCTTGTGAAGCCACCTGATGTGTTCCTAATGATTCTGCTGTGGCTTTTTGTGGTTTAAAATTCCTGATATGGTAACTTTAATTTTTGGCATGTGCCAAAGAACATGCTTTTAAAATCTTATGTTTTAAATCTTACTGTAATAAATTTTTCTTTTTATCCCCAAATGTGTGCTGTTATTGGTTAATGTAAAAGTGACATATACATTTATATTAGTGATAGCAAGTTCTGTCCATTGCTTGCAGTGTAAATGTGTGTAAAAAATGCAGCCGTGCTTTCAGCATAGCTTTGTGTGTTTTGTAATGGTCCATTTAAGCTGCAATAGTTCCAATTGAAGCAATGAAAAGAGTGTACTTAATGAGTAATGAGTAAAGGAGTGGATTGTATTGTGTTCAGACATTGACATTGGTTCAGGTGCGGCGTACTGATTGGGCATTCCGAATGCCTAGCGCATGACTGAGTGGTGTCCGCAAAGCAATACTTGCTTATGGAGACCGCATATTTTCTGCCTTTTGGTTCGTTTGCAGTTGTTGTTCTGTCCGAATGCACGCCTACCAGAATTAGTGCACTCCCTTGTGTACGCCCATGCTTACGCCCAGTTTAGCCCACTTTGAAACTACGCCCCTGTGTACTTCCGAATGACGGCCATATTACGCCCATATTTCCCGAGTGAATGCGGTGCACTTTTCTGTACGGTATTAGTGAGAATGAGTACGGAGACCTTGGGTGGCACATGCGCATAACGTTGCCCACGCATGCACAGACGGCTAAAAAACGGCATCCGAAAGAATTCCCAAAGAGTCAGGCTGTATACAAGCATATTGCGGTTTCTTTGCACTTTTCTGTACGGTATTAGTGAGAACGAGTATGGAGACCTAGCGTTGCCCACGCATGCTCAGACGGCTAAAATACACCATCCGAAAGAATTCGGAAAATTACGCATCGACCAGAATAAGGCCCTGTATATGGCTGCCTAGCTTCCTTTCTTCAGCTCCTAACTCCACTCCAACCTGTGATGCCAGTCAGGGTTCACAAATACCTACAGGTGTGATAGTTACTCAGAAGGTTTGATTATCAACCAATGCGCATCTGATGTCAGCGTCTTTGTACGCAAGCGGCAACAGATTTTAAATAGCTCCAATTGGCATCTCAATAAAAATCCTGTCAGCCAACGTTGGCCGCACCACCATTGATCTAATATATGGTGGTGCGGTCAATGTATCTATTTTTCTGTGTACCAGACGACATTGTTGTATAGTTTAATAATACCACTGCAATCCCAAATGGCTGTCCGCTTGCAATATACACATAAAAAATAACCAAGGTTGAATGACCGGTCAATCCAACTGAATTAGCACCCAGGTTTCGTCACAGGAAGATCCGGGGTCACAGAGCAGTGTGAATTATCCTAACCAGGCCACGTACCACCAGATTTGCTGCCTGCAGTAGTACTGTCAAAATAGGTGTGAATATTGCCAAGCCCACATTTTTATTCATCAAAATTATTTTTTGGACACAATTTTTATTTGAATGTATCTAACAAATATGAGCAATGCTGCCTTTTTTTGTGGATATTTTGCACATCTCTCACAGAGATGTTGGCACGGTTATGGGTGACATCATCTCCAAGTGCCCAGTGTATAGTCACATAAAGAGAAGATTGGGTCCGATGGGAATAAGCCATTCCAGCCTTCGGTGTGAAAGGGATTTGAGCCTGGTCACAACCAGGTTAGACCTGAGTTCAAAATCTCGGGTCAAACCTGTGATTTTGATCTGAAAGGCGTATGAGAGAGTATTACCTTAGTATCACATTCTGTTTCAATTTAAAATGATTTTACTGGATATGTTCTATGGGGTTCTTACAGAAGCACATATATTTCCAGATCCAAATTTTTATCATTTGTTTCATTTGTTGTTTAATTAAGTTTAATGTTTTTTTAGTAATTTATCGCCATATCTAATACATTTACACATCCCTTCGCATGTGGCCGCATGAGTGAAAAATCATTAGATGGTTACCAATGGTCGAATGGTTTTTCTCCCGTTTATAAATAAACTAAATAATAAAATTCAGTCTAGACCAGGCATGTCCAAACTGTGGCCCTCCAGCTGTTGTGAAACTACACATCCCAGCAAAACTGTGGCATGGCATGATGGGACTTGTAGTTTCACAACAGCGGGAGGGCCATAGTTTGGACATGCCTGGTCTAGACTGACTTTAATTTCAATCAGAGACTCGCACAATCGGATACAGTGCAAAATTTGTCCCTGACCAACTAGGTCTGAATCAGTCCCAGTATTTCCCTTAAGAAAATGAAGCACGTTTCACATCTCCCCACATACATCTGTGTATTTCAGGGAAGCCATCATACTTTGTATTTGCTTTCATTATAAATCACTCACCTACTTATGTTCTAGTAAGTGGAAAGAAGAATGAAGAGGTGGCAGGCAGCGCAAGGAAACTATTTTTCACGCTGCAGAAGGTTAAGGCGCTGCTGCAATCAGATTTTGTATGACAAACAACTGGGCAGAACGGAACGAGTCAGCAATGATCTTTCAGTGTCATTTTTGGAAGGTAATACAATTTTAATCAGACCTTGACCATCATTTTGAGAACATGAAAAAAACAAACAAACACATGAAAGCCTGATATGGTGGGGGTAAAATGTCAATTAGCTAATAACATCACATCATATTTCGGTTAGGTAAATGTTCCCATATCCAGAACCCCATTGTTTAGAAAGTTCTTGAAATAAAAAATAAACTAGTGCCGCTGTTATTATGTCACGTGCAATCAATAAGCTCTTCTAACAGTCGCTGTGATGGCACTTCTACATTGGGAGGGGGTTTCGGACCACAATGGCCAGCAGGTGTCACCATATGGGGGGTTTGATAAGAAAAAGTCAGCTCCTCAGTGGCCAGAAGCCAGGTGATCATGCAGCGCTGTCATTGAGGAAGAATCATTATCAGCATGTATTTCCACATACCCTCTGTGATATATAATATAAATAAGGGGTTTTGTTTTTGTTTCGATGGTAGTACTTTTACCATTCGATGGCAGTATTCCAAATAGTAAACATTTGATGGTGATCCGATGGTCCCGCCCTCCCAGACAGCCATGCTGCAGTGCTTCTGTGCATGCATGGCAGTACAGAAGATATTTGTGCAAAAAAGGGTATTTTTGTAAGAACTTACCGTTCAAATCCCTTTCTCTGAATCCATCCTGGTGACACAGCTCAACCATGGGATGGAGCCAGGCACCTATGGGTCCGATGGAGTCCGATGGAGCCAGGCACCTATGCTAAAGCTTTGTGAGAGGCAGGCTCCTCCCTTCTGCATCCCAGCATTCCTTAGTTCAACATCCGGAGCACACTAGGAAACATTAACTCAGTACAACGCCTGTACATATTAATATGCACAATTAAGTAATTATAACCATCATAATCATGACACATGAAACGGCATTACAGGGTTCGCTGTGTCACCAGGATGGATTCAGAGAAAGGGATATGACTGGTAAGTTCTTTCAAAAATCCCCTTTTCTCTTTCATTCATCCTGGTGACACAGCTCAACCATGGGATGTTCAAGAGCCGGTCCTTTGGGAGGGTACGCTCAGGCCTGCAGTTCTCATCACTGCTTGCCCAAATGAAGCATCCGCCAACGTGAACTCATGGAACCAGTAGAATTTGGTGAATGTGTAAACAGAGGACCAAGTGGCAGCCCTGCATACTTGCTCCGCCGTAGCCCCGTGGCGCACAGCCCAAGAGGCAGCAATCGACCTGGTGGTATGAGCATTAATTCTGGAGGGCACTGGTCTACCTACTTCAATGTAGGCAAAGGCAATAACGGACCTTAACCATCAAGCAATGGTCTGCTTTGAAGCTGGACAGCCTCTCTTATGAACATCAAACAAAACCAATAACAAGTCAGTTTTACGAAACTCCTTCACTCTGTCCATGTAAATGCGCAAAGCGCGAACAACATCCAATTTCTTTAGTTTGTCCCTATTCCTGACCTCCTCTGGAGGACTAAACACCGGGTTTAAATGAAAGGAGGAAACCACCTTAGGTAAAAATTGAGGAACTGTTCTCAACACAGCCCTATCATCATGGAACACCAAAAACGGAGACTTGCAAGACAAGGCCCCTAATTCAGATACACGCCTTGCAGACGTGATTGCCAACAAAAACGTCAGTGTCTTAGTCAGAAACTTAAGATCAGCCAACCTTAACGGTTCAAACGTGGTTTCTGTAAAACAGATAACATAACACCAGAGATAAATCCCAAGGGGCCACTGGTTGTCTATAAGGAGGCTTAAGATGGGTAACCCCTTGGAGGAATGTTTGCACGTCCGGTAACAAGGCCACCTTCTTTTGAAAGAAAATAGACAAGGCCGACAACTGCACCTTCAAAGATTGAAGGCTTAATCCCAAGGAAAATCCATCCTGGAGAAACTCCAGATGTCTTGAGACTTTAAATCTAGAAATGTGAACTTTCTATCTCTCACACCATCTAATGTACGTCTTCCAAACCCTATAAAAAATATAATAATTAGCAGCAGAAACTGGTTTTCTTGCAATAATTATGGTTCGGATAACTGCGTCTGAGAAACCCTTCTTTTAAGGATGGAGGTTTCAAGAGCCAGGCCATCAAATTAAGCCGAGCTAGGTCCTGATGAAGGAAGGGCCCTTGCCTGAAAAGGTCTGGCTGAAGTGGAAGACGCCACGACCTTCTAGACAAGCTCAGAATGGAATACCAAGATCTCCTTTGCCAATCTGGAGTTATCAGAATGATTGATGCACCTTGTGTCCTCACTCTCTTGAGGACCCGAGCCAGCATGGGAAATGGCAGGAAGACACATGCCATGTTGAAATTCCAGGGCACTGTCATAGTATCCACTGCCCACGCCAACGGATCCCTGGTCATCTCACAGAACCTGGATACCTGACAATTGTGTCTGGACGCCATTAAGTCCACTTCTGGGAGTCCCCAAAGAGCCACAATTTCCTGGAACACCTCTGGGTGTAAAGCCCACTCTCCTTTCAGGAGATCCGCTCTGCTGAGAAAATCCACTTCCACAATCTGAAGCCCCGGAATGAAAACAGCAGATAAGGCCGGTACGTTGGCCTCTGCCCACTCGAAGATCCGAGACACTTCCTGCATCGCCATCCTGCTGCGAGTGCCCCCTTGGTGGTTCAGGTAAGCCACAGTTGTGGCATTGTCTGACTGGATCCAAATGGGAGATCCCCTCAGAACTTCTTCCACCTGCAGAAACATCCTAACTGGAGGGATTCCACATCCATCCACCACAGTAAGGAATTCTGAGTTTCTGGAGATAAGCGAACCTTTTTTTTCATGGTTTTGGGATTCCCCGACCAACACGCAAGGATGTTCCATTGGAACGGCCTTGAATGAAATCTGGCATACTGAAGGGTCTCGAAGGTCGCCATCATTTTGCCCAGTAGCTTCAGGCAATGCCATACTGATGGACTGAGTGACTACAGAATGGTCAAAACTAACTGTCAAACATCTCTGGCTTTTGATTCCGGGAGAAATACACAATGAAAATGTGTCGCCAGAATGACTCCCAAAAACTAAAGTCTCTGAGTGGGACACAGCTGGGACTTTGGTAGATTTAAAATCCACCCATGGCTCTGTAGAAACTGAATTGCCACTGACAAATTTTCCTGCAGCCTCTCTGCTGACTCTGCTTTGAGCAAAAGGTCATCCAAATACGGGATGATGACAATTCCCCGGAGTCTGAGTGCTGCTGCCATGAATGCCATTATCTTTGTGAACACCCCTGGAGCTGTCACCAGCCCAAAGGGAAGAGCCTGAAACTGCAGAAGTAAATCGCCTATCGTGAAATGCAGCAAAGACTGATGTTCTTTGCATATAGGTACGTGCAAATAGGCATCTTGAATTCTCCCGGCTCCAGGCTCAGGAGAACTGTTCTCAAAGATTCAATTCTGAAGTGATCCACCCACAAGTGGAGATTCAGAGACTTCAAGTTCAGAATTGGTCTGAATGAGTTGTCCTGTTTGGGCACCAAGAAAAGAATGGGGTAAAACCCCTTCTTCCTTTCCTCCTGCGGTACCGGAACCACCATGCACTTCTCCAGGAGAGACCTTGCCACCCCCAGAAGGGCCTTTCTTAAGCGTGCCTCCCTGGGTGAAGAAACCTCCTTTGAGGAACGCCCCTCAGGTTGATCCTGTATCCCTGGGAAACCACATTGAGAACTCAAGGATCCTGGGTGGATAAAGCCCAACCGGTACAGCAAGAGACGACCCCCCACTCTGATTCCTGACCAGGGAGCCTCTGGTCCGTCATGCGGAGGGCTTCTCCTCACCCTTGGAAGCCTGCTTTTTTTAAAGGCACCAAAATGGGACTTGGGAGCTTTACCTTTTCCAACACCTTAGAAGCCATTTTGACTCCTTCTTCTCCAGCCTCCTAGGTGTACAGCCTTCAGCTTTTCAGCCAAGGCAAAAGCTTCTGAATCCGGCTGCAGTAAAGCACACAGGGTATTTGCCCACGCCATCATGGCCTTGGAGACCCAGGCAGAAGCAATAATAGGTCTCAGAATAAACCCAACACCTTCAAAAACTGCTTTTTAACAACCCTCTAACTTTTTATCTACAGGGTCCTTAAATGCAGCACCCCCTTGCACAAGCAAAGTAGTTGCTTTAGACGGGGCATCTACCAGTGGGACTTGTTCCCCATCATTTTTCATGCTCTTCTGGCATGGGTTACAGGCTCAAAAACCTCTTGGGCATAAGGAGTCTCTTACCACCCCTCCCGGCAATTCTTGCATGCCTTCATCAGAAGGAAAAGTGACTACGTCTCTGCGCTGTCTCTTGAACACTCCCGGTTGGAGAGCCTTATCCACCTCAGATAAATTCAATTCCTGCTTAACAGCCAAAAATCATCAACAGCAGGGACAGAGGATTCAATCTCTTCCAAGGTTGTGAGGATGACAACGGCCTGGGAGATCTCGACAACTCATCTCTCTATTTGTTTAAAGTCTGTACTAAGGCAGACACAGACCTTCCCATTGGGCACAGATTTGCATGTAGGCCATATATCTCCATGGTTCATCTGTTCAGGAGTTAATTTGAAGCCCGCAAAATGTGCAGTTAATTAACATGGCAGACGTTCCTTCCCCCAACACAGCAGCATTACACCTTTCTTTCAGGATTTTGTCACAGTGCACTTAGTCAGGCGTTTGTACAAAGCTAATATATACATCAGTGTACTTATCTGTCTGCTGTCTGACCCTCTGTGGTCACTGGTGAAAACGCTGCCTCAGAAGAAACTGTCACTCTGTCTGTAGGAATAAAGAGTCTGGGGTCCAGGATCCGAGGAAATCCATAGGGGGACCTGTGGAAGAAAATCCTACTCACCAAGTTCCTCTGGAGAAGATCTGTCATCTTGATCCGACGTAGTCCAGGTCTTCTGCCCCACGTCAGGTCTTCTGCGTCTACTCCCGCTGGTACCCGTCTGATGAACTATACGGAGAGAGGCTGATGTTCCATCTTCAGCGTCTCTTCTCCGAATGATTCTATTGGCTGCCAAACTCAGCTCAACTTGTATAAAAAGTCTCCCCCCGGCTGTGGCATTACCCTGCTGGCTGGTATGACCCGGTGCTGGTTCTTGAAATACGGGGGACCCCTAGTCATTTTGTCCCTCTTATTTTAGGAACCAGGACCGGTCCTTGAGCCTGGTGCTGGTTATGCTCAGGAGGGGGGACCTCACGCCGTTTTTTTTGCGTTTATTTTTTGAACAAAAAATCGCAAGTTTTGAAATGTGCACATTTTCATGACTTAAAATCGCCACAAATCGCACCAAAATTTTCACAGTGAATTCGCATTTAATTAAATATGGGGGAAAAATGTGAAAAAAAAGTGAGATGTGCGGCGATATGGTGAGATTTTAAAAATAGCGAAAAACTCTCATTCTATTTAATGTCACCCATTGGGTTAATTTACAGTACTAAAATGTGAATTCTATTAAAAATGTTGTCCATAGCAACTAATCAGATTCTATTTCTTATTTATTTAGAACCTTCTAGAAGATAATAGATTAGAATCTCATTGGGTGCTACGGGCAACATCCCATTTTAAATAGAACTCCCATCTTACACCTTTTTTACACCACCACCAAAACCTGGGTCAGTGGTGGTGTAAATGGGGTCAACCCATGTCCATTTACATGAGACTTCTACCCAGGTCCTGACCAGGGTGGAACACGGGCAGGACCTGGGTAGTGGGCAGTGTAAAGGGGTACGCCAGGTCGTCCAACCAGGCTCTCGTTGACAGAAATGGGGATGCCCAACCGGTCAGTATGGAGGCCTCAGCTGCTGTCTGCTGTACTGTCAGCACCAGCGGCGTAACTATAGCACCGCAGCCCCCGCCACAGCGGGGGGGCGCTGTGCATGTGGGGGCGCCGGGGGCTGCGGTGCTATAGTTAAACCCCCCCTCAATCCCCCACAGACTTACCTATCGCGCTGGTCCCGGCTCGTTCTTCTGCTGAGGACCACCACAAAATGGCCGCCCCCATATAGCGCACAGTTCTCTGAAACTGTTTGCTGTATGGGGGCGGCCATTTTCTGGTGGTCCTCAGCAGAAGAACGGAGCCGCCGGGACCAACGCGATAAGTAAGGCTGTCACTGTGGGGGATTGAGGGGGGGTTTGCATGGGCGGCGGGGTAGGGGTGCTTGGTGGGGTGGCGACGGGGGGGGCGCCCAAAACGTAGCTACGCCACTGGTCAGCACCAGTGGTACAGTCATAGTAATGCTATCAGAAGCCATTCACTAGTGCTGGTAACCACCCTCATCCATCATCTTGGACAGGAGCATATGTGTCTCTGCCTGGCTGCATGTACTCAGAATGATGCGAACATGCGCTTACTGTGCTAGCCCTGCGGTAGTGCGCCCTTCTTTATCCAGTCCAGAACATCCAAGCAAAGGTAGGAGTAAGCATCAGGCTCATACAAACCTGCATGGTTGTATATGCCAACGGCCTATTTATCTGCACAGAGATCTCAATCTACATCAGCCCCTCAGTGAGTATATGATTTTTCATTTATAAATGCTTCTGAGGATTTCCAGGATTCCACTAAAGCAGTTAATGGCTATTTGATGTGTTATGTAAAATCCAGTTGCATATTCAGCGGTAATTGCCTGTGCTGAGTGGCAATGCCTCCATAAATCATTAGTCTTGTTGGGAGATCTCAGCGGAATAGAATATCAGGATTGTTAGAAATATCACTAGCGCGCAGCCCTGCATTTATGATTTTTATCATGTAGTTTTTGCATTATGCTATTAAGCTAAAATACCTACTGGGAATGGGTTATAAACCTTGCATTTGAAAGCAATTATGTTTTAATGTCAAAACAGCAAGAAACATAAATGTCATATAAAATATTTGCAAAATATAAATCCAAGTATAGCTTATACGTTTGGGGCACAAGGTTTTCTGGGCCTGATGTAGAACAGAACACAACCCCTATGGTTTGCTTACAACTCAGAGGGTGCATGGACTGCACATGCGCAGAATCCAGTGTGCCAGATGTGTCCTGCATTGTCACATGCAGTGCACCCAAGATGCACACACATGACTGATATGCTGCAGCCATTTAGGGGGTGGAGTGGGGGAGATGATGGGGACAAAACAAGGCTTGTCCCAAGGGGTGAATTTTAGGATAAGGCCATCCCTAGGATGTTGGGACCTCTTGATTGCACATACAGAACCAATCTCACCTGTCCCTCCACCACCAGTTATTGACCATTACCACCTCCTCCACCACCAGTTATTGACCATTGCCACCTTCTCCACCAACAGTTATTCAGGGACGTGCAGTCAGGGGAGGCAGGTAAGGCAGTGCTTCCCCTGTTATTTTGTTTAAAATAATACAAATAATATACTTATGACACATATTATGTGTCAAAGTATTTTCCTTGTATTATATTATCAATTTGTTACCTGTAAAATAGTTTGGGAGGCACCGATATGCGTGCCTCCCAAACAATTGTATAATGGAATAAGTTGGGACAGGGCAAAAGTTGCATTTTTAAAAAGGCCATTAAAAAAATGCGGTACTTGTTTCCTAGCACGTCGCGTGTGATTTTGATTGTATCCATCGGGTCCAAAAAAATCGCGTTCATCGCATGCAACCAAATTGCATGCGATGCGATCGATGTGATTTTTAAATCGGAACCAATGTAAAATGGTCCCTGAGACCCGATTTTACATTGGGCCCAATGTTAAATGCCCCCCCAGACCCCAATTTTCATTGTATACCCACCCTGATGGGTCAAATGCCCCCCCATTGTTAACGCCACCCCACGATGCGCTCGCCACACTATATAAAATCAACTCCACGCCGACGTGGATAGTAGGGGTATGAAAAGGTCGGAGGACGCATACCGCCGCCCCTCGCGGGCTTGCTGCGCTCACCATTCTTCGGGTTGGCGTTCATCGTGGGGTGGCGTCAACAATGGGGGGGGGGGCATTTCACATGTAAAATACCCATAAGGGTGGGTATACAATGAAAAATCGGGTCCATTAGCCCTTTTAACATTGTTCCCTATGTAAAATCGCGTCCATCGCATCGGTCGCATCGCATGCCTTAACTTAAGGCATGCGATGGATGCAATTTTTTAATTGTCGGGGAAAAGGCTAAAAATAGCCCTGAAATCGCGTCGGATGCGTCCATCGCATACCTTAAGTTAAGGTATGCGATCACATGCGACGGGCGCCGTGCTAGGAAACAAGTACCAAAAATGCTAATTGCAGCACTTCTATAAGTGCTTCATCGACAGGGGGCGGGGCTGCTGTGATTGGACAGCAGATCCAGCTGCTGTCCAATCAGAGCAGCCCCTGTCAATAAAGCTAGTGGCTCCACTTCTTATCAGCTCTCCCCTCACTGCATGACCTCTGGCTCTCCCCCCCCCCCCACCCCCCCCGTTGAGTATAGCAAATGTTTTTTTCACTGGGTGCTGTCACAGTGGTGTCACCCGTGGGGGTTTGACGGCTGCCACCTCCGCCACAGGGGGTGGCAGCGGTGACCCCAGGGGGGGTAGGCGGCGGGGAGGTGTATCGGCGGTGGGGAGCTGGGGGGTGGTGGCAGCCGCGGTGAGTGGGTTTGCCTCTCTGGACACAGCCACCACTGCACGTTGCAGCAGTTATTGACCATTACCACCTCTGCCACCACCAGTTGCAAAAAAAAAATCATAGCTAATTAGGTGGAGCTAATTATTAAATTTGTGATTCTGTGTGGAGACCTGGTAAATGTGCACTGTTGAGGTACTTGAGGGCCGAGGTTGAGAACCGCTGCTCTACATTACCCAGTATGAGCATCCTAAGGATGGCTGGAGCATCCAGTAAAGCTGGCTGCAGTGGCCGAACTCCGGGAGGCAATGGAGTAATTTGCCGCCGGGCTCCTGGCCTAATGTCCCCCATTACCTATCTTTGCCGTTGTCATTGAAGCAGAGCACTAAGTGAGCCTGGCTCTTCCCATGCTACCTCCGTGTCCCCGCCGGGCGTCGGCTCTCCCCCTGCTGCTGCTGGATCCTCGCCGGGCATCCGGAGGCAAGATGAATACTGGTGCCCCCCAAAACCCCCCACATATATATATATATATATATATAAAAGTGAAGGGTTTGGGGGGGGGCACCAGCATTTATCTTGCCTCTAGGCGCCATGGACAAACTTACGCCACTGGCTGGCTGCATGGTGCCAGATACATGGGCCAAAGAGCTAACAATATTTCAAAGATATTTCAATTTTCTAATCACACATAACATTGTAAATGTAGTTCTCAATTTAAAGTTAAATAAATATATTTACATTGGAAGTTTTGGTAATTGGGGAATTTATAATTGGCAATTGTTCTGCGTTTTTGGCGAATACATTTAATTTAATTAGTTCAATTATTTTATTTTTAATGATTATTTTGTGGTTTAGTGAAGAGGTAAGCCGTATACTACTGTACATAGAATTCAGCAAACAGGCGTTTGTTTAACATCACATGTCCTGCTGGTTATTGTGGGATATCAATGTGGCATTCCTCTCATAATTAATATGTCAGTGTCATACATTTTATCTATTCGTTTTATTTGATTAATATACCTCTAGGTGGCAAAGGCTGCCAATCCCTGAATGTATTTTGCCCTGAAAACCAGGAGAGGATTTAGTACTGTACAATGATCTCTATGATAGGACGCTTTTCCTCGGAGGAACTTGTCTGAGGATGAAGACCACCTCCTGTTTCTCCGGCATACATTTCCTCCTTAGGCACTTCTTTTAGACATGACATTTGTCATCTAGCCATTTTTTTTTAATCTATCCTAAGGCAAAATATTTTCTGCTTTTGTTCTCAAAAGATGTTTCCTATACGAAGTTCTTGCCAAATGGCTTGTCATAAAGTATAAGAACCTCATTCACAAGCTGCTTGTTCTTCTAGACCGGCGCTTTACAACAGCCTCTGTTTGAAGTGACAATGAATGTGATAATGCACAATGCAGCGTAACTTGTTTACACTGCTGGATTATTCCACTAATTATTGTTTGAGGAGACATCCGTCCTGAAAATAATAATATATTCCAGTATAGCATATCTTAAAGCCAGTGAGAGAAACAAAGACAATTACAATGAGGACTTCTTTAATGAAAAAAAGCTTTAAAGTACTAAAACATTTTTCTTTTTAATTGTGTGTGTGTGTATATATATATATATATATATATATATATATATATATATATATATATATAGTAAGAAGGAGATGCTCCTACCTACCCTTATGGATACATCCATATTGACATCTTACTAGTATCATTCAATTTGAAACTACTATTCGCCCCTGATGAAGTCACCTAGCTGACGAAACGCGCTGGGCCAGATTCATATGTTTTGATCACATGCTGTGAATGAACCACATACAGGATAGTAACTGAATTGTATTTGTTTGTTTTTATCTTTTGTATACAAAATATTATAAAGGTAAAACCTGTTATAAATAAATATCTTTTATATGATATGCATATTAGTATATCATAAGCGCACTCTGTACCCTCTCTTTGTTCATCTCTAAATTTCGGGTCTCGTCTAACAGGGGATCCAACAGGGTTGCTGCTCCAGGATATCAAGGCGCAGATTGGGGTAGCCCCCCTTGTTTATATATATATATATATATATCCTTTGTAGCGATCGGCACTCAGCTTGTAAAGTTCAATCTTGACCTGGGTGCCATGCCTGTGTCAAACGACACTGTACGTAGCAGGGAGTGGGGTTGGAGGCACTCACAGGATTTGTCAGAAATAAACACACAGACCCAAAGACTGGCAGACTTTGGGTCTGTGTGTTTATTTCTGACAAATCCTGTGAGTGCCTCCAACCCCACTCCCTGCTATATATATATATATATAGTCTATAAGCAGAATAATAATAGGCAGTGTATCCATATAAATGCTGTTTATTTACCATGAATGGAGTACTACAATATATAATACAAAATATATGAGTGTAAAGCTGTGTACACACGGTGCAATATCGCTGGCAATATGTATTTTTATTGTTATATGCTTCATGTGGACTTTACTCTTGTTTTTGTATTTTTTCCATTTTTTATTTTTAAATAATTTTCCTTTTTACATTTGTTATTGGAACTTGTAATTTGCCTTATGGACTTTGTTTAAGCCCTGTTTGTAAATTGGGCTTTCCCCGGAAGAGGGAACCATTTTTTAATTATTAAACTTATTTTTGGATCAATGGTATCTCAAAAATCCTTGGAGGAGATCATGTTGTATTGACGAAAAGAAACCGCAATATGCTTGTATACAGCCTGACTCTTTGGGCCTTATTCTGGTCGATGCGTAATTTTCCGAATTCTTTCGGATGGCATCTTTTAGCCGTCTGTGCATGCGTGGGCAACGCTATGCGCATGTGCCACGCAAAGTCTCCATACTCGTTCTCACTAATACCGTACAGAAAAGTGCACCGCATTCACTCGGGAAATATGGGCGTAATATGGGCGTCATTCGGAAGTACACAGGGGCGTAGTTTCAAAGTGGGCTAAACTGGGCGTAAACATGGGCGTACACGAGGGAGTGCACTAATTCTGGTAGGCGTGCATTCGGACAGATCACCGACTGCAAACGAACCAAAAGGCAGAAAATATGCGGTCTTCATAAGCAAGTATTGCTTTGCGGACACCACTCGGCCATGCGCTAGGCATTCAGAACACCCAATTAGTATGGCCGCACCTGAACCAATGTCAGCTGAACACAATACAATCCACTCCTCTACTCATTACTCATTAATTACACTCTTGTCATTGCTTCAATTGGAACCATTGCAGCTTAAATGGACCATTACAAAACACACAAATATATGCTGAAAGCACGGCTGCATTTTGTACACACATTTATGTTTTGAACTTTGCATGATGTAAGGGTTAATCTAAAGTGGTAGCAAAGTGTTTAATTATCAATTTGAAAAATAATAGATGACCATTAAAAACAATCCCTTTTTAATGAGGTAGCCTAATTGCATAAGTGTGTCATGTGTGTGATGTATGAGTTCTGATGATAGTAGTATGTTTTGCGGAAATACACCGCATCGGTGCGTACGGGCAGGTTCCCGTCCGTTCTGACGCTGTAAGACCGTGCAGACGCCCTCTTCTTAAAGTGTGAGTCCGTCCGAATGCAGAGGACCGGTGGGCGTTTCTTCATACGATGTACACACAGCGTGGCGTGCGGTCCGCTCCGAAAGAATTCGGAAATTTACGCACCAACCAGAATAACCTCCTTTGTGAGTAATGTTACGTGCTATTGGATATTGAATATCGCTAGATTCTTGTATAATCTGATAAGGGGATTCAAGCAGAAAAGAAACCGCTATAAGTGTTGGCCCAGTATTACTCATTGTGAGTGGGGTACGCTACCCAGTTTTATCTTTTCTCATTAAAAGATACCTTTATATGCTGTATCTTCCTCATCGAAGTGAGCGAGGTACACCAAAAGCGATAAGCAATTTAAACCCGATCTAAAGATATAAAGATACTACTATATTTATTTGAACCCCCATTCAATTACCTCAGCCCTTCGATTAGAAAATACTACCACACGATTTCCTGTCCCTCATATAGAGGAGAACGAGATACGTGTAGGAATATACCACCATCTTAAAACAGTTTAGGAATCATCATTTTGTATTATAAGATTTATTCATTGAACGATCTTACACATTTGCTTATATTTTTTCCACCTATTTGCCGAGCAACAATCAAAATGTCAGGATCACCTGCTATATTCGGGGGACACTACAGGATTTCATTTTCCCTCCACCACCAGGATTGGAAGGGATCACAATTGCTTGGAAAATAACTTTTCACTACCCAAATTGAGGAATGTAACACTTTTTAGACTTTTTGCTTGAAAAAAGCACTATATAAATAATATTATTATTATTATTGCAAATACTTCTTACCTTGTGTGGAGCAAATAAATCGTTTGTGGGAACATTTCTAATTACACCCCTGAAATTGCCCTTCCCTTTTGCTATCTACATGGCTGCATTGCTTAATAGGGGAGACTGTCTCACATACAGCAAGGGGATTATAAGGTGCTTTTATAGCAATCTTGGGGTTCAGCATCAGCAGGCATCCCCTTTTGGTCTGGCAGGTCTATGTATCTTGCTAATATCTTTGAATTTGGCACTGCAGTAAGCATCCACCATTTTGTCAGCTACCTAAAGGGCCCTACATACGCAGAGATTTGTGCCAGAGATTTGTGCCAGGGGTGTGGGGGATAACCCTGGGCTTCAGCCCAGGCCTGGGGTGCCCTGGAGAGGGGTGACCCCTTTATATGGGGGGTACCCACCTTCCCAAAAACTCCCGTCCTGGGCTGACTAGTTGGGAGGTGGGGGTAATGCTTTGGCCACGAGACCCCATCAAGAGCCCGGTGCTGGTCCCCAAAATACAAGGGACACCCACTCACTTTGTTCCGCGTATTTTGGTGACCAGGGCCAGCTCTAGAGCCTGGTGCTGGTCCCTAAAATACGGGGGACCCCCATTTACTTTGTCTCCTGTATTTTGGGAACCAGGGCCGGCTCAAGAGCCCGGTGCTGGTCCCCAAAATAAAGGGGACCCCCCCAGTAGGCCAGCCCCCTTTTTAAATGAAGTTTCATTCAATACAATCATGCAGCAGATGGATTGTATGATGGATTGTATGATGGATTGTGAGCACATTGTGTGTCCAAAAACAACCAAGGACTGCCAGGGAGTTGAAGGGAAATTTGACACAATCATGAATGTATTAAGCTGGCAATACATCAGAAAGATCTGTCTTACAATTACAATTGTGTCCAACTTTCCCTTCAACTCCCCGGCAGTCGTTGGTGGTTTTTGGCACACAATGTACTCACAATCTGTCATACAATCAGTTGAGGTTGTACGATTGGGTACAATATCTTTCTGAAGTACTGTATGGGGGCCTTAAGACCGCTTTTTCTAATTTATGGCCAACTTAAGACCGGTCTTTCTGATGTATGGCCACCTTAAGACCGGTCTTTCTGATGTATGGCCACCTTAAGACCGGTCTTTCTGAGGTATAGCCACCTTTACTGGAGAGCACCCTAAGCCCTAATGAAGAGAGATTGTTTTGTGGAAGTCTTTTACTGTTTCTTGACAGTATTTTTTCAATAAATTAATCAAATCTACTATTAAAATAAAATAAAAACATGGACAGCTACAGGGACAATATCCACATATACAGTATGCATATTGGTAAATGTATCTCTAGTAACAGCGTAGGGTTAAACTAATTAATCAAAAAGGCGTAAATACAAACTTAAAATGCCCTGACCTTTGCAACATGGGGTGTAACTATCTGGGTAATTGTTAATTAGAATGTCCTTTTAGTAGGGATAAATGAATGTTTTAGTGTATACTGTAGGTTAAACATATGCATAAATTCTCAATGTATAAACACTTTGAATCATTATAACTCACACCTCCGGACTTTATTTATGGAGATTTGTCACAGATAAGGTTTATAGCACAAAACCTGCAACAATCAATGAGAG
The DNA here is from genome assembly GCF_055691185.1 of Crinia signifera. Taxonomy (NCBI): domain Eukaryota; kingdom Metazoa; phylum Chordata; class Amphibia; order Anura; family Myobatrachidae; genus Crinia; species Crinia signifera. The sequence goes on along the minus strand of NC_139221.1, from coordinate 48,185,819 downwards.
CAGCAATTCGGAGAAAATGCTCCCCAATTCTAACTGAAATGATCGGGACACCCCCTGCTTCTGTGTCCATCAGTCCCCTCCTAAAATTTCTCTGCTTAATCTGTCTGGTGGGGGAAAAATCTGGTAATTAATGGGAGTAAATGGCAATAAACCAGTTGCTCCCAAATTCTGGAAAATGGCCAAAAACGATTATTTGTCTGAACGACCATTGTCTGTTTTCCAGTGTTTGGAGAAAATGCTTGATTCCCATATATTTCCATACATGCCAGATTTTTGTTCCCACCAGATGGATTGGGCAGATAAATATGTAGGTGTGTATCCAGCTTAAGAACTCAAAGTGGTTTATGGACTAAGATGGGAGTTCTACTGAGGATGGGATGTTGCTATGGGCAACCAAAGATATTCTGTCGTCTTCTAGCATCTTCTAGAACTGGGGTAGCCAACCCTAGTCCTCGAGAGCTACCAACAGTGCATGTTTTGCAGGTCTCCTCACAGAATTACAAGTGAGCTAATTAGCTCCATCTGTGGATCTTTTAAAATGTGTCAGTGATTAATGAGTGCAGCTGTGCAGCAGCTAGGTTGTCTGGAAAATGTGCACTGTTGGTAGCTCTCGAGGGCTAGGGTTGGCTACCACTGTTCTAGAAGGTGCTAAATAAATAAGTAGATTCTGATTGGTTGCTATGGGCAACATCCCATCTTCAATAAAATAAAAGTTCTTCTTTCTACACCAAACTTCTCAGGCACGGATTAACCTCCCTAACTTTCAGATGTGATACTTGGCAAGGTTGGATTCTACTCCAGTCAATATATCTTTGCTATAAGTTATAAGGAGTTTTCCTGAAAGCATGCTTGAGGACCTGGCATTTACTTTTAACTATATCATTGAAAACACTGGGTACAACATGGATGGACCCTGTCCAGCCCCACCCAATCATTTTCCATTACGATTTGCATTGTATTAGAATTTGACTGTTTTTGGCCAATATCCCGGATTTGTGAGCAAATTGCTGATAGTCATTTGCTCCCATACAGTACCAGATTTGGAGCCCAACTAACCAACTGGTTGGATAAAAGTTAGTCTAGTGCATGGCCAGCATAATTTGGCACCAGGGCTGCCACTAGGAATTTTGGGGCCCGGGGCTGATTTCCTGTCCAGGCCCCCCCCCCCCCTCCTCCACAGCTGTCAGTGCACTAACCCCCCCCAGGAGCTGTCAGTGCGCTTCCATCTCCCACCCTCCCATAACTCACTGCCAGACTTGGTCCTCACTCATCAGGTCCTGAAGCACATGCTTCAATGCAGGAATCTGACGGCCAATCAAGATGCAGCACCGGCTGGTGAGCCAATCAGAGCTGTTGTACCAACAGCTGCTCTGATTGCCTAACGTGCAGCATTTTAATTGGCCGCTGGTGTCCTCCATTGAAGAAGCCTGTGCTTTCGGGACCTGATGAGTGAGGACCAAGCGCAGCGCAGGTAGCATAGAGCGGAGAGTTGCTGTGGGCAAAATTAGCTGCCCGGGCCCTTCCAGAGACTGGGGCCCGGGACAGCTGTACCCACAGCACCCCCCTGTCGGCGGCCCTGTTTGGCACAATCTCACCTCCTGTGATAACTAGGGCCTGATTCAGACCAGTTCGTTAGGCAGCGTATATTTGCTGCCAAGCGAGCTGGTAAACGCCGCCCTGCTGAACGCACCCCCACCCCACTGAGCAAATCCCCGCACTAGCATGCGAGTGGATGCGTATGCGGCCGCACAGAGGAAAAAATCATTCGATGGTCACTCACCATCGAATGATTTTTCCACTGTTCGTTGACTGACTTTTCAAGCGTACGGTTCCCGACGTATTGGGGGCAGGCTGTGAGGCCCTAGGCATGCCTGCGTTCGCAGGGATATGCCCAATGTTTCTATGGGCATTCCCATAAAACACTGGCCATTACCCCGCTTCTTCCCCACGGCCGCAAACACAAGTGTGCAATTCATCAAAGGAGTTTGCTTTGGGGTTTGCACATGCTCATATTCGCGCATGCACAGACCTCAAACACTGGCCGGGGAGACTGAATTCTGTCCACAGCGAGCGGGTCTGTATCACCCCCAAAGTGAGAGATAATACAACCTTGTTGTTCGTACAGGAGCTGCTCCTGGCGATAGTATCGCCAATCACCACTGTGCGTCCTCGAACAGAAAGGGGGCGCGCTCGCGTGTCCCGTTCTGTCGGAGCCTGCCGCCGCCCTCCGCCGGCTGCCCGCAGCTTCCCTGTCTCCCCACGCAGCCCCCACTCACCCTGCCCATCCCCCTGAAGCAGAGATGGGCAGGGAAGCCGCTCTCGGCCGCTGTGCTGATGGGTTCGCGCGTCGCGGTCAGATGGGGCTCCTGTCCGTCAGCCAGTGCTCCATCTGTATATCTATGGCTACACTATTTCCACCTCTAGTCTGTTATACATCCTCTTCTTGTCATTGTCATTGTTTTACATTTGCATTGTGATACAATGAACAGATGGTTTCCTTCATAAGATTAAGTGAGAGACATAAAGCTTACTAGGTCTGCAAAAGATAACACGAAGATTCGAATATAGCCTTCAGTCCATTTCTAGTGTCTGTTGTATAATTCTATCCCACATGAACATACCATACATAATAGAGGTCTCTGTAAGCTTCATAGACCTAATTAGTGCTCTAATATTATCAAATACGTCTCAAAATATTATCATGAGCAGAAACATAACCCAGCATTTAGTCCCCACTCTAATAAGAAGGATAATCCATTTGCCACAGCAGCAACTCTATAAATACTGTGAAATATGAAGTATATCTAATGCACAGCCTCACATATACAGTATTTTTAACTTTCAATTAGGGTGGCCAATCCCAGGATCGGGATCGGCGGGATCCCGGGATTTGGCCACTAAAACACCGGGATTTCAATCCCGGGATTGGAGTTTCCAATCCCGGGATTTCGGGATTAGACTGCGCATGCGCAGTCTAATGACGGGCAGCGTCTGAGAGGGTGCTCAGACTCTGCCTGGATTCTCCCGTCCCCGGCAGTGTGGCTTTGAGCAGCGTAACAACGTCACAGGTCACGCTGCGCAGCCCACACAGCGGCCTTGTCCTAGGCGTGCTGCCTTCCCACCCTGGCTGTCTGAGTCAACAGCCCGCCCGGCTCCAATGTCAGCACGAAAGCCCGCCCACTCACCCGGCTCATCGCACACCCACCCAGCTCATCACACAGAGGCTCATCGCACACCCGTCCACCCACCCGCCCTACTCATCACCCACCTGCCTGGTCCAACCGCACCACAAAGTAAGAAAATATGCGGGGTGCCCGGGCGGTTTTTGTATTAGGGATGCCAATCCCGGGATCCAGAGAATCCCGGGATTGGGCATTTTTCAATCCCGAATGCCCCGGGATTGGCATCGCTACTTTCATTGTATTGCCTATTGCCAGTCAGGGGCGTAGCTAGATATTCGTAGGCCCCATAGCAAATGGTCATAAGGGCCGTCTATTTAGCAGATGAAGGTGATACATTGATGTAAAACCTATTACTTACACCAGGCATGTCCACACTGTAGGCATCCAGCTGTTGTGAAACTACACTTCCCAGCATGCCGTGCCATAGTTTTAGCATTCCCTAATAGCAAAACTGTGGCAAGGCATGATGGGACTTGTAGTTTCACAACAGCTGGAGGGCAATAGTTTGGACACGCCTGACTTAGACAATAAAGATGGGCCCCCTTCAGCTCTGGGCCCATAGCAGTTGCACCTCTTGCACCTATGGCAGTTACGCCCTTGTTGCCGGTGTAAGTTTGCTATTACTTTATGGCAGTAACTTTATCTAAAACCTTTATCATTAAAATTGTAGTTAAAGTTAAAACACATCAGGATAGTATTAATGGTAGCGTTTATATGCCAGTTTATTATTTAACACATCTTTGGGTATCATTTAAACTGATCCAATTTGAAATAATTAACTATACTGTACATTTGGGAATCATTCTATGTAATTTTTTGTGTCTGAAAAAGACCGCTACAGTAAGTGGATCTGTACATACTGAACTAAAGCCGTCGGAAAATGGGTGAAGACGTGGAGTGGTATAATAGATTAACAGTTTTATGGACCAGTGTCCGTATGTCAATGCCAAATGGTCAACATGCATTCGATTGGCAGGTACGAAAGGCTGACATTGTTTAGGGTTGACAGGGTCAAAATGGCGACATGATGGTGGCCTGTACAAACGAGGTAATTACATGTTTGTTGGTGCTGTCCTGATAACAGGAGTTCCCACAGCTCTCTGTGGTGACTGCGAAACGTCCCATTTTACCTAGCTTTAAAAAGCCTAGCTATCCAATACTTGGTTCTCTTAGCCAATTCCGTCTTTAGTTGGTGTCAGCCATTTTGAACTATAGGCTACTTTTCACAAAAAATATCCAGTGCTGGTGGATGCGCATTAGGCAAGTTCTGGCAGTAAATTGGTAGCTTCAACTAACCCTTTACTTTGTACCATTCACCAGTACAGGGCACTTATCAGAGACAATGTACAGCAAGAGAATCTTCATATATATATATATCCCTGAAAAATTATTTCTTATTGCCCATAAGAGATGGCGGTTATAGAAGAAAAAGTATAGGAGATGATAAATCAGTCCCTATGTGTACAGAACATCAAGTTGCCTTCAGCACTGCATAGCTATTGAGCAGGGTGGAGGTTTTTTTAAATGAACTGCCTTGGGCATGTAAAGTATACTGTAATTCACAATAAGTACCGGCTAGTGGAGCCCCCATGGTTTGGATAGCCCCCATGGTTCCATGGCCAGCCCTCTTAGTATAAGCTTTGCAGGAAATGGGCTATTAGAGGGGATAAACTTTATTTGTCTATCTTTCTTAGACCATCCTATTGGCAGACACTACAGTGGTAGGTGGACGCGGTTTGCAAATGGAGATGGGACCACAAGGCAGATGACTAAACCAAAGGGTGGTATATTAACCAGATAGACACAGCCAGAAACAGGTAACGGAGGTTTAACAGAAGGCAAAGGTGGTGAGGAATCCCAGTTCCAGCCAGGAACTTTTGCAGCGTTAAGCTGAGTGTTGTGGTGTGCCACTGAATTACAACGCATATGCTGCTTTTGCACTGTGGTGGCAGCAAGGTTATGTATAATAATACTAATGTTGGTGTCACAATGCTGTAATTATCGTCTCTGTGGGGCTTATTGAGGTGCTCAGGTGGGTATCTGTATATGCGGGAGTAAAGATGTGAGGTACAGCAGCACATGCATAGAAGGCACATGACAGAGGTTGCAACTCTTCACAGAGCAGCTGGGTCCTAGTGCTAGCAGCTATTGTCAGTAAACAGACAGTACGGCCTACATTTTGCAGTGCACATGGGCCCCTGGGGCTCTATACTCGACTTCCATTTAAAAAAAAAAAAAATAGACTCAGAGCACTAGGAAGTGCACAGGTCTCCGGGGAAAGGGCATGATGGGCATTTTCCCAGAGTTTAACACATGCACAATAGGGAAAATGGCAGGAAAAACGGACTAGGGCTGCATGTTAAAGGTTAAGGGGTCTAGATGGAATCTGCACACAGATCCCCTCCTCTCTTACTATGCCCCTTTAAGATATGGCGACCATAACAAATGTTGTTATATCTTTCTTTTTCCAGAAAACTGCAAAGTTACAATCCACCACAGTGCATATATTAATGAGACTTCCTCATAAATATCTATGCCGCCTCCAACCGCTACAGAGACAAAGCCAGTTTGTGCGGCAGGTAGAGCAGAACAACCCAATGAAATGGATCAACCTGTCACCCACATGGCAGTAAATCCCCAAAACTCACCGAAATAGCCAGAAATCATACAGCAAACTGAACTGTGAAGGTCAAATCTGATCACACGTAGGATTCTCAGTCACAGACCCTCATATAACGACCTTATAATAAGGTTTACACACAAGAAATATTAGAACCTAACTCTGGGGGAAGGATTAATCAGCTACCAAAGGAGGTAATTAAAGAACAATAGGAAATTGATTTCTCACATAAAATGAAACATGGACATTAATCCAACTACCCCAAGGGTACAAAGCAATACTATGCAAGCGGGTATTTAAAATCAAATATAGCACAAACTGCGAAGTGGAGCAATATAGAGCTTAATCCATTTGCATACAATACATCCACAAATATGGTCACAATTATAATGAAAGATTTGCTATATGGTAAAGCGTACAACTACAACAACATCACTGCTGTAAGTACTTCAGATAAGAAAGGGATGCAAGTCTATGTGGACCGATTGAAAATCTATACATGGAATTGTTTCCGTGGTTTATTAATTCAGTAAATAGAACGCGCATTTGTTAAATGCCTTTTATAGCCATCAACTAGCTATTGGCGCATGCGTCAGTGCATGGTGGAAAGTGCAGAATAGGGAAAGACAGGGGCCCACTCAGACCTGATTGCTGCAGAGCAAATTTGCACAGCGGCCAATAATTCATGAGCTGCGCACGTGTATGGGCCGCAATGTGCGTGTGGTAGTGAGCGGCTTACAACGGGATTTGGACATTTTCGCTGTGCTGTTAATTCTTCGCTAACCATGCGCATCCATTCAAACAGCGAGCACATCACTATAGCGGGGCGGCATCTACCTGATCGATGGCAGCTGCACATTCACTCAGCAACAATCAGTTCTGAATTAGCTCCACAGTCTAACAGTGAGTTTTACAGTGGTTTACAAATTGGTAGCTTTATTGAAGTCCAAACCACAAAAAGGCAGTGATTGTACAATTGCACCACCAGAAAGCCCAATGCTGTTTTTATGTACATAACAAGGACTGACTGCGGACATATTTCTGTTGATTAATTTGCATTAATCACCTTTGGGTGGCGATACCCTATAGAATCCTGACAAGGTCAAAATCCCGACAAGGTGAAAAAACCGACATTCAAAATCCAGACAAGGTCAAAATACCGACATAGAATGTAGACAGGAGAAAAAGTCAACATGACTTTCGGTCGACAGGTCGACATGGGTTTTTTCACTGTTTTTTGACTCGACATGTGCCGACAGGCAGTATTTCATGCCCTACCATCCACTAGGGCATGGTGAGAGAATAAAATAGTGCCCGAGCGCAGCAAGGCACGTGCCCGAAGCATTGCGAGTGACGTGAGGGGCTGCGGTTGACTTCCAACTGTGTCCTTGTCGACTGTGTCGACATTCGGGTAAAAAAAACTGTGAAAAAACCCATGTCGGCCTCACGACCTGTCAACCGAAAGTCATGTTGACTTTTTCTCCTGTCTACATTCTATGTCGGTATTTTGACCTTGTTGGGATTTTAAATGCCGGTATTTTGACCATGTCGGTATTTTGACCTTGTCAGGATTTTGACCTTGTTGGAATTTTAAATGTCGGTTTTTTGACCATGTCGGGATTTTGACCTTGTCGGGATTTTGACCGTCGGTCAATAGCTGTCAGTATTTTGATCGTCTGGATTTTGAACGTCGAGATTTCATACCGAATAAGTGTCAGTATGGTAGTAGTACAGGTTGACAGTTGGCACTGCTGAAAAGGAGGAAGTATATGTGGCCTACTTGACAATGCAGTTTTACATTTGCCTGAAGTGATGCAGATAATTAGAGGTGATTGCCTTGGTTCTGCATTACAAAGGTACAGAATTACTATGCTTGGCCTGGCTTACAAAGTAGTCAGTGTTACTGCTCAGCAACCGGATGCATATTTTATATCCTTCCTCCCTCACTGATCTTGTGAGTGCAGTGCAGTATGGGAGATTGCAATGGATCATTACCAACAATCCCACAGAATGTGGAGCATTGCCTAGCAACAAGCCATTCTATGGCTGTGACAGTGCCAGGCAGGAGGCCAGGGACTCTATAACACTTCATTAGGCACCAGTATATAGATACCTATGCCCCCCGCCCATTTCAGAAATGTTCTACTTCATTAAATAAAATATTAAATAATAATCTACCTAATATCCAAGACCAGTAGGCATGGTTATCTAACATACATCTTTTGGAAAATCAATAACATAGAATATATATATATATATATATACACACACACACACACACACAGTATATGCTGGTACATACATACACACACACACACACACCCATTTTATATATATATATATATATATATATATATACACACACATACACATATATATAAATAAATATAAATATAAACAACTTGAAAAACAGTGCGCAAAGCTTCAGGATATATACGATCAATGTCCAATATGAACAATTGTACCACAATACACGTTCCTCCACTTGGAAGTCCACTAAGGTTCTAAATGTACCTGGCAGCTCCAACTCTCAGTCTCCAAGAGGCAATCTTGAATCCAACAGGTGTGTGTCTAGAAATAGAAATCGATGACAAAACCCGTTGGGGCGTGGCCTAGCGTCGTCTCTGAAAAAAGGGTCCAACCACTACACAAAGTGGGTCAGGGAAGCAACATATAGCAAAGTTGCATAACATAGCGGGGGTAGATGACATTGATTGTGTTCAGATTAGGTTCATGACCATTTAGACCCCCAATCTCTACCCCGCCGGGGGCCCAAAAAGGGGTCCGGCCATTACAAAGTGGGTCAGGGATGCAAGAGATGGCAGAGTTGCATAAAATAAAGGAGGTAGAGGACATGGGGTTTAAAAAAAAATGCAGTCAGATCCAGGAGCCCGCCACAGATCGGTGTATGCCGGTCACACCATGGGCACGGCGAGTGGCTAAACAGAAAAGAAGGATAACATTCAAGTAATGTTCTTCTATAAATTGAACTAGCTCTTATATTTTCAAGATGGTGGAAAAATATTACTTTGACACACTAGTGTTTTATGGTTTTTCTTTCATTTGCTATTTTCCAAATGTTTCCACAGCTTGACGATTCCTGTGAAGTAATGGTTCCAAAATACGTCTCACGCTAAATATTATCCACTTTTAAAATAAATAATGTTTCTCTCTTATTATCAAGCTAACCACCACCATGAGTTTCTGCATGTGTATAGTGTATCACATCTTGTATTATGTTCCCGCATCGACTTCTCTCATACTGTACATGCCTTTTGTCTTCTGTCATGAAAGGAACCATCTTGGATCAAGGTGATTTGTATTTATGTCTTCTCCTAGTTGACTGTGTAATGTATACTGAATTTATGGTGTTCTCGGTGATTGAATGCACAGATAATATATGAGAACATAAAAGCAGGACATGTATGTGCGCTGTAGGTTTATTTATAGTTTATACATTTTAGGGAATATACAGAGGCTTGTCTTATTTTATCAATTCCGCACATACAGTTATGGGCAAATCAATTCCGCTTTATGTTTGTTGTAAGTAAAACAGGATAATCCAAATTTACCTGTGTTTCTGGATTTTAGAAAAAGGTGCAGTTTATCCCTCATATCAGGCAGCATTCTGTTAATGTGTTTAACATATATATGATGTATATCAACAGGTCTGATCCTAGACACGGAGATTAGAGAGGAGGTTTGTAAAATGCCATATAGAAAACCGAAGGCTGATTAAGCTTGAGGTGACACAAACTACCGAAGGATTCTGAGATGCCTGCGCTTTTAGTTGTGTGTTTGTGCTAGGGGCTATGATGCTGAAGCATTAGCCAATTAGGGAGCAGGGGAGGAGTTCCTGTAGTTAGGAATAGCCAGAGAGTCAGGTGATCTGCCTATCTGGTCCGGTTTTCCACAGGAGAAGGTTTGTTCAGATTCCCCTCCTGTATAAAAACCCCCTTTTACTGTTATTCCCCGCTATTCTTTTATCTCTGCCTTAAATCTCTCCCTCTTTTCACTCTCCTCTCTCCCTGACTCTTTTCTGCAGAGGACCTGTCAGCCTTTTTCCTTGCAGTGAGCGTTACCCTATTGCTGGACGGCCTAGCCATGCCGCGCCCACAGAGAGTTAGTCACCCACCCGCTCACTTTGTGCAGCCCGGCTCCCCCTCTGAACCGTACCTGCCTGTCGCTGTTGTGGCCGGGCGGGGCGGCAGGGCGGCGGGGAGATCTGGATCACGGCGGCAGGGGCGCCAGGGGTACTGTGTCATCTACTGATGATGCGGTTACCCGCGGCACTAGGCCGCGACTTGTCAGAGCGGCTAGCGCTCCCGCCCGGGGTAACGGAAGCACCCCCGGCGGCGGTAGTGTGTCCCGGGGCAGAGGAAGTAGGGTGAGGGGCAGCGCAGGAGCAATGGCGCGGAGGGGGGGGTGCGATAGGCGCGGGCGCATTAGCCCAAGATGGCCACCGGGCGCCTGTCTCACCCCTCAGGTTATACCCTCAAATCGGACGGGCTCCCTCAACTCTCCCTCCTCCATCCCTATATTAGCCAGGAGGCTGGCTGGGAGTGGGGTGCAGGTGGTTCCTGCGCCCCCATCACAATTGCAGTGTGGGTTAACTGGCCATTCACCCCCCACCCCAAGTTACCCCTCCACAGGGTCCCCCATGACTCCCCTACGGAGAGCTAGGAGGAGGTGGCTTTGCAGGGCACGCTTGTTGCCGCAGCGCATTAGGCCCTCCCAGTAAGTGCAGGCCGCTCACAGTCCGGCTGGGGCACCAGTCGTGCCCCCTGGGGTTGCGCAGGCGATGCTGACGCCGCTGGCAGGTCAGCCATCTCTGCAAAGCACCGGGGCGGGGCCTGGGGCCCAGTCTCCTGTCATCCTCTCTTCCGGGGCTCTTGCGGTCGGGGGTCCTGCTTTCATGTTCTGGCTGACCTTGGCCTTCCACCCGCGGTGTCCGGTTCCACTCCTGCCGTGGACGCTGTGCTATCAGTGTCGCCGCAACAACCATCTGGGGTCGCTGTGCCCGTAGCCATGCCGGTGAAGGTGGCCAGTCCTTCCGGGTCTGCAGGAGCGTCCACAGCAGGAGCTGTTCCTGGTGGGTCCTCCAGTGCGCGCAAGAAGCGCAGGCGTAGATATTCCCATACCTCCTCTTCCTCCGGGTCTGACTCGGTGACCTCCGGGGAGGGGTGACCGCATAGCCGTCTGGCTGGGGCGGTATCCCCTCAGGGAAGAGGCAGAAATTTTGGCCACGGGTTTCTCGCGGGGGTTCCACCTCCCCATTTATGGGGAGGTGGCATCCGGGTCCCCAAGAAACCTGAAATCCGCAATCGATATGCCCCAAGTAGTCCTTGAAAAAGTCTCGAAGGAGGTGAACCTGGGCAGGATGGTGGGCCCATTTCCTGAACCTCCAGTGTAGGATTTGGTCCTGTCTTCTGTGGGGGTGGTGCCTAAGAAAGAGCCGGGCAAATTCTGTTTAATACAGCCCCCGGGGTTGTCTGTGAATGATGCAATTCCGGCGGAGTTGTGTCATGTACGGTACCAATCCTTTGAGGAGGCTTTAGAGATAGTGCGCGGCTTCGGGGGGCGGGCACTGCTAGGCAAGGTGGACATTGAGTCAGCCTTTAGACTGTTGCCTCTGCATCCTGAATCCTTCAGGTTCATGGGTTTTAAGCTGCCTTCGGGTTATTATGTAGACTGTTGCTTGCTCATGGGCTGTTCCGTGTCCTGCGCCTATTTCGAGTGCTTTAGCAGCTTCTTGCATTGGTGCGTCATGGAGTGTTCGGGCGAGACAGGGGTTGCCCACTATCTGGACAACTTCCTGTGCATTGGCCCTGCTGATTCCCCGCGCTGTGGGGCTCTCCTGAACACAATGCAACAGCTGTTTTCCCACTTCGGGGTCCCCGACGCGGTAGACAAGACAGAAGGGCCGACTACGTGCCTTTCTTTCTTGGGAATTGACACGCAGACTGGGTGCTGCAGGTTGCCTCCTGATGAGCTAGCACAGCTACAGGGGGCGACCTCTGGCAAGCTCAGAGTGCGGCAGCTGCAGTCCCTACTGGGCCTGTTCCACTTCGCGTGTAGGGTCATCCCCATGGGGCGGGTCTTCTGTCGAAAACTGGAACTCTCCATGGCCGGCCCGAATAGGCCCCAGTTCTTTGTACGCCTGAACACGGAGCTCAAACAGTATGGGAGGTCTTCCTCCACGATTTCAATGGAGTGTTGCTGTCGCTTAGCCCCTCGTGTAACAGTGTAGAGTTACAGCTATACACAGATGCTGCGGGGGGAATCGGCTTCGGTGCGTTCCTGCATGTCTCTTGGTGCGCTGCGACCTGGCCAGACGAATGGGTGCGGGAGGGGCTCACTAGGAACATGCTACTGCTTGAACTGTTCCCGATAGTTGTGGCCTTAGAACTTTGGGGCGACCATGCCTGCATTACCTTCTGGTGTGATAACCTAGGGGTGGTGCAGGCCATCAATAAACAAAGCTCTTCTTCACTGCCGGTAGTGCGCTTGCTGGCGCGCCTTGAATTAAAATGTTTGCAGATTAACTTGCATTTTGTTGCCAGGCACATGCCTGGGGTGGACAACTAGATTGCCGACGCCCTGTCCAGGCGTGACTGGGCTAGGTTTCGGTCCCTGGCTCCGGGGGCCGACTTAGTTGGTGAGCCCTGTCCTCCTTATGTTTGGCAGGTCATCAGGCCGGCATGGAGGAACTAGCCATGCGGGCTATTGCTCCTAGAACGCTGCATTGTTACCAAGCTGGCTGGCTGGAATGGGAACAATTCAGAATGTCCGCATCCCAAACAGGTAAGGCCCCGAGTGATGTCATGCTGGCATTTGTGTGGAGTTTGTACTCCGGAGGGCAGTCGGTGTTGGCCGTGAGATGGCTATTGGCCGGTGTGTCGTTCTTCTCATCGCTGTATGGGAGATCGGACCCGTGTCTCGGGCCTTGAGGTGCTGCCGGCGCACTTTCCCTGTGGCTCCAGATAGCAGAAGGCCCATTGACGTGTCCCTGCTGCCTCCTTTGTTGGGGGCAGTTCGGGATATTTGTCATTCTGATTATGAGGTCCAACTGTTTCGCCTGGCATACGCCATGGCATTCCATGGAGCTTTCAGGGTGGGCGAGCTGGTTGCCCCATCGAGGCATCGACCTTCGCCTCTGTTGTTGGAGGATGTGCTGATTCAGGTCGATTTGGTTTGGTGCCGGGTCCACCGTTCTAAGACGGATCAGGCTGGGAGAGGTCAGTGGCTGTCATTGCAGCCGTGCCCAGTGGAAGGGATTTGCCTAGTGGCGATGGCTACCACCTACGCTCTGTTGCGACCCAACCGCCCTGGGGCATGGTTAAAGCACTTGGACGGTTCTTCATTGACCAAATACCAATTCTGCCATGTTTTGGGACGTGCCTTGGGCTCACTTGGCCTGGATCCGAGGGAGTTCGGTACACACTCCTTTCGGATCGGGGCGGCCACATCTGCTGCTGCTGAGGATCAATCCGACGCAGAGATACAGTCTCTGGGTCGATGGTGTTTGGCAGCGTTCTGCAGATATATTCGGCCTGGTTTATCTGTCCATCTGCCTGACCGTAGCCGACTGGACGCATAAGTACTCGTCTCACTTTAGCGGGAGTCTTGAGGTGGTCCACTTTCCCCCGGGGGCACAATTTGGCTTAATTACAATTTGACATGGTGTCCTGGATAGTTTACTCCGGGGGGTTTCTGTGCAGTGTGCCTCAAGGTCTGGTCGGCTACGGTTTCCTTTTCTCTTATCTCCCTCTCCAGTGTGTTTAAATTGTTGAGAGCGGTGAGATGTTGATGGCATATGTCCTAACCTGTTTACATCTTGCAGGTCGCAGAGACGCCAAGACGGTGTGGGTGATGGGACACTCTTTTGTCCACTGGGCATTGAAAGCGTGTGCGTGTTTGGATGAGAGTGTGCGTGAGAAAGCTCGGATGTTCTGATGGTTGGGAGTACGAGGCATGCTTTGGGGAGCATTGCAGGGCCTATTGCTGAGGTCAGTGCGGGACTTTGGGGTCCCTGAGGTGCTAATTTTGCAGAGAGATCTGCATATTTGTGGCCCAGACGCTCCCCTGCTGCCGGCTGGTCTGGTCCTCAATGATTCCCAGGTGGGTCTGGAGGAATGCTAGGTCAGGGCCCCGCTTGGATGGCGCACGGAGAAAGGTGAATGCTGCGGTGCAGTGGTACCTGTTGGCGAATGGCGGTTGAGTCATCAGGCATGACTCCATCGCCTATAAGCGGGGTTCCCTGTATAGGCCGGACGGTGTCCATCTAAGTCCAGAGGGAATGGCCATATTCATGGACGATTTGTTTAGAGGTTTTTTAGTTGAGGTTCTGTGGTTGTTAGTTAGAAGTGCTGTGCGTTGTTAGGGTGGCGGTGCTGCAGCCTAAGGCTTGGCTTGTGGCGGTAAAGAACGGTCCTTGTTCAAATGGAAGTGTTATGAGGAGAGTGGGGTGCGCTCTCCCGTCATTGATACGTCACTAGCCCATGCCTCTTGGACAGGGGATGGGCTACACCATCCGCACGGGTGGGTTGCATGGGAGAGTTGAACACCAACGATGTGTGAATGGTGTGATGTCATCTTACCCCCTCTTTTCTCTATGACCATTCTTTAGGGCCGCCACCCTCTTTTATAAAATCAATATAAATAGTTGTCAATCAATAAATTTGACATTCATATTGAAACGCCAGCACTTGTGTCTGTCTCGTTATTTTAGTGTTAAGTTTAGAATAAGTTTAGTTAATTAAATTTAGTTATTAAAGTGTGGGGCATAAAGATTGCCGATGGTAAGTTTGAGAAAACCGAAGGCTGATTAAGCTTGAGGTGACACAAACTACCGAAGGATTCTGAGATGCCTGCGCTTTTAGTTGTGTGTTTGTGCTAGGGGCTATGATGCTGAAGCATTAGCCAATTAGGGAGCAGGGGAGGAGTTCCTGTAATTAGGAATAGATAGAGAGTCAGGTGATCTGCCTCTCTGGTCCGGTTTTCCCCACCCTCCCTCCCTATTTTTCTATCTTTTCTTGGCGGCAGTAAAGAACGGTCCTTGTTCAAATGGAAGTGTTATGAGGATAATGGGGTGCGCTCTCCCGTCATTGACAGGGGATGGGCTACACCATCCGCACGGGTGGGTTGCGTGGGAGAGTTGAACACCAACGATGTGTGAATGGTGTGATGTCATCTTACCCCCTCTTTTCTCTATGACTGTTCTTTAGGGCCGCCACCCTCTTTTATAAAATTAATATTAATAGTTGTCAATCAATAAATTTGACATTCATATTGAAACGCCAGCACTTGTGTCTGTCTCGTTATTTTAGTGTTAAGTTTAGATAAGTTATTAAAGTGTGGGGCATAAAGATTGCCGATGGTAAGTTTGATCAGATTTCAAACTTGCCTACTCCATACCTCCCAACATGACCCTCTCCAGGAGGGACACAATGCTCTGCTCCTGCACTTTCCTCAGAATGTGTGATTGCTAGTACCTGTGCCGAACAGGGTAATTGATAAGAAAGGTGTTTTTCAACACAGGTGATGGCAGTTATTTATTCAGAGGGAAGTCCAGACACAGAGCAATGTGTCCCTCCTGGAGAAGGTCATATTAGGAGGTATGCTACTCTCACGGAACCTGCAGGAGACAGACAATTTTTAGGGTAGTCTTCCACACACCAGGAAGAGTGGGCCCACATTACACCCATTCCCTAGTGAAGCCATGCCTAATGGGGAGGGGCCTAGTTACACACTTTGATTGTAATTGAGGCCTGTTAGCCCCCTATTACAATTTGCACAAAGCGCAACATTTTTACAATGAGGGAGTGGGGCCTGGTGCTGCGGCTAATCTGGTCCAACCCTCATCAACCTCCTCCGGCTTCTCCACTACCGCAGAGGAAACTTTACCTGTCAGCAAGTATATATCAGATACAGTTTTCAGACCCAAGTTGCAGTATTCAATGCCCTGTGTTTGGAGGCTGTAAACCAAATTCACATCTGATTAGTGGCACTTGGAAATCTTTTAAATTGCTGTTTCTACAAGCCTGGTAGAGCTAGATGTAAAGCGACTGCACGGTAGAGCCGGATGTAAAGCGACTGCACGGTAGAGCCGGATGTAAACCGACTGCACGGTAGAGCTGGATGTAAAACACCTGCACGGTAGATCCGGATGTAAAACACCTGCACGGTAGAGCCGGATGTAAAACACCTGCACGGTAGAGCTATATGTAAAGCGACTGCATGGCAGAGCCGGATGTAAAACGCCTGCACGGTAGAGCTATATGTAAAGCGACTGCATGGCAGAGCCGGATGTAAAACGCCTGCACGGTAGAGCCGGATGTAAAACGCCTGCACGATACAGCAGGATGCCTTATCATACAGTACACACAATGGCCCTCATTCTAGTTACCGACGGGGATCAATGGTGAAGTTCTGCGCATGCGTATATTCTACACATGCGTATATTGTCACCTGCACTGTCAGTGTGACGCTCGCACTGGGGGGAACGGGAGGGGCGGTGCAGTGCTCCGACATGGGAACACCCAGCGTTCATGGGCATTCCCATGCAAATGCTAAGTGTGCCCATGTAAATTGCGGGGTGCCAGGGCCGGCGGCTGACATCACATGACAACAGCCGACTTGTCTTCGGCCAGAAGCCCGCAAATAGTGGAGACTGACTTATTTTTGCGAGTCCTGAAGAAATCATTCGATGTTCATCGACCCTCGAACGATTTCTCCGGCGGCGGGCACATTCGAGGGGTATACAGCAGCAGTGGGGCAGCGATTTGGTGGGGTCAACCAGAATGAGGGCCAATATTTTTTTTGCAATGAGTTATCTTTTTGTCATTGAATATATTGCATTGGAAACATTGTTGCAATATGAGCTGAGATTACCCCAAAAAGTTAGAATTTATAGTGTCCTTAGAAAATATTCTTAAAGTTACCATAATACATAGACTTGGCATAGCCGTAGCCCCAATAAGATATCCCAAATGTTATGGTATGGGCAGGAAATGCTGGACTCTCTGTGTAGGCTGGTGCTAGTGGCTGGTGCTGTTTTTTCTGAATGCATTACTGTAATCCTCAGCCTGCTGTGAGGATTCCTCTGTGTTCACTGTTCTCTTTCCTGCATGTGCATTTCTGGAAAACATTTGCAGTGCACCTAGCTGCTATGTCACCGACCAGCTGTGAAGGAACCACACACCCCAGCTGCATGCTAAATATAGAAGCAGATGCATCCACAGAATACTGCAAATATTCTATATAATGGAAGGCTAATGCTTTTATGGGGGGAATCAGGGCTGCCGCAAAGAATTTTGGGGGCCGTAACTGATTTTCAGTCCGGGCCCCCAGGTCACCAGCATGATGGTGGACAAGCATTAGGTCGACACCATTAGGTCGACATGACTTTTTCAATGTCGACCTTACCCATGTCGACCTAATGACCCTGTCGACCTAAAGGCATGTCGACCTTCCTGCATGTCTACCTTAGCCCATGTCGACCTAAATGCATGTCGACCTAATGGTGTCGACCATAATGCTGGTGACCTAATTATCCATACCCAGTCGCAGATTGCATGGGCTACTTAAGGGATAAATTTACTAAGATGGGAGTTCTATTGGAGTGGATGTTGCCCATAGCAACCAATCAGATTCCACTCCTTCGAGAAGATAATAGATAGAAACTGATTGGTTGCTATAGGCAACATCCCATCTTTAATAGAACTCTCATCTTAATAAATTTACCCCCATGGGTTACATTTAATGAAGCTTCTGAGAGTGAAAAGTGGGGATGTTGTCCATAGCAACCAAAAAATCATTTTCTTGGATACAGCAGGGAAATTACAGTATAGCTAGAATATAATTGGTTGCTGTGGGCAACATCCCCACTTTAATAATTGTACCCCTGGGTGTTTGATCAAGCAAATCATTATAAGAAATGAAGCTTTACTGGCAGCAATCAACATAAATGACTTATAAAATAACAAACCCCCTGGTCCTCATGAAGGCGCTATCTCATTTGTAGCCACTCTCTAGGTGGACAGCTAATCTGCAACACTAAGGGGTTTATTTAGCAATCCACTAGGAGTTACCTGACCTGCCCTCAGACATCACGATTGTCTGCCCCACGCTGACATGGGTGGAGGAAGCAGCAGCATTAGGGGCGGGATGTATTAATATACATCGCCGCCCTTCGCCGCCTGTCCGCCGCGATGCCAGCGCATATGTACTAACATATGCGGCTGGCATCGCGATGCGCTGACGGAGGCCCCCCGCGATACCTGGAATGTGGTGTGAGGGAGTTCTCCGTCACCTCCCTGCCCCCTCCTGCATCCCTCACGCCTCCTCCTTCCCCCTGCAGCCGGAAGGACATCCGGCTACGTCACTAGAGGGAGGAATGTGTTACCTTCCGGGTCCAGTAGGACCTGGACCAGGTAAGTCAGAGGGAGGGGGAGAGGGGGGTCGGCGGGTTTTTCTGCTGAGGCATCAGGCGGCGAAAAGAAGCCCATAGGCTTCTATAGGGTATCGCCACCCAAAGGTGATGTGGTGGTGGGGTTTTAATACATAGGAAAATGTGGTAAAACGGGGGTTTTACCGCATTTTCCCGTTAGTACATCCCGCCCTTAATCTTACAGGCGTTAGCGTGAACCACGGAGACAGTACACAGGCAGCGGCCAGACACAGAGGGACACGATTCCTGACCACACACTACTACTCCACTACTCCCAATATAAGGAAATGCATCACTTCCACTCCACTCGTATGTACTAAGAATATTTCCAATTGAGAGGTGGGGGTATACTCATAAATCAAAAGCCTAATCAAGAGGTACGAGAGAAAAAAGGTTGGGAACCGCTCTTCTAGAAGATAACAGATAGAATTTGATTGGTTCCCCATAGCAACATCCCATCGTCAATAGATTTCCCATTTTTGTAAATAAACCCCCAAAGTGTCTCTCAGCCTTGCCGGCTCCTTGCAGGTATATCAAAGGCTTTTCTCTGGCTTGTCCGCCTTCCAATACCCCATCTGAGGTAAATACTGTAAGCATGCAGAAGCCTCTCTGACAACTCGCAGAAACTCTACTTCATCACTTCGCTGGTAATCTACTATCACCGTGATCCAGAAACCCTGCTCTGCGGTGTCCCGGGTCATCTTCACTTCACCGGTAATCTACAGACGTGAATTCAGCACACAGACAACACTGAAGGTTCCTGGATAGATGGGAGAGGTAAGCCACCAAATGCTATGCATTTACAGTATGCAGGATTGTGACATGCGGCAGACATCCTTGTGTACAGGTGGTGGTTGTAGAACTTCTATGATGCTACCTCCACACTGCCTAGGGTGCCATGAAGCCTTACATTAGCCCTTGGAACATAGTAAGCCCCTAGGAAGACTTAATGTATTGTCAATAAGCAATGCATAGGCCAAGGGTAGAAGTTTTGGCTGTTCTTATTGTATCGTTAGAGGATGGTTTGGGCCCACAGGCAGTGGGGCCCACCAGGTATTTCCTCTGTCTCCCTGTGGACAGTCCTCCCTTAAGGTGCCCATACAAGCACCAATTCCGGCGGTAGGATCCGTGCTTTGAGGTGCGCGCTCCCGCGGCATCTCATCGCATAGTACAAAAAGTATGTGCTGCACTTAATTTTTGTACTTGCTTTTCATCGCATCGCATTGCATGCACAACGTATGCACAAGGCATGCACAAGGCATGCAATGCGATGCGATGTGATGCTATTTTAGCCCAGAACGCACGCCGGTATTGGTGTGTGTATGGGCACCTTTAAACTTTTTAGCTTTTAATCAAATGTGTATTTTTGCATTTAAAAAAAAAGTCATAATTATTTTATTTTTGTAATCTGTCAGGGGCTTAAAGCATACACCTCATTAATATAATAAACAATAATCATTACCATATTTATTCTACATGGAAAACATCTGTTTATTTTTTATATTTTTGTTTCTTCGCTTTTTTCTGTAAAACAATTGGAAATGTGCGCTAAAAATATCCTAATAGGAAATAAATGCTTCCCTTTAAAGCTCCTGATGATGGCAGCCATCTATCTTTATTAATCCCCAAATGATTTAATCAAAACACTGTTTACACAGGATATCCAGGCGGCAGTCCTTTCATTACCAAATGCCAATCTTCTGCAGAGCATACCGGGGTTGTGGATAAACAAACAAGTGCTGGGAGATTTCATTTAGAAGTCAGAAATGTTGGTAAAAAACAGGCAAAATGGACCATTTAAAATATATGTAGAAAGTCAAAGTTGGTGAACCAATAACTAGATTTTTTGATTAAACTGCATTAAGCGCTAAACTAGATATACACATATTTTGAAATATTTATTAAAACAGTTGTAAAAAGATTAAAATACATCGCCGCCCTTCGCGCTCCCCCCCCGCCGCGATGCCGCCACATATGTACTAACATATGCGGCTGGCATCGCGATGCGGTGACGGAGGCCCCCCGTGATACCGGGAATGTGGTGTGCGGTGGGGTCTCCGTCACCTACCAGCCGGCTCCTGCATCCCTCACGCCGGGGACAGCTAAGCAAGCTGTCCCTGGCGCCTCCTCCTCCTCCCCCTGCAACCGGAAGGACGTCCGGCTGCGTCACTAGGGGGAGGAGGGGTCTACCTTCCAGGGTCCAGGAGGACCCTTCAGGAAGGTAAGCGAGAGGGGGGTCGGCGAGGCGGCGGGTTTGCGTCGGCGGGCGATGAAAAGAAGCCCATGGGCTTCTATAGGGTATCGCCACCCAAAGGTGGTGATACCCTACACTGCGGTATCATTTTTGATACATTGGAAAATGCGGTAAAACCGGGGTTTTACCGCATTTTCCATTTGATACATCTCGCCCAATGTTCTCAGAATATTTTTGGAAGAGTTCCAGTTTTTATAAAGAAAACATGTATTAGCATACAGTATGTGCAATATATCCAGTCTCCAAACCTATAAGCGTTCCCTAAAAACTCATCTCTTCAGGCAAGCTTATCAAATTCTAGAACCAGTCATAGAACCTTGCGTTCTGGTGGAATCGATGCAATAAAGAATACAGTTTCTATTCTTATGTATCAATGCCTATTTCCCTATAGATTGTAAGCTTGCGAGCAGGGCCCTCCTACATTTTGACTGTCTGTAAATACCCTGTTATGTTGTATCACTGTCTACTATTGTAAAGCGCAACGGAATATGCTGCGCTATATAAGAAACTGTTAATAAATAATAATAAATAATATATACTTTCCAAATAACCACCATGTTACTGGAGCCCATATGATTGTATACGATGAGATATCGTGCTGTGATTTCCCTTGAAGTTCCCCATGCGATAAATTGCATCTGAAGTGCTTTTGTTCACATTCAGGGGGTTATTCTAGTTCATTCTTTCTGACAAAATCCTTCTTAGATGGACAAAACCATGTGCACTGCGGGTGGGGCAGATGTAACTTGTGCAGAGAGAATTAGATTTGGGTGGGGTTTTTCTTCAAAGTGAGATCTATATTGCAGTGTAAAATTAAGCAGTCAGTATTTTCCCTGCACAGAAACAAAATAACTCACCCAAATCTAATTCTCTCTGCACATGTTACATCTGCCCCCCTGCAGTGCACATGGTTTTGTCCATCTAAGAAGGATTTTGTCAGAAAGAATGAACTAGAATAAACCCCTCAATGTGCATACAATCATGCGATAAATCGCATGCCCCTTGCAACCTGAAATCGGGTGATGGAATGAGGGCTGGGCTATCTGGGGGTAAATAAATTGACAGATCGCACATTGCATTGCGATAAATCGCTTGTGTTTAAAACCAGCATGCGATTGCACATGCTATACGATAAATATTATTTTCAGAACGTAATATCTGGAGATGTGAGATCCAAACTGTGTGTCCGCGCATCGCGTCGGGCGATGTATGCGAGCGGCGTCCAATCCATGAAATTGTTGCTTCGATTTATCGAAATTGCATGATTGTACCCATGATCTCACAGGTGTATGGGCACCATACCTCTATGATTGTGGCAGGTTAGAAGACAAAAGCATATCCATTTTCCGTGACGCTAATACACTATAATATAATGAAATGAAGAGTCATGTTCCTATGATAAGCACAATAAAGAACATACATTACAAGGGGGAATTTGATACAAGGCAAATAGAGGAAGACATATAACTGTAGGGATACATACTGTATAGATGCGGATAGCACATACGGATGAACAAAACAAATGAAAAAATTGTTAAATAAAAGAATGAACTAAAAATATATTATGACTGCAATAATAATGCCTGCATAAGGGATGCGGTCATTTGGTCTACAGCATTATGGCCGACAGTCATTAGGTCGACACCATTAGAGCGACATGGGAAAAGGTTGACATGGGTCTAGGTCGACATGGGAAAAGGTCGACATGGTTCTAGGTCGAAAGGTCATTAGTTCAACATTGTCTAGGTCAACAGTGAAAAGGTCGACATGGGTTTTTTCACAGTTTTTTGAGCCGACATGTGCCGATAGGCAGTATTTCATGCCCTACCATCCACTAGGGAGTGGTGGGAGAATAAAATAGTGTGCCCGACGCTTCGCGAGCGCAGCAAGCTTTTGACTGTCGACCTAGACAATGTCGAACTAACGACCGGTTTCGACACCTTACAGTGTCTTTTTCAAGGCAGTGAAAAAGACACTGTAAGGTGACGAAACCGGTCGGCTTGCACAGCAGAGTTCGTGGATCCCCACCGTGTGTAAGCATCCAGGGACGTTCTTATGCGATATTTGTCTGCATTTGTTTGTAGGCAAACACACATGGTGAGAGTCCTCAATACCTGAATCTGCTGTTTTTTACTGCTTTTAATTGCACCATGATATATCTTCTCCCATCCTTTTGAGTGAATGCATTATTAAGGAGACGAGAAGTGGAGTCCATTGGTGACAGATTGTCCCTCAACCAAGCGCATTTGTCTACTATCAAATGTAGACAATTTTATTGGTACGGGTCAATAATATTGTAGTCCATCAAATGCCAATATTTTAACAATACAGTATTACACTATTGTATGTTATTTCTTTTTATTTTTTGAGTATCATTAACACGGAGTAACCTACCCATAATCCATAAAAAATAAGTGCCCAGGGAACCCCCCAACATCTGTTTTGGTATCGTATAACCTGGCCTGTGGCATTGCAGTCACTCTGTCTATTCAGCTGTCTACCCTTGCAGAGAAAACTAGAGAATTCTAACAATTTTAAACTCACCTTGTAGTTTGTGATAAGATGATCAACATTCTAGTAGAACATTTTTAGATTAAGCAAACATAGATTTCACTTTGGAGCTAGAAAATATATTTTATGGAAAACTCTGACTAGAGCTGATAATACCTTAAATTTTACATGGAAAAAACCAAGCAATGGAAAAGAAGCTTGTGTCCCCCTCCAACCTGGCACTGCAACCAATACCCTCTTTCCAGCCCCTCTAGTGAAAGTGAAGTGTGGAGGTGGTATCTTAGAAGTTCCACAGACACCACCTGCATTAAGCACAACAAGGATGTATGCCAGATAGATGGGTGTCGGACGGGGTCACCTGACGTCGGGATCCCGACTGTCAAAACACCGACAGCCAGGTTCCCGACGGCCACCCGCTATTTTCCCTCGTGGGGGTTTACGACCCCCATAGAGGGAGAATAGAATAGGTGGCTCACGTAGCAAGCCACCGTGACTGCAGTGTGGCGAGCGCAACGACCCCACAAGGGGCTTAGTTGCGCTCACCATGCTGTCTGGGTCTGGCCAGTCGGGATCCTGACGTCGGGATAATGACTGTCGGGATCCCGACTGTCGGACCCCTATACCACACCCAGATAGACATGCTTAGTTATGTTATAGGCAGACACTGTGGCACCCCCCAGATCCCATTGCCCCTGCCGGCAGCCTAAAGCTGCCTAATAGTAGAGCCAGCTCTACATGTTCTGCTGGTAACTAATCATTGGAAAGTGCCAACTTGGAGTAAATTTATATTAGGACGAGCTTCCCCTGGTGACCCCTGGCTACACTACTACTTCAGAATCCTTATGTTACATCTCATTCAGAAAAACTTACCTCTTCACTATGAAAGCATCATAAAAGGAATAGTGAAGTATAGAGTGAAGTATAGAGATGATCATTTACTCAATCGTTCTGTGTGTGGCCATGTTCAGGGGTGTTCTGGATTTCAAGGGAAATTGGATAGATATCTGTGTGTGGGCACCTTTACACTTGTAATATTTTATATTGTCCGTGTTTCTGAGTCATGCAACTCTGGGCCATTCAGACTTGTCCATATCCCTGTTGTGTCTTGTGGCTGAATAGGTGTAACTGAGCGCCAACAGGTAACTTGCATGTAGGCTAAGTGTTCCAATGGCATGTGGGTGGAATTTAAGGCTAAGCAGAGTTTGATTTCAGACAGCTCTCATGCACAATGGATAGGGCTGGTACAAATATTTGCTAACAGTGATGATTGCTACTTCTCTGAAGTCGACCCTATGACCCATACTTGTCGCTACAGCCTTTTGCTGATACAAAGATACAGGGGGTTATTCTGGTTGGATCGGTCCCCCGTGCGTTTGCACTGATGTTTAGCGTCTGCGTTTTTATGCACATGTGCAGACACTGGGTGCAAGCAGGCACTGCGTACTGCTAGTTCAACATCCCCTTTGCACCTAGCAGTGTGGCAGGAGGCAGCGGAGAAGGGGTCGCACCCATGGGAGTTCCAATGTAAATGTCTCCGTGACACGGGTGCGGGGGGCAGACAGCTGTTGTCAGCGGATGTCAGCTGCCGCCCGCTTCTTGTACAGGCACTCGCAGATGTAAGGAACCAGAGAGGTGTCTCACATCGCTGGCAAAATCATTTGATGGTCGCCTATCGAATAATTTCACCCCCGCACACAAGGGTGCGAATGGATGTTTATGGTAAACATCTATTTGCAGCAGTGTGGGGAACTCGGCGAGCGAGAGGGGCGAGACGGGCACTTGCGCAGCAGGCCGAGTTACATCCACACGCAACTCTGCAAATTTTGCAGCATTGCGTGTGGACCAGCGGCGTAACTATAGCACCGCAGCCCCCGCCACCCCGGGGGGGGCGCTGTGCATGTGGGGGCGACCATTTTGTGGTGGTCCTCAGCAGAAGAAGAACGGAGCCGCCGGGACCAGCGCGATAGGTAAGGCTGCAGGGGATGGGGGTGGGTTTGCATGGGCGGTGGGGCAGCGGGGGATTGGGGGTGCTTGGCGGGGCGGCGGCGGGGGGGGGGGCGGGGCGGCGGCCGGGGGGGGGGGGCGGGGCGGCAGGGGGGCGCCCAAAACTTAGTTACGCCACTGGTGTGGACCAGAATAAGATCCACAGTGTAGCAGGAACTCTTAATTAGCATTCACTGTACAGTGCTGGGTTATATGTTTGCCCTACAAAAACCAAACAATAATAATAATTGGTAATTACAACATCAGTACTTGTAAATTCTACATCAAACATATTCTCTTGACAGAATTGTTCAATTGTATCAATATTGCCTGATTCCAGTAAATGTAATACCGCTGCGCAGATCTCCAGAGGAAGGATTATGAAAATCATATTTGTTTTCAAAGATTATAAAACAAAAAGTGGTAAGCAGTTCTAGCGCTGTACATGAAGGTGTTTATATTCTGGTACTAGTCACAATCAAATCACCCTTTTGAATTAGAAGTGTTTTTATATTACTTTGTCATTGATGCTAGAGATCCACTCAGTAGCAAACATATATCTGGGATGTGGCAGCTGTTATAATTAGATGTATGTATGATGAATAGATAGAAAGCTTGGTTCCTTACCACCCGGAGTCTGAGTTACCTTATTTATTTATGGCAGAGGCAGTCATAAGAGGATTGGATTGTCAAAATGATTGAACCACTGATTAAAACGCTTTTGCTAAATAAATGATTTCCTTAAAGGGGAACTGAAGCTTAAAATATATTTTTTGGAAATATTGCAATCCAGATCACAGCACCGTCTTATGCTTGCTCGTGCCTGGCTGATGGTGATATATCAGCTACTGGCTTATTATAGGATCTCTCTCTCTCACTGGGCCAGATGTACTAAGCTTGAAAATGGAGAATGATAAACCACCAGCCAATCAGCTCTAAACTGCCATGTTACAGGCTGTGTTTGAAAAATAATAGGTAGGAGATGATTGGCTGGTTGTTTATCACTCTCCACTTTTTCACTTTCTGCAGCTTAGTACATCTCGCCCTGTCTCTCTCTCTCTGTCTCTCCATATATATCTGTCTATCAATGCAGAGTGTTAGAGCCCCTGAAGAAGTTAGTTCGAGGGATTAAACGCATAGGGTTTGGGTGTCATAATTGATGTCCACGTTTTGAAGCCCCTGCCATCGAGTTTATACCCAAAAGGGTTTTTGAAAGGTCGCATTACTTTCGACAATTTTTTTATTAAATGAAATGAAAGAAATTTTTTCAACAGATTATTTTTATCAAAAATAAAAATGATTCTGGTTTTTATTAATAAGTGGTCATTGGCTGCTAATTTGAGCGATTTCTTGGTGTATGGGTGTATTTCCAAACTGGGACAAACCCACAACTTATTACTCAAGGATATCTCTGGTGGCTTAAGAAAATAGAAAAAAAATCCACTTTCAGACATATTTGTCTACAATTGGTTTCATTAATAGAAACATTGATGAACACATTCAATTATTATTAACTAGTCTTATGGCCCATTAGACGGAAGGGTGAAAGTTTATGCTTATGCAATTCTTGTTCACCTAGCCTTCCCAACTACCTCAAGGCCTGCTGCAGCAGCCAGAGCAAGTCTCCAACTATGCACCTACCCTACCCAACAACAGCAGGGCAGGAGCTGCTGCAGCAGCCAAAGCGAGTCTCCAACTATCCACCTTTCTTTCCCAACCACAGCAGGGCTGGAGATGCTGCAGCAGCCAGAGCGAGTCTCCAACTATCCACCTTTCCTTCCCAACCACAGCAGGGCAGGAGCTGCTGCAGCAGCCAGAGCGAGTCTCCAACTATGCACCTACTCTACCCAACCACAGGAGGGCAGGAGCTGCTGCAGCAGCCAGAGCGAGTCTCCAACTATCTACCTTTCCTTCCCAAACACAGCAGGGCAGGAGCTGCTGCAGCAGCCAGAGCGAGTCTCCAACTATACACCTACCCTACCCAACCACAGCAGGGCAGGAGCTGCTGCAGCAGCCAGAGCGAGTCTCCAACTATACAGCTACCCTTGCCGACCACAGCAGGGCAGGAACTGCTGTGGCAGGAACAGAGGATCCCGAAAACCCTCAATGAATAAGCAAATAATGAAGAGAAAAAATAACTGACTATGGCTGGAGCTCACGTGGATTTCATGATATCTACAGTGTTCGATTCACAGACCACTCTGCCGAGGAGTCGCTTATTAATTTCAGTTTGTCAAAAGTTTTGTAAAGTTAAAATGTTTTTTTTTTCATGTAATGGACCCTTATAGGCCTTTTAAGGTCCATTTAAGGGAGTCTGTTTATTGTGTTATATTCAGAAAGTCATAAGCTTTCCAACGACATATCACAATGCATGAAAACAACAGAAATAGCATGTACCCTTATGACCGCACCCTTAAGGGCTCATCCAATTAAACCCATCTTCGAACTTAGATTGTCCCTTAAGATGATAAGGTAGTGTGCAAATTTTGAAGACAATTATTTAAAGGGTTCAGGAGTTATTGTGGAACATACACACATACAAACATTGTTCAATTATACTTATGTAGATCATTATTCAAAGAATTGTATTTGGCGTATACAGAATATAGCACAGTCAAAATGGTGTGCGTATGTGCATGTGCGTGTGTGTGTAGGTCCTGCTAAGAAGGGATCTTCCCAGAAATGTACCTGTCTGTTTTGGCTCAAGAAGAAGGCAATTTTCTAAAATGATATCTATAGATAGATAGATAGATAGATAGATAGATAGATAGATAGATAGATAGATAGATACCAAAGCCATCACTCTCCTCCCAGCATCTGTTTAGCAAGCAAGCATGTAGTATACTGTATAATACCTGCTTGCTGAACAGAAGTCTCTCTGTGATCTGTCTTGACAAAGACCCTCCAAGGTCAAAACGTTGGCCATGATTTTAATACAACTGATGAATGAAAGATTTTTTTCGATATGGCAAATTGGTGAATGCCCTCTGCAGCTTGCTTATATTGATCTTGATATAATTGGAATAGTCTGTTATTTTCTTAGTGTAGCACCCCGACTATTGAAAAGCTGGATTATCTATGTATCAAATCAATTCTATTTATCTACATCATATTTTGTATATTAAAAACAATGCCTTTCTTGAGGTAAAATCCAATAAGTAAAGTTGCGCCTTAACTTAGAATTCATGTTAGTAAAGGTAAAGAAATATATATATCATTAGGGCAGTCATGTCCAAACTGTGGCCCTCTAGCTGTTGTGAAACTACAGGTCCCATCATGCCTTGCCACATTTTTGCTATTAGGGAATGCTAAAACTATGGCAAGGCATACTGGGATGTGTAGTTTCACAACAGCTGGAGGCCCACATATTGGACATGCCTGCATTAGAGGGAGCAGCAAAGATAACAGATAAGGATTCCAGGGTATAAAATCCAATTTAGAACTGCAGATGTGCCTTTTCTTTATTAATAATTCCTTTTCCACCTGTATCCCCACAGACAAGATATCAGTATTCCCTACAATGTTCCTAAAGGATATTCCTTCATATATATATATATATATATATATATATATATATATATATATATATATATATCCTTTTTACATAACTCAATAACTCATTTAAAAATAAAGTAATTTTCATTGCAATGGGTACATTGTTGCTTTTAGAGAAACCATTGGAGGACTGTTCTCTTCGTAACGCCCAATCAGCACATACGGAACTGAATAAAATTAGGAAATGGTCAATTCCAACATTTACCTGCTTTTTTTTATTATAACACATTTCTCCAAATCCTTACTAAGTTTCCACTTATACAACAACTTTCAATGGAACAAATTAAGACCTTAGCCTCATTAGACTAGGCTGTAATTTAGCACCATAGGACCTCATTCAGCAGTTCTGTAGAGCAGGCTACAGTGTCTTTTATGAAATAAATATCTTTATGTTATGTTCTACTGAGATCCATCCTTTGTCCAGCCAGATCCTCTGCAATTCTGTGACTGCTTTTTATTTACTTCTCATTTCCCTATATCTTGTTTATTACTAGGCAGATGCATTGAACATTTTTGTTACAGCGACAGACCGAGCAGAATCTATGGCTATGTGACCAGGACAGCTGAACAAGTCAGAGGGAAAAAAATATATATTTTGCTTAAGTTAGAATTAAGGGCTTGGAGGAAAGGGTGTTGATTTTCCTTCATGCCCAGTTGCTAACATTTCTAATTACATCTCTGTCAATAGGTTAGACAGAGCCAGAAGCATGTAAATGCACAGTAATTAACTAAGCATGTAGTAATGAAAAAGGGGAACATAATCACAAAATATTTCTTTTAAATATACATGCCATTTATATCCGCCACCATGACCCGCGGATCTGTATAATCATTCCAGCAAGTTAAAAAGACGTCTACGATTGTTCGCACAATTGTACTTTGGCCCTGAGCCAAGAATTGACGAGTGCCGTTGAAGGTCTTTAAACAATACAAGTCAGCTGTGAGAAAACAGTCAGACATAATTAAAACACATTAGGCATAAAACATATTTTTTAGGCTTTAATGAAACGAAAGCTGAGAAAATTTGTTCCCCACTCTCCTCCACTCTGTATACACCACATGTCTCCTAGCCACATGCTACTTACACCCTGCTACCGTTCTGTGGCACTAGCAATGTGCACCAATGTGTAGGTGTATAATATAACATTACTCTTAAATTAATGTAGTGTTAACTGTCATATAAAATTAGTCCCTTTTGCTGAATATAACTTGAAAACATAGTAGCTATTATACCCAAAGCTTATTCATTTCTATTACAATGTATTAGGGCATTATTGTTATGTTTCGTTCTGAGTATCCTGTATTGTTGTAATGTGTGCTAAATATATATATATATATATATATATATATATATATATGGCATTGCAAACCTTATGGTGCCGTCTAAATAAAATGTAGTAATAATAACATTGTACGTTTTTCGAAAAAAAAATTACTATTTTGTTATACAGGTATTTACTTTAACCTTTTGCAGTCCAATTTTTTTTTTTTTGCAATTCAAACAGTCTGGTTTAAATGTTTAAATGAGTTGTATTTTTTTTATTATTCAAAAATGGTCTACATTGAATGTTGAACGATAATGTTCTTATTTTAAAGTGGCTCACCATTGGATCTGCTACTGGTGCTAGGGCTATTGAGCCTGACTAGACGTTGGACCTGAAAGGGTTAAACAATTCCAACATTGCTATAGTTGATAATGAAAAAAAATGCTAAATAGAAAAAAAAGCATCATGGCATATATATTTTTTTAAATATATTTGTACAATACTTCTGCCGATTTTCCATTCATGTAACGTTTAATTGTTTATAACATGAGTTGTTATTTTAATTTAAGTAAGCAATGATTCATGCCATTTCTCTTGTATAGAAACCAAACATAACTAAAGTAAAAGTAGAGTTTACAGTTAGTTTCTAATTGCAAAATGAAAACAATTAATGTTTAATTTTTTTTTATTAAATTGTTTTTATTTTATTTGGTTTTACATACTTTTTGATATGGAAATAGAATAGAATAGAATAGAATCAACTTTATTGGCCATGTGTGCTTGCGCACACTAGGAATTTTTTGTGGATTACAGTGCAGCATCAAGCAGGGATGAAATATGGGGGGGGGGGGGGGGACGACACATTACATGCATACCATTGAGACATTTTACACATTCCATTGAGACATTAAACGCATTACATTGAGAGCATTAAGACATCACTTGCGGGAATCACATGCCTGCCAAGCTGCACAGCGCCTAGGCAGCCATCAGCGGCGCCACTGGTCGTTGCAGCAGCCAGGTAGGTAGCAATATAAGCAGGGACAGTATATCGCCTAGAGAGAGTGGAGAGAGATGAAATACCAGCCAATCAGCTCCTAACTGTCATGTTACTGCCTGTGTTTTAAAAAGGCCAGTTAGGAGCTGGTTGATTGGTTCTTTATCTCTTTTCACTTTATCTCTCTTGAAGACTTAGGGGGTGATTCAGGTTTGTTCCGCTTTTGACGAATTCTTTCGAACAGAGCTGGATGGGCAGGGGGCTGTTGCATGTGGATGCCGAACGTTTCCCGGGTGTGCTCACAAAAATGGTGGGTGTGTCCAGAAAAATTCTGGGTGTCCCCATGCAAATGCTGGTGTGGCAAAGGCAGCCAATTCCAAGGCAAATTGTAGTCAGTCTAGACTGATTTTTATTTGCGAACGGGGAAAAAATCATTTGATGGTCGGCGACCCCAATTTATTGGACCCACTGTGATGCTGCTACAGATACTTTCCTCCACTGTTTTTTCTTTTCCATCAGCCATAACATCTATTGAGGACTCCAGGTGAAGTACAGACAAGGACTCATATTTGTTACACAGATAGCAGATTTCTCCAGGAGAGCTATACACAAAGATAACAACTTAAATATACTGCAGACAAAAAGAAACAGAAAGTCAAGATTTCCCTGAACGCTTCAGGCATGTGGAGATGTATTAAGCCTTGAGATGTGAGTGCTATTGAAGATGGGGGGTGAAATGTAATTGTTACAAGCTGAAGCCACAGCTTGTTTCTATTTGTCTCATCTTCTTTGTTTGTTTGTATCCCTTGTTGTGGAAAACCTAGATATTGGGGTCCCTTGACCCCTTGTCAAGAAGGGAGTACTGTTACAAGCCGCCTCTGGTGGGTCTGTGTAAATGCAGCCTGACTGCTTATTTCTTCTGTGTCAAGTTCACCTGTCAAATAGGGGGTTATTCTGATTCACTCGGAAAAGGCACAATCACTCTCTAATGGACAAAACCATATGCACTGCAGGTGGGACTGATGTATCCTGTGCAGAGAGAGTTAGAATTGGGTGGGTGGTGTACTTCAAATTGATATCCATATTGCAGTGTAAAAATAAAGCAGACAGTATTTACCCTGCCCAGAAACAATAAAACCCCAGCCCACCTGCAGTGCATATGGTTTTGTCCATTAGAGAGTGATTGTGCCTTTCCGATTGAATCAGAATAACCCCCATAATTAGGCAATTAGCACTCTGCCTTGTGTGTCAAGCTGAGCAACTGCAGCAACTGTCCTCATTTAGGGGTCTTGTCCATTCCAGCTGTTCCGATTGGATGTTGCTCCCTATATTACCCAGCCTGCCCTAAACTCTGTGCTGGTTATACTGCTTTTTTCTAGCTATTGCAGCAGATCATATTCAGTCTTTCCTGATTAACCCTGATCCTAATTCTATCTAATCCTTACTAGCCTGTGTTACCCTGAGATATGATAAGCTGGTACTTGTGACTTATCTGGGTGCCCGATTTTCTTCATCGCACCTAAAAATCGCGTCAAATCGCATCGCATACAATCAGATTGCATGCAATGCGATTTGACGCGATTTGCCGCTATTTCCCTGCAAGTGATTGATCCTGGTTGTTCCAGCCTATACTGGCTCTGTTAGGAGATTCTGTTTATGTACCCTTTTTCATCCATTTGTCTGTCTGTAACCAGAACTGCCCCACAGTATGTCTGTGTTGCTAATAGTGTCTACTCCGCAAATGGATCCTGTCTGTCTTATTATTTGTTTACCAGTACTATGTCGCTATTAGCGATTACTTCCACCTACCGGCCCTGCTTGTCTATGTGCCTGTAACTGGTATTGCTTGCATTCCGTTTCTGTCCATTTGTCTGCTCATATTGTACTTAGGCGCTACAGCGACTGCATTGTTAAACACCTTGCCATTGCGGTTCACTACCCTGTACTTATAACATCTATTGTACAGTGACTCCACAGCAGTGGTCCGGTGCCAGTCACACACAGTAGTGTGCTAGTGTCTATTGTTTGTCTTGTGTCTGGTCCTTCCTTTTGTGTCCCAGTCTTACTCCAGTCCTGTATTTACCTTGCCCGGCCTCCTGTAGCAGCCTTGTCTCTGTGCAAGACCTGGCGGCACTGGAGTGGGGGCGGACCAAATTTCCCCTCACAAACATGGCTGTTATAGGTGAAACCTTCGCCCGCAAGAGGCTTTAAGGACTGCTAGGCAAGTGCAACATCACCACCTATACCACCTTGGTGGCATCCCTAACAGTAATAGGGTGAGGAAATCAGAAAGTGAGAGATTTGGGAATAAAAAACGTTTGTTTTTTTTAAAGTGGCAATCATTTACACAGCAAAATCAGTATGATTTTGCCATGTAAATGATTGCTGCCTTAAAATAACTCGAGATTTCTCACCAAATCTCTCTTCTGATTCTCGCGCCCTATTACATTCCACCAGGGATGTTGCCCGTAGCAACCAATCAGGTTCTACATCTAACACGTTCTAGAAGATAATAGGCTATGGGCAACATCCCATCTCCAATAGAACTCTCATCTTAGTAAATATATCCCTTAATGTGGAGAAGTTATCAAAGGCAACTTCTAAATAGCAGATAAGCTACATACACACAACGTAGTTTCAGACCAACCAAAATTATCTACACATTACTCAATAATAATTTAGCTATAAACAATCCCTTTGGCACCAAATTGTCTTACATATAATGTCTCTGTACAATATACACTAGAGACTAGACTGCGCTGTATCCCTTGATTAGGCTTTTCATTTATGAGTACCCCTCCTCCCAATTTGACATATCCACAGTAATTACGAGTAGAGTGGAAGTGAGTGGTATGTGTGTCCTTATATTAAGGAGTAGCGGAAGAGTAGTGTGCAGTCAGAAATTGGTTCTCTGTGTTTGGCCACTGACTGTGTACTGTCTCCGGGTTCCTGCTAATGCCTGTAGGATTAATGTTGTTGCTTCCTTCACCCGTGTCAGCAAGGGTCAGGCTATCGCTGATGTCTGAGGGCAGGGCAGGTGATGACACTGCAGACGGAACCAGAAGTGACACAACATGGTTCGTCTACATAGCAGTTGGAGACTACTTCCTCCATCTGGAGACTTCTTCTGCCATTACCAATATTATTTTCCATTACCCCTAACCAGTCTGCACTATACCTCCAAGGATACGAGGACCTCAGGTTGGGAACCGCTGCCCTAGACCCACCTCCCGAGAAAAGTTACTGAAAGTATCTAAGTATGCACAAGAATTAAGAAAAGGAGTCGACGCTGCATTTTCTGAATGACCCCAAGACAGATGCAGCACAGACTGCAGCCTAGCAAACAGGTAAACAATGGAATAGTGTGTAACTAGCTTTAGACCGTGCTTGGTTGCTATGGTCAACTTAATTTTAATTTAGGTATGAGCAGGCAGGACAGAGCCGACCCTAGCCTAAATGACGCCCTAGGCAAGATTTTGGCTGGTGCCCCCCTAGCACCACCACTAGTTCCGCTTCTGACCCTGCTCCCCTTTCTCAGCACCATCAACCCTCATCATAGCAGTCATCATTTTGCTCCTACCCGCAATATTTTAAATAGAAACCTCCAAACAGGGGTATGTTCTTGCTGGGAAGGGGCATGGCCACCCAATAGTACCCCCAATTCAAATTATGCCACACAGTAATGCAACTTTGTTCACGTTATATCATGCAATGGTGTTCCTTATTCACGTTACATCACACAGTAGTACCACTTTACCTTATGTACATTACTCCTCACATTACTCACATTATACCCTTAGAAAAAAATCCTGAAAAAATATTGTATTTTAAGCACCTCCATGGCCACACTGCAACCCAGCACAAAGCCGTGTGTGCTGGGCAGAGGAGAAGAGCTGCAGCTGCTGCTGTCAATTAAGGGGAGGGGGCCCGGGGCCCCCACTGGGCCCTTCCATCAGACTTTGGCCTGGGTAATTTGTACCCCCTACCCCTTTCTCTCGGCACCCCTGATAATACCACACAGTAATGCCCATTACACATGACACACATTATTAATGTCCTTATAACCATAAGGCCCCTTACACATTATGCCAACCTTAATGCCCTTCATACACATAATGACACATATAATGCCCCTTACACATATGTTGCACATTATTAATGCCCTTATACACATGACACACATAATGACCATTACACATATGTTGCAAATTATTAATGCCCTTATACACATGACACACATAATGCCTGTTACACATATGTCGCACATTATTAATGCATTTATACATGATACACATAATGCCCCTTACACATATACCTACCGAACACTGTTGCACAACCAACCCACCTGCAGACAGCACTCGCACAGCCGCTAACACTGTGACCTCTGCCTCTGCTTGGATACAGATGTTTCCTCATACATCTTGACTCAATAGGCCATGCAGCTCCTGGCCAGTTCTGCTAATGTTGGGTGCCTTTTTTGCTGATAATTCATCTTATTTGCATTGTAATGACCAGCACACACAAGGAGCTTCCAATGATTAAAATGATATGTGCCATGCCTATATTCTGTGTGCGACTGTGGCTGTACCTGCATACGGAATGCTACTGTATGTTACAGTGATTTCCATGAATACACTATTTCATATGCAGATACAGCCTCACTCACACACAGAATAAAGGCATGCTGCATATCATTTTAATCAGCAGAAGCTGCTGGTGCCCCTAGGCATTCCAAATGCCCTAGGCACTTGCCTAGTTTGCCTATGCCTAAGGCCGGCTCTGAGGCAGGAGCGGGTAGATAGGCAGTGGGCTGCAGGGTTTCCGGGAGAATGGGGTGCATGTGCCCCATTCTGTTGGAGGACGGCAGGTGAGACAAGGGAAGATCTCACCTGTATGTAGAACTTCCTTGTTATCATAGAGGAGTGAAGTTCCCATGTCTCGTGGACATTGTGATGATGTCAGACCAAGGAAGCCAACAAGAATAAGCCAGCCTACTACCACTAAACAGTATGGGCTGCTTGCAGGGATGCTTTGGGTTGGTGGTATAGGGCCAAATCAAATTATTTATGGTCAAAGTAATAAAAAAAACTACTAATGTGTGCCAATCATAACACATGTAGACAATCTGAAAAACAACTGTACATCAACACATAACTTTCCATAAGGATTACAGGTACGCACAATTTACAATTTAATATTATTAAATTTTTTCCTATAGAGGTGGCATAAGAAAAATGCTGACACTCTAGGGCGCCGAGATTCAAGAATGTTTGGGAACCACTGTATTTAACTATCAAACTGGTGAGCTAAATACTGTGGTATATAAGCTAACTGTACATTATTATTATTATTATGATTATTATTATGTTTAACCTGTACAATATAAAAGTAATATGATGATGAAATTGCCGAACTGTAGCTACTGTACATGAAAATATATTTTTTAGAACTCATTGCTTAAAATATAAATATTTCTCGTTTCATTATTGAAAACTCAATTAAATACATTTAGAGAAAATACTTTACATTTAGAGAAAAGTAAACTAAAAAAAACCTGGTAATTGTTTCCTAGCACGGCGCCCGATTTTACTACGTACGCAAATGTAGTCAAATTGCATCGCATCGCATGCCATTATTGTATGGCATGTGATGCGATGTGATTTTACATGTTATAATGGCATTTAATGTACTATACACTTAAATGACATAATGGGTGACATTCTATGGGATGAGATAATCTGACTTTGGCGAATTTTATCGCAAAAACGGCCGTTTTTGCACTTTTTCCCTAATTCGCATATTTAATGAGATGCGAAAATCTGCAAAAAGTGCGGTTTTGCCGCGAAATCGCACTTTTAGAAGTGCGATTTTTAGTTTTCGCCAGAACTCGCATCCAGATGTTTTCACATTGAAAAGTATACAATTCGCATATTTAATGAGATGCGAATTTGAAAAATGTGTCTAAAAATCTCAAAAAAATCAGACCAGGTTCTGATATGCGATTTGGCCAGAACCCTGCACAGATCATAGAGATCTGTGCATGGCCCTGTGTTAAAAAATGTGGAAAAGTGTTTTTTGACAAAAAAAATTGCGTGGGGTCCCCCCTCCTGAGCATAACCAGCCCCGGGCTCATTGAGCCGGGGCTGGTTCCAAAAATACGGGGGACAAAAAGCATAAGGGTCCCCCATATTTCTGAAACCAGCCCTGGACTCTTGGACCGGTCCTGGTTCCAAAAATACGGGGGACAAAAAATCTGGGGGTCCCCCGTATTTTGAAACCAGCACCGGGCTCCAACAGCACTCGGTGTCATGCCACAGCCGGGGGACACTTTTTATATAAGGTCCCCCGGCCGAAACATGAGCACCGTGGCTGGTCAGCCTTGGACGGGGTACCTGGAGGAGTGGGGACCCCGCCATAAAGGGGTCCCCCCCCCAGGCTTCACCCGTCCAGGGCTGAAGCCCGGGGCTGTCACCGGCGTCCGTGGCCAGTGGACGCCAGCCTGATAGTGTTAAATCTTCCATACATAACATTGCATGATACAGGAGAACTACAAGTGCCAGCAGACCTCCCCCGCATGCTGGGACTTGGAGAACCACAAGTCCCAGCATGCGGGGCATTAATGGGCCCCCTGGGACTTGTAGTCCACCTGTAAAAAGAATGTTAAAAAACACACACACACAGAGAAGTAAAACTTTATTACACACACATTCACACACCTCACTTTTACAACAATATGCATACCGATCCAGGATCCAGCGCTGGTCTCCCTTCTGCTGCAGAGCCGGCTACCCCTGCACTGACAGCGGGGACAACCGGCTCTCTCCGATGCCGCTAACAGCCTCTGTAGCGCTGTCCCAGCGCTACAGAGGCTGAGAGCGTGATTGGCCGATGCGTCTCCATGGAGACGCATAGCTCAGCCCTGATTGGCTGAGCTATGCGTCTCCATGGAGACGCATAAGCCAAAGACGTTCTCAGCCTCTGTAGCGCTGGGACAGCGCTACATAGGCTGTTAGCGGCTATCGGAGAGAGCCGGTTGTCCCCGCTGTCAGTGCAGGGCAGAGGCGGAACTACCATTGGTGCAGCAGGTGCATTGCACCGGGGCCCCTGACAACTAAGGGGCCCACTGCTGCATAAAACCATCAATGAGTTATGGTGAACCTGGGTTAGGGTGGAGGAGGGGGCCCAGATAATATATGTGCACCTGGGCCCACAACCCACAAGTTCCGCCACTGGTGCAGGGGTAGCCGGCTCTGCAACAGAAGGGAGACCAGCGCTGGATCCTGGATCGGTATGTATATTGTTGTAAAAGTGAGGTGTGTGAATGTGTGTGTAATAAAGTTTTACTTCTCTGTGTGTGTGTTTTTTAACATTCTTTTTACGTGTGGACTACAAGTCCCAGCGGGCCCATTAATGCCCCGCATGCTGGGACTTGTGGTTCTCCAAGTCCCAGCATGTGGGGGAGGTCTGCTGGCACTTGTAGTTCTTCTGTATCAAGCAATGTTATGTATGGAAGATTTAACACTATCAGGCCGGCGTCCACTGGCCACGGACGCCGGTGACAGCCCCGGGCTTCAGCCCTGGACGGGTGAAGCCTGGGGGGGGGGGGGACCCCTTTATGGGGGGGTCCCCACTCCTCCAGGTACCCCGTCCAAGGCTGACCAGCCACGTGCTCATGGTTCGGCCGGGGGACCTTATATAAAAAGTGTCCCCCGGCTGTGGCATGACACCGAGTGCTGTTGGAGCCCGGTGCTGGTTTCAAAATACGGGGGACCCCCAGATTTTTTGTCCCCCTTATTTTTGGAACCAGGACTGGTCCAAGAGTCCGGTGCTGGTTTCAGAAATACGGGAGACCCCTATGCTTTTTGTCCCCCGTATTTTTGGAACCAGCCCCAGCTCAATGAGCCCGGGGCTGGTTATGCTCAGGAGGGGGGACCCCTCGCCAATTTTTTTTTTTGATGAACAAAAAATCGCACATTTCCTTAAATTCGCACATTTTCATGCCTAAAATTCGCACATTTTCATGCCTAAAATTCGCACATTATCGCACCTAATCGCACTTTTCATTCCAGAATTCGCACCTCATTAAATATGCGAATTCGCGTCAAAAATGCGATATAAAAAAAAGTGCGATAATGGGCGATTTTGAAAGTGTGAAAAAAAAATCTCATCCCATAGAATGTCACCCTTCATGTCATTTATTTACGCACCCCCCCCCCTCCACTATCCACATCATCCCAAAGCGTGGTGAGCGCAGCGAGCCCCATGAGGTGCGGCGGAATGTGTCTGACCAACCTTTTCATACCCCAACTATCCACGTCGGCGTGGAGTTGATGTTATATAGTGTGGCAAGCGCAGCAAGCCACCGAGCCCGAAGCGTGGCGAGCATAGCGAGCTGCCGCACGCCACTACTCCTGGTTCATTACCCAACAGCTGATCTGCCGCTGCACTTTGCTCCACGTGCAGCCGCTCTGCAGTCCTTCCGGCTTTCCACTTCTCAGTTACCACCGCAAACAGCACAAGTAAGCCGCCCGAACGCCGCTCCACTAGCCTCCTGGGCGCATCAAGCCAAGACCCGGCAACATCAATTGGACGTGGTCGAGACCCCCATATATCAGGCTCCCCTGTAACCCAGAATTCAACAACCAACTCTAAAGGGTGAGATAATCGAAAACAACTTGTATCATGCTGTATTCATCTGCACAGACGGACCCACGGACTAATTTGCGTGGACTATATACATGCTAATTTGGCCAGGTGTAAAAGCATCTGATATTTAAACAAACTGCCTCCCAGCAATATAAAGCTGCTTGATAACCCCTGCATATTTGTGCTCTTAATCTGCTTGGCAAATTTCTATACCTATACCCACGTTTAACAGTGATTCCACACTAGACAATTTATTTAAAACCCATGGAGTAGTATTCAACGTGCTTTATTTTAATTGTTACTAATTTGCTACAATTGCAACTTATGTACTTGTTTTGTTTTTAGTAAATTGTATCTTTACATGTTACTCTTTATAAATTTATAAGCACACAGTGTGAACATTTTATTCAGCAAGGCAATCACACATATCTCCCTAGAAGCGCATGGTGTTATTTGTTTTCTATTTGTTCAGAAGCTGATTAGTTGCCCATAGCAACATCCCATCTGAAATAGCGCTCCTAATATCCCCCAATGTATCTACAGTATCTATGACAATATGCTGCTTTAAAAATATTGACCACTAGATGGCACACATGCATGGTGTTAGTGACAGTGAAATAGGCCACATGTGTGAAACAATGGCACAGTTTTTGTACTTCTCAAAGTTTGAGTTCATCTAGCAATTTATCCATATTATGGGATAATGTACATTTCACATCCTACTGACACCTGCATCTTTCACTAAGCCACAATCACCCTCTGCTAGTAATCTACCTCTGTGCATGCATGTAAAAACTATCTATTTATATCTATTTATGGGTATATATATATATATATATACAGGGGCGGATTGGGGATTAAAAGCAGCCCAGGAAATAATTTTAAGCAGCCCCGGGGGGGCGGGTACCTTTTGCGCGCCGGAGGCGCGCCCAATTTTTTTTCGGAGGCGTGGCCTAGTGATATGGGGGTGTGGCCTATTTCAACGAGGTCACACCCCATTTTTGCCGCTGTGGGGGCATGGATAGTAGCTCTCTCTGACAGGGGCGGATTGGCCCTATCAGTGTTACATAGCCATGGATACCCATTACCATCCTTGAATAGGAGAAACACTACTTCCTGGTTTGGGTCCCTGCCACACACTGCACATGCTCAGTTTGCAAAAAGGTAGCCCGCAGGTTACTATAGGACAGTGGTCTCCAACCTTTTTTGGTGCGGGAGCTACTCGCAACAAAATAAACCACCCGAAAAGCTACTAAAATAAAAAAAAAATCTGCATAATATCCAAAAATGCCCTTTACACATTATGCCACACACCGTAATGCCCCTGACACATTATGCCACGCACTGCAATGTCCAATATGTCACAAACATACCTCCCAACACTGGAGGCAGAAGAGAAGAGGCATCTGCGCCCAAAATTAGAGGGTTCACCTACTACCATGGAACTCCTGCGAGGCTACATGGGGTTGTGATACACATATGCCTCCAATAGTGCAGTGCCAGATACACATATGCCCCCAAAAGTGCCAGATACACATATGACCCCAATAGTGCCAGATACACATATGACCCCAATAGTGCAGTCCATGATGCCCATTATACATTTGCCACAGACAATGCTTATTATATAAATGCCCCACAACATGATGCTCCATTATACATATGCCACACACTGTGATGCCCATTATACATATGCCCCACAACGTGATGCTCCATTATACATATGCCCCACAACGTGATGCTCCATTATACATATGCCCCACAACGTGATGCTCCATTATACATATGCCCCGCACCGTGATGCCCATTACACATATGCCATACACCGTGATGCTCCGTTATACATATGCCCCACACCGTGATGCTCCGTTATACATGTGCCACACACCGTTATGCTCCATTATACATATGCTGCACAATGTGATGCCCATTATACATATGCCACACCGTGATGCCCATTATACATATGCCCCACACCGTGATACTCCATTATACATATGCTGCACAATGTGATGCCCATTATACATATGCCACACCGTGATGCCCATTATACATATGCCCCACACCGTGATGCTCCATTACACATATGCCACACACCGTGATGCTCCGTTATACATATGCCCCACACCGTGATGCTCCGTTATACATGTGCCACACACCGTTATGCTCCATTATACATATGCTGCACAATGTGATGCCCATTATACGTATGCCACACCGTGATGCCCATTATACATATGCCCCACAACGTGATGCTCCATTACACATATGCCCCACAACGTGATGCTCCATTACACATATGCCACACACCGTGATGCTCCATTACACATATGCCACACACCGTGATGCTCCGTTATACATGTGCCACACACCGTTATGCTCCATTATACATATGCCACACCGTGATGCTCCAATATACATATGCCACACCGTGATGCCCATTATACATATGCCCCACACCGTTATGCTCCATTATACATATGCTGCACAATGTGATGCCCATTATACATATGCCACACCGTGATGCCCATTATACATATGCCCCACACCGTGATACTCCATTATACATATGCTGCACAATGTGATGCCCATTATACATATGCCACACCGTGATGCCCATTATACATATGCCCCACACCGTGATGCTCCATTACACATATGCCACACACCGTGATGCTCCGTTATACATATGCCCCACACCGTGATGCTCCGTTATACATGTGCCACACACCGTTATGCTCCATTATACATATGCTGCACAATGTGATGCCCATTATACGTATGCCACACCGTGATGCCCATTATACATATGCCGCACACCGTGATGCTCCATTACACATATGCCCCACAACGTGATGCTCCATTACACATATGCCACACACCGTGATGCTCCATTACACATATGCCACACACCGTGATGCTCCGTTATACATGTGCCACACACCGTTATGCTCCATTATACATATGCCACACCGTGATGCTCCAATATACATATGCCACACCGTGATGCCCATTATACATATGCCCCACACCGTGATGCTCCATTATACATATGCCATACATCATGATGCTCCGTTATACATGTGCCACACACCGTTATGCTCCATTATACATATGCCATACACCGTGATGCTCCGTTATACATATGCCATACACCGTGATGCTCCGTTATACATATGCCATACACCGTGATGCTCCGTTATACATATGCCACACACAGGATGCCCATTATACATATGCCACACGCACATGATGCCCATTATACATATGCTGCACACCCTGATGGTCCATTATTCATGTGGCACACACCGTGATGCTCCATTATACATATGCCACACACCGTGATGTCCATTATACAAATTCCCCACAACTTGATGCTCCATTGTACATATGCCACACACCGTGATGCTCCATTAAACATATGCCACATACAGGATGCCCAAGCAGTGCGTCCTTGTGCCCCCCCCTTCCCTGTGTATATATATGTGCACACACATATATACACACACACACACACACACATATATATTTATACACACACACGTACACACATATATATTTATACACACACACATATAAATAAATATACATATAGAAACGGCACAGCAGACAGACTATTATCATTGATTTTCATACATTACTGACTGTGTGCTCATCTGCTGCGTAATCTTCTGTTTTTCAGCGCTGCCCAGCGCCGCCCACAGCCGCACATCAGACGGATCCCCAGTCCTGTGCGCTGCATGCTGCCTGCTGGGGATCACGTCACCAGCCACCAGCCACCAGCCGACAGCCGGCGTCTTCAGCCGGCCACTTCCTCCGACTCCGAGTACCGCGGGAGAGGCTGTGTGCATGCGCACCAGCCCTCCCGCGGCCATTTTAAGTTTGGGGAGCCAGGGCTGGCTGCGGGGCGGGCGGCCATGTTTAGTGAGGTCATACAGTAATAGAGCTGCGGCCGCGGCAGCTAACCGCATAGATGGCGGTCCGCGGCCCAGCAGGGAGGATGTGCGGCCGCATTTGAAGTTATATCAGCCGGCCCACCGGGAAAATACCCGGTTTCCCGGTGGGCCAATCCGCCCCTGTATATATATATATATATTCACACACACACACACTTCCTAACAAATTAACCCTAGAATGTCTGTGTGTGCGTGTACATGTGGTAGTGAATATAGATTGTAAACTCCACTGGTGCAGGGACTGATGTGAATGTTCAGCTATTCTCTCT
Organism: Crinia signifera; assembly: GCF_055691185.1. Lineage (NCBI taxonomy): Eukaryota > Metazoa > Chordata > Amphibia > Anura > Myobatrachidae > Crinia > Crinia signifera. Next base: position 48,142,130 of record NC_139221.1, on the reverse strand, counting down.
GTAAAGCGCTGCGGAATATGTGTGCGCTAAATAAGAAACTGTTAATAAATAAATATTGCGGCCACCTTGCATTCTGATGTCTCATGTCTGCAACTCCCAAAATCAGACTTTTCAAGAGAAATGGTCATTTGGACTAATGACTGAGGCTGGATGTGTGACGTTGTTATGCTGGCACACAAGGTGAGGGCTTTTTCCCCCCTATGGTCCTGTAATGACATGGACTCAATGTGCTCATGTAACATTGCCTTCAGAATCATGGGACTGACAAAATAGGCAGTGCCCCAGCCCCTCTCCATGTATACATCTAAAACCATACAATTTCACACTAAAATCTTACTTCAAGGCTATACACTTAGCACCTACCCTTTACACCACACTGTTTTTTTTAACATTTATTTTATTGATAGTTTTGGATTAACCTAGGTATGGAGAGCAAGTTGCGGAAACTTACTACAGTGCACCAATCTCCCAATATCTCCGAAGTTCTGTACTCATTGTTACAGTTCCTACTCCCATAATACTGACAAGTAAAGAGTCTGCTTTCCTGTGTACCTCAGTATGCCAGGAGCAGCAGTAGGTGCTGAGGCAATCCACGCTGAGCAGTGGTGGACAGGGTTTCTTACTTTCAAAGTCTCCTCTCCGGGAGAAGCCCAGAGAGGAGACTGTCATCAGCACTTCGGGGGCGGATGTAGACGTCATACCACAATTTGTGAGTCTTCGGTGAGGGGTTGGGGCTAAATGATACAATTTTCATATTTAGCCCCTCCCCCAAAAAGCTGCGAATCGTGGTAATTTACCGCTGCGGCCAAGAAGATTCAAGATTCCACCTTTCCGGAGGGCTGGGTGGGGGACCTGATTTTTGGTAGGCAACCCCAGTGGTGGAACTTGTGGGTTGTAGGCCCAGGTACAAAAATATAATTTGGGTCCCCATACTCCACCCCGACCCAAGTTGACAATATGCAACACGGTAATGGGTGACAGGAAGAGGAAGGGGGAGGCAGAGTTTGACATTGAAAAACAGTGGGTGATAGGAAGAGGATGATAGGGGGCAGCAGTGGGCCCATTAGTCCTCATGGCCCAGTGCACTGGTAGTTCCACCTCTGGCCCTGAGGTAACAGAGTGTGGCACTTATCCCCATGCATTCAGGTCACAGTGCTGGGCTCCAGGGCACAGGGCAATGTTGGCTGTGCTGGCTGTGGGGGTACTTGGCAGCTTCATTACTCCTCTTCCTGGGGAGCCGCTGACGGAAAGATTCCAGGTGACACAGATCCCAATGTAGAGGGGTATAAAAGATAGGAACAGGGGAATAGGAGCAGAGGGAATTTGATGTGCATCTCCTAAACCCTGCACCACACCCTCCTCCGCTCCACTGACAGCAGCCTGCACCAAACAGGTATCGGCGATAGAAGCCAGGAGTAGGACGCTTCTCTGTTCAAGCCCGGGATTCCAGTCCTGACAGTACCTGGAGGATTAACAAAGATACTTCAAATGCTACATTTAACAAAGCATTCACAAGCCAAGTACCGAACAGTACAGAAACAATGCATTTGATTTGACCTGATCTCACACATTTACAAATGGAGAGACAAATCAGAAAGACAAATCAGCAGCAGTGGCGCATCGGGTTCCTGAATCACAGAAGTCTATTATAGACTACAGTTATTGCTGGATGCAGGATGGTAGAATACAAAAGTCGTAAGGCCCCCATACATTAGGCCGACTTGTCCTAGGGACAAGTCGGACCCAATTTACCTGCGAGCCGCCCGGCAGCTCCCCGGGAGGCTCACATACAATTTGGCACTTGATGTGCCATTTTTACATGGGATAAATCGCATGCGATTTATCCCATGTAAAAAAAACCCCGGGGAGCTGCAGGGCGGTGAGCAGTAGTGGGGGCGGGCAGCGGCAGTAGTGGGGACGGGCAGCGGTGGTGGGGGCGGCCAGCGGCGGTAGTGGGGGCGGGCAGCGGCGGTGGGGACGGGCGGCGTGTGCGGTGAGCGCAGTGTACTTACACATAGCAGCAGCGGCGGGGACGGGACGCGCAGTGGCGGCTATTATATTTTTAAAATACTTGTCAAATGACCGGCCGCTCTCTGATTGGCCGGAGAGCTCTCAGCCAATCAGAGAGCGGCCGGTCATTTGACAAGTATTTTAAAAATATAATAGCCGCCACTGCGCGTCCCGTCCCCGCCGCTGCTGCTATGTGTAAGTACACTGCGCTCACCGCACACGCCGCCCGTCCCCACCGCCGCTGGCCGCCCCCACCACCGCTGCCGCTGGCCGCCCCCACTACTCCCCCGGTGTCTGTATGCATATGCCTGTCAGGTGGCAGGCATATGCATACAGGGAGGTCGGACGTGATCGTATGTACAGACCGTCCGACCTCCCTGATCCGGTCCGATGCGCACGGGACCGCGCATCGGATCGGATCAAATGTCACATACCTACGATTTTGGGCCGATTTCATCCGATTATCGGCACAAAGTGCCGAAATCGGATGAAATCGTCCCAAAATCGCATAGTGTATGGGGGCCTTTAGACTACAAGTTGGATCAGGAAGAAAATGACAAATGAAATAACAATGGAAATGTAGAAAAGGTTGTATTAAATTTATTTACCACGGACACTGATTAATCAGGTGACATTATTACCATATGAAATGAATACATACTTGCCTACTTCTGAAAAAGCATGTCAGGGAGATTGTGAAGGTGACATCAATAAGCAAAGCATGGACATGTTTCATAGCTGCCTACCCTTGTGCATTCTGCAGGAGACTCCCTGAAATAACAGCAATCTCCCTCTCTCCCTCATTAGTCTAGTAATCTCCCTCATTTTCACCCAGCCTACATTACACTGTTACATTTTGAGGGTAAAAAGTAATGAGAGATACTGTAGATATATGTACATTGAATCATCAGCACCATTTCCCAGCACTTTACCAAATATAGTATCTCTTGCTAATTGCTTTGAGGCTCATCTACATTTGGATAGAAGTCGTTTTACAAGATTCCTCTCAGATGTAGCAGTACACACCCACGCTTCTACTGTAGTTGCCACATTCACAATCTCTTTTCACAGTCTCTCCATATATAGAAATGGACACGCCCTTTGGGTGGAGCATGACACGCCCCCTCAATGGGGCGCTGGGCAAAATTCTACTACCAACTATAATCTCCCGGAAACTAGTTTTCAAAAATAGGCGCGTAAGAGATGTATGGCTACATCTACGATCTACTGTAATTGTTGAAGATAAGGCACTGATAGGTGTCAGGTCTTGTTCCTGTATTGTGTTTTACAAGTGGTTCCATATAAGTGGACACAATAAACCTTATTTAAAATGTATGTAGCCATAGGGACCATTGTACCTTATAACCAATGTAGGGAAATACTGCTGATGATTCCATTAGAATGTATATAGCTCTGATTTATTTCCCCCCCCCCCCCCCAAAAAAAGGTAACAGTTGCATAATATGGGTTAGGTGAAATCAGGGAGATTGCTAGACCCTTCAGGGAGTCAGGGAGTTTGCAGCTATTTGCAGAATGCAGGAGGGTAGGCAACTATGAATTCATTTGCCATTTTTATTTTGACTGCACTTCAGTGTACGTTATATGCTGAACAGCATGATGCTGTGTATTACTGTATGCACAGCTAAGTGTAATACAGTATTTTGGATTATAAAACACTACAGTATATCCTATGGTGCTGTAGTTTTTTTCTTAAAAATCAGGAATGCTAAAATATTTATGCATCTTACTGTTTAGTAATTATTATTGAAAATCAAAGAACAACTGGAAGGAACATTCACAAATCTATTTAATATTATTCTTGTTTAATAAAGAAATAACTTGCTGTGTTGTACTTCGGGGGACACATGAATTGTATGCAATAACATAAAACAGGATGCTTTCAATATAAGAGTCGTGGGGTAGGAATGATGGATAAGTTATCAGAAGAACATAGGTAAGTATTAAAGTATGTAACATTATCAACCATCAATAATAAAGATGCCACCGACGACTGCAAGTTCTGTGCAGGCACTGATGGAGCAGTATGGTGGAATGAGGAGTGACAGTGGGAGGTGACAACATGCTATATGTACTACCACAACACTTGTTCTGTTATATTCTGTATAAAGCATAGTTATATTTATTTTTTTATCAGTATATAAAGTATTAAAATATTTTTTTTCCTGCTATTTTATTTACTTATTTGGATTTTATAGTCTATATTTTATATATATATATTTGCAATAACAAAAAATGTTTATCACTGTGATAATCAGCAGTGACAATCTCTAGTGTTATTCCCACTTAAATAGTCCCCTTTGTCCCTATTAAACAATTGTTTCATGGTTGTCTTCAGGTAAAGCATTGTACACTAGAGAGTTTACAAACTAACCAGATTAGTTTATTGCTGCTTATTAGTGATGCAGGTGTGGCTTACCAGTCCCATATTACATTATGGTCAGTTGGTCTAATGTTGATGTTGATATGATGGGAAAAGTGCATTGCAAATTGGGCAACTGGGAATTAAAATGATACGTACCCCAAATTTCTCCCCGAGTGACCTAATAATTGCCGTAGACTAACACTGAGTCATGTTGCTGTGGCTAAAAAAACATTAGAGAATATTTATCATTTTGCAGATGTAAATATCTAACATTTATAACGAAAACCTCAAAACACAATATTTAAAAGCCATAGGATTCAACTGACGGAATCTTTGACCTTCTAATTGGAATTACATTACATTCTGCTTTCTGGGACAGTCACCTTTTTATGTTCTATAATAATAAAAGTGCAATTAGACATAACCTCTGGGGTCATTAGACATAACTCTTCCCTGTTATACTCTAATGGCAAAGGCACTTCTGATAAGCTGGTGGTAATGAGACCAGAGTACCAGATATATTCCCAAGCACCTGAAGAAAGGTATTTCAGAAAGTGAAGTGTCCTAGGAGATACAAGACAAAATAAGTCATCTCTATATTGAAAAGAAAATTACCTCTTAGTTATCTGCCTGCGAGATCAGACTTAGGTACCGTGTGGTTCTACAGCCCAAAAACCAGGCATAATGGGATTTGTAGTTCCACGACACATCACTGGTTGCCTGCCACTATTCTTAAATGGGTACATATTAGGTGCATTTTGTCAATTACAATTAAATGTCTAATAGGTCTGAGCCAGAATGCTGGGTTAGACAAAGTAATAATGAATGACTCCAGTGCGCCTTATAGAAAATATTATTTTTGTGGGCTATCCCCCCAATACACCAATTTGTATATATACTGTAGAGGGGGCTGCGGAGCATTCTGGCGCTTAAACTGGACAAACACCATATATGATCTGGTAGACAATCTGTCCAATCTGGCTGGTTGGAATGAAAATCCGAAAATGCACAGGAGCAAATGGTATCAACCATTTGCACCCACAGATGTACTAAGCTTGAAAAGTGATAAAATGGAGAGTTATAAACCACCACCCAATCAGCTCCTAACTGCCATGTGACAGGCTGTGCTTGAAAAAAAAAAGACAGGAAGGAGCTAATTGGTTAGTGGTTTAATACTCTCCATTTGATCACTTTCCGAGCTTAGTACATCGCGCCCAAATACTGGAAATCAGACAAAAACGGTTGATCGGATAAATTGGCTACATTTGTGATTTTTCCAGTATTTGGAAGCAAATTTGCTCCCATACATTAGCAGATTTTCAATCCAGCCAGATGGTTTGCAAGGTAATTATATAGTCTATGCCCAGATTATGCCCTGGTAGCTAATTCCATTTCAGGAGATGGATGCATAGTATAGTATTCTGGCACTCTCCACTGGAACATGCGTGGTATGCAAACAGACATGTGCAGTACCATGGTCAGCTCCAGAGCCCCCGTACCTGTATGTGATCTATCATACTGTACATGCCAGTGGTACCAAATTTCTTATTGTCGTTGTAAATGGTAATAAGAAATTATAATGATCAGATCTAAAACCCTATAATTAATAGAAGCACCCCACTGTCTCATACATCCATTTATTTCAATTGTCTGGACTAGAATAAACTCATTTTCTGATTTGGAATTTTGGGATTTCTGGGAGGACTCATACCATGTCCAGTCATATAAGTTGGGTACACACTGGATGACATTTTAAATGAGGGGTCAGAAAGACAATGAACCTTTTTCAGGTCCAGTGGCGCTTGTTCGCGCCCGGGGGGGGGGGGGGGGGGGGGCGATGTTTCTTCTATGCACATTTCTGCATATGTGTATGTGCTTGTTGCGTGCGCCCACAACAAACATATTGTTCGCCAGCAACCTTGCGGGCAGGGGGGCGGAGAGGGGCGTAGGGATGGCGGGCTGCCCCATTACCATATGGGAATGCCCAGCGATTCATGACAGACAGGCAGGGGATGGGCAGCTGACATCACTGGATCTCTGCTGCTTGCCTACTTCCCCCTGAGCGGACACGCATCTATAAGATTGCACTGAGGCAACCTTACCTTACATATGCGTGAGACTTCGCCATCATTCGATGGTCGGCGACTGATGATGGGGGCAGATCCCAGCAGGCTGCGAATGGACGTTACTGTGTTACATCCATTCGCATGCCCTGCCTGCGAATTTGTCTTGCGAATGGGTGGAGGCCAGCCACCATTCGCAAGGCAGGGTTTGGTGGACTCGCAAGGCTGCGAATCTGCACCCTTGCAAATCACCCAGAATAACCCCCCAAATGTTGGTGTCAACCAGTCTATTGTCTATTGTCCATTGTGCATGCAGGACATTGGAGGATTATGCCAGCAGAATCTATGCTGCAGAATGAAGCATGACCCCCAACCCCCCCCCCCCCCCAGCCCATCGCGGCTGGCATCAACAAGTGTGTATGTACCAGTGGCGTAACTATAGCTCCGCAGCCCCTGCGGTGGCAGGGAGGCGCAGAGAAAGTGTGGACGCCGACCCCGGGGGTCTGCGGGGCTATAGTTACCCGCTGCTGTCTGCCGGTACCTGCCGTCACGGTCTCGTCTCTCCCGGCGCCGGCTCCTGCTGCTATAATGAACACTGACACTTAGAAAATGGCTGCCCCCATACTGCAGACAGTTTTCTGTCTGCAGTATGGGGGCAGCCATTTTCCAAGAGTCACTTTTCATTATAGCAGCAGGAGCCGGCGCTGGGAGAGACGGGACCGTGACAGCAGATGCGGCCAAGCAGGTACAGGCATGGGGGGGGGGGGTGCTGAGGGGTGGGGGAAGGGGAGGGGGGCATCGAAAAATTTGCGGCGGGGGGGTGCAAATTAGTTAGTTACGCCACTGGTATGTACGTGCTGATGCCGGCACCTGCTGCTTCCTGTCAGTTGGTACACTCTTCAACCAGCGTGTACCCAGCCTTCAGTGATTAATGGAAGACATATCTTCAGGAAATTGATAATAGCTGTCAAAGTAATTATAATCAAGAGGGTCAAATTATATCTTTAAGCCACCAAACTTCCAAAAGCATCTCATTGTAGCACCTTTGTCATTGAAGTAACATTTGCTACAGATCTGATTTGCTATTCAGATCTGACCGCAGTACAATTTTGTTCTTAAAAGGGCAAAACCATGTGCACTTAAAGTGACCTACTGTATGGCTTTTATTGTATTATATAGGTGTCCTGGACAGTGCAGGACTGGGGTATGAAAAGCCAACAGATGCCCACTGTAATATTTGTGAACAGCTGCTAACAAATTCTATAATAACATGATACATTCCCGAAACATACCCACTCATACATTTTTATGATGATTAACAATATAGTTCAATTGACTTTAATCACCAAGACATGGGGATCATTTATAGATCCAGAATGATTCCCAACAGCAGAGGCCACTGATCACGCAAATGATTATACTCCCCAGGTGCTTATTTCCAAAGTCTGCCAATGTGAATCTAACGGAGCTGCTGATATTTACTACAAACAATATGATTAAAAAACGGTAATGGTGTGTTTACACGGTGAGTTCGACAACACATCAATAACAGCATTCTCCACTTTTTGTTTACATAGTTGGAGTAAAACAATGTAAATCAGGTTTAAAGTATGACCGTTAAATAAAGGGGAGTTTGATACAATAATCTTTTAGATCACTGCATTAAAAGAAAACCTCTCTTAATTTTTGTGATAAACAAATCTGATTCCGGTTCACTTGCAAAAGCAAAATCTCTATTTAATGGACAAAACCATGTGCACTGCAGGTGGGGCTGATGTAACGTGCAGAGAGAGTTAGATTTGGGTGGGGTTTGTACTTCAAACTGATATCTACATTGTAGTGTAAAAATAAAGCAGCCAGTATTTACCCTGCACAGAAACAAAATAACACCAAAATCTAACTCTCTGTGCACGTTACATCTGCCCCACCGGCAGTACACAGGGTTTTGTCTATTAGAGAGAGAATTTGCTTTTGTAAGTGAACCAGAATCAGGCCCATAGAGTATTCTTAATGTTCATTAATGGTCATTTTTGTTTTTAACCCATTCATAGTCAGATATGAATCACTTAATACATTGCAATGTCTTTCTTTTCTAATTATTTTAATGATTATTTCCATATTTGCAGCATATGGGTGTTGATACCTACAGTATCTGCTTTGTGTTTAACCATTTGAGTGCCAACATCTCTGTGAAAGATGCGCAACATATCCGCTAAAAATGACAGCGTCGCTCACATTTGTTATATGAATTCAAACAGAAAATGTTTTGTAAAAAAATATTATATTTCTTATATAAGGTTAATATTACAGGTCATTATTATGAATACAATAATTGCTTGCTTGCCAATTTTCACACCTATAGCTGGCCATACGTCTACAGATTTATTGTCCAATCTGGCTGGTTGGAACAAAAACCTGGTAATGGATGGGAGCAAATGACAGTTGACCATTTGCTTTGAAATGCTGGAAAACTGCCAAACACTGTCATTCAGATATTACCAGGTTTTTCATCCAGCCAGCCAGATGTGACAATCAATCTGTGGCTGTATGGCCAGCTTAACTTGACAAATTCACTTGGCACTCAAAAGGTTAACAGGATCTTTCTGTCTGTCCGTATTAGGTAATTAGGTGGACCACATGAAGATCGACGGTCATTAAGTCGACACCAGAAGGTCAACAGGCATTAGGTCAACACGCTCCAAAGGTCGACATGGGGCTAGGTCGACACAAGCATTATGTTGACATGGGCAAGGTCGACAGTCAAAAAGTGGACATGGGCTTTTCACATTTTCGGAGCCGACATGTGCCGACAGGCGGTATTTCATACCCTGCCATCCACTAGGGTGTGGTGGGAGAATAAAATAGGGTACTTGTGTATTATCTGGGTGCCCGATTTTTTCATCGCATGCCACAACTTAAGGCCTGTGATGCGATTTTTCATTGTAAAGACCGATTTTTTATTGTATAGTCACCCATGGGTGATTTCACGGGTGACTATCCAACTACGCATGGAGTTGACTTTATATAGTGTGGCGAGCCACCGAGCCCGAAGCGTGGCGAGCGCAGCGAGGGGAAGTGGATTACTTTACATGTATTCTGCGTCCCCTCGCGGGGCTCGCTGCGCTCGCCACACTATATAAAATCGACTCCATGCGTAGTTGGATAGTGGGGGTATGAAATCACCCATGGGTTAAAAATCAGGTCTTTACAATGAAAAGTCGCATTGTATGAATGGTATGCCACTATATTGCATGTGATGCGATGCAATACAATGAAAAAATCGGGCGCCCAGATATTACACAAGTACCTAGTGTGCCGAGCGTAGCGAGCCATGCAAGGGGACATGGTGCACCGATACAGTGTCCATGTCAACTGTGTCGACAATCCGGGTAAAAATCAGGTGAAAAAACCCATGTCGATCTTTTGACTGTCAACCATGTCCAAGTCGACCTAAGGCCCCTGTTGCCCTAACCCCATGTTGACCTTTGTAGGGTGTCAATCTAAGGCCTTTCGACCTTCTGGTATCAACCTAATGACTGTCGACGTTTATGTGGTCGACCTAATGATCGACACTTCTGTCTGTTTGTCTATACAAATACATAAGTGTGTTACTTGACAGAAAACATTTTTGGGTACTTGTGTAGTAGCACGGCGCCCATCGCATCGCAGACCATATCGCATGCGATGCGACACGATATCGGCCGATGTTGTACAATGGCATACAATTTTAAAATTGTATGCCATTGTATATGGCATACAATGCCATACAATGCGATGCGATGCGATTATAAATTGTATAAGCACCCTAATGGGTGCTTACAATGGTTAAATGCACCCCCACGCCACCCCCCAAGTATAAACGGAACCTGATGCTTGGCGAGCGCAGCGAGCCCGCGAGGGGTGGCGGTAGGCGTCCTACGACCTTTTCATACCCCCACTATCCACGTCGGCATGGAGTTGAGAATAGAGCCCGAAGCGTTGCGAGCGCAGCGAGCCCCGCGAGGGGACGCGGATACCTTCACAGGTATCCGCGTCCCCTCGCGGGCTTCACAGGTATCCGCGTCCGCTCGCCACGCTTCGGGCTCGGTGGCGCGCTGTCCTCGCCACACTTTCTATTCTCAACGCCACGCCGACGTGGATAGTGGGGGTATGAAAAGGTCGTAGGACGCGTACCGCCGCCCCTTGCGGGCTTGCTGCGCTCGCCACGCTTCGGGTTCACGTTTAGACTTGGGAGGTGGTGTGGGGGTGCATTTAACCATTGTAAGCACCCATTAGGGTGCTTAAAAGCGCCCATTAGGGTGCTTATACAATTTAATATTGAATATGAGTTAAAATCGCATCGCATCGCATGCCATCGGGTGTATGGCATGCGATGCGATTAAAAAATCGGGTGACTAATTATCGGGGCGCCGTGCTAGTACACAAGTACCCATTTTTGTAACATATTCTTCAAAAGCACAACTTGAGTAACATATAAAGATGCATACACAAACACACACACACACACACAAACACACACACACATCCACTTAATGTGCCAGCTTTGGTACTGCCGCCAGCACATATTTCTTAATCAGGACACTATTAATGACTCAATATATCAGATAATAATGTGCTTTGTCAAATGAGATGGCAAGGTAGCACAAAATATCACTTTAAACCAGGGTTGCCGACTTTTACAGTCTCCTCTCACTTCTGGGGGCGGCGCCTGATGGAGACATCATCAGTCCCCGCCCCCAGTGATGCAAATCCCGCAATATGCTAAATATGCTCAATTTGCATATTTAGCCCCACCCCCTTCAGCCGAAACGCCGCGAATCGCGGCAATTTTAAGCTTCTGCCCCAGGTAAATGAGGGGGGGAAGGGGACCGCCGGAATCCGGGAGGGTTGCCCACCTTTCCGGGGGGCCGGGAGGGGGACCCGATTTTCGGGATCCTCCCGGCCATTCCGGGAGGGTTGGCAACACTGCTTTGGGTGGAGCACGACACACCCCCTCAATGGGGCGCTTTGCAAAATTCCACTACCAACTATAATCTCCCTGAAACTAGTTTTCAAAAGTAGGCAAGTATGACATAAAGGGCGGGATGTACTATTATTCGCATTTCTGTAGTGTAGTGTAGTTGTTTTTTTCGTGTAGTTTTCGCACTCTTTTTGCGGAGTTTTCCGCGTTATGTATCATTTTTTTCTCCTATCTTCATGTCTGCGTTATCTGTAATCTTGGTCAGAATATTTTCGCATTTTTTTTTTCTGCACATGCGCAATAACGTTTACTTCTGTCATGCGCAGTAGTGCGGGTTTCTCTTACTCCCAGGCGCCACTCTGCCCATCACCACTGCCCTACCTCCCCTCACCCGTAGCAACCTACTGTGCCCATCACCACCACCCTACCACCCCTCACAAGTGCCTATCAATTCAGCCCTACCACCCCTCACCCTAACAACATCCCTGGCCCTAATTTAACAATGACACCTTTATCTGCTACAAAGCAAACACGATTTTGCAATTTGACAAAACCTCAAACAAACATTCCAAACAAAGATCACATTGTCCTCATTACCCTAAGCCATGGCTATCCAGCAAAATACATTCTAATGAGATGCCCACAAGACAAACAACAGCCCTATTAACTAAGACAAATCTTAAAAAAAAAAAAAAACCTTCTAGTTTAATATATTTCTGACACCAAAAAAACCCCCATGAGATAATACAGAGTATAACGCCTGAAATACAAGGCGAATAATTACCACACAAAGCTGAGCGCTGCGAGTGTTATTACATCTCACAGATGCTTCAGCTACACAGGAATCAATGAGGGGATGTGCCGCGCCGGACCCATGTCGATCTTTTGACTGTCAACCATGTCCAAGTCGACCTAAGGCCCCTGTTGCCCTAACCCCATGTTGACCTTTGTAGGGTGTCAATCTAAGGCCTTTCGACCTTCTGGTATCAACCTAATGACTGTCGACGTTTATGTGGTCGACCTAATGATCGACACTTCTGTCTGTTTGTCTATACAAATACATAAGTGTGTTACTTGACAGAAAACATTTTTGGGTACTTGTGTAGTAGCACGGCGCCCATCGCATCGCAGACCATATCGCATGCGATGCGACACGATATCGGCCGATGTTGTACAATGGCATACAATTTTAAAATTGTATGCCATTGTATATGGCATACAATGCCATACAATGCGATGCGATGCGATTATAAATTGTATAAGCACCCTAATGGGTGCTTACAATGGTTAAATGCACCCCCACGCCACCCCCCAAGTATAAACGGAACCTGATGCTTGGCGAGCGCAGCGAGCCCGCGAGGGGTGGCGGTAGGCGTCCTACGACCTTTTCATACCCCCACTATCCACGTCGGCATGGAGTTGAGAATAGAGCCCGAAGCGTTGCGAGCGCAGCGAGCCCCGCGAGGGGACGCGGATACCTTCACAGGTATCCGCGTCCCCTCGCGGGCTTCACAGGTATCCGCGTCCGCTCGCCACGCTTCGGGCTCGGTGGCGCGCTGTCCTCGCCACACTTTCTATTCTCAACGCCACGCCGACGTGGATAGTGGGGGTATGAAAAGGTCGTAGGACGCGTACCGCCGCCCCTTGCGGGCTTGCTGCGCTCGCCACGCTTCGGGTTCACGTTTAGACTTGGGAGGTGGTGTGGGGGTGCATTTAACCATTGTAAGCACCCATTAGGGTGCTTAAAAGCGCCCATTAGGGTGCTTATACAATTTAATATTGAATATGAGTTAAAATCGCATCGCATCGCATGCCATCGGGTGTATGGCATGCGATGCGATTAAAAAATCGGGTGACTAATTATCGGGGCGCCGTGCTAGTACACAAGTACCCATTTTTGTAACATATTCTTCAAAAGCACAACTTGAGTAACATATAAAGATGCATACACAAACACACACACACACACACAAACACACACACACATCCACTTAATGTGCCAGCTTTGGTACTGCCGCCAGCACATATTTCTTAATCAGGACACTATTAATGACTCAATATATCAGATAATAATGTGCTTTGTCAAATGAGATGGCAAGGTAGCACAAAATATCACTTTAAACCAGGGTTGCCGACTTTTACAGTCTCCTCTCACTTCTGGGGGCGGCGCCTGATGGAGACATCATCAGTCCCCGCCCCCAGTGATGCAAATCCCGCAATATGCTAAATATGCTCAATTTGCATATTTAGCCCCACCCCCTTCAGCCGAAACGCCGCGAATCGCGGCAATTTTAAGCTTCTGCCCCAGGTAAATGAGGGGGGGAAGGGGACCGCCGGAATCCGGGAGGGTTGCCCACCTTTCCGGGGGGCCGGGAGGGGGACCCGATTTTCGGGATCCTCCCGGCCATTCCGGGAGGGTTGGCAACACTGCTTTGGGTGGAGCACGACACACCCCCTCAATGGGGCGCTTTGCAAAATTCCACTACCAACTATAATCTCCCTGAAACTAGTTTTCAAAAGTAGGCAAGTATGACATAAAGGGCGGGATGTACTATTATTCGCATTTCTGTAGTGTAGTGTAGTTGTTTTTTTCGTGTAGTTTTCGCACTCTTTTTGCGGAGTTTTCCGCGTTATGTATCATTTTTTTCTCCTATCTTCATGTCTGCGTTATCTGTAATCTTGGTCAGAATATTTTCGCATTTTTTTTTTCTGCACATGCGCAATAACGTTTACTTCTGTCATGCGCAGTAGTGCGGGTTTCTCTTACTCCCAGGCGCCACTCTGCCCATCACCACTGCCCTACCTCCCCTCACCCGTAGCAACCTACTGTGCCCATCACCACCACCCTACCACCCCTCACAAGTGCCTATCAATTCAGCCCTACCACCCCTCACCCTAACAACATCCCTGGCCCTAATTTAACAATGACACCTTTATCTGCTACAAAGCAAACACGATTTTGCAATTTGACAAAACCTCAAACAAACATTCCAAACAAAGATCACATTGTCCTCATTACCCTAAGCCATGGCTATCCAGCAAAATACATTCTAATGAGATGCCCACAAGACAAACAACAGCCCTATTAACTAAGACAAATCTTAAAAAAAAAAAAAAACCTTCTAGTTTAATATATTTCTGACACCAAAAAAACCCCCATGAGATAATACAGAGTATAACGCCTGAAATACAAGGCGAATAATTACCACACAAAGCTGAGCGCTGCGAGTGTTATTACATCTCACAGATGCTTCAGCTACACAGGAATCAATGAGGGGATGTGCCGCGCCGGAAACTCCGCGAGACCTGAAGCCGGCGGAGTTTTTTTTTCAACAGCACATCGAAACTTTAATAATACATTGCACGAAGCAAGTGCGGACGCAAAATAGGGATGTATACGGAGTGGTAAGCTTTAGTACATCCCGCTCAAAGTCACAAACATATATGGGTGATGCAGGTATGTAGTGATATGTGTGACGCAGTTATGTAGTGATATGGGTGACGCAGGTGTGTAGTGATATGTGTGACGCAGGTATGTAGTGATATGGGTGACGCAGGTGTGTAGTGATATGGATGACGCAGGTGTGTAGTGATATGGGTGACGCAGGTGTGTAGTGATATGGGTGACGCAGGTGTGTAGTGATGTGGGTGACGCAGGTGTGTAGTGATATGGGTGACGCAGGTGTGTAGTGATATAGATGACGCAGGTGTGTAGTGATATGGGTGACGCAGGTGTGTAGTGATGTGGGTGACGCAGGTGTGTAGTGATGTGGGTGACGCAGGTGTGTAGTGATGTGGGTGACGCTGGTGTGTAGTGATATGGATGACGCAGGTGTGTAGTGATATGGGTGACGCAGGTGTGTAGTGATATGGGTGACGCAGGTGTGTAGTGATATGGGTGACGCAGGTGTGTAGTGATATGGGTGACGCAGGTGTGTAGTGATGTGGGTGACGCAGGTGCGTAGTGATGTGGGTGACGCAGGTGCGTAGTGATATGGGTGACGCAGGTACGTAGTGATATGTGTGACGCAGGTACGTAGTGATATGGGTGACGCAGGTACGTAGTGATATGGGTGACGCAGGTACGTAGTGATATGGGTGACGCAGGTACGTAGTGATATGGGTGACGCAGGTACGTAGTGATATGGATGACGCAGGTACGTAGTGATATGGATGACGCAGGTACGTAGTGATATGGATGACGCAGGTACGTAGTGATATGGGTGACGCAGGTACGTAGTGATATGGGTGACGCAGGTGTGTAGTGATATGGATGACGCAGGTATGTAGTGATATGGGTGACGCAGGTGTGTAGTGATATGGATGACGCAGGTGTGTAGTGATATGGGTGACGCAGGTGTGTAGTCATATGGGTGACGCAGGTATGTAGTGATATGGGTGACGCAGGTGTGTAGGGATATGGGTGACGCAGGTATGTAGTGATATGGATGATGCAGGTATGTAGTGATATGGGTGACGTAGGTATATGTAGTGATATGGGTGACGTAGGTATGTAGTGATATGGATGACGCAGGTGTGTAGGGATATGGATGATGCAGGTATGTAGTGATATGGATGACGCAGGTATGTAGGGATATAAGTGATGCAGGTATGTAGTGATATGGGTGACGCAGGTGTGTAGTGATATGGGTGATGAAGGTATGTAGTGATATGGGTGACGCAGGTGTAGTGATATGGGTGATGCAGGTATGTAGTGATATGGATGACGCAGGTGTGTAGTGATATGGGTGACGAAGGTGTGTATTAATATGGGTGACGCAGGTATGTAGTGATAGGGATGACGCAGGTATGTAGTGATATGGGTGACGCAGGTGTGTAGTGATATGGGTGACGCATGTGTGTAGTGATATGGGTGACGCAGGTATGTAGTGATATGGGTGAGGCAGGTATGTAGTGATATGGGTGACGCAGGTGTGTAGTTATATGGATGACGGAGGTGTGTAGTGATATGGGTGACACAGGTGTGTAGTGATATGGGTGACACAGGTATGTAGTGATATGGGTGAGGCAGGTATGTAGTGATATGGGTGACGCATGTGTGTAGTGATATGGGTGACGCAGCTATGTAGTGATATGGATGACGCAGGTGTGTAGTGATATGGATGACGCAGGTATGTAGTGATATGGATGACGCAGGTGTGTAGTGATATGGATGACGCAGGTGTGTAGTGATATGGATGACACAGGTATGTAGTGATATGGATGACGCAGGTATGTAGTGATATGGATGACGCAGGTATGTAGTGATATGGATGACACAGGTATGTAGTGATATGGATGACGCAGGTATGTAGTGATATGGATGACGCAGGTATGTAGTGATATGGGCGACGCAGGTGTGTAGTGATATGGATGACACAGGTATGTAGTGATATGGATGACGCAGGTATGTAGTGATATGGATGACGCAGGTGTGTAGTGATATGGATGACGCAGGTGTGTGGTGATATGGGTGACGCAGGTGTGTAGTGATATGGATGACGCAGGTGTGTGGTGATATGGATGACGCAGGTATGTAGTGATATGGATGACGCAGGTATGTAGTGATATGGGTGACGCAGGTGTGTAGTGATATGGGTGACGCAGGTATGTAGTGATATGGGTGACGCAGGTGTGTAGGGATATGGGTGACGCAGGTATGTAGTGATATGGGTGACGCAGGTGTGTAGGGATATGGGTGACGCAGGTATGTAGTGATATGGATGATGCAGGTATGTAGTGATATGGGTGACGTAGGTATATGTAGTGATATGGGTGACGTAGGTATGTAGTGATATGGATGACGCAGGTGTGTAGGGATATGGATGATGCAGGTATGTAGTGATATGGATGACGCAGGTATGTAGGGATATAAGTGATGCAGGTATGTAGTGATATGGGTGACGCAGGTGTGTAGTGATATGGGTGATGAAGGTATGTAGTGATATGGGTGACGCAGGTGTAGTGATATGGGTGATGCAGGTATGTAGTGATATGGATGACGCAGGTGTGTAGTGATATGGGTGACGAAGGTGTGTATTAATATGGGTGACGCAGGTATGTAGTGATAGGGATGACGCAGGTATGTAGTGATATGGGTGACGCAGGTGTGTAGTGATATGGGTGACGCATGTGTGTAGTGATATGGGTGACGCAGGTATGTAGTGATATGGGTGACGCAGGTGTGTAGTTATATGGATGACGGAGGTGTGTAGTGATATGGGTGAGGCAGGTATGTAGTGATATGGGTGACGCATGTGTGTAGTGATATGGGTGACGCAGCTATGTAGTGATATGGATGACGCAGGTGTGTAGTGATATGGGTGACGCAGGTGTGTAGTGATATGGGTGACGCATGTGTGTAGTGATATGGGTGACGCAGGTGTGTAGTGATATGGGTGACGCAGGTGTGTAGTTATATGGATGACGCAGGTGTGTAGTGATATGGGTGACGCAGGTGTGTAGTGATATGGATGACATAGGTGTGTAGTGATATGGGTGACGCATGTGTGTAGTGATATGGGTGACGCAGGTGTGTAGTTATATGGATGACGCAGGTGTGTAGTGATATGGGTGACACAGGTATGTAGTGATAAGGGTGACGCAGGTATGTAGTGATATGGATGGCGGAGGTATGTAGTGATATGGATGACACAGGTGTGTAGTGATATGGGTGACGCAGGTATGTAGTGATATGGGTGACGCAGGTGTGTAGTGATATGGGTGACGCATGTGTGTAGTGATATGGGTGACGCAGGTATGTAGTGATATGGGTGGCGCAGGTGTGTAGTGATATGGGTGACGCATGTGTGTAGTGATATGGGTGACGCAGGTGTATAGTGATATGGGTGACGCAGGTGTGTAGTGATATGGGTGACGCAGGTGTGTAGTGATATGGGTGACGCAGGTATGTAGTGATATGGATGACGGAGGTATGTAGTGATATGGATGACGCAGGTGTGTAGTGATATGGGTGACGCAGGTATGTAGTGATATGGATGACGCAGGTATGTAGTGATATGGGTGACGCAGGTGTGTAGTGATATGGGTGACGCATGTGTGTAGTGATATGGGTGACGCAGGTATGTAGTGATATGGGTGACGCAGGTGTGTAGTTATATGGATGACGGAGGTGTGTAGTGATATGGGTGACACAGGTGTGTAGTGATATGGGTGACACAGGTATGTAGTGATATGGGTGAGGCAGGTATGTAGTGATATGGGTGACGCATGTGTGTAGTGATATGGGTGACGC
Organism: Crinia signifera; assembly: GCF_055691185.1. Taxonomy (NCBI): domain Eukaryota; kingdom Metazoa; phylum Chordata; class Amphibia; order Anura; family Myobatrachidae; genus Crinia; species Crinia signifera. The sequence goes on along the minus strand of NC_139221.1, from coordinate 48,123,459 downwards.
AGCTATGTAGTGATATGGATGACGCAGGTGTGTAGTGATATGGATGACGCAGGTGTGTAGTGATATGGATGACACAGGTACGTAGTGATATGGGTTTTTCAGGTATGTAGTGATATGGATGATGCAGGTGTGTAGGGATATGGATGATGCAGGTGTGTAGTGATATGGGTGAGACAGGTATGTAGTGATATGGGTGACGCGGGTATGTAGTGATATGGATGACGCAGGTGTGTAGTGATATGGGTGACGAAGGTGTGTAGTGATATGGGTGACGCAGGTGTGTAGGGATATGGATGATGCAGGTATGTAGTGATATGGGTGACACAGTTGTGTAGGGATATGGGTGACGCAGGTATGTAGTGATATGGATGATGCAGGTATGTAGTGATATGGGTGACGTAGGTATGTAGTGATATGGATGACGCAGGTGTGTAGGGATATGGATGATGCCGGTATGTAGTGATATGGATGACGCAGGTGTGTAGGGATATAAGTGATGCAGGTATGTAGTGATATGGGTGAAGCAGGTGTGTAGTGATATGGGTGATGCAGGTATGTAGTGATATGGGTGACGCAGGTGTGTAGTGATATGGATGACTCTGGTATGTAGTGATATGGATGACGCAGGTGTGTAGGGATATGGATGATGCAGGTATGTAGTGATATGGGTGAAGCAGGTGTGTAGTGATATGGATGATGCAGGTATGTAGTGATATGGGTGACGCAGGTGTAGTGATATGGGTGACTCTGGTATGTAGTGATATGGATGACGCAGGTGTGTAGTGATATTGGTGACAAAGGTGTGTAGTGATATGGGTGACGCAGGTATGTAGCTATAGGGATGACACAGGTATGTAGTGATATGGGTGACGCAGGTATGTAGTGGTAGGGATGACGCAGGTATGTAGTGATATGGGTTACGCAGGTATGTAGTGATAGGGATGACGCAGGTATGTAGTGATATGGGTGACGCAGGTATGTAGTGATATGGAAGACGCAGGTAGTGATATGACAATGGTCTGGTACAATTAATAATGCAAAACACACATAATTGACTGAGGGGCGCTTCATTTAATGGAATACAGTTCTAAAAAGCAAAAGTCTTTGGTAAAAGGTATTGATGGTATTGTTATCTGCCGGGAGGTGACCGTGCACCCCTAACACTCAATGTGCGCATGGCTATGGTCATACCCGAACTGATAACACAATTCCATTTTATGCCGTAGACCCAGGGCCAGATGCACTAAGCATCAAAAGTGATAAAATGGAGAGTGATAAACAGCCAACCAATCAGCTCCTGACACAGTCTGTGACATGGCAGGTAGGAGCTGATTACAGATATAAAATATAAATCAAACCAAATCAAACCAAATCAAACCAAAGTGCTGCTAAAGTATCATGCACAAAGTAATAATAGCAAGAATATTACTAGAAAGATAATGGATAAACAAAAATAGTGCACACATAGAATAAGCGCTCAAAGGGTAACCATCGAAATGAATTGAAACCATATCACCCAATTGGGTTCAAAATCCTTCCAAGGTTCCAATAAAGTATCCACTAGCAATCCGAATTCATATGGGTCAGCAATATAGAGGGACCTGTGTAGATACACTCCCACAGTATATGATTACCAGGGAGGTAAAGGAAAGCAAAAGATAGTGCAAATAACTCCTTTAAAAATGGGACAGATTAGCTTCCAGCTCTACATAAAGCTTCCCACATATGGACAGATCTTGTCGTGCTGTCAAAAAACAGTTTATAATAACTGATTACTTTCACAATAATCATTACCATAAAGTGTTGTAAAACATGTCCCTATGATCTCCATATTATCGTATAGTGAATGGTATTGTATAGACAACATCATCTTTTAATTGTTGGAATACATGAATTTAATACTGAAGGTAGATGCTGGAAATGAAAGTGTTCATGCAGGAGAATCAGGATACAGTATGTGCTTGGCTGCTTTGTAATTGTGACCGTGGAAAAACATCACAGCCAGGCAGCATCCGGACCCCAGAACAAACCGTTAATTGCTCATTGATGTTTTTTAAGACGTCTGCGTTCCCACTGAAAGTCCAGTGCACAGCGCGATGGGAAACATGGAGACCAGCTTTTCGCATGATGGTAAACAGATTTGTTATTAAATCAACAATATTTAAATTCATACATAGCTTAAAGTACAATACAAAAGCCTATTTCTAGGCCAGTGATTTTCAAACTCGATCCTCAAGGACCCCCAACAGCGCACGTTTTCCAGGTCACCCGGCAGGTGCACAGGTGCACTCATTATTCACTGACACATTTTAAAAGATCACAGGTGGAGCTAAATATTTCACCTGTTACGCTGTGAGGAGACCTGGAAAACGTGCACTGTTGGGGGTGCTTGGGGACCGAGGTTAAGAACCACTGCACTAGGCGATCCCCATACGATTTGGGCCCTTTTATGAGATTGCTGTGAAAAACATCTAAATCGCATGTGATTGACAACAGGTCCGATGCAGTGCGTGGTCCCGTGCGCATAATACGGTCCCATCGGCTGGGCAGGTTTGTCTGGGATCGCATGCTATTTACATCACATGCAATCTGACCTTCTCGGGTGACTCAAGGGAGGATCACGGGGGGGCAACTACTCCAAGGGAAAAAGTTGCCCTAGTGTATGGAGCCTTTAGTGTGATAGTTCCATTGTGTGCATGCCCTTTGCCAATGATAACGGACCGCCTGCGGTGGTGCTCTACAGATACTGGGCCTTATTCCGAGTTGGATGCAAATGAGGACAGATTCCGTGGAAACCTGGAATATGCGCATTCGCCGCAGAAAGCAATTGCAGACTGCACATCCTCCATACAATGCACACACACCAGGACAGAGGAAGAGAGAGCTGCCAGTCCGACATGTACATTGACAACATTTCCTTCTGTGAATTGGATGTTTCTGGGCAGCTGCTGTGCCAGCGCATGGAACAGATACATCTATGGTAGTTTCCCGGCCGTGTCATTGGTGTATAGGTGTATGCAGAGGTTAAAGTGAGGGGGAAGGGGGTGGAACTGAGTTCCACAACCTCTAATGGTGAGGTGGAACATTTTAACCTCCACATTGGCCCTGCACAGTAATTCTCACACAAAAGTATTCTAGTTTGCAGGGGGATGCCAAAAACCCTACCACTGGCCCTGTCTCTGCCTAATGGGGGGAGGGGAGGGGAGTAATTAGGTGACATAGAGAAATGAGCCCTGGGTGTAGGCCTGTACACCTGCATCTATTGGATCTTTTGCACCCAGAATGGGGTAGTTCAGTAAGTCCAATGAGGACAGAAGGCCCAGCCTTCCTTATGGAGACAATGGATACTTTCATAGATTGGCAAATACTCACATTAGCAAAAAATGGTAAGGAGTCATGACCAGGGCCGCCAAGAGAAATCCTGGGCCCCGGTAAAACAATTTCCTGGGGCCCCACGGACAGAGCTGCCCACACACGGTGCCGGTGCTGCCTCCCCCAAGCTGTCGTATATGCCTTGTTCCGCCGCTGCTTCCAAGGCATATACAAGGACAGTGCGTGCCAAAGACGCGCACCAAAAATGTATGCAATAATGCCTATTACACATGTCACACACCCATTACATATTATACTACATGCCATAATGCCCATTACACGTTATGCCACACACCGTAGTGCCCATGGGAAACACATGAGCCTGTGGAGCCTATACAGCAGGCATGTCCAAACTATGGCTCTCCAGCTAATGTGAAACTACAAGTCCCATCATGCCTTGCCACAGTTTTGCTATAAGGGAATGCTAAAACTATGGCAAGGCATGCTGGGATGTGTAGTTTCACAACAGCTGGAGGGCCACAGTTTGGACATGCCTGCTATACTGTATTTCCATGTTGGCTAACCCTTATGTCAAAAGCTGTGTATACCGCTGCACCAAGGTACGTCCTCAATAATAGTTTGTCTCTTTAAATGATATTATAAAGTCTAAGTGACATTTGATGTTTGTTTCCTTCCTTGATCTCCCTTATTTCTAAACTTGGCCCTGACTGTACAATGCCTGCCATTGTTATGGATGGAGGATTGAATTTCATAAATGGCTTATTGAAGCCAAAGTAATTTGTCCTCCACTGTGCAGCTGGTGCTGGCAAATAGCAGCATACTGTCTGGTTGTGCCTATTGGCGAAGGCAGGGAAATACAATTTTATTGGCGAGGGCTATAATAGTAGTAATAATAATAATAATGATAATAATAATAATAGTCATATATATTATTATTCATTGATTTATTAGATTTCAGTGGAAACAGACAATTCCTAGCAGCCATGCTATAATGACAAATAAATTGCTTGTAGGGGAGAGCTGCTAATAGCATGCTAGAAGGAAAGAAGCCAGAGTGATTTTGTATTCATGGGCACGTAGCAGATACCTGACACACAGGAAAGGAGCTGACCTGTCCTTTGCTTCTGCCTCTGTTTGTTTGTCTCTCACCAAGCTGCTCAGCATTCACTTCCCACCCCTGACATGCTAGTCACATCCACCTCATCCCATTTCTCTCTCTAGCTGCTTGGCTGCAACCAATAAATCACATTGTCTTCTCCTCAGCCACAGCGAGCGGAGAGCCACAGGAACCCAAAGCTGCCTGTCAAGGGTGGTGGCGTATGCAGAGCTGATGGGACAACCCCGCTGAGAGGCTAGAAGGCCGGATATTTGGAGAAGCATCGGGATGTCAGTGCACCCAAGTCAAAATTCAGTAATCAGAAACAGTAACAGAACAAAGATACGATCTAGAAATGCAACAACCCATAACTCACGGAATAAAAAGAGAAGAGCTAGTATCATCTGGTATGCGAGTGAGAGGGGCGTGGTAACAGAACGGCCCCAATGTCACTACGAATTCCATCCATGGATGGATATTGTGCTCTGTTGATGGATAGATAAATCTGTGCACACTAGTAACCTCCATCCGTACACGCAGGGCTTGATGAAAGACCGCGTGGGGTTAAAAATGTTTTATAAGCCTATACTGAAAAGGGGAGGAGCTGTGACCAGGGCTTTGTGGGTGGGGTCAGTACTGTGTGGGTGTGGTTAGTGTCATATGTGTGTACACCCCTACACTATCGGGCCCACTCATTCAAAAAGGGAAAATTTGCAGCTTTGCGGGTCCTCTAAACACCGCCTGGCACCCACATTAGCGCCTGCTCTCCCTCGCATGCTGATGTCTCAGCACAAATGCGAATGGATGTTCAGCATAAACATCCATCCACAGCCTTGCATACGGGGGCAAATTAATTTGATGGTCGCCGACCATTGAATGATTTTGCAAGCGCTCGCAGATTTAAGACATCTCTCTGGTGCGGGAAGCAGGTGGGCAGCTGACATCCGCTGACGTCAGCTTACCCCCCCATTCCCCACCCACGTCATGGGTGAATTTCCATGGGATCACCCATGAATTGCTGTGGGACCACCGATAGCCCATAGCCCCACACCCCCACCCGCACTGTAACAGCAATGCACTGTAGAAAATACACCCTAGTCTCAAGAGGATGTGGACTATGAGGCAGTGCAGCCCACCAGGGGTTCTCCCTGTACCCTCTGTGTGCCAGGCCAAACCTGATACGGTGCTATATTCTGTGGCAAGCCCTGGTGGCACAGAAACTAATCTGGGATTTGTGCAGAAAACATTTTTATGATTATTAACGAGGCGATTTATACCTGCTCGGTGCATTCCGAATTCACTCCCCCAGCTAGTGGCGGGGGATTGTTCATGCACAAATATACGCATGTGCAAACTGCTGGGAGCAAACGCCTTCAGCGAGTTTCACAATCACTGTGGCGTTCCCTCAATGATACGCAGACAGGGAGTGGTCGCTGGGGTCCACGCAGTGTTTCATGGGCGTACCCACAAAAATGGTGGGTGCGCCCTTCGAAATGCTGGACGGACACCTGCGAATGCAGGAGAGTGTCCATGCCTGCTTGGGGTGGGTGGCTAATGTCACATGGCATCAGTGCCCATCCCCATCTTGGCCATCTCCGTCCAGGATACAAGTCAGTATAGACTTACTGTTATCTACAAAGGGAGGAAAAATCATTCGATGGCTAGCAGACAAATGCGAGGATTGGCTCGACGTGTGCTTAGCGGGAGGCACTTACCTGCTCGCTAGGATAGGCTGCCTAGCAAGCAGGCCTGAATTGGGCCCTACGTTTGCACCTGGCTATAGTTGATATAGTCTAAAGCACAGGTTCTCAAAGTCGGTCCTCAGGACCTCACACAGTGCATGTTTTGCAGATCTCCTCACAGAATCACAAGTGAAATAATTAGCTCCACCTGTGGATCTTTTAAAAGGGTTGCCTACCCTCCCGGAATGGCCGGGAGTCTTCAGAAAATCGGGTCCCCCTCCCGCCCTCCCCCGGAAAGGTGGGCAACCCTCTCGGATTCAGGGGGACTCCCACTGTGCCCCCCAATCGTGGCATTTAAATGCCGCAATCCGCGGGTCTCAGAGGAGGGGGCGGAGCTAAAATGTCACAATCACGTAATTTTAGCCGCACCACAGAGGTCTGTGAATTAGGCTATTTTATATCCTAGGGCGGGGCTTAATGACGTCACACTCAAGCCCCGCCCCCGAACAGCTGCTGAAAGTCTCCTCTCCGGGCTTCTCCCGGAGAGGAGAATCTAAAAGTCAGCAACCCTGTTTTAAAATGTGTCAATGAGTAGCGAGTACACCTTTGCACCTGCCAGGTGACCTGGAAAACGTGAACTGTGTGGGGACCTGAGGATTGAGTTTGAGAACCACTGTTCTAAAGGTTCAACATTCAAACATACTCTAGATTATATCTATTACCCCGTCTTCTGTATTCATTTTCCATCTTAAATGCTATTGAAAGTAAAAACTAAAAAAATATTTTTAATTTACCTGAAAACAGCAGTAGTTTCCTTCCCTGCCAGAAACATACATTTGTATTTGTGGGGGAGAGTTATTACTGTACAGGCTGATTCTCCTCAGCTAATTCTTCTTAAGGTGTCTCATTATACAATCAGGAGTAGAAATATATCACAATTATACTATTTTCTGGCAACGTGCCTTTTAAAAACACATTACATATAGATATATATATATATATATATATATATATATATATTATACAGCTAATCATTTATAATGTATAATGTGTAAAACAACGACGCAACATGGTATTTCCTCTTTATAAACTGTTATAATTCCAGGATATAGTGTTGGGGGCAGTGCTGCAAATAGACATATTGGCGCACTGTGCCAGAAAGGGAATTGGTGCCAAACCCCCCCCCCCTCAATGGAAACCGAAACCATGGACAGCGTTACAGAGGGTTTTAGCTCAGATGGAGGAGATCATTACCATTGACGGCTCTTACCTCTGTGGAGGATGGGGCTTACGCAATTCCGCTCTGCTGATGCTGCTGCTGGTCCCCGCCGCCCACTGAAACACAGGGCACTAACCCCTGTTACAGTCAACAACCACCACCACAGGGCACTAGCCCCTGTTACAGTCGGCAACCACTGCTGGGCACTAGGACCTGAAGAGACTTTTTTTTTACTGTAGGCATAAACTCTGACATGGCTTTTGCACATTCTTGGCTCCATCACGCGTCCTTCCTCTTCATCCATCCAACCTAGTAGTCATGCCCCTGAGTTATTCCTAACAGTGTGAGCCCCAAATATCCCAGAAACTTATTACCTGCCCCTGTCTAATTGGCAACATATGAGGGTGTGTGTGCCTGGTGCACCATAATGTCCAACCCTATAAACGTTCCTGGCTGCAATTGGACAATCCTGTACCGGCTGCTAACCCTTGTAACCCCTGTATACTTGTTCCTGTATCAGACCTGCTTACTAAACTTTCACCTGATTCATTTATTTGCCTGTGTAGACCAACCTCCATTTGCACACAGCTCCCATCTACCACCATAGTGTCTGCCAATACCATTTCTTCAGGTTGTAAAGAGATGAGGAATTATTCAGACCTGGTCACTGCAGTGCCCTGCGATCCTCCTGCGATTAGATAGCTGCAGGTATCTTTTAGCCATGGGGCTCGGCTGTCTCATCACTAAAGTGTGGGATGGGGATAGGGTGGACTGAGTTTGGTAGGGGAAACTAGTTCCTTTTCCACCACAGCCCTCCACAGTAATTCCAACAGAAAAGCATGTTCCGGGGATGTTTTTTTTTCTGGCACGGCATATGTGATGTCATGCCATTACTGCTGCACTAGTGAAAATGAGCCAATAAGAGAAGAAGGCTCCGTGCACACTGAAGACATGGTCAGAGGGGGATGGAGCGACACAGAATGGGGAAGCTGTTGGAAGGACACAGGGTATGGAACTACTGGATGGCCACAAGGCATGGAGCTGCTCAGGGAATACATGCAAAGAGATGCTGAAGTGACAGAGGCAGATATGTGTATATAGGGCACTACTCTTGTGGGCATTATATGTATAAGGGATACTACTGTGGGTATTATGAGTAAGGGGAACCATTACTGTGGGCATTATGTGTAAGGGGCACTATTACTGTGGGCATTATGTGTAAGGGGAACTATTACTATAAGCATTATGTGTATAAGGGGCACTATTACTGTGGACTTTTGTGTGAAGTGTACTGCTGCTGTGGGCATTAAGGGTATAAGCGGCATTGCCATTAGGTGTATAAACGGTGTTAATATTGTAGACATTATGTGTAAGGGGCTCTAATACTGGGAATTGTGTTTAAGCGACACTACTGTGTGGGATACATGTATAATGAGTAGATCTGTGTAACATAACAAGATTAAGGGACATTACTGTTTAGTATAATGTAAATAAGGGTCACTACTATGTGGCGTAAAATGAATATGGTTCACTACATGTGGTGTAATGAGAATATGATTTTACTAGTGTGTGGTGTAATTTGAATTGGGAGTACTATTATGTGACCACACCCTTTCCTTATGAGACCACAGTCCATTTATGCAGTATGGGAGGTAGGTCACATATTTGTAGTTTGCTGGGGATGTCAAAGGCCCTGGTACTGGTCTGGGCTTTGTGTAATGGGGATTGGGGAGGACTGTTGCAGGGGAACCCCACACTTTATGTGGCAAAATGTCATAATTCACATGTCGGCAGGGAGCAGGCAGGACTAAATGATGCAAATTCACAACATTTTGCCACACACCCTTTATATGGAGCCTAAAATCCGGCAATAATCTCTTCATTCTGCCCTTTTCTTATTTTCTAATTTGAATGATTTGTGACATATTGATGCAAGGGGACACAAATGATACAAATAGTCCAGCCCTGCACCCATAACTGCCCGCCGGCATCTCATCTCCTAGAGAAGCCAGTAAGTACTACTAACTAAGAATGTTAACATTTTTAAAAGCACATAAACAGCAGAAAGCTAACCATAGTCCGGATTTCTAAAATCCCTTTCACAGTGCAGTGCTGGGTTTAACCTGGGATATTGTACTCAGGTTCATCCTGGGTGCAACCTGGCTGAGACCACTTTCAGACTCGGCTTATTGCTGGGTCGTAGTTGCTAAATAGGGGGCCTTAAAAAACTTTTTCTATGGGGCCTATGAATATCTAGGTACGCCTCTGATGGCGTCACCAGAAGTATGTGCTGAGCCGATGCTTGGATCATCCACTGTCTGTCTGATTGCTGAGAACGGGTCCTGGGTCGCATCAACATGTTTATCCATTCACAATGCACCACAAGCCACAGTGACCCATGTTCAACCCTGCTCATCATCCGTGTTGAAATGCCATTCGGCAGTGTCTAGGTAAACAATGACTAGGTTGACCCTAAAATGTCGATATGGTCAAGGTCGACACTTGAAATAGATTGACACAAGAAAAGTTGTTCATTTTTATTTGTTTATTTTTTATTTTTTGGTGTCCATGTCGACACCTGAGCATGCGATTCCCCAAATAGTGTACCACGTCCCCTTGCCATCCGTTGGGCCAATTGGAGTCGAATGGATGGTAAAGTATGATAAAGTCCCCAAAAAAAACTCATGTCTACTTTTTCAAATGTTGACCACCAACATGTCAACCTATTGCTTGTGTCAGCCATTAAACTATGTCGGTCATATGTACAGTATGTTGATCTTACAGTATGTTGTCACCCTACTGACTGTTGACGAAGAATTTGTCTGTCAGCCCTCTGAATTCCATCCCAGGTTGCTGCGAGTTCTTGTGATATAACCCGGGATATCGCTGGCCGTGTGACCCCCTGTCACAACGTGTCACGCAGAGATATATGGCTGTCTACCATTACTCTTTCATTCGCTGAACAGAATGACCAAAGCAAGGAATGCCTGGCTGACCGTAAGTATCAATCAATGAGATTGGGTATGGGGCATTGGGTCAACACAGATCAGATCAACATGCATTGGGTCTACCACAGGGCTTGGTCAACACATGAAATAGGTTGACATGGCTAAGGTCGACAGGGTTAAAGGTTTGACACAAGCCTTAGGTCGACAATGGCTAAGTCGACAGTCAAAAGGCCAACGTGAGTTTTTCGCGTTTTTTTTTGTCCTGAATGTCGATATGGTACACCTTCAAAGTGTACTGAGTCCCCTTGCATGGCTTGCTGTGCTCGCCATGCTTTGGGCACCGTGCCTTGCTGCGCTTGGCACACTATTCTATTCTCCCTCCACGCATGAAATACCACCTGTCGGCACATGTCGGCTCAAAAGACTCATGTTGACGTTTTAACGATTGACCTAGCCATTGTCGAACTAATGCTTGTGTCGTCCTTCCAACCACGGCGACATATTTCTCGTGTCGACGTAAGCCATGTCGACCTTAGCTCTGCTAATCAACACTGCTGTAGGACATAGAAAAAAACATAGCGGGACAGATAATGACGGGGGCTATTTATGCTGTAGAACAAAGACAGAGCAATGGGGCGAAATATTTTAAGCATTTAGTGAACCTGTAATACAAACCCTAGACATGTTGTGACTTCATAAGACATTTTTTTCCTTAGCACACTGAGTAGTATTAGTAACCAATCTAGAACACTACATGATAATAGAATTCAGAGATATTGGGCGGTATTCAATGTGAATACCTGCGAGGTGCAGCGAATCCTTTTTAGGATTCGCTGCACATTCGCCACGTTCCGGAGCCGGCGGGCTCCGGTATTCAACGTGTCAGGGGCTCGCTGCCCCTGACTGGCGAATATGAGCTCCTGCGGCGATTGCCGCAGGGAGCCTGAGGACGGTGCCAGGCAGAGAGATGGAAGTCTCTCTGCCTGGCCCAGAACGTTTGTGGGGGGCAGGTGGGCTCCCCGGGTGCCAGGCAGCACAGGCTGCCCCCCCGGGGGTGCCAGCAGGGGAGCGTATATTCACTACTCACGATCGTAACGATCGGGTGCAGTGAATATACGAATATGTAATGAGCGGCTCGGCTCCGGCGCCCCCTGCTGGCTGCTGTGTAAAAAAAAAAATATATATATATTTTTTTAAATTAAATATATATTCATGTGCTTACAGCACATGAATAAAAATAGCATGCCCCTCCTCAGAATAAAATTCCTGATTTTTTGACACCAAATGTAAAAAACAAAACACTTTATTTTAAAAGTTCACATTCCACTTCACCATAAAAAGATAGCGATTGCTACTCGGTGAATCATGGTGAAAAAAACCTTAAAATGTATTCGCCATGTGGTCATTGAATAGGGTGATTCACCGTTTTAGTCAGAAATTCGCCAAACAGCACAAATTCGCCATAAAAACATGGCGAATCAGGCTCATTGAATACCGCCCATTGAGATATTGGGCCTCCTAGCTTATGATAGTTTTTTGGGGTGTCACACCCTGCACCTAGATATAGCGCTAGGGACCCCCAATATACAGAGAAGCCTTGACGCGGCTTGGGGGCATAGCATACACCTGTGCAGGTATATGTAAACAATATCTCTGAATTCTATTATCATGTAGTGTTCTAGATTGGTTACTAATACCACTCAGTGTGCTGGGGGAACTAATGTCTTGTTTACTTACTCAGTATTTAACCCCTCCCTCATGCACCTGGGTAATATTACTGAACGAATTGAGCATCTACCACTATCTGTATGTATGTTGTGACTTCATGCAATGCAGCTCCATAAGAATGTCACCAATGAGTGACATATGTATTAGTCATTATGATATTCGTTAAGTGCTGCTTGCCCTGGTACTTGTTAGAACAAGATTTATGTAAAGCATTCTGCGCAGTGTGAAAGTCACGGACAGGTCTGGTCAATGCGTAAATTCACCTTCTCCGTCTGTCTCTCATGCATCCACAAATGATGTCCGTCAATATATATGCAAAGATTTCCATACTCTGACGGAGCCAAGGGATATTGCATTTGCTCTGTGGCAAGCAATTATTTTTGCAAGCATCACTTCCTCAGCAGGAAGGCAATGCTGTGTGCCAGGTGTCCTTTATTCAGCCAGACAGCCCGCTTTTCCTGTGATGCCTGATGTAAAAATAAATACCAAATAAATAAATAATGAAATACTAGACAGTCAGATGAGCTGCGCTGCCCGCAGGGAGCGAGCTGCAGTCATCGCTTTCATATCGGTGAGCGTGGCGAACACAATCCAGATATACAGTACTGTAGGTGTAACTAGGGTAGGACAACTCTGGTCCCTAATCTGATGGTCATTTATTTACATTTACAGTAAGGTCATTTACAACAATAGTGCACAGAGCTGTTCTATTGGTGCAAATTCACCCATCTGCCCGTTTATCACCCAAATCTTGGCCCAGAGAGAACCAGGCTGCTGGTTTTCTGGTTAGACCAGAAGTGTGCATGATGGGAACAGTGGTACTGCTTATTCAAGCCATTCTTTTCTTATTACCTATGCTATTCAATTTAGAAATCGGGGCTCTCGTGCGGGGGTGTGGCCTATGTCATAGTGGGCGTGGACACGCCCCATTTTCCAGCACTATGGTGCATGGCCAGTGTTGTGTCAGTTGCTGGTCATGCTCCCAGCCCCACCGCCTCCCTGAATAGACTCTGGGCGTATGCACATACTGTACCTCCCTTGAACTGCCCAGCAGCTTGCCATATGGCAGGATCACATCCTACACACCGTATGCAGTCGTCCGTTGCATTGGAATTGGATGAAAAGGTCCCAAATCGCACTAGTGTATGGGCACCTTAAGAATACTGATATCATTTTGGTAACTGAACAATTACATTGCAAAGTCAGACCCATCAGATGGGTCCCTAACATCCCTAGTACATTATTAACATATTATTTGTTCATTAAAATCTTACCATAATAATGCCCATTCTAATATGTATACAGCAATGCTGAGACTGGTCCTACAAGTATTAGGGCAGTATTCAATGAGAAAAGTTCTCCGTGTTTTGTGGAGAACTTGTGCTTTGTTCGCCTTGGACGGAGCATTTTGCTCTCCAAAAGCGAGCAACCCTATTCAATGTGAAATATTCTCCGTCTTTTTAAGTGATTTTCTCCGTCTCTCTCCGTGTAGCAATTCTCCATCTTTTGATGGAGAGCTGGAATGTTAACTTTTGAACGTAAAGGTTTTTTTTTTAAATTTTGGTGTAAAAAAATCAGGTTTTTTTTTCATGTGAAGGGGCATGTTATTTTTATTCATGTGCTTATAGCACATGAATATATATTTAATTTTTAAAAAAAATATTTTTTTACATTTTTTTTTTTTTTTACACAGTGCAGCCAGCAGGGGGCCCGAGCGCTCGAGCCGCTCATTAGATATTCATATATTCACTGCAGCCGAACGTAACTATGCACGAACGGTGCAGTGAATACTGGGTCCCCCGCTGGCTATAGGGGGGTGCAGCCTGGGTCCTGGAGAGCCCCCCTCCCCTCCACAGTCCTCTGGAGCAGCCAGGGAGACTTTAATCTCTCTGGCTGCTTCCGGCTCCCTGAAAGCTCCCTGCTCCCTGCAGGGGTTAAGACTCGCCGCGAGTGGCGGCGAGTCTTAACCACATTGAATAGAGGGAGCAGGAGTGGCAGCGAGCCCTCCGGAACACGGAGAGTGCATGGAGAGCTAAATAAAACGCTCTCCATGCACGGAGAACTTTTTCATTGAATACTGCCCTTAGTATCTTATTGGGCAGATGTATTAAGCCCGGCGTAGAGATAAACTGGAGATAAAGTGGATGGAGATAACGCAGCAGCCAATCAACTCCTAACTATCACAGGGTTGCCAACCCTCCCGGAAAGGCCGGGAGGGTCCCGGAAATCGGGTCCCCCTCCTGGCCCCCCAGAAAGGGGGTCAACCCTCCCGCATTTCCATCCATCACCCGGGACCCCCCACCCGGTGGGGGGGGGGGTTCCGCGGGTTAAATGACGCGATCGCACTGCCGGGGCGGGGCTAAAATGACGCGTTTGCTATAGCCCCAGTCCCAATAGAGCAGCCAGTCTGTTACTCCGCCCCCGGGACTGCCCCTCCCGGCGATGGCCACGCCCCCTACTCCAGTGAGCTGGCTGCCCTCTCCCGGAGAGGGCAGCATAGAAGTCGGCAAGTATGAACTATCATATTTTAAACACAGCTGATTGGCTGGTGCATTATCTCCTTTCACATTATCTCCACTTTATCTCTAGTTTATCTGTTTACCAGGCTTAATACATCTGGCCCAATATGTTTAAAATGAATGTCTGCAGTGTAAGCATCCCCTCCCCCAAACACACACACACACTTTTCCTCCATTTGAGGGAAGTCAAGGCTTTTGCGATCCTCTCTCTTTTTAGTAACATCACTGCAATAATTATATATATACATTATTGTATGAAAACACTAAAAAAACGTATTCATTTACTTATACTGTAAATTATTATTTTGGTTAGCTGCATTGTTATTCTACAGTCATTTTAATAAGGTGCAGTACTTACTTGTGGTCTGAAGATGTCACTATTGATAAAGTATTTTGGTCAATAGCTAGATCTGTCCATATACATTAGAAAAAAAACAGTGACACCTGCAGGCTACAAAATAATAAAGCTTTTAGAAATGTAAACATTAGACCAGTGGTCCCCAAACTTTCGAGAATCATAGCACCCTATAGTATCAGAATTTTATCCACGGCACCCCTAGGCCAAAAGTTTGGAGCAGAATGGAGGATGTAATGGTTAGCATTACTGCCTCACAGGACTGAGGTCATGGGTTTGATTCCCTGTGTGGAGTTTGTATATTGTATATTTTCCCTGTGCTTGCATGTGTTTCCTCCGTGCACTGGTTTCCTCCCACAATCCAAAAATATACTGGTAGGCTAATTGGCTCCCAACAAAATTCACCCTAGTATAAATGTGTACTTTTGGTAGGGAATATAGATTGTAAGCTCCACTGGGGCAGGGACTGATGTGAATGTTCAAATAATGGTCCAGATTCTCTAAGCTTCAAAAGGGATAAAATGGAGAGTGATAAACAGCCAGCCAATCAGCTCCTGTCTGACATTTTTCAAACACAGCCACTGACATGGCAGGTAGGCGCTGATTGGCTGGCTGTTTATCACTCTCCATTTTATAACTTTTGAAGCTGAGTTCTAGACTAAGTCCTGTCACCAATACCTGCCTATGATTAGAAAATGATTATTTCTTACCCCAAGGTGCTGCTAGCACACCGACCTGTTCACTTCATTCTGTTATCATTTCTGATTCAGCTACTGTCACCGCCTTCGAGCTAGTGCTTCCCTATCCTATCTGTCCATGCTTTACTCTGTGCAACATAATATAGAAGGAAAGATCTTCCTCTCTTGCTGCCCCCATATACCGCACCTCTCCACAAACTCCTACATGGACTTTCCATGTTCTCCAGAATGCAATTTAAATGACTGATAAAAATGCCTCAGCATTCATTCATCTCAAAATCATCACTCTAGATCAGACATTTTCAACCGGTGTGCCGGGCAGCTGGCAGGTGTGCTGCCAGGCCACGGGTCACGGAAACTCACCTACACTACTTTGACATGCGGGGCGGTGGCTTGGCACTGTGTATGTGTACGCAGCTCTGTTCTATGGAGGTGACGCCGGGACATGCCTGTGTATTAGATCATCCTATGCGTTCCAGGCACCAGGCTCATCCCACTGCATGCGCAGAAGGCCTCCAATGGGGGACTGAGGATTCCGGTCGGAGCCATGTTGCAAGTGCGCAACTTTTTTGGAATTCCTGAGGGGGCTGATGCGTGCAATAACAAAGCAGGGGCAGGTATGTGGAATAACTAAGGGGGGGGGGGACAGGTGTGAGGAATTACAATGGGGACATGCGTGAATAATTATTACGCTGTGGGGGCAGGGGTGTGCAATTACAATGGGGACTGTTGGTGTGCCTTGGCAATTTTGAAGTCTTGTCCGGAGTGCCGCGACCTAAAAAAGATTGAAAATCACTGCTCTAGATCTACAGTACCTGACACTTAGGACTTTATTCAGAGCTGTGCGCTCTCTGCACATGTGGATATGCCAGGTGCGTGCGACCACGGCGAAGATACTAATGCACAGTCCCAACATTGGGGGCGGTGGGCTGGGGTACTCGCCCATGGGAACGCCATGAAAATACTGGGCATTCCCATGGTAATCACCGGGTGATGTGGGTGGATATCACCAGATGTCAGCTGCCCGCCCATTTCAGTCCAGGCAGTGCATGCATTTATAAGTGACCTGAGAATCACTTTATATATGCATGCACACAACACATCATTCGATGGTCAGCGACTATTGAAAGATATGGATGTTTGCCCGCAGCCTGCAAATCGATGTTTATGTTATGGCCCAGAACAATACAATATTGACTATATTTACTTGACATTTCGACTATGGATGATTTTAGTTATATAGGCCAGGTGTCTCCGTTGCCTGGTGACCAGCAGGAAGCCTAGCAACGACCGGGGCTTCCATAGCAAATAAGATCGCTACCCTTGGCCACTTAGCAATAGCTGGGGTCTCTGACAAGCCGCGGCTGCTCATAACACTTGATCAGATTATCTCCAGCATTCATATCTTTAAACACCCTATGAAACCCCCTATGGTACTAGAAAATATCTCCCATCTTTACTACTCTTACTGGTACACTCTCTGTCAGGGCAGATGGGATGGGGGCCGGATGACCGACTGTTAAAAGTCTGACAGTCAGGATTACAACTTACAGGGGCTATTCTGCCTTGTTCTTGTTCATGTGTCAACCTATTGACTGTCAATCCTATGACCCATATCCATTTTTACAGAGGAATAGGTGTTACAAACGTATAAGTTCAGAGGTGAAGCCCCATGAATCTCAATGGGTGGCGATACACTATAGAAGCCTATGGGCTTCTTTTCGCCGCCCAATGTCTCCGCCGCAAACCCGCCGACCCCCCTGTCCCCCTCCTTCTGGATTACCTTAGTCCAAGTCCTCCTGGACCCGGAAGGTAAGCCCTTCCTGCCCCTAGTAAAGCAGCCGGACATCCTTCCGGCTGCAGGGGGGAGGAGGAGGCGCCGGGGACAGCCTGCTTAGCTGTCCCCGGCGTAAGGCGAGAAGCAGGCGCCAGGGAGGTGACGGAGACCACAGTACAGGTATCGCGGGGGTCTCTGTCACCGCACCACGATGCCAACCGCATATGTTAGTACATATGCGCTGGCATCGCGGCGGGCAGGCGGTGATGTATTTTAATACATCCCGCCCAATGTGAGGAAGAGCCGCGGCTTGCATCAGAGACATTTTAACAAAGATTTAGACCCAGTAGCACATGTCGCGCACCCTATTGGTCAATGCAGTTCTGTCCCTTCCATTTGTTTTATTTATGCAAATACGGATGAGTAGCAGAGGACCTGGTTAGCGGTGAGGGGCTGGTTGGCCCGACTGAAGCCACAGTAAAAAAAGAACGTATCTGTAGCCCCATAACTCCCCTTAGATTCCTGAGAGACCATATTGCCCATGTTTTTTGTGTGTACAGGACAATAAATCGCAAGGAGTGTGCTCTCGCAGCCAGCCTTTAATGATAGATGGTCACAGGAGTATGCGCCTGCAATTTTTACTTTTCCTTGGTGACTTGTCAGTCAAAACTGAAAAGTCGCTGACAGAAACGGTACACTGTGCGACATGATCGCTGACCAATGGTAAGCCAAAATCGCTCAGTGACCATATTGCATCGTGTATACACACCTTAAGGCAGCGGGGCTCAAATTTAAACTAGAAGACCAAATGTCAGTGTGCCACTCTTTAAGACCCTAAAAAGGGAAGTTATTGTTGTTTTATTGTAATTGTTGTTGTTATTGTTATTATTTATATTATTTTTGTTACCTTTACCAATGTGCATATCGGAGAGTCAGATTACTGGACTAGGTAATTAAAAATCCTAGAATTTAAATTAGTACTCCCAGTTCTCTTCAAGGTGCCCCCGGAACTGTAATGGTGGCACTTACACATTACAATGGGCCTGACCATGCCCCCATAGTGATGGGGTGTGGCTCGTGGCTTTCCTCCAAGGCCACACCCTTTCTATCAAGACCACACCCCTTTTGGGGAGCTTGCACGGCAGAGAGTCCAGGAAAATGTTGGGAGGTATGGTAACATGTTTAGAAAGAGTTAGATTTGGGTGGGGGGTGTACAAACAGATATCTTTATTGTACTATAAAAATAAAGCAGCCAGTATTTACTGGTCTATTTCCTCAGGAGTCTAGGTGAGTCCCAGAATTCCCCGGACATTTGGAAAGAGCTAGCAAGTAGCTTTTGTCAGCTTTAAAAGTAGGAAGATTTTTAAGTAGGGAGAAAAAGTTACATAGATTAAAGATTGGACTTATTCTGGACTTAAACTGGACAGAAACTGCCAACCAACTTAACATCTTGATATCAAAGTGATTCAGAAAAACAGAAACTACAGCAACTCAGAAAACCAAGGGACTGCTTTGAGTGAGCTCACTTCATACTCACATCATACTACTCCTGGCTATCTGACTGTTCATCCAGCTTATCACCATTTCTGCAACTGCTAAAACTTTGAATATCACTGTTAATGCTTGTATTTGCACTGTCTGTTTTGAAAATGCCAAGCTGTACCTCTAATAACTTCACCACTTCTGCTCTTCCATTGATAGTAGGTGTCCCCCATCATTTTATTCTTGGTCCTCTTCTTCTCTATCTCTATATGTCCTCTCTGGGTGAGCTTATTTGCTCACTTAACTTCCACTATAACCTCTATGCTGATAATACTAAAATCTACAGCTCCTTTCCTGATCTCTCTCCTTCCATCCTCACTCATATCTCCTACTGTCACTCTGCTATCTACTCCTGGATGACCCAGCGCTTTTTAGACTTAAAATATCAAAGACTAAGCTGACCTCTTCCCACCCTCCAGCATAAAACCTGACCATCTCTCATCCTAACCTACTGTTTATGCCCACTTCTTTCCCTTCTGTGTCACCCCGTCTGTCTAACCCTCCCCTTTTAGAATGTAAGCTCTCACGGGCAGGGCCCTTTCTCCTCTTGTGCCTTTCTTAGAATATATAAACGTCTGCCACCCTGATGATTGCTTCAGTGTCCTGTCCCCTGATGCAACTATCCATATTTACCATGTACTTGTCCTAAACTGTCTTGTACTGTAATTTGATATGTGTTTTTGTTCCTAATTATGCTTTGTAAAGCGCTGCGGAATTTGTGTGCGCTATATAAGAAACTGTTAATAAATAAAATAAATAAGTATGACATTTACACTAGAGATAATCCCAGCACTGACACAGTTAAAGTCAGTTAATCAAAAAGAACACAGTTGGTGCTGCCTGTAATAGATTATGTGCACAACCGAAGCTTTGTAGCTATTTTTTTTCCAGACCACAGCATAGTAAGTTGTGACTCCAGCTGTTAGCCCATTGCATTATAATGCCTGTAGGAAGAGGCAGGTTGGAGGAGGCTGCATTTTCTCAGTCCCTGCTGTGATCCAAACTTCCTGTCCCTTCCTGCACACGCACACACAAGATGCCACTCCCCTATTGTTTTCACTCTAACTGATTTTGGCATTAGCTCTTTAGCACATTGAAAGGGTGTTCATTAGCACTGGGACCGAATCCAAAGCAAATGCAGAAAAATGAACACATGGCCGCACTTGTTCTCACGCTAAAAATGACAGCTTTCGTTAAAAAAACAACAATGGAGACAACATGGAATCAAAACAAAATAATAAAAAAAATTGAGCAAAGATAAGAGTGTGAAAATAACGAGAGAGAGAGTGAGAGAGAGAGAGAAACAGAGAGAGAGAGAGAATTAGAGGAATCGAGGAGCCGTCAGCCAGCAACGTGTTGTGCTGCAGGGGGATGGGAAATGCTCCAGGTCTACCTGTTATGTAGGGTCATTCTGCTCAATGAGCAGGGAAGAGAAATTGCATTTGTGATGAGTAGCAGGCTGAGTGACCTTCAAATCTAAGACAGTTTTCCAGGGTCTAATCTACGGGAAAAAAACAGGAAACATTTTTACCGGAACTGAAATTATTACTCAATTTCAAGGATATAAAGGTAAATTCTGCAGATGGAGCAGCTTTCATTAGAGCTGCTCCTGGCAATGGAATCGACATCCGCCTCCACTCGCCATCCACCAGAAAGGCACGGGCTCGTACGAGATGCTCGCACGTCCCGCTCTGACGGAGCCCGCCGCCACCTCCCCACTGGTCCCCCTTAGCTGCCCGCTCCCAGCCGCCGAGTGACTGGGACGTGTGAGATGCTTGCGCATCCTCGTCAGATGCAGCGCCTCTCTGCTAACCTGGCGATTCCCTGAGCTGGCTGATGCTGCTTTCAGACAGCAAAACTGGCTTTGACCAGGTATTTTAAAACGTTTCTAAAAACGGGTCTGGCAGCTAAAACCCCTTTCACACCGCATGTCTTTAAACAGTATTTAAGTGCAGTTTTTGTTCCAGTGGATAAAACTGGGTAGGACCCTTGGCCCTCTCCTCTTCTCCCTCTACACCACCTCTCTGGGCACCCTCACCAGCTCCTATGGTTTTCATTACCACCTTTATGCTGATGATACCCTAATCTATCTCTCCTCCCCCGACCTATCCCCATCACTCCTGTCCAAGGTCTCCGAATGCCTCACGGCCATCTCAGCCTGGATGACCCAACGCTTCCTGAAACTAAACATGGCTAAAACTGAACTTCTAATCTTCCATCCCCGAACATCCCCTCTTCTCCCACTATCTCCATCAGCATTGGTGAAACCGAGATCACCTCCACCGACCAAACGCGCTGCCTCGGTGTCATCATTGACTCCTCCCTCTCTTTCACCCCCCACATTCGTGCTCTCTCACAGTCTTGTCGCTTTCACCTACGCAACATCTCACGCATCAGACCATTCCTCTCCACTGAAGCGACCAAAATTCTCATTCACTCTCTTGTCATCTCCCGCCTTAACTACTGCAACATCCTTCTCTCTGGGCTACCTCTCACCCGCCTCGCACCTCTCCAATCCATTCTTAACGCTGCTGCTAGGCTCATCTTCCTCTCCCGCCGCTCTAACTCCACCTCCCCCCTCTGTCTATCTCTTCACTGGCTCCCCATTCCTTTCCGAGTTCTCTTTAAACTCCTCACCACCACCTACAAGGCTCTCTATCCACACTCCCTCCCGTCCTCTTCGCTCCATCGCTGACCGCCGACTGACCTCTCACCTAATCACCTCCTCCCACTCCCGTGTCCAAGACTTCTCTCGCGCTGCCCCCCTGCACTGGAACAACCTCCCGCCACCCATCAGGCTTTCGGATTCCCTTACCTCCTTCAAGCGCTCCCTCAAAACCCACTTTTTTCGACTAGCCTATCCCTCCTCCTAAACTCTTTTGATCCTCCTATCCTGCCTCCGTTCCCCTCAGTTCCTACTTATCCTATTGTTTTTCGTTCGTCCGCCTACCGATTTTTAGTATGTTAACTCTTATGAGTAGGGTCCTCCTTCCTCACGTACTCACCCTACCTCTTTACCTCACCTGTGCTCCTGTCCTGTTCTTCCCTTCCTCTACTTCATCTTCAGTCTCCTCGACAATTTTGACACCTACTTCTGAACTGATGCTGATTTTAGTTCTACCAGCTATACCCCTATTTATACTGTATTTTTCAACACACCCTGTACGTTACCTTGTAATTAGTTTTTTGTTTGCTATGTACGGCGCTGCGGACACTTTGCGGCGCCTTATAAATAAATATACTACTACTACTACTACTACTATTACCGTTTAGCAATACCAGTTCAATAGAACCAGTAAATTCACTCTGCAGACTGCACAAATTACCGTTTTAAAATGGTAAAAAAAACGGCAAAATAACGGGTAAAAAGTGCGGTCTGAAAGGTGCATAAGAGACGCTACATCTGTAAATTAATGCACATCACAAATATGCATGTAACAGGGCTGCATTACTTCAACAGTACTAACTGCAGCAAGTGGCCGGATAGGCCTGGGCGAGTATGGGCCATAGGGTCGACAGTCACTAGTTTGACACATGAAATAGGTCAACATGCATAAGGTCGGCCTGGTCATTAGGTCAACACAAGCATTAAGTCGACATTGAAAATGTCGACATGAAAAATGTCGACATGGGTTTTTCGTGTTTTTGGTGACTACGTCGACTTAAGCCAACATGAACACCGTATGTTTACCACATCCCCTCGCTATAACACGGTAAAAAAAGGCACATTTTCTATCTTTGCGAGGCAATTAATAAAAGCAAAAAGTAATTGGAGCAATGCTCATCTGCCGAGTGGCACTGTCCAGCAGCAGTAGGGGTAATCTTACCACTAGCCAGGTTAGTTAGGAGTCAAGGAGTGTCAATTTACTAGAGGGTCAATTTTTGATGATCAAGTTTTTGGGCTGGAGATTTACTACAATCAAAACTTATATAAAATTAACCAGAGAACAGACCATAGAATATGTGCGCCCTATGTAAATAACCGGTAGTACAGGTCGAGTCTCCCGTATCCGTAGATCTGTTATCCAAAATATTCCAAAAATATTATTTTTTTGAATATTTAGTTGTTTTTTTTTGTCCCCCCCGCCCCTTTTTTATACTTGCCAAGTCCCCCGATGTCCCCGACTACCACTGAGGCCTTCAGGATTTTCTTCAGGGGTCCCAGGAATGCATTGCACGAGTGTGACGCCGTGGGACACTGTGGACATCGTGGGACCATTGGGGCACCACCAAGGGACCAGGTAAGTATTAAAAAACAAAAATATTCCAAAAACCGTAAATATCCCTTATCCAAAATTCTCGTGGTCCCGAGCATTTCGGATAAGGGATACACGACCTGTAATAATAATAATGCCGGCATTATAGGTAAAAACTTAAGAGCACTGAAATGAATAAACATAGAAGCCGGTTCAGACAAGAAACTTGAAACCGACAGAAACATAGAATTTTTACAGCAGAACCTCTTGGCTCATCTTACCCATTTTTCTTTTATACCTTTGGCAATTTCAGTCCTATTGTCATGTCTGAGGGGTGACCTTGGACTGGAGCTGGAGTATAACGGAAGCTGGGTTCTTTGATAATTTTAGACTGCATAAGAGATAACAAAAGACTGTAGAGGGACTCCACACAGGAGTAGTGATTAAGTCACTGAAGGTGAGGACCCAGCAAGTGAGTATGGACTGGTATGAAGTCACCGCAGGTAAGTATGCTCTGGTACTTGTCACTAGTGGGGTCACTGGAGAGGTTCAACGATGATGATAATGGCAACAGCGGATAACAGCCATCTCTCTGAATGGTGGCTGGTAATCGTAGTCAGGGCCAGTTCGCAGCACCTGAGCGCCCCAGGCGGGAGGTGGGGAGGGCGCCCCAGCCCTCACGCTCCACACAGGGGGGGGGGGGTGATGTGGCCGCTGCCGCTGACCAGCACGGGGCTCCGGGGGGGGGGGGGTGAGGCTATGCTGCCGCTGACCAGCACGGGGGCTCCAGGGAGGGTTGGGGCGGGCGCTAACCACCGCAGATTGCCGGGGGGTCGGGGGTACGGCTTACCTGCTGCTCCCTGCTGGAAGGATAAACTTGGGCGGGCTTGACAGCTGCTCTTTCTTCTTCCTGCTCTTCTCTGGTGGGAGCTTTCCTGCTGCTGCTCCTCCAGCAGCTCAGTACCGCCCTCCAGTGGCCGCCGGCCCTGACCGTAGTGAGAATGAGGAGCAGATCTGCAGATGATCCGCTAGGAACAGGTAACACTGTAATGAAGGGAGCAATATCCCAATCTGGACACTGGAGGGAGTCAGTCTGCAGCAAGGTGGAAAAGCCACAGGTGCAGTGAATAGCAGTAGTACTCAGCAGCAGTCAACCTAATCCGTGTCAACCTAGACTCATGTCGCCCTTCCTGCATGTCAACCTAGACACATGTAGACCTAAATGCATGTCGAACTAATGGTGTCGACCTAATGACTGTCTAACAACTTGCTGGTGACCCAATGACCATATCCCGTCTCCCTTGTACCAGTTGAAGGTAAATTCAAGCAATGGCATTCGCTTGTTGTTTAGCAGGTGAATTTCATCCACACGGTGCCCAAAAACGTGGGTGTAAGCTGGGGTTTGTATGGCAGTGGGATCAGGGTCTCTGGGTGTAGCAATGAGTGGATTAGCACCTCTCTCCACCGATGCGTTTCACTGTGTTAGATACATAGACACAATGCAATATTGTAACCTACCGGCCACGCTCACTAGCCAGGGATTTAGCCAGCTCTTTGTGGGCTGTTAGCAACATCTGTAAGTGCCCATTCCCCATTCTATAGAGGCTCCTCACTCCAAAGCAGTTGTTCATTTTTTGGCCCATAGTAATTCCCTAGTTAATTTTGTGGCCCATAGTAGTACCCTAGTTCATTGTGTACCACACACAATGCCCCCCAGTTCATATTATGACACATTGCAGTGCCCATTGTATGCTAAGACCGCAGCCGCCATTGATAAAAATGGGAACGGTGTTATCATGTGTTACTTACTGTAGCTGAAGGCCGGGGTTATCTATGATGCAATCAGCCTGTAAGAAATTGCTAAGTTACTAAAATCATGTGGAGACCGCTGTGATTTAAGGAGCCATAAAGCCAGTGGCGTAACAATTAGGCCGCAGCCCCCGCGGTGGCGGGGAGGCGCCGGGGGGCTGCGGGCGCTGGTGGATCCCTGCCAGCTCCCCACTGCATGTGGGTGCAGCGGGAGCTGGCAGGGGGGTCTGTGCGGCGCGGAGGTACCTGTTTAAGGGAGAGCCTGGAGGTCCCTGCGCCTGCGGCGCTGAGTATGATGCTGCCGGGGTCCCTGCAGTGAAGTGGAAATAACGCGCTATCTCCGCTGGAGATAGCGCGTTATTTCCACTTCACTGCAGGGACCCCGGCAGCATCATACTCAGCGCCGCAGGCACAGGGACCCCGGCAGCATCATACTAGGCGGCGCAGGGACCTCCAGGCTCTCCTTTTATACAGGTACCTCCGCGCCGCACGGACCCCCCTGCCAGCTCCCGGCGGGGTCCTTTAACGGGGGGGGGCAGCTGCAAAATTGTCCCAGGGGGGGGGGCGGTGAAATTGTCCCGGCGGGGGGGCGCAAAAGTTTTAGTTACGCCACTGCATAAAGCCTGATAAATAGGTCTCATGATAATGTAGAGGAGATGCTGCTATAAATCTACCATACATACTGTATGTATTTGTCAGCTTCTAGGAAGGAATGATGAATACGTATGTACAGTATATATAAATTCAGCTAATAACATTCACAAAAAATGCATGTAAAAGTTGTAGTTACAGTACTGTAACGGGCATAGGCAACAGTTTAAAAACACACTTAGGGGGTTATTCTGGTTCACTCTTTCTGACAAATTCCCTCTTAGATGGACAAAACCATGTGCACTGCAGGTGGGGCAGGTGTAAAATGTGCAGAGAGAATTAGATTTGGGTGAGTTATTTTGTTTCTGTGCAGGGTAAATACTGACTGCTTTATTTTTACACTGCAATATAGATCTCACTTTGACGTAAAACCCCTCCCAAATCTAATTCTCTCTGCACAAGTTACATCTGCCCCACCTGCAGTGCACATGGTTTTGTCCATCTAAGAAGGAATTTGTCAGAAAGAGTGAACCAGAATAACCCCCATAGTGCTTTGGGGAAAATAGCTTGCAAATAAAAAAGGAAGATTACTAGACGACAAACAAAAACATTTAAACTTTTTTTTTAAAATAGAACAAAATTAAATTTCAAATGGATACAAAAAAGAAATCTGCATTTCAAAAACTTCTAAATGTAAGCGTATAAAGGAGTGTATAATAGTTGCCTGTTTGAATGTGAACAGAGCACCGAACACAGGGCTATTAGGAGACATTCTCTTTCTGCAGGACATCGATGTCCTCTGTTCCCCTAATATGTTCTCCTGGGACTTATAGGATTTGTATTTTTTGGCAATGAGAAACTTTGGCTTCAGTCCCTGCTATTAACCACTATGGGCCTAATTCAGCCTGGATAACACAGATCCCCCACACCCAAGTAGGAGAATTTAGGACATCAAAAGTCAGAAGAGCCTTTCCACGATTCTGTTGCCCTGCTTTTGATTTTGAATATGATGGGGGACCTGGTAGGTTTAGGCACTAGGGGCAACCTAGGGCTAGACTGCAGGGGAAGGGGGGGGGGGGGGCAGGGTACAGGAGTTATGTTTGTACCCTCCTCCCGCCCCCCGCAGCATGTGTACGTCACCGGATATGGCTCGGCTGCCGGAGAGAACTTGAGAAGCCGCTGCATCGTCCTCCTGGCTGTCAGGCTGTCACAAAAGTGAGCACTGAGCGCAGTGAGCGGTAAAGAAGCAGTGCTCCGTCGCCTCTGGGCTGAGCTCCGGCAGTGTACGGCAGCTGATTGCCTGCACGGCTCTCTTTAGACTCCAGTGTTATAAGAATGTAACACAGGAGTCCACAGAGAGCCGCACAGACACCGTACGCTGCTGGGGCTCAGCCCGGAGGTGACAGAGCACTGCTTGTTATTCACTTTCAGTAGATATTCATTGCCACAACAATCCTGTCCATGGTACACTCCCCCAGACCAGCACTATTTATCATACCCACCGCACACACTGCCCCGTTAATCATCAGCACAGTTCGTTAGGTTATCACTCTCTTTGATTTATTTCAGCATGCGTGTCAGCTATCCGCTTTCCCTCCTCTCCACATCTCACTTTTTACCAGGCTCAGCAGCACACCTCCCCAAGCAGGGGACACACTACACGTACAACTGTTAAAACTGTAACTAGTCCTGTAACCAATTATACAGTCAATTAACAATATATGTACCCCAGCTACATTACTGGGGGGGGGCGCTACAGTTTAGGAGCAGCTACGCTGGGGCAGTGGGGGTGGGGGGCTACACTGAAACATTTGGGGACAACTAGAAATAATTATATTAAGGCGTGTACACACGGGAGCAATATTAGGTAAAATCGCTGGGAATATGGTCACTGACTGAGCGACCATATTGCCAGTGATTTGGAGCGCAGCTAGCGCTAAATCGACAGCTGCGCGCTCCCGTGTGCACTCCCTGCTGGTCGCAGGAGGATGCTCCTGCGACCAGCGGCTTTCCTCAGCGATCGCTGTGCCTGGAGGTCAGCGCCGGGGAGATCAGTGTTGATCTCCCCTGTCCCGTGCCGCTGCTCCCTCCCTCCTCCCATCAAAGTGACAGCAGCAGCATCTGCTGCTGCTGCGCTCCCCCTCCGCCCCGTAGCAGTGTCTCCTTTTCATCGCTGATGAAAAGGAGACACTGAGCAATATGATTGCTGGGGATATATTGCTAGCAATATATCCCCAGCAATCATATTACATCATATGTACACAGCATTAGTAACAATATTCAGGAAAGTTGACACTGTGCGCCAGATAAATCACATGTGATTTATCTGACGCAAATTGGATGTATAAAACGGCACATCAAGTGTCAAATTGTATGTAGGCCCCCTGGGAAGCTGCCGGAGAAGTTCAAGGGAAATCAGATGCAATTTACAGGTCAGATAAATCTTACTAGTGTATAGGGGCCTTTAGGGTTAGGTACTAGCGAACTAGCGAGAAGGGTTAGGTTTAGGCTGCGGGGGAGGGTTAGACTGCAAGCAGGAAGGGTTAGGGTCAGGCTGCAGGGGGGGAGGGTTAGACTGCAAGCAGGAAGCATTCGGGTCAGGCTGCAGGGGGGAGGGTTAGACTGCAAGCAGGAAGTGTTAGGCTGGTTTCACACTCTCCGGCTCCTGCCGGACGGTGAAATCCCGCACAGCCAGGGAGCCGTGCCGCACACATTAGTTGTGAATGGACACTATTGTGTCCATTCACATGGGACTGCCACGGCCCAGCCGCACGGCTGCAGCCGGATCCCGCCACTGGAAGGGACGGCTGCCGGGCTGTGGCCATCCCCTCCATGATAAACTACTGTGTGCGGCACGGCTTCCTGGCCGTGCCGGATTTCACCGTCCGGCAGGAGCCGGAGTGTGTGAAACCGGCCTTAGGGTCAGGCTGCAGGGGGGGAGGGTTACTGGAGGATTTAGGTTCTACCGCGCTTCCTGGTGTTTGCCTGGATGAGGTTGGCGCTGCTCTAGCCAAAAACAGGGGTTCCCAGTCCCTACGTTATATCAAGAAATTGTGGGTGGGCTAAAGCGCTGCCTATGTTCTATGTGTTGATTTTTGTATGCAAAGAAGGAGATGAAAAAAAGGATAAATGGTGATATGTAAAATAATTGCTTTATTTAGTAATTGTTCTGGAGTTCAGTGTGGGCGGGGTGTGGGCGATCTTAGGATTCTTATTTACTTGGTGTTTCTGAGATACACCTATTGGGGGTCCCCTGCTTGAGGGAATTTTGTTCAGGGCCGTGTCAGCCTGAGAGATCCCCAGTAGGGGTTCAGGTAACCCTTTGGGGCTCCTTTTAAATCTCCGTAGGTCTCCTCCTCCGGGATCTACGGTCTCTTCAGACTGATGTGCGGTGAACAAATGAGTATGTTGTTTTTTTGAGAAAAGGAGCATATGTTGGCTTCAGGCAGTTCAGCGGAACTCCTTTACAATCCCATAGGCTGCATGAGCCTATGTCCTTTCTCTTGTTATATTCAAGTAGTGAGTAGGGAGGGGTTGGGGGGTGTTGGGGTGAATGGGTGGAGATTGAGTTTGTCTCAGTTAAGTTTGTATCAGGATCAACTGGTGATCCGTGAGTAAGGAGGGAGCCTTTTCAGGCTTCAGGCGATCAGTTCGACCCCTTTACAATCCCATAGTTGTACTATGTACCCTCCTTCTCCTGTGTCATACTTGGTGTTTCCTTAGTGTTCAGCCTCTAGGTGTCGTGGTGTGTGCGGGGTTAACACTCACGCTTGTTGGGCTGTTCTTGGTGTTGCTCCCTCAGCCTGGTGCTCGTCTCTGGGGCTGTGCTGTTCGCGCCGTCGGAGTCCTCTACGCTGCAGCGTTCAGGCTCCCGGCATCTGCGCTTCCTGATGACGTCACTCTATGCACGGAGCTGGTAGTGGAGCTCCGTGTCCGGCTGTGTCTGTTCGCGTCCTCCCTGTTGTGGCAGGAGGTTTGGAAGTGTATATGTCTTGAATCACCTACGCGTTTCGGCTGCGGGCAGCCTTTTTCAAGGATGATTTCACTTGTGTCCGGGTCAGGTATTTGTACAACCCGCCCCTGTCCATGATTGGTCAATTAATTGGACTCCTATTCGCCCTTGGTTGGTGACGTCATGGAGTCCAGCCTCCATGGTTTGTCTGTAATCACTCGTCAGGGGGGGAGGGTTAGACTGCAAGCAGGATGCGTTAGGGTGAGGCTGCGGGGGGGGGGGGGGGGGGTTAGACTGCAAGGAGGAAGCATTAGGGTCAGGCTGCAGGGGGGAAGCTTAGACTACAAGCAGGAAGCGTTAGGGTCAGGCTGCAGGGGGGAAGGTTAGACTGCAAGCAGGGAGGGTTAGGGTCAGGCTGCGGGGGGGGGGGGGGTTAGACTGCAAGCTGTAAGCATTAGGGTCAGGCTGCGGGGGGAGGGTTAGACTGCAAGCAGGAAGGATTAGGGTCAGGCTGCAGGGCGGGAAGGTTAGACTGCAAGCAGGAAGCGTTAGGGTCAGGCTGCAGGGGGGGAAGGTTAGACTGCAAGCAGGGAGGGTTAGGGTCAGGCTGCAGGGGGGGTAGGTTTGACTGCAAGCAGGGAGGGTTAGGGTCAGGCTGCGGGGGGGGGGGGGGGGGTTAGACTGCAAGCAGGAAGCATTAGGGTCAGGCTGCGGGGGGGATGTTTAGACTGCAAGCAGGAAGGGTTAGGGTCAGGCTGCAGGGGGGGAAGGTTAGACTGCAAGCAGGAAGCGTTAGGGTCAGGCTGCAGGGGGGGAGGGTTAGACTGCGAGCAGTAAGTGTTAGGGTCAGGCTGCAGTGGGGGAGGGTTAGACTGCAATCAGTAAGCGTTAGGGTCAGGCTGCAGTGGGGGAGGGTTAGACTGCAAGCAGGAAGCGTTAGGGTTAGGCTGCGGAGGGGGGTTAGACTGCAAGCAGGAAGCGTTAGGGTCAGGCTGCAGGGGGGAGGGTTAGAATGCAAGCAGGAAGGGTTAGGGTCAGGCTGCAGGGGGAGGAAGGTTAGACTGCAAGCAGGAAGGGTTAGGGATGGGCTGCAGGGGGGGGGGGGGGGGTAGACTGCAAGCAGGGAGGACTAGGGGATGAGGGGACATAGTTAATTTACTTATGGAGCCCCTGTTGGGATTCTCTCTATTGGGATGGTGGGGTCGGTTGAAGGGAATGCTGGCGTCTATTCTCTATGATGCCACAGTGCCCTAGACAGAATTTTTACCTTTTTGCTGATTTCTTTGGCTTCAAAACTCTGTACAAGAATTTCTATGTTGTAATCTTTGGCCTTAAAAGGTCAGTAACTGAAAATCTCAATAAGATTTTGTTATTCTTTTATTTATTCAGTTAATTCAGTTCTAATTTTTACGTAGCGAAATAATTTGTGCCGTCACATTTCTAAATTGATTATTCTCTGTCTGAGGTATTTTTGTTTTAAGTTAATTATGTTGTATTAATAACTTGTAATAATTTGTAAATGTGTACATTTACAGAATTACACTAAGGGGGTTATTCTGGTTCACACACAAATTAAAATTCACTATCTAATGGACAAAACCATTGGGGGGGGGGGAGAGATAAAAAGAGGAGGGGAGAACTGTTAGAGAAAAAGGAGCGAACGGCGATTAGCCAGGAGAGACCATAAACTATTAAGTCTGGGCTACCAAAGGCCATGAAGTGCTCCCATTGTCTAGCTGTTATCAGGATGGGGGCAGGGAGGTAGCAGGAACTGAATAGGGGGAAGGAAAGAGAGAAGCAGGTAATAGGCGCCTCCCCATGGGAGTAGACCCATACTTAAGGACAGGACAGGTATGGGGGAGGATCAGAGAGAGCAAGAGGGCACGCAGTAAGGATTGTCTTTATCCAGCAAGAACATCCAGAATCCCAGATAGTGAACCAGAAATATTAGGATAAGTATCTCGATAGTTATTTGGGGTATATCTGGGGATATTTATTTGCAATTGCATTCCTTCTTATTCTTTTACTTAATTCCATATTAGGCACCCTGCTACCCTGCTACAATCTCCCAATGTCTCTGTAATTTTATGAATTCAATCTTTAATGCAGCAAGAATTTTATCACATGTTTATATTATGCCGGGTAACTTTCCCCTAAGGAATAAACGCACCTAAATCAATGCACAGTAGTTTAAGGCCAAACAATTAGTACTTATGGATTTGTTATTATACTTGCTGCAGCCTTTAGAAAAACAGCAAAGAATTAGGCCCAAAGAATTCAGGCAAGTTGCAAACAATGTCCCCTTTCCCCCCTCCCCCTAATTAAATTACTGAAGGCATGTTTACATAGCATAGCATGCAGAGATCATGACAATACCTTCACCTACCCCGCCCACTAGGCAGAGCAAACATTGGCTGCCCAGCAATGTAAAACATATTATTATTATAGTATTATTTATAAGGCGCCACAAGTGTTGTGCAGCGCCGTACAAACATGAAATGTATGATTACAGAGCAGAGTTATTTCAGATCACATGTATGGGGGAATTACATAGTTTTAAGTAACATAATATAGTATTGTGCAGCACTGTTATTAGGATATGGCAAAGCATAAGTTTAGATAGGCAGAATGCAAATATGGGAACGCATTGTTTTGTTTTTGAAGTTAATATAATGCAATATAAGGCAAGAAAATTCATTATATGGTGCAATTTTCAGCATGCAAGGCATCATAGGGGTATAATAGACAGTATTATAAAGATGTTGATGATTGGGGGAATGATAAATGGTAACAGGTTACATTAAGCTGCAGTCAGTAATATAATATGGTGTCACATACAAATTAGTAAATTCATTGTTACATGCGTGTATGTACAATAAGAATAGTAGTACAGGAGATCAATAAGTGAATTCATTACGGTTGTGCAGAAGCATTTTACTTCATATTAGACTTTTATATCTTTGGCAGATCCAAACTTACTGTTATTTCATGAAAAGCGCTGGGTTAAGCTGCTGCTGTATACAAAATCTGTTGCTGTTTAGAATTTTGTTAAGTCAATTAATGTATAAGAAGTAATGAATATAATTAGGGCACAGGGGTGGAGCCATAGTTCTCACAGCAACTAAGTTTGTAAGTTAAGTTTTTAAGGGGTACATGCTTGGCCTTAGCAGGGAAGTAATACTGCTGACGCTGGGTGCAAAGTAGATGGGCCCTTTAACAGATTATACATTAAAAAATAAATAAATAAATTGGTGCACACATAACTGCACAATACAGGTAACCGCTCAGTGCACGTTAGCTTGCCAATTAGGCGGAATGTGCTGGAAATTCGGAAAAGGAATAAGCAAAGCAGAATAATCACAGTAAAATGAAAGTCATTTTGTGTAACATGGGTGGTAAACAGCTTAGTGAAATGTCCAATGCCAACGGGGCTTCATGGGATGTTACAAATTTCCATGGGAGTAGCTATTCAGTCACTTGTGTATACAAGGCAGGATAGAGGCAGGGTAGGAAAGGGAAAAAGGAGAATGCATGGAGGTGGCATTATAGGATTATTGCTCAGGTTTGGGAGACTGCATGATGCAACGTATTTACACACAGAACAAACTAACATGCTTTATGTCACCTCGCAGTGCAACCCTTCCTCTTCCACATGCAGATGCCTAATGATCGGAGGAGGTGGGCAGGCTGATGACCCTGACGGACGCTGAGATACGGCAATGCCGAAAGCGTAGTATGCAAACGGACTCTTTCTTGACAGGAGTTCTAGTGTGGTGGCAAAATGATGGTATAACCAGGTTCCAATGGCCCATACATTGTATGTGCATAAAGTAGCAAGAGCCTTACATTTGCCATAGTGAAGAAAGCATTAGTGACAGCGGCACGGAGCAGCTGCAGGTCAGTCGGAGACGTGTTAGCGCAGGGAGTCCAAAGCGCATGCCGAAAGGCCAGGTCATGGGAAATTCAGGCTCATCCAACACCTGTCATTCCCAGCAGGAAAATCAGTGAATGACGCCTTGGAAAAGCAACAGTGCAGCGTCGCTTACCAGTCTTTTCAAGAGGCGCTCAGAATAGTGCGCAGCTGCGGGGTACAGGCCCAATTGGGGAAGATATCGAATCAGCATTTAGGCTCCTCCCCCTTCACCCATATAGTCACGGATTCATGGGACTAAAGTTCAAGGGCAGTTATTATGTGGATCTATGCTTACCCATGGATGGCGCCATTTTTGAAAAATTCAGCATGTTCCTGCACTGGTGCGTTGAGGTGGGGACAGGCTGCAGGACATTTGCGCACCATCTGGATGACTTTCTAAGGGTCAGCCAGGCGAACACTGACACATGCAAGCGTCTGTTAAAATCCATGTAGGCGCTGTTCCACACTTTTGGGGTTCCCATAGCAACGGAGAAAACAGAGGGGCCTATGAACAAACTGTCGTATCTGGGAATAGAAATAGATACCACCGACAGGCTGTGTAGGTTACCAGAGGACAAGGTTGCTGGCATTATGAGGCAGATTGGGGAGCATGCCAGAGCAGACAAGATGACACTAAAACATCTCCAATCATTGCTGGGGTCACTGAATTTCACATGCAGGGTTATCCCAATGAGCAGAATCTTCTGCCGACCAGGGCTGGCAACAGAAATCTTGGGGCCTGGTACACTGATATATCTAGGGGGCCCAATACCCCGCCCCCTTGAGCAGAACATTGTTAGTATTATGCATATTAAACATGTTTTTTATTGTTACAAAGGAAATAGAATTAATATTCACTAATATCGGAGGGAGGTTACAGTCAAGTACCCAGGAATCCAGGCAGGTGCCTTTTTAAACCATTGCTAGGCACTGCACTGACACAGCCATGCTTATAGCCCCCGAGTCCCTCAGAACCTTGGGGTCCCTCACAAGCTTGGGACCCGGTACATGTGTCCCCCTTGACCCCCCCCTGTCGCCTGCCCTGCTGCCGACAACTGGAAAGGGCCACAGCAGGGGTAAGAAAGCCGCATCATCCGATTAACCTGACAACAGAAATCAGAGAAGGCATGTTGATGTGGGAAACGTTTCTAAGGGAATTTAATGGTATTCGCATCTCTCCGGCACCGCCTGTGGCGAGCAAGAGGCGGCAGCTGTACACCGATGCAGCAGGGTCTTGTGGTTTTGGGGCATATCTCGTGGGAGAATGGTGCGCATCCCAGTGGCCGCAGAGCTGGGTCGGAGCAGGGCTGACCAGGAACATGCTGCTGCTAGAGCTGTTCCCGATCACAGTAGTGTTGGAGTTGTGGGGTAACAGGTTAGCCAACAAGGAAATAACCTTCTGGTGTGACAACATGGGGGTGGTTCAAGCAGTCAACAGGCAGAGTGCCTTCTCCCCACCAGCGATCAACCTGATAAGGCATTTGGTATTGGTTTGCCTGCGGCACAACATTAACTTTCGCGCCAAGCACGTCCTAGGGGTAGATAACATCAGAACGGATGCCTACTCAAGGGGAAAGTTGGAAGCCTTTAGGGAAGCGGCACCACATGCGCAGCCGCAAGGTTTAACATGTCCACCTCATTTATGGAAGGTTGTCAAGATGGCGTGAACAAGCTGGTGAAAGACTCGTTAGCGCCTGTGTCAGGGAGAAGCTGCAGCTCATGGCGGCAGTAAAGGGCGCATGCAAAGAGCTTGTTAAGGCAGCGATGCTCAGAGAGGCATTCGCAACACCCTTCAGGAACAGGGGTCTCCAGCGGTCTGTTTTCTTTACAGGAGGAGAATGAGGACTCCCAGAACAGGGTCCAAGGGTGAGATACGGTGGGGAAGCATTTCAGTTCAGGAGTAGAGAAGAGCGTGCAGATGGTTACATGTAGGTTCTAGATTAATAGGGCGAGGGAAGGTCACGGTGAGGTGGCGGGCTATGGTTCTAGGAACCTAGCGTTGGCGGAAGTACTGCGGGCCAGCCAAAGATTGGCGCCAGGAAACGGAGGCACCCCAGAAGAGGGGGTGCAAGATCCAAGGCCTGGCGTCGAGGGGGGCAATTGGGGGGCCCCGGGCGGGTACAGGTTTCAGTTGCGAGAAGGGGCCCCCCTCCCCGGGCGGCTTGATTCAGTTACGTTGGAGGGCTGGTGGACCGCAGTGCTATCTTTGCCACCTGAGCGAGTAAGATTATATTTGTAATCTGATTAATAAATGTGACCTTTAATTCGCCAAAATAAATGACTCAGTTTGATTATTCCAGGTGAAGGGAAAAAGGGAAAAGGGAGGGGCAATTTCAATGGTGGGTTTCTTAGTCTGTTAGGGTTAAAAGAATGGCGGGAGCATCAGACGCTCAGAGGTTTAAAAGGAGCGAACGGCGATTAGCCAGGAGAGACCATAAACTATTAAGTCTGGGCTACCAAAGGCCATGAAGTGCTCCCATTGTCTAGCTGTTATCAGGATGGGGGCAGGGAGGTAGCAGGAACTGAATAGGGGGAAGGAAAGAGAGAAGCAGGTAATAGGCGCCTCCCCATGGGAGTAGACCCATACTTAAGGACAGGACAGGTATGGGGGAGGATCAGAGAGAGCAAGAGGGCACGCAGTAAGGATTGTCCCACCCACCCACCCTTGGATGAAGAAGGAGCAACATCCAAACAGCATCTAGTTACAGCAGAGATAGTCTTAACAGAAACGGAAGTACTGCGGGCCAGCCAAAGTTTGGTGCCAGGAAACTGAGGCACCCCAGAAGAGGGGGTGCAAGATCCAAGGCCTGGCATCGGAGGAGGCAATTGGGGGACCCTGGGCGGTGCTAGATACAGCAGAGATTGTCTTAACAGAGGCGGAAGTACTGCGGGCCAGCCAAAGATTGGCGCCAGGAAACGGAGGCACCCCAGAAGAGGGGGTGCAAGATCCAAGGCCTGGCGTCGAGGGGGGCAATTGGGGGGCCCCGGGCGGGTACAGGTTTCAGTTGCGAGAAGGGGCCCCCCTCCCCGGGCGGCTTGATTCAGTTACGTTGGAGGGCTGGTGGACCGCAGTGCTATCTTTGCCACCTGAGCGAGTAAGATTATATTTGTAATCTGATTAATAAATGTGACCTTTAATTCGCCAAAATAAATGACTCAGTTTGATTATTCCAGGTGAAGGGAAAAAGGGAAAAGGGAGGGGCAATTTCAATGGTGGGTTTCTTAGTCTGTTAGGGTTAAAAGAATGGCGGGAGCATCAGACGCTCAGAGGTTTAAGAGAACGGAGAGAGTGAGAATCAGGCTGTGACTGGCATTTTGTACTTTCTAATTTTCTCCCTCCACACCACGCTCCAAAAAAAACTCTGCACCTTCGGGTCTCCTAATCAGGATCTCCTGTAGTGACCCGCTCCCTGCTCCCCCAACGCAGCTTGCCGCCGGGTCTCCTTCTCCACTGCTTTCAGGCACCGGCCTACAGCAAGGGGAAACCTTAGGTGAGAGGATCCCCAGCTGCTGGCGGGTAGTGGGGGGCACAGTTGGTGAAAAAGCCTGTGCCAGAATGTGCATTTTCTGCACCATTGCCAACTTTCTGTCAATCACCTTGCAAATGGCCAGTGATCAAAAAAGTAGCAGGATTTTATTGCAGAATGGCCTCCTGTATACGTACTACGGGCTGAACGCATGAACAGTCTATCGATAATCACCTGGCCTGCTAATTAGCCATGCGATCGGGTCTGAATCAGGCCCATGGTAGACAGAACTTAACATTATAGTAACTAAAAAAACTAAAACAGAGCACAGGAAACAATTAGCAGCACAACTCTCAGTACACAATACAGCTGAGATGTAGGGAAGCAATGGAGTTGCCTGCTTACTACCTGGGCCGGGCTGCCATTGGAAGAGATGAATGACTATAAGTGACAGGTGTAGGTATAGATGGTAGCTGAGTAATGCCCCGTACACACGGGGGGATGGGAGCAGTGTGCTGAGCGATCTAGTTAACCACAAATCGCTCAGCACAGATCGCTCAGCATACAGCTCTGCACTAGCAATGTGTGCTGAGTGCTCTGTCACGGCCAGTATTGTCAATTGAGAGAACACTGGTGTTGACTAGATATATACTGAATGCACATCGTCGTCGCAGGGGGCCATATACACGGAGAGATCTGTGCTTCATATCTGGACAGATCGCTTAGATATGGGGCTGTAATCACCCTGTGTGTATGGCCATTAAGGCCCTTATTCAGATCTGATTGCAGTACAAACTTGTTCACAAAATGGGCAAAACCATGTGCACTGCAGATGGGGCGGATGTAGCATGTGCAGAGCGAGTTAAATTTGGGTGGGGTGTGTAAAAACTGAAATCTAAATTGCAGTGTAAAAATAATGCAGCCAGTATTTACCCTGCACAGAAACAAAATAACTCACACAAATCTAACTCTCTCTATACATGTTACATCTGCCCCACCTGCAGTGCACATGGTTTTGCTCATTTTGAGAACAAATTTGTACTGCGATTAGTGTGTGAGAGAATAGGACTTTGGGAAGAGGGCCCTGCTCCAAGGAGCTTACAATCTAAAAACTGTGAATTCAATCAACCCATACAGTATATTTAACAATTTAAATATAGATTAATTCCTACCCACTTGGGACTTAGTTAGGACCAGCTGCAGG
Source organism: Crinia signifera (assembly GCF_055691185.1). Classification (NCBI taxonomy): domain Eukaryota; kingdom Metazoa; phylum Chordata; class Amphibia; order Anura; family Myobatrachidae; genus Crinia; species Crinia signifera. Next base: position 48,085,430 of record NC_139221.1, on the reverse strand, counting down.
ACACCCCTACCTCTCCATGAGAGGCAGAGATTCGGCAGGATTGCTGTGGTGTGACAGGGGAATTTCATTCCTCATTTGCTTCCCTGATATGCTGACTGTGCAGATCATCTCTTTAAAACACAGCACATTTTTAATCAGATTATTGCAGCGCCCATTTGATGCTTCCCTGAGGAGAGACGTCCTGGTTTTCTGATTTATTCCAGTCCAAATAAGTTCTGTCTTCTCAAGCAACTTTTAGCCCAGGACCATAACTCTTTTGAGGCAAAGTGAGGACCTAGGGAAATATTTATAGAGAATCGAGGCCCATCCCGAAATGTAATATTCCTTATTGCCGCAATATGAAATGTACTTATACAGGACAGTATTAATATGTAGATGCAAGGATGTGTTCTCCGAAAATGAATAAATCCTAAAGAAGGTACAAAAGTAAAGTTCTTATGCACCGAATGCATGTGTCGACAGTCGATTTTTAACCCTGTCGACCTTGGCCATGTGGACCCTTTGTCTGTGTTGACCTAATGCCTGTCGACACAATGCCTATTGACCTTGTCCCTCTAATGCACATTCAGTATGCAGCCATAATGGCACACGTGCAGTATTGTATTTACCACATTGGAACCTCCTTCCACTGCCCTCTCCAATACTTCTTAAAAATGTACCTTTTACTGCTTGTATACAATACGTCCTCCTAGGTCCTCTAGTATTTCTACCTCCTCTTCTTTATTCGACACAACCTTTGTAGCATTAGCCCATCTCTCTAATCCACCTTTCACATCGCCAAACTAACCCAAGTGATTTTTGGGATGCTGACGTGTTGACCCAGGTCGAGGTGCGTTGTGAAAGCACCAGACATAATTACCCGGGTCGACCAACAAGGCAATTTGACCCAGGTCATAAGAAGGGTTTAATGCTTGACTCGGGGTCAGACCCGGCATAGCGATGTGAAAGAGGTATAAATTGTTAGCTTTCACAGTACTGTGCTCCACAGCCTATGGGACAGGTGTAGATTGTACAATGCTGACATTATATTGTATACTAAAGGTGGGCATACATCGAGCCGATTTGGACCGATTTCGGGTGATTGCGATCAATCGGCCCGATAAATCGGACCAAATAGGTTCTTCATGACATGGGGTCGGGTCCAATGCGCGAGCCCGTGCGTATCGGACCCGGCCCCAGGGGTCAGACCAGCGGGACATACGATGTCAGATCAGTCGGGGCGGGCGGCGGTGACAGACAGTGCCGTAGCGGTGAGGAGCAGTGGGGGCGGGCGGCTGGGGAGGAAACAGTGGGGCAGCAGCGTTACCAGATCAGTCGGAGCGGACGGCGGTGACCATCAGTCTCCACTGTCCAGCGCTGTAGCGGGCGGTCAGCCGCGGCAATTACAACTTTAAAATAACATGTCAAATGACTGCCCGGCTAATGATTGGCTGAGATAGAGCACACTCAGCCAATCAGCGGAGAGTCATTTGACACATTATTTCAAAGATGTAATAGCCGCCGCTGCCTGCCCGCTACAGCGCTGGACAGTGGAGACTGATGGTCACCGCCGCCCGCCCCGACTGATCTGGTAACGCTGCTGCCCCACTGTTTCCTCCCCAGCAGCCCGCCCCCACTGCTCCTCACTGCCCTGCAGCTCCCTGTTATTTTTTTTACATGTGATAAATCGCATGCGATTTATCACATGTAAAAAATGGCACATCGATGTCCTAATCGTATGTGAGCCTCCCGGGGAGCTGCCGGGCGGCTCGGAGGAGAATTGGGTCCGACTTGTCCTTAGGACAAGTCGGCTCTATGTATGGCGGCCTTAATACTTGTACTGTTTGTTCTCTTGCACGCGTTAAATTCATGTTCATGACTATTCATGTAGGTGTTATCTATATAATAAGTTGAAGAATCTGTGTGCGTGTGTGTGTGTGTGTGTGTGCGTGTCCGTCGCATTGCGGACACACTGTGGCACTCAGAGACACCAAATTCAGCAACAAGATACCTCTGGACCCGGTGGTGTGCACCTCGGAGCCGTTTTTGGGAAATTTCACTTAGAAATTTAAAAAACACCAAGTTGTAATTTACCTTCATTGATGTTCTGGGGAAAAGATCGATGATCTGGGAAACCGTTTGCAAAGGAACAACTCCACACCTGATTTCATTGCTGTCATTGAGTATGAATGATACATTCTAACATTATGGTGAAGGCTTTAAACAATTAGAAAATAATTGAGGATATACATAGACCACACAACACACACACACGTACACATTGTACACGCACACACACACACACACACTACACCACATACGCACACATAGCACACAACACACACATTTATACGTAGAGCACCTCACACACTTACACATTGGACAGATACACACACACACAACACACCACATGCAGTACAATACAAATCCATACACACTACAACACACACCCAAAAACAGTACAACAAACACACAGAACACACACACTTAAACATTGCCAGGACACGCAAAGCACACTACACACACATATATACGTAGCACACATCACAAACTTACACATTCGGCAGATACACACAACACTCACAGTACAACACACACCCACATTCACTACAACACACACCCAAAAACAGTACAATACACAAAACACACACTTAAACATTGCACAGATACACACAGCACACTACACACACACAGATTTATACATAGCACACCTTACGCACTTACACATAGGGCAGATACACACAACACACACACATAACATACCTCTAACAGCACAACACACACCCACATTCACCACACACATTTGTTTGAATGTTATGAGTGTAATAAGTTGAAGAATAAGACTGAGATGAAGATTTGTCACGTTATAGTGTACAATTTACTCAATAAATCGTGAAAAAAATATGTGTTCATAGAAGTACAGTACAATCAAGAAATGAAAGTAGGATTAAAAAATTAATTCTGATTCAAACTGATAATTATTTGGATGGCGGTGGGTTGCGAAACGGGATGCGGTTAATTTCCCGGTGGTCGGGATCCCGAAACTTTCTCCCTCCGTGGGTGTCCACGACACCCATAGAGGGAGAATATAATAGCGTGCCGAGCGTAGCGAGGCACCGGGCCCGCTGCGTGGCGAGCGCAGCGAGCCCGCAAGGGGGGGCGATCCATGTCCCCCCCTTGTCGGGATTTCGGCGGTCGGGATTCCAGTGTCGGGATTCCGACCGCCGGGATCCCGACCGCCGGGATATCATATCGGATCCTTGCGAAACAAATCTATAGGTGGAGGGGGTATGGATATTGTGGGCATAATTGGTGTTTGGTACACCTACAGGGGGTCCCCAGTTGATGAGAAATTCTCACTACAGTGTCACTGTAGGGGAATTTCCAATTGGGGTTCAGGTGGTCTTTTAGGGACCTCTTTACAATCCCGTTGGTCTCTTCTCCTGAAGCCTACGGTCTCCCTCAGTGATTGACTATCATTAAGGGAGACTGTAAGCTCAAGGAGAAAAGACCTACAGGATTGTAAAGGGTCCCTAAAAGACCACCTGGACCCCAATTGGGAATCCCCCTATGGTGACACTGTGACCGTGACTGTAGTGAAAATCCCATCAATTGAGGGCCCCCTGTAGGTGTAACAAACACCAATTATGCCCACAATATCCATACCCTCACCTATAGATTTGTTTCACAACCCATCCCATCCAAACAATTATCAGTTTGAATCAGAATTTATTTTTTAATCCTACTTTCATTTCTTGATTGTACTTCTATGTACACTTACATTTTTTTCACGATTTATTGAGTAAATTGTACACTTTGTAACATGGCAATTCTTTTTCTCAGTCTTATTCTTCAACTTCTTAAACTCCAAACCTAATCAATGCATCCATTGATGATTGTGATGGCTGGATCAGTGGATTGGCCCGGCAGGTGTAGGGAAGAATTTGGCCCATTGCACCCATTCCCAGTGGTGCATTACAGTGGTGCGGATAGTGTGCGTCGCGTCATGACATCATGTGGCCAGGCCCGCGGACCTGCTCCCACACTCAGGGGCTGCCCCTCTGTTTGGTAGAGATGCCCGGTGCATGTGCTTTACAGATCCCCAGACCTCAGAGACTGCTGCAGGCAGGTTCGGTGAGGGGAGTGGCAGTGGCAGGGAGCAGTGAATTTTTAATTAATTATGGCACGGTAAGTAACGCCCACCCCGGACCCCACGCACTCAGCGCCTGTAATTACACACCCTAGAAACTGTACCATTGAAAGTATAGAAATTGAGGTGTGGACATGTCCCTTTCTGATATTGTACCGATTTCTGACCCTCAGAAGGTAGGTGCTAAATCTCAGGAGTGGCTGTGGATGTGGGTGCTAAATCTCAGGAGTGGATGTGGAATTCATCAACACATACAAGTTTTCAACTCAGGAGCGTTGTGTTTCAAACAACAACACCACACCTGATTTCATTGCCATCATTGAGTATCAATAAAAAAAACATTCTAACATTATGGTGGAATCTATAACAAATTACAATCTTAGGTCTTTGTCACAGCATACTGTAAGATGACATTTTTCAGCAATTTTGGAAATAAAGAAACCCCAAGGTTTTCCCGGGCAACGCCGGGCGGGTCAGCTAGTAATACATAATTGCATGTATCTTTATCTTGTTTCTTGCTGTTTTCATGTCATTATGTTTGTTGCAGTCATGTACTGTGTCATACAGTACCTGTCTGTTGATAGTCCTTGATACCACTGAAGTTGTGTATACATTATGTACTGATGTCCTTGGATCCCAGAATAGATTAAATGGAAGCTTTGGGTGAGATTTATTGGGATGCGAATTCATTTTTTTTTGTGATTTTTAGTAAAAAATAAAGTCTAAATTCGCACGTTTTTACGGAATCCACAACTTAATGAGATGCAAATTGCACTAAAAATCACACTTTTTGCACAAATTCGCACATTCTGAACTGGCGATTGTTGGTCACACTTCAATTCGCATCCAGATATTTTCCCATTATAAAGTATACAACTCGCAAATTTAATGAGATGCTATTTCGGTAAAACATTACTAAAATTCGCAAAACAAATAGACCAGGTTCTGACAGGCGAATTTGACAGAACCATGCACAGATCATTGAGATCTGTGCATGGTTCTGTCTTAAAAAATGTGTAAAAATTGTGAGCATAACCAGCCCCGGGCTCATTGAGCCGGACCTGGTTCCAAAAATACGGGGGACAAAAAGCGTAGGGGTTCCCCGTTTTCTGAAACGGGCACTTGCACATTACTATGTTTACAAAATTGCACATGTCCTCAAATTTGCACATTTTCACGACTAAAAATTGCACTTTTTCATGACTAAAAATCGCACCACATCGCTTTTTTTGCGCAAGAATTTGCATCTCATTAAATAGTCTAATTCTTTAAAAAAAATTTAGATTTTTAAAAATGCGATAATATGCGATTTCGGAACCTTACAAAAAATAGGATCCCATTAAATCTCACCCTTTGTCTTTGGTTATATACCGCGTAATTCCTTTTTAGGTTTGAAAATATGACAGCTCTAAACAAATACAATACAGAGAATGTCTAAATCAGGGGTGGCCAAATCGGAGGGGATGCAGTTTAAATCCCGGCGGTCGGGATCCCGGCATTCAAAATCCCGACGCCGGAATCCCGAACGCCGAAATCCCGACACTTTCTCCCCTCGTGGGTGTCCACGACACCCTCGGAGGGAGAATAAATTAGTGTGCCGAGCGTAGCGAGGCACCGGGCCCGCTGCGTGGCGAGCGCAGCGAGCCCGCAAGGGGGGCGATCCACGTCCCCCCCTTGTCGGGATTTCGGCGTTCGGGATTCCGGCGTCGGGATTTTGAAAGCCGGGATCCCGACCGCCGGGATTTAAACTGCATCCTCTCCGATTTGGCCACCCCTGATTTAGACATTCTCTGTATTGTATTCATGCCGAATCCAAATCGGAGATCTACCAACAGTTTATGTTTTTTGCACCTGTAAAATGCGTCGGAATAAATGCAGCAGGTTTGAAAATGTGACAGTTAGTAATGACTACAGCTGTGCCCCTGCTAGGTGATTTGGAAAACGTGGACTGTTGTTAGATCTTGATGACCGGTTTGGCCAGCACTGAGCTAAATATGGTTGGGGCTGTTGTTCTGATTTGAACCAAATAGCAAATAAAGAGTGTATGGTTTCTCTGTGACACTAACACATTCCTGTAAAAATTTAAATAATTAAAAAAGTTTTAAAATTAGTAAATTCTCATTAAAGAAGTGTTTGATGCGCTGTCCTCTGTATTCAGAGAGTCATATAAAGGTACTTTATTGCACGCTGTCATTTCTTTTTTTTTGCAAGGTTCCTAAATACAATTTCCTGTTTGCGGTAATGCATGCTACATTAAACTTTCTTTTCTCAAATCTGCCCTTCCAATTTACACCAGAAGTTATGTAAAATGAAATAGACACAGCAATATTTTGTTATTATCTTTGAATTTCAGTTTATCCTGACAGACACAGCACAGTTCTGCCCAAGATAAACATGTCAGCACTGAGACAGCAAATATTGAGATTTTAGAATTGCAGTAAGTCAGTGTATTATCCATTCAATGTCTACAAAGGCATGAGTAGATGTCGCTTCTATTCAGATCAAATAAGGTTGACTTATGTTCATGAATAATTGTGTGTAACGCCTTGAACCTTACATGGGCTGATTTTGAGTACCTGTGACTTTATCATACCTCCCAACTGTACCCATTACCAGGGCTGCCACTAGGAATTTTGGGGCCCGGGACTGATTTCCAATCCAGGCCCCTCGGGGCCCCGCTATCCCCCCCACCTCTCCCTCTTCCCCCCTCTCTCCCTTCACTTACCGCCCGACTCCTGCCGCAAGTCCCAAAGCACAGGCTTCTTTAATGCAGGACGCCGTCGGACAATTAAAATGCAGCACCGGCTGGTGAGCCAATTAGAGCTTGTGTACTGGCAGCCACTCTGATTGGCTAACGGTACACAAGCTATGATTGGCTCAAAAGCCAATCAAAAACATTTTAATTGGCCGCAGGAGTCCTGCATTGAAGAAGCAGACAGTCTGAGGGAGTTGCAGTGGGAAAAATGAGCTGCCTGGGCCCTTATAGAGGCCGGGGCCCGGGACAGCTGTACCCACAGCACCCCCCTGTTGGCGTCCCTGCCCATTACAGCTGGACAGTCTTGCTAATTGGAGACTGTCCCGCTGCCCCTCCCACAGGTCCTGTGAGTGGGGGGGGGGGAATGGGGGAGTCGGCGATCACTGCTCTGGGGAGTCGGCGATCACTGCTCTGGGGAGTCGGCGATCACTGCTCTGGGGAGTCGGCGATCACTGCTCTGGGGAGTTGGTGATCGCTGAAGACATGCACTCTCTGGTGACTTAGGTTTGCTGCACCCTGGTACGGAAACAGGATGGGCAGCTGACATCCAGTGATGTCAGCTGCCTGCCCCCGGCATCCGTGTCACGGCCGAATTACCATGGGAACACCCAGCATTTTCATGGGGACACCCAAGAAACGTTGGGCATTCCCATGGGTGCTACCAGTCCCCGCCGCTAACCCCCCCCCCCCCCCCCCGCCCACACTGCTCCATGCGAACAGGCTGGCGCATCCGTTCAAACGGAGCCTGTACATTGGCATAAATGCTTAAACATCGCTCCCCCTGTGCGACCGTGTGGGGGAGTGAGAGGATCAGAATGACCTCCTTGGCCCTAAGTGTACAACCTGTGGCTCGTACTAGTAAGTGCCTTTGAAGACATCTGTAGTGCTGCATAAAATGCCACTAAAGAATAACAACGGAGCTGTATGCAGTCGCACAGACTTTCTGACAGGTGTTTCCTTCACATTGCATCAATTTTCAATGTTACCTGCAGCGTTCACAATCCATAAAATATAAAGGAATTCTATGGGAATGCTCATTTAGCCCCAGAGAGAGTCCTACAGCTCACTATGCTGCAATGCATTAATGATCACATCTCAAAGCTCACTTGAAGCAAGGTCAAGTTACCTAGGCTTCATCAGTCCTTGTTTTCCATGCCCGTGTATCCTAATGGTAATAGCAATTATAATCGTAGGTGTATTCCACGTCCTGTCACATTGCTTTATATTTATCAAGTACTTTATCTATCGATAATCGCCAGACCTGTGAATTCGCCTCCATGCGATCAGGTCTGAATTAAGCCCAGAGTCTGAATTAGGGTGATTCTGGTTGACTCGCTAACCAGCGAAAAATAGCTGCTTATCGAGCCATCTAACGCCGCCAGGCGAGCGAATGCTTGCCCCCCGCCACGGTCCGCTCATCTCTGCCGCTTTGGGTATGGTTGTTTTAATAAATATCAATTTGTAGAGTAGGGCACTTATTCGATGGTCGCCAACAATCAAATTATTTTTCCCCTGTTCACAAATATAAGTCTGGACTGACCTATATTTGCACCATCCAGTCTGAGAACGGAACAGGCGGTTGACGCCCGCCCCCAGCAGGCAGCGAACCCATGCAAACACTCTCTGCCTGCCTTGATCCACCCCTCTGCGACTATAACTTGATTCACATGGAAAAGGAAGTGATTGGAATGAAGTTATTAACACCTATGTATTATTTTCTTTATGTGTTCCTTCCTATGTGTGCATCAAACACTTGTATTACAAATATAAAGCGTAATTCTCACAGGTGCACTTTAAGCCGCCTCTAGTTTGCCTGAGGGATAACGGCTTCCTTATGTTACTCACACCGCCACTTCCTCTACTAAAGCTGGCACCCCTGGAATGATAGATTGGCTGCTCATTTCCTTCAGCTTCTAGAAATCTAGACTGTCCATCATAGTCATGTTGGTGGATGTGTTAAAATTATTGCAAAAATTTTTTGTCCTAAACCAGGAGACTCAGAGTTATGCCTATTCCCAATCAGCTCTTGTAGCTAATAAAGTAACATGACGACGGTAAGATGTGCCAATGCTTTTTGTTCTTTGGTTAAATTGCTGTAGATTTCACATTCAGTTCCCTGCATTGCTATGCAATTCACCCTATGCTGTTGGACAGGTGTTTTTATATATGTCACCCTTGGCGAACCTTGAATGATCATCTTTAACCCTTTGAGTGCCAACATCTCTGTGAGAGATGTACAAAATATCCGCTAAAAATGCCAGCGTTGCTCACATTTGTTATTTAAATTCAAATAAAAAATGTTGTGTAAAAAAGGTTATGGGTGACATTTAAAAAGGAATCAAATTTTTTTGAGATTTTATCGCAAAAAAAGTGTTTTCGCACTTTTTCTGAAAATCGCACATTTTATAGGATGCGAACTGCGGGAAAAGAAGAATGTAAGCTCTCACGAGCAGGGCCCTCTCTCCTTATGTGCCTTTCTTAGAATATATAAACCTTTGCCACCCTGATAATTGCTTCAGTGTCCTGTCCCCTGGTGCAACTATCCATATTAACCATGTACTTGTCCGAAACTGTCTTGTACTGTAATTTGTTATGTGTTTTTGATTATAACTATGCTCTGTAAAGCGCTGCGGAATCTGTGTGCGCTATATAAGAAACTGTTAATAAATAAATAATAAATAAATAAAAGAAGATTGCAATTTTTGAAGCAAATTTGCACATTCTGACCTGGCGATTTTTAGTCACACTTCAATTTGCATCCAGATGTTTTCCCATTATAAAGTATACACCTTGAAAATTTAATGGGATGCGATTTTTGGTAAAAGTCACTAAAAATTGGCAAACAAGTAGACCAGGTTCTGCTAGGTGAATTTGACAGAACCATGCACAGATCATTGATATCTGTGCATGGTTCTGTGTTAAAAATGGTAAACTTTAAGGTAAAATTGAAAAAAATAAAAAAAAAAAACGGCATGGGGTCCCCCCTCCTAAGCATAACCAGCCCCGGGCTCAAAGAACCGGTCCTGGTTTCATAAAATCACGGGGCAAAACAAAAAGGGGTCCCCTTGATTTAAAAAAAGCCAGCATCAAGCTCAAGGGCCTGTCTTGGTTCCCAAAATATGGGGGACAAAATGAGTAGGGGGTCCCCTATATTTCAAGAACCAGCACTGGGCCCAACCAGCCAGCAGGGTAATGCCACAGCTGGGGGGAGACTTTTTATACAAGTCCCAAAGCATTCTCCCCCTGACCAGTCAGCATGGGCAGGGGTCCTGGGGAAGTGGCGACCATGCCCCAAAACAATTGGTCCTCCCCTCCAAAACTTACCTGCCCATGCTGAAGCCAGAGCTGGTGGCCGTGGGCTGTGGCCATTGGGCTGATGCAAAGTGTAAAAAAATAACTTTTTGTATATTTCTGTGGAACTACAAGTCCCAGTAAGCCTGCACCGCATGCAGGGACTTGGAAAAGTCCCTGCATGTGGGGCAATAAAGGGCCCACTGGGGCTTGTAGTGCCACGATAGTACAAATAGTTAAATAAATACACACGCACACAACAGAGAAATTAAAGCTTTATTAGATACGGAGCCCATACACACAGATATTTACCTATGTTGATAGTAGTTCGGTCCACTTCTCCAATAGTTTCCATGTGGGGTCCCTGTTGAAGGAAAACATACTCACCAGCTGTCTTCGGTACTTCTCCGGGACCCCTGCAACATTGCTGGGCTGGGCTGCTGTTTACATCTGGGGCTCCGCCCACAGACCGGGAGTTAGGCCCGCCCACCAGCCATTATGGTCCGGGAAATCCCGATGGCCAACCATGATTGGCTAGTGGGTATCACAGTTTTTTAAATGATAGAAACTGGTTGGTTTGCTCAACTTCCCCCTTCTCTCTCTCAGATTTGAGTTTTTGATTTGTGTGTCTTCATTGGGACGCTAGTGTATACTACAAAGCACTGATCATTGCATTAAATAATCACAAATGCTGCACAGAGCCTTTATTTGCCATCAATCCCAGGAACAGGCAGGAAGTAGTAAATAAATAAAGTACAAGGTATAAAATAGTGGTGATTAAATACTTTGTTATTCAGCTTACCCAGATGCCCTGCCTGCCTCTCTGTGACTTAAAGGTGCTGTACACTGTGGAGGAAACCTGCTTAAATTGAAGCAAAATATTTCCAAATTGATAAATGCTTTTATTTTTGCTACAGGAGCTTAGGGAATTGGATTTTGTGCCTCAGAGAGTAAAGAACTTAAACGTATCCACTTGTCTGCCGGAAAGGCAGAGTTCTCTTGTTTTTGACAATACGGCCTGGTTCAGAGTTGGCCAGAAATCAGACACATCTGCTGCATGGAAATATATATGTATTCACACATTTTGGTAAATGTATACTTAATGTCCAGCTCTGCATTACCCACAATAATAGCTACAAACCCTGATTGAGGCTTGCCTATATTAACAAATTAATTGGCTAATATTTTTTCCAAAATTTATTTTTTATTATCAAATTATTTCCATATGAGCTATTTAAAACGGATTTAGAGAAGTATTCAATCTGGGCCGCTATTTCCAGCAGCAGAATGCTTATTCAATGCTGCAGCTTCCGACAAAACAGATCCGACTTTAAAACAAGTCAGATCTGCTTTGTTGGAAAAGGCATTGGATTGTCAAATTCATGGCCATTTTGTTTTTTTATAGATTCTTTATTTTCAATTTTACATATAGAAGAAAAGGTAAAAATACAAAAGAAAAAGCATTAAACATTATGTCTATCTGCCTGTCACTAATGGAGTGGAAATCAGATAAACTTCATATACGTTACAAAGACATAAGAGATAAAAAAGAACAGAACTAAAAGTAAGAAAAATACTGACAAATATTGGGAGGTGGCAGGGCCGGTGCAAGGCACCGGAGCGCCCCAGGCGAGTCGGGGTCGGGGCGCCCCGGTGCCGGGGGGGGGGGGGAGGTTGGTACCTGTGTAAAAAAAACTTCCGTCCCCGGCGTCCCTGCTGAGTGCTGGTGCGTGCAGGGGTGTCCGTGCCGCCGGGGGAGCCTGCGGAGCTGTTATTGTGTATACGCTTGTCGCGCCCGGCGGGGTCCCTACAGTGCATAGAAAATAACTAGCGCTATGCGCGCGGCGTTATTTTCTATGCACTGTAGGGACCCCGCCGGGCGCGACAAGCATATACACAATAACAGCGCCGCAGGCTCCCCCGGCGGCACGGACACCCCTGCACGCACCAGCACTCAGCAGGGACGCCGGGGACGGAAGTTTTTTTTACACAGGTACCACAGAGCTGGGGGTGAGGGGCGAACTGCCGCCCTCCAGGTGCCGGCGCCCTAGGCAAATGCCTAGGGCTGCCTAGTGGTGGCGCCGGCCCTGGGAGGTGGGGGGGAAGTGAGGGTAAGATAAGAATCGGTTGCAGGTAAGTCGGTGTGTATGTCGGAGCATGTGCTTAATTTTGTGTATTTCTTGGGGGAGCTACCAATACGCTCGGTACGATGGGTATAGTGTGGTGTAATCTCATGTGGTCTTAAATTCAAGCCACAGGCACCAGGTCAGTGCATATGTAGAGTATTTTTCATGAGCCGTATAGTAAATGTCCTTCATATGCATGTAGAAATCTGTTCTCTGACACCGTTCCTAGATCGACGGCGCCACTGTACAGGTAACACCGCTCTAGCTGCATTGCTTAAGTGTTTCAGTAGCAAATGTTTATATCTAGCTGCAGGGATATTAGAGTATGAGAGTAGCCAGAAGTCAGGACCGCTTGGTACATCAAACCCTACTCTCCTGAATTATAATTTTATAATTTCGTGCCAGAATGGGGTTATGAGGGGGCAATCCCACCAGATATGCATAAGTGTGCCTCTTTCTCTTCCACACTTCCAACACATAGGCGATACAGACAGATAGCATTATGGAGCAACGTGGGGCATTTGTACCACCTTGCTAACAGCTTATACTGTTTTTCACGGACCTCCAAGCTGGTGGAACACTGTGTTATAACAGCACACTGTTTCTTCCAGTTAATTTGTATCCTCCTTGTATCCGTAAGGTCATTATCCGAAGCCACTCAATAAGAAGGGGTATCGGGAAATGTACAATCCAAAACTATTTTATAAGCTTTTGAAATTACGTGCGTAGGGGTCAAAGTCTGTGTGCCCAGTTTCCCAAAGGTAGTGAGTTCCCTGTTAAAAGTTATTGCCCCTCCTTGTGATTGAACAAAGTGGCGGAGTTGCAGCTAGAACCAGATATCTCGGGGGGGGGTATACCTTCTGTATTGCATATGTCCGAGAAGGATCAAAGTGCACCATGAGTGTACATATGATGCAACCTATCTATCAATTTATTTTTCCATCTGGTAGCTATTCCACCCAACAACTTTGGGTAAAATGTAGGGTTTCCTAAAATGGGTAGAAGAGGGGATTTGTTTGTTGAAATACCATATTGAAACCTGATTGATTTCCATACATCTAAAGTAGGGCCTAGAATTCACGGCCATTTATTGACAATCAGCGGCCGTTTTCACCAATCCTCAGACTTTCCAACATTCAACAGTCAGAACATTGAAGTCTGACTGTCGAGGTGCAATAGAAACGTAAACGGGCTGAGATTCCAACTGTCTGGACGTTCTGACAGTTGGAAAAATGGGAGCTCTATTGAAGATTCAATTGAAGATTCAACCTATTATCTTCTAGAAGTTGCTAAATAAATAAGAAGTAGAATCTTATTGGTTACTATGGGCAACATGCCATCTTCAATAGAACTGACATCTTACTAAATTTACCCCATTATATTAACAAATATGTACATTTGTTCATCAAATAATACTAAACAAGGGTTATATCTAGGCTTACCATACTATCCTTTAAAACTGGGACACTCATAAATCGCACAGGTTCTGTGGACATGCAGGCTTGGAGTCAACAGCCACAGAACCTGTGTAATTCATGTGTGCCCAGGTATAAAGAGACAGTATGATAAGCCTAGTTCTATAGTCTTTATTTAAATCATTTAAAAATCAGCAATTTGGGGCCATTTTATCCTACAGGAAGAAGCATCTGGAAAGGAGGGTTGCGAGGGCAACCAAGGGGTCAGCCATGTAGAGCTGAGCCTGGCAGCTGCTGGACAATTAGCTTCCGCTGCTGCTGGCAGACTCCTCAGTCATGGTCCTACTAGCCCAGACCATCAAATGCAACAATGCAAGGTAAGTGGTAATAGCCCAGTTACTGCCTCTTGAGTTGTAAGTAGAGATGCACTATTCAACCATTATAAATAAAACTAATGTGGAGAAGTGAGAAATAGAGTTATCCCTAAGTTGCCCAGCAGTTCTTCCACCAGATAATGATCATTTTGGATACAGAATTAGCTTGACCGCCAAAATAATATTTGCCAATCCTCTCTTCTGCAGACGTTCTAGGGCAGTGGTGTCAAACTCATGGCCCTCCAACTGTTGTGGAACTACACATCCCAGCATGCCCTGCCACAGATATATATCCCTCCGGGATGCCTCTCTCTGCGCAAATGCGTGGCAGCCCCCAAAACGAGTTCTGCGCATGCACAGTATCGTGGACCATACTGCGCATGCACCGGAACCCGGGAACCCGATCAAGCCTCCGGGGGCTGCTGCAAGAGTAGCCCATGGAGGCTTGGGCCAGTGCATTCACAGTATGTATGAAGGTACTGCGCATGCGCTGGCCCCGTGCAGGGGACAGGGGTGTGTGCCTGAGCGGACTTCCAGGGATGGCGGCGGTTGCTGGGGGCCCTCCTCCTTTATAATGGTAAAAGGCCGCCACTGGTAAAAATGCCCAGACACTCTTTTGGCGAGGAGGAAAAGCTGAAATCCCTGTGTCACTTACAGCTCTCTCCTATCTCTCCTCTGGTCATGAAGCTCTCTTGGTAGCTCATGAATCCTGATACTCCTTTGCCTCTGCCTTCTAACATTCTGACTGCCTGGTTCTGCTGCCACATAAGAGGGAAAGCTTGTAAGTACTCCAGCCAGGAGGGCCCTGAGAAAGTGGAGCCTGGGGTACCATATGCCCTGCCTCCCCCTTTTATCTGGCTTTGTCTCCATCCACTTTATCTCCATCCAAGGCTTAGTAAAAAGAACCCATTATTGGGGATAAATGAATAGCCCCTGGCGAAGCAATTACCTGCAATCAGCGATCATGGGTAACTGCTTATCCCCTTATACTGTTAACTAAACTATACATCAGTAAACCGTACAGTATTCTATTTGTCAGCAACTGATGATCGCTAAAAACCTTTGACTATAGATACTGGTAAAACTAATCGTACAGAAAAGATAGTGGTCTGTCTGAAATAGAATTATAATTGGATTCTTCACGGTGGCAGTTTATCAGCATGACATGTATATGGCACCTGTATTTCATTCACACTTATAGGAAAAATCAACCAGATATAGCTATGCTGTACTGCACAGAGTGCAAGTGTTAACATAAAACCCCAAGAATGACTACCGGATACAATCCATTTGCTGGATTCATCGGTCACTCTCGATAGGTCAAGACTTTAGTACCACTCCAATACGCTTTGGTTTGTGTGGAACAAGGCAGACAAGAGAAGAGCATATAGCTACATTTTATTTGACCTCCTGGTCATCCCCCCCCCCCCCCTCCCCCTAAAATATAATTTTTCAAAAATTCTGTGATCATTTATTTCATCCATTAAATCTTAACCATCAGTGTTTAATTGCTTTTGTAATGCTTTACCTTTATCATTAATACCTAAAAAAGGCCGCCATACACTAACTCGATTTGGGACGATTTCACCTTTTTTCTTACTGAACGGGCCAGAGAAATAGGCCCAGATCAGGTCTGTGTGATGTCCCCAGAGGTCCAATGTGCGCATCAGACCTGAGTCTGAGGTTGGACTGGCATGCAGGTCCTACCCCGGACCTCCCTCCTAGAGGAGGACAGGGCAGGGAACAGGAGTCGCATGCGTATAGGACCGCTTGTGATGGGTCACCTGCTACCCCGCCACCTGGGAAGGCACCGGACAGTAGTGTATGCCCAGTTTAAGAGCGGAGGGTGCACATATGCAATCTCCATGTTGCTATTATTTTGTATTCAATGCTGCTGGCTAGCTGTGGCAGCGAGCATGGCTGCCTGCTCGCTGCCACAGCTCGCAGGGTCAGTATTCAACTGACCCCCTGCACACGCCAATTCCCCCTGACTCCATTTTTGCGTTTGCGACCGCAGAAGCAGTGAGACTCGCAGCTAAATGCAGTGGGCTCCCTGCATTAGCCGGGAGCCTCGCCGTTTGGGGGACTCCTTGCTGTCCTCTAAAAAGCGAGGTTTCCCCCAGAACGTTGAATACGGTGAGCGGCCGGCATAGGGGTTAAACAGCGAGGATGGCTTGTTTTCGGCTATCCCTGCCGTTTTACCCCCTCGCCGGCCGCATTGAATACACCCCAAAATAGATAGATATAAATTGGAACTATTATTTAGAATAGAACATCTTCAACACCTGACATTGAATTAATATGTGAAATGTTGAAGCTGAAAGTACAGTATGTTTTATTTTTCTATCTTTGCACTGTAAATCCCCATTGGAACAATTCCCCAGAGTAAGTATGTTGATTTTGGCAGACAAACACACAGTCCCTCAGTTGTAAAGATGAGCTGACACGTGCAGATTCCCAGATTAGCTGTTTCAAAAGGCTAATTAAATATTACCGTTGTTTTCCCAGCTAATAATGTGAGTTCCATTCTTTAGCTGTCAGCATAGTGACTGGTTTTAGTCATTATCATTAAAGAACTGAGAAATAATGCATGCCCCCAACACTTCCTTCCTCACCAACATGAAATGATGATATAGAATTTACAGCGCCAATCTATTGTACTATTTCTTTATCCTGTAGATATTACTTCGTATCCAGATCAGGAACAAATTACTAATATAAACTTTTGACGCTAGAAGTGATTGATATTGATCTGTTTTCTGGGAGCACATACTATTCCATACAGGTAGCATTATGTGGATCTACAAAATTGTGGATGTCTGAGCATGTGGATTATCTCTGTCCATAAATACACAACAAACCAACACGCCCAATGTAAACCTTCCCACGGAAATATGCCTCGATTAACACAAAAGTGGTACCGGTTAATGGATCTACAGTGTCTAGATAGACAGTCCATTGGCCTACCCCAAAAGGTCGCACATGCAATAGGTCGAAAGGGTCAAAAGATTGACAAGGTCAAAAGTTCAACATGAAAAAGGTTGCCAAGATCAAAAGGTTGTCAGGACCAAACGGTCAACATGAAAACGGTAGACCCATGAGTTTTTTATGCGTTTTTTTTTTTTTTAAACCGACTTGATCTTTCTTTACCATCCATGTCGGCAAAGAGGGAGAATAAAATAGTGAGAGAAAACAATTGGAAAAACTCATGTCGACCTTTTCATTTGCATACCTCTTGACCCCGTTGACCTGTCTCATATCGACCTACTGACCCTGTTGACCTTTTGACGTATTGCATGTTGACCTTTCAGGGTCGACCTATTGACTGTCTATCTAATAGAGCCTTTACATCTTGCTATAAAGCATGGAATAGTTTTTACAGCGGGCTATTACCATATGGAAATGCCCAGCATTTTATAGGCATTGTCATGGTGATGACACGGGTGTGGGGGCAGGCTGTCGGTGACGCTGGCGTGGGGGGTGGGCAGTGGACATCACCGGATGTCAGCTGCTCCCCCACTTCCCTCTGAATATGCTCTCAGATCTAAGGTTGCTCTGAACAACCTTAGATATGCGGGCGTGATCCACATCATTCGATGGTCGATGACCATCGAATGATGTGGGTGTTATCCTGCAGGCAGTGAATGGGTGTTTATATAAAACATCTATTTGCAACCAGTCCGAACATCGTGGGCCGATGTACCACCATTTGCAAGGCGGGATCTGGTTCTTCACTTGCAAGGGTGCAAATTTGCATCTGAGCGAATAAACCAGAACAAGGTCCTATGTATGTGTATGTGTATGTGTGTGTGTGTGTGTGTGTGTGTGTGTGTGTCAAGCCAGTTCCTGGTATACTGTGAGCCAGTTCCTGGTATACTGTGAGCAACATTTTGCTGCATCTGCAACACAACAAATATGCTAAATTTTAAGAAAAGTGTGATACATTATTTGTTTTGAAGCATCACAGTCGCACCTGGTGTCTTGCACCATACGGTGTAAAGATGTTCAGTGTGAAGTCACATCTGTATGCACATTTTCCTGTGGGACCTAGGTCACAGAAACAATCTCTCATTACATTTGCACACCTAAAAACTAGAAAACAGGTGTAAACATATGCTTTTGCACAATGTACTTACTGTGAATCTACTGTACTTTATTAGGTGCATAGTACATACTGTCTGCCATTGTTGAATTTCATTTTGTGCTTTATCCAATGTATAACATGACAATCTCCGGTTGCATTAATTAATTGTGATATACATTAGATTTTAGGTTACCCAAGAGCACTAGTCTTTGCATGCTGGGCACAAGATTGGACTGAGATGATTTCAATTGGCTGCGGGCTGAGAGCAAGATCTATGGTCAGAATCATTTAGGAAAGGAAAAAGAGAGGTAGTCAGTCTTATGCCAGGTGCAAGAGCTAGAGGAGTAGCCAACCCAAGTCAGGTCCAACACAGGAGAGGTCAGCCAGGAGAAGCATAAAGCACCCTACGCATGGGGAGATTTGCTAGGGTCCTGAGCGATGCAACACTCAGCAAGATCGCTCAGCACACAGCAATGTGTCAGCGATGTGCACTGAGCGATCTGTCAGAGCCAGTGTTCTCCGGTGAGAATATGGGCCCTGACCAAATAATAACCAGCATGCTGGAAATTAATCGCTGGACAATAATGACATGCGGGACCAGTGGCGTAGCTTGGTTTGGGGCGCCCCCGCCGTTAATGGGGGGGGCGCCTCCCCACCCCGGCCGCCGGTGCCCCCGCCATCGCCGCAGGCTTACCTGTCTGCGCGTCCCGGCTCCCCTCCTGGCTTCAATTAATAATTCTATGCAGACGGACCACGATAAAATGGCAGCCCCCATACCGCAGACAGTTTCAGAGAACTGTCTGCTTTATGGGGCGGCCATTTTATCGTGGCTGAATTCAGCCAATCAGTGTCCGGCAAGTCTTTTCAAAGTCATCAGCGCTTCCTGCCGCCAGGCAAATAGCGCTTGTAGGAGACAGAGTGAAAGTAAGCTTCCGCTACAGTGGCTACACCAGTCCCCGGAACCCCACTGGGTACTTGTGTATTTTGGCGGCGCCCATCGCATCGCATACCATAACGCATGCGATGGTATGCGATGCGACGCGATTTCGTTGGTTAGTGTACGATGGCATACAATTTTCAAATTGTATGCCATTGTACATGGCATACAATGCCATATGATGCGATGCGATTAAACATTGTATAAGCACCCTAATGGGTGCTTATACAATGTTAAGCACCCTAATGGGTGCTTACAATGTTAAATGCACCCCCACACCACCCCCCCACTATAAACGTGAACCCGAAGCGTGGCGAGCGCCGCGAGCCCGCGAGGGGCGGCGGTACGCGTCCTATGACCTTTTCATACCCCCACTATCCACGTCGGCGTGGAGCTGAGAATAGATTAGTGTGGCGAGCGCAGCGAGCCACCGCGCCCGAAGCGTGGCGAGCGCAGCGAGCCCCGCGAGGGGACGCGGATATCTGTGAAGCCCGCAAAGGGACGCGTTTACCTGTGAAGGTATCCGCGTCCCCTCGCGGGGCTCACTACGCTCGCCACGCTTCGGGCTCGGTGGCTCGCTGCGCTCTCCACACTAATCTATTCTCAACTCCACGCCGACGTGGATAGTGGGGGTATGAAAAGGTCGTAGGACGTGTACCGCCGCCTCTCGCGGGCTCGCTGCGCTCGCCACGCTCCGGGTTCACGTTTATAGTGGGGGGGTGGCGTGAGGGCGCATTTAACATAGTAAGCACCCATTAGGGTGCTCAAAAGCAAAAAAAGAGTTTTCATCGTATAGGGGGTCAAAATCGCGTTGCATCGCATGCCATCGGGTACATGGCATGCGATGCGATACGTTCATCGTACGATGCTGAATATCGGGCGCCGCCAAAATACACAAGTACCCCCCACTGACTGTCCCCGGATCCCCGCTGCCTGTCTCCGGATCCCCGCTGCCTGTCCCTGGACCCGAGCTGCCCGGACCTCACAGCACCCCCCCCCCCCTCCAGCGCCTGGGGGGCGTGACCCCCCAGCCCCCCCCCCCCCCTAGTTACGGCACTGCCATCGCTTTGGTGAGATGGCTTAGAAAACGCCCTTTAATCACCCTGTGTGTAGGCCCCATAAGAGTTGCTGAATCAGAGATGCTGAAACACAATAATCGATGACTATCTCTGCTGGAAGATGGTAGAATGAGATGGAATGCCAAGCCTGCTGAGGGACATAAACAGAATTCTCCCTACATTTGTACTGGGCATATTTATTGATTTTGAGGGAGATGTATGATGCAGTGAAAAGCTTGGAGAAGTGGGCCAGTGGAGCAATTGCCAATGGCAACCAATCAGCATTATTGGTTGCCATTGGCAATTGCATTATAGAAAATTATAAGTAGTAGTTGATATTAAAGCCATCTCTTGAAGTTTAGGAATGTAATTCAGTTTGAATAGAGTGTCATGGAAGATAGAATATGACGCAGAGACTGTAGGAGATTCAATAAAAGGTGAATGAAAATACTTGTTTGGTGATGATGATGATGATGATGATGATGATAAATAATTGTGTTTGTTTTCAAGAATCAAAACCTCAAGAGAGCTAGGGCTACATCAAACATTGATATCTGAGAACTAAACCAAGAAGAAAATGACATACCTCTATGATGTAACAATTGCCAGAGGCTAACCAGTGAATACCGTACATATTTGCAACAAGTATCATCCATAATGTTAGAGAATCAAAAGAAAAAAACTTTGTGTCTGATTCCTCAAGCTCCAGTTCCTAATGAGATCCTAATGAGGCTCCTGGAGCAGGAGTGGTAGAAGTAGGGTTGGGCCAACTGTTTGAGTACTCAGCTGGATTTTCTTGGATCTCTATGTTTTATGAGTAAATTATAGGAGGGCAATATTGGTAGCAATAGCTGCGGCTCGAGGGGAATTCATTTTGGAGGGCAATATGTTCTTGTCTGGACTGAATATTCTGTGACAACAGGGACTAAGCTAGGGAGCTTTTATCAGTCACTTTTTTCCTTAAATCCAGATGCGCTTACTGATATTTGGCTAACCCCAGGTCTTAAGGTGCACGGATAGATTTGGCAAAAGATCTGGGCGTTCGCAACCGATTGACCATACCTGACGCTCGTTGGTAGAGGTCAATGATCTTTGCTGCATGCAGAAAGATTAGCGACCAATCGTTAGCAATGTATACCAATGGTTTCATGTGTATGCACGATGAACGATTTGGTAAGGCTAGAATGGTGGATTTGAGTAGCAAATGTCCTGCGCTCCTTCTTAGGCAGCCTTTTGATTATCACTTCAAGGTCTCCCTCAGACCTTAGACATATACAAAATGGATGGGTGTGATAATTTAACCAGGCGCGAGAAATTGGGTTAAAAATATATACAAATTTATTTTGCAAATAACATAGTAAAAATATGGTTTTTCTAAAAAGGAGGGATGAGTCCTTACCCCTAAGGGTATTTGGAGCCAGCAAGGGATGGTGAGTGGAAGGGATGCAGTCCGGAAGTGCAACCTGCAGTGGCCCCAAATACCTTAGCACTTGGTAGGTTCACCCCGATAAAGTCCAGTGAGTCACTGGAGCCGACGCGTTTCAAGCATCTGGTGCTCTTCTTCCAGGGCAAGGTGACTGATGTGTGTCTGTTCCTGATATTTATGCTTGGGAATGGCACCCAGAATGTCTGTTACCGGAAGTGCATGAACGCGACCGGAAGTGCGTGGCCGTGACTTCCGGTTTTCATAATTCTTCTTTGGATGACAACGACGTCTGGTGCTAACTTCCGGTTTCCGGTCATGGATGGCAATGTGTAGAATGGTTGGCGGAAGTAGATCTTATGTTTCTCCATCTTTCCTCCGGGCTTTTTTCTCAGTGAATGGTGGTATATGAAAGAGAAAGAGAATGTCTAATAGTAACAGGATTTTTACATTAAAAATTCTAAATGCAAATTTATAAAAATAATAATGTAAACTTTAAAATATGAAGGTTGGAATAGAAAGATGTTATACCATTTTAGTTCAAAGTCTTTGTTGGGCACTGTGGGAATCTCCTTTATTGCTAATTGCTGATCGATATCGCAATGTCTCCAAGATATTTTGATAGTTTCGATCCCCAGAAATTTTTTAGTATGATTTGGGTTGCATGCATGAATTTTTTTTAATGCTCAGATAGAGAGTGAGCGTCTAGTCCCTTTTTGATATTTCCGGTTATGCTTCTAGTTTCTTTCAGTTCTGATTCTTCATAACCTCTTTTTTTGGAGCAGTTACGTCTGATTCGAAGAAACTGACTTTTGGGCACTCCATCTAGCCATCGTTTCAGGTGCTCGCTGTCCCTCTGGATGTAGCTGTTTGTATCTGAAGGTTTGCGAAAGGTTTTAGTATGTATGGTTCCATCTTTGACATATATGGTGAGATCAAGAAAGTGAATTTCGATTTTACTAATTTGGAAAGAGAATTTGAGATTTACTTTGTTAATATTTAGGGATTGGCAGAAGGTTTCTAGTTCTTCCTCTATCCCCTGCCAGAAAAAGAGTACATCGTCGATATACCGGTGCCATGAGACCAGATTCGTACCCCACGTGTTGTTGTTCCAAATTTGTTCCTCCACCCACTTAGATTGGATGAAAGAGAAAATCTAGTGAAGATGGCATTCTATCTAGAATTTGAAAATCAGGACATTAGTGATGACAATATCGAATCAGCCATGACCAGTCTCAGCAATTGTCTCATCAAAGAGAACAAAATCTGGTGGGAAATAGCAGCCCTTGAGAAGTATCAAGCGGAATAACATCCCAAAAGGACTAACCATCAAAAAGACACCATCCTTTGATGATTCGGAAGAATTCAAGAAAGAATGGGAATGTATCCTTAATCATTGTTCATTCTCCCTTATAGACCTTATAATAAAAGAAAGAAAGATCTAAAAATACTAAAATAAAAGATCACCATCATACAAAAGCTAATACAGCCTTTTGAAGAACAGGAAGATTGCATAGAATTGCACAAAGAGATAGAACACAAGATTGAGAAAAATACACATTAAATAGTAAACAAAAAATGGAGGAAAGCACTGGGACCCAAGAAACAAAAAAGAAAAGGGTTAAAAAACAGTAGAGAGACATGTATCAAGGAAAGCTAAATATAAATATAAAATACAGTACATTTTCAATCCCGGGATTTCAGGATTAGACTGCGCATGCACTTCTCCTGTCCCCGGCAGTGCGGCTCTGTGCAGCGTGATGAGGTCAGAGGTCATGATGCACAGACCACACAGCCGCACAACCCACTCCGATCCTGGTGCGCTGCCCGCCCACTCCTCCTGCTGACTCCTGTCCTGCTCCTGGACAAACAGCTAAGGCACCCACCCGGCTCCCGGCAACATCTCCCGTCCACCGTCCTGGCTGCACCACCTAGCTCCCAGCTGCACCACACATGTAAGTAAATATGCGGGTGGCCGGGCAGGGTTTTTTTTTTATTAGGGTAGCCTATCCCGGGATTGAGCATTTTTCAAAAATACAGCAGGATTAATGTATTATATTTCCTAAGCATTTGATTGAAATATTACACCTACAGTAAAATTATCTTTAAACTTTTCATATTTATTTATCTTTTCAGCATATTTGATTATTATCTGGGCATGACTATGGATTTTTAAAGCTAATTGTAATATTATTTGATATTATGTGAATCACTTCCATACGTATACCACTGATTATTTCCACAATAAAACCCATTGTCTCCGAGACACTGACTCAGCAAATCCCTGTACATTGTTATCTTAAATTGGTTCCAGCATCTGGAGCATGATTAATAGTATATGATGTTGACATGGCTTAATGGCTGTGTAGTCAACTGGTACCGTCGGGGGTTATACTTCAGCTGAGCAAAGATGTACGACCAGAGTAGGAAAATTATTTAAATGGGTTTGGGAAATAGTAAAAGGTGAGTATTAATTGATTGTCAGATGATAAGAGATGAAGCATAAAGCACAACCTCTAAATACTTGTAAACACAAAGCGTAACAAAAAACAAACATGCAAATGCAAAAAATAATATGTTGCCAAAAGCTATATTTTATTTCATTTTGAAGCCACTCCAAAGAGAGCACATATTGCCATAATACAGATTTAGTGATTAAAAAGAAAAAAAAGAGAAAAAAGATGGACGCAAATAAATTAGCATTAGGGCATCCTTTTATCCATGCAGCAGTTGTGAAAATAATTTCAATCATAAATGCTCTTAATCTGGGTACACACACTAGACCAGGGGTCCTCAAACTATTTTGCTCTGGGACCCCATCATACAATAAAAATAATGACAGGACCCCAGCAAGTTACTGCAGAAGGTCATCACGTCACATGGCAGCGTTGTGGTGGCACAAAATGATGGGAGGAGTCTAGAATACCATAACCCATCACATCACATGTGCAGTCAGCAGACAGCACATACATGGCAGCATTGTGGTGGCACAGAATGATGGGAGGAGTCTGAAGTAACAGACAATTCAACTGATTTTCCAGACTCACTGACTGAGATTAGAAAAGTCATCAGCCTGATGGTCAGCAACATGTAGTCGCGACCCCATGTGAGAAGGTCGGGAACCACATTGGGGTCAGGACCCACAGTTTGAGAACCGTTGCACTAGACGATAAAATAAACGGTTTTGCAGATCCCGAATGGTAAAATCTTCATATCATCCACTGTGTATGCGCCGTGTTGCTGACAATGGGTCTGATTCAGACCGGAATGCAGCGGCCAGTGTTCAGTTGAGCCACCGCCCTTGCTATTGCGGATGGTTGTGCACACTGTGTGTATAGATGTGTATGGTGACACATACATTTGCAACCATATGAAAATGGGCAAAACCCATTGTAACAGGCTCCCCATTTAATGATTTTTACAATGGGGACAAGTCATTGCAGGCGCCGCGTAACCCAAAACTTATTCAGGAATGCGAAAGAAAAAGGTATATCCGTCAAGGAGCTGATGTCACAAGCACTTCCCTGAAATGCCCATGCAGGCCTAGCGATTTATTACATGTAACTCCCGGGGAGCTTCAGGTGGAGGTAGTCGGGCAGGGGGTCACCAAGTGTCAGGTGGAGGGAGCCAGGTGGAGGGAATAATAAAACCCATACAAATGAATGGGCAGACAATGATCGGATCGGATGTCATACATGTGCAGTTTGACCTGTTTTTACCTGTTTTCTTGGCCCGATCTGACGGATGCCTATAAAGACAAATGTTTCATTCTGTAAAACACGTTGTTAAATATATTATTAGTATTTTTATGTGCAGTTATGTTATTTGACTATCATTATTTTTAATTGCCTGTATATTCGCACATGGGGGTCATTCAGGTGCAGTCGGATTTGCTATCTCTGCTGCTTGTGATAGCACTGTATGTAAATGCAGCATGAGGCGTCTATTACATACAGATGCCGCCTGCTGCAGTAGTGATCCAAGCTGCATATTAGGACATTGGATGAAAGCACTCCCCTTCGGGCAGCTTGTGGCACCCACGTTGCTGCGCAAGCCGGCCTTTGCAGAGGCCAGGAAATCTCTGCCCTATGACAAAGATCAATGGCCTCTTCCCACCACCTAAATGGCAACATGTTTTTCCAAACAGAGCCCGTCGTCGCCTTTCCCGAACCCACCGACAGACAGTCTGATGCTGGCCTGCGTACTATTCCACATGACCCATTCAGGCACACACTGCATTGATCCTGCACATGCACAGAGCACCGAAACTCTGCACTTTTCAACGATAGTCTCAACGATAGTCTCAGTGCCACCCCACCTAAATGACCCTCATTAATAGTTTGTCAACAATAATTCTGCAGAGCAATCATTTTGAATTCATAAACCTTTCAGTGAAAAATACAGATTATGTATAAAGAACTTCAAAAATCAAGAGATTGTTCTGATTTTTGATGTACGAATCCAGGTCTAATGCAGGGTTGCCGACTTTCTCATTCTCCGGGAGAAGCCCGGAGAGGAGAGATTCAGTAGCCGTTCAGGGGGCGGTGCTTAAGCGTGACATCACTAAGCCCCGCCCCAATGCTGGTAAACAGGCGAATTCAGTGATCTCCGCGATTGTGTCATTTTAGCTCCGCCCCCTCCTCTGAGACCCGAGGATTGCGGCATTTAAATGCTGCGATCCGGGGGACAGCGGGGGTCCCCCCTGAATCCGGGAGGGTTGCCCACCCTTCCGGGGGGCCGGGAGGGAGCCCCGATTTTCGGGAGACTCCCGGAAATTTCGGGAGGGTCGGCAACCCTGGTCTAATGTGAAAACTAATGTTTATTTTTTATTTTTTTTCTAAACTGCAAGTGATTTGGGACTTTACAAAGCACCGCACTTCAGATGCATTGTGAGATTGCAACCTGCAAACTGCAGGATCTGACATTTATCCCTGAATTGCAGGCCACAGACAAAATGCTGCTTAGTAAATCTTCCCCATATATTTAGTTCATCTCTCTGCTTCACTGAACCTCTATCACTTCTGTCTCCTTCCAGTTGATATATTTATAAGCCAGGTCCTGCATACAGTATTTATTATCCTGCCACCAGCTCACCTAAGGTTCCAGATGAATCTGAAATATAACATAACATTCACTGTTGTTTTGCGAGATTACCAAGATCAAGAATCTTGAAACATGTTGAATTAACACAATATGAACAAATTACACAGGAGTGTTAGAACACAAGCACACGGGAAAGATAGCTATTGTTAGTGTTATACAGCAACATAGCATTACAGAAAATCCATCACAGTTTGGCACAGTACCACTTTGGAATCATCAGGCTGGGGACTCCAATTAACTAGCAAAACACAATGACAAAAAATGATATATCTGTGTGAGCTCGCATTGTGTTTTGCAGCCCTCCATTACCTGGGTCCTGAGTAAATGCTTAATAAAACGGTTTTATTAAGTCAAGCTGTGTCATTGCAGAGATTATGTCTACAATAGAAAAAATACCAGTACTCTCTGGAGTAAATGGATAAAGTTTGAAGGGTAATTGTAGTCTTCTGGCAGCAGTGACAATAACATATTTAGAAATCCCTATTTGCGGCAGGAATTTCTTTAAAAGGTATATTTTCATGCATTGTGGGAAATGATTAATGCTTATGAAAATTGTCATCTAAATGATAAGGTCTGTTTTCCACAGTGACATCGTATGCCATAATATTAAGTAAGTGACCAAATCAGTGTAGCAATGTGATCCATGACATAATATCCTCTTCAGCTACAAGTGCCATTAAGCTGCAATTCATACTGTTATTTTAGCAACCAATTAGTATTTTCTAGACCATAATAATAAGGACTATAATGGATGATTGGGTCCTAACAGGTTACAGATGGGAGAGAGGGTAAATGTGGGGGTGAGTTTAAGTCTGGCACATCTGCATACCGAGCAACTTTAGGATGCGCGGACTGGTGGACAGGAGGTGTGGCCTAGGATTGCAGAACTTCCTCGAGGCCCAGGGGCAAACGCAGGATTTTCAGAAGGGGGTTTCCAGAGGGGCGGAGCAAAGCCGGGTCAGTTAAAGTATTATAGATAGACCAAATGTATATAAATAATATGTTACATGTACATACATATATCTACATACAGGGGCGGCAATAGCAGTGTAAGACCCCTGGGCATAGCAATGTATTGGGGCCCCTACTGATCCTCCAGCGGTAGGGGTGGGCGAAACTGTGATGTCCTGCGGGTGGTAGGGGTATTATATCAACCGCTCAGCATGTAGGGCCTGGATCAGTAATTTCCACTAATTACCCCTTTACTGCACAGATGGTGGGAGATGAGGTGGGAGAAGGGGGCATTGGGCTGAATGAAGGCTCCCTGATACATAACTTCCAGGGGGGTAGAGGATGTTTAATATGCAGAGGAGGGGTGTATAGTGGAGTGGGCTTATTATTCATAATTTTCTGGTGGGAGGACAGCTTGCTTGACTGCAGATATCTCCAGTTCCCAGAAATAGATTTCTTAGATTTTAATGGAAATAAAAACTAGAGAATCCCACCTACCAAATGCTATTGGGGACTAGGGGCAAGATGTATGAAATGGAAAATGCGGTAAAACCCCGGTTTTACCGCATTTTCCAATGCATCAAAAATTATACCGCAGTGTAGGGTATCGCCACCTTTTGGGTGGCGACACCCAATAGAAGCCTATGGGCTTCTTTTCGCCGCCCGCCGACGCAAACCCGCCGCCTCGCCGACCCCTCCTCTCGCTTACCTTCCTGAGGGGTCCTCCTGGACCCTGGAAGGTAAACCCTTCCTCCCCCTAGTGACGCAGCCGGACGTCCTTCCTGCTGCTGGGGGGAGGAGGAGGCGCCGGGGACAGCTAACTTAGCTGTCCCCGGCGTGAGAGATGCAGGAGCCGGCTGGGAGGTGACACCACACACCGCACACCACATTCCAGGTATCGCGGGGGGGTCTCCGTCACCGCATCGCGATGCCAGCCGCATATGTTAGTACATATGCGGCGGCATCGCGGCGGGGGGGCCGCGAAGGGCGGCGATGTATTTTAATACATCCCGCCCTAAGGGAGTAGAGTCCAGGAGGCAGAGCAATCTGCCAACGAGAATATCAAACTACATACCAGGTGTATGGAGCTGGAGCAGTATCCAGCTGCTGGAAGGCCGATATCTCTGGTTCTGGGAACAGTAGAGACAAGCTGCTAGTGTGCGTCAAAGACGAAGAGTCCCAGCTTTTGGAATATACCCTCATAAAAACTCTACGTCAGACAGAAACTGAAATATCTGACTGGGAAGAGCAATTAACAGGCTTGGATGGGGACCACTGCTTTGAAGTCAGATATCTCCGGTTCCCAAGGGCCGATTTTTAAAATTCTTGTACCCATGGAAAGAGGGGACCCTCAGCTTTCAGCCTATTGCCCTTAGACTCCGGGGGGGTTTCTGGGTACTCAGAAACCCCCCCCTGCGTGCGCTACTGAGGCCACTACCCATTTTGCCATTGTGGGAGCATGGCCAGCGCTCTGAGAGCTGCTGGCCATGACCTCAGCCCTTCTTTCTTAGTGAAAAGATGCTCTGGGTATGCGCACAGCCTTTATTCCCCTCTGCTCTGCTCAGCAGGTAGCAGGGGAGACTCCCAACTGCCCCCCACCGCCACCGTAGGGCGGGCGTGGGACAGTCCCAAAAAACAGTTCTATTCCGTGAAAATCGGGACAGTTGGGAGGAATACATGTATAGCTCCTGTTCCAAATGGCTGCAGCAGCCAGTTAACTACCTTATGCTAATGGAAATATCCACCTGCATCTGCAGAGTAGGCCTGTATCAGACTCGGTCACAGATGTCCGAAAATCACAGAATCTGATTTTCGGACATCTGCACATCTGATCACCTTGCGATTGCCGTTCAGGTTCTGATGGGAGCAACAATGTTGTGACAGGTTCGATGACACAGCGTTTTCTGGTACCGGCATATATGCGGGTTGCACCAGGGAAGGGCCCGCAGCAGCTGTGTAATGCCACACACAGCCGCTGTAATCCTCATCATGGCCGGCCCGCATCTGACTTCGCAGCTAGGCTGCACAGCCAGGGAGCTGCCGGTCATGCGAGTGCTTCATTGCACACCACATTATAGCAAAGTGCCCTCAATTTTTTGCGGGCACATCACTGGGTGGGAGCGTTTTTATTCATATAGGGACTTGTATGTGGGTACAACAATAGATCCATTGGAAATGGGCTTCCCAACTCCATCTGCTCACCAAAATGGGTGCAGGCTGTGGGTGCAGGGGCCCAAAACACAGCATATCGGGCACCCATAACATTATATTGGAGTTCCACATCAACCTGCACTCCTGCTCTGCAGAAATCACTGGTAAAATGTATCTGTGGCCATTTCCTCTGTGATTTCGGCATGGATCATGGAGAAGTAGCCCTGGGTAAAAGGTGTGTGCAGCAAGTAAAGCAAACAAGCAAAAAAGGCTAAGAAAAAAGGTATTCACAGAGAAACTAGTTTAGATGAGATAGACATGGACAAAACATTGGCATTTAACATTTTGGCACCAGAATGTCGATAGTGCATTTTAGTGTTATCTTTAGGTTTAGGGTTTTGTTCAGCGTTAGGTTAAAATATCCAAAAAATAGTGTGTCAACATTCAGGTGCATACCTGTTAAATGCTGACATTACAGAATGAACATTTTGTCATTTTGAAAGTGTCAATGTTTGTAAAACTAATGTTCATGTCAACACTTAGATGTTAGTGACAAATATGTTCCAGCATCCAATATCCGTCACTGTAATTTACGCCACTACATACCTGTCTGCTCCCCAACTGTTCTTATAGCAGAACAAAAGGTGTCTGAACTGACAGTATCGCGAGTTTGCCCAAATATGTCAAAATGTTCCAGTTGAGAATGTTGTGAGTTATTTAATGTACGAGTTCCTTCACTTTACATTCTAGTAAACCACAAATCTTCCAGCAGACTGAAAGATGGTGTGGATGTTAGAGATGTTCTGTTCATTGCTCAGTACATCCGAAACCATCCAAATTTTGTGGACAATTCTGAACCAAACCAAAACCCGATCTGGATCCGAAAAGAGTCGTGATTAAGATCTTCCCACAGTTTTTAATTCCAAATTTAAATACAAACTTCAGGTTTTGGATTGCAATGATTACATGATGGTGGTGGTGGTGGTGGTGGTGGTGGTGGGGAGGGGGGCGGGATTACTTTTTAGTGATTTTCTAATGGAAACAAAAACCAAATCTGAACTACAGATGGAGCGAGTTCCATCTTTGCAGGGGCTGCCAATTCTATCGCCAGCCCCCAGCCGTCGCCAGGGGGGTGCGCGCACGAGACTGTCGTGCGCCCCATGGTGACGGAGCTCCCCGCCACCATCCGCCACCTCCCCCTCCGCCATTGACGGTCCCCATCACCGCCCGACCCCCCCCTAACCCTGCCCCTCTCCCTGAGGCAGAGAACGGGCAAGGTCCACACCGCCCAGCCGCTGAGAGACTGGGAAGCGTGTGCGCTTGAGAACCACGCATGTCCCAGTCTGATGGAGTCCATCTCCGCCCACTCTCGCCAGCAGGGACGGTCTGGGGAGAACTGAGCATAGAAGAGAGGGGCTCCATCTGTAAAACACCTGCCAATACCAAAACACGATGATTAATTAGAAACTAAACCAAAACAGAGGTTTCTACACACATTGGTTAATGTGTATCGTTAACAGCAAATATTATATACAATAGAGTGTAACTATTTACATTCCCTTTGTCTCTTTCTAGCTCGCAGCTAAACACAGGAAAATGTTCATAAAAAAAACCAAATACAAAATATAAAACATGACAAAATATAAAACATGACATCGATGATGTTCCGTTACAGTGGTGGCAGTCGTATTGTTTTTCCCCATACAATCTTGTTGCCTATTGAACAGTTTGTGGCACCACCCAGAGACCTGTTCCATATTGTTAGTGTCATTTATGTCTCTCATTATTTACCTTTAGTTGATCCTCTTGTCTCGGAGACCTTAGCAACAAGGATTGTGTTGGCATGGTGTGATCTATCTGTGCGCATCACCTGCTCACAAAGCTGTCCCTCAAATGATCTGCCATAGCATCAAACACACAAGCCTGCCTGATGTGCAGTGCATGCAAGTTCTTAATTACCTTATTCTTATTTATTTCCTTCCCTTGGGAATGCAGTACGGTGATAAATAACATACATGCACACCTGGCGCAGTTAGGTAGGGACACGCTCTATGCCCCATCAACAATTCTCAAGATGAAGACAGGAAATGATATAATGATGTCCTCTAAGGATCTCCGCACCTTGCCTTGAAAAATGTCTTCTCAGTTTATACCAAATGAACAAACAGACTGAATTAAATACATTTTTGTATATTTCACAGGAAGAAAAACATGCAGCATCATATACCATGGTGGATCTATAACTGGTAAAGGATTTACAGTCAAGTACTGATGGAAAATAACCGCATTAAGCTTCAAAAGTGATAAAATGAAGAGTGATAAACAGCCAGCCAATCAGCTCCTGCCTGCCATGTCACAGGCTGTGTTTGAAAAATGTCAGGCAGGAGCTGATTGGTTGGTTGTTTATCACTCTCCATTTTATCACCTTTGAAGCTTAGTGCATCTGGCCCTTATATTTTAGGTTTTTGCGTAGCCTGTACCTGACAGTCTAACCATCTGAAGTGAAGATTATATAAGGAGCGTGTAATGACCGTAGCTACTCTGTGTCTGAGGGTTTATGCAAATGCTGCTACAGACTCTTTTCCCTGGTGTACATCTGTGCAGCTGAGTGTGCGAGGACTAAGACATGCCCACTTTTAGCGCCTGTGCTGTTGCAATAGTAATTGGTGCTCTATGCGATGTATCTGTCTGGCGATGGTACTCCAACAACATGACCACTGTACAGACCATTGTTGTGTGCACTACCAGCCACTTTCCCAGTCAATGCATAGGTACGTTTGCTGTCACATAAACAATTGCTCAGCTAGGTGAACTGTGCATTTAATGTGGATTACATGCCACTCAGATATACTCCTTAAGGTCCAGATGTATCAAGCGTCAAAACGTGATTAAATGGAGAGTGACAAACAGCCAATCAATCAGCTCCTAACTGCCATGGTAGAGGCTGGATTTGAAAAATGACATGTAGAAGCTGATTGGTTGGTTGTTTATCACTCTCCACTTTAACACTTATTGAGATACTGTACATCTGGCTCTTAGAGAGGTATTCAATTGGTCACTGGGTTTATCACATGGTTAATTACTAGAGCTGGATGTGTTCAGTTAGCATTGAATATCCCATATGCAAGTCTCCACACATAGGCCTTTATTCACATCTGATAGCAGTACAAATTTGCTTGGAAAATGGGCAAAAACCATGTGCTCTGCAGGTGGGGCAGATTTAACATATGAGAGAGTTAGATTTGGGTGAGTTATTTTGATTCTGTGCAGGGTAAATACTGGCTGCATTATTTTTACACTGCAATTTAGATTTTAGTTTCAACACACCCCACCCAAATGTAACTCTTTCTGCACATGTTACATCTGCCCCACCTGCAGTGCCCATTTTCTAAAAGCCATAGAGGGGTATCCAAACCCGGGTCACCACTGTCGATGTATCCCGACAGCCGTTACCCTGGACCGTTTTCGTTTTGCTCAACAGCATATTTTGCCAGGCGGGATTCAATGTCCTGTCTACCGATCGGCAAAAAAGGCCTATAAGTAGCTTCTTCATGTTTGTTCCCATAATGAATTACTTTACACTTTTCTACTTTAAACTGCATTTTCCACCTTTCCGCCCACCTTTCCAGTTTATTTAAGTCACTTTTTAGTGTTTCCACATCCTCTCCTGAGTTTTGTGTCGTCCGCAAATATTGCAATTTTACTCATTATGTCACTTCCAATTTCATTAATGAATATATTAAACAAGGTGGGTCCCAATATTGAACCTTGCAAGATTCCACTTTGGACCTTACCCCAGCTGAAATATATGCCATTTACCACCACTCTCTGTCCCCGATTGTGCAACCACTTTTTTTAATCCAATTACAAATTTTATCTCCTAACCCTAAATTACCTACTTTCATTAATAATTTTTTATGAGGCACAGTGTCAAAAGCGAAATCAAGCGGTATTACATCAACAGATTTCCCTAAGTCCAGCCCCGTACTGACAAATTAGACTGGATAAATTTTCTAAGATGGAAGTTCTATTGAAGATGGGATGTTACCCAGAGCAACAAATCTGATTCTATGTATTATCTTCTAAAACAGTGTTTCCCAAACCCAGTCCTCAAGTACCCCAACAGGTCACCCAGTAGGTGCACAAGTGTACTCATTACTCACTCACACATAAAAAAAAAAAAGACCCCTTTATTAATTTCATCAAGACCATCTACTTTCCACATCCCAAATCGCATGCAATGGTTACCTTTCTCCCCCCTTCCCTATCCAAATGGGTACCAGACAGGGATGCCCTTTGTCCCCACTCTTATTTGCCATAGCCCTTGAACCTCTAGCAATTGCATTTAGAACTTCCCCTACGTTCACAGGTATTTCAATTGGCCCCATTGAACTTAAGTTAGCACTATTTGCTGACAACATGATATTATTTGTCTCCAACCCTCTTACCTCTATTCCTTCCATCATGACTACTATTGATTCTTTTAGTACATTTTCTGGTTACAAATTAATAAGGAAATTTACCAATATGAAAAACCTAGTTTTTCGTATTGGTTGTTTCCCTACGACTGCATACGACTGTTTAAGTCGTATGCAAAGTCGTGTTCCGGAGGGGGATTTACAAAGCAGTCAGATACGACTGCTTTGTAACCCTCCGATGGTGTAATGATTCGTATTAGCGGCCGTATATACGGCTGCTAATACGAATTATTTCTAGCAGTCTGCACGGATCAAGTCAGATCCGTGCAGGCTGCAAGGTGTAAAAAAAAATAGAAAAATAAATAAATAAAAAAAAAACCCGGCGTGGGGTCCCCCCCACAGCCATAACCAGCACCAGGCTGAAGGAGCCGGGGCCGGTAATTAAAAATCAGGGAACCCGACAAATAGGGGTTCCCCGATTTTTAACAACCAGCCCCAGGCTCCAGGTCCGGGGCTGGTTCCCAAAATACGGGGGACAAAATGAGTAGGGGTCCCCCGTATTTTAAGAACCAGCCCCAGGCACAACCAGCCGGCAGGGTAATGTCACAGCCGGGGGACACTTATAATATAAGGTCCCGCGGCCAAAACATTCTCCCTACCGACCAGTCAGCCTGGCCAGGGGCCCTGGGGGAGTGGGGACCCCCCCAATAAAGGGGTCCCCCCCCTCCAGGACTTACCTGACCAGGCTGAAGCCTGGTGCTGTCCTCGATGCCCCTGGGCGGTGGGCATCGAGCTGATAAATGTTGTAAAAAATAGATAAACCATTGTTTTTTACTGTGGCACTACAAGTGCCAGCAAGCCTCCCCAGCAAGCTGGGACTTGGAGAACCACAAGTCCCAGCCTGCTGGGCATTAAAGGGCCCGCTGGCACTTGTAGTTCTACAGTTAAAAAAATAGTGCACAAAACACACTGATACACTTTTAAAATAAAACTTTATTACACACAAAGCCCACACATACTAATACTTACCTATCTTCTCTCCGTAGGTAGCCCTGATGTCCTGTGTCGGCGTCTTCTGGTCCTGTGTCGTCTTCTTCCTCCATGTCGACGTCGCTGTCGGCGATGGTGTCCCCGTCCGGATCCGACGAAATCCATGGAGGAAGCTGTGAAAGGAAACCATACTCACCTGTCCCAGCGCGACGTAGTCCAGGTAAGGGTCTTTGCAAAAAAATAAACCGAAAACCCCGAAACCAAACCGGACTGACGGAGACGCACGGTGTTTACATCGTGCGGCTCCGCCTCCCGAATGCCGCTATTGGCCGCCTTGCGGCCTAGCGGCCAATCAGGAGCCGCTAGGCCGCAAGGCGGCCAATAGCGGCATTCGGGAGGCGGAGCCGCACGATGTAAACAAACACACGTGCGTCTCCGTCAGTCCGGTTTGGTTTCGGGGTTTTCGGTTTATTTTTTTGCAAAGACACTTACCTGGACTACGTCGCGCTGGGACAGGTGAGTATGGTTTCCTTTCACAGCTTCCTCCATGGATTTCGTCGGATCCGGACGGGGACACCATCGCCGACAGCGACGTCGACATGGAGGAAGAAGACGACACAGGACCAGAAGACGCCGACACAGGACATCAGGGCTACCTACGGAGAGAAGATAGGTAAGTATTAGTATGTGTGGGCTTTGTGTGTAATAAAGTTTTATTTTAAAAGTGTATCAGTGTGTTTTGTGCACTATTTTTTTAACTGTAGAACTACAAGTGCCAGCGGGCCCTTTAATGCCCAGCAGGCTGGGACTTGTGGTTCTCCAAGTCCCAGCTTGCTGGGGAGGCTTGCTGGCACTTGTAGTGCCACAGTAAAAAACAATGGTTTATCTATTTTTTACAACATTTATCAGCTCGATGCCCACCGCCCAGGGGCATCGAGGACAGCACCAGGCTTCAGCCTGGTCAGGTAAGTCCTGGAGGGGGGGGGACCCCTTTATTGGGGGGGTCCCCACTCCCCCAGGGCCCCTGGCCAGGCTGACTGGTCGGTAGGGAGAATGTTTTGGCCGCGGGACCTTATATTATAAGTGTCCCCCGGCTGTGACATTACCCTGCCGGCTGGTTGTGCCTGGGGCTGGTTCTTAAAATACGGGGGACCCCTACTCATTTTGTCCCCCGTATTTTGGGAACCAGCCCCGGACCTGGAGCCTGGGGCTGGTTGTTAAAAATCGGGGAACCCCTATTTGTCGGGTTCCCTGATTTTTAATTACCGGCCCCGGCTCCTTCAGCCTGGTGCTGGTTTCGGCTGTGGGGGGGACCCCACGCCGTTTTTTTTTTAATTTATTTATTTTTCTATTTTTTTACACTAAAGCCTGCACGGATCTGACTGATCCGTGCAGGCTAAAACGCAAATAGAACAGGAAAATGGTGTTCTATTTTCCTGTCGTATTTGCGTGGGTGTTTCACACCACTAAGCAGCCGTATTGTCAGTACGGCTGCTTAGTAAATCAGAAACCACCATTCTTTTGAATGGTGATTTCTGTCGTATCCTATCGATGGTGTAGGGCATTCGTATTTGTAACTACAAATACGAATGTTCCATCTTTAGGACTACGAATTGTTGTATTTTTGGGATTGTAAATCCCGAAAATACAAATTCGTAAAAAAAAGGTGTATTTCTCCCTACGAATACACCTTTTTTCTACGAATCCATTTTGGTAAATGTCCCCTTAAGGGGGAAATTTACCAATATGAAAAACCTAGTTTTTCGTATTGGTATTTTCCCTACGACTGCATACGACTGTTTAAGTCGTATGCAAAGTCGTGTTCCGGAGGATCAGTTACAAAGCAGTCATATACGACTGCTTTGTAACCCTCCGATGGTGTAATGATTCGTATTAGCGGCCGTATATACGGCTGCTAATACGAATTATTTCTAGCAGTCTGCACGGATCAGTCAGATCCGTGCAGGCTGCATGGTGTAAAAAAAATAGAAAAAAAAATAAATAAAAAAAAAAAACGGCGTGGGGTCCCCCCCACAGCCATAACCAGCACCAGGCTGACGGAGCCTGGAGCCGGTAATTAAAAATCAGGGAACCCGACAAATAGGGTTTCCCCGATTTTTAACAACCAGCCCCAGGCTCCTGCTCCGGGGCTGGTTCCCAAAATACGGGGGACAAAATGACTAGGGGTCCCCCGTATTTCAAGAACCAGCCCCAGGCAAAACCAGCCAGCGGGTAATGCCACAGCCGGGGGGAGACTTTTTATACAAGTCCCCCCGGCCAAAGCATTCATCCCTACCGACCAGTCAGCCTGGCCAGGGGCCCTGGGGGAGTGGGGACCCCCCCAATAAAGGGGTCCCCCCCCTCCAGGACTTACCTGACCAGGCTGAAGCCTGGTGCTGTCCTCGATGCCCCTGGGCGGTGGGCATCGAGCTGATGGTTTTGTGTAAAAAATAGAATAAAAAACATTGTTTTTTACTGTGGCACTACAAGTGCCAGCAAGCCTCCCCAGCAAGCTGGGACTTGGATAACCACAAGTCCCAGCCTGCTGGGCATTAAAGGGCCCGCTGGGTCTTGTAGTGCCACCGTAAAAAAAATAGTTAAATAAAACACACTGACACCCGTTTTAAATAAAAGTTTAATACACACATTACATACATACTGATACTTACCTTTCTTGATCCCGTAGGTAGCCCTGGTCCTGATGTCCTGTGTCGTCCTCCAGGTCCATGTCGGCTGTCTGCGTCGTCCTCCAGGTCCATGTCGACGGTCCGTGTCGTCCTCCAGGTCCATGGCGGTGTCCGGGTCCGAAGAAATCCATGTTGGAGCTGTGGAAGGAAATCCTACTCACCTGTTCCTGCGCTGAAGAAGTCTTGTCTTGATCCGACGTAGTCCAGGTAATCTTCCTGCTGTCGCCGGTCCCCGCTGTCTGCGCTGTCCGTGCATCGCGCTGAGGAGAGATGCTGAAGTTTCATATTCGGCGCCTCTCCTCAGACTGAATTCTATTGGCCGCCTAGCAGGCCAATCAGGAGCCGTCTTTCTCGGCTATTTGTGGTTATCCAAGTCCCAGCTTGCTGGGGAGGCTTGCTGGCACTTGTAGTGCCACAGTAAAAAACAATGGTTTTTATTCTATTTTTTACACAAAACCATCAGCTCGATGCCCACCGCCCAGGGGCATCGAGGACAGCACCAGGCTTCAGCCTGGTCAGGTAAGTCCTGGAGGGGGGGGACCCCTTTATTGGGGGGGTCCCCACTCCCCCAGGGCCCCTGGCCAGGCTGACTGGTCGGTAGGGATGAATGCTTTGGCCGGGGGGACTTGTATAAAAAGTCTCCCCCCGGCTGTGGCATTACCCGCTGGCTGGTTTTGCCTGGGGCTGGTTCTTGAAATACGGGGGACCCCTAGTCATTTTGTCCCCCGTATTTTGGGAACCAGCCCCGGAGCAGGAGCCTGGGGCTGGTTGTTAAAAATCGGGGAAACCCTATTTGTCGGGTTCCCTGATTTTTAATTACCGGCTCCAGGCTCCGTCAGCCTGGTGCTGGTTATGGCTGTGGGGGGGACCCCACGCCGTTTTTTTTTTTATTTATTTAAT
This sequence comes from Crinia signifera, assembly GCF_055691185.1. Taxonomy (NCBI): domain Eukaryota; kingdom Metazoa; phylum Chordata; class Amphibia; order Anura; family Myobatrachidae; genus Crinia; species Crinia signifera. The sequence goes on along the minus strand of NC_139221.1, from coordinate 48,046,638 downwards.
TTTTCTATTTTTTTACACCGAAGCCTGCACGGATCTGACTGATCCGTGCAGGCAAAAACGACATGAAAATGGTGTTCTATTTTCCTGTCATATTTGCATGGGTGTTTCACACCACTTAGCAGCCGTATTGTCAGTACGGCTGCTTAGTAAATCAGAAACCACCATTCTTTTGAATGGTGATTTCTGTCGTATCCTATCGATGGTGTAGGGCATTCGTATTTGTAACTACAAATACGAATGTTCCATCTTTAGGACTACGAATTGTTGTATTTTTGGGATTGTAAATCCCGAAAATACAAATTCGTAAAAAAAAGGTGTATTTCTCCCTACGAATACACCTTTTTTCTACGAATCCATTTTGGTAAATGTCCCCCTAAATGTCAGCAAAACTGAAATACTACCTATTTCACCCCTCTTCTCTACTATAGCTTCCCATTCAATCCTTAAACAATTCAGTGTACAAAATCCCCACATTAAATATCTAGGAGTCCTCATTACTCCTAATCCTCTTCACACCTACAAATCTAACTTCAACCCTCTTACTAAAATCATAGCCCAGCTGGAATGTTGGTCCAAGGCCCCAATCTCATTATTAGGTAGAGCAGCCGTATTAAAAAGCATAATTTTCCCTAAAAAATGTTACTTGCTTCAAACGTTACCATTCTTAACCAAGACCTTCTAACACTGAATAAACACATGTCCAGGTTCCTATGGAATGGGAAAAAAAACGAGAATGTCTTTCTCCAATCTAGCCCATCCTATATCCAAGGGCGGACTTAAAATTCCAGATTTCCGTTCTTATACCTGGTCAGTTCGTTATATTTCGGATTGGCTATTAGACAGGTCAACATACACTGATGGCTCCCTGGACATACATACACATACACTGATGGCTCCCTGGACATGTCTTTATTCTATCCATATTCTCCCAGTGCCCTCCTTCATTCCCCACCTAAACTAATATCCTCCAACATAATAAATCATATATTATTTAGACACACATATGATGCATGGATACAGATTAATAAAAAAAATAGATAGGCACCCAGGAATTTAATCAAACCTACTCATTTGGGGAAACCCTAACTTCCCACCCTCTTTAACCAACCGCACCTTTACTGAATGGAGCTTTAAAGGACTTAACTTAGCCACAAATCTTTTCGATCCAGGAGGCACTATATTCCCGTTCACAACATTATGGGACAAATATGAATTACCGCGTACACACTTCTATATGTACCTACAAGTGAGACACTACTTACCACCAATAGTTCCACTCATTCTCTCCTCACAGTGTTCAGATGATCTTTCTCTCATATTTCTGAATCTACAATTTCATGATTTAAAGTATCCAACCTTTACAACATCCTCCTCTCGCACATTCCTGCTAAACATATCCCCATATTATGGGGCTCGTGGAAAAATGATATTCCGGAGATACCATCTCCTACTATCCTATTTACTGAATTCCCGATAATGATGAAAATCCTTCACTCCACGTTCCTTCAGGAGGTACACTATAAAAGTATTCACAGAATATATATTGCTCCTGGTCAGGGCAAATATACTTCCCCAATTGCCACGGGAGAATGTTGTAAATGTAAAATGCTGAACACCAAATTCTTCCATTGCTTCTGGTACTGCCGCAAAATACAAAAATTCTGGCGCAAGACCTTACATTATATTAATACACGATTCAATACTAATCTAACAATTGACCCCTTAGCTTGTCTATGTCTAGACTTCACCAATTGGTCTCTCCCATTGTCTTTCTCAAACAATATTCTCCTCTCATAATAGATAATACTAATTCACTGCATCTCACCGTCCTCCCCTTCTGTCAACGAACTTAAAACTAAACTTCTACAACTCCTAAAGTTTGATAAGAGATCTGCAATGCTAGGCACTCACCTCACTCCTGCCAAATTACAGCCCAAATAGGACCCCTTCATCAGGACACTAGATGATCCACAGAATTCATAAACCACATGCTTATGCAGTTCAATTCAGACAAAAAGCGGATCTACCACTTACCTTTTATTTTTAAGGTCTTCTAATTACATTGTAGCTTTTCCCTGCCCCTGCCTCCTACTATTTTTCAAGAATAGATTCACTGGTCCGGAGGCTGCCTCTGAGATGCTCGCATTACTGGATCCTCTATAACTCACCACGCCAAGTACACCTTAAGGTCTGTAACAACCAACACAGTGGCTCATGGAAGAGTTCCAGATTCTGGAGACGACCAGGATTCAAAGAATAACCAACTACTCCTGATTATGTCATATAAATTCTTACCATCTACCCTCCCTCCCCCCCCCCCCCCCTCTACTGTCTTGTATTGTTTATTTGCATAGTTCCCCACAGTTTAGCTTAGAAATTTAACTAAATATTTTGATATTTACAAAGAACTGTTTAACTTTGCTTACCGTTAGAGACAAAATTTATTGCAATACCGCTAAGATTTAAACCTTGTCAAATGTATGGGATGGCATAACCTGTTCCACCTTAAGTTTTCCATACTCTGCGTAAATCTACGCATATATGTTATTGTATGTTTCTATAAATTTTTGTCTGAAAATCCAAATAAAGAAATTTGACATAAAAAAAAATCTGTGTGAATCTGTGAGGATACCTGGAAAATGTGCACTGTTGGGGGTACTTGAGAACCATGTTTGGGAACCACTGATCTAGAAGGTACTAAATAAATAAGTAGAATCTTCTAGGTTGCTATGGCAACATCCCATCCCCAACAGAACTCCCATCTCAAATCCCAAGCTCTATTGTAGGCATGGTAGCAACAATCTACAGGATGCTACCAGCTGTACTCCATACTGGGACTTTGGATATGAAGATCTGGTAATTACAGATCTTTAAGAAACATAACACTTGTTGACAATATTTAATCAGCAGATCTACCAACATCCTGATTATCAACATCCTCATTAGCACCAGAGTAGCTACACATATATCACTTTCATCCTCTTGCACTAGCACTGTAGCATCCTCGATTTCTAAGTCAGCATGTTGTTATCCCCAATTTTCAGAGGGTACAGGAATGGAGGATGGAGGCTTCTCTATGGGTATGGTTTCAGAAAGATTTCATTAACACACAGAACTCATGGAGACCCTAAGAAACTACTCAGGGATTTGTTATATTTCTGAACACACAATTTATTCTACAGCCTTATGCTGGGTACATTCTGGAGCGATTCTCGCAGCCACTAATATAGTTAACTATATCGGCGGTGCCACAAGAGAATGATATAGGGCATACACATTGACTGGTACTTTATCACCGGCCAATCAGCTCCTGACTGTTAAGTTACAGGCTGGATTTAAAAAGGGACAGTTAAAAGTTGATTGGCCGGTGATAAAGTACCAGACAATTTATCACTTCTTCTCCCTTATCACTGCTTCATACATCTACCCCTTAAAGCAGGTATGTCCAAACTGTGGCCCTCCAGCTGTAGTGAAATTACACATCCCAGCATGCCTTGCCATGGATTTAGTACTCCCTATTTGTAAAATTGTGGCAAGGCATGATGGGACTTGTAGTTTCAGAACAGCTGGAGGGCCATAGTTTAGACATGCCTGCTTTAAAGAGACCAAAATAGACATCATATTTTAGTGATATAACAAAATCCTTCAGCTACATTTTAACGCATATTGGGCCTAATTTAGATATGGTTGGAGTAGCTGTTGCTGAAGCTATGTATGGAAATGCAGCAGGAGGCACCTAATACAGACAGAGGCCTAGGAATCAGCATGGGATCACTGACCCACCATCAAAGACTTGTAGCACGAATGGGTACGAGGAAGTCGCCCGTCGCAGAAGCCAGGAAATCTGCATTCAACGACAAAGATCCCTTTCATCACCCTTCCCCCTAAATTACAGGGCCACACCTCCATTCTCACAAAAATAGTCCATCGTCACCCCCTTACGCCCCCAAAACGGCGTCAGACTATCAATTACTGATAGTCTGAGGCCGGCCTGCTTCCTACATCACAGGAACCAGTTGCACATTTGCTGAATGAGTCCTGCGCAGATTACCGTACATCTGAATGGGGGCCAACATGTATTCAATTTTCATCAATTATACAATATTTAATTTATCAATAGCATAAACATGAAGCGTAACTTGTTTGTAAAAAGAGTAACTTTTATTAGCCAGCGGCATTCCCAATTACAATATTAAATACATTTAGTCATTTACTTCTGCATTCATTGAGCACTATCAAAATATTAATATTTTATTAATACAAAGATTTAAAAAGGAATAACCAGCAGTTTTATTCCTCTGTCCATCTGGCTAAAAGAGGTTCTTCGCTCCTTCTTAATGAGGAAGCCAGACCCTTGAGAACATTGTGCTTTCCTGCTGCTCGGCACTTACTACATTGTAAATGGGTGAGGTAATTTTCCTGAGGATGAGGTAAGTGACTGGCCTGCCCAGAAGCTGAGAGAGGTTACCATGTGATCATTCATGTAAACATAAATACTATTCTCTGGGGACAATAAGAGACAGCTGTATCTGTTGTGCTGCTCTCAGAGCCTGGTACAGAATTGCTCCTGGGAATTAACCCACAGTCATTGTCTGTCTGGCTTCTTAAAGGGACCAGATTGCTATGCCTTGTCCCATATTACAGGTTCTTTGTTACATATTAGATGACTATGTAATCAATAACCATGAATACAGATGACGGGGCAGTGGTTAGGTACCCTTTGTTATGAAGCTAATGGCGTAACAATTGCAGTGACAGTACTGTGGCAGAAGTTTAGAGCGCTGCTCATATATGAAAGTGATACTGGGCCCTGTTAGCAAGGCTGTAATTATTGCAGATGGACAAAACCATGCTGCACTGCAGGTGGGGTAGATGTAACATGTGCAGAGAGAGAAAGATTTGGGGAAGGTGTGTTCAAACAGTAATCTAAATAGCAGTGTAAGAAGAAAGCAGCCAGTACAGAAACAAAATAACTCATGTAACACATGTTACCAGGGCTGCCATCAGGAATTTTGGGGCCCGGGCTCCCCTCCTCACTTGTCTTATCGTAACTCGGCTCCTGCTTCCCCATATCCTCTTCCGCTGAGCTGCAGCCCGGAGTTCCTGGAGTGCAAGCTTCTTCAACTCAGGATGCCTGGCGGCCAATTAAACTGCACCACCGTCTGGTGAGCCAATCAGTGCTTGTGTACCGGCAGCTGCTCTGATTGGCTGCCGGTACTCGAGCTCTGATTGGCTCATAAGCCGTCGCTTCGGGACCTGCTTTGTTCAGCGCACTGAGAGCAGCGCAGTGGAAGCAGTCGGGGAGGGCTTGCGGTGGGCAAAATGAGCTGTCCCAGGCCATTCCAGAAGCCGGGGCCCAGGACAGCTGTACCCATAGCACCCCCCTATTGGCGGCCCTGCATGTTACATCTGCCCACCTGCAGTGCAGCATGGTTTTGTCCATCTGCAAAAATTGCAGCCTTGCAAGGGGCAGAGGGTGTTCCGACGGGCCAGCCCAGCAGAACGGTGGGCGGGCCCATGCTCGGGGCAAGTGGCCCATGCCCATCTTAAAAGTAAGTATAGACTTACTTTTCATACCGAAGGGAGGAAAAATCATTGATGGTGAGTGACCTCTATGCTGCCGCATGTGAGCGGATGTGTAAGCGTACACATCCGCTTGCGTTGTAGCGTGCGTTTGGTGGGTCGGTGTTTACCTGCTCGCTAGGCAGCAAATATATATGCAGCCTATCGAGCAGGTCTGAATCAAGCCCATTATGTGAGAAGAAATGAACCCTTGAGACTGCTGTACACGTACTGTATGCATGCTGCATAAAGAGTCCGATAAAAGGGCAATAAAGATTAAAGAAAGAGTGATGTACAGTATGTGACCTTTGGCAGCACATGCAGGAACATACACACTGCGGGAATTGTGGCGGTCGCCATTCCCAAGAACACCGCAAGCACAAATGTCCTCCTTTCAATAAACGGGGCAATTCATGTAGCAAACAAAATCATTTCGCATGTTGGTGTAGGTCCAAGCCTAAAGCTGATAACAGACAGCCTTACACTACTGGCTCAGGCCACCCACCACATCGAGTTCAGAATTTAGATGCTCGACCAGACCAAAAACAAACACCGGTTTCCAGTGAAAGGGTATAGACCTCAGGACCAAAAAAGGATCAGGTTTGAGATTGCAGACTGTGCACTTGAATTACACAATATACATATGTTTCATTATACTGCACAGGAGGACTACATGCTTACAGTGTGTTGCTGTTATTAATCTGATGCATTCCAATGCATGCTCTATCAGTATTTACTATACATATTTATCAAGGGCCCCAGACCATGCACTCTTTAACCCCTTCCCGACATTTGACGTATATATACGTCATGGCCGGGATGTACTTCCCGACACATGACGTATATATACGTCATGACTTTAAACTGTCCCCGCGTCTATAGACGCGGGGACAGTTTAAACATGTCTGCTGTCCCTGACAGCAGACATGTCCCTGCATGCCCAGGGGGGGCTGCGATGCCACCCCCCCGTCGGCGATCGCTGTGATTGGCTGTTCAGTGTGAACAGCCATTCACAGCGTTTTCCTGTGTTACCGGCGAATCAGACGCTCGGTAACACAGGTGTCAATCACCGCCGGGCGTCAGGGGGCATGAGGGGGTCATCGGTGACGACGACACCTCACCACACCTGCCCCCAAGGCTGTGATTGGCTCGTCGGACCGACGAGCCAATCACAGCCAAGGCGCGCCATTTAAACTAACGGTGACTGCGCTGCAGACACCATTCCGGTCTGGAATTGCGTGCAGAGCGGTCACCGACCAATCTGTCGTGATATACATACCTGATCCTTGCCTGATACTTACCTGATCACCGCTGATCACCGCTGGTAGCGTGCTGCCAGCAGCTGGATGCTTCCTGGATCTTGTGACTTCCTGTGTCCTGCTGCTGCAGTGTCATAGAGTCCAAGATAGTGATAGATAGTGAGAGATAGTGACAGAGAGTGACAGAGAGTGACAGAGAGTGATAGAGAGTGATAGAGAGTGATATATTTTGTGTCTGCTGCACCCCCTTTTGTGCTGATCACTATATCTGAGCTGATCAGCAACTTTTTGGGGGTGCAGAGGTTTTTTTTTTTTTTTTTTTATAAATTCTTTATTTATAGTTTATTCAACAAAACAGAACATTGTCCACATACATCACAATAATATCTAAACATGTTTCCATTATGTCATAGCAGCAGAAAGCATTTAGATAAACACCTGCTGAGAGCAAGTCATCTTCTTGACTGGAAACAAACAATACATCATATGTGGAAGTAATTGCATACAAAGTGGTACCTCTTTTCTATAACTTATAACTGAGGCTAATGTTTACAATAAGTAATAAGTGAGGTATCCGGCTAACAAGAACTAAGACATTAAGACAAGGGTATTGAAAGAGGGGGGGGGGGGAAGTAGTATGCTGGAAAGAAATAGCAATTCGGTACTAAATAGAAGTCCTTGGGTGGGTGTTTCAGAGTAATGTGATGCATTATTAGGCTAGAGTGTGTGCACGGGGTGCAAAGGCTGAGTAGGTATCGGAGGTCTTAAATTCAATCCAGTTGAGCCAGGTGGAAGTATATTCTGAGTGCCTCTCTAGTGCCGCATAGTAAATGTCTTCCATACACATATAGAAATCTATGCGCTGGAACCATTCCCAAACTGTTGGCGGGTCTGTGGAGCGCCAGTGTACTGGGATGACAGCACGCGCGGCATTATTGAGGTGTTTCAGAAGAGACTTTTTGTATCTTGCCAGAGGAATATTGGAAGAAGAGAGCAGCCAGAAATCTGGACCTTGTGGGACTGAGACTCCTAAGATATTTGCTGTCAGGTTTATGACCTTATTCCAGAAAGGTGTGATCAGTGGGCAGTCCCACCAGATGTGCATTAGTGTACCTTTATCTTTACCACATCTCCAGCATAGGGGTGAGACCGAAGGGTAGCATTTGTTCAGCAAAGGCGGGCACCTATACCAGCGTGTCAGTAGTTTATATTGTGTCTCTACTACATCAAGGCTAGTGGAACAATGAGCCATCGTTTCACAGTGATTTTCCCAGTTAATTTTAATGCCTTTCTGCTCAAGGTCCTTGTCCCATGCGTCACAAAAGGAGGGTCTCTCGGGGAAGTATCCATGTATCAGGATTTTGTAGATGCCTGATAGAGTGTGGGAGGGCGGTAATACCTGGTTGCACATGGACTCATAGGGAGTAAGATCATTGTGGAGATCAATCCACTCTCTTTGGGAGGAAATGAAGTGTCTTATTTGTAGGTAAAACCAATAATCGTTGGGGTGTATATTTACGTTCTTTTGAATTTCTGGGAAAGGCTTGATCTTACCACCAGTAATCAAGTGACTTACTCTAGTTATGTTAGCTTTTTTCCATCTCGCTGCTAATTCCCCCTTAAGCCCGGGTACAAATAGTTGGTTGTCGAATATAGGTCTAAAGGGTGTGAGCCTCGAGGATATCCCTGGTCTGTGACGGAGAGTTTTCCATAGAGCTAGAGTGGGCCCTACAGTAGGGTGTAGTACTGGCCTAATTTTTGGAGACCAGGGTATTGCGTGTAAACTGAGGTTTGTTGAGGATGCCTCTAGCTCTACCCATTGTTGTTTGTAGGGGCCAGAGCGTGACCAGTCCAGGACTCGGTGAAGTACCGTGGCCTGGAAATATGCTGAGATCATGGGCAATTGTTGCCCTCCGTTGGATTTACGACGAAATAGGTGGTTATGTCTGAATCTGGGCTTACGTCCATTCCATACAAAATGACTTATGGCCTTGTGAGCATCTACTAAGAACTGAGGAGGGAGTTTCAGGGGAATAGTTTGGAAGAGATATAGTAATCTCGGGAGGATATTCATTTTTATTATATTGATACGACCAAGCCAGGAAAATCTCTGCGTAAGCCAATGCGTCATTTCCTGCTTCAGTTTGCGGAGGAGAGGGGTGTGGTTAATTGCGACCATTGTGCCGAGTTGCGACGGTATCAAGACACCCAGATATTTTATGTGTGAGGTTTGCCAGGCAAATGGGAACGATTTTGATAGTAGTGAGGCCGTGTCAGGGGGGAGGGTGACGTTCAGCGCCATGGATTTTGAATAGTTGATTTTGAAGTTAGAGAGGCGGCCGAAGCGCGTAAACTCTGTCATGAGATTGGGTAGGGAGACAACTGGATTGGTGATGGCCGCTAATAGGTCGTCGGTGAAAAGGGCAAGACGGTAGTCTGTGTTGCCAACCTGTAGTCCCGTAATGTCTTTATTATTTCTAATCGCCCGCGCCAGTGCCTCCATACATAATACGAAAATTAATGGCGAAATCGGGCATCCCTGGCGCGTGCCATTAGATATTTTTACAGGTTCTGAGAAGATTCCATTAACCCTGACTTGTGCTGATGGAGCTCTGTATAGTGAGAGAACCTTTTGTATGAAGGTGTGACCTAGACCCAGATGTCTTAGTATGGCTTCCATAAAGTCCCAGTCAACCCGGTCAAATGCCTTCTCCGCACCAGTGGAGAGAAGCATTAGGGGAGTGTTTGTAGCTTGAGCGTGGGCGATTATATCTATGACTTTAGTGGTGTTGTCCCTCGCTTCTCTATGTGGGACAAATCCCACCTGGTCCGAGTGTATGACCCCGGGTAACAGAGGTCCAAGACGGTTAGCCATGAGTTTAGCGAACAGTTTCAGATCTACATTTAGCAAGGAGATTGGTCTGTAGCTAGATGGGAGTGTCGGGTCTTTTCCTTCTTTGGGTATTACGGTTATGTGGGCACCAAGGGATTGGGTGGAGAGGGGGCTTTCTGATGAAATGGCGTTACATGCATGTAGAAGTAGTGGTATCAGTTTATCACTGTAAGTTTTGTAATACGTAACAGGGAAGCCGTCCGGGCCTGGGCTTTTACCATTAGGTGTAGTCTTAAGTACATGTAGGAGCTCTTCCTCTGTAAAAGGAGCGTCTAAGGCCTGTATGGCGTCATTAGAAAGGGTTGGGAAGTCAATTTCTTCTAAGTATCTCAGGATCTCTTGTTTGTGGGCTAGACGCGTGGGGGGTGAGCTGTTCGAGGTGAGGTTGTATAGGTCCGAATAATATGCCTGGAAGGCTTGGGCTATTTCAGTGTCGGTGGCACAGATCTTATCATGGGCATCTTTTATCTTGGTAATATAAATCTGGGATCTTTGGGCTCTTAGGGCGCGTGCCAGAAGTTTACCTGGCTTGTTGCCCCATCTATGGTATGTGTGTCGACATTTACGAAAAGCCCTGCGAGTGCCGTCGCTAAGTAGGTTATTAAGAGCTTGCCTTGCTTTTTGAAGTTCTATAAATGTGTCCGAGGCAAGTGTAGATTTGTGCGTCAGTTCTAACTGTTTTATTTGTGACAGCAAGGCAGATATGCATTCAGCTTTACGTTTCTTTAAACTTGAGCCTAGCTGGATGCATTTACCTCTTATAACACACTTGTGTGCCTCCCAGAGTGTGACTGGTGAGATGTCATCTGTCTTGTTTAAGGCTATGTAATCGTCAATTGCATTTGCAATCTGAGTTCTACAGTCGGGATCCTTGAGAAGTTGTTCATTAAGCCGCCAATTCCAGTGTCTCGGGGGCGGGTGTCTGAGGGACAAGGTAAGAGAAATGGGGGCATGATCTGACGTCACTATCTGCCCAATGGTCGCGTTGAGTAAGAGCTCCAGGTGGGCATGGCTCACACAGAGATAGTCTATGCGGGAGTATGATTTGTGGGGGTTAGAGTAGAAAGTAAAGTCGGTACTTATGTAATATCTGGGCTCCCGTTTTTCTTATGAGACCGCGTCCCCTCGCGGGGCTCGCTGCGCTCGCCACGCTTCGGGCACGGTGGCTCGCTGCGCTCGCCACACTATATAAAATCAACTCCATGCGTAGTTGGATAGTAGGGGTATGAAAAAATGGGGTGCATTTAACATGGGAGCCCAGATAATACATAAGTACCGTAAAGTCTTTTTCTGCGGGGTGCAGAAGTCTCCAGGTATCAACCAGTTGAAAGTCCTGTAGAATGGACCTAAAGCGTTTAGTTTCCTTCGGGACATATCTTGAAGCCCCGACAGAAGAGTCTAGGTGAGGCTCTAGCACCCAATTAAAATCCCCTCCTACCACCAGCACTCCCTCTATATGTTGTTCTATAGATTCTAGAGAATCCCTAAGGAATCTACTCTGGGCCTGGTTGGGAAAATATAGATTTACAAAAGAAAATTTTGGTGGGCTATCGTGGCCTTGACTAGCAGTCCTCTACCATTCCCAATGGCCAGCTCAGATACCTCGCTTACTCTTAAATGATTAGCGAAAAGAATGGCAACTCCCCTGGCTTTAGCCTCAGAGTAGTCGTTATAGTAACAATTAGAGAAGTAACGGGAACGTAGACCTGGGGAAACACCCTTCTTAAAATGTGTCTCTTGTAGGAAGACTATGTCGGCTTTGTCTCTATGTAACTGGTATAGAAGGCCTGATCTCTTTTCTGGAATGTTTAAGCCTTTCACGTTATGTGAGATTACCTTTACAGAAGTCATGTTGGTGTGAGGTGAGGGGTCTGCACATTCCGTATCACCCTCCTGTTATGTAGTCTGTTCTTCATGTCGTTTGGGATTTTTAGTACCTGTTGAAAGTAGTGAGTGGAGGAGGGGGGGTTGGAAAACACATAAGGGAAGAAAGGGGTAGACAAAGCTTGAAATATAGAACATGAACATAAACATACGAAAAAACACATAAGAGCGACCTCTGCATTAAAAGCCATGAGAGAAATCAGGTATCTCATGGACTAAAAATATACAGCAGAGAAATGGGGGTTCAGAGGGCTGCTGCGGTCGCCCCACCACCAACTATTAAAGTATAACATTGTTAGAAGAAATTATTACCAAATAATGTGGGAAATGTATTGCTGAGGGGGGTGAAGGAATTCGTCCCTCATCCTAGTAGTAGACATAGTTAACTATGATCTCTATATCACCTATCAAGAAACAAAAAACTCAACTGGTAAAGACTAAACAGTTCGGACTTAGTATCAGTGTCCATGTATAAAGCTTTGTAAAAAAGGATATAACGAGATTTGGCAACCTCTCTCATCACGGGACCTCCGAGGGATTCCCAGCTGAAGTAGCTTGGCGCCTTTGTTTGCGGTTTCCGGCTTTTTTCCAGGTTTCTCTCTGTGGGAGGGATGTTGTGGGTAATTGCAAGGGGTCCAACCAGTTCTGCAGCGACACCACAGGCAGGCCCAGTGCCGAGCAGAAGGAAGGGACATCCTCATATTCCTGAAGGACATGTCTGACTCCCTCTCGTGTCACCTGGATACTGATGGGGAAACCCCAGCGGAAGCGGATGTTCTTCTTTCGGAGTTCCTCTGTAAGAGGGTAGAGGAGGCGCCTCTGTTGCAGGGTTGTCCATGATAGATCTTGGAAGATCTGTATTTGGTGTCCATTAAAATCAATAGCCGGGGTTTGTCTGGATTTCCGTAGGATGTCTTCTTTGACCTGAAAATAATGTAGGCGGCAAATGATGTCTCTGGGTCTTTCCGTGGGAGCGCCTTTAGGGCGTAGGGCCCGGTGCGCTCTATCAAATTCTATGTGATTTTCTGGGTTTGTCCCCAGGAGGTCATTGAACATTTTGGTTAGGGCCGCCGTGATCTCATTAGGCAGAACGTCCTCAGGGAGGCCCTTGATTCTCAAATTGTTTCTTCTGCCTCTGTTGTCAATATCGTCTAATCTCCTTCTCAGGTCCATTGTGGAGCAAGCGTAGCGGGAGACAAGATCGTGGAGGTCTGCGATTTTAGAGTCTGTGTCTTCCCTGTGTTCCTCCAGCTCAACCACTCTGTTTGCTACTTGTGTGAGGTCGGATTGCATAGTGGAGATGCTGGATTGGATGGATTCGTGTATTCTTTTCTCCATAGTTAACAGATCTTGTTGGATGTCCTGTCGTGACGGGAGTGAGCTCAGTTGAGCCATGAATGCTGCCATGTCCATGGGTACCCCAGGGGTGCTAGGGGAGTGGCTGCTAGAAGCGTCGCCTGCTGCAGTAGTTGTCACGGCTTTGGACGCCATATTCGTTGTTGGTGGAGAAGACACTATGTTGGCGGGTTGGGAAGACCCAAACAAAGTATGGAATGCTGTGAATTGAGAGGTTTCTTGATTCTTCTTCTTCTTTCCGGAACTGCGTTTCTTAGTCATCTGTCAGTACATCGAGGGTGAGATTGAGATTCAGAGCGTGTCTCTCATATCACTTCTTCAGGTTAGTTGTATCATGAGAAGGTGGAGAGTGCGACACAGAGAGCCCTCCGCATGGCCTGGCGGATTCACTCCATCACCAGTGATGGGTCTGGATTAGTGGATGGAGAAGGGGCAGATGGGCACAGGAAGAGGAGTGATTTGTCACATTTCCCTGTTAATAAGGTAACGTTGGGATGCACCGGTCACACCGTGAAGTCCTTGAGATTTTTTTTTTTTCTTCCCAGGCCACGTATATGGGAGAAATGTTCCAGGGACAGGGTATCAAGAGCTATGTCTCCTGTATGTGTGTTAGCTACTAGTTGCCACTAGGTGGGGCTAGCTCCTCATATATAATAGTGTAAAGCTGGCAATTCCAGTGGGGTATAGGAAGTCTCTGAGGGGTAGGAATTCCCCAAGGAATTTTGTTCTATTTTTTCCAATTTCGGGTGCCTCAGCTCCTACAATGAGTGTGATTCAGACATCTATACCCAATTCAGATGGGGTCTGGGTAATGGAGTGCTGTGCAGTGGCTGTGTGTTTTGCTTAGGTATCGACGTGCAGCAAATGAATATAAGTCTGCTCTGGTGCTTTGTTGCCAGGCCTGTGGTATAATGAGGGCAGAGGGGATTTGAGCTTTGGTGAGACAGGAGGCTCCCAGGGAAGCCGCAGGTACCCCTGCAGCTGCGGCTGAGGCAAGATGGCCGCCGCTGTTATGGGGAAGCCAGGACCTTCTCCTGTTCCCCTCTGGATTTCCAAGTGTTTGCGTGGCTGGTGAGATTGGGGATGCAGGTGAGGGGTTGAGGGGCAGGCAGGCTCACCTCCGAGTGCGGTGTGGCAAGATTCGGCGGCGTCCGCAAGTCGCGATCTCCCGCCGTCAGGCTTGTCTGGAAATTGAGGCCGCGGCTCCGGGTAGTCAGCTAGGCCGCGATCTTTAGGCCACCCGAGCAGGTGACTCCGGCTCCGCAACGCTCACCGGAGACCACCGGTGGGTTTACCCAGGAGTGGGGAAGCGGGGGGAGGTCGGGTCGGACTTGAGCTCCGCAATGTGGGGGTTATTTTCTGTGTGTATGCCGGAGCTTCCCCAGGCACGTCCTCTCCGTTCAGCCGCCAGGCCACGCCCCCAGAGTTTTTTTTTTTATATATATATACCTGTCAGTTGCACCAAAGGTTGTGCTGCCTTTGCAACTGACTGCTGCCCCCCCTGCTGCCCCCCCTTTTGTGCTGATTAGTTTAAATTAATTAATCAGCAACTTTTTGGGGGTCCAGGGTTTTTTTTTTTATATATATATACCTGTCAGTTGCACCAAAGGTTGTGCTGCGTGTGCAACTGACTACTGCCCCCCCTTTTGTGCTGATTAGTTTAAATTAATTAATCAGCAACTTTTTGGGGGTCCAGGTTTTTTTTTTTTATATATATATATACCCTGTCAGGTTGCACACAGTTGTGTGCCTGCTGCCCCTCACTGCTAATCAGTGTTCACTGATCACTGCATCACTGATCTGCAGTTTTTTTTTTTTGGAGAGTGTAGTGGGGTTTTGTTTTTACACCCACGTTGCTTTTGTGGGTGTCCTGTGGCCGCTGAGCGCTGATCAGTGACGTACAATCACTGAACAGCATTTTTGGCACAGAGTTGATTTAATTTTTTTTCTGCAGTTTTTTTAAATTGTTTTTTTTTTTTTGGAGAGTGCTGTGGTATATTTTTTTAAATTGTTTTTACACCCACGTTGCTTTTGTGGGTGTCCTGTGGCCGCTGATCAGTGACGTACATCACTGAACAACATTTTTGGCACAGGGTTGATATAATTTTTTTTCTGCAGTTTTTTTAAATTGTTTTTTTTTTTTTTTTTTACACCCACGTTGCTTTTGTGGGTGTCCTGTTGCCTTTGAGCGCTGTTCAGTGACGGTCGTTACTGACCAACATCTGTGCTCAATTTTTGGCGCAGGACTTTTTTTTTTTTTTTTTTAACCCCTTCAATTTTTTTTTTTTTTTAACCCCTTCAATTTTTTTTTTTTTATTGGGATCAAATTCCTGTATAAAGTATTTTTTTTTTCTGCACTACATACACACTACACACTACATTCCACCCGTGTTGAAATAAAGTTTGTACCCCCCTACACTATACACGTGTTGAAACATTACACTTACAGAAACACAAAAATAAAAATGGCATCCCAAATGTCATCCCAAATGTCATCCCAGTCCTCCAGAAGAATGTATTCAGCGGAGGAGGCATATGCCATGCTTGCCTCTGACTCTGACACAGCCAGTGAGGCAAGCGGGGAATTTGAAGGATTCGTCTTAAGCTCCTCTTCCTCCTCTGGTGATGAGGGACCCCCTCAAAGACGCCCCCATAGAGCAGCTGAGACCCCCCCCCCAAATGATTGATCCCGTATGGACCCCACCACCAGACAATTTTGAGCCCCAGGTTCCTGAGTTTTTGGCCATCCCAGGAATCCAATTTGATAGTACAGGTCTCAGAGAAATTGACTTTTTCAAATTATTTTTCTCTGATGATTTTATAAATTTAATGGTGGACCAAAGTAATTTATATGCCCAGCAGTTTATTGCTCAAAACCCCACGTCATCATTTGCTAGGTGGACCCCTGTAGATGCAGTAGAGATGATGACGTTTTGGGGTCTGGTGTTACATATGGGCATAGTAAAAAAGCCAGAAATTAGGCAATATTGGAGTACAGATGTTCTGTACAGCACCCCATTTTACCGTATGGCCATGACTCGGACTCGTTTTGAAACAATCCTTAAATTTATACATTACACCGATAATGCACAGTGCCCACCCAGAGATGATCCCACCTTTGACCGGCTATTCAAAGTCAGGCCGGTCATTGATCATTTCAGTGCCAAATTTGCAGAGATGTACATCCCTGACAGATTTATTTGTATCGACAAGTCCCTTATACATTTTAAAGGAAGGGTTAAATTCCGCCAGCACCTTCCCAGTAAGAGGGCAAGGTATGGCATAAAAATGTATAAACTGTGTGAAAGCACCTCAGGGTACACCCACAGGTTTAGGGTTTATGAAGGGAAGGATTCAAGAATTGAACCGCCAGAATGCCCCCCCTCCCTCGTAGGTGTTAGTGGAAAAATTGTCTGGGATTTAGTGCACCCCTTCCTAGATAAAGGTTATCACCTCTATGTGGATAACTTTTACACTAGCATCCCCCTGTTTAAGGCCCTTGGTTCAAGAGGTACAGCAGCTTGCGGTACTGTGCGCAAGAACCAAAGAGGCCTCCCAAAAACGCACATTGCCCAAGTACTGAGAAGGGGTGAAAGCAGGGGAATATGCACCGAAAATATGTTGTTGGTCAAATATAAGGACAAGAGGGATGTCCTTATACTGACAACAATTCATGGAGACAGTACCACCTCCATCCCTGTACGAGGTACCAGTACCCACACCTCAAAACCTAATTGTATCCTAGATTACAATAAGTACATGGGCGGAGTGGATCTTTCAGATCAGGTACTGAAGCCGTACAGTGCCCTGCGGAAAACAAAAATATGGTACAAGAAGCTGGCCGTGTATATCATCCAGATGGCACTGTATAACGCTTACGTGCTATTCCGTTCTACCAGCCAGAGGGGGACATTTATGCACTTTCAAGAGGAAGTCATAAAGGGCCTAATATTTGGGAACCAGCAGGCAGAGGGCTCCAGTACTTCTAGTACTGGCCCCCGTATTGTACCAGGGCAGCATTTTCCGAACGAAATCCCCTCCACTGCAAGAAAGGGCAGGACACAAAAAAGGTGCAAAGTTTGCTATAAAAAGGGAATAAGAAAAGAAACTATTTTCCACTGTGAAACTTGCCCCGACAAACCCGGCCTATGTATAAAGGAGTGTTTTAAAATATACCACACATCTATGGATTATTAGGTTCATCATTTCACCGTGCTTCGGGGGTCTTGCTAATGCCACATAGCACCCACCATTCATTCCACCAGAATCTGAGCTGCAAAATCCAAAAATCACTCCTTCCCTTCTGAGTCCTGCCATGCACCCAACTGGTATTTTTTGGTCACATATGAGGCATTGCCATACTCGGGAGAAATTGGGGCACAGATTTTGGGGTGCTTTTTCTCCTTCATACCTTCTGAAAATGAAAAATTTTGAGCCAGAACTGCATTTTTGTGTAAAAAAATGTAATTTTTCATTTGCACAGCCCAGTTGTATCAAAATTGGTGAAACCCCTGGGGGTTTAAAATGTACACTATACCCCTAGATGAATTCCCTGAGGGGTGTAGTTTGCAAAATGGGGTCACTTGTGGGGGGGTTCCACTGTATTGGTGCTTTGGGGGTCTTGCTAATGCGACATAGCACCCACCAACATTCCACCAGAATCTGTGCTGCAAAATCCAAATATCACTCCTTCCCTTCTGAGTCCTGCCATTTTTTGGTCACACATGAGGCATTGCCGTACTCGGAAGAAATTGGGGCACAGATTTTGGGGTGCTTTGTCTCCTTCATTCCTTGTGAAAATGAAAAATTTTGAGCCAGAACTGCATTTTTGTGTAAAAAATTTAATTTTTAATTTGCACAGCCCAGTTGTATCAAAATTGGTGAAACCCCTGGGGGTTTGAAATGTACACTATACCCCTAGATGAATTCCCTGAGGGGTGTAGTTTGCAAAATGGGGTCACTTGTGGGGGGGTTCCACTGTATTGGTGCTTCGGGGGTCTTGCTAATGCGACATAGCACCCACCAACATTCCACCAGAATCTGAGCTGCAAAATCCAAAAATCACTCCTTCCCTTCTGAGTCCTGCCATGCACCCAAATGGTATTTTTTGGTCACATATGAGGCATTGCCGTACTCGGGAGAAATTGGGGCACAGATTTTGGGGTGCTTTGTCTCCTTCATTCCTTGTGAAAATGAAAAATTTTGAGCCAGAACTGCATTTTTGTGTAAAAAATGTAATTTTTCATTTGCACAGCCCAGTTGTATCAAAATTGGTGAAACCCCTGGGGGTTTGAAATGTACACTATACCCCTAGATGAA
Organism: Crinia signifera; assembly: GCF_055691185.1. Taxonomy (NCBI): domain Eukaryota; kingdom Metazoa; phylum Chordata; class Amphibia; order Anura; family Myobatrachidae; genus Crinia; species Crinia signifera. The sequence continues at coordinate 48,028,365 of NC_139221.1, read as the reverse complement.
TTCCCTGAGGGGTGTAGTTTGCAAAATGGGGTCACTTGTGGGGGGGTTCCACTGTATTGGTGCTTCGGGGGTCTTGCTAATGCGACATAGCACCCACCAACATTCCACCAGAATCTGAGCTGCAAAATCCAAAAATCACTCCTTCCCTTCTGAGTCCTGCCATGCACCCAACTGGTATTTTTTGGTCACATATGAGGCATTGCCGTACTCGGGAGAAATTGGGGCACAGATTTTGGGGTGCTTTGTCTCCTTCATTCCTTGTGAAAATGAAAAATTTTGAGCCAGAACTGCATTTTTGTGTAAAAAATTTAATTTTTCATTTGCACAGCCCAGTTGTATCAAAATTGGTGAAACCCCTGGGGGTTTGAAATGTACACTATACCCCTAGATGAATTCCCTGAGGGGTGTAGTTTGCAAAATGGGGTCACTTGTGGGGGGGTTCCACTGTATTGGTGCTTCGGGGGTCTTGCTAATGCGACATAGCACCCACCAACATTCCACCAGAATCTGAGCTGCAAAATCCAAAAATCACTCCTTCCCTTCTGAGTCCTGCCATGCACCCAAATGGTATTTTTTGGTCACATGTGAGGCATTGCCGTACTCGGGAGAAATTGGGGCACAGATTTTGGGGTGCTTTGTCTCCTTCATTCCTTGTGAAAATGAAAAATTTTGAGCCAGAACTGCATTTTTGTGTAAAAAATGTAATTTTTCATTTGCACAGCCCAGTTGTATCAAAATTGGTGAAACCCCTGGGGGTTTGAAATGTACACTATACCCCTAGATGAATTCCCTGAGGGGTGTAGTTTGCAAAATGGGGTCACTTGTGGGGGGGTTCCACTGTATTGGTGCTTCGGGGGTCTTGCTAATGCGACATAGCACCCACCAACATTCCACCAGAATCTGAGCTGCAAAATCCAAAAATCACTCCTTCCCTTCTGAGTCCTGCCATGCACCCAACTGGTATTTTTTGGTCACATATGAGGCATTGCCGTACTCGGGAGAAATTGGGGCACAGATTTTGGGGTGCTTTGTCTCCTTCATTCCTTGTGAAAATGAAAAATTTTGAGCCAGAACTGCATTTTTGTGTAAAAAATTTAATTTTTCATTTTCACTGCCCAGTTGTATCAAAATTGGTGAAACCCCTGGGGGTTTGAAATGTACACTATACCCCTAGATGAATTCCCTGATGGGTGTAGTTTGCAAAATGGGGTCACCTGTGGGAGGGTTCCTAACTTTCAGCATCTTATGGTGCCTAGAAACCTACATGGTGCCTAAAAAATAATCTCATAAAAAGGAGGCTCCAAAATCAAGTAGGTGCTCCTTCTATTATGAAGCCTGTGGTTTGGTCAACGTGCACACTAGGGCCACATATAGGATATTTATGAAAACAAAAGAATTGGGGGAATCAATTTTTAGTCACATTTCTCTAGTAAAATCTACTGTGTTCCTTAGAAAAATGTATTAAAATTGCAAATCTGCAAAAAAAATGAAATTTTGAAATTTCACCTACACTTTGTTTTAATTCCTGTGAAACACCTAAAGGGTTAACAAACTTCCAAAATGCTGTTTTGAATACTGTGAGGCGTGCAGTTTTTGAAATGGCATCATTTATGGGGGTATCTCACATACAAGTCCCTCAAAGTCACATCAGAACTGAACTGGTCCCTAAAAAAATCAGTGTTTGAAATTTTCTTGAAAATTTGAGAATTTGCTATTCATATTTTAAGCCTCCTAGTGTCCAAAAAAATTAAAAGGAGGTTGAAATAATGATGGAAACATAAAGTAGACATATGGTCTATGTTAGTTATTAACTATTTTGAGTGGTATGATTATTTGTCTCACAAGCAGAAAATTTAACATTTTGAAAATCGCTAAATTTTCCATTTTTTTACGACATTTTGGTATTTTTCACAAAAAAACACAGACTGTATCGACCCAAATTTACCACTAACTTGAAGTACAATGTGTCACGAGAAAACAATCTCAAAATCACTGGGATAAGTAAAAGCAAAAAAAAGTTATACCCACTTAAGTGATACATGTCAGATTTGAAAAAAAGGGCTCTGTCAGGAAGGCAAAAACTGGCTGCGTCAGGAAGGGGTTAATGGTTGTCCGAACTTCTGTGGTGGCTAGCCACACCCCCTCTGGAGACTGGCCACTCACCTACATATGGGCCCCTAACACTGCATTCCCCCAAGGGGGGCCCTTCATCAATCAGCTCAACACTGTTTCTTTGTCATGAGGTCTGAGTGAATTTCCAAGCTAAATCCAAAATCCCAGGATTATATAACTTAAACTCCAAATGAAGGTTTTTTGTTATTTGTTGCACACTGTCCTCATATTTAACATCGCGCACAGTCTTAAGCCCTATACACACTAGAGAATATAGTAAAATATATCACGGAGGAAGGGTTTTCTGATCGATATCTTTTTCGATATCCTACAGTGTGCACACTTAATATTGTTAACGATGAGTGCTCTCGTGAATTGTCAATGACCGCCTGGTGTCTTCTAAACATGCAGGTCAATTTGGCTATATAGCCAATGACCTGCATGTTCAGCGGGTCCTGATCATTTACTGTGTGTACACGCAATACCAGCCAGCCATGGATGATATTGTTTGCTATCCTTTAGTACACAGGTTCTCAAACTCGGTCTTCAGGACCCCACACAGTACATGTGAAATAATTAGCTCCACCTGTGGATCTTTTAAAATGTGTCAGTGAATACTGAGTGCACCTGTGGGTGACCTGGAAAACGTGAACTGTGTGGGGGGTCCTAAGGACCGAATATGAGAACCCCTGCTCTAGTGTGTATGGGACTCTACACCCACATATGTTTATTGTCATTTATGTTGAAAATGGAGGATGTAGATGTGTGCTAATGTGGATGGTGGCAGTTGCATCATTCCCATCCCTGTGTTGCACAGGAAGTGTTTGTTTTACAGGAAGTGTTTCTGCAGCCATTGTTTGGTATGACTTGCAGCTGGTAAATACACACTTCTGAAGTTCTCCAGAGTACTGTGGTGATTTACACACAGACCATTTATATAATTTGATAATTTACATATGCAATAATTTTTCTCTTTCCATTCACTGCCAAACTACTCATGTAGCAAATATGTAAATATGCAATGACTTCCTGAGTTTTCCATTCCCTACACTCTATTTCAACTGCGATCGCTAATGTCATCAGTCTGCCAAGTACAGTGTAAGCAGAACTTTAACATGGGTCCCACTTCTTGACCTCTGCCCTCTTTACTCCCATTGACCACACTTTCTACCTGCAAACACTCTACTCCACTCACCATTGTGGCACAGTCCCCCCGTGGTTCACTCTCCTGCCTTTCTAACCACTCTCTATATTAGTTCTACCTCCGGCTTCTTATTTCTATATTTTATTTTATTTATTAACAATTTGTTATATAGCGCAGCATATTCCATTGCGCTTTACAAAAGTAGACAGTGATACAACAAACGGTATTTACAGACAGTCAAAAGGTAGGAGGGCCCTGCTTTCAAGCTAACAATTGTTGGGGTTCCACAAAGCTCTGTCCTTGGTGATCCAATCAAATGTATCAAATATGACTCATTGGTGACAATCAATCTCGTCACCCAACCATTTCCCTTCTCATGTTTCTTGTGTATTCAGTTGTCTAATCTGAGTTCTCCTCGTGGGATGTCCCCCCACTACATAAACCTCAACATAATTATTTCAGCTTGTCTTTTCACATCTCTTTTAAATCTCTAAACCCCCATAATTTCAATCAATGTTAACAAAACTATACTCACCTTTGTTCTCCTGTATCTGCTGGCTGTAGTCATCCATGACTCCACTCACTGATTTCCTCCCCTTGCCAAATGTCTTTCCTAAGCTTGGGTCTTCTCATTCCCTGACACTGCCACTCATTAATTTAATGGTGGAATGGATGCTGGTATGAAGTGCGGTGAGATGAGTGAGAAAGGAAGCCAGGCAAGACTAGTGGAGGTTTCTGTAGATAACTGCTGCCATAACTACTACAATCTTTTTCTGTCTGGCCTCCTTGTTACTCATCTCTCCTCATCTGATATTTTTATATTTGTTTCCCCATTCACTACAAAATTAAATTAAGCATCTTCACCTTCAACACACACATCAACTATCACCTACACATGATATAGTAATCATATGCAAACAAAACTAAAAAAAAAAAAAAAACACACACAATTTTTTAGATCAAATAAATATACCAAACCTCCAATACCCTACACATATTAGAGGTGGCAGGATAAAATAAAATATATAATTGAGAACATTGAATTCATTTGGTGAAAGCTGCGGAAGAAAGAAGAAAGTAACATAGAACACCCAACAGGAGGCAGTACAGACTATTGACGTGAGTGATTGTCAGTTGTCTTTGCACCAATATATTTATATACAGTTTATAGGCAGTGTGTGTTCTGCTGAGAATTTGCTCCAGTAGGATAGCTGAATGGGCACAAGTGATTGTGGTACCCGCAAAGATCGACTCATGGCATGGAAAGTTTACCCTGTAACCCACTGTGCAATCTTTCTCAGGCATGGTGCCTTGTGTTATTTTGGTACTTGTGTATTATCAGCGCGCATACCCTCGGATCGCATGCCATATCGTATACAAAATCGTATGAGATTTGCATAGGATTTGCATAGGATTTGCATACAATTCGATCTGTGTTGCGATTTAGCACACCACCACTATACACGTCAGCCCGAAGCATGGAGAGTGCAGCGAGGCCTGCAAGGGGACGCGGTATGCGCCCTCCCGACCTGTTCATACCCCCACTATCCACGTCAGCGTGGAGTTGATTTTATAAAGTGTGGCGAGAGTAGCAAGCCACCATGCCCGAAGGGTGGCGAGTGCAGCGAGCCCCGTGAGGGGACGCGGAAAACGAGGCCGAAGCCTGGCAAGCGCAGCTGATTACTTGACATGTATTCCGCATCCCCTCATGGGGCTCACTGCGCTCGACAAGTTTTGGGCTCGTTGTACGCGTCCCCTCGCGGGGCTCGCTGTGCTCACCACACTTTATAAAACCAACTCCAAGCCGACGTGGATAGTGGGGGTATCAACAGGTCGGGAGGATGCGTACCGCGGCCCGACGCGGGGCTCACAGCACTCACCACGCTTCGGGCTGACGTGGATAGTGGTGGTGTGCTAAATTGCATCGCAGATCAAATTGTATGCGATATTACATGCAATTTGCATATGATTTGCATATGATTTGCATACTATTCGATCTGAGATCATGGGCGCCGTGATAATACTTTTTTAATAAATTCAGGGATAATTCTGACCTGTTTTCTAGGCTGCAAGTGTACGCAGCCGACCGAACAGGTCAGCACCGTCTGCCCCCCCTTACCACCACCAGAGCCGCCCGCCCCGCATCCCTTCGCTAGAATGTAAGAGGATTGTACACGAACACCTCCCCTCGCATGCAGCCGAAGCAGAGAGAATTAATTCGATGGTCGCTGACCATTGAGTGATTTCTCTCCCCTTCGGTAATGAAATTCCTTTTATCGACGGAGATCGCCGAAAAAGGGTTGGGCACTGATGTCATGTGCTCACAGGGTGGCCGGAACATGCACAAATACATAGACTTCCCGCCATCGGAATGGGGCCGAATTAGGCCCCTTCCAAGAGAACCTGAATCAGGCCCTCACTGCCCACATCACAGAATGTAATTTACTAGGATGCTGAATTTCATGGGACCTCTGCTGTGTGACAATGCATTTACTTACTTCCAGTTACACAAGGGGTTAAGGAATTTCTTTAAAAGGACAAAGTGAATAAAGAGGAGAAATAAACCCAGCTGGTAAATGGAAACAGTGTTACCTGGGGGATGATGTTTACTGGAAGAAGGCTTGTGGGTTACTGGAAAACTGAGATGGGGTAGACAGTTTTATCACAGGTAGAGGATTAGGTATGAAATGAAGGAGATGTGACTCAGATCCTGGAGAGGAACTAATTAAATGTTCTCTGCCTGTGATCACTTACAGTGACTCAGTCCTGTCGCTGCCTCATTTTCTAGACTGTGCTTAACACTCGCTGTTACTTACAGAGATGGAAATGGTGAGTCAGCAGAGACGGCAGACACCCCATGTAGCACTCCCTTTAGCTTCAGTCGTATTAGGTGTCTTCACCTGTCTGTATGATGCTGTTAATCCATTGTTCTGTGTTTCGCCCTATGAAATCAAAGAGAATTTATGTGGAATTATACAAAACATTCTGTTTTTATTTATTTTTTTATTTACAAGTGAAACATATTCATTGATAGATTGATACATTTAGCTTTGTTAAAATGCTATTGTCTGATATAACTCTTTGTAAGTTCCTTGCCCACTGGCACAGACATCTTTTTTTATTTTATTTTTCACTAGTAAAAGCAAATGAATGGATATTGGTTCTCAAACACAGTCCTCAAGGCCAGCCACAGTCCAGGTCTTTAGGGATATCCCTTCTTCTGCAGCAGCACAGGACAAAATTCAAATATAGGGGAGCCATACCAACTGCCAACCCAGCCGCTTCCGAACTGTACAGTCCAGGACTCTATGACAGTAGGTGTGGCTTCCCAATTTGAAATTTTGACTGTGCCGCAGCCCCATCTCTGCAACTGCGACTGGCAAGGAAGTCCAGGAACAGATCATTTTGTCCATCCTGGAATGGATCATGTTGGGAGGTATGATTAAGTCACCTGTTCCTATGCATGGCTGGATAGCCTTAATGTTAATATCAGCAGATGAGCGGCGGCGGCCGGCGATGATGCAGGAGTGCGCTTCAGCGCTCACTCCGGCCCGTACACACTGGGTGGCTTTTGAGCTAAAAGCAGCTCAAATGGCAAAACTGAGCTGCTCTCAGCTCAAAATTACCCGGTGTCTATGGGCCTTTAAATTTATTCATATTAAATGTCTTTATAAGTATCATAAAATAGCACAATACATACAAAACACATTGAAACACAGTTTTAATCACTATTCTTACTTTTTTGCACTTTCTTTATCTTAAATAAGAAATACACCTTTTAAAAAAAGACTACAAATTTAAGTAAAAGTGTAAATAATTTTGCAATCAGTTGAACAGGTTATACTATGTACTCTTTAGAGTGTACCCCCTATATCTCTACTGAAATACATGGATCTGTCCTAAGGATTCTTATCTGCTGTTTGTGTTTATGGTGAGATGTAAATGAACAAAATTGCATTTGATGCTTTTTATTTTATTTTTATACTTTTGGTGATCTACTTTACTGAAAAGAGTAATATCATTATACCAACTTTCTCTAATTTCCATGGACACAGGCGGATCCAGGAGAAAAGGACAGGGGGCACCATGATAGGAGATGGTTTGGGAGGGGGGGGGGGTGTTAGTGGTGCCAGTGTACATGCTATGGAGGAGGAGAGCAGAGAGAGGATGGGAATGGAATTAAAAATGGGCCCAGACTGTTAAAGTACACAGACCCACCTTGGGGCCAAAAGTGAAGGATGTAGTTGTGCGTGCGCTGAAGGGTGTGGCCACTCAAAAGGGGGCGTGTCCTTGAGTGTAGTGTACCACACCCTATACAACTTCTACAAATTATGCAACAAAATACTATACCCCATTATACTTGCCTCTTACACATGATGCCAAATGGAATGAGACAAAATTCACATAATGCCACATGGATTGAGCCAAAATTCACATAATACCACACAGATTAAGCCAAAATTCACAATATGCTTCAAAAACAGGGACATTGCGTGCCAAAGGAAAGCATTAAAAATTTACCCCATGATGCCCATTACGTGTTAAGCCACACATCATAATGTCCATTACATGTTAAGCCACACATCATAATGTCCATTACATATTATGCCAAACACCTTAATGCCTATTAAAAATTATGCTACATAAGTTCTGCTTACCTATATGCTTATTGCCAAGGGTTCCATGCTCATTGCCAGGGGTTCCATGCTCATTGCCAAGGAGGAACACATGCTTACAGAAACTGATCGACAGCCGCCACCGGGCAGAAGTGACAGCCATTGACAGCAGGGCAGAGAGCGAGGGGCTACCCGGCTGTACTCAGAGCACTGCAGGTCCCGGCTATTTTAAATAATTCCCCTTTCACACAAGAAAATGCAGGGACTTACCCAGGAATATGGTCCCAGGATCATGCAGGGACATTCCCGGGTTGGCCCCTTTTACACCAGCCTAGTCCCTGCATTTCTGGTGTGAGGGGGAGAAAAAAACACCTCCTCCCCCTCCTTTTAACCGGCTATCTCTTTTTACCAGCTATATCTTCGGAACCAACTGACCCATTTACATTAAACCAGTATCATATTGAAGAGCTTTTGAGTGGATTTGGGTTTGACGGATATCAACCATAAGTTTCTGTGATGCCCGGGGGGGACTGGTAGCCGTCGGAACCGGGTGTGGGTCAGAATTAGCGTTCTTTGGAAATCCCTGGTCCTCAGCTCCAAATGAGCTTTGCCGGAAATGACAGGGGGGGGGGGGGGGCCTGGTGCCCCCCCCCCCTGAATCCGCCCATGCATGGACAGTCAGCAATGGCTTTTTTTGAGTGTCAGGGAGAGACAGTGTCAGGGACAGGGAAGGAGAGACAGTGTCAGAAAGATAAAAAGGGAAAGAGAGAAACAGGGTCAGATGGAGTGAGAGGGGGGGAGACAGTGTCAGGGAGAGAGGATTATTCATACAATGAAAAGCAACCAGCGCTACAATTACTTTTGTAATTGTATGAATAGTTATTGAATTTACAGCCATGGATGGACTGTAAAATGTAAGGCAATTTTCGAAGGCAAAAATGGGAATGGACATATATCTAATTTTTTTTCAGAAAAGGTAATTCGATCATAATACCATGGTAACATTGCCCCATAAGACAGCTGTACAATGAGACGGCTGCACTATCACTCTCTACCTTGGAGGAAATTGTGGCCCTTATTCTGGTTGCTTTGCAACCAGAATGCGTTTGCAACCAGAATGCGTGTGTTGGCACTGCACAGGGTGCATGTACCCACGGTGAACAGACTGTGTCTCCACCAATAGGGATCTCAGCAGGTTTGCTCCAGCCTGGATGTGCATATACTGTAGGTGTTGCTTTGGCAAGTGAGTCTGAACATAGAAAACATATACAGTAATATACTAATAATACTACATAACAAAATGAAGAAGAAATAAATCGAATTTACCTTTTAAATAAAGTAAATTCTTATATTTAGCTTATAAATAATATAATAAAAAAATAATATGTGATTTCCTTTTTTATTTCACTGCATTTGTTATTATTATTTCCTGTCCTGTTTTGCAGTAGAAATAATGTGTTGCCCCCTTTAGTTTTCATGCCGCTACTGTATAAGGAATATGAGTATGAAACAGGAGCCTAACCAGCAGTAACACTTACGCTCAGCTATAAATGTTTCACCAGGTAATGAAGACCTGCCGGCGGCTGCCTGTGGATGCCTTGCTGAGCTGTAAGAGCACATGCATTTATGCTGGTTCAGACTGAATCCTCTGAAGACATTTCTGATTGGGGAATCATGGAGCCCGAGGGGAATAACTCCCTGAGGTAAAATGACTGATGTCTCGCTGGTTAATCATCCCAGATTAGGTGTACAGACTTGGTGTCGTTATAAACTGTGATCTCACAAATTCAACCACCACTAAAAGGGAAAGTGGAACTACTGAACAAAAACCTTCTAATGCCCGTTCCTCATATTGATATGTGCAATTTGCTCACATTAAAGACATAGGCGGAAATTTACTAAGCCATATACACCTAAAATATTCATATTCGCATTAGTAAATATTTTAAGTGTATTTATATTTTTTGATCATTTACTATGCCATGAATAATTCGTACTTGTATTCATGGCACATTAGTATTCGTATTTCCAAAAACATTCGTATTTACGAATACGAATGTACACGCCATTGACAGAATGGGATCAGTATGAAATCCCGGCGGTCGGAATCCCGACAGTCGAAATACCGATGCCGGAATCCCGACCGCCGCAATGCCGACTAGGGGGGGGGGGGGGGGCGTGGATTACCACCCGGCCATACCCCCAAAGCCCCCTCACCCCTTGCAGGCTCGGTGCGCTCGCCACACTATTTTATTCTCCCTCTATGGGTGTCGTGGACACCCATAGAGGGACAAAGTGCCGGTATTGCTGTGGTCAGGATTCCGGCGTCGGTATTTCGACCGTCGGAATTCTGACCGCTGGGATTCTGACCGCCGGGATTCCGACCACCGGGATTCCGACCGCATCCTGACAGAATATGAATAGGAATCACCATTCAAAAGAATGGTGATTCCTAATTTACTAAGTGGCCGTATTGAAAATACAACTAATTTTCCAGGAATATTTGGCTTTATTTTGGGAACAAGACCGGCCCTGGAGGATGGTGCTGGTTTTAAAAAATACGGGGAACCCCAACTAATGTATCCTGATTTTTTAAAACCAGGACCGGCTGGTTACCACCGTGGGGGGGGGGGGGGTTACACTGCAGCCTGCACGGATCTGACTGAGTTGTATTTTCCAGCGTATTTGGTCGGCAATTAGCAGCCGTATTTATTAGTAAATTAGGACTCACTATTCTATTGAATGGTGATTCCTGTTCGTATTCTGGCGATGGTGCATGCATTTGTATTCGTAAATATCAATACAAATGTGCCATGAATACGAATACTACTAATGATTATGTAGGTGAGGTTATGTAGGGGCTGGCTGGCAACTTTCAGTCTAGGGGGCAAATGATACGAAGTGGCCCATGGATTTTCTACCAGCAATCATGCATATCTCCCTTACTGTCCACTCCATAGCTGTCTCATATAGGGGGGTATTCAATCTGTGCCAATATTTCCTGACCGGGGAAATATCAAATATAGCAAGTATTTGCGAACCGTGCACGCTGAAAAAATGTACACTATAATGCCAACTACACATAATGCCACACATGTAATGCCCTTTAACATAATGCCACACACCATAATGCCCATTAAACATAATGCCACACACCGTAATGCCCATTAAACATAATGACACATACCGTAATGCCCATTACACATAATGCCACATACCGTAATGCCCATTACACATAATGCCACATACCGTAATGCCCAAAAAACATAATGCCACACACCATAATGACATTTAACATAATGCCACACACCATAATGCCCATTAAACATAATGACACAAATCATAATGCCTATTACATATTATGCCGCATAAGTGCCTCTTACCTACATGCTCATTGTCTGAGGTATATTGAACAATGCCAGGGCATACATGCTTCTTACCAGCAGTTTCATTCTCATTGCCATGAGGGATTACATGCTCATTGCCAGGGGAACTTTACATGCTCATTGCTAGAGGAAATGGCATGCTTGTTGCTATGGAGGGTTACATGCTAGTTGCCAGGGGGATTTACTGTATATGCTTGTGTCAGGGGCAAGGGGGGTTTGCATGCTTGTTTCCAAGGGGATTTACATGCTTGTTGCTAAGGGGTCTTACTTGCTCATTGCCAAGGGATTTTACATTCTTGCTCGTTGCCAAGTGGTTTTACATGCTTGTGGCCAAGGGGTCTTACTTGCTCGTTGCCAAGGGGGGTTCCTTTCAAACAGGATGCCAGCACTACCGGAATCCACACTTCCGGGTATTGCTGGGCGCGCTACGCTCCTCCAACAGACACTAGAGGTATAGCAGTACCTCTAGTGTATGTCTCCTACAAGACGGCGGACATTTTTGGAGAGGCCATCGCCATAGAGACACAACGGGAGGACGGTAAGCCTGTGTTTTGACTGAAGCTGAACCTGGCGACGGCAGCGTGTGCATTGTCCGGCGTCCACAGTTCAAACGGAGCCTCCTAGCTGCCCCCCCCACTTCCAGCTCACTGCCTCCGCCGCCAGGTGAGTCATAAGCTAGTAGCAAAGTGGAAAGCTATTAACTACCCGGCGGCGTATGATGGATAGCATTAGGCCCGCCTTGCTTTTACCCAAAACATTGAGGGGGTGTTTTGGCAATACCCAGTAGAACCCAAAACCTGAAGGTAATCAGAACCCAAAACGGGAAAAATTGGCCGGTGCACACCCCTACTTTAAAGTAAACCAGGGCACTAATGAATTACACAGTTTCTATGGCTGGCTGACTTCAAGCCTGCACATAACCTGGTTTTAGTTGGCTACAGGTCCTGTGTAATCAATCAGCATCCCACGGTAGTCGGCGATTCCCCAGATACAACAATCTGTGAATACCGGCCACGCGACACTTCTTCTGGGTACCTCAAGCGTGTGCGTATTTCACCACGATTCCGCTTGCCACCAATCAAAGTAAGCTTTTGGACTTAGTCCGCGACAGCTTTGATTCTGCCGACACACCAAATTATGAGTTACAGGGTAGCGCTCTGGCGAATTTGTCAGAGGCTTGGGCTGGAAAACAGCAGATACCAGAACTAATTATGACTTTTTAATCAAGTGAAAACACTACAAGGCTTACAGTATATTACAGAAAACATAAGTTACAAGATATATGATTAATAGGTAAGTCAAACGTAAAAACAATTTCAAAATAAAACAAAATGGGAATAAAGAAACAAACCACTTCAAGGACACACAGCATGAAGCGGGGTTTGGAGTGGAAATCTCTCCGGATATTGGATCATTTCAGAGACAGGTATCGGACCCGTATCATCCCAAGGAAAATGAACTTAGGCTTAGGGGCAGTACGGATGGTGTAATGGTTAGCATTACTGCCTCACAGCGCTGAGGTCATGGGTTCAATTCCCACCATGGCTCTAACTGTGCAGAGTTTGTATATTCTCCCCGTACTTGCGTGGGTTTACTCCGGGTACTCCGGTTTCCTCCCACAATCCAAAAATATACTGGTAGGTTAATTGGCTCCCAACAAAATTAACCCTAGAATGTCTGTTTGTACGGTAAGGAATATAGTTTGTAAGCTCCACAGGGGCAGGGACTGATGTGACTGTTCAAATATACTCTGTAAAGCGCTGCGGAATATGTATGCGCTATATAAGAAACTATTAATAAATAAATAAGCCTAAAGGCCCCCATACACTATACGATTTGGGCACGATTTCACCCAATTCGGATAAATCGGGCCATGAAATCGGCCCAAATCGCATGTTTTGACATCCCCTCCGATCCGATGCGCGGTCCCGTGCACATCGGATCGGAGTCGGGCAGTCGGACCGGCTGTACATAAGATTTCCTAAATCTTATGTGCAGCCTCCGGGCGGGGGACGCCAGAGCCGGGCAGGGGGAGAGCCGGGCAGAGTCAGCGGTGGCAGATGCTGGGACGGAGGGGGGGGGGCGCAGGAGAGCCGGGCTGGTGACACAGGCAGCGTGCGAAGGTGGACGCCGATGAACTGACGAGGGAGCTGGGCGCAGGAGGACCGGGGACAACTCTGCATCTGCAAGGAAAAAAAAAAACATTACAAATGAATGGGCAGCCAGTGATTGGCTGAGAGAGCTCTCAGCCAATCACTGGCTTCCCATTCATTTGTATTGTTTTTTTTCCCTGGCTTGCAGTGCAGAGTGAGTGAGTCCCCGATCCTCCTGCCCAGCTCCCTCGTCTGTTCACCGGCGTCCACCCCCGCGCGCTGCCTCTGTGTCCCCAGCCCGGCTCTCCAACGCCTCCCCGCCCACTGCCTATTTGACAGCTTACTATGCCCGGCCCCTCGCCCGCTGATTCTGCCCGGCTCTCCCCCTGCAGCTCCCCGGGAGTTTCATATGATAAATCGCATGGCGATTTATCATATGCAAAACTTGGCACATCATGTGCAAAAAGTGCCTCATCATGTGTGAAACCTCCTGCGGAGCTGCCGGGGAAATCAGGTCCGACTTGTCCCTACATTAGCCCGACTTGTCCCTAGGACAAGTCGGGCTAATGTATGGGGGCCTTAACAGCCATTTTAAGGGAAATTCACTTTCACTTTCTTCTTCCTCCTATTGAGATGAGCCCCTTTGTTGTAAATAACTGAAGTATAAATTGAATAATTGATAGAAACGTGACAAAACAAAAGTTACTTCCCCCAGTGGACCCAGCTTGGTGTCATTAGGTGGAACATGGAGTCAAAGTGTAATAAAAAGATAAACACATTCAAATAAAAAAAGGACCACTGCCTGAGAATGTAATTTCCCACACACCATTGTGTTCTGTAGGCCACAGTGAAGGGGTTAATTACACCCCCAGTTAATTGTGTACTCCTGGTTTATTGCATTCTTAAGTACTCTTCTCTAGCCAGAGCATAAAGAGAAATTCCCAAGGAGACATAATAGCCTGAAATTTACAGTACTTAAAGGTTGAATGGAACAGCGGGGAGCTAAGGCATCCTCTTGTTGATAAGAAGTAATCTACAAGATCTTTAAAAAAAAATCATTTTTTAAATAGGGTCAGACCTCCTGCAGTCTTTACAGCCTTATCTTCAACTATTCAAATGCTAAAACAAGGATGATGGGGGATTGATGAGAGCAAGGCCTGAGGGCAAATTTGGGTCATCTGACAATGCTGCTCCTGGGGATATACTACTATACCTTATCCAGAGGGTGGAAGCAAAGCATCGGAGACAGAACCGCTCATTATGAGGGGAGACAGCACTTTCTGAAAATGATTACTTATGAACGTCTGATTGACAGATGTACACAGGCCGATATTAACAGAGTGGCGCGTTTATCGTCCGAATGCGCATGCGTCACAAATGCACTGCACAAACGCACAAAGCGATTCACTAGCAACAACAGTCGAGAAGGGATGTGATTGACAGGTAGGGGCTATTCATGGGGATAAAAGGGTATTGCTGCAAAAGCGCAGGTGTGATGTGAATGTTTCCAGAGCGTATCTCAGCCTGCGAGTACAACCCGTTATGCAGAATACATGGCACAAGTGTCTTGGTTCTCTATAGCCATTCTGCGACGGTAATACAGACCTGTGCGCGACCGCAAATTAATACGGTGGACGATTATCGATAGACTGTGCATGCATTGCATGTGGCCCTTAGCACGCATGTGCAGGGCCATCCTGCGATGATAGCTTAGTACTTTTTTGGGGGATCGCTGACCGCATGCAAGGTGATTGACAGGAAGTAGATGCCTAGGGGTGGTAGCTGCCTGTTTCATGGGCGAGCCATGGGAGGGACAGGGTAAACACAGGCATGCCCAAGCATTTTAGGGGAGGGTGTGTGAGGTGAAAAAAACAGGCCAGATATGGCTGTTTTCATCGCAGCTTTCGAGTACATGAACGTTGGCCAAGGCGAATTTGCGGCCATGCGATCAGGTCTGTATTACCTTCATAGTGAAAGCACATTATTTATTTAAGCTGTATTTTTTTCAAATGCCACTAAATGATGCTTCATTCCTGATAACTCTGTAGATTGTCTTTATATGATCTGTGCTTACTAAAATAGAAAAATCAAACATCCGCTGATGATAGAGGTTTTTCTAGCGTTCATTAGACCATAGTGGGAAGGCATGGATTTACCACAAGGCAAAGGGGGCTATGGCCTGGCCCCATGAAATCCAGCCCAACCATGATCCATTATAAAGACTGGCTTCTAGCTCAATATTTTATGAGGCTCAGACCAGTATAAATGTCGCCCAATATTCCCTGAGTCTCACATTACTCCAGAAGCTGTCACAATGAATGAATTACTAATGGTAATTCTACCACCTCACTGACTCTCCGGCAACCCACTATCACAAGGCCATGCCAATTTGGCAAGACCGCATTCCCATATCAAGCACAAAGAGTCCCACATTGAGGGTGGTATAAGCATGAATCTTGACTAATGGGGCCTAAACACGGGTCGCTCTGTGTGTAGGGGCATATGTATAGTAATGCACGGCTGTGTTCGTCGCTATCACCCAGCGATTAATATCCAGCATGCTCATCGGATCTCCATGTGTGTAGGCCCCTTAAGGAATCACATTGGTTAGGGCCCCTGGTACAGAGCATGCAAGGCACACAAAAGAAGCACCAGCAGATAGGGAGCAGATAAAAAGACAGGAGAGAATACAGCTTCCAAAGTGACAGGTACTCGAGTCTTAATGGACATCTAGCACACTCCAGAAATGATTATATATATTGTAAATGTTAATAGTATTTACACATAGCAACGTCAACATCATCATCACTGTAGTTTATCCCACACAGGCTATGTTTCCTCCCCTACAGGAAATTGGACTGGCCTAGCGAGGCCTACTGTCTAGTTGTATTGTTAGGTTTCATGTTTACAGTCAGGATTGTGTCCATGCCACCATAACACTGTGTACAGTTAGTAGTGTGGGTTGCCGGATGCTCTGGGAAACTAGCACATAAGACTCTGCTCTTCCGCTTCTACCAACCCTCAAACCTCGCTATTCAGCACTTCTGATTACCCGCCTAACCTCTCCCACAGTTCACCATCCTTACAGGGGTGCAAGCCTTTCCCTGTGTTCTCACATCCCACCGCTATACCTGTGGGTGCATATGATTATAATGATGACGCCCAATCTCTAGGACTTCAAAGGTGGCATAGAATGAAAGTTCCGATAATGTACTTTCATCTCCACCATTTTCTCATTTCAGCAGTCTTGCCCCACAAACAGAGATCACATTTCTGCACTTGAGTCGTGCACTTATGTACTACTCTGACACCGCCATCTAGGCAGCAAACCATGCACTTCCCAGTATAACAATGCAGTACTGCAACTCTAGTGTGTGACATCACACTAATAAATGCTGAGTACAATTTTCTATTTCTGAAGTTTATAAATCAAATTTCATTTATAGCACAGAACAGGTGGTAGTATTTTTTTTTTATCTCACCTTCCCAGCTAAACAAATATCAGATTACTTTTGGGGCCTTTACATAGGGAGATGTGCTGCGAGAGCATTCTGGGCGATACTAGATTGCTCGGAACGCTCAGCATTGCTCGGCACACAACGCTGCATAGCAATGTGCCCCTGAGCAATCAGTAAGGACCAGTGTTCTCTAATGAGCACACCATCCCTGACCCAGGCACCCCCAGGTTCAGGGCCAGCATGCTGAATATTAATCGCTGGGGTGATAGCGATGCATGGGGCCGGGCACTGCTATTCCGATGCTCCTGCACCTGGAGCGATGTAGGGGTATTTTGTAAGCCATCTAGTGAGATCGCTTAAAAAAATGCCTAGAGATTGGGGGGGGTAATGTATTGAACATTGGAGAGAGATAAAGTCAAGTAAGTTCAGGGGTGAGATTTATCAGAGCTCTAAGCTTTGATAAATCCCTCCCAAAGTATCAACCAATCAGCATCAGCAGTAGGTTTTCCACCACAGCCTGTAAAATAACAGTTGGAAGCTGATTGGCTGTTTGTTTGTTTTTTTGTCTTCAAACTTTGATATATCTTACCCATAGGCGAATCTAGGGGGTGGCACCGGACCACCCATTGGCCCATTTTGTAGCTGGGGGATGGGGCTTTAAAACGAGCCCAGCCCCATGTCTCTAGCCCCCTGGGAACCGCTAAAGCTGGAACGTTTTCCCTATAGGATAACATGGGACCCGCTAATTCCGACCCCCACCCAGTTCAACGGCTGCCAGTTTACCCTTCGGCATCACTGAAGCTCAAGGTTGATCTCAGTCTAACTCAAATCGCTGGGCCTTCAATCTGATACTAGGCTGGATCCATATGGGTTAATTGGTTCTAGGGATATTGAGGTTAAACCATTTTTTTTCATTTCTTAAATGTAATTTCATGACTGTTTATGTTCTTTGAGAGCAGATTTCTCTGGAACCAAACAGCTCAGTTTCACGGGACCAAAATCATTCAAAGCCAACTGAAAAGTTCTTCAATATGATACTGGTCTCATGTAAATGGGTCAGTTGGTTCCGAAGATATAGCTGGTTGGTTAAAGGGGGGTAGGGAGAGGGGAGTGGTTGTCTCTCCACCTCACACCAGAAAATGCAGGGACTAGGCTGGTGTATAAGAGGTCAGCCTGGGAATGTCCCTGCATGATCCTGGGACCATAATCCCGGGTAAATCCCTGCATTTTCTGTTGTGAAAGGGGTATTATTTCAAACAGCTGTGACCTGCAGTGCTCTGAATACAGCAGGGCAGCCCCCTGCTCTCTGCCCAGCTGTCAATGACTGTCACCCCTGCAGCTTCCACTCCAATTCTTCTGCCCACTTTCACCTCAGCCCGCCCCCCCTTTAATCATGTGGTGCCGGCGCCCGGGGTGCTCCCCCGACGTCACGCACAACAACAACGTGCACAATATTTTAATTGTCCACTCGGCTAGAGGAGACACCAGGAGGGGAATGGGAGCGTGCTCTGCGCTGCGCTCTGCTCCTCTCCCCATAGAAGCAGCTGCACCACTCTCCATCTCTCCCTGCAGCAGCAGCGAAGGCTAAAAATGTACAGTAAGTGCCACTTTTGGGGGCATTGCTTAAGGGACACTACAGGTGGCGGTATGTGGGGGCATTACGCATAATTACGCATAATGTGTGGCTTAATGTGTAAAGGGCATTACCGTGTGCAGCATCATGTGTAAGGGGCATTATGTGTGCAGCATCATGTGTAAGGGGCATTATGTGTGCAGCATCATGTGTAAGGGACATTATGTGTGCAGCATCATGTGTAAGGGTCATTATGTGTGTAGCATCATGTGTAAGGGACATTATGTGTGCAGCATCATGTGTAATGGGTACTATGGTGCGTGGCATCATGTGTAATGGAGACTATGGTGTGCGGCATCATGTGTAATGGGTACTATGGTGTGCGGCATCATGTGTAATGGGTACTATGGTGTGCGGCATCATGTGTAATGGGTACTATGGTGCCATCAAGCAAGAACCCCCTAGCAATGAGCACGTTGGTAAGCAGCACTTATGTGGAAAATATGTAATGGGCATTACGGTTTGTTTTATAGTATGTAATGGGCATCATGATGTGTGGCACAATATGTAATGGGCATTATGATGTGTGGCCTTATGTGTAATGGGTATTACGGAGTTTGCTAAAATGTGTAATGGGCATTACTGTGTATGGTCTAAAGTGTAATACCACACCCCTTTTTGTGATGACACGCCTCCTGCCCATGAGGCCACACCTCCTTTTGCCACGCAGATACGCCGCGCAAAGGTCCTGCTGCTGTTATGTCTAGATCTGGGACCTTCTATTACCATAATTCTATATTCCCTTATGATCTTACCTACTGTGTATTAGGGCAGGGGTTCCCAAACTTTTTTGAATCACGGCACCCTAGAGCATCAAAATATTTTCAAGGCACCCCTAGGCCAAATGTTCCTTATCGAGAAATTCAGAAATTCCCCTAACTGTGTTAGGGGAAGGTTTAATAGGGTGGGAAAGTAGCCAGTGTAAGTCGCGATTCCAACTGTCGGAGAAATGACTTTCGGAATCCCGACTGTCGGGGAGTCACCCGGCACCCGTTTATAATAGGTGCAGAAAAAGATCTGTGTCTGATTAGCGCTGTCTGAGTGGGTTTACATACAATATGTGGTACCCGGTTATAGGCACAAACATATGTGAAGTTTTATAAAAGACCGTGGAAAAATGGTGTCGCTTCAAATGGTCTAGGTATTCTTTGGTAACAGTCATTGCCACGAAATGTACATAACTCTTTTCTGTTGTAATGGTTACATAACTGCAATTCTTTGAGTCCATTAAATAAAACATATGGAAAGGGCTTACAATTGGGGGTTTAGTGATTGTGAAATGAAATCTTGCCCGTGGCTCGCTATAACGTAAAAAAAATTGTATAAATTAGGTCATCATTAAACCTTCAAATAACAGCAATAATTAACCAAAAGATTATGAAAATGAATGGAATCCACCAATTGCTAAGATTAAGCACCTTATTCTGGTCCATTTGCTCCCCTGCACATTCACACAGGAGAGCTATGATTCACAACTGCGCATGTGCATAAACTTTTATGAGTTTGTGCAGCCACTTGGTGTGAGCGGGCGCGGCAAATTGCTTATTCGCCGGCCAGTTCACACCTAGCAGTGTGGGCGGGGGGAGGTAGGGGGGAAATGGTGCAGCGGCGAGGGGCTTGGCCTATGGGAACGCCCAGCTTTGACAAAGCTGCCAGGCGCAGCGAAACGCGTTAGGACGTGCCAGTCCCACTCTCTACCATCCGCACCAGGATCGCATCCAGACCAGCCTTCAGGATATAGGCACCAGCAGACGCCCTGCCTAACATCTAAAGGGCCACCTTTACCATCTTCAAAAAAAACCTCCTTCTTCTTTGGTCAATTTGGGACCCCAAAATCACTCCAGTGGACCGGTAATTTGTGCCGACCTTGGGCCGACCACTTGGACTCTCTGAGACTATTACACCAGGAGTGGTAATTATCGCATCATTTATCAATACTGTTTGGCATCAATAGGAACGGACTCTCCTTTAAAGTGCTGCTAGTGTGGAAGTGGGATTATTTGCTATCATTGTTTTTACCAATTGCAAATATCATTTATATTTTATACTTTAGCAATTTTAGTACCAATAAAATTACTGTACAGATCATCCAATTTTCTGAAAAGTTTTTAAAGGTACAGCGCTGCTTTCTTTTTTTTTGTCCCCATGAAAATGCCGGGCGTTCCCATGGTTGATGACGCGGGTGCGGGGGACGGGCAGCTGACATCAGCTGCGAATGCTAAACATCCATTCGCATGCATGCGGGGATATTTGGCATGCGTGCGGGGGCAGGCGTCCATGTGGGCGGCGGGCGACATTTAGAGAACTCGCAAAGCTGCGAAATTCACAGCTTTGCGAATCAACTAGAATAACTGGAGAGAATACACAGCATAGAGTCCTGAGAAGGGCGTCCTGATTGCACATACTGCGGATATTTTTTTTTGTTGTTGTCTTGAAGGTGAAAAATGCAAACACGTAGCCGCGTAAAACCCTAATGAGATTGTGATGTGAGGAGGAGAATGTGTAGGAAGTAATAGATAGATGGCAATTTGATAAACTGTAAATCATGAATGAGACAATTACCTCTATGATGCAGTCTATTCCCAACTTTATTGCTGTTATAAAGAAAGGAGAACGGTATGTGAAAAGAATAAAGAAAAATGCCTGCATACTGGATTACACAATGAAGAAAATAGATGGGGAAAATACAAAAGAGCGCATCTGACAGTGCCCATTATGTTATAGCGTATTTATGAGGTAGTTTTTTTCTCTTTACTTTTTGTTTTGTTTAGCAAACAATCTGCACATAATGTATATTGCCCCAAGTTTTCTTTTCAATTATCTATTTGCGTTTTTTTTCTATATATTACCTTGGGGGAAGCTAGAATGACATTTTGTATATAAACATGAAGGGCAAATACAGCTTCTGTTCTTTGGCCCTTATTCAGCTCGGTAAGCAGCGAAGATTGCCATGGGTAATCCCTGTTTATGCCCACGTCCGCCGCTGCCCTCCCTCCCCACAATGAATGGCCTGGTAAGTGTGTAACTCACCAGAGCCGTTTGTTGCCATGGGATACACATGCGCAAATACGTGCTTGCGCATGCTCAGAACCCCCACCACCACCATCGGATCGGGACCGAATTCACCCCGTTCCAAATGGTGCTGAATTGGTAGAATGCATGTCTGTCTGTTGGTTTGTTTTGTATGGATTATCGCTCTAGAATGGCGGTGACGGCGAAGGTTGCAAAATCTTGTCCTGCCAATAGGAAGATGAGGGTTGCTCAGTTTATGATTTGGATTATGCAAAAGGTATGATTTCAAGATATCAAGGGGACGAGTGTTTTGCATTGTAGCGGCTGTGCCAAGCAGTTGTTACTGATAGACTGTGGTGTCAAACCCAAACATAGATAAAAAGAACAAGTGCAACTGCGCTAAAACACTATATATTCAAATATATTTTAATCAATAATTGTACTAAAAAAAAACATTTAAATGAAAAAAAATAATAATAATAATAGTGGATAGTCCGGTTATTGCACTACTGTAAAAGCAATAGTCCGTTCGTATGGTGCCTTAAAGGTTTGTAGTCCCATGGAATCCAATGACTCTCCTTGTCCGGTGGCCAATGCAGTGGCAGAACTCTGGGAGGCAATGGAGTCATCTGCCGCCGGGCTCCTGCTCCCAAGGGGGCACTTCTCCTCCCCTGCAAATTGAAATCCATTAATTGAAATCCATTGAAATAGCATCTGTGGCTGAGTTCTGAAATATATATGTGTGTTCTTTCTCTCTCCATATATAAATAGATATATATTTCATAAGAGACATATATATATATATATATATATATGTGTGTATGTGTGTGTGTGTGTGTGTACTATGTATGGTTGTGTGTGTATGTGTGTGTGGATGTGCTGGGGGCACCAATAAATATCTTGCCTCCGGGCAACTGGGATGAACTTATGCCACTGGGCCAATGGGAATAGCGTACCCTAACTCCCGTGTTGTGATGAACCATTCAGGCTGGAGTCATGCAAGTGCCAAATTCCGGTGTTGCTGGAGAAATGTGTCCTGGAAGTGCGGCTTTGTTTTTTAATTTTAACATTATGCCTCATATAATTTTAATAAGAAACAAAATTAAGTAAATATTTTATTGTTTTCTGTAAATGCAAGTGTGTGTTGTTTACTTTCATTACTTATTTCACATATTCAGAAGTGCTGCCAAAGAGCCAAACCATGTCCCCAAAATAGTGGGCTCTTACGCCGTTCATCTGTGCTGCCGGACATCATCTATGAAATACCAAACTTGGTAACGCTGCTTTATATTTGGCTCACAAGGTCACATGGTGATCCTGCCTAACGTTATTATTTTTTTGTATACTATATGGTATTAAAGTATATTCCGGGTCACCTCAGTCTCCATACCCCACTCCGCCCTGTCCCGCCCCCTGCACTGGCCAGTCTGTTCCCGCCTTTGCTGTTCTGACCTCCACTCACTTTGTCCTGACACCGACTGAGGGGAACCACCATCTAACTTACTCCCATACTTACCTTATTCCATATGTCTGGATCTTCTCTCCTAGGTCTGTCCCTAGAAGACGGGAGTAGATGCCCAGGTTTCCATGGCTTGTACATTGAGGGGCCTAGGGCAGACCTGCCATTATTACATAGATGTAATAAGATATTTACAAAGCATCTTACAAAGAGATAGAGAATATTAGCTTGGTTCCTTCTGCACTAGAAAAAGAAAGAAAAAAAAAAGAAACAAGAGAGCAGTGTGAAAGCGCCAGTTTCAAGAAAATCGGTAATTCAAGACGGTAAAAAAGAAGGATCCTACACAGTTCAGACCCGTTATTTTTGCAGTGTGAATGGGTCTGAACCTGTATTTAGTACCCCACATCGTCCCCCCCCCCCCCAATCCCTGGTACCTGCCCAGCGCGTGGATCCGCGCAGCAGGGTCCATGCATTGCTGGGGAGGCAGCGGGGTCCATTCGGCAAATGAGCAGTCAGCGGCAGGGCCCCTGCAGGGGATGGGAACTAGTAGTTCTACTAGTTCCCATCTACCACGGGCACCACGCTGCTTACTTCCTATCCGCCACAGGGACCCAGCCACTGACTTCCCATCCACCGCAGGGACCCCGCCGCTGACTGCCCATTCGCCGAAGGGACCCCGCTGCCTCCCAAGCGATGCATGTACCCCACTGCCCGGATCCCCGAGCTGGCCAGGTACCAGGGAAGGGGGGGACCCCAGCCTTCGTCCAGGTAGATCGGGGGGGGGGGGGGTTTGGATGGATTGGTTGGTTGGCTGCCTTCGTGGGGGGGAAGGGGGGGTTATAGAAGATGAAAGGCTGGATCCCTGCATGAAGTCACTGCCCAAAACCCCAACTGCTTATGGGTGAAAACGGATTCAATGTGAAAGGTACAAAAATGGTAATTAACCAGTAATATACCTTTTACAACATGCAATGTGAAAGGGGTTTAACTTGGTCTGACCCATTTTAAGAAACATTTCAAATACCGGGTCTAAGCAGGTTTTGCGATGTGAAAGCAGCATAACTATAAGTGAGCTTCATAATGGTAGAAGCAAGTATAACTTCCACACCCCTTATCGGAAGGCATCTGATTGCCTTTTGCTTAAAATAATTTTGGGTATAATCATTTGGGTTCTCCTCTATATGGAATCTCTTGATAGGGAAGCTTAAAGAGTCTACGCTGGTTTAGGAATATTAAGACTCCTTTCGAAATGCCTAATGCTGTTTTTATTAGCGATATCACCTGGGTTAAGCAAACTACACTGAAGTATAGACCATAGAATCTAGAATTTTCAATTGGGTCTGCAGTCAGGGCCCAACTGTTCAAGGTCAGCAATGATCATCTTTTTAGATCAGCCCTAATAATGGAACGTGGTCACTAAGTCTACAAGAATTAAACTGACAGTCATTAGGTGGACACATGAAATAGGTCAACACGCATTAGGTTCACATGATCATTATGTCGACACAAGCATTAGGTCGACATGGAAATGGTCGACATGAGTTTTTTCATGGAGAGAATATTGAAAAACTGCGCCCAACTGTCAGCCAAAAGAATACCAGTTGGAAAAGTACACTGTTTGTCAAAGCAGGGAATAATAGCACCAAAGTTCAATCAGACTTGCAGCTGCTTCTTTCTCTATTTTGGAGGTCCCTGGAATCCACAGGGCAGGAGATCTAGAGAAAGGCAGAAAGAAGGCGCTTCATGGTGCAGTATTTTAGATATGAAATTTATTTTAAAAATAGCAATCCAAGGTACAGTTTAACATGAACTCGTACCATATGTTAAAACTCTGTGGATTGGGTACCACAAGGCATGGGTTTTTTAAAACCAAAGGCATAAACTGCTCACATTGTACCGGGACCTTGGTGACACTCGAAACGCTGCAGAGCTGGCTTGCAGGGAAGCGTACGAAGGAGAACCACGTCCAGGACACCAGTGACCAGAGTAGAAGGAGCGTCGTAAGCCACGCCCTGACGCGTTTCGTCACTGCGGACTTCGTCAGAGGGCGTGGCTACTACGTACGCTCGTGTAGATTATAAAGGGCTATCCCCGTCAATCAAGGAGCGAGTAAGAGCGCGGTATAGGACACCGCAGTGACGAAACGCGCCAGGGCGTGGCTTACGACGCTCCTTCTACTCTGGTCACTGGTGCCAGCTCTGCAGCGTTTCGAGTGTCACCAAGGTCCCGTTACAGTGTGAGCAGTTTATGCCTTTGGTTTTAAAAAACCCATGCCTTGTGGTACCCAGTCCACAGAGTTTTAACATATGGTACGAGTTCATGTTAAACTGTACCTTGGATTGCTATTTTTAAAATAAATTTCATATCTAAAATACTGCACCATAAGACGCCTTCTTTCTGCCTCTCTCATGAGTTTTTTTTTAATGTTTAATTTTTAAAAAAGGTGGTATTTCAAACTTTACTATCCAAGTGGACATAGCTTAAAAATAGTGTGCCGAACGTAGCGAGTCATGCATGGCGAGTGCAGCGAGCTATGCGAGGGGAAGCAGTACACTTATACGGTGTCCATGTTGACTCATGTCGACCTTTTCCATGTCAACCTAATGCTTGTGTCAACCTATTTCATGTGTCCACCTAAGTTCTGTAGACCCTGTGACCCATACCCCTATAACTAATGATATCTGAAATATGGTTAGTAGTTGGGGTTCTCCCCTGGCAAGCTCCTTAAAAGTAAAGCGAAAGAAAACGTTGTCTGTTTTCCTTACTCTCTTCAACGAGTAAAGCTCTTTTTAGATCCACTGTCAACAAAAAAAAATTCTTACCACCATTTGTAGTACTTAAAATGATAGTTTTTGAGGACAATATGAGAATGAACCCATCAGTCAAACTTATGGTAGACCCTAAAGTCCACATTTTTATAATCCCACCGGGGGGCTGGGAACTATAGCGCACAATTCAGGGTCAAAATTGCGCTGACTTAGGGATTGGCACATTGTGGGCATTGACCTTCACTGAGTTGACCTTGCAAACCTTCACAACGTCTACCTGGGAAACCATTTGACCGTTGGACAGGACAGTATGTACATCCTCACTTGGTAACTAGCTTCCACCATACAGTACATAAGCAATTGCATGTCCAGTCCATTGCAGATTGTCCAACATCAACATGTTCATCACTTTTTGATCACAACTGGGGAAGCCCATTCAGCACATCTGTAATGGTCAAATTGCCCAAATCCATCTCTGTTGCATGGCCAGCTTAATCTAGACAGTAACTCCTGTTTTGGTCAAGACCCGTGACAATGATCACACACCTATATTACACCAGTTTTATTATCTCCAGGGTTAACAATATTATAGTTCTTAATCTTCTCTGCACAAGGTGATTACCGGAGGCTTTAAGAAATAAAACAGGACTCTGAGAAGTAAATCAGGATTCCTATTACCTAGCCACCAGTGAATATGAAAAGGCCATGTGCCAGGAGCATACTCTCAGTTTCTCATTACCTTTTAAATCTTCATAAAGATAAAGCTTACTTAGGACAGACAAGCAAATCTGATCTTAAAGTGTTACCCTGTGTCATTCACATAGTATTTTAGGTGCTGTCCGGCTGGTTCAGCCAACCATACAATTTAATATTTGTTCCAAGAACATAGAAAGAAAAATGATTTGTCCAAGGTCAAAAGCAGCTGATACTGGAATTGAAACAATGGTCTACCACAAGTCTCTCATTGTCATTATTTATGGTACTGTAAACCAACGAGTCAACTCTGCCCAAGCTATAACATAATACCTGATTTTGATAATTACAGATTGTTGTGATGGGAGATACAGTATGTAACAGTACATGTCCTTCATCCGTTCCTCTTTGAACACAAAAGAGAAGTTTTGTTATTACTGTTATAATTTTTCTTAGCAGAATTATATTTCGCAGCACTTTACTTTAAATGTTTAATTGATCAGTCCCAGCCTCCTATTTATATACAATTTGCATTCTCCTTTGGGCAGACATCATATGTGGTTATCTTCTGAAAGTCATCAGTATGAGTGAAGTACTGCCAGTCAGTGTTGGACTGGGCCACAGGGGAATAGGGGAAATCCCCGGTGGGCCCCACTGTCTGGGGGGCCTACCTCTTCCTCTAGGGATCAGACTATGCACCTGAATTACACATTATATATGTTACCTTATATTATTCTGGTACATTATTGTGCATGCATTAGCAGTATTTACTATAATTTACCATAGTTACTCTCTAATGGTTAGCCAAACTTCTGTGAAAGCTGGCCACACCCCCTCTGAAGACTAGCCACACCCCTACACATGGGCCCCAATCACTGCATTCCCCGGTGGGCCCTTCATACCCCAGTACGACACTGCCACCAGTGATCACTAGAGGCCACTCGATGGACCAAATTGCTCCTTAACAGAAAGTGAAAGCAATTTTTGCAGGGACACTGATCTGTTTCAAACTGGATGGCTATGGAAAGGGGGACCTGTAAAGACAGACATTGGAGGTAGGAGCAGATAGGGATGGGGACTGGAGTTTCGGTAGGAGAGTTTTTGGGCTAAAAACTGTCACAGCTCAGAGTGAAAGTACATTACAGAATCTGGCATCTTGATGGGTTTGCATATATTTGTCATTTTGTATGGTCCACATTTGCTCAAATACATCCTCAGTGATCTTTGTCTATGTGAGAGCGCCTCTTCACAAATCCCCCGATCCACCTCGTCAGGTATAAGGGTTGATGGTTCCGCATTGTGTACAACTCCATAGAAGCGTTTGTGTATACCTGTTTCTGCTGCCGGCATCAGTCCCCAAAAAAACATTGGAAAATATAGGGATTACGCACCTGATTCAGAAATTGATGTTAATGCACATCTCTGATGTTTTATGATCTACACATGCAAAGTAGCCACACTCTGCACGTACAGATCTGGGTTGGCGATACACAAAAGCTGCAGCTGTTGGCCTCTGTTGCCGTGATTATCAGCTGTCCAGAAATGGGGACTCCTCTACCCAGGGCTATTTTTCAGCAGGCTCCAGCAGGAACTGAGGCCCTTATTCTAGTTCACTCTTTCTGACAAAATATTTCTTAGATGGACAAAACCATGTGCACTGCAGGTGAGGCAGGTGTAAAACCCCACCCAAATCTAATTATCTCTGCACAAGTAACACCTGCCTCACCTGCAGTGCACATGGTTTTGTCCATCTAAGAAATATTTTGTCAGAAAGAGTGAACTAGAATAAGGGCCTCAGTTCCTGCTGGAGCCTACTGAAAAATAGCCCTGCCTCTACCTCATTTTCTGGTTGCGCCAAAGCCAGTGTCTGCATCATTGGTCATAGCTTGACTGGCCCAGCAGCGTGATTTCACTGGACATCCTGAGTAACCTCTTTGGACACATCAGCAGATCACAGAAGACAGCAATGGGCACCTGTTTTACTTCTCCTGCGGCTTTGGCATAATTCTGCGCAGACGCTGCAGCAAATGCGTCATAACCATCCACCTCCACCCTACATGCACTACAGTCTACTGTATGTTCTCACCAAGTCTAAGTTTTTGTATTATGTATATTAGGCAGTGAACTGTCATTGAGACATTTGTGGTAGAAAAGGAATTTTTTCTTCTTGCTAAACCACCAGGAAAAAAAAAAACGAAAACGCAAATAAATCAGTTTACAGCAATATATATGACTTCAGTTTTCAAAAAGTATAATAACTCAATTAAACATTCATCTCGGCCATGACCCAGAAAATATATTACCATTTTTAACTGGAGCAAAGCAAAACTTACACTCTCCATGGGAGACTCATAACTCCCTTTAGGAATGGTTAAAACATTCAATTAATCAAATGCAATAAAACTCTTTGTGGGAGTCAACATTATGTATAACAAATCCAGCATATGATAAGCCAGCCTGCTAGAATGAATGGAAGTTTGTGACTATTGGCCTATTTACTAAGCGGTTTTATACTATAACCATTTCTTGGTTTTCAAAAACATCTGGGCTTTGTGCCCTTGATTAGAATTAATGGGCTAAAGTTTCAGTGCTGGAAGATGTCCAGTGTCTGAAGACGGCTTGTATTTATGGCCCCTCATGTCAGTATTCAGCGAGGATTATATAAAGCCATCCTTGTTAAGTCATTTAAATGGATGTATTGTTAACTTTGTGTTAGCCAGTTCCAAATCACAATAAATTGTGCAATATTATAGAGCTCATATTGTTTTATTATTAATTTAAGATACATAATAAGAATAATGGCACAATATAAAATGGGTTACTAGATTCAAGCTGGTCAACACATTACTATTTTTATTTGCTTCTGTTTTTTATCATTCAAAATGATATCATTGAGTCTCTGGGATAAATGTAATAGGGTCCGCGAATGACTGTATTTTTAAGTGGGAATCAAAACAAGGTTAGTTTTGCCTTGTAAATGATTGCCGCTTTAAAAAACTCAGACCCTCCTGCACCACTAAAATGAAAAAAGTCCAGTGAGTGCCGCTCATTATTCCCAGCGATACTTGATACCTAGTTGTCGTCTGCTATATATATATATATATATATATATATATATATATATATATATATATAGCTTCAGGTGATGGCCTGGCACTCCCCCAGCTGGGTCCAACTACCCTGGTGCTCTCCGGATCAAGTAGGTAGAAGGGTAAATAAGGCGGCACTCAGACGGGTTTTCTTTCAAAACGTGTATTCAAAATGGACCAACGTTTCGGGGTCTTTGTCACCCCTTTGTCAAGGTGCAAGTGTAAAACAAAACTGTAATAAGAGCTTACCTTAAAAAGCAGAAGAGTGTAATGGGAGCACGCTGCTACTGGCCTGCCCCTGTACCAGGTCTGCCCCTGGGTAAAAGAATACCATACAGGGAGCAGAGAGATAGCTAATAATTGCCACTGACACAGAACTCCCCTTAACCAACACCAGGCTCATGCCAAGTTACAGGCGCAGTGCCAATTTAAAGGACCTACTGGTCAAAACAGATCTTACTCACTTTAAGAAAACCACCACCCAACACTTCCTACGCAGAAAAAACAGATGTTTTAGATGCCTAGGTTGTGTCACGTGCAATTACCTAACAGCAGGCGACGTTCTACCATATTCCTAAGATTCATAAAAATGTTACATGTCCCCCCGGCCGCCCCATTGTGAGTGGTATTGGCTCTCTGTGCTCTAGGATGTCTGATAATGTGGACACATACATAAAGGGATATGTCCCTAAAATAGACACTTATATTCAGGATACAACTCATGTGTTACAGATCTTAAATGAGATGGAATGGCAGATGGGATATAAGTGGTGTACTATTGATGTGCAGGCTTTATACACTGCTATCCCGCATATTAAAGGGATAGCAGTTGTCAGAGAAAAATTGTCAGAAGATCCAGATATTGAAGTTTCAAAAATAGACTTTATTTGTAAATGTCTGGAATATGTTCTCAAGTTTAATTATTTTGGCTTTTTGGAAGAATTTTTTGTTCAGCTATGCGGGACTGCTATGGGCAGTATTTGTGCTCCAAGTCTAGCTAACTTGTATATGAATCATTGGGAAAGAGGGATTTTGCAGGGACCCTTTAAAAACAACATTAAACCATTCAAACGATATATCGATGACATCCTGATCGTGTGGGATGGAAGCAATTTGGAGTTTGAGAACTTCATGAGTGTCATTAACATCAACGACTACAATCTCAGCTTCACCCACACGATCAGTGAGTCAGAGATAGAATTTCTGGACTTAGTTGTAAGTACAACAAATTTTCCAACTAGTGGCAGGATAGAAACGCATACACACTTCAAAAAGGTGGATAGCAATAGCTATCTTGATTTTTTTAGCTGCCATCTTCCTAAATGGAAAAGGAACATACCGTTCTCGCAATTTACTAGGTTGCGGAGAAATTGTACAAATTTGGAAACATATGATGAGCAGTCAGAAATTTACCTTGATAGGTTTGAAGAGAAGGGTTATCCCTCTGATATTGTCCAAGAAGCCAATGCCAAAGCCAGAAGTAAGAACAGAAGTGATTTACTCACTTACAAACAAAAGAACAGAGACACTGATAAAATCTTTTGTCCCTTCATTACAAAATAACAGCAATGAAAGGGACATTAATAAATTTCTGTATAAACACTGGCACATTTTAAAGCTAGATCCTGTTCTTGCTGAATACCTGCCAAATCGCCCGGACATCATATATAAAAGAGCAAATAATAT
Source organism: Crinia signifera (assembly GCF_055691185.1). NCBI lineage: Eukaryota > Metazoa > Chordata > Amphibia > Anura > Myobatrachidae > Crinia > Crinia signifera. The sequence continues at coordinate 47,997,216 of NC_139221.1, read as the reverse complement.
GAAAAGTATGGTGTCTAAAAGACAACTAGAAAAGATTTCCACTGTCACTCCACAAGCTTTTCTAGGGGGACTGGTGGGTTCTTACCCATGCAGTAGTTGCAAAATCTGCCCGTTAATGGAAAGAGGAGCCAAAACATTTCAAAACTCAAGGAAAACTGAACAATTTAAGATTAAGACTCTGATTAACTGTAACACGTCATTCGTAGTTTATATGTTGGAATGTCCGTGTGGGCTCCAGTACATCGGAAAAACAAAAAGAACTTTAAAAATCCGAGTACTGGAGCACACACGTAACATCAAGAATAAAGTCATGAACCATAGTATACCACGGCATTTCGCTGAGTGTCATAATAGCGATGCCTCTCTGCTGAAGTTTAAAGCAATAGAACACATCCCGATTGACAAGAGGGGAGGTGACAGGGAAAATAGGTTGTCAAGGAGAGAGACATATTGGATTATAACTCTTGACACTATTATGCCGCATGGTTTGAATGAAAATTACAAAATAACACCGTTCATTCAATAAACAGCTTGAAAAATCAGCGTCACACTAGAGAGCTTTAAGCTACTAAAAAACAACCTTGCTTGTGTCTCTATGTTATCTTGAAGCATTGATGTTACTTGAACATTGTAATGTTTAGCTGCATATAACTGAGTCTTGTATAGTAGCTGTCTCTTGAATTTACTTGTGTAAAAAAAAAAAAAAAATCTCTTTTGTAACATCAAAGAAATGGTATTTCCATAAAACTATTGCTCATGTATAAGGAATTAGCAAAGCCGCTTTGAGTTGTGGCATACATTGACTGTTCCTTGAACTCAACTTGTTTGTGTGATTTTTCATGATTTTTCAGGATTTTTTGTGATACATCAAAATAATGGTGTCTCATCTAATTAGCTCGCTGCCTCTATAAGGAATGATCAATGTTGATTTTATATGTACAGATGTAATGTTGATGTTTTATATATGTGTAATATCGCTTTAAAATATCTGTAAAGTGATTCTTGAGCTCTCACAGTATGGGCTGTAAAATTCAGCTATTTAGCTTGCAAGACATCTAATCTGCCTGTTTATAGGAATAATGACATAGTATCTTGCGGCAGAGAATTAACATTATGTCACTTTGATATATGTGACTTTTAAATATTAAATTCTAGCACAAGTTTAGTCCTCTTATGTTACATACCGGCTTAGTTTTATGCCCGTGTATTTTGTTAAATACAAGTTTTATATCCTCTTAAGACACGCATAGTTTATGATAATTTGTGCTAAATTTTGTTTGATATAGTCACTAAAATGTGACTTTTTTAATAATAAAAAGTGAGTTTTATCATTTTAGAACACAGCAACTAATGATTGGTTACTATTATTATGTTTGAAGGTTGAAGGTGCCCCACCTGTGAGAGGTTGGGAAGTGCTAATGAACACCTGATATGTAAATTTGATCTGAGCTAGGTTAGCTTAAAAGAACGGTGCAGTGTCACACAGGCCACCCCTATGACGAAACGCGTAGGGGCGTGGCCTGTGTGACGCATTGAGTGCCGCTGGAGATCGTTCTGTGTGGCTGCTTTTGCTCAAAGACGCTGAGGCGTCGGGTTCCGGAATTGACATCGTGCTCCTGGAGCAGTGAGAGGTCCCGTGAGTGAGCTACAAGTGCCTGCAGTTTGTGCCAGTGGTTATTTGATATATATCTTGTGGTAGCCAGCCCACACCGGAGGAACACCTCGGTACGGGCTCTACCTTCCTAATAGGAGATTTGCTGTTAGCATTGTCCACCTGTTTTAAATAAACGGTATGACACTATGAAGCGCCCCCTCTATTTGTTTTAGATGGAAATGTTCTGAAGTTCCCGTGGGAATCGGGTTCACCAGAGGGGAGCTGCTGCCCTAAACAAGTTAACCCATTGGACTGAGTGTGGATAAGGATCACTTGTAAAGTGTTTCTATAAGGACAGAAAAAGTGTCAGCGCACCTATAATTTTATTTATATATATATATATATATATATGTATAGTGCTAGTTCCTAGAGAATCGTTAGTCTTATATCCATTTTCCATTACTAACCAATGGTATGAACCTGGGAATAGGACAGGACATGCTTTCAAGCGGTGTCACAATGGCTTGGAGCTCCATTCCCACCACAGGCTGGACCCAGGTGATTGTCCCACCTATCCCTTCCCTCTATCAGTGCTTTGAGAAGATATCATTTCCAGATGCCAATGATCTGGTTTTTCATATGCTTTTAGCGTAATCTGGCTTGGTTGGCCTATGTCACACTATTCACACAACAGGCTACGTGGGTTAAGGGCCGGGTTCAACCCTGGCAGCTACCAGGGTTGCTTTCCCGGGCAATTTTCCCAAAGTAATTTGACCCTTTCCCACCAAACCTCGACTATATCCCTGGTTATAATTTTTCTGAAAAAGGGATATAAGGGACAGTTCTTGCCTAATATATAAAAACAGCCTGTTGGTAATATTACAATAAGGTGCTAGTTTATTTAAACTACTGTAGGGGTGATGTATCAATTAGTGAAAATAGGGGAGAAGTGAACCAGTGGAGAAGTTGCCCTAGCAACAAATCACCTTTGAGATAGCATTTATCATGTAAAGAATATAGAATGCTAGGTAAAAGCTGGTTGGTTGCTATGGCAACTTCCACAGTGGTCCACTTCTCCATTCTTTTCACTGATAGATGCAATGGCGTAACTACCATAGGGGATGTGACCGCTACTACTCTGCACCCAGTCACGCTACAGCATACAGGATTCTCCCGTTTTTCTACCCCCTTTCCCCCACATGTCCTCTGTGTAGTCAATTGTATTAACTGTGTTTGGTGTAATGTGCATAGCTGTGTGGGCGTAATGTGGTGCAGTGGGTATTATTTTGTGGGGTATATGTAACAGGACCCCTTTAACAGAGTACACACCCTCCCCATTCCATTTGGTACAAAATGCTCTGTTGCTGGACTTCCTTGCCAGTGGCAGTTGCAGATGTGAGCCTGCAGCACAGTCCAATATTCAAAAAGGGGAGCCACACACCTAATGCCACCCCAAACATCACCTGGACTCAATGTCAGTTGATGTGACCCCCCTCTTTGGATTTCGGACTGTGCTGGAGCCTCACCTCTGTAACTGCCACTGACAGGGAAGTCCAGGAACAGAGCATTTTGTACCTAATGGAATGGGTCATGTTGGAGGGTATGAGAGTACGGCTTTGGTTGATTCGGGAGGTTTCATGACCTTTTCTGTAGGAGCCCGTGGCAGGAGATGGAACACCCCAGAGAGGACCCCACAGAGAGAAGGAACTGGCTGATCACCGCAGTAAATGGATTGTAGTTAGAATCAAGTGTAAACAATAAGCATTAGTACTACGTATCTCAGCAATAGTGCAGGTAATCACGGCAGTTATCAATCAGGCATTTCAGGACAACCTGAACATTAGCATCAATTATCAACATGAACCACGCAATAATTCAGATTAATCAGAAGTGATTGGCTCAATTCAAATCTATTAAGTTGAACATGAAAATGAACCTTTTTTATAAAGTGCCCACGGGGGGCGTGTGTCTGTAAGGCAACCTCTGATATGATTACATATAATACGTATTGAAGGCAAGTTGTTTCTCGCAAGACAGTCCTCCAGCGGGTTTAGTCCTAGGCCTTAAACTGTGCACAGTTGTTTGTAATCCAATGGGCAATGTAGAATACTGCTATTGGTAACACATACCAGAGTTTGCCAAAAGAGGGCGCTGTTGAGTTGGGGTAGATAGTATATGTAGCAGAGCTTACCAATAGAGGGCACTTGTAATAGGAGCAATACCAGAGTCACCAATATAGGGCACTTTGTAGTGCAGGTGGTATATCGGAGTTCCCAATAGAGGGTGCCAAATCAACTGAACAAAGTATCAGTCTCACCAATAGAGGGTGCTGTGAACTATGAACAATGTAGCAGTTTCACCAATAGAGGGCGCTGTGTGGTAGGAACACGGTCTCAGAGTCACCAATAGGGGGTGCTGAGCAACATATCAGAGTCACCCATAGAGGGCATTGCAAGAATTGAGTAATGTAACAGATAGGGGGGTTCAGTGGTGTACAAATAGTACAGAATAGAAGTCCCCAATGGATATGCAGTCTTTACTTTTGGCCCCTTCCTAACTGCAGTAGGCCTTTAGCCCACTGAGCCCGTTCGTTTACCCCTGGCCTGGCCTTGACTGAGACCCATCCATGTGCATTGGTACAGGCTTTGTAGAGGGTGGTACTATGGACCACGGCTCCGGACAGTCGTTCCTCCTTGCTCTCCCCTGTAACCTGCGCCCACACTGTGCCTCTCTCACCCCCAATCCGCCTGCTTCTCCAGTCTCCCTTTTATTAGCAGCACAGCTCCCCTCATGCTCCCGCTTAGAGCGGGAAGGGGAGATAAATCCCCCGCATTTCATGCTCTAAGGATTCTTTAGGCAGCGTTGGTTAGAATTACAGCACTACCTGGGCAAGCAGGGGTGCTTTGGGAGTGGGATACCACACATACACGTATTTTGCAGTGGGTTTAATGTGTGGGGTGTAATGTGGTTCAATAGGTATTACTTTGTAAGCCATAATATGGTCCAATGGGCAATATTGTGCAAGGCATAATGTGGCACAAGAGACATTACTGGGTGGGGAATAATGTGGAACAATGGGCATTACTGTGTGAGGCATAATGTTTCGCAAAGGACATTACTGTGTGGGATGTAATGTGACACAATGGGAATTCCTGTGTAGGGCATAATGCTGCATCACAGTCCAGGACTCGCTGGCAGTAGGTGTGGCAGTGATTAGGGTGGCAGTTGGTGTGGCTCCCTTATTTGAATTGTACTGTGCTGCAGCCCCACCCCTGCAACTGCCACTGACAAGGCATGCCAGGAACAGTGCATTTTGTCCCTCCTGGAATCGGTTATGTTGGGAGGTACTGTATGTAATGTAGAACAATGGGCATTATTGTGAATCTATTATAATGTATTAAACAGTGTAGTCTTTCATGTAGTTACAAGGTTCAGAGTGCCACCTTCATTCCTGTTGTTATCTATATGACGACTAGATTGTAAGCTCCTCAGAGCAGGGCCCTCTTCCCTCCTGTTATATATATGATGATACATCAATCCCATATGTTTGTAAACCAGTAGCTAGCCTTATATCAATGGCTGCACTGACTTAAATGCAAAGGCTATGATTACCAAGGCTATAGACAACATTAAAAGCTAATTAGTGACAATACTAAGTACCCGTTGTTTGCAGCTGATTAAAGCATGACCGACTATTAAGACGGAAAAAAAGAAACAGCAACATCCATTCCCCCATTTGCCAAACCATAACAGATTTTCTAACAGTGCATTTTTGTTTTTCAGGTGGTTTATCACTTGTTTGATGTTTTTAATGACATTTATCAATACTAGCATAATGAATACAAATAAAACCCACATATAGTAGCTCGAACTCAAACAGCGTAATCGGCAGATCACATGACAGTAAGGTTTTTAACGTTGAAATCATGTTTTGCATTTCATGCTGGAGACAACAAAGGGGAATTAAATCATTTTCAAAAATGATCAAGGTGTTTTCATCACTTTTCATCCCTTTCCCAGTGTGTAACTAATTTACTAAACAGGATTAGTAATTTGTAATATGGTGTTTACTAAAGAGCAATTATACAGTACTTTCTAACCATTCAAGCCCCTCACACTGCTTCCTATTCAGGTTATATCAGCAATATGACTGACATAGGATTTCTAAAGGCAAAATCTGCTGCAGGCAAAGTGTTGTGTATTGTGCGTGGTACTAAATAAAGCTTTGCTTTTCAAAGGGAATCAGTCAGAGCTAAAGTGATTGCATATTAGAAACACATGGTGATTTTCCCCTCTGTGTATCATATACTGCATATATATATATATATATATATATATATATATATATATATATATATATATATATATATATATATACGCAAATTACACATTTGGAGCCATTTATTATAGTTGTTTCTTAACATCCTGCCCATGCATTATGAACAGTACAAAACTACTGCGGAGCTCTCAAGTGAATTAGATTATTGCTACACCCATTGTCAGAACCTCTGGTATTCACACTGCCTTTAATTGTAAAAAGCTCAGATTCTTTTGTCACTGACAATTGTAATGTAGGGTACACACCAGGACGACCACCGTCGTTCACGACCGATAGACGACCATGGAACGATTTCCCTTGGACTTCCCGGGAGCTCCCAGGCAGTCCCCAGCAAACGATTAGCAAAAATTGTGGTTTTTTGGCGGAACGATCTAGATCCGATCCCGATGCGCCCGCGATGGTCGTTAAGACGGTCGGATCGCTGGTTTTTGTTTTTTTGCAAGAACACCTGCGACCGTCGTCAGATTGGCCTTTGAAATTTAAATGAAGGGGCTGGACTAGCAGAGGGGATAGGAATAGCAGCAGCCATTTTAAACCAGTGTATTTCTGCTTTGTTACTAGTGAGGCTTGGTTTATACCTGCTGAACGCTGGACATAGCTATTTACACATTACTTTGTTTTGCCTGCCATTACAAAGTGTCTTTTAACCCTGCACTATGGAGAATGCAGTGATGGGTAGTCACCAGCAACAGTACCTGCTCTATTATGCAGTGTTGAAGCTCAGACGTCAGAGAGCCCAGCGCAGGAGAGAAAGATCATGCTGGACAAAGCAGTGGCTACTTCAGCGTCAGACTCGTTCGCACATGCCACTGCTCAGGGACATCAGGGAGAATAACCCAGACGATTTTCGTAACTTCTTGAGGATGGATGATGCCACATTCCAGGAATTGCTGCGTCTGGTGACTCCCCACATCGAGAAGCAGGATACCAAGTATCGCATAGCTATCCCTGCTGAGGAACGGCTGGTGGTGACCCTGAGGTTTCTGGCGACAGGACGGTCTCTTGCTGACCTAAAGTTTGGATCCCTCATCTCCCCGCAAGCTTTGGGCCTCATCATCCCGGAGACCTGCAAAGCCATTGTGAAGGTGCTGCAGTACCAGTATTGCAAGGTAAGGATGAAATATACACTGTACACTTTATTGTGCAAACAAAATATTTTTATTTATAAATTTAGGCCTAGGACAGAAACAGGTTTTTTTAGGCCTTTCATGGTTAAAACATGTAAAATAGTAAATAGATTGTGTCAACACAAATATATTATAATACCATATATAAAAGATATTGTACAAAAACACACACTATATATAAAGATTTAAGTATGTATGACCCAGTTTAAACTTTCCCAATAAGTACGGGCTACTGTGTGGCAGAGGATGTCTGCCGCAGATAAGTAAAGGCTGCGGCCCACATGGCGCATGGCGCAGATGCAATGGTCCCGGCCCCATTGATGTGCGCCGTACGACTTGTGAGCAGTGGCCATCACATACCTGCAGCTGAGACCATGTCTGCCGCACAGTACCCCATACTATTGGCAAAGACAAAAGGGCAATAAATGGAGTTTGCTATCCAGATTGAGGAGAATCCTGTTCTCCCTCTGGTAATGCAGGTACAGGTAGCAGCATATACGTAGAAAACAAAGAAAAAAGACACTCTGGTAACTTATGAAACAGGCCCTTGTGTGGCAGAGGATGTCTGCTGCAGATATGTAAAGGCTGCGGCCCACATGGCGCATGGCGCAGATGCAATGGTCCCGGCCCCATTGATGTGCGCCATAAGCCATGTGAGCAGTGGCCATCACATACCTGCAGCTGAGACCATGTCTGTCGCACAGTACCCCATACTATTGGCAAAGAAAAAAGGGCAATAAATTGAGTTTGCTCTCCAGATTGAGGAGAATCCTGTTCTCCCTCTGGTAATGCAGGTACAGGTAGCAGCATATAAAAAAAAACAAAAAACACACTCTGGTAACTTCTGGAACAGGCACTTACAACAGTAGGGATAAGGTACTGTGTGGCAGAGGATGTCTGCTGCAGATATGTAAAGGCTGCGGCCCACATGGCGCATGGCGCAGATGCAATGGCCCCCGCCCCATTGATGTGCGCCATACACCATGTGAGCAGTGGCCATCACATACCTGCAGCTGAGACCATGTCTGCCGCACAGTACCCCATACTATTGGCAAAGACAAAAGGGCAATAAATGGAGTTTGCTATCCAGATTGAGGAGAATCCTGTTCTCCCTCTGGTAATGCAGGTACAGGTAGCAGCATATAAATAAACAAAAAAAAAACACTCTGGTAACTTCTGGAACATGCCCTTACAACAGTAGGGATAAGGTACTGTGTGGCAGAGGATGTCTGCTGCAGATATGTAAAGGCTGCGGACCACATGGCGCATGGCGCAGATGCAATGGTCCCGGCCCCATTGATGTGCGCCATACGCCATGTGAGCAGTGGCCATCACATACCTGCAGCTGAGACCATGTCTGCCGCACAGTACCCCATACTATTGGCAAAGAAAAAAGGGCAATAAATGGAGTTTGCTATCCAGATTGAGGAGAATCCTGTTCTCCCTCTGGTAATGCAGGTACAGGTAGCAGCATATAAATAAACAAAAAAAAAACACTCTGGTAACTTCTGGAACATGCCCTTACAACAGTAGGGATAAGGTACTGTGTGGCAGAGGATGTCTGCTGCAGATATGTAAAGGCTGCGGACCACATGGCGCATGGCGCAGATGCAATGGTCCCGGCCCCATTGATGTGCGCCATACGCCATGTGAGCAGTGGCCATCACATACCTGCAGCTGAGACCATGTCTGCCGCACAGTACCCCATACTATTGGCAAAGAAAAAAGGGCAATAAATGGAGTTTGCTATCCAGATTGAGGAGAATCCTGTTCTCCCTCTGGTAATGCAGGTACAGGTAGCAGCATATAAATAAACAAAAATACACACTGTGGCCCTTGTGTGGCAGAGGATGTCTGCTGCAGATATGTAAAGGCTGCGGCCCACATGGCGCATGGCGCAGATGCAATGGTCCCGGCCCCATTGATGTGCGCCATACGCCATGTGAGCAGTGGCCATCACATACCTGCAGCTGAGACCATGTCGATGGTAAATGATAAAGTAGCCTATTTTTTAAGACAGATCCTCAAAAACAGGACACTCTGGATCTTCTATCAGTAAAGAACTGTAGAATTGACGGTACTGGGGGGGTTGAGAAGGCTGTGTAGGTGTTGACTGGGTATGTGTTGGAATTGTGCTCGACTGGCCTGCTACGGTGGCAGGCGGAGTAGGCACTGGTGATTCTAATGACAGTGGTGTGTCTGGTGCACTACCAATGCCAACTATTTTAGTGCCACTGTTGAGATACCCTAAACTGCCATTATACACCAACTCCATGCATAACTTTTCAAAAGTAAGTTGCTGGTCAGGAGCCATGTTGCGAACACACTCTGCCACATAAGTGAAGTAGTTGTCATGTTTGTCGGGGTTTCTTTGCAGGACTTGATGTGCCCGCATCATAAATTCTTCATGTGCCGCTGCTTCTCCTTTTTTTCCTTTGCCACGCATTTTTTTGGCACGGGGGAGTGGTGGAGTGGGTTCCAGGGTGGGTGGCGGAGTGCGTGCCGGAGTAGGAACTTCGTTCGATGTGCATGCATTATCAGATAGGACAGATAGGTCTGGGGTTGCAGGTGGGTAGTCACCAAGCTGTAAAAAAATTGAACATGTTTACTAATCAATTCTATTTACTTCTAATTTCAGTTCCCTACCAGCGTGAATGAATGGAAAGTCATCGCAGAGGAGTTTGAACAGCGATGGAACTTCCCAAATTGCGGTGGAGCCATTGATGGCAAACATGTCCGCATAGCCCAGCCTATCAATAGTGGTTCCTACTATTTTAATTACAAGGGCTATTTTAGCATTGTACTAATGGCTGTTGTCAATGCGAACTATGAGTTTATCTTCCTGGATGTAGGAAGGAATGGCCGTGCATCGGATGGTGGCACTTTCAAGGACACAAAGTTCTACGAAAGGCTCATAGCGAACACCCTTCACTTGCCGTCTGTCCAGGAAACTAAACAGGGGCTTAACTTTGTTTTTGTGGCTGACGAGGCTTTTGGCCTGCACGAGCATGTCATGAAGCCATATGCGCAAAGGGGGTTGAACCATGACAAAAGGATCTTTAACTACAGGCTATCCAGGGCACGGCGTGTTGTGGAAAATGCTTTTGGCATCCTGGCAAGCCGGTTTCGCATTTTCCACACTGCCATTAACCTGAGGGTGGACAAAATTGACTGGGTTGTCACGGCGTGCTGTGTCCTGCACAATTTGCTCCGCAGAAAAGCCACACAGCAAAGGGCTACAGGCACAGCACTCCAAGAAGACCAAGAACTGCCAGAGGAGGTAGTGCAGATATCCTCCTTGCAAACCCCAACACAACACTACACAGGGAGTGCACGAGCCAAACAGGTGAGGGAACAGTACATGGCCTACTTTAATGGGGAGGGCGCTGTGGATTGGCAGGAGGAATCAATTAGATAGCCAAAAAAATAGACTCACCGATGCAGACTGCGAATTCTCCTCCTCCTCCTGCGCCGTGACTTCTTGGTTTTCATGTTCTACCATAAGGACTACTCCTGTCCTCATCGACTCCTGGCTGAGGGTGAATGTCAACCGGTCATAGTACCAGAGCGATGTTTGATACATCTCGTCGACTCCAGCACCAGACTTCTTTGCAGCCTCCATCTTCTTGTGTTCCTTTAAGAACACCGTGCGCATATTCTGGATGCGTTTCCTCACCCATTCAACATTGGCCTCTGGGTGAAATGGAAGACTGTAGCGTGCCAACTCCTCCAAGGCTTGGTTTCTTTTCATTTTGTTTGAATACTCCTTGGATTTTGTTCGCCACAGGCATTCGTGTGAACGATATTTTTCAATAAACCCTTCAAGAAACTCTTGTTCCTTTGCGTTGGACATTGGGACTGTAAAAAGATAAAACCATTTTAGTTGTTATAGTTATACCCATGTTTTGTTTCATATTTAAATTTTTATAGTTATAGTTACCAGTTTACCTAGCTCTTATGTTTTAAGTATTTAAAATGTTAATAAACTTTTATGAAAACCACTATACATTTTATTGTGCAGATTGCTATTCACACACACAGGTGAATGGGGCCTAGCAGAGAGGAGTGCATGGAATACTGCAATGGTGGACAATGGTTTATGTATATATATCTATATATACACAAACACACACACACAGGTGAATGGGGCCTAGCAGAGAGGAGTGCATGGAATACTGCAATGGTGGACAATGGTTTATGTATATATATATATCTATATATACACAAACACACGCACACAGGTGAATGGGGCCTAGCAGAGAGGAGTGCATGGAATACTGCAATGGTGGACAATGGTTTATGTATATATATCTATATATACACAAACACACACACACACACACACAGGTGAATGGGGCCTAGCAGAGAGGAGTGCTTGGAATACTGCAATGGTGGACATTGGTTATATGTATACACACACAGATGGGGCCCACCCAAAAAAACAAAAGTGACATGGTCGGGTGCACGGTTGCCAAACCAGTGCTTTATACACACTATATACATTGGTGGCAACAGTGGGCATGCATAGAAGAGCATTGGGAGTGCAAACATACCAGGTTGTTGTTCTGGGAGATGAGACAAGAAGGAGAGTCCAACTGCTGCGCCAGCGCTGTTTGCTATGTGGAAAAACATGGCGCCGGGGGAGTGTTTAGGAAATGCCACTCAAATAGGCTGGATCAAACGACGGACGCACCGACGGACGGACGACGGAGGCGGCAAAAAACACTCACGATCTGCATACGATTGACGGTCGGTCGGCCTGGGATTGACGGATCCTACCTGCAGCACGTAGGACCAAAGATGCGACCAAACGAGCGGCGTGAACGCGCATTGGATCGGAATCGGATCAAATAAATGGCAAAAACACACGATAATACACACAATCTGCATACAACCGGTCGGAATCGGATCTAAATTGACAGAATCGTGCCCTAGTCGTCCTGGTGTGTACCCAGCATAAGTGTTGGAGGCTTTCCTCAGCTAATTCACTGTGTCTATGTGGGTAACCCCCATTACTTTATTTAGTATAAAGTGCAGAACAACAGTATAGAAGATGACTTAAAAGTAACCTTTGATCCTTTCTTTCCTCCTGCATCGCTACAGCTCCCAGAAGCCTCTCTTTCCTAAAGTGTTTTTCTGTCGTTTTTTGTTTTAGATTTTTTTGTGTTACAGAAGCCTTTCCTTCTTCTCTCTCTCTCCATCTCTCCCTCCCTCTATCTCTGCCTTTCCCCCTCCCTCCCCCTCTTCCCCTCTCTCCCCCCTTTCTCTCTTCCCCTCGCTCCCCTCTTTCTCTCTTCCCCTCGCTCCCCTCTTCTCTCTCTCCCTCTCCTACTCCCCCCTCTCTCTCTCCCTCTCTACCCCTCTCTCCCCCTTTCTCTATCTTCCCTACCCCCCTCTCTCTCCCTACCCCCTCTCTCTCCCCTCATCTCTCTTTAACTCTCCCACTCTCCCCCCTACTCCCCCTCTCTCTCTACCTCTCCACCCCCTCTCTCCCCCTTTATCTCTCTTCCCTACCCCCCCTCTCTCTACCCCCTCCCTCTCTGTCTCTCTCTGTCTGTCTCTCTTTCTCTCTCTCTTTCCCTCTCTCATAACGAACAGGCAATATTTTAATTTCTCTTATTTTATACAGTCACTCCAGTGGTCAAGTTCTATGCCCAGCAATACTATGGACTTTTTATTAATTCTGCTGGATTGGTGAAGGAATTTAAGCAAGATTCATTTCTAGGTGTTTATTCCCCTTTAATTGTTAAAAGACATATGACTAGATCATTTTTAATTACTACCTACTAGACAGCAGATAATTAATGATGTTCTGTTATTGCTGTAGAGGTTTCACCTTGTGAGTTTTTGCAATGAATTATGGGATAATGTGGGCAAGCACAGTGTCAGTACTGTGCAAGATTCAGACACACAGCAAATCACTGTTACATAATAGATTCCTAACAAGATAATTATACACGTACAACGCAGACCTGTCAAAGTGCCAATCTTATTGTGTTTGAGACTAGTATCTTGACTTGCCGTACACAAATGTGACATGCATACTAGTTCAGTGAGGGGGAAGGGGTGGGAATAAGTATACAACAGGGGCTATGTACTGGAGGGAATGGTTATAGTACATGTAAACTAAACTAGACAAGGGATTGTAGAAAGACTACTCGGTACTCTTTACCTAGAACGGCGCCCATCGGGGTGATCGCGGGATCGCGGGCAGTACATAAACGGCCGCGACGCGATGCCCGCGATCACCGCGATTTTCCCATAGGGAACAATGTTAAAAAGCCAGATTGACCGCGATTTTGCATTCAATGCCTCAATGCCCGCGATTTTACCATAGGAATCAATGTTAAATGGGCTACAGAGCCCAAATAGGCTCAATTAACCCTTAAATGTCACCCCAATTTTTTGACGCCACCCCACGATCCACGCCAACCTGAAGCGTGGCGAGCGCAGCGAGCCCGCGAGGGGCGGCGGTACGCGTCCTCCGACCTTTTCATGCCCTACTATCCACGTCGGCGTGGAGTTGAGAATAGAATAGTGTGGCGAGCGCAGCGAGCCACCGAGCCCGAAGCGTGGCGAGCGCAGCGAGCCCCGCGAGGGGACGCGGATACCTTCAGTTATACGCGTCCCCTCGCGGACTTCACAGGTGTCCGTGGCGACGCCGACACCTGTGAAGCCCGCGAAGGGACGCGTTTACCTGTGAAGGTATCCGCGTCCCCTCGCGGGGCTCGCTGCGCTCGCCACGCTTCGGGCTCGGTGGCTCGCTGCGCTCGCCACACTATTCTATTCTCAACTCCACGCCGACGTGGATAGTAGGGCATGAAAAGGTCGGAGGACGCGTACCGCCGCCCCTCGCGGGCTCGCTGCGCTCGCCACGCTTCGGGTTGGCGTAGATCGTGGGGTGGCGTAAAAAAATTGGGGTGACATTTAAGGGTTAATTGGGTCTATTTGGGCTCTGTAGCCCATTTAACATTGATTCCTATGGGAAAATCGCGGGCATTGAGGCATTTTACATTAAAATCGCGGTCAATTAGGCTTTTTAACATTGTTCCCTATGGGAAAATCGCGGTAATCGCGGGTACACGATTTTGATGTACCCGCGATTTACCCGCGATGCCCGCGATGACCGCGATTTTTTACCCCCGACGCCCGCGATTCTGATCGCGGGCGCCGTTCTAGGTAAAGAGTACCGACTACTCTAACAAGTCTTTTATCAAATGTTGAATGGAAATATTGATACATATTAGCACTAGTAAAAAGTAACACGTTTAAAGGCCTATTATCATTATTTGCAGGATATTCCCTGCAAACAGGTGTTTTGGGGGGCACCCACAAATATTAAGCATCCCCCAGATGTTTTATGTAGTGTTCGAATCAGATATCTGTTATCTGTTGACGGCCCCTCTAGGCTCATCTGCAAATGCATGACTCATAGGATTCTATTGGGGCTGCTGTGCCATTGGATGTACCAAGCTCAGCCCTGACAGGATAATGCCATATCCAGATTATGTACTCTACAGTAGGATACAGGCTAAAAAATTTTAGGCCCCATATGCACAGAATGGCACCAGCTCCTGATATACTGATATATCTCCGGATATACACTTCTAATCACATTGCGGGGGTGGGATCCTTTAAGAACCATTCTCCTTGTATGTGTTTGTTAGTCATAGTTACTGACATTCTGGCTGCCCCCTCCAGGAGGAGAAAAGGACCTGGAAATCTTGGCTTACTTTTCCAGGGGGGGGGGTTACATGATTTCCGGGAACCTCCTGGCCGTTCAGGGGAGTAGACAAGTATGTTCCTGCCAATAGCAGTAAAAATAAAGTCTAATTATTTGGTCTAAAACCCCATAATTAGTAAACATGCCTCAATATTAAATGTATTCAATATTGCATACACAAATAAATGTAGAATTATGCTAACATATAAAAAATACATTAAATAAAAAAAATGATTACATATATCCTTCCTCTATTGCAGTGATTTTCAACCTTTTTACCTTGCGGCACACGAAATAAGATTTTAAAATTGCCAAGGCACACCATGAGATCCCCACAGGGCAAAACACATTGGCCCCCACAGGAAAAAAAACAAACCTATTGCCCCCCATATAAAAAACAATCACACTGGTCCCCACAGGTAACAAAAATAAAATAAATTGACCCTTTACATGAAAAGAAGAGACCAGTAACTAACACTTGAACTGGTGGTGGCTGTAAACTGGTTTGGGCATCTCTAGATCTGGGGGCACACTTGAGAACAGCTCAAGGCACACTGGTGTACCACGGCACAGTGGTTGAAAAACACTGCTCTATTGTATACAAAAGAAAAGAAAAATGGCAAGGTGCCGGTTATGTTACTGTTTGTGCAGAAGCCACTGTAGCGGGTCTCAGTGGCAAACACCATTCATTCCTATGGGCGGATGCTTCTATGGCCGAATACTGCAGACTGCTGCAATGCGTATACATCGCAGCAAAGACGAGCATGGTTACATCTGTATCTTTGACCATTTTATCTCTCCCCAAGGCTTAGTACATGGGCACCTGAGTCTTGGTTGGGTTCAGTTTCAGCACTTAGGGATCTGTTCATGATCACTTAGGGCCAGATGTATCAAGGTTCAAAAAGTGCTAAAGTGGAGAGTGATAAACAGCCAGCCAATCAGCTGCTAACTACCATGTTACAGGCTGGGTTTAAAAAAAACAGTTAGGAGCTCATTGGTTGGTTGTTTATCACTTTCCCCTTTATCAATTTTGAAGCTTGATACGTCTGGTCCTTAATCTCTTGAAAAGTAGATGAAAATTAGCATTATTTAAGAAATGAAGGGGGTTATTTGGTAATGGTCCGTACACACTGTATGATATGTGGCACCGCCAATATGCAAAGATGGATGATCCACAGGTAAGCACTGAACAATATTGGGTACTTGTGTACAATGATGGCTCCCACGATGTGCATCGTACAGGGAAAAATCGCATCGCATGCGATCGCATGAGATCGCATGCGATCTGATGCGATGCGATGTAATTTTTCACAGAAATTATGGACATGAGTTGAAATCATGTAAAATGCACCCCAAATGTCATTTTTCACACTGTACCACCCCCACTATCAACGCCAACCCGAAGCGCGGCGAGCGCAGCGAGCCCGCGAGGGGCAGCGGTACGCGTCCTACGACCTTTTCATACCCCCACTATCCACGTCGGCGTGGAGTTGAGAATAGAAAGTGTGGCGAGCGCAGCGAGGGGACACGGATACCTGTGAAGCCCGCGAGGGGACACGGATACCTGTGAAGGTATCCGCGTCCGCTCGCCACGCTTCGTGCTCGCCACACTTTCTATTCTCAACTCCACGCCGACGTGGATAGTGGGGGTATGAAAAGGTCGTAGGACGCGTACCGCTGCCCCTCGCGGGCTCGCTGCGCTCGCCACGCTTCGGGTTGGCGTTGATAGTGGGGGTGGTACAGTGTGAAAAATGACATTTGGGGTGCATTTTACATGATTTCAACTCATGTCCATAATTTCAGTGAAAAATGACATCGCATCGCATCAGATCGTATGCGATCTGATGCGATGCGATCGCATGCGATTTTTACAAAAATGCATAAAACCACGGTAAAATCGCATCGCATCGCATGCCATCGCATGCCACTACATATGGCATGCGATGGGAGCCGTGAAAGTACACAAGTACCCAATATTGTTAACCCTTTCAGGTCCAACGTCTAGTCAGGCTCAACAGCCCTAGCACTAGTAGCAGATCCAGTGGTGAGCCACTTTAAAATAAGAACATTAACATCGTTCAACATTCAATGTAGACCATTTAGTAATAAAAAAAAAATTACAATTAATTTAATTAGTGTGTATGTGCCTTTAGTGGGTTATTCAGGATCTGAAAAATCTAAATCTTTCTCAAAATGGACAAAACCATGTGCACTGCAGGTGGGGCAGATGTAAAATGTGCAGAGAGAATTCGATTTGGATGAGTTATTTTGTTTCTGTGCAGGGAAAATACTGACTGCTGTATGTTTACACTGCAATATAGATCTCACTTTGACGTAAAACCCCACCCAAATCTAAATCTCTCTGCACAAGTAACATCTACCCCACCTGCAGTGCACATGGTTTTGTCCATTTGACAAGGAATTTGTCTTTGCAAGTGAACCAGAATAAGGGCCATTATGTGTAACTGCTGCAAGTAGCAGTATACCATCAGCACTTCATGAGCCTACCTTCTGTAACCCAACTACTTGTGTTCAGTCCTTCACCACGTGGGTCCTCTCAGGACTAATCTGCTTGGCTAGGCACCATGATGCCTTTCTCATGCTGGCTGAGCACCCTGAACAACATATACAGCTTGGGAGGTTTTATTTAGGAGGGTGAGAGAACTGGCCCCTTACATAGGCAGTGTGGACAGCCAGCCCTAGACACAGGCAGTATTGGCAAATGACAAGGGTCATGTGAAAAAGCCTAGGTGCATTGTGATAGGCTGGACATCTATGCTCCGCTGCCCTGCCTCCAGATTTCAGAAGTCCCAGCTGACAGTGGCTGTCGTCCAATGGGATGTACAAGTTATCTGGCACTGCTAGCCGGCTGCTTGTCATACTATGGCAGGCAGCATAGCACTGCAGCAGAAAGCCTGTATAGCCAAGTGCCAATCACACAGCTTGCATCAGTGAGACGCTGGCGTGACCTAAGTTTGCGCCAGCGTTACTCACACCAGAGAGCACGTCGTGGAGGAGAGAAGTGGAGGAAAGGCAGCAACGGCAAGTAAATTATGAGGGCTTGTTAAAGACATAGGGGCAAATGTAATAGGATGTGAGAATAAGAAAGTGAGCGATTTTGGGAGAGTTTTCATATTTTTTTAAAGCGGCAATCATTTAAACCAGATTGATTTTGCCATGTGAATGATTGGCGCTTTAAAAGAAAAGGGAAAACTCCCCCAAAATCTCTAATTTTCAGATTCTCACACCCCATTACATCTGGCCCATTGATTGAGGATTTGGATCGCTGGAGACAAACAAGGTGCAATAGATTTGTCCATTTACTGAGGCCACACACCCTTGTCAGATGCATGCAAAGGGAAAGTAACTTTAATAGAAAGTAACTGCAAGGTAAAATTCAAGCTAGTACCCATACCCAGGACCAACTGTGAGAAGAACAGAATGTAATGTTTACATTCGGAACTTCTCACTTTGAAGTGCGCTATTGGCTGCCAATCAGGAGCCGAGCTTTGGATAACTCTTCTCCTGAAACATTCTGCACTTCTTACAGTTCGTCCACGGTACGGGTACTAGCGATTTATTATTTTGTCAAGTACGTGGAGGCCTACATCAGATGAAGAGGACCATGAAATTGTAATTTCCTTCTACAGGTACCCCATATGGATTTTCGGTACTCTTTACCTAGCACGGCGCCCACGATTTTGATCGTGGGCATCGTAGGTAAAAAAATCGCGGGCATCGCGGCCATTGAATGCACTATAAATCGGGTGCCCGCGATTTCCCATAAGGAACAATGTTAAATTTCTCAATTGACCCAATTTTACTGTTCAATGCCTCAATTGACACGATTTTTCCATAGGAAACAATGTTAAATGGACCACAGAGGCCAAATAGGCACCCTGAAGGTCGTAGGACACGTACCGCCGCCCCTCGCGGGCTCACTGCGCTCGCCATGCTTCGGATTGACGTTGATCGTGGGGTGGCGTTAACAATTGTGGGGGCCATTTCACACTTCAGGGTGGCTATTTGGCCTCTGTGGGCCATTTAACATTGATTCCTATGGAAAAATCGTGTCAATTGAGGCATTGAACAGTAAAATCGGGTCAATTGAGAAATTTAACATTGGTCCCTATGGGAAATCGCGGGCATCGCGTCAGTCGCGTCGCACCCGATTTTTTAGTGCAGTCAATGCCCGCGATGGGCGCCGTGCTAGGTAAAGAGTACCGGATTTTCTACTGGACAAGGGGACTGATACCTTTGTGTCAAGTTACTGTAGGTGAGTATCAGTATGTATGGGATTTGTATGTACAGTTGGAGCGGGTCTCTTCTTTGCAGGGGATGGCGATGGCGACGCCAGCTGCCATCCCCCGCCACCCGCCATCTGTATCTGCGAAAGGGGACGCGCGCGCACGAGATGCGTGCGTCCCCTTTCGCACGGTTCCCCCGGGTCCCCGCCGGCTTGTCGGCGGTCACCCGGGGTCCCCACCGCCTCCCCGCACCCCCCCTAACCCTGTCCGTCTCCCTGAAGCGGAGACGGACAGGGTTCCCGTCGCCCGGAAACTGAGACGCGCGTGCGTCTCAGTCAGATGGACGCCGGGCTGCTGGCGGATCGCCAGCGTTGACGTTCTGGCGATTCGCCAGCAAGAGGGAGCCCGGCTCCATCTGTAATAAAGTTCTACTTTTCAGGTTTGTATGTGTGTTTATATTTGGCTATTGGTTCTGCTGTGGAACTAATAGTCCAAGCATACCCATTAATGCCCTGCATGATGTGACTTGTGGTTCTCCAAGTCCCAGGTTGCTTGGAGGCTTGCTGGGACTCATAGTTCCACAAAAAAAAAACAATAGTTATTTCTATTTTTGTACACAAATGCTATCAGCCCAGTGCCCACTGCCCTGGGGCACCGGGGACAGCCCCAGGCTTCAGCCCAGGCTGACTGGTAAGGAGTGAATGCTTCGGTCGGGGGAACGAATATAAATAGTTTTCCCTGGCTGTGGCATTACACTGCTGGTTGTTTGGGCCCGGTGCTGGTTCTCAAAATACGGGGGACCCCTTCTCATTTTGTTCTCCGTATTTTGGGAACCAGGGACGGCCCTTGAGGTCAATTACGGCTGTATATTACATACTGCTAGTTAGTAAATTAGGAATCACCATATTCTTTCGATAGCATATGCATTCATATTCCTGATTAGGAATACAAATACGCTTGTCAGAGAATACGAATGGGCGTATGTCGGCCATAATAAATGTTGAAAATACGCGTAGGCAGTCGTATTCCTATGCGTCTGCCTACAAATACGCCTATTTTAGGAGTATTCTCATTAGTAAATTTCCCCTCTGTATTTTACACCTTTACCTATATTATACACAGGTCGCATGATGTATTTCTGTACTGTTAAGATGCCTGCAGCATCTGTATCATAATCATCATTATCATACTGGATTTTTGGCTGTTAATCACCTCTGTCAATGGGTATTTCTGGCGTCACTTTGAAGGGGAGCTCTATGTTCCCTGATGCCTGTTTATTTGAAGGGGTAAGAATTAGAGCACATTCTAGTTCTGTCTGCCTACATTACTACTTCTGTGTAACAGCTGAGAGGGGGGGGGGGGCAATTTTCCTCTTGATTTGAGAATCATATTGGATCTCCCAGATTTGCTGATGGATTGGAATATTGGGAATTTCCCTGCTGCCCCCCGATGGATCGCCAATCAGCTAAGGCCAGCGATAAGTGACTTTGATTGGCGGATCAGGAAATCAGGGAAATGTAGCACAGACATATGGACCCCACTACTTGATAAAGGCCACAAATTTGCCTCATAGTGCACCCACAAGTAATTAAGTGATTTACAGTGGGCGCGGGTCTTTAATTGAGCATCAGAACTTTTATTGAACAGCAAAGAAATCCTGATTTCTCCATATCTAAGAAGCCTGAATATTAAACTGGCTTTCAGGCCAATGTACTTAAAGTGATCGATTAAAATAAAATAATAAATGCTATATGTATATAGTAATCCTTTAGTGACACAAGGTCCATAATGTTCATCATTATAGCTGCATTTTTGTCAGGCCTGGATTTGTGTAAAGGCCTCACATGGCCGGCCTATTGTGGCCCAGTTATGGACAGGGGCAGTTTGTAGTGGCCTAGTTATTTCCTCTTTTTGGTATTGTTAGAATTATTTACTTTATAACCAAGAATGAATTACTCAATTGTTAACGAAAGATTTCTGTTAATTTACTTTATGAAATCCTTTTAGGGTTAAAGCCCTAGAGCGCATTGTACAGTAGCCTGGGTTATGCGGCAGTACAGAAAGGAGGATGTAAATCTAGGCCTGATTATTGATTATTAAGGAAACCATTACATTAATTTACTAAGCACAGTACATTCAAGTGCATCCAAGTGCAAAGGCTGTGATTACCTGCCTTTTACATCATTAATGTTACTTGTCTGTGGCCCGTAGCATACTAAGAAAGTGTGGATTCTCCGTAATCCCTATGAGAAAAAGAATCTCTATAATAGCACCTAAAAAATACAGTACATACAGGACAATTCCCTTTATCACCATCAATAAAGAATAGGTATCTCCTTTATTCACACAGTATCCTTTACTCTTTCTAAATTGTATTTGCATCATGTCCCCGACAAGAGAACACAGACACCGTCCTTCTTTTGAATTGTTAAACATCAAGGACGAGGCCAGTAAACTGTTAAGTGCAGGAAAATAAAATGATAGGTCACTTGAAAGAAAGACAAAGAAAATGAGGATCCTGAGGACCATTTTCCCAGGAGGAGTATTGTATGATACATTATTACAAACAGCAGCTACAGAGGGAACTAAGGTTTCACATGAATCACCCGCTAAATTATTCATGTTCCTCTGCAGAACCTGTACTCCAGAATGCAAGATTTGTATGTAGACGGTGGATTGCCGGCTATTTAGACAAAGATTACCCATTTCAAAGACAAAGACAGTATTTATCTTGTACCGTACTCGGAGGTGTCTTGTGAAGGGGTGCCGCTAGTTGTTTTAGGAAAAGTTTAAACATCTTATTAGAAGCACAATACTGTCAGCAGGTGTTGCATACTGTACTGTGGCAATACTCTGTAATATTTATGTTTTGTGGAGTGTAAAGCATTAGAAATAGAGGCTGTTTTAGATAACTAAGAGTATACATTGATTGTTCCTTTGTCAGCAACAGCAAAGATATTACAGGGTTGTCCGGGAGGGTCCCGGAAATTGGGTCCCCCTCCGGCCCCCCGGAAAGGATGTCAACCCTCCCGCATTGTCCTGCCTCGGCGGAGAGGGGGTCCGTGGGGGTTCCGTGGGTCAAATGACCCCGCCCCCGCAGTGCAATGCATAAAATACCGGCATTGCACGGGGGGGGGGCGTGGCTAAAATGACGTAAATGCTCTAGCCACACCCCTAAACAGCTCATCACAGCAGTGAGTGCAATGCATAAAATACCGGCATTGCACGGGGGGGGGAAGCGTGGCTAAAATTACGTAAATGCTCTAGCCACACCCCTAAACGGATCATCACAGCAGTGGCTGTGCCCCTTTTCCCTCCCGGCTTTGGACCTGCCCCCCTGCCATACTGAGCTGGCTGCTCTCTCCCGGAGAGAGCTGCCAGAAAGTCGGCAACCATGAGATATTATCATACTAGTAAGCCTGTTCAAAGCAAATGCTTCGAAAGCTATATGTAGTTTCAGTTTGCAGTGTTTCGGTGACTTACGGACACTAGACATATATACTGTATATAGATGATTAACACATACATTTTATTAAAGAACTTGTAATTCCAATCATAATTTGGTCCCCCGTGATACATTTTAGGAATGGAATAAAATGCTTGTATATAGTAGATAAGCAGCTCGTTTAACATTTTAACTCTTTTGATAATAAACAAGTCTTTTCTCAGGGTAGAAGTATTTTCTATTAGAAATCTACAGTATAAGGTTAATATAATCAGAATGAATTTACTTCCGAAGCCCAAAGTGTCACATTTCCCTTCAGAGTGCAATGTTTAATGTACAATGCAAAGGCAGAACACTGTGTTGAGGTCCCATAGCGAACTGTTCACAGGGGCTTGGAAATACCCCTCTAATCTGCCCTCAAAGGCAATAATCACTCCAGTTCAATCAACGCACTGTCCGGCTAAACTCCATTGTTTTTTGTCTTTCTATGGTCCAGGACACTTAAAGACAGACGGAAATAATAGAGAACATGTCATTTTTGAAAGATCAATATCTACAAAGAACATTTTTCATTAGGAAAGTGTAAAAAAATAGCATGGCAAAAATGCTATACTTGCTATACTTTAAGCCCTACTTTACACCCTAGTTTACAAACAGCTTCCTCCCAATAGGGTATATTCAGTGACAGACTGGGGCATGAAATGCCCACCATTGATTAAAGTGATAAGGACACAAACTTAATGGTCATAGTAAGCCACAATAGGGGGTGTTCTGCCATCACAGATAAACCTCAACCCTACAAAAGTGGTCCACAGGCAATTGGGTCCACCAGGGATTTCCCTGTGCTTCTGTGGGTCAGTCTGACCTAGGGTTGCCACCTCTCCCGGATTTCCAGGATTCTACCGTATTCGGTGGCAACCCTCCAGAAGGCTTCTCCAGATTCCGGGATTCTCTGGCTTCCTGTCAGTCAAAGTGCAAAGGGACTACGTTTATGATCCATATGCATTTTCTGTTGCTAATTCCCCAAACTCATGCATAATGCATACGTAGTATTTACAGTCGTTTAATAAACGGTCTAATAACGAATTATCTATTTAGCATT
Source organism: Crinia signifera (assembly GCF_055691185.1). Lineage (NCBI taxonomy): Eukaryota > Metazoa > Chordata > Amphibia > Anura > Myobatrachidae > Crinia > Crinia signifera. The sequence continues at coordinate 47,973,639 of NC_139221.1, read as the reverse complement.
CCATGCTGAATTATCCCCTTTGTGCGGTCAAGGGGCAATATTTTCGCCCAATAAAAATAGTTTCTCATTGGACCAAGAAAGCGGCACCTCAGTTGGAAATGGTCAAACAGAAACTTTTACGCGTCGCATTTTTTTAATGGAAATATGCGAAACTCCTTCCTACTGATGGTCCGACAAAGTTCTTTAAAAAATGGCATTTATTTATAGCTACCTTAGATAATCAAACAAAAAAGCACTTTACCTAAACTATATAATCTGAATTGAAAGGACCAATATACAATGAGAGCTGTTGAGTCCTGGTGATATTAGACTATATTACGAATACCGTATACCAGATGTTTTCATTTATTATTATTAATCTAACTTAGCAAATGATGTATTATACACAGTACAGTCGAGATGATACTTTATTTTTCCCTACCCTCCCACCCCTTACCCCTTCTGTCTATGTCTATTGTAGTGTTTTACATTGCATTTACTATGTTATGTGATGTTTTATGTTACATACTTGATCAACCTGCTCCTGATCTATAGATCAATAGTACAACATCTAAAATATTGCATTATACTGGAGCTTATATTCATAGATATATCTATATATCTATATATATATAGATATATAGATATATACATTTTACTATGTATTTATCAACGATTTATCAAAATCACCACCACGTAGGTGTTGCTCTCTGTAATTTTCTTTTTCTCAAAATTTCAATAAAAATCATAAAAAATAAATAAAAAAAGTTTCTCATTGTATATCGCGATAATGACCAGCAGCCAATATTCACAATATCAGGTTGTTTTTATCAGCTGAAAATACACCGGGGTTCATACCCCTTTCACAGCAGAAGCGAATTACCGGATTAAAGCTTTTCAACCAGGGAATTTGCTGAAAAACCCAGGTGTTCCTTTGGTGTAAAAGGGTAAACATGGGTCTTAAATCCTGGCACTCAAATCCCGGCACACTGACCCTGGTCAAGAGCAGGGTTCAAAGACCCGTGTTGACCCTTTTACATCACAGAAAAATCCCGGGTTGAAAAGCTTTAACCCGGGAATCTGCGGGTGGTGTGAATTGGGGGTCAGGCTGCACCCGGCACTCAAAAATGCTGGGTAATTGCCGGGTGGCCGGTGTGAAAGGGGTATCAGTGTATACCACCCTAAAAATCTGTTCTTAACAAATTAACCAAAATAACTTTAATGCATTTCAAGATCCAATTTAAATTTTTGGTATGGATTGGATCGCTCAGTCTTTGTTCCAGAAACAGTTATTAAAAAGGGGATGCACAGTAAGTTTGTCACTAAGACAATTCCCCAGAGACTCCGCAAGAGAAAACGAAGCAAAATAAAAACAAGTCTCTGAGGAACGGCAGCAATTAGAATAGTACTGGGAAATCAAATATCCCATTCTTTACCGTATTTCCATATCTCGCAGTGCTGTCTCTCCCTGTACATAATAAGACACACCATAGATAAAGTGTGGTTGCCAAAACTATTACATCGGGCCGCAGGCAGAGCAATGACCTACTATAAAACTGGGTGGGGCGAATAGATCCACTGTATGTGCATACGGGACAACTGTCTCTTTCTTCTGACTCAAAATTCTTTGTCAATTGCTGGGGGAACAACTGACCTCGAGCTAGCTTAGTCACAAACAATAGGAAAATAGTGGAGTGATGAGCCCATCTGTTCAGGAGAGGAGAAACGAGGAAGCGGAGAACAAAAGGCAAGAGCAATGGAGCTGACATGCAAAATATTTAAAACTTCACACTCTATCGCTTCCCTAGTCCTACAATCTGAGATTAGCAGACATAACATATGTTTCGGGCTTTTTTGCTTTTTTTTTTTTATTTTTTACTTATGGTTAGTGACAATGCAGGTCCAGGCATATTACATTGCTGCATTAAGTGGTGGAAATGGATGACTACACCCTAAGAATAATTATTTTTGCTGTTGTAAATGTGTTGTAAATAAAGTATATGTCTATGCATGCTAAATTAATAGTCTAATGTAACTTTGGGCAACTGAGGGCTCTGTTCAGTGCATGGCTACAGAGATGTCAATGTTGGACTTGCGGTGTAATCATGCAGACCACCTGTATGATTTCATGCACAGGAGCATATAGAGACACTGGGCAGCGCAGAGCAGAATATGGTATGACGGCACAGTATGTATGATGTACTACAAACAAAACATATTGGATTATAATTATATAGGCAGCACAGGATATTTACTTCAGATCAGATTTTCCCTCTTCATGAACACATTAATAATGATGTTGAACCTCTAGGCTTCCTCATACAAAGATATAATAACAAGTGTTGATAGCCACGTCCATCGTCAATTTAGACAATGGCCTGTATTCTGTTCACTCGCAAAGGCAAATTCCTTCTCAAATGGGCAAAACCATGTGCATGCAGGGGGGGGGGGAGGCAGATGTAACATGTGCAGAGAGAGATAGATTTGAATGGGGTTTGTACTTCAAAGCATACTTGCCTACCCTCCCGGAATGGCCGGGAGGGTCCCACAAATCGGGTCCCCCTCCCGGTCACCTGGGAAGGTGGGCAAGTCTCCCGCTTTTTAACCATAGCCCCTGCACCCCCTCTCACCGCGGTCTAAAAATACGAATTTCGCGGGTCCGCGGGGAGGGGGCGGGTCTAAAATGACGTGATTCGCGTAATTTTGCGGCATTTAAGCCCCTCCCCCATCCCCGGACCCGCAAATTGATGCTGCAGCCTGTTATGGGGGCGGGGCTTAGTGACATCAGCCGCACCCCGCCCCCAAAACAAAGCCTCTTCCTGTCCCCCCTTCTCCCGGAGAGGAGTTTCAAAAAGTCGGCAATTATGCTTCAAAGTGAGATCTATATTGCAGTGTAAACATAAAGCAGTCCCTGCACAGAAACAAAATACCTCCCCAAATCTAACTCGCTCTGCACAAGTTACATCTGCCCCACCTGCAGGGCACATGGTTTTGTCCACTTGAGAAGGAATTTGCCTTTGCGAGTGAACCAGAATAGGGCCAATATGTTCATCTTTGTTGCTACCTGGAAGGTGAGAACCAGAGGAAGCAGAACATAATATGATTGGCTGTTAAGTAGCAATCAGCTGGACCACATAGAAAAGGATGTTGTGGCCCTTTACAGAACATCATAAACCCTCATCTTAACATTCTGGCACATTATTCTAAATTATATATATAGAAGTACTGTATTCTCATTATCTTCCCAATACATATAACTGCCAGGACAGATTCATTAAGAAGCCGTTCAAAACCTTGTATAGATATGTTTTTCTCTGACATAAGCTTCGGTGCTGCTGAGCTCATAGTAGTCATGTAGACTGGCTATAAGTTCTCCTTGTCAAAACCCATCGTAGCGAGTACATGTTTATAAATGCTTATGCATAGCCAGTTTATAAACAGAAGAATGTACAGTTTATTTTAGAGATGTGTACAGGCCCCTGTGTTTCGGTTTTAGAACTAAATCATTCCTTTGTTTTGGTTTTTGGTTTTGGCAATACCACCCTTAAGTGTTTTGGATATGGATTTTTTTATATTTCATTGCATCATAGTTGCCTCCCCTCCTGCATTCTGCAGGAGACTCCCTAAAATAGCAGCAATCTCCCTCTCTCCCTCATTAGTCTAGCAATCTCCCTCATGTCACCTAACCCACAATACACTGTTAAATATTTTTGGGAAAAAGGAATGAGAGATAGATACATTTACATTGAATCATCAGCACCATTTCCCAGCACATTACCAAGTATAGTAGCTCTTACTAACTGCTTTGGGGCTCATCTACATTTGGATATAAGTCATTTTAAAAGATTCCTCTCAGATGTAGCAGTACACACCCACGCTTCTAGGTTCACAATCTCTTCATATACTAAATGGAACTAGCCACGCCCTTTGAGTGGAGCATGACACCCCCCTTCCTCATGGGGTGCTGCGCAAAATTCTTTTACCAACTATAATCTAGTTTTCAAAAGTAAACAAGTATGCATTGCATACATTGGGCGGTATTCAATGTGGATTTTGGCGATGTGCAGCGAATCCTGTTTAGGATTCGCTGCACATTCGCCACTGGTCGCCACGTTCCGGAGCCTCGCCGGCTCCGGTATTCAACGAGTCAGGGGCTCGCTGCCCCAGACCGGCGAATTTGAGCTCCTGCGGCGAACGCCGCAGGGAGCCTGAGGACGGTGGCAGGCAGGGAGATGAAAGTCTCCCTGCCTGCCCCAGAACGTTTGTGGGGGGGAGGTGGGCTCCCTGGGTGCCAGGCAGCACAGGCTGCCCCCCGAGGGTGCAAGCAGGGGACCGCGTATATTTACTACACCCGATCATGCATATGTAATGATCGGGTAAAGTGAATATATGAATATTTAATGAGCGGCTCGGCTCCGGCCCCCTGCTGGCTGCTCTGTGTAAAAAAAAAAATATATATATATATATTTTTTTATTAAATATATATTCATGTGCTTACAGCACATGAATAAAAATAGCATGCCCCTCCTCAGAATAAAATTCCAGATTTTTTGACACCAATTGTAAAAAACGAAACACTTTATTTTAAAAGTTCACATTCCACTTCACCATAAAAAGATAGCGATTGCTACTCGGTGAATCATGGTGGAAAAAACCTTGAAATGTATTCGCCATCTGGTCATTGAATAGGGTGATTCACCGTTTTAGTCAGAAATTCACCTTACAGCACAAAATCGCCATAAAAACCTGGCAAATCAGCCTCATTGAATACCGACCATTGTGTGTGGTTCGCCTGCTGTTGGGAAAGCAAGCAGTATTTGACGTTCCATAGGACAAAATGTCCTTAGCAACTGCCCTATTTCTGTGCTGTGCTCATTGATTAGCACCATTGGTTTTATACTCATTACCAGTTGCTACTCTTTGGGGGGTAATTCAACTAGTCACGAGGTTTACCCCACAGCTAATTGATATTACCAAACAGGGAATAGCTATTCAATTAATTAGGCTTTTCCCCCTCATGGAAATGTGCAGAAACCTACTGATTCCACATAAAAGGTGGAATCTAATGAGTGGCATACAGTCATTGGGTCACCAGCATGTTGGTCAACAGTCATTAGGTAGACACCATTAGGTCGACATGCATTTAGATCGACATGAGTCTAGGTCGACACACAGGAAGGTCGACATGGGTTAGGTTGACAGGGCCATTAGGTCAACAGGGTCATTAGGTCGACATTCAAAAGGTTGACATGGAGTTTTCCACATTTTTATTGCGCCGACATGTGCCGACAGGCGGTATTTCACGCCCTACCATCCACTAGGGTGTGGTGGGAGAATAAAACAGTGTGCCCGAAGCATGGTGAGCGCAGCGAGCCATGCGAGGGGATGCGGTGCTACATTTCAGTGTCCCATGTCGACCCTTTCACTGTTGACCTAAATCATATCGACCTAATGACCCTGTCACCCTAACCCATGTCGACCTAGACTCATGTCGACCTAAATGAATGTTGACCTAATGGTGTCGTTCTAATGACTGTCGACCAACATTGTGGTGACCTAATGATCCATACCCCTAATGAGTTCCCTACACATTAAAAGCAGAGGTTTTCAATTAACACAGATTTGTCCTTGCATTTCTGAGGCTACAAGGAAACATGGCTTGAGGATTAACATGCAGGGTTCCTGCAGCTAATTGAATCAGGCACTGTGATCAATTAGCTACAAGATAAACCCCCACGACAAACTGAGCTCCTTTGTTGCTTATGCAGTGCTACTGGTGGAAGGTGATCCACTTGCACTGCATTCGGTCAGCTGTGATAACTGAAGTCAGTAGTTGTAGACTTACCACTTGCTATCAGGCGATGAGGTGTTATAAATGGTTCTGGAGCACAGATCATATGACTCTCTAGGAGGAAGAAAGAGGGGAGGACCAGGAAACCACACCATAGCATACTGAAGATCAGTGACACTCAAACTCCATCCTCAGGACCAGAATAACAATGGTGAGGAGGAAGCTCCTTCTTCAGGTCTTGGCATAACTATAGGCTCATCACAATAGCAGAATGATGATAAAGTTGATAAAGTTGGCCATAAATTGTTAAAATTTTATTATTTAGGGAGACATGGGAGTCATAGTGTATGGGGTGTTACAATCTCACCCATGGCCCCTCCCCTTCTCAGTTCGGATCATTTTTCACTTGCAGGCCCATGTGGCTCTTAGGCTGATCCTGCTCATGATCCCAAAGAGTTCAGGTGGTACAGGTCACATAGCAGAGACGTAGGTGCATTCATTACTCATTGACACATTTTAAAAGATCAACAGGTTATCTTAAGTAGATGAGTAAGAGTTACCATTAACCTCGATGCTAGCATTGCAGACACCCAGCAATACCTATGTGCACTCACACACTAAGCTGATGGTTGCCAATAGCACCCACCTGACAACCCAACTAACCTACAGGGAATGTCCTCAATTTGTCTTAGCACCCCACTTTCGCCCACATAATAATAGAGACCACAGGAGCCTCTATTATGTTGAAGCGACAACAGAAATTTCCAACAGAGAATGGACAACCATTATTCCGCCATTAATGCACTACACATATTTTATTTGGGGTCAATGTGATTTGCAAAAATGAACTTGCATAACAAAACTTGTTAGGAGGCACACATCATGGATGGGGTCCCACTGTCATCACCAAAACTTCACATTCACACACTCCCTTTCCTCCCCTTGGCAGTGATCGCTCCCCCCTCTCCATGTAGAAGTCCAGTCTTGATCAACTAAAAAATGCATCATGCAGAGCCCATGGACACGCACACGATGTACTGTCTACATATGACCGCATCCCTGGCTTCCTGCACTATAGGCCTGATTGGCTATATCTACATCTATATGGAAGGCCATGATGGGTACAGAGGTTTGTATACAGTAGTTTGATTGATTACGATTGATTACGATTGATTACAATCCTTCTGAAAATGAACAAGGAAATTGCCAATGTTAGGATCTGGTGCGTATTGTATTCTGGACCAGAGTGTGTGTACTTCAAACGAAACATAACTTGAGGCACAACAAATAAAAGTGTTATAAAATATTAATTATGTATGAGCATAGGGAGGAAAACTGTCTCAATTATTTAGTTACTCTCTTTCTTCAAGGTATCTGTGAAAAAATGAAAACTTGGATGAGTAGATACTAGCACCATCAGCATTTTTCTATTTTAGGAAAACAAAACAAAGAAAAAAAGCATTAAAAGATTTTATGGGGAAAAAAAACCCACTACAGAAATCCTGTGTCATAAAAGATGATCTTCATACATGATATTGAAGTGTCGTGTCCATTTGTTTCATTATGGAATAATTAGTGACCTGTCCTTAGCTAGGCCTCTGCCGCAGAGTTGTGTTCCCTATACACATCTGTCTAGCTCCCTCCATCACTACCTCCCGGCACTTACTAGCTGCATAACCCAGATGCGGAAATCCCAGGCGCTTGTTGTCTCCATTCCCGACTGCGAATGAATGCTAATATCAGGCTCTTCCCAGCGTCCACCACAGAGGGAGCCATTGGTGGAGAGGGATGTGTCATGGACAATGGACCAACCATCGCCAATTATTATATACAAAACACAAGATGAGTCATGTGGAACAATTGATATAAGCACAGAAGCTTAGTATAGTGCTATACCAGGGCTCATAGCTGCACTTCGAAGCGCCCCTCCCCCATTCTGTTCTAAAAAGATCAGAGTGGGGACCTCTTCTGAGTATCCACACCCTGTCACTGCACATGCTCCACTCAGTAAAGTACTCCACTCTGCTCTTCTCATACGTACTCAATATTACATCCAAGAATAGATCTTTAATAACTGACATGTTGGTACAGGAAATAGGTTGAAGTTTGATCCAAGATTGGGACCTTTATTAAAATAATACAGCAGGTGCAGCAAGGGTAAGACGTATCCAATTACTGCAGCCATTTCTATCTTAAATACTCCTCTTAAGCTGGGTACCCACTATGGGCCAGATGCATCAAGCTTCAAAAAGTGATAATATGGAGAGTGATAAGCAGCCAGCCAATCAAACTGTGAGTCATGTATTATAGGAGGTAGGACTATAGGATGCAGCTTAGCATCGTGTGGTACAGGTAACACTGGTAAATATGAAAAGAGGCACCCATTTAAAGCTGCGGAAATCTATAAAAGTAAACCCAATGCTGCAAATTGTCCTATACAGGTAGTCGCCCGTATCTGGAGATCTCTTATCCGAAATATTCCATAAACCAGAGTTTTTGGAATATTTAACCCCCCCCCCCCCCTGCCCCTTTTTTCATACTTTCCAAGTCCCCCCGATGTCCTCGGCAACCTTCAGTATCTTTTTCAGCGGTCCTAGGAGTGCATTGTGTGGGTGCGTGGGCATGCCGGTGATGTCACCAGCGCGCCTGCAAACTCGCGCAATGCACCCCTGGGACCACTGAAGAAGATCCTGAAGGCCACCGCCGTGGACGCGGGGGGGGGGGGGGGGCGTGGGACCATTGGGGGGACCAGTTAAGTATGCTAAAAAAATAATCCAACAACCGTTAAAATTCCTTATACGAAATGCTCATGGTCTCAAGCATTTTGTATAAGGGATAGTCAACCTGTATAAGTATTACTGTCAGCAAAGGATCATCATATTTCTTATGTGAGCTTGTAGGTTGGTGCATATGCTGCCATATGATTATTTAGAGGGTCCTAGAAATCATATCCAAATGCTACAATGTAACAGAACTTCCCTCATTTGCACTTGTCCTCACTTTGCCAGATGCATCTCTGTGTGGAGAACTGTTTTTCTAGCGCATACACAAAATAATAGCGAGATACAGTATGTTTGTCATCGAATCACAAATGGCTCTTGACAACCCAGTTGACTGATTTAAAAGAGCATTTTTTTTCTTAGATTTGAAGTAGCTTAATGAAAACCACATGCACAATTTAGTGAAGCCACAAGCTATGCGTTCTAGACATGCTAATGTATTATGTATGGCTGTGGGTGTTGACAGCATACAGCTACTGTATTGTCTGTCAGTTACTTTGTACTGCACTGTATAGTTCTCACAGATTCCATAATTATTGTATCTATTTGCGCTGTACTGCATGACGTGACTGGTTAATAATGTCAAATGTAGAGCAGAAATGTCTTCATTCTACATCTTTTGGCTGCCATAGTCCTCGAGGTATTATTTTTAATGCAGTTGTTATAATTACAGTTTACATAAATTATATCAACGTATTACACTGCGTTGTTCGAGGAAAGGGAACGCGACGGGGAAAAAAAAGGGGATCCATATAGAAACTGCACAGAAGGATAAGTGATCTTGATTAGACGGGCAATTACAGTAACAGAACAGGATGACATAAAGGGTCACATTAGAGATCAGGGGCCTACACACGTAGAGATTTGCTCAGCGTTCTCCGGCGAGAACACTGGCCCTGACCCATTAATACCCAGCATGCTGGATATGAATCACTGGGCGATAGTGACGCGCGGGCCACGAATCCCTATCGCTATGGCCCCTACACATGGAAGGGACATTATACAGTATATGCCACATTATAATGCCCCCTTACCATTATATCATCCACTTCATACACCTGTCACTGAAATTGTAATGTCATACAATTCAGACGGGCAATAGACCAGACCCAACTGCATAGCATCTGGGAAATTGGTATGTACATGTATATAACCTGATTGCAGGGCCCCTAAAGTCTCTGGGCCCCATAGCAATGGCATACTTTGTACCTACAATAGTTTCAGCCATGCATATTATTGTATGTAGGTCGGGGTTCAACTAATCGCATGTGTACTGTGAAAGTTTCCAGATAGGAGTTCTAGGATTAGAACATTTGGGGAAACATAGAGGTACATTTACTGAAGCTTCTAAAAATGAAAAAAGGTCATTTTGCCCATAGCAACTAATCAGATTATGTCTATCATTTCTCTGTTGCATCCTAGGAAATGATAGACAGAACCTTTATTTATGGAAGCTTTAGTAAGTTTCCCCCCATATAGTCTAATAGATAGAAGATATTGGGGCATATGTAATAGGGTTTTTTTAAAGCGGCAATCATTTTTACAAGGCATTTTGTCTTGTAAATGATTGCCACTTTAAAAAAATGTCCGAGATCAGCCAACTTCCCACAACTCGGACCCTATTACATATGCCCCATTGGCTATAGACGTTGCTGTCAGACAAATTATATAAGAAAAAGATGAACTTTTTAAGTCATGATGAACTAGTTATTGGGCTAATGGGTAGCTCTAGGCTGGAGAATTTAAGAGGAAAGTTTAGTGAAAAGGTCTCTGATTTGATTGGTTTCCTGAGATTCTTCTAACATTTTGCGCTACGTTGCAGAGTAGTGCTAAGATCCCATTGGACCGTTGGCAATATCCCGGTTTAGAACCCAACTGCTCTGATTCATTAATACTCTACTATTTACTTAACCTACATACATTAGGAAAGTGCTAGACATACAATAAACACAAGATACCATGCATTTTATTCTTACTTTTCACCCTAACAAAGCCTGTTCTGCACAGTTTTGAAACCTCTTCAACTGAAAGATCCAAACCAACAGCATTTATCCCTGGAAAAACGGCCTCACATTGATGTCGGGCTTCCCGACGGATGATACATAGTAGGTGTCTGACCATCTAAACCCCATCTATAACCATCATTGTCTATCCATTTTGGTTTAGAACCAACATCAGTGATTAGTACATTTAGCCTATATGGTAGTTTCATCTCTTTCACAACTAAAGCCCCATACACACTTGCCAATGCCGGTTTCGAGGTGAGCGACAGTAGGGGGGAGGGACGACAGCATGGCCGTCGTTAATGAGGACCGGCATGCGCATTCTAATGACGAGCAGTTCTGAGCACCTGCTCATATGCTGCCTGGCTGTTCCCGACCCTGACACGTGGTGAGGCTCTGCACAGTATGAGAGGTCATGATGTGCAGGACACCCCCCCACTCTGCTGCTGTCTGGTGCCCACCCACTCTGCTGCTGCCAGTGCCACCATTCACTCACGCCCGGAGGTACCAGGCACTCCTGCACCCTATGCTGTCAGCCCTGCTCCTGGTTGCCCGCCCATGTAAGTACAGGTGTTGCGCTGCCGGTGTGGGGGCCGGGGCATGTTCCCCAGGCTAAGCACAATGAGACGCAGGTGCTATAGGCATAGAGCTTCCAAGTATGACACCTGCTAACTAGGGATGCCAATCCCGGGATTGAGCATTTTTCAATCTTGTGATTGAAATAATGCACCGGGACTGGAATCCTAGTCCAGAATCGGCATTGCCTAGTGTGAACTATATTGCCTAGTGTGTAAGGGGCTTTAGACATTTGTACAGATATATTGGCAACCTATACACAATTGTTCCTTGTGCTTTTTGAATGGCTATGAAAGGGAAGTGAGAACTTGAAATCCCTGAAAAGAGCCGTTCCATCAATTATGTATCACTAGATGCCACTCCAACATGTTTGTACTGACTGCCATGTAATTGCATGTCTGAGATGTGTTTGCTCGAAAACCAATTTTAAAGACATACTGCTATTTTCTTCCCCGGAAAGAAATACACCACTGAAAAATCAAATGTCTTCTTGTATTGATATCGTCCGCAGTGGATAAAGAAGCTCTTATTTGAAATTTGCATGGTATTAGCCAATCTCTGGTGCTTGGTACTTATTGAATAAATAGATACAGTGTCAGGACACACATATTCCCAGATTACAGGCCTGCCATTGTTACATGCTAAATTGTTTAATCAGCAATATAATTAATTTTTTTTCCCATCCACTTTTCTCCTTCTCAGAAACTATCATTATAAAAGAGACAAAGATCTTCCTTGATTATTATCATTCTAATGATAGCAAGTAGTATTGTATTTCAAATAAAGAGGTATTAATTACTTCAATTATTTCAGTTTTTTATAGCTAATGTGAATAAATAAAATAATTTTGTTCACTAATATGTATGCTGTTTTAATAATTAATAAATTCAATAAGCTTTAAAAAAAAAAAAGGATATTTGAAGTAGGAATCGACGGTACTATTCTTGATCTTGACTATTGAATAACCTAGTTGTCTATTACAATAATTTAGACATTAATTTATAGGCACAAGACATAAAAAGGGTTAAACTAGATGTGACCTGACTAAAGGCCCCCATACACTGGGCCAATTTAGGCTGATTCTGACGAATCGGGATGTCAATTTGATGGCCCAGATCAGGTCAGTTTGATGTCCCCTCAGGTCCGATGTGCGGTTCCTGGCGTAACTGACCTGAGTCGGTGGTCGTACCTGCTGGCCGGGGAGCAGGGTCGCATACTGAGGGCACCGGAGATGGCAGTAATACCGAACCACCTCAACTGATGGCATATGCTCAGGGGGGTAGGCGGTGGCTGCAAAGGGTGTGCTGTCAACCCATAGGCGAACACCGGTGGGGGGGGTTGTTTCTAGTTGCCCAAAAGATAGATAGAGATGCAACTACATGCCCAGTGGTAGCAGCTTCTTCTACCAAGTTTGCTGAGTGTGTGGATCTGACGAGTCCTCAATCAGTGCACTGGACCAGAAAGTAGCTACCTGGAAGAAGGGACAGGAGCCTTATTATGGGGTGGGAGAATGTGTGCTTAGAAAGTGCAATACTGGTTCTATTATGCTTGTGTATTTATTTATTTATTTATTTATTATGTTATGTTTAACTTTTTTCTTGACAACTTATTTAAATGATTTAAAAGTTTGATACAGCCTATAATATAGTACAGGTTGAGTATCCCGTATCCGAATATCCGTTATCCGAATTATTCCAAAAACCATACATTCCAGAAAGTGAAATTTTTTTTTTTTTTTTTTGCTAAAAACTCACTAGGGACAATTGTAACAGCACTACTGAGGGAATGATATGTAACTGGCACTATATATGTACAAGAAAATGATTGCTTGGCATTCAAATTCAATATCTGAGATAGTACACAAATTTTGTTTCATGTTTTGAAACCTTGTTTTTTGAACAAATAAAATATATTTATGTGCATTTCATGTGTTTGATGTGTTTATACAGCATAAATGCAAGATACTTCAAAATACATCATTGAAATATTAAAATATTCCGAAATACGGAATAATCCGTTATCCAAAATTCTCCTGGTCCCGAGCATTTTGGATACGGGATACTCAACCTGTATAGGCATATGTAGTGTTAAATATTTATACTGTATTCCACACAATATCCAGTGTAAAAATATCAATGCTTCCATTAATGTTCAAGGTCGTTACAAGGTTTTTCTACCGCTCCCCCAGACTCCCGTACTTGCTCCAATTTTACACAGAGTGGTTATTTGTGTACTGCATTTGGAAAACCCCCTCTAGAAATCCTGTGTTTGCCACTGCAACCAGTTAGGGGGCTCCCGCCAATAGCCCAACACTGAGGTAATATGAGCTTGGCTTGACTATTGTTGCTTAAGGCTCCCATTAACTTATTGTGGCATACCTCTATCTTAACTTAAGCTAGCTTAAACTAAAATTAACCACACGGACAAGAAATAAACACACGGACACCAAGTGCTAGATTTTAAACGGTCAACAAGCATTTATTGTTTTGTGACCATGGGGGTTATTCTAATTCACTCTTTCTGACAAAATCCTTCTTAGATGGACAAAACCATGTGCACTGCAGGGGGGCAGATGTAACTTGTGCAGAGAGTGTTAGATTTGGGTGGGGTTTTACTTCAAAGTGAGATCTATATTGCAGTTTAAAAATAAAGCAGCCATTATTTTCCCTGCACAGAAACAAAATAACTCACCCAAATCTAATTCTCTCTGCACATTTTACATCTGCCCCCCTGCAGTGCACATGGTTTTGTCCATCTAAGAAGAATTTTGTCAGAAAGAGTGAACTAGAATAAGGCCCCATGTTTGAAACTAACCTTAAAGAAACTTTGCAGGATGGCAGAGAAAGAGTCGCTACCAAATGCCAGCCAAGTCAACTTGATCGTATCCCAAAATAAACCAGGAGGGGCTCACCACCGCCTCCTACCTGCATAACCTGCATTATGTGGAACCCACCACCCTTTACTCTGGCAGAACAATGGACGCTCCTGCATAGGAACGCCCTTTGTCCAATTGCATGGAAGGACACACCCACCGTACTATCAAAAAGAGTTGCCCCACAATGATTGTTTATGCCATGCTTTGGCCACTGTCTGGTAGCGACTTCCCGCCAATCTGGCTGTGAATAGCCTGACGATAATTGAACGCAACTCAAGATCAAGGTAAAATAACAAGAAAAATTCAGGGAGGTCTGTAGGGGCTTTCAAAATGTCAAGAGAAAAGGAAACACCTGACTAGGAATATATACCCCTAAAGCTGAAACGCCCCTTACACTCCTCATTGGATGATACCCTAGAACAAGACTAAGGTCCAGCTTCAAAAGTTATAAAATCATACCTCCCAACTTCTTGAGCTGTAGAAGATGAACGCTTGCATGCCCAAAAAGGGGGCATGGCCTATACAAATTAAGGAGCAGCCTATGCAAATAAAGGCGCTGCCGGGCCACGCCCCCATTTTCCGCCCTTTGCATCTCTGAATAGCGTCTATTCCCTTCAGTCCTGCGAAAAATGGGACAGTTGGGAAGTATGATAAAATGGAGCATGATAAACACCCAACCAATCAGCTCCTACCTGCCATGTCACAGACTGTGTTTCAAAAATTTCAGGCAGGAGCTGATTGGTTGGTTGTTTATCACTCTCCATTTGATCACTTTTGAAGCTTAGTGCATCTGGCCCTAAGACAGGACAACCCACCTGAAACTGAAACTAGCCTTACATCTGCTATTAACTAATACTGCTTTCCCATCGCTAAATGCAGGGTAGCACCGGGACTTTGAAATGGTTCAGTCCCGGCATGACCCTGCATTTTGCGATTTTAACATCCCCTCGGCAAACCGGCATTATTGCCGGTTCTCTGACGTCATCCGGGGGCGCAGCGGGGAGTCAGCGCGTCATCGGGGGCGGGGAGGAGGCATCTATTAGAGCTTGCGCTGCTCCAAGCGCTGCCTACTCCGTAGTGTGAACGGGAAATGGGTCGCTCGACCTGTTTAACCCGTCAAACCGTACAGCAACTCGGCAACAAACCAGTATTAACTCTGAACCGTAAGAACTCCTTTCTTACCGGTTCTTATTGCTGTGTTGGCAAGAAACCGGCTTGTACCCGGTAATTAGTTGTGATGTGAAAGGGGTATAATTGTCCCAACAGCCCTCAGCCAGTTTACATACTGCATACTGTAGGTGATCTGCATTAAGGTTGCTCGCTGAGATGAATAACTGAATAATAGAAAGACAACCTTTTCCCAATACAGTTGTTTGTAGGGGATTACTACAACTGCCTGTAGGTCAATTGTGCAGCTGCCACATTCTCTCCAGCTAATAATCTAGCATCAGCCGCAGAGTCTGAGGGCTCTATTTATAAAGCATTGCTGTTAACCCCGTATTCCATCATTTTCTATAGAGAAAAGGCTTAGCACTGCTTCATTCAAATTATAACCAGGGAACCACAGAGAAATCAATACTTTGTCATGCATGTCTGGAATTGTGGAGTTTATCATGTCTCCACAGTATGCTACAGGTACTGGCATATTGCAGCAAACATAGCGCCTACTCGGGATGGTATTATGCTTACTTATGTCACATGTCTTCTTGCAATGTACTGTGGGCCCAATTTGGACCTGATTGCACAGCTGCGATTATTATTACACTGTGCAGGTAATGCGGTGCCCGGGATGACTTTCACCCTATTTAAAAATCATTAGATGTGAGCCTGTTACAAGCCCAGCATCAAGGTAAGCTGCTAGGCTACCCCCAGGCTCGGTGCACCCCTAGCCCTCGTCCACGAGGTGAATGGATGCCGCACACAGGCATTAAATCGCCTCCTCCCTGGCTCCACTGCTGTCTGCACAGTACAATAGACATCAGCGGAGGCGGTGTGCGCCCTGTTCCCAACCTCCATACTGACCGCAGGACACTGCGGTCCGGAGGTTGGGCTCCCCTATTGCTGTAAACAGGAGCCGGGTCAGACGACACGGCATACCCGTTTACACTGCCCATCACCCGAGTCCTCCGCATGTTCGACCCTGGTCAGGACCAATACTGTCCTATTCTATTTATACAGCATTAAAAACAGGATGCGGTCATTTGGACTACAGCATTATGGTCGACAGTCATTAGGTCGACACCATTAGGTCGACATGGGAAATTGTCCACATGGGTCTAGGTCGACATGGGAAAAGGTCGACATGGGAAAAGGTCATTAGTTCTACAGGTCGTTAGTTCGACATCGTCTAGGTCGACAGTCAAAAGGTCGACATGGAGTTTTTCACTGTTTTTTTTTTAGCCAAAATGTGCCGGCAGGCGGTATTTCATGCCCTACCATCCACTAGGGCATGGTGGGAGAATAAAATAGTGTGTCAAGCGCAGCGAGGCACCGTGCCCGACGCATTGCGAGCGCAGCGAGTGAGGCGAGGGGATGCGATGCACTTTAAACTGTGTCCATGTCGACTGTGTTCACATTCAGGTAAAAAAACAGTGAAAAACCCCATGTCGACCTTTTCACTGTCGACCTAGACAATGTCGAACTAACGACCTGTCGAACTAACGACCTTTCGAACTAACGACCTTTCGACCTAGAACCATATCAACCTTTTCCCATGTCGACCTAGACCCATGTCGACCTTTTCCCAGGTCGACCTAATGACTGTCGACCATAATGCAGTAGACCAAATGATACCAACCCGTCTGAGACAAGCAAAGAAGATTATACGATATGCTGGACGTGTACAGAAATGACTCCCAAAAAACAACAAGAACACTGTTATAACCACAAAATAAACACATTCAGACAAGCGTGTGAACAGCGAGCAAACCACCGAACATAGAAAGAGCAGAACAATCTTCTATTATCTAAGTCAACCTAATTCAACCTAATTGTACAGACCTTATTCTGGTCCATGCACAATGCAGTGAAATTTGCAGAATTGTGAGTGGATGAAACGCTGTCAGCCGCTCGCCCTGCCGCCTGCCCCCCCCCCCCCCCCCCCGGCTCGGGGAACACCCATGAAATGCTGGGCATTCCCATGGGCGCAGCCCATTACCGCTGCCCCACGCCCCCTACCCGCACTGCTAGCTGCAAACGGGATGGCAAACTAACAGTTTGCCATGTCCGAGGAATACTTAATTAAGTCTGAGGCTATGTAAGCACCTGGGTTGGCCAGCTGGCTAGTCTGAGTTGGGAGGGGGGAATAGAGTAGGTATGTGGGCAGGTAAGGATCTCAGGGGGAGAAGTGATAAAGTGCCTAATACTTCATCACCAGCCAATCAGCTGTCCATTTTTAAACCCAGTCTATAACTTAACAGTCAGAAGCAGATTGGCTGGTGATAAAGTACAAGGCACTTTATCACTTCTTCTCCTGTATCACTGCTTCGTACATTTGCCCCTCAATGAGCAGCAGGGTAGCTAGCCTGTAGGGATAGGAGTATTATCCTTATCTGGGGGGATATATTGCATATTGTCAGTCTTGGGCACAGGGGTTCCCAATAGCAACAATGTGATTTGCAGTGGCAAACGTAGGATTTTCAGAGGGGGAGTTTCCAAATGTAATAAATAAAATCTCCCACTCTGCACTGAAATAAATAAGGGAGTCTGGTGGATGTGGTAACAGCCCTGAAAATCGGACTTTTTATTAACTGGATACAGTATGGAATACAGCATTAATATTTAACAGTACATATGTTCTATAGTATAGGATTTTTCAAACATTTAAATAAGATAAGTGGTCAGGAAAAGGTTAACCATATCATAATAAATAAATAAATACACAAACATAATAGAACCAGTACTGCACTTTCTAAGCTGACAATCTCCTACTTTATGGTAAGGCTCCTGTCTCTTCCTCCTGGCAGCTACTCTCTGGTCCATTGCGATGTTTGAGAGCTCAGATCCACACACAGTAAATGTGGTATAAGAAGTTGGAACACTGGGCATGTGCAGCAGCTCTGCTCTGTCCCTTACACTGATGTGGTGGCATCTCTATTGATCACGCTATATACCAGTGCTATTGTTGTTATAATTTAAGACACTTGCCAAGAGGAGGTGGGTTTCCAGGCAACCAGACACCTTTACAGTGTGTGATACTGAAGAAAAACCAGAAGAAGCTGGTCTGATGTCAAGAAAGGGTCTGACAACCAAGTCCAAGGTCAATAAGAAGCCTCTAGGAGACTGTGGAAGTGTAGAAGAACCCATCTGGAGCTTGTGCAAAGCCAAGGAGAAGCCTCGTTCAACATGTACCAATGTCTAATACCATACATGGTTATATGCTGAAAGCCAAGGAGATCAAATCATGAGTTGGTCTAAAATGAACGAGTAGCCTCGTGGAACAGTCAGTTGAGAGCACCAGGCACAAATCCAAAATGAAGTATAATTAATTGGAACCTATTCAATTAAACCATTTATCTTTTTACCTTGCCATTCAGAAATAGAATTGCATTTATTAACATTTATTATCCGAGGCTATAATATATGTAAAAGACACATTGATCTTTTAAGATCTGTGTGATGTAAAAAAAAAAGGGCTTTGGCTCTGCCCTCGTTCCCTTTTACCTAGTGATGAGGAAAATGCAAAGATGAAACTGGTAATTATAACAGCGTGTTCCTTTCCAACTAGCACAATATCTCTAGGATTGAACTTCTAACCTGACATAAATATATTGCATATTGTAACCTGTTTCTCCTGATTATTAACCTTCAGCATCGCAACCCATAAATCATCAGTGAAACAGCTGGCGCTCAGCACTGCCCCAAAGGTGTATGATTATGATCGTTTTATATATATCTTGCAATGCAGACATGAAAAATGCATTGAAGAGTGTGCTACTCCAGGACTTATTGTAATGAATTTTCACTAAAACATAGATCATGCTTAAAACCGGTGTCCGCTGATTATAATTCAGTCATTTATATTTCCCTGAATTACCTTGTCTAGCTCATCCTTTTTTTTTGGCCTCACCGTAATAGACAAAAAGTGTTCACAGTGGTCATCTATAGTTACAGTACAAAGGGGCGGATCCAGGAGAAAATGACAGGGGGGGCGGGCACCATGATAGGAGAGGGGATGGGAAGGGGAGTGTTAGTGGTGCCGGTGCACATGCTCAGAGAGCAGCAAGAGAGAGGAGGAGAGCAGAGAGAGGGGTGTGAATGGGATAAAAATAGGCCCTGGAATTTAAAGTACAAAGGCCCACCTTGGCATCGAAAGTGAAGGATGCAGTTCTGCGGACTCCGGAAAAGAGTGTGTGGCCACTGAAAAGAGGGTGTGTCCTTGAGTGTAGTGCACCACACCATATACCACTTCTACACATTATGCAACAAAATACTAGACCCCATTATACTTGCCCCTTACACATGATGCCAAACGGATTGAGGCAAAATTCATATAATGCCTCACATATTGAGCTAAAATTCACATAATGCCACATGGATTGAGCCAAAATTCACATAATGCCACACAGATTGAGCCAAAATTCATATAATTTATATTTCCAATTCCAGTGATACACCTGTACACCTGTATAATTCCAATCCAGTGATATTGCTGTATAATTCCAGTCTAGTGGTACTGCCAATAAAGTCCATTGATACTGCCGTTAAAGTCCAGTCCAGTGATACTACTGTATACTTCCAGTCCAGTGGTACTGCCGATAAAGTCCATTGGTACGGCTGTTAAAGTCCAGTGATACTGCCATTAAAGTCCAATCCTATAATACTGCTGTATAAATCCAATCCAGTGATACTCCATTAAGAGCAGTGGCGGGCTGGGCTGGGGGGCAGGGTGCCATGTGCTCCCCGGGCCACTTCATGAATTGGTACCTGGTGGTCCACTGAGTATTGCTACATCCTCTAGTCAGCAGCACCGTCCGCGGCTCTAAGAACATGGCCGCCGGCCTCCTGCACTGAGGACATATCACAGACAGTGCAGGAGGCCGCTAGAGGGCGGACTGTGGGCAGGACGAGAGGCCAGAACACCAGGAAGCAGCGCATCACACGGCACCCTACTTCCGGCGGCCGGCCTATGCGTCCACTGCACCATCCCCCTGCTAGTGCTGCAGGTCTGCAACAGAGCCTCGGTATCCACCCTGCGGAGTGGTGGAGAGCCCAGCCTCAGGTAATAGCATCTGTACAGGGGGAGAACAGGACTGAGGAGAAGCCTGTGATGTCCTGACTCCTCACCTGTTATTATGCAGGGGGAGTAGCCTGCAGTGTCCTGTTATTATGAAGGGGGAGTAGCCTGTGGTTTCCAGTTATAATGCAGGGAGAGCAGCCTGTGGTATCCAGTTATTATGCAGTGGGAGCAGCCTGTGGTGTCCAGTTATTACCCAGGGGGAGCAGCCGGGGTTTTCCAGTTATTACGCAGGGGGAGCAGCCGGTAGTGTTCTGTTATTATGCAGGGGGAGCAGCCTGTGGTGTCCTCCTGTTATTATGCAGGGGGAGCAGCCTCTGGTGTTCTATTATTTTTTATGCAGGGGGAGCAGCCTGTGGTGTCCTATGTATTAGCAGGGTGCCCAATTAGCATACGTACGGCACCGTAGGGAAACCGCATTTTTTTGCATGCGATCGCATGCGATTTTCCTATGTAATTTATTCACTGCTCTCTGTCCTTGGGAGGTGCGATGCCATTTAATGTACTATACACTTGTATGACATACAATGGGATTTAGGTACCCCCCCCCCCACTATCCACGCCACCCGAAGCGTGGCGAGCGCAGCGTCCTCCCGACCTTTTCATACCCCCACTATCCACGTTGGCGTGGAGTCGATATTATGTAGTGTTGCGAGCGGACGCGGAATACATGCAACGTAATCCGCGTCCGCTTGCCATGCTTCGGGCTCGCCACACTATTTAAAATCTATTCCACACCGACGTGGATAGATTTGTGCGACATGCGTGAAGATCCTGCTTTTATGTTTGGCAGAAATCTCTTGTAAATTACTGAGGTTAAGGTCACCTCAGACCTGGCCGATTAATGTGTCACAAAAGAGAAAAGAATATTGTGCAGAGAGAATGTATTATGATCAATTTCATTATAATTGTAAATTGTATAATTCCACCCAACTCTTTCAAGAACAGATCCCCAACTGCTTGTATTCTTCGTGCTGTGATTTACGGCACAACAATGTGAACAAGTACATAAATTTATACCCTTACACAAAAGAGCTGTCATACTTTAACCAGAAAGCAGGTGTTGCTGTCATTGTATTACTTGTAAGCTTGAGTACAACACTATTGCTTTCTTGCTTCACTTTATTAAAGGATTGTAAGGGGGGTGTTAAGTATTGAATGATATGTCCCTCTCTACTGTTATCAACTATCCCACACTTCTAATTCTATAACCCCATCTTGTCTCAATATCAGGATCATTATTATTATTATTATTATTATTATTATTATTATTATTATTATTATTATGTCAGGTTGGGTATCCCTTATCCAGATATCCCAAAATATCGGCATACCTGCGCACATGTACAATGCGTACCTCCCAACTTCTGTGTCCCTCAAAGCGGAAAAGGGGCGTGACCTATACCCGCGGCCCTCCCACTAGGCCATGCCCCCCATTTTTGCCACTGTGGGGGCATGCCCAGCATCTCCGTGAGCTGCTGGCTATGTCACCATCCCCTCTGGCATGTGCACAGCGTCTATTCATGGTGACAGGGGGGACTCCCAACTGCCCCCCCGCCACAGGACACTGCCGGCCGCGGGAGGGAAGCGGGAACGTCCCAAAAAAAACGAGACGTTCCCGCAATAAGCGGGACAGTTGGAAGGTATGGCAATGCATTCTTGGGACCGGGGATGCTGGTGAAGACAAAGCCAATGGTCGCCATGGATGTCAGGGGCCGGACAGGGGACCAAATGAGTATGTAAAAAAAAATCTGAAATCTGAAATAATCCTTTATGGTCCCCAGCATTTCGGATAAGGGATACTCAACCTGTAAAATTATAAGGCTAATGACCTTGATCTCATAGCAATGAACTCATAGGAAGCCGTGTTTGAGCTTTCCAATGCATACAAATACCTAACATCATCCAGGGGACGTGTGGCGCCCCCAGGGGGGTTACATCAGTAGCTGTACTGCCCAAATCACCTCCTAGTGATCTAATCTCCTAGAACCAGTACAGCGCAGTCACACAATCTGCATGGCAGGTTCGTCAGTCACTGGATTGTGATGTCCTGACACCAGCTTGACTAGCCAGCTGTAATGTAACACTGATTATTAATACTTGTGGGGCTCCTAAATATATCATGTTGCCCAACACTGAGCTAGATTATATAAAACCATCACCAGTCAGGAGCGACATTCTAGATCAGGGTTCCTTAATCTGCCAAAGTGAAGGATAGTTACTGCCTTGCCTGGCTGTATGAGAAGGTGGCATCTGGGAACTGTAGGCTATCCACAGCCTATTATGTGTAGTGAGAGGATTATCTGGGCCTTTTGCCAAAGTGGAAAATGAGAAAAAGCTATGACAGAAAAATTGTAAACTTTCTTTATTCCTGGATTCATTTAACCTAGACGGTGAACGGATTCGCATCTGCAGCGATAACAATAGCTGCTATAGAGAATCTGATTAAACAACTAATGGGGCCTACACATGTAGCAATTTAAGGGCATTTTCAAAGCGATCTCACTACGGGCTCAATACCCTAACCCAAAAAATGCGGTAAAAACCTGCATGCTGGGTTTTTGCTATGGGGGGTGGATACCCCATAGAAGAATACTGGCTTCTTAATGCGACCCAGTGCTGCCCCACATGGAACCCTGTGGCCCCGCACCGACCCCACATGGCCCCCGCTGAACCACCTTACCTGTGTCTGTTGTGCTGCCCGGACCAGTGACCTCCTCCTCCCTGCACTGTACATCCTCTTCCAGGTGCAGGGAGGAGGAGGCGGAGCCAGCAGCCGGGTAAAGGGGGGAGGGGGAACTGACGGGGACCCGCTCACTCTCTGCTGGCTGCTTCTCAAAGGGCAGCTCTTATCGCAAGAGATGCCCGTTGCTATACTAATCACTTATGTTGGAACATATGCGATTAGTATCATTGCGGTAGCCGGCGGAGGGT
Source organism: Crinia signifera (assembly GCF_055691185.1). Taxonomy (NCBI): domain Eukaryota; kingdom Metazoa; phylum Chordata; class Amphibia; order Anura; family Myobatrachidae; genus Crinia; species Crinia signifera. The sequence continues at coordinate 47,950,466 of NC_139221.1, read as the reverse complement.
GCGGTAGCCGGCGGAGGGGGCGGTAGCTGGCAGCAGAGGATAGCGCATACAGGGGCCATAGCGATGATTGCCAATGTCAGCTCCCATGTTCTCTCCAGGGAACACTGTCCCTGACAGATCGCTCAGCACACAGCACTGACACCCCAGATCCCCAGATCTGGCCGGTTCAGTAAGCTATACAGGGGTGGGGTCCTGGGGTGCACACCAATTGAGAGGTGCGACCCTGCGGAGACCTTTCAGTAGAACTGCATACAAAGTCAAAGGTGCAGGTGCACAAATTAAATTAGGTTCCTGACATTTCTTAGACTGCATGCAGAGCAAGGTGAGACCTGCACAAATGTTTAATGGATTATCAGATGGGGGGGTGCATTTCTGGGTTGTGGGCCCCCCTGGACTGGTGTGACTGTTTGGCCTCAGGAGCAACACAAATTAACACTTATTTTCATTTTCACTTTCATCCCTATTGTGTGTTTTATTTCAATGTAATTCATTTCTCACCTTTACCTCTCACTACTTCACCTCTCACTACTTTATCTCTCATTTTTTTACCTCTCACTTACTTACCCCTGCTATCTTTAGCAGCCTCTCTCACTAACCTATCCTCACTTTGTTTCACTATATATTTCTTTCAGTCTTGTCACTCGGCTGCACCATTTTGGGGTGCCCTAGATTTGTACCCCCCAAAATGTTAGGGACTTGCCCGACTAATGAGGTCACCTGGACGCGGTGGGCAAGCCGTTACTTATGGCCATAAATAAGCGAAGAACCTCGCTAAAAATGCAAAATTTTATTGCAAATTTTTTTTAAATTGGGAGTTTAATTTGTGCACCTGCACCTTTGACTTTGTATGCGGTTCAGTAAGCTTACAGGGCCTACACAGAATCGCTCTGCACACATGTGTTAGCGCTGTGTGCTGAGCGATCTGTCTGGGGCAGTGTTCTTACCGGACTGACCAGCGATTAAATAGATTTATCCAGCATGCTGGATATTAATCATCTGGTGATAGCGTCGCGTGGGGCCTACACCAAAAGGTTAACATTTGCAACCTCGTCTAATCAGCTGCAGATTCTGCATTAGGGCAAAATGTTCATCTAACTGTAAATCAGCCAATAGATGTCCACCATGACATGCGACTCCCAAGCATTCGCGCAGAGCATGCACATAAAGTTGCATTTGCGCCTTTTGCATCAAAACTTGGTTTGCTCAGGTGCAAACGTGGCTCCCAGCTGTACGGGGGGCCCTAAATGTCTGTTCCTGTCCAAACCTTGCAGCTACTGAGTGGAATAACTGGATTAGAGACAGATTCAAAACCCTTGTCTGCTAGAACCGCCAGTATATGCAGCAGTATATATACAAGACCCTTTTTATAGTTTCGGCAGTAATCAGAGAACAAAGGTGGAGCTGCCAATGCTGTATGTAACACTTACATATGAGTCTATACAGATACATTGTAATCATTTGTGTTAACACTAATGTCAATTGTTAGCCTGTTATTGATATCATTAATGGTGCTTCAAAGTTAACACGCTCCAACAAAAACAATTAAACTCTAACAGGAAAAGCAAACATTACTGTAATGCGTGGCACTAGCGTGGTCCGCACATCTGTCATTCTGCCAAAGCAAGCCAACCTTTCCTAACTGTGCGAAATCCTTGTATTCTCACTATATAGCGATGTAACACGTTAGTGATCCACGTGGAATGGAAAAGGCTGTATTTGGTGTATACTGTATGTTGTGTGGTGTCTCTCCCATTCTCTGCATAGAAAGGTCAGTGTTACAGTGCACTGATTCTAATACACAGACTCCATTTAAATGTTTTATGGCTTTAAGGCTGACTGTATTACACACTTGGGATCCCCCCCCCCCCAAATAATTAAGTGGCGCCAGTCAAACTAATGGACCAAAAGGTGCAGTGCTGCCACAATCTACATTCAATAAAGGCAGTGTCAGGAGGGCAGTAATCCCCTTTTTGGGCTGCTACACTTCCTCCCTCCTCACAGCTCATCTTCGCCCACCTCCAGCGCCCTCCATCCCCCTGCACCTTGCTCCAGCTACTACAATGCATGGATAGTTATCGTGGGTAACCACTCCTCTGGGACCAGCTTTGTCCCCTTCAAACCTCCCACTTCATATGTTCTTCATCTCTTCCCCCTCCCACCTTTTTCTCCCCTTTGTCAGATCCCCTTTGTTCCCCCCATTCCTCCTCCACAGCACCCACTGACCTCCCCCATTTCCAACGGTCTTCGTGCTAGATACACTAAGCTTCAAAAATGATAAAATGGAGAGTGATAAACAATCAACCAATCAGCTCCTGCCTGACATTTTTCAAACACTGTGACATAGCAGGTAGGAACTGATTGGCTGGCTGTTTATCACTCTCCATTTTATCACTTTTGAACATACTTGCCTACTTTAGATTTCACCTCTCCGGGAGAAGCCCGGAGAGGCAACATGTCAGGGGGGCGGGGGCAAGGCTGACATCACTTGGCCTTGCCCCCTATGCCGGAAAATGCCATGATTCGTGGGCCGCGGAGAGGGGCGGGGCTTAAATGCTGTGAAATGCCTCAATCGCTTCATTTAAGCCCCCCAACCACGGAAGGTCACTTGTGGACACAGCTAGTTGCAATTGTGATGTGGCCGCACGTGTGATCAGTTTGTGGGTAAGGTGATGGCAGCCGTATCTGTAGATAGATAGCTATCTCTGTCATTACGTAGGTGGTGTGGCTGGTAAGTGCAGGTGATGAGGGGGTGAAATTGAGCACTTTAGGGGCACCAAAATTAAGTAATATCATTATTATTATTATCATAATTGTTATTTAACATACGATCATTGTTATTTAACATACCATCGAATTGTATGGCATTGTAATTGTATAAGCACCCTAATGGGGGCTTACAATGTTAAATGCACCCCCACGCCACCCCCACTGTGAATGTGAACCCGAAGCGTGGCGAGCGCAGCGAGCCCGCGAGGGCGGCGGTGCGCGACCTACAACCTTTTCATACCCCCACTATCCACGTTGGCCTGGAGTTGATTTTATATAGTGTGGCGAGCGCAGCGAATACATGTAAAGTATACACATACAGAGGTTAATGCGATCCAGTAAATGCAGGTATAATTTTACAATAAATTGTAATTGTAAAATTATACCTGCATTTACTGGATCGCATTAACCTCTGTATGTGTATATGTCCTTGCACCTTTATTGTATGTATTAAAACCCTTTTCACCAAGTAAAAGTTATTTGCACAATAATACCTGCCCATTGATTTATTCCTCAGTCCACCAACCACACCAACACTTTTTCCATAAAAAGGGGTAGAGCGCTGCACTCAGGGCCGGCGCCACCACTAGGCAGCCTTAGGCATTTGCCTAGGGCGCCGGCCACTGGAGGGCGGAAGTTGGAGCAGCTGTCCCCCCCTCCACCTCTGTCGCTGCTGCATCGCCCATCGCCGCCCCCCGTGGAGTGAAACGCCAGGCTGGGGTGAGTCCGCAAGAGCATTCCCAAACCCCCCCCCCCCCCGTGTACCAGCTGCCCGACACCCCCCTCCCCCGGCTACTAGCCGGGTCCGACGCATGCCCGGCACCCCCCCTCCGTGTAGCGGCCGCCTGACACCCCCCCTCTCCCGGCTACTGCGTAGCACAGTAGACGGGTTTGACGCACGCCCGGCACCTGTTTCCCCCCCCCCCCCTCCGTGTAGCAGCCGCCCGACACCTCTCCTCCCCCGGCTACTGTGAAGCACAGTAGCCGGGCCACCGCACACTCGCACCCCCCTCCTCCGTGGACCGGGTGAGCGCCGGGGCGCTCCCCCCACCCCCGCCTGGGGCGCTCCGGTGCCTTGCACCGGCCCTGGCTGCACTTGACACATTGAATACATGTTCCTCTAATAGTTGGATTAGGAGATCTGGATTTTTTTTTTCTGCTTAAAAACTAAATAACCCGGTCCCTTGACAAAAGCTATTTTTAACTCATTGTGTACAGATCTAATCTGATAATCATTTCAAGGATCATTTATCAGATCTGCAGTGATCTCCAAAGTCTGTATCCATCTTTATTGCTGGACATGAGTCATATGTCATACCCTCACCTACGTGGTCGGCCAAGATACAGGCTCAGTATTTTTATGGCTGTCCTGAGCACGACATGTGCAATCATGCTGTGCTCACAAGCATTCCTCTTATGAAACACTTTCAAATTAGTGTCATTTATTTGTCAATATGAGCTTACACAGCTGACAGAAGAGTGGTGACAAAGGGCTTACAGTACGTCATCAATGCACCTGGCTTGGTAGACTACCGCGTTTAATGACACAGCTTTATACAGTAGTATGCATAGAGGGTTACAGGAGTAGAACTCGCCATTGAACAGTGAAGATGACATCTTAACTCAGGAACATGCTCTTATACTGACTGTTATTAGCAATGTAAATGTGAGCGCTTTCCTTTTCACATTGCTATTTTACATAAAGGTATTGCACAATTCAGAGGCGTCACTAGGGTTGGTGTCACCAGGTGTAGTAACCCATGGTCTCACCCCCCACCTCCTTAGACCTCCTCCCATATCACACCACACGGTACCCTTAGTAATGTTTTTGGACTATTTTTACTTATAAATTCTAATTCCTGTATATTGCTCAATGTAATGGCAATAGTAGTGCTATAAACATAACTAAATTCACATTATACTTTAAAATTACAATATCACATGCACATCCTCCCGCAGGCTCACTAAGCGACCCCCCTTTTGGCATTTTATTAAATAAACAAAGTACGTTTTTAGGTAAGTTGGCTAGCAGTGTGAATAATTAAAAATTCTCCCCCACCACCATAGACATTAAAGTAATATATATTTGTGCGTGCCATATACGTGCATTCCAAAAAGGGTGTGTGGCCTCACTGCAAGGGACATGGTCTTACAGGAAAATACCTTATAGCCCAGTTTTGCAACCTGCCTACCCATACATTGGCCACCAAAAGGGAAAAAGGACAGTTCATGATTCATGCCCCATAAATTGACATTTTTCCTTCTTTAAACATTATGCAACATGCCACACACTGTAATGCCCCTTACACAATATGCCATACACCATAATGCCCCTTACACATTATGCCACACATGTAATTCCCTTTACACAATAAACCACACACAATTATGCCGCTAACACCATTTTATGTCCCACAAACAAAAATGCCCCTTACAATTTATGCCTCACAGTAAGGTTTCTAATTACTTTTAAATTACCTGCTTGTTGACCTTGTGATGCCGCTATAATGCCTCCAGTGGTTCCGCTTATATATATAATTCCCTCAAATTGCTGCTTATACCCACAATGCCCCATGTGGTGCGACTTATACATAAAATGCCCCGTGGTGATGCTTATACATATAATGTCCGTTGTGCCGCTTTTACATATAATGTCCCCGTGATGACGCTTATACATATAATGCCCCTGTGGTGTCATTTATACATATAATGCCCATGGTGGGACTCTTGGACCTCTTTGTGGACAGCATCACTATCTGGTTCTGGCCCTCCCCCACAGCTTTCTCATTATTACTGCTTCCGTATGTGGCTATGGGTCCTTCTCCTCCTCCCGGTGGCAGTGGGGGCGGGGGGTGCAGATGCTGACGGTGGCAGGGGTGAGTGTTCAGGTGCAGATGTGGCTGGCTGGGGGGGGGGGGGGGGGGGCGGGCAGCAGGGTTGTACCGACACTGCCAGCAGGGTGTGGTGCGGCTCTTTTTGGCAGGGCCGTCTTTTCATATGGGCTTAATGGGCACTTGCCCAGGGCCCCCAGGTGTATAAGGATACATATAGCTGAGGATCCCCTTTTTCCAGGGATACCAGAATTTTGAAAATCGGCCCTGGGGAACTGGAGATATCCAACTTCAAAGCAGCAGTCCACATCCGACCTGTTAATTGCAATTCCCAGTCATATTTCTCAGGTTCTCTCTGACTTAGAGTTTTTCTGAGAGTATATTCCAAAAGCTGGGACTCTTCCCTTTCTGTCAACAGTAGCAGCTTGTCTCTATCATGCCCAGAACCAGAGCTATCAGCCTTCCAGCAGCAGGTCCCTGCTCCAGCTCCAAGGCAAAACGAGAGCAGCATAGGCCAGAGTGCAGTTAAGAGCCCGGGGATTTAGGGGTTAAACGCAGATGCATATGCAGCACAGAGCAGTGTGTAATTCTTAGGCAAGTTAGCTTGTGGTGCATAGGGGCCAATCAGCACCAAGAGGGGAGGTAGCTTAAGTGGGGTATATAGGGTCCAGCTTGGGGGAGGAACTTCCTCTTGGAATCCGGATTTACACAGTGCAGCACGCGAAGCTAAGTACCTTTTACCTTGTTTTTAGGCCTGTATACATTCGCGCAGCTGCAATCATGTCCGGCCGCCCCAAGAGATCTGCACCACCTCCACGGTGGTTGGCAGACGCAGCCCGCCCGCTGGTGACTGTGCCAGCGCGCGGCGGAGGGAGGGTAGGCAGCAGGACGGCCGCGACCGCGTCATCGCGGGTGCGCGCGCCATCTCCTGCGCATTCTGTTACTGGGGGGCATGTTTTCCCCACACAGGGAAGCGTCTCCCCGGCTCACCAGGGCTCTGCTGTGAGCGGGGAGCACGCTGCACCATCAGCGCTTTCAGGGCACCCAGCAGCGAGTAGCGCTGCTGGGGACAGCGCTTTGGCGCCATCTGCTGGCGTCTTAACGCCAGCGCAGGCTGTGCAAGCTTCATTGGGCACCCCACGCGCCTCAGGCAGCGGGGTGAGCGATGGTGGGGCTTCACACAGCGGGGGGGATGGGGGGGTGCCCCCCAGGACTAGTACCCCCTTAGTGCAAGGTCCAGGGAGTCCTCTGCAAGTCATAACAGGGGGCCCCACATGGAGCCCTCTGCGGATGAATGCAAGGGGTCAGCGCGGCGCAGGTCAGGGCCCTTTGGCCTCCCTGGCAAACATCATGGCCCCAGTGAGGGGGCCGCTCATTCCCTTGGGCTGGGACGGTGGCCGTGGGGACGCTTTCGTCGGCGACCGGGTGGATGGCGGTGCCGCCCCCTTTCAGGGTTGGCAGGCCCCGCAGCAGCAATGGCATCAGGGCCAGCAGCCATTCCCTTCGGCCCCTCAGGGCTTCGCCGGGGCCCCGGCGTGGCAGGGGGGACACCAGGGGTTTGGCCACATGGGTTTTGGTGCGGGTCAGCAGGCATATATGCAAGCCCCCGTGCAGCAACAACAGCAGTGGGCCTTTCCCGGTCTGAGCGCGGGTGGGTACCCGGGGTACCCCATGCCCAACTCACAGTACGGGCCCTACCCAGGGACCCAACCGGCCCCTTTCCCTTACTTCCCCCAGGCAGCAGGGGCAGGTGGCGGGTTTCCCGGGGGGTATTTAGGGGGAGCATGGCAGGGTGCTGGTGCACCACACCCACAGGGCCCAGGTGGGCAACAGCAGGCTTTTCAAGGGGCGGCTTACACTCACCCCAACATGTATGCCCAGGCTCAACAGGTCAACCAGGTTTATGCGACTGGGGGCCCGGGGAGCTCTGGTACAGCAGCAGGAGGGTCAGTGAGGGTGACGGGTTCAGGATATGGTCCTAACACTGCCCCTTTATCTCCCGAGGTATCCTCTGTCGGTGGCGGGAGTGTCGTTTTCGGTGGGTCGTCCCAGGAAGAGGACACCGAACGGTCCAGGAGGGCTCCGGAATCCATGCCAGCAACACCGGTGGCGGCTCCAGCCATAGCCAGGGTCCCAGTACCAGCTCCCAGGAGGACCGAGACCCCGGCATCCACGTCGAGATCAGAAGCATCCACTTCCGCAGGGACGGGGGCCGCAACACGGGTGGATCCCGTGGTTCAAGGCGAAGCTTCTGGAGACGGTGAGAATGATAATACATCGGAGTGTGCATCCTCTTCCTCCCACTCGTCGGCTAGTAGTGACGAGTCTGGGTCCCCCAAGCGCCCACGCAAGTTTGCAAAAATGGTTGCGCGCGCGGTTGCGAAAAAAGTGGGTGGCGCTAAGCGGGCTAGGAAAGAGGCGGAGCCAGAAGTAGCTACCACGGCGGGCGATATGGTCCATTGCACCAACACCGCCATGGCCAGGGGCCTGCGTAAGGGTATAAAGGATAAGATAAAAAGGGGAAAGTTTGTCGACTTCTTTACACTGACAGTCGACATGAAAAAAGATTTTAAAGCAGCCAAGAAGGCGGGAAGTGGTAGTGAGGCGGCCTTTAAAGGCTTCCACAATTGGCTGAAAGGTTTCTTAATCTTCTCCTCTTGTTACCTGAGCACAAGGCCCGGGGAGCATGTGAACGTCTTGCGCTACCTGTTCCTGGTGAACGAGACGTACACGGATTATAAGGGGCAGGCGTGGCAGAACTACGATGAGAAGTTCCGCCTCGCCCATGCCGGGTCGAGGGTCATGCCCATGGGCTGCAAGCACGTGGAGATATGGCTCGAGGTCATAGGCAAGGGGCAGCATAGCTCAGACACCTCGGGCAGGAAGCCATTTCCTGCGGCCAAACCCGGTTCCAAAACCGGCGGCAAAGGGAAGTGCTTTGCATACAACGAGGGCAAATGTGACAGGGGCGCCAAGTGCCGCTTCCGTCACGACTGCAGTAACTGCGGGGGGGGGGGGCACCCCTCTAAATCTTGCAGGTCAGCGGCCAAGGGCGGGGATCACGGGGACGCCGGCACTGGCGGAAAGTAAGGCCCCTTCCCCAATTGTGGTAGAGGCCCTGGCTCGCAGGTTAATGGCGTACCCCAACAGGGCTGACGCACGGTTTTTGTTAGACGGGTTTAGTTTTGGTTTCCCCCTCCCCATCCCTGACGGAATCAGAGTTTCCTGAATTAGGAACCTCAAGTCCGCCAGGGATTTTCCCGATGTGGTCCGACAGAAGGTCCGGGCTGAAGTGGCCCTGGGCAGGATGGCGGGCCCCTTCAAAGGGAACCCCCTTCCTGACATGTGTTTTTCCCCTCTCGGGGTGGTCCCTAAGAAGACCCCGGGTAAGTACAGGTTGATACAGCACCTGTCGCACCCCCATGGCGCGTCCATAAACGACGCCATCCCGGATGAGTTTTGTAGTGTGCAGTACCAGCTATTTGACGAGGTACTGGACATAGTCCGGGGTTTCGGCCAGGGAGCCCTTATGGCCAAACTGGATATTGAATCCGCGTTTAGACTCCTCCCATTACACCCTAAGTCCTTCAGGTTCATGGGTTTCAGGTTAGATGGTGGCTCTTACATAGACAAGTGCTTGCCGATGGGCTGTTCTGTCTCCTGCTCCTACTTCGAGAAATTCAGCACGTTTTTGCACTGGTGCATACAGAGCAGTACAGGCTGTGCGGGCGTAGCCCATTACCTGGATGACTTTCTCTTTGTGGGACCAGGAGACGACGGCACATGCGCCCATATATTGTCACGGGCGGTTTCCCTGCTGAAGGAGCTGGGGGTTCCCATAGCTGCGGATAAGACGGAGGGCCCCACTAGGGTCCTGTCTTACCTGGGTATAGAAATAGACTCAGCCGCGGGGTGCTGCCGCCTACCTGAGGATAAGGTGACAAAGCTTCAGGGGTTAATAGTTGAGTGCTTGCAGAAGAAGAGGATACAGCTGAGGCTATTGCAGTCCCTGCTAGGGTCCTTTAATTTTGCATGCCGCATCATTCCCATGGGTAGGGTATTCTGCCGCAAGCTCGAGAGGGCCACGGCGGGGGTTCGGGACCCCCACCACACGGTCAGGCTGTCACGGGAAATGCGAGACGACATGGAAGTGTGGTCCACATTCCTGGGGCAATTTAATAGAGAGCTAATATGGCCCACGGAGCCCGAATCTAGCAAGGAACTGTAGCTCTTTACAGATGCTGCTGGCTCCACGGGATTCGGGGCTTATTTTCAAGGGGAATGGTGCGTCTCACGGTGGCCACAGTCATGGATTGACAGGGGTTTCACGGTTAATCTTCTGCTGCTGGAACTTTTCCCCATCATCGTATCGGTGCAGTTGTGGGCAGCAGAATTGGTAAATCGGAACATAGTGTTCTGGTGTGACAACCTGGGGGTGGTACACGCAATCAACAATCAGAGGGCGGCTTCCCCCGAGGCCCTCAGGCTACTGCGTTACCTCGTGCTCCATTGCCTGAAGAACAACATCCATTTCAGGGCTAGGCATGTCCCCGGCATAGAGAACACTATTGCTGACGCCCTGTCTTGGTTTCAGTTTACTAAGTTTCGGGAGCTGGCTCCCGAAGCGTGACCCCTGGGGCTTAGGTGTCCAAATCTTGTATGGCAGATCATAGAATCGGCATGAGGGGTTTGGCACTGCTGTCACTGGCGCCCTCAACACGCAGGGCTTACACGGCGGCCTGGAGGGACTGGGAGGAGTTTCAGTCTGCGCCTGATGCTAGCGGTAAGTCGGTCGAAGACCGGTTACTAGCATTTGTATGGGGCCATTATGTAAGAGGCAGGTCAAAGTCGGCTATGACGGCGGCTTTGGCTGGTATAGCTTTCCACAGCAGGCTGAGAGGGGAGCAGGATCCCACAGGGTCTTTTGTATTGAGTAAGGCTTTGAGGGGCTGGGCTAGGCAGCGGCCAGTGCCTCCTGACACTCGGCGGCCTATAGATGAGCGCATGCTAGGAGAATTAGTAGCATGTCTGGATAGAGTGGCGGATAACGCTTTTGAGGCTGCGCTCCTGAAGACAGCCTTTTCATTAGCCTTCTTCGGGGCATTCAGGATCGGGGAGTTGGTAGCTGCAAGTAAGAAGGCCCAGTCTGGTCTCAGGTCTGAGAACGTGGTTCTCCATGAGGACCACGTCCTGTGTAGGTTACAGAGATCCAAAACCGACCAGTTGGGGAGGGGTAGTTGGGCCACCCTGCGATCCAGTGTGGACCAAGCCATTTGTCCCGTAGCATTGTGCAGGGACTATGTGTCTCTCAGGCCGGTTGGAGCCATGCAGTTTTTGGTGCACGCGGATGGCGTGCCCCTCACCCGGTTTCAGTTCGGGGCTGTATTTAGACGGTGCTTGACCGGTTTAGGCCTGAAGGCTCAGGATTATGGGACACACCCCTTTCGCATAGGGGCCGCAACATGCGCAGCGGCGGCGGGGCTTCCACCCTCTGCCATACAGAAGGTAGGGAGGTGGAAGTCATCGGCTTATAAGAAATACATAAGATTAAATAAGATAGATAAGGGAGATAAGTTGTAGAATGCGCCTGTTGCGCCAGCCCAAAAACGTAAGTTTACAATCGGTTCTGGAACTGCTAGCGTTCTGGAATCGACGGTGTGGAGTGAATTTTTTACTTTTTCCTCCGAGGTAGAACTAATTCAATTCGGCTGTCACCAAAAGTTCACCGGAGGTTTTTTAAGTTTTTCACCTTCACTTGGGCTGTATCATGTATTCTGGTTGTGTTACAGTGTATATTATATTGATGTTAACGTTAGGTTTTTTCTTTTTCAGCCTTTTCCCTTTCCTCATCACATCAGGGGATAGTTTGGGTAGTGGGCCACTCATATATTTTTTGGGCGGCCAGGCATCCCATGGCCTCCAGGGCTTTAGGCCTGCTACGAGCCGACTCAGTGCAGTGGTTAGGGGTTAGGGGACTTCAGAGGGGTGGGCTTTATAGCCTACTAGTTTCCAAGGCCCGCAGTTCAGGGCCCCCCAACACATTGATAATACATCTAGGGGGCAACGACCTAGTTAAAAACACAGGGCTCTCACTCATTTGCAGCATAACTGCTGACCTTGAGCGCATTGCGGCCCTTTGGCCAGGTGTGCTGATAGTGTGGTCTGACATTGTCCCCCGGCTTCAGTGGCGGGGCTGCAGGAATGCAGTTGCCATAGATAGGGCAAGGCGAAAGGTGAACCACGCTGTTTCCAGGAGGGTAAACGCCATGGGGGGTAGGGCAGTGCGGCACCCCACGATACTCAGGGAGTCGGCCCACCTGTTTAGGTCAGACGGGGTCCACCTGTCTGACGCGGGCATGGAAGTTTTCCTGGGCGACATCTTTTCTGGTGTAACTCGGCAATAGAAAGGCATTAGGTCTAGTTGAGGGGTGGCGGGCCTGGTCCCGGGCGACCTTGTGTTATGTCTTGGGAGCCTTGGCAGTGGCGAGAAGGTGCTCTCGACCAGCAGTAGGGTGAGGTGTCAGGTGGTCACCGTGCGGTATTACCCCCCCCTTGCCAGGACGGTGGGCGAGTCCCGAAATGAGCGGGGACGGTGGGCACTTCCTTGAGGTGTCCGCGCCCTACCTTAGAGGGGGCGGGGAGCCGTCACGGTGCAGGCTGTACCTTACGTAAGGGGTGTGTTTGTTAGATTGGAGCGATGCAGTCGCTGCCATTGGCATACACCTCTGACTGGTGCTGGTCTCAAGTGCTGTCTTGGCCATCCCTTTGATAGACTAACAAGGGTCATACCACCTAAATAAATAACTTGACCATTTTAAACTTATGCCATGGTTGTCTGAGTCTTATTTTTAGATAAGGTGTCCGCGTGAATTATTTCTAGGAAGTAATGTAAGGGTAACAACAAAGGGCAACCAATATAATCCCTTGGGCGCCTTAGGCAAAACGAGGGCAGCATAGGCCAGAGTGCAGTTAAGAGCCCGGGGATTTAGGGGTTAAACGCAGATGCATATGCAGCACAGAGCAGTGTGTAATTCTTAGGCAAGTTAGCATGTGGTGTATAGGGGCCAATCAGCACCAAGAGGGGAGGTAGCTTAAGTGGGGTATATAGGGTCCAGCTTGGGGGAGGAACTTTCTCTTGGAATCCGGATTCCCACCCTCCCATCCCTTCTTTTCTTTCCTCTCTCTGGTGCTCATTGCCTTCGGGCTGTCCAAACAATTCGGTTAAATTTAATTTAGTTTAAAAATCGGCGAGAAGGCGCTCTCGACCAGCAGTCGGGTGAGGTGTCAGGTGGTCACCATGCGGTATTACCCCCCCCTTGCCAGGACGGTGGGCGAGTCCCGAAATGAGCGGGGACGGTGGGCACTTCCTTGAGGTGTCCGCGCCCTACCTTAGAGGGGGCGGGGAGCCGTCACGGTGCAGGCTGTACCTTACGTAAGGGGTGTGTTTGTTAGATTGGAGCGATGCAGTCGCTGCCATTGGCATACACCTCTGACTGGTGCTGGTCTCAAGTGCTGTCTTGGCCATCCCTTTGATAGACTAACAAGGGTCATACCACCTAAATAAATAACTTGACCATTTTAAACTTATGCCATGGTTGTCTGAGTCTTATTTTTAGATAAGGTGTCCGCGTGAATTATTTCTAGGAAGTAATGTAAGGGTAACAACAAAGGGCAACCAATATAATCCCTTGGGCGCCTTAACGTCTGGTGTACAGTTTTATATTTTTGTCAATGGATTGCTCTGGCTCCTGATCTCTGATCCCCAAGTTCCCAGCACCTCCTGAAAGTTTTTTATACTATTGAAGGCTAAGAAATCTATTTCCAGATAATGGCGATATTTGCAGTCAAACAAGCTGCCCTTCCACCGGAAAATTACGAATATTAAGCCCACTCCATTATCCAACCCTCCCCTGTGTATAAAACACCCCCTACCTCCCTGGAAGTCATTTACAAGGGACCCTTCATTCAGCTCAGTGCCCCCTTCCACACGTTAGTGTTCACCCTCCCACCACCTGTGCAGTAAAGGAGTAATTAGCAGAAGTTACTGCTCCAGGTCCTACATGTTGAATGGAAGATAGAGCACCCCCTGCCACCCGTGGGACATTAAAGCTGCTGCTTATAGCACCCCCCCACCTCTAGGAGGGAATAATGGGTAAAGGCCCCAGTGCATTGCTTTGCCCAGGGGCCCACACTGCTGTTAAGATGGCCCTGCTTTTTGGTGTAGGGTGAGAAAAGACATGTGCGGAGTGCAGACCCGATGCGGTCTATCACAGTCGCCGAGGCATTCGTACACAGCGGGTGGGGGACTGTTGCACTGGGATGCCCAGCATTTCCTAGGCATGCCCACAAAAATTATGGGTGCACCCAGAAAAAAGCTGGGCATCCCCATGCTAACTAAGCATGCCTGGGGTGGGCGACTGACGTCAGTGCCCGCCTCCTTTTGGGCCACCTGCGGCCCAGATAAAAGTCAGATCAGACTGATTTTTATCTGCAAGCAGGCCAAAGATCAATCGATGGTTGGCGACCTTCAAATTTTTTTTCCAAGGTCAGCATACACATCCATTCGAAGGCCGGCATTGGCGTTGGGTCAGCGAAGGAGGGGGGGGGGCATTCGCCTCCCCAGCAGACAGTGTTTACCCGCTTGCTAAGCAGCAAAACAATGCTGCATAGTGAGCGGGTCTGAATCAAGCCCCCGTCTGCTCAACACTCTTTATCGTTCCCAATCGTAGTTCAAGTGGATGGTAAAGTATGAAGAAAATTATCAATAAAGATGACACAATAATGAAAAATTCATTTGAACCTTTTCATGTGATGACCATTGACATGCCCACCTTTTTGCTTGTGTTGACATTTTGTCAAAGTCGACCCTGTGCATGTCAGTTTTTTGTCAATTTCTACCTTCTGCATGCCGGCATTTTGGTGTCAACCAATTGAATACAGACTCCTATGTGTGCATGGAATTGCAGTTACAATGTTTTTGACACCAGCACAAATTACCTCCTCCAAATGGTCCCTAATGATCACTTTGCATAGAGATCCTCACTGTGAGCAGTGAACCTTGGCATGTGTGCAGTGTGACCAGTGCTAGATTAAGCTTTTGGGGGGCATGGGTCATTTAGACAGGTGGGCCCCCTCCCACTTGTCATAACTGGCCGCAAACTGCACGGGAGAATATATACACTGTCAAAACACAGAGTAATGGCATTATAAACTTGGTCATTGGGGAACTGCAGGGGGATGGATATATATATATATATATATATATATATATACACCACATGAACAGCCTGTTTGTCCCTCTGTACCTTACTCTGTAGGAGCCCTCACAGGCTCAATTCTGCTTCCGATTAAAAACCCTCCCATGAGGAGGCCACTGCTGCTGTAATCCATGTGCCTGAGAAGCATGTGATGAGCTCCACCAAAAAGAGTTCATCACAACCCTCTCAGCCTCTGACCACCTATGCAATGTCTCATGGGACTTAGTCAACTCCCAGTAATGCACTGCACATTTCTTGCACATGCTCAGCTGAAGTGAAGCTGCAGCACTACCCCACTGCCATGCACAAAACCTTTAGCTAAAAAATAAAATAAAGTACATGCCGACTACAGGGGGCCCTAGATAGAGGGGGGCCCTGAGGAGCTGACCCCATGAGCCCCCCCCCCCCCCCCCCCTTATTCTGGCCCTGAGTGTGACCATGACACAAGATAATCGCTGAGCTCGATAAATAACAGCAATTCACTTAAGCCAATATATGACTTATTTCACACCAGTTTTGCAGTATGGCTATATCACTAGCTTTTGGGATTTCATGGATAGAAGAATACAGGGTTTCCTTTGAATTATATTAAATGGAAAAGGTATTTTTTAAGCACTTTAGCACTGAGTGCTTTTTGTTCACTAATTCCGTATTACTATGCTGGTACACTATCTATGTTTTCCCCTTATTTCTGATTCCATTTGCATTGGACCTCATGTAATGTAATAAAATGCTTCACACAGGCAAAACTGCCACATGCAATAACTTCCCAATGTCTCTTCACTCTCACAATAAATGTAAATGAGGCTGAGCGTTATTTTATTTAGTGAAGGGAGCTGCTAGAATGGTAGAAGGGAGCTCATCTCATGTGACTTGGTAACATCTGGCCATACACTTGTGTGACTTCCCTGAGGGGAGAAGACCCACGCAATCCCCCTTGAATGGCCCGGTAGCTACCCGGGTGGCAGGATCGCATATGATACACCGGATGCAGGCCATTTTTCATACAATGTATTGTATGCGATCCCAGCCAACATGCTTGGCTGCGATGCGACACATCCTGTGTGGAGCATGTGCGACCCAGTTGGTCCGATGGGATGCAAATGAGACTGCACATCACATCTGACCTGATGTCATATATATATAAATATATATCCAGAGGGCTGGACCGGCACTCAGGTCTTGGATGGAGCCCAGGTGGAGAAGCTTGCCCTGGTGCCTGCCAAATGGGCCTTGCAGCCCCTAGTACATAGCAATAGGAAATAATGGGCACTCAGGGACTACCAATGCAGGTGAACGTAGGACTGGTTTATTCCTAGAGGTCTACGTTTCGGGGTCTCCCCCGTCATCAGGACAAACACATTACTGTTTGTCCTGATGACGGGGGAGACCCCGAAACGTAGACCTTTAGGAAAAAAACAGTCCTACGTTCACCTGCATTGGTAGTCCCTGAGTGCCCAATATTTCCTATTGCTATATATATATATATCCCATTTATCACCGCAAGTGCATAAAAAGAGATCAAATTCCATATATATTGCCCTAGTGTATGGGCACCTCAAGGAGTTATTGTCTGAAAAGTCCGAATAACTATGCCCATTGCAGTGATCTGGAAGGACGGACAAGATGCTAGCGCTACATCATTGTGCAAAGAAGTCACCTTCAGCTATAATAGATCATTCAGAAGATCATTCAGAACTTTGGTCATTGTAATGGGTCTTGTGTATCTCTGAAAGTCCTGCCATGCAAACAGCATCTACATTGCATTCTAAAGCCGGGTACACACTAGTAGATATAGCGTCAGATGTGTCAGGTAACATGTTCTCCATACACGCTGCTTCATATGTCAGGACTGACATCACAAATAGTCAAGCGCATTTGCATGCGCTTGCCCACGGAGCTGCCAATCACTGGCAGCTCACGGGTGGTCGACGGATTGCCCGTACACAAGAAAAGATGCACTGATTAATCTTTAGATATATCGGGCATCGGCTTTGTTGCACAGCCAACACAATATACTATATCTGTGAAAGACGCCACTCACAGATTTATCGATGGTGCACACTGGCTGATGGTGCATTAATAAATAGGCCTTTCAAACAAAATCGCAAAGCGCCAGCGGAGCACCAGGCCCATAGCATTGTGAGCAAAGCAAGCCATGCAAGGGTACACATTACATGAATTGTGGGTCCATGTCCAGAGGTGTCAACCTTTTGACCTTTTTGACCTAGTTCACATCGACCGTTTGTCTGTATTGACCTATTTCCTGTTGAACATGTCTACAAAGTCAGTCAATGTGAAAGCATTATTTTCTTCATATTTTTATTTTTGTTGTTAAAAACCATTTGCCTGTTGACCATATGACATTATCAGGGTCAAAATATGCCCCTCAAAGAGGCCCCTCAATATGGGGGTTATTCTGATTCACCCGCAAATTCCTTCTCAAATGGACAAAACCATGCGCACTACAGGTGGGGCTGATGTAAAATGTGCAGAGAGAATTAGATTTGGGTGAGATATTTTGTTTCTGTGCAGGGAGAATTTTTACACCGCAATATAGATCTCACTTTGAAGTAAAACCCCTCCCAAATCTAACTCTCTCTGCACAAGTAACATCTGCCCCACCTGCATCCCGACGTTCGGGATCCCGACAGTTATTATCCCGACGTCGGGCTCCCGACTGGCCAGACGCAGACAGCATGGTGAGTGCAACTAAGCCCCTTGCGGGCATGGTTGCCCTATTCTATTCTCCCTCTATGGGCGTCGTGGACCCCCACGAGTGACAGTCGGGATCCCGACGTCGGGTGAATGCCTGTCGGGATCCCGACTATCGGGACACCGTCCGGCACCCTAGTGCACATGGCTTTGTCCATTTGAAAAGGAATTTGCCAGAAGGAGTGAACCAGAATAACCCCCTATATGCATTAATATAAGGTATGACGCTGGGAACATAAAGGAGGCCGAGAAGATCCCAGAAAGCAGTATTTATCTTTGCTTTTGCCTGTAATGTTTAGCAAAGCAATCTAAATGAGAACAGTGCCATTTATGTGTTTCCAAAGGTCAGCAATAATTACTGCAAATAAATAGGGTTTCTCATCCTAGACAGCTTAAGCCAGACGAACTTTGCAGTTTATATTAATACAATTGGAGTGCTTCTAAATGCCATTCCATACATCTCAATAGAATTCACAAGGTGAATTCAAAACAGTCCCCAGAATGTTGTGAGAGATTATTATTATTATTATGCATTTGACGTAATTACCTGTCATGTTGGTTGATTAATAGATGAGCTGGGCAGCTTGCAGGGAAAGGCCACAAAATCTACAGCTACCATCCATTATCTCACCTGGACCTAGCAGAAAAAGTCACCCAAGTCTTACAAAAGGAATCGTTTATTAATGAAACTTGCATTGCTAAGATCAAAACGCCATTTTCTCCTGACATTTTGGTGACAGTTGTGTTGATACCGGTGCTTCTAGGTATGGCGTTGTGTGACAAAATGGCTGCTCTCGCTATTATAGACACCATATTGCACTGAGCTCAGACACGGGACTAATTGGAGGGCTAAAGCATGTTTGATTGGGGAAGCACAGCAGAGGTTTTTCATTATGAAACAGGGCAAAGTCATATGGAGCGTTTGCCTGTCACCCACACGTGGCGAATTACAAAAAACTAGAAATTTGGCTAATTTCTGACTGAGGGCCAGAAGTACTAAGCTTGAAAAGTGATAAAATGGAGAGTGATAAACCCCCAGCCAATCAGCTCTTATCTGCCATGCTACAGGCTGTGTTTGAAAAATGTCAGGTAGGGAGCTGATTGGCTGGTAATTTATCACTCTCCATTTTATCAATTTTCAAGGCTTAGTACATCTCACCCTGAGCCCTAAACTGTGTATTGTTGTTGGGATTTATAGAGACTTGTGGCCTAAGTTGAAGCCATCTTGCAGCGTGCAACCCCTATCCCCTATTTATGTGCCTGGTTTCAGTGGTGTAAGTTCCCACCACACGCCTGGAGGCAGAATTGATAGTGGTGCCCCTGCCCCCAGTATTTGTGGCCACCATATATACTATATAATAAAAAATGTTTTATACCTCTCACCTCGAAACTGCAAAATCAGTCAGAGCTCGCATACCGGCAGCTGCTCGGATTGGCTGCCGGTATGCGAGCTCTGATTGGTTTAAAAGCCGGTGCGGTATTTTAATTGCCCATCAGCGTTCTGGGTTAAATAAGCCTGCGCTCCGGGACCTGCTTTGTTCAAGCACTGAGCGCAGTCATCATCATCATTGAGTACTTGCAAAAGCCAATTCAAGCATCCTGCAGTTACGCTTCCATTCAACCATGCATAGCTTGCAGCTACAACTCAATTACATCTACCCAGCCACAAGTGTAGATGCGACTGAAATACGTAGGACTCTGCATTGCTTGTGCTAATGTACACTTGGTCCTGCTGTACAGTGCACCAGGTCCCTTGGTTTGTAGCATAGACAGACAATGTCCGGAACCTTCCCCAGTTCTGTTTACAAAATAACTTGCATACCACAAGCAGCTACTGTACCAGCACAACCCCATAATAAAACACAGGGCAGTGGATAGTTCACTTTGATCCCTAGTCTTTCACCTTAAAACTGTGGCTGTTATCTCTAAGCCTGTCTGTCTGTGATATCTGAATCAACTCCAAAGAGGAAAGGAGCGCATCACTCTCGGTGGAATTACTGATAAAGGATAACACAACACAAAAGAGAGATGAGCTCAGCATTCTCACATGTGCCTGAAATGGCTGATATCACAGCTGGCAAATGAAGTGGAGTGGAAAGCTCCTTCTGAAATCACAGACATGTAGCCTAGCTGAATGTATTCAGGCAGCAGAGCCTATGCATGGCAGCCTTTCAGAAGGAATCATTTCTTTGTGTGGCCATGTTGATTTGTCACAGCCCACATTCTTTTGGGAGTGTGCGCGGAATAGACATGCATGAAATTAACACAACACCCAAATTATTGTTGCAATTTAAGGGGAGATGACACACAATGCTCCTTTGAGATACTGTACAGCAATCTGGGTCTGACCTTCAGACATGAGAAGTTCACCGGAAGAGTCAGTTGTAGTGATTATGAATTTGTGCGTGTGTGTTCCCTAGTAACCGATTCAAATTTGTTTTATGAATCATAACAGAATTGACATTTAGACCATCATAAGAGTCTCCTCTGGGTGCCCTGGTGAAAGGTCTTTACAGGGATTGCTGGACTTGGCTTGGGATCCTGATTATAGGCCAACTACAAACAAGCACGTGCTCAGATGTCGACATTGACACGTACTTGCCTAACCTCCTGGAATGGCCAGGGGGCTACCATACCTCCCAATAGTCCCATTTTTGTGGGACAGTCCCGTTTTTTTTTTTTTTTTTGGGGGGGGGGGGGGGGGGGTGGTCCCGCGTGTCCTGCGGTGCGGGGGGGGAAAGGCAGCTGGGAGTCCATGCAGCTTGAAGGGAATAGACTTCAGTGGTGCCGAGGACGGAAAACGGGGTCATGACCCAATGGTGGCCTCATTGCATAGACCATGCCCTTATTTACATAAGCCATTGGCAAACAAGTAGCGGAGGTCCCTCTTTCAGTGCTGCAAAAGTTGGGAGGTATGGGCTCCTGAAAATTGTGTGGCTCTCCCGGCCTACAGAAAAGTGGGCAAGTCTCCCACTTTCTCCGCAGACCCCGAACCAAGCTTAGCCATCAAGATAAATAATGACATTTGCTTTGGGGAGGGGGTGGGGCTAAAGTTACACAAATTGCATCATGATGACATCATACCCCACCTGCACCTCCCAAAGTGGAGAGAAATATAAAGTAGGTAAGTATGCACGAACACAAAAAAATTACCAGCACATATAGGGCGAGATTCACCAATAATCCCCGGTGCACATCGCAGGCATTTGCATAGTTAATAATCACATATGCAGTAACATATGCAATTATTAACGCAAAAGCGATGCCCGGCGATGTGCACCGGGTCCCCACCTCCCTCCCTGCTGAAACCCTTACACAGCTGTAAGGGTTCCGGTTCCTCCTCCCTGCACTCAGAAGTGGTGCAGGCAGGAGGAAATCACTGGTCCGGGCAGCACAGCAGGAGGCTGCCCGGACATAGGTGAGGGGGGTGCGGCGCAGATCGGCGGGGGGCGCACGGTGCAGCGGGGGAAGCGAAGGGAAGCCCATAGGCTTCCATGGGGTTATGCCAAATAGAAACTGGCGTAACCCCCCGCAGCGAAGCCCCAGCATTGGGGCTTTGCTGCATATGAAAATGCGGTAAAAACCCCGAAAACTGTTTTTTTACGGCATATTTAGCTTGCTGAATCTCGCCCATAGTTATGTTTGCCATTCCATCTTATTCCTGACTATTCGCTACTGGTAAATCCATCTTGTTATTCAGATCATTTATAATACATAGGAGGAGGGAACCCACACATCAACATGGAAAGAACTTGAAACCTCCAATCAGATAGTAATCTGGTCAGACTGCAACCCATTCCCCCAGTCTCTTACTGGGGCATGAAAGATCTACCAGGGGAATGCAGTGGTAGGGTTCCATGTTTAGGGTGTGACCAATCTGTGACATTGGTTTTTCTAACCATTAGTGAGTGCATGAGCTGGGTCTGTTGTTACCCAGTTTGTTTATCTCTGTTTACAATTGTAAAGTGCATTGGAATCTGCTGCACTATATAAGGAGCTGTAAATAAATAAATAAACATATTAACAGTATTGCATTGTAGAAAATATCCCATAGTCCTTTGCTGTATAAGGTAACATATGTATAATATATAATTCAAATGCACAGTCTGTACTGGTATACACGTGTACGTGGTCCAGACCAACCCTGATTACCCCAGCATAGTGATTCAAATGACTACCCAATGTCTTGCAAAAAATACCAAATACAGAACAAATTATGTAATTAAAATACAGCATCTCAAGTCATAGCAACTGAAATCCACATATAAGCAATGGGCAAATATACTGAATATCTATGTCTTGAAAGCACCAACAGTACAAGGTACAGTGATACAACTTGCAAGAAACCGCGTGGTATTGTAAAATAAGGATTATGGAATATTGAGGTAGAGATCCTAAACTCTTAGGGAGGAATTCAATTGTTATTTGCAGCTCCGTAATGGGCAACCGATGCAGCTATTAAATTGCTTTGCGAATGGGGGCCCATCACATACTACCAAATGATCTGGGTTTATCTTTGTATAAAGCATGACCTTTTTTAGCAATAATGGGTGTAATACTGTACCTGTATAAACTAGAGATGACTGCCGGGGCCGAAGACTTGGATTCGTCGCCGGAATTTGGATTTGCCAAACAGTGGTGAAAGGCTTTGGATTTGGATTTTTTTGAAAAATGGTCAAAAATGCCCAAATCGCATAATTTTTGTGTTTTTTTGTCCCTAGAGTAATATTGGCCTCAATAACATTCATTTCCAGCCCTTTCCAGACAATTTTGACGACTTTACAGCTCACAATGTTGTTTTCATTCAATTTAGACCAAGGTCTGCAGCAAGCTGGCTGGTTATTAACACACGGAACATCTGACAGTATCAGTATGGTGCATTGTGGTGCAGTACACACAAACAATGAATAAAGAAGAGAATTTTTTTTTTACTTTAATTAATTGAATTTGTTTTTAATGCGCAGCTTGTATAACGCTACGTGGAGGCCCGAACAATCACACACCCACCTTCTGATTGTATACTATGGGTGCAGTGCACACAAACAATGAATAAAGAAGAGAAAAATTTATTTGGATTTTATTACTTTAATTATTTTTAATGCGCAGCTTGTATAACGCTGCGTGGATGCAGAACAATCACACACGGAACTTGTGGAGTATACTATTGGGGTGCACTATACAGCAAAAAAAATAAAGAACAGCTAAATGTATTTTTATACTGTATTTTTTTTATGGGCGGGCCTTGGATAACAAGGTAGGTAAGCAGCACTTATGTTGTATAATTTGTGATACGCATTACGTGTTTGGCATAATACATAATGGATATTATGGTGTGTGGCTTAACATGAAATGGGCATTACAGTGTACATTTTTTACGCGCGCCTTCGACGCACAATGTCCCTGTTATTGGAACATATTGTGAATTTTTGCTTAATCCGTGTAACATTATGTGAATTTTGGGTCAATCCGTGTGGCATTAAGTGAATTTTGGCTCAATCCTTGTGGCATTATGTGAATTTTGGCTCAATCCGTGTGGCATTATGTGAATTTTGGCTCAATCCTTGTGGCATTATGTGAATTTTGGCTCAATCCGTGTACCATTATGTGAATTTTGGCTCAATTCGTGTGGCATTATGTGAATTTTGGCTCAATCCGTGTGGCATTATGTGAATTTTGGCTTAATCCGTTTGGCATCATGTGTAAGGGGCAAGTATAATGAGGTCTACTATTTTGTTGCATAATGTTTAGAAGTGGTATATGGTGTGGTACCCTACACTGAAGGACACGCCCCCATATGAGTGGTCACACCCCCTTTTTCTGGAGCACGCACGCACGCACTACATCCTTCACTTTTGACGCCAAGGTGGGCCAATTTTTAATCCCATTCCTTTCCTCTCTCACAAAAAGAAAAACTTCTGCTAAGCGATCTAAGTAGATTTTGCCTGCATGCACAAGATCTGAGCCGGCGACAGTGACGCACACCATCGCTATGGGGTGTACACATGGAGCGGTTTGTGCTTAGTTTCTAAATGATCTAGGCAGAAAGCTTAGAAAGCAGGCAAACATCGCAATGTGATTATTTATTTATTAACAATTATATATATAGCGCACACATATTCCGCAGCGTTTTACAGATAATATTTAAACAATGACATCAGTCCCTGCCCCAGTGGAGCTTACAATTTATTTTTCCTACCAAATGCAGACACACATTCATTATAGGGTTAATTTTGTAAGGAGCCAATTACCTTCCAGTATATTTTTGGATTGTGGGCGGAAAACAGTACCCGGAGTAATCCCACGCAAGCCTGGGAGAATATACAAACTCCAGTTAGGGCCATGGTGAGAATCAAGCTCATGATCTCAGTGCTGTGAGGCAGTAATGCTAACCATTAAACCATCCGTGCTGCCTAAGAATATGCCCCCTAAGATTTCTTTCAGGGTTCACATAAGTGAAGGCACTGAGAAGTTTATAGTAAATTGTCAATCATGTCAAGCAAATCAAAGGAGAAAACATCAGAGAACCATTGATGCCTTGAGAAATGCCAGAACAGATCTGGTACATTTTAGGATCAGTCCTGCTCACATGGAATGAGCAAATGTTCCTACAGCAAATGTTTTAGCATTACCAAGCTCCAAAAGGTCTCACCAGGCACAGAAATATCCAATATCTAAGCATAACTGGGAAGATATGGTATTACTGTTACTGTCTATTACAGATCAATAATTATTAATATTTGTTTATAAATTGCCAGCATATTTCACTGCATTGTACAATATGCACCATAACAGTTATTAGACTAGGAGGCTGCCAAACATCCTATCAGGGACAGGGGCTTCCAGCATTCAACCTCTTTTTCCTGACCCTTTATGCGATACCATGATGTCACATGATAGGAAAAGGGGCCATTATTGGACAAATGATAGCACTGCTATGGCCCTGCTTCCTGTAGTCCAATGGTCTAAATTCTGGTTGAAAAATATGTATGTTTTGGCAAGAAGGTTGACAAAGTGCAATGAAATGAGACATGACACAGAGTAGGGTTTGTCAAACAACAGATAAACTTTAACTGAAGGGAGTGTGCTAATAAATCTGCAGAAAATCTCCGATGTGCATGATACCAGAGGTTTCTGTCAGTGAGAGACATTTTGCTATATGAGTAAAGAGATAAAATGGCAGCTGGAACCAAAGAGAAAGCACTTCCATAACATGGCCAGGCCATGGTCAGCACGTGACCCATAACAAGTCATCATATGCAGAAAACATAGGTATAATTGACTACATGCAATGGCAAAAACGAAAGTAGAATAACTAAGGATAACAGATAACGCCATGGTGGAAATTGAACCCATGACCTTATTGCTGTGAGGCAATAATTCTAACTATTACACCGTCCATTCTGCCAAACAGCATGTTGCCAATTAACCAATGATTTTCGCCTTACAGTATGGCAAATATTGCATTGAAAATTCTTAACGACAAACAGAGTATGTATGCCCTGCTTTGGTTGCATAGGTATGAGGCGATATTTCATTTTAATTACAACTGTTTGTGGTGGGTCAGCGTGAGTGCAACTAGTTTATAAATAACAGTGTAAGTCGCTCATATTGCAGTGTCAACACCTGACAGCAAAATATCATCACAGATACCAAGCTTTGTGCAGTTTAATTACTGGTCTACGATGTAGAACGCCTGGATACAGTGGTGTAAGTTTGTCACAGCTGCCCGGAGGCAAGATATATATTGCCCCCCCCCCCCCCCCACACACACACACACACACACAACATATAATATGTGTCTGTTCTGAAATATTTGTGTTTTATACACACACACACACACACATATATATATATTTTTATTTATTATTTATTAACAGTTTCTTATATAGCGCAGCATATTCCGTT
This sequence comes from Crinia signifera, assembly GCF_055691185.1. Taxonomy (NCBI): domain Eukaryota; kingdom Metazoa; phylum Chordata; class Amphibia; order Anura; family Myobatrachidae; genus Crinia; species Crinia signifera. The sequence continues at coordinate 47,924,992 of NC_139221.1, read as the reverse complement.
GCGCTTTACAATAGCAATATATATATATAGAGAGAGAGATAGATAGAGAGAGAGATAGATAGAGAGAAAGAGAGAGAGAGAGAGAGAGAGAGAGAGAGAGAGAGAGAGAGAGAGAGAGAGAGAGAGAGAGAGAGAGAGAGAGAGAGAGAAAACACATATATCTTTCAAAACTTAGCTACAGAAGGGATATCAATGGCTTTCAATTAACTGATTTAAACTCACAGGAAAGGAGAGGTGCCCCCTTGGGAGCAGGAGCCCAGCGGCAGATGACTCCATTGCGTCCCAGAGTTCTGCCCCTGCCTGGATATTTCCAGTATTAAAGCTATAATTACTAATGCAACATTTTAAGACAAACAAGAGAAGAATAAGGTTAATGTTACAGAAAAAGACAGATTTGAGGGGTATGGGTCATAGGACTGACTCACTTAAGGTCGACAGTCAAAAAGGTCAACCACTATTGGTCAACCTTTTGAACTTGTCGACCTAGTACATCATGTCAACCTTTTTGACTGTTGAGTGGTTTCTTCCAGGTACTCTGGTTTCAATGACTGTAAACCTAATAAACACATCCTAATCAGAGCCCGGGAGCATATAACAATCATATATACCATATACTCCTACCTAGGAGGTGGTCCTACACAAAGTGCAATGGGTTTTCACCAATGCACTTTAATGACCATCCAAGTACAGAAAACCATGTATACCACCTGCAACCTTTAAGAACACACCTATTATTGGGTATGGGTAAAAATGGGACCAGGATAAGACCGCCGGACCGCAGGACCAGACATCAAACTCGGCATTTTAGAGCTTGTAGCGTCCAATCCGGAGATGTCCTATCCAGGGGTGTCCTATCCGGGGGGCTGCCTGTGACCTGTCACCAGGGAGAGGAGGAGCGGGAGAATAAAGCCTCCCTGTAAGGTCCGGGCATGTAGCAAAAACCGGAACGGTCCGGACCACACAGGGAGGCTGTAATCTCCCCTTCTCCATGTCCCTGGTAAAAGCTATCACAGACATTCCCCCCGGACAAGACACCCCCCCCCCGGGCAGGACACCCCACGGACCGGACGCTACAAGCTCCGGACTGCAGATTTTGATGTCGGTCCGCCGGTCCGGTGTCTTGTCCCGGTCCGGTTTTTACATAGTCCCCCTATTATTTAAACTTCTTTTTGTTCTAAAATATTGCTCAGCTTATGTAAATCATAACAGTAAGGAGACATCAGGACTGCTTCAATTGATGAATTATTAGGCTAATTAGGCTATACGCTAAAGGCTGGGATGGGCACACTGAGCCAGCTGTTGGGTAGTGAAATGAAGACTTTGAAACATAGTGCCAGTGTGCCGTCATGACTCTTTTATCTAGGAGTAAGACAGATGTGGTGAGACACCCTTTCCAGGCACCTTCCATGCAGCAAAACGTCATTCAATGCAGGAGCTCTCAGGTGAGCTAACAAGAGCTGGTTGGAAGAGTCAATGCTGCGGAGACCGAGTTGTCCTTAGCCAGAGAGAATACAAAAGTGTCTATACATGTATTTTCCATGTGTTGTACCATGAGCTGTTCCAGTATACCATATAGTTCCCAATTGTGGTCCCCATGGCAGCCGACAGTCTGAGGTGACTTAACTAGTACCTCGGTCAGTTTGATTATACCATTTCTGCACATGTATAGCTATCCTTGAAACCTGAACTACTGTATTAGTGTGCCTTGTGGACCATGTTTTGGAACCCATGACACATGATACTGTATATCCCACACCAGTCATTGTAAGGAGATGATCAAAGCCATTCACACCACCTCAACTTCTCGAAGGATGACTAGGGTCAGGGTCACCATCGGGAGAAATCTGTGCTGATTGTCCGATCACTCCCAGGGCTTATGGAGAGTGTATGGAGTCTGGTACTCCACTCGCTTACCTGGCCTGCTTCTGCATCACCACAGTAACCAACCAACGTCCCGGAGGCCCAGGTGGTTACAAGAGCTGGGAGTATGCCAAATTGCCTCGGAAAAAAGGCACAATGAATGATCTTATCAGTTCCAGCCTTGTTTATTCTGACATTCTAACTTAACTGGGCACGGCTATGACTACCGGCCCACCATAAAAATATATCTCCACTCAAATAAAAACACATGCAAGTATATTTCATGTAGCTAGAAAAAGTTTTGCAATGCTCCTCTGATTTCCATCCGCTCTGTGCTCTGTAACCTCCACAACTGGGACAGTCTAGGAAAGAAACCAATGCTGTGCCAATCTGACATTTTACTGGGTTGGTAGGTGGTAGGTAGGTAACAAGCCAACAGAAAACATCCTTTTAGGCTTACTTGCAAAATTCATGCAGAAAGGAAAGATATAATAGAAAATACAATCAAATATCGTCAGCTCTTCTCATTTCCTGAAATAGCTATAAATACCACTAAATATAATGAACCCGGCCTAGTTGCTTGCAGCACGGGAAATAAGATGGAAAAAAACAAGCTACTAAGGTACAATGAGAATGGCTATAGAGATAACATACATAGCACCTATAAGTGCCGGTATCACCGATAAGTGAAGGTGTTTAACCCCCCGATAAAAATATTTTGCATTGTGTGATACCTTTTCAGCAATGGAAAAACACCCACTTCTCATATTTAGATTTAAATCCATAATTCTCATTTTGATTGCCGTGATTCTTATATATAATCTCCTTGCCCTCATCATCTGTCTTCCAATATTAGCATTGCGATGATCATGTTTACCCCCAACATCTCTCTTTGACTCTCCCAACAACATTCTAGGTTTCCCTCTGCTATACCAAGCTTCTCTCCCTGTGTCACTCCACCATCCTCCTTTCTGCTCTTCCTATTATAATCCGTTCCATTTTTCTTACTCCGCCACCCTAGGTTGGCCAGTGCGGGGAGATAAGACCCATGCTGTGTTATCAGGTGGCAGGCAGCTGCACCTTCTCTTTGGGAGAATTTGGCACCTGACTTTGTTTGAATTCAGATTCTTTCGGCAGGCACGGTGACAAGGCAGACTGATGGAGCTAAACCCATACAAAAAGCTGCTTCCAGCTGTCTGCAGGGCTCAATCTTACTGCTCCAGCCCTAGCCTGACATATCTTAGCACACAAACATGTATATATGCTTTGCACAGAGACAGAGACTGGATAAGGTAGCTGCTGATTATCCACTATCCAGACATCTCTGGATAATCAACAAATCACTGTCGTTTTGTGAGATATTGTCCTGGTGGACGGTAACGAAGAGCGATTGTTGCAGACTTATTTATTGTATATGCTACTAAAGTATATTTATGTTTCGTGGGCTAAACATTTAACTTCAACCATAGCACTGGTTACTGCTCATTTGTTAATTAGATAACTGCATAAATGATCGTCAGGTTTACATACTCTCTAAATCAGGCCTTGTGTCGGAATTTAGTGCTTGCTCAAGGACAAAGACCTCAAGACAGTTGATCATTGTGGTGTACAATAAACAGCACAAGAAATATATTTAATTATATATATATATATATATATATATAAAAAATTAATAAACACACATGGGGCAATTTAATGCAAATCGGGGGTAGCTGCACACATCACTCGCAATGATGTTCACCTAACCACATATGGGGTGCGAGTAGGGTGGCCAAACCCGAGACCAGGATTGGCAGGATCCTGAGATTTGAATTTCCAGTCATCCCTGGATTTCGGGATGACACTACGCCTGTGTCGGGCAGTGTTGAAGCACTTGCTCAGACACTGCCCGGCTGTTTTCAACCCAGCGTGCGGCTCTTGAGACACGCTGCGCTGGCTGCACTCCCGCACACATCTTCCGCTCATTCCGCTGTCGGCAACTCAGTGCGGCATCCCCGCACTGCTCCACAACCAACCATGCAATTAATTATGCATGTCGGTCGGTTGGTAGGGGGGGGGGGGACGGGGACGTGGGGGTGTTTTTAAATGTTTTTAAAATTAGGGATGCCAGTCTCGGGAATCCCGGGATTAAGCATTTTTCAATCTCGTATTCCAGAATTAAAAAAAATGCCCTGGGAACGGCTTCTCTAGGTGCGAGGAAATGTCTACGATGTTGGTGGCCAATAGCTGTTGGCAATAAGCAACTTGCCACCATTGCTAAGAATTTATCTGCCACCAAAGAGGTTTCTCAAAGTCACAGTAAAGATAACTTTTTACCATTATCCTAAGGGAGCATTTTAGCTATTTTTATATGCATAGACTTATAGCAGATGGATATCACCATAACAAGTGGGTAATTTGACAGACACTGAACTCTGCTTGCACTCTGTAAAGCATAAAAACCCATAAAGATGCTGACATGACTTTTACCTTTAAAACACAAGTAAAAAATTACTTCCTAACCGGCAAATAGCTCTGAAGACATTCAACATCCTACTACCGCAGAATGACTCGTTACAAAAACCCCAGGTGAGTCGTTTTCAGGGCAGAAAACTACCGGGTCAAGCATTTCTACCTACCAATTTGCCGTTCAACATGGATCCATTTCTTGTTTGAAAATTCCCAGACCTTTAACTTTGGAATTTTGAAACAGGTTGATGGGAATGGTGGAAATGGTAATTTTTACTTTTAGGGTACGGTTATCAATGTATAATGACAGTTTAAAATGATAATGAGCCTACCCAAAGTTCCCAGCCAAAAATTAAAAATAGGGAGGAAATACTGTAGCCACGTTTAGTCCCCAAGGGCAAAACTTTTCCCTGCACCAACGAAGCTCAAATTTCGTATACTCACTTTTAGGAACGAGGGATTTTTTTTAAACTTTTTTATTTTTTTGCGGCACCCTAATATTTTTATGAATCCGCTCCGGGCTATTATTCATAATATTATACATATTATACATATTCAGCGTAACAGACCTGATATTGGGGCATAAAAATAAATGCTGTATATTATGTGTATGGCCCAACTTCATCTTTGCAACTGGAGCAATGCCAAAAATGTACACCTGAACTAAAAATGTGTGAAACTTTCATTAAGAGATATTTTATACTGTATCAGGGTGATTAAGCAGCATGAATTTACACATTATTGCCATAAATCCTCCCAGCTGACTTTCCCATCCTATGAGACTCTTTCCACTGGTAGATAATGACATACAGGAATCCTGACTGAAATGCCTGAAAGTAGAATGATTTTAATAAAGAGGGAAAAAAAAGGTAATTTGCCTGGGTAAGTAATGGTCATACTTACAGCTCTGATCTCACAACTGGGAGTGCTTATTTAAAGTGGATTTAACCCTTTCATGCTACAGAAGTGTATACACTTCATGTACAAAGCGGTTCGGCTGCGATCAGACCGAAAATACGGATTGTTTACTAAGCATCTGTATTCTCAGGATTCTTTTTTCCCATGGTGAAGTCATTTGTATTTGGCTGCCCAATTACCGGCAGCCAAACACACAAACACATACGTCCCGCCAGCATCGCACGGATCAGTGAGATCTGTGCAATGCTTCTCTGTGTTAAAAAAATAAAAATTTTTTTTTTTTGTTGTTGTTGTTAAAATGGCGTGTGGTCCCCCTGTCCGGCTATAACCACCCCAGGGCTCATTGAGCCGGTCCTGTTTGCAGAAACGCGCGGGGGGGATGGGGGGGGGGGGGACACTTGCAGCACTATGAATACAGCCAAACAGCCCCTGGCTCTCTGTCTGCCCGGCTGTCAGTGCATAGTTACAGTCCTTCCCGGTGGCGGCTGTCCCTGTTGGGGGGAAGGGGAGCATATATTCCCCCTTGGCAATGAGCCCATCACCTCACTGGGAGCATATATTCCCCATTGGCAACGAGCTCATCACCTCACTGGGAGCATATATTCCCCCAAGTAACCCCCATGGAAATGACCATGTAACCCCCATGGCAACGGTCATGTAATCCCACTTGGCAACGAGCATATATTCCCCCTTGGCAACAAGCATGTAATCTCATATGGCAACAAGCATAGAACCCCTGGCAACGAGCATGTAATGCCACATGGCAACAAACATGTAATACCACCTTGCAACGTGCATGGAACTACTGGCAATGAACACGTAATCCCACATGGCAACGAGCATGTAGGTAAGCAGCATTTATGTTGCATAATTTGTAATAGACATTATGGTGTTTGGCATAATACGTAATGGACATTATGGTGTGTGGCTTAACGTGTAATGGGCATTACGGTGTAAATTTTTGCCACAGGCCTACACTCAAGAACATGCCCCCTTTTGTGTGGCCACACCCCCTTTTCTGGAGCACGCGCTACTACATCCTTCACTTTGGAGGCCAAGGTGGGCCTGTGTACTTTAAAAGCCAGGGTCTATGTATATTACCTTTCCCCCCTCTCTCTGCTCTCTCACTTTCTCTCTCTCTCTGAGCATCCCCCCCCCCCTGTCAATTTCTCCTGGATCCGCCCTTGGGGGGGCCCCGTATTTCAGAAACCAGCACGGGCTCAAACAGCCAGCGATTTCGTGCACTTTTTACATAAGGTCCCCCGACCAAAGCATGATCACCCTGGCCAGTCAGCCTAGGGCTGTGAGTGTCGGGCTGATGCCAGTAAAAATGTGTGTATAAAGTGTAAAAGTTTTAATGTGTGTGTGTGTGTGTGTGTTTTCTTTAGGTATTTGTTCTGTTGTGTAACTTCAAGAAACAGCGGGCCCATAAATGCCCCACATGCTGGGATTTGTGGTTCTCCAAATCCCTGCATGTGGGGAGGCTTGCTGGGACTTGTAGTTCCACAACAGAACACATTACTTTTATTCTTATTTTTACACTCTTTACTTGCATAATAAGCCCACCACCCACAGCCCAGCTGTGGCAGGGACAGCCACGTGGTGACCGGCCAGGGTGATCATGTATTGGCCAGGGGAACCACTGCTTTTTTTTTTTCTCTCCCCTGTATTTTTGCAACCAGGACTGGCTGAATGAGCCTGGGGCTGGTAATACCCGGGCAAAGGGACCCCGCGCTATTTTTGTTATTATTTATTTTTACACTGAGAAGCCTTCATGGATCTGCAAAACGGTTTTCAGCCGCATTCGATCCCATTTATACAGAAGTCACTGTGGGCATCACGGTAAGGCTGTACCGAAGTCACTGTGGGTGTCACGGTAAGGCTGTACTGAAGTCACTGGGGGCATCACAGTAACGCTGTACTGAAGTCACTGGGGACCATCACAGTAGCGCTGTACTGAAGTCACTGGGGGCATCACAGTAACGCTGTACTGAAGTCACTGGGGGCATCACAGTAACGCTGTACTGAAGTCACTGGGGGCATCACAGTAACGCTGTACTGAAGTCACTGGGGGCATCACAGTAGCGCTGTACTGAAGTCACTGGGGGCATCACAGTATTGCTGTACTGAAGTCACTGGGGGAATCACAGTAACACTGTACTGAAGTCACTGGGGGCATCACAGTAACGCTGTACTGAAGTCACTGGGGGCATCACAGTAGCGCTGTACTGAAGTCACTGGGGGCATCACAGTAACGCTGTACTGAAGTCACTGGGGGCATCACAGTAACGCTGTACTGAAGTCACTGGGGGCATCACAGTAACGCTGTACTGAAGTCACTGTAGGCATCACAGTAACGCTGTACTGAAGTCACTGTAGGCATCACAGTAAGGTTGTACTGACATCACTGTAGGCATCACAGTAACGCTGTACTGAAGTCATGGTGAGTGTCACTGCAGTCATCACGTAAGGAGGCTGTACAGAAGTCACTGTAGGCATCATAGTAACGCTGTACTGAAGTCACTGTAGGCATCACAGTAAGGTTGTACTGACGTCACTGTAGGCATCACAGTAACGCTGTACTGAAGTCATGGTGGGTGTCACTGCAGGCATCACATAAGGAGGCTGTACTGAAGTCACTGTGGGCATCACAGTAAGGCTGTACTGAAGTTCCAGCATTTGCTAGCAAAGCCTGTACATGAACCAGGCCAGCCAGGAACTATGAGTGGTTTCCCCATGAGATGATTTCTATAATGTAGGAAATATAGAACAGCTGGCATGGGAAGCGATGACCCTCATTCTAGAACCTTGGTAACATTACTGCATTAACATAAAGCCAGCATATCTGGTAAGAGAGGATCTCTATATCTGCAGCATGTACACTGTAAGAGCATGTGTCACTCACTGGCTGAGCGCTCACACACGGTTTTTCCATATGCTGATCTGGCTAAAAATAGAAATAACAGGAAAAACAATGTAATAATCTTCCCATAAGCAGAGATGCCCAGCCATTATTATTAAGGCACATATATCATGCAGTAACGCTACGATGTATCCTCCCGCGATCTCAGCGAGACCCGTAGCACATCAGCCCAGTGCTATGTACTATGTCACACAAGCATGTGCAAGATCTCATGCACAGGCGGGTGCCACCGCAGCTCCCAGTCAGGCCAGTATACAGTATACATACCAGCAGCTGATACTGGTGATATTTGAAAAAGAATATGGCGAAGGTGATATTGGTACATGTATGCAGAGACCTAAAGCCCCATACACATTAGGAGAAGGGGGGTGGGGGGGTTGTTTGTTGCTCTAACATCCCCTGCCTCTTACTGCCCCCCCCCCCCCCCCCCCCCAAAAAAAAATAATAATAATAATCTCATGCTCTAACATATGCAATTAGTACCTTCTGCAGTCACTTGCTGGGGCCTGTAATTTATTTTTATTGTCTGATAGGGTCCCAGAGCAAAATAGTTTGAGGACCCCTACAGTAGGGTAACTGAAGATCTGAAGCAGGGGTTGTAAGGTCAACACGAGCATTAGGTCAACAATGTCGACAGTCAAAACGTCAACATGCGATTTTCATGTTTTTGTCCCAAATGTCAACATAGTCGACATGCGCAGCGTCGGGCATGGAGTCTTGCTGCTCTCTGCATACCTTTTTGAGGCCTGCGCAGCATGAGCTCTTAGTGCCGCACGCCGGGTTGGGGGCAGCAGCAGATTGTGCGGGAGAGCGGCGAGTGCGACAGTGTGGCCTGCGCAGCATGACCTCTTACTGTCATGCTGCACAGGCTGAACGCTGGGTCGGGAGCAGCCAGGGGTGCTCAGACGCTGCCTCGTGCGCAGTCTAATCCCGAAATCCCGGGATTGAAATCCTGCACATTTAGGGGCCAAATCCCGGGATCCCGACCCTGGGATTGGCCACCCTACTGTGGACCTTGCCATTGCCGACCCAATGCTTGTGTCAACCTTCCAACAATGTCGACCTTAGCCATGTTGACATATTTCAGATGTTGACTTAAGCCTGGTCAACCTTCAGTGGCCAACCCGATGCATGTCGACCTAAATAGGGTGGAGCTAGTGACCGTAGCCTAGTCGTGAAGGGGTTAATCCTAACACAGCCATGATCAAAGGAAAATACAGAGCCACAATCCGCAGCGTCTAGATTTAGACCAAGATTCATAATAGATCTTTGGACCATTCCTCCCCCAAAACGTTTAACCACCATGTTTTTTCCAAAGGTACAGGTAGGTGTAGGTCCAACGTGGTCTCTGCCCTGGGGGTCACTCCTATAAGGGGCTCTGCTATAACTAGATATTCTCCTCTTTAAAAAGGAAAACCATATATTACTGTCTCCCACATTACCCTTCTAGGAATCATCGGCACCAGCTCATCTATAAACGGAATCCATTAACTGGTAATCACGATGTCAGATCACATCATATATGTTCACGAGGCATTTATTACATCTTATTAGATGGGTACTGACTGAACCTGTTGCTTTTAAAAGGGGCAGCACACACCAGCTGCTTTATGGACAAGAGCTAGGAGTAACGCTCATGAACAAACATGCCAGAGGTTGAAAGACTTATTAAGAGTTTAGGCCGTGTATGAGATAATATTGCTATTCATGATGGACGCACACCAGACTTCCTGTATGTGAACCCATTAAAGATTACAGCACTGAGAAGCCTAAAATGGAAAGTTTACTTGTTAATGTTACAAGATGCCTTTTCATAACAGCTCAATGTGCATTTTAAGGTTAATTACCCAAGCCTGAAGAAAGAAAGGAAAAAAAAACACACACACATCAGTGTCGTAGAATTATTTGTAAAAGGCCCCGAAGGTTCCGCATTTGGAGAAGCTTCAACCATGTCGTACCAGCCACAAAGTAGCCAACGCGTGAAGTTCTACAGCAGGGATGGGGAACCTTCGCCCCTCCAGCTGTTGGTAAACTACACATCCCAGCATGCTGTAGTACAGTTTTGCTATTTGGCCATGCTAAAACTGTTGCAGGGCATTCTGGGATGTGTAGTTTAACAACATCTGGAGGGGCGAAGGTTCCCCATCCCTGTTCTACAGGATAGCCAAGACTGCCCATTTAAATACAGAACACAGCACAGAGCTCCAGTGCTGAACAGAGGTGGGGCTACTTGTCACTAGAACATGACCCTTACTGTGTGGAGTTTGCACATACTCATCTGGGTACTCTGGCTTCTTACCACAATCCCAAAATATACTGGTAGGTTAACTGGCTCCCAACTAAATTACCCTAGAATGAAAAAATGGTACTTATGTAATATCTGGGCTCCCGTTTTTCTTATGAGACCGTGTCCCCTCGCGGGGCTCGCTGCGCTCGCCACGCTTCGGGCACGGTGGCTCGCTGCGCTCGCCACACTATATAAAATCAACTCCATGCGTATTTGGATAGTAGGGGTATGAAAAAATGGGGTTCATTTAACATGGGAGCCCAGATAATACATAAGTACCGAAAAAATAAATATATATATGTGCGTGTGTGTACCTGTGGGAGGGAATACAGATTGTCAGCTCCGCTGCGTCAGGGACTAATATGAATGGACAAATATTCTCTGTAAATCGCTGCAGAATATGTGGGCACTATATAAAAACCTGGTAGTAAATAAATATCTGCTCACTTCAACCAACAACCATGAACAGAAAATGGATCACTGCAAATGCAGCCTTACAGGGCGTGTGGAAGTTGCACTGCACATACAGCCATGTACGGCGAAATGTAATATGGTTTTAGTTCACCGAAGATGTGACTTGCCGGCTGAACTCAGAATTCTTTTTTAAAGCAGCAATCAATTACAAAGCAAAACAATGCATTATAAAGGAATAAGGCCCATCCGACAGATGGGAGAAAGTTTATGCTTATGCACTTCTTGTTCCACCTTCCCTTCCCAACTACAGCAGGGTAGAAGCTGCTGCAGCAGCCAGAGCAAGTCTCCAACTTCACACCTTCCCAATCACAGCAAGGCAACTGCTGCTGCGGAAACCAGAGCAGTTCTCCAACTATCCACCTTCTCTTTCCAACCACAGCAGGGCAGAAGCTGCTTAGCAGCCAGAGCAAGTCTCCAACTATTCCCCTTCCCTTCCCAACCACAGCAGAGCAAAAGCTGCTGCAGCAGCCAATGCAAGTCTCCCCCTATTCACTTACCCTAGCCAACCACAGCATGGCAGGGGAGCTGTTGCAGCAGGTACAGAAGTTCCTGAAAACCCTCAATGTATAAGCAAACAATCAAGAGAAAAAAAATAACTGACTGGGGATCGAGCTGACTTGGATTTCACAACGATATCTACAGTGTTCCATTCACAGACCTCTTCCGATGAGTCGGTTATTAATTGCAGTTTGTCAAAAGTTTAGTAAAGTGAAAATGTCATGCGCCGGGGACTTCAACAGAAAACCCGGAGGGGAGGGGGAGAAGGAGCCGGGCTGCGCCAAAGCTGCCTGGGTTCAGTGATTGAACTCAGCAGCGCTGCCCGGCTCTAAACAGAGGCAATCCCGAGAATTTTCTATGCCAGACTGGACACTGAGGCACAGCCTGGAAAATTCTCGGGATTGCCACTGCAGGGGTTAAGGGAGTCTGTTTATTGTGTTGTATTCAGAAAGTCATAAGCTTTCCGACGACATATCACAATGCATGAAAACAACAGAAATTGCATGTACCCTTATGACCTCAATCTTAAGGGCTCGTCAGATTAAACTCATCTTCGAACTTAGTTTATCCTTTAAGATAATACGATAGGGTGCAAAGTTTGCAGACAATTAGTTAAAGCATTCAAGAGTTATCGTGGAATATACACACACACACACACACAAACATCATTCAATTATACTTATGTAGAAGATCGACACTTTAAAAAAGAAGGAAAAGTTCAACCAGCAAACAGCACCTCCGGTGAACTCATTACATACCGCTGATAGCGTGTTAGTAGTGCTACCATTATGTAAAACATGGGGGAGAAGTCATTTTAGTATATTGAAAATGAAAAATGCTGGTTTGATACTAGGGAGTTTCTATTCATAATTGATATTAATGTGCATGGACCCATATAGATCTAACCCAATAAGTGTTAATTCCCTCTCTGGGCTAGATGTACTAAGCCTCGAAAAAAGTAATCTTTGATGCAGTGAAATACAGTGATGAATGTAGACTCTGAGCTAGCAACTCTTCCTAGGTTGAATTAGATGGACGCAAGTCTTTTTTCAGCCTTACCTACTATGTAACTATGTAACTGTACAGTGCACAATGCAAAAACTTTCTGCACAATTGCTCCCTTGAGGATCAGCATTTGTTTCACAGCAACCCAGGGCCAAAAGTTACTGGTTGACAAATTCAACAAAAATACCGGTCACCCTTAAGTGTGATTATGTGGTGTTAGACAGGGTTTTGTGTCCGCTTGAACACATATTCTATGATTTTATAATACTTTGTTCCTAAACCATCAATCAATGGCACCCCTACAAGTGGCACCCAGTTCGGGAACCACTGGCCTAACTGTTTGTTCCAAGCCTATATTCATTACTAGAGTCTGTGTCAATGTTTTAGTGAATAAAGAACTTTGAACGTCTCAGGGAAGATTTTTTTTTATATTTATAGGACAGTTCGCTACAAAAAAAGAGAAGTTGCCATGTATATCTCCACTTTTTAAATGTTCCCCACCAAAAAAGTAATAAAGATGACAAATCATAGAATCAGTGATTTCTGCAAAGTGAATGGAAGTGGGATGGCATTAAGGGGTGATTTCACATTTCATACGCACTATGAATTTTTTTTTTTTTAATTACCACAAGTCCCAGCCGCTACTGACTGTTGGACATGCTGGCACTTGCCGATCTGGTCAGCCAGAGCACACTGCAACAGTTTCACAGCAGTATTTCCAGCATCATTGTTCTTAAAACTGCTAGAGGTCAGTACTTGCTCAGCCAATCACAAAGGACCAGCATGCAAGCACTGCATGTCATTTCTATTGCCAGCATTTACATTTGCCTTCAGCTCCCATTTATAAACATTGTGTATTCAAATGAGTGGGAGTGGGGGGAACCTTGGTTCAGCAAATTAAATAGCTGAAAACTACCTGAGGATTGAAAATATAAAAGATTTACGGTGTTTTTTAAACTTTGCAGTAAATGAACCCAGGGCAACACCCCCCTTACAGTGGTTCTGGTTGATAGATCTAGACCGTCAATAGGTCTACCGGGTCACAAGGTCGACAGCGTGAAAATGTCGTGACAGGTCGAAATGAAAAAGGTAGACACGTGAAATTGTTGACATGAGTTTCGCATTTTGTGTGTCAATGTCGTTAACTGTACGCTTGCCATGCTTCGGGCATTGTTCCGCACTCCGCTCGCCATGCTATGCTCGAAACACTATTATATTCTCCATCTATGCCAACATGGATGATGAACAAGCCGCCCCCCCCCCCCCCCCCCCCCACACAAAAAAATCACTAAACTCATGTCGACCATTTCACGTGTCTACCCTTTTCATGTCAACAGTTTGACCTGGATGACATATTGCATGTCAACCTTTTTGGGTAAACCTATTGACTGCCTATCTAGGCAATGTAGATCTATTAACTGGAACCACTAAGTTGCCTATAGGTAGACATGCAAAAGGTCTACAGAGCCAAAAGGCCGACGCGAGTTCAGCACATCTTTTGACAATGTCCACACGGACCACCCATTAATGCACGGGTCTTCAAACTGTGGCCCTCCAGATGTTGTGAAACTACAAATCCCAGCATGCCTTGCCACAGTTTTGCTATAAGGGAGTGTTAAAACGGTGGCAAGGCATGCTGGGATTTGTAGTTTCACAACATCTGGAGGGCACAGTTTGAAGACCCGTGCATTAATGTATTGCTTGGCTAGCCATGCTTCAGGTTTGGTGCCTCGTTTGTCACACTTTACCATTCTCAGTCCACATGGAAGTATGAGAGAGTCCAAAAAATAAAACCTCATATTTGCCCTTTTGACCATGATGTATATCTAGACCAAGGCATTCCCAACCACGGTCCTCAAGGCACACCAACATTGCAGGTTTTCTAGATATCCAGGCTTGAGAGCACAGGTGACTTAATTAGTATCTGAGGGATTCTGATTCAACCATCTGTGCTGAAGCCTGGATATCACTGTTGGTGTGCCTTGAGGACCGTGGTTGGGAATGTCTGATCTAGACACTGTAGATCTATCAACCGTAACCAATCGGTTCATGTGTATCCAAACTGTACTGAGTGATGTGTTCGTTCTGATTAACAATTTCCTCAGGGTGAAAGCTCTTGAGACTTAACAGTTCATGAAGAAACTTTTTCCAGAAGCGGTGGGCCATCGGCACAGAAATATAATGATAAAAGACCATTCACTATAAAATTCCATGGCAAACTAGTAATTTTCTTAGTTAATGGTATGGGTTTTCTATAATGGGAGGTTTCGTTTGCAAAACACAAATATAGCATGAGCATCTTTTATTCAGTCTGGTCTGAATTATTCTGAAATCTGCCTGAAAGCACACTCCGTATGTAGTTCACATAATACCCAAATACACTTAACAAATTTAAGGTTATATGAAGGTCACCCTTACCCTTTCTTACCAGAACCATACGATCATGCTAAACAATTCAAAACAACTGCTATACCATCTTTGGCAGGTCACAAATCGCTGTTCCATCCACACAGAACATCCGTTTGATCATTAAGAGACAGGTTTTCACTAGTGACCGATCAGCTTTGGCTTCTAGAACAGCAATCCAAACACACACAGCCGTTATCGCTGCCCCCCTCCCCCTTGTGCGGGCACTATTTGTATCAACAGTGGGGGTCACCGACAGCAGTAATGAGTAAGCTGGGCAAGACTGCTGGAGCCTTTGGGCAATTGGAGAATCACAGGCACACAATTAGATTTCATTTTATTATAGAAAACGTTGCATATCTCTAGAATTTCAGTTTTAGGCAGACATTTTTCTTTAAAAAGCCCCCTTCCGCTTAGCGGTGTATATAGACATGTCCATGATGTTGAAAACCGCACCCCCACGCACGTGAAAATACTTGCACAAGTTGTGCTCATACAGTGATATTGTGACTTCAGTATTGTGCAAGGCCACCAGAAACTGAACGGTTCTGTAACCACGTTATACAAGAAATGTCAGAGGTCAGTGGATGCTGAAAAATCAATAGCCTCTGTCGAAGAGCTTCTGGATTTTTAGAAAACTGGGTCAGTTTTCATTTCATGTTTATTTGGCACAGCCCTTGCTGGCAACGCAGGCTGTAGTCTACAGAATACCACTGAGTCAGTCTCTTGCTGACACCGGTGCCTTGTTTTTCTATCCATTAACCGCAGATAAATGACCTACATATTGTGCCTATTAAAGCCTTATTTTTCCTTTGCCCTTTTGTTGCTAAGACGTCCTCATCTCCATGTGCAGATCTTATTGTTTTCTAAAGAGCTTTCAGGTTAGAGAGGTTTGGAGGAGAGAGACAGAGTGCGGCCATTGTGTACGCAGATTGCAGTACCGATATACAGCAGAAACAGGTTCTTCACCCTCCCTCCTCCCTCCCTCCCTCCCTCCCCCACCCCTACTCAGATTAAAGCAGCACATCAACCCACTAGAAAAATATCAAAGAAAAATATACAAAAGCCATAATACTGTATTTGCTTCTATTGTGAATACAAAATATAAAGTGGTGTACACCAGTTCTGATTTTGGTTTCCCTAGACACTTTTTTTTCCTATGTTTTCTAATTACATCACTGCATCTCATGGATCACTTTTATTAAAAGCATCATTACTACTGTTGGCAGCAATTTACAGTATATCTTACATGATAGCAGTTTCCAAAATGAAAAACAAAAAGAAAAACCCAAAAAAGAAAAAAAAAACACAAACATTTACAAAGTCATGTCTGTAAACTTCAAGGCTAGTTTAGAGTTGAGGTAATGCTGTTTAGCTTTGTGGCTAAAAGTAACAAAGTCCTTTAAATTAAAAATAAAAAGGAAGAACAAAACAAAAGAAAAAAGGTACCTGATTTTAAATTTTATGCTTAAACCAGTGCATTAGATAATCACGAGACGATTTAACTGTAGTTTTGTCCTGTAACGACTTGCAATGGGTGCATGGAAAACAGGGGGACGAAGGGGAAAAAAAAAAGGAGGAAAAAAAATAAAATAAAAAGATTACATTTTTCACATTCAACAGCTGCCTTGTATTGCTGTGTCTCAGGACAGAGACGTCATTATTTCATGGAGATTGTCTGAAACGGTCGTGTGTGAGAAACGCTAGTATGCAGTCGAAAAATAAAATAAAAAAAATGATATGTAAGAAATTCATCTTGACCTTCACAGCAAAAAAAGAGAACAAAAAAAGATAAATAACTTTATAAATCCATAAAGCAGCCTGTCCTTCCATTTGCACCACGATTCCAAAAAAAATGGCTGCTCTCGTAATACCAACGGTAGAAAGAAACAAAAACCAATAAAAATAGAGCTGCAGCGCATTATGTAAATTTCCTCTAGAAAAAAAAAATAGCTCCGAAAACCTCTTCCAGAAATTATAAATAATGCACTGCACAATACTTAATGATCAAAATACCTTTTTGACACATCCATGTGACATGACTTGGACTTTTTTTTGCTACACTATTTTACAGAACAGCTTATAAAAACTAGGTATGGACATTTACTGTGAGTGTAAACAGTAGGACTACCACTTGCAAAAAGTTTAGAACACTGTAACTGAGACTGTTATTCGTCGTTGTCTTTGAAATTTTCATCCTCGGCATTGGGAGAGTCCAATTCTTCTCCATGTGCCATTTCATCTTCCAAAACGGATGAATCTGCAGTTTTGTCCAGACTCTCCTCTACATCGCTGTCTTCCGGGTTCTCTGCTTCTCCTTTGTCAGTGGCCTTTTCTTCACTAGAGCTTACAGCACTTTGAAGTCCAGCTAGTGATGGGAAACCGGGCAATGTCAATCCTCCAAGCCCTGGAGGTAGAAACATGGATGGGTAGAACAGGCCGGGAGCCATGGTAGACAGTAGGAAAGGACTGAAGGCCAAATGATTTGCAGTCAACCCAGTTGTGGTGGTGGTAGTAGCAGCACCAGAGTCAGTAGCAGTAACAGTGTGTGTAGTTTTCTCAGAGTCTTTGCCGCCCTCGTCTGTATCAGTCTTCTCGTCAGACTTTGAAGTGCCATCTTCATTTTCTCTTTGACTGGAAGCTGTAGTTGAATTACCACCACCAGATGCTAAGGGGTTGTTTAGAAGTCCACTAAGCCCAAACATGTTGGGCAGACCCGCCATGCCTGGCAGCATCAGAGGCAGCATGGCAGCAGGATTTTTAGAATCCCCTCCAGAGCCAGCAGCAGTTGTGAGCCCTGAGGGGAAGCCCATAAGACCAGCAAGCTGAAGGGACTGCAGATTCTGAAGATTCTGAAGACTGGCGAGATCCATTCCAGCAAACAAGCTATTCATCAGCAGTGGGTTTATTCCAGACGTGGAGGCTACAGCAGCAGCTGCTGCAGCTGCTTTGGCAATTTCACTTTTTGGCCTTCTTCCTCTTCGGCTGGATCCCTCTTCCCTCACAACCGGTCCAGTGAGAAGACGATCAAACATGGACTCCGGTACGAAAACCCTGGAGAGAAAAAAAGGCTATGGGTATTGTGCAAGTTCCACGTGTATTTTAGACAACAAATGAAAGTTGGGAACAGTTTTCCCCTCTCTGCTTCCTAGAATAAGATCCGCTTGCATCAGAAAGGTTTCCCAGTTCTACTATATTATGTAATTAAACCATTCAAAACCTCAGACTGCACACAAATGCTTTGCAATAGAAAAAAACAGAGCTAAGCTTAATGGTACTTACAGACTGCTTAACAATGTCCGTCCAGTCTGGAGCAACGGCAAACTCTGGGTTCTCTTCTAACCAGCGAGGAAGCTCCCCGCATTGGAGGGGCCATAGCGCCACCCATCTGTAAGTATGAGGGGTACAATAATGAATAAAAAACTCAGGCAGCACACAGTGGACAGAATTGAAGCAAACCATCGGAATAGCCTTGTGATCCAACCAAGCATTATTCTTTATTTACATTCTTCTTGTAACATATTTATTAGTTCAGGTCCTTTAGCCTTTACTTACTACAGTAAGTAGAATGCCAAGTAATAGTCCATTCTGTGCAATACTGTAAATGTGAAGTGTCTGTACAAATGGAAGCAACACATTCTGTAGGTCTACATAACCAGCAGCATTACATATTCCTTAATCCTGGCTCTTCTATCACCTTGCGTAGAGAATAGAAAGGAGACTCATCCACCATGGCCCAATGGGTAAACTCTCCACCATGGCCCAATGGGTGAACTCTCCACCATGGCCCGATTGTGCTCACAGCTGCCAAAATCCCCATCACACCTTTGCATTAATATATGTGTGAACAGTTCCTCATTCATGATCTCAATATTATCTGTGAAAGACATAAATGAAACTAGCCTACATCATGGTCCAAGAAAGATTACCTTCTTTCCATTGCGTTTATTCACTACAGGCACTCGTTCGTCTCCCGTTAACGTATTGATATCCAGCTTGTTCGGATTACGACATCTATGACGTTTTTGCTTCGGCTTTTGAAATGGGGAGAACAACAGATCTGTGCTCTTCTGTTGGAGACAGATTAAACATTTTTGGGGTTTAGAGAAAAGAAAAAAAGTCCTGTAAAATCCTAAATAAAAGTAACCCCACCCCCGATTCATTGCATTGTTCATATATAGTTCTTATATATTAGTTCTTGAGAGGTAAAGTGTAGTATCTTCAGCCACATAGCCTTCATATACCGATCCTATCCAATCACATCCCCTTTCTTTTTCAAACTTTCCATCCTCTTGACCCCTGGCCAAACTGCTGTATCATACACCACACCAGGAGCCTTTGTATCTGGTGACTTTATGCAATAAAATATCAATCCTTTTGTATCAATGCCTATTTCCCTATAGTTTGTAAGCATGCGAGCAGGGCTCTCATACCTTTTGACTGTGTAAAATGCCCAAGTTTGTTGTATCACTGTCTCCGATTGTAAAGAGCAACAGAATATGCTGTGCTATATAAGAAACTTAATAAATAAAATAAATGTTACTGTACTTACTGGTACATAACTTGGCATGTCAACAGTGTATGTAGGATGCAGCTTCAACCATTCAACCAAATCCTTGTTTTTGGGTGCATCCTCCCCTACTAATCTGGTCCCATCTTCCAAGTTAATGACAGGGATCCGGGTGTCTGGCTCCAGCTGCCCGGGAGATGGAATGTTTCTGGCCGGTGGTGTATCAATATCTTCGTCATATGCTTTGGTCATGTCACTATCATCCTACACAAACAAAAAAACATTAGCCAAAAGAAAGGCACACTTAATATGGATTGTTTTTCTTATTTTAGGAGTTCATCAGGCAAGGAATTAATTCATATGGAGAATAAACTTATGGTTGCACTTGGGGGGGGGGGGGGGGGGGGGGAATCACAGAAGCTCAGACTTATACCCCTTTTACACCAAAATCCCTGGTCGGACCCTGGTCTTTGAACACGGAAGTTTCCAGGGTCGGACCCTGCTTCATACCCCATTTACACAGCACTTCAACCTGGGTCGGACCTGGGTCTGCACCATTTACACTGAACCTGGGTCAGCCCTGCTTTTCCCTATGGATGACATTAAAAATGTCAATTTTAGGACTGATAAACTGCCAGCCAACCTTCCCTCAATGATTTAAATAAAAATTAAAAGACATGAAAAGTAAGCATTGAAAAATGTTGGTTGGTTTATTTAGCAAAATATTTTGTCAAAAAGTTATATTCAGTTATGCAGCAGCAGTCAGTTGGTCGACCTAAAGATGGTCGACAGTCATTAGGTCGACACCACTAGGTCGACATACTGCAAGGTCCACATGGGACAAGGTCAACAGGTTATTAGGTCGACACAAGCATTAGGTCGGCATAGGATTTTTCACTGTTTAATGAGCCGACATATACCGACAGGCGGTATTTCATGCCCTAATATCCACTAGGGCAGTGATGGCTAACCTTGACACTCCAGCTGTTATTGAACTACACATCCCAGCATGCCCTGCTACAGTTTTACTATTTGGCCATGCTAAAACTGATGCAGGGCATGCTGGGATGTGTAGTTCAACAACAGCTGGAGTGTCAAGGTTAGCCATCACTGCATTGGGGCATTGTGGGAGAATAAAATAGTGTGCCGAGTGCATGGACACTTAAAACTGTGTCCATGTCGACTATGTCGACATTCGGGTTAAAAAAAAAACCAGTGAAAAACCCCATGTTGACCTTTTGACTGTCGACCTAGACCATGTCGACCTAATGATTGTGTCGACCTGTCGATCTTATCCCATGTCGACCTAGACACCTGTCGACCTTGCAGTATGTTGACCTCATGACTGTCGACAATCTTTAGGTCGACCATACAATCCATACCCCTCCCCCAGCCCCCCCAAAACAAACATAAATGATTTCTGTAGGTAGAGTATATATCCCTTAAAAAATGGAGTCACTGGAGTGGGAGGCACATCACGCACCCTCCTCCTTTAAGCTCTTGGTCCCACTACTGCCTGACAGCGCTGCATCCTAGTGCCAGATAGGGTTGTGGCAGGTCCAACTGTGGAGTGCCAGGTAGCAGCCTGTGTGCACTGTCCGCACGGGTTGCTGTCTTCTGCTGCTGCAATGCACTGTGGAACGCATGGTACTGACTTACGGAAAGGAGTCCCATGCTTCTGGTATCCTTTCAGCACTACCCAGATGTCCCGACCTGGGTTGGGACCATTTACACCGCTCACGACCCAGGTCCGACCAGTGTTCAACCCTGGTCAGGACCTGGGTAGGAGACCAGTGTCAATGGACCTGGGTTGGTCCCATTTACACCAACACTGACCTGGGTCCGACCTGGGTTTTTCGTTGGTGTAAAAGGGGTATTAAAGGTGGACAGTGTGTACCGTCGATATATCTGAACTGTCTGTAGCTAATTTGTACCCAGCTTTAGAACTGTAATCTTTACACAGAACAGTTGCACCTAAATAAAAAGCAAATGTTCTATTTAGTTTCATCCTTACCACAGATAATGAACTTCGTTTGTTGCTCATGAACAACAGATCGAGACCTTCAACATTTTTCCTTCTTCCTCTCCTTCGCTTCATAGGAGGCTCGCCATCTATTAGAGAGCCATTGAGTAGGTGCCTGGTTGGCGTGCATGAAAGACCTGCCTGCAGTCGCTCCATTTGCGTTTTGAAGGCATCAGAGACAGGGGTGGAGGAATTAGGCAAGATAAACTTGGAAGTAAGCGATGTAAAATTTGAGGTAGTGCTTGTTGCCTCCCTGGAGGCGTTTGATAAATCCACAACTTTCTCTTGGCCGTTCTCCGCCCCTATTTGAGACCCGCGAAGCTGAGCTACCATTTCCATGAGATTCCTTCTCTTTGCCGCCCGTTCTGCTTCAACCTCTATTTTCCGCCGTCTCCTCCTGCGCTGGCGTGGTACAGACAAGCTCAACGAAGTATCCTGAAATTACAACCATAATGAATGGTCAGCCTTCACCGCAAACTAGAATGTTACAGAAAACTTAATACCATTTTCCTATAACCAAATGAAGCGGTATTGAGAAATTATGAACGCAAAAACATGGTGTAGGCCACACAGTTGTGTACAGACCCAATAGGATGGGATTTTTTTCTAGATGTACACACAACTTTGTTTTGAAAACTAATGTTAATAACCTAAAACAAAAAAAAAACTGGTTCAGTTTTATTACTAAAAATAATACATACACTTCACACTCATTAAAACATATCTTTATTTCCTTCTTCCCATTTGATTATTTGACTAGGTCTTTAGCATTTCCATTATCGATGTGTTAGCATGGCACCCCTGGGTTGGGCTTCCGGCCATTACACAGATTTATTCTTACCCCATAGGTGGGCTTCTTTTAACCATCAAGGACTATAATTATTAGGTGGGTACATTTTTTTCTGCTGTGTTTTATGTATTGAGATATCGTTTATATTTGTTTGATATTGATTACTACACCCTGGTATGCAAGTTTGAGTTCTTCCAAGGTGTATATGTGAAAATTATAAATAAAGATGTTATAAAGAAGAAAAAAAAAAAAACTGGTTCGGCTTTATTACTGAAAATCCTAAATACGCTTCACACTCATTAAACAAGTTAGGGAATTATAAAATGTTAGCTTATTAAAAAAAAAAAAAAAAAAAAAAAATACAAAAAAAAGCAGACACACATGTTATATAGTTAAACACACACACACGTCATTTCTTACATGGTGACGGCAGAAACCTATTCCTAGCACAGCATACATAGTATATTACAATCAGCTGTGGTTCATTGCTACTTGCCTGAGACAGTTGTGGAGAGGCAGAGATATCTTCACTTCCACTGAAATTGCCCTGAGCCACCATGGAGAGCTCAGCAAAGCTCCTCTTCTGCAGCGGGCTATCCACGGCAGTTGGTGTGTACCCAGGGATGAGCCCCGGGAATTCAAACATCTGGCGCCTGTTTACCGGCCACTTTCCTTTCAGCACAGTCTCACAGATGTGGTCTAATCGGTTGATCATCACACGATCCTGCATTGTACCAGAAAAAAAAAAACACAAATGACATCATTAAAAAAAGAAGTTGCTCTCCATACAGTTAAGGCCTTCACGTTGAGCGTTGATAAATGAAATACTGCCTAGCGTTAAAAGTTTTTTTCCTCCTCCCTTTTGCTTTTCTTTTAACCTGTTTGAGTCTAAGAAGCCCCCCTTCAGCCCTGTGCAATAAGGAAACAAAGGAAGAGTTACTGCGGGGGGTAACAGAGTCGGCAGTGTCTGCCTATACGCTGAGCCCCTACTGTTAGAGGCTGTACTGCATTGTTCCTTATAATCATCAGCTGGTGGGCAAAGAAAGAAACATCTGCTTCCAGTATCTACTAATCGCCGCAGTTCTTCAGAGCAGGCCAGCCCAGGCTTCTAAGTGCTTCCTCATTACCGTCACTATTAATAACGTTCAGCATTAGAAAAACTTCCCCAGATCTACAGAATGTCAATATTCATTCCAAATCCTCAATCACTTAACCAGTTCTGAAGTACGGACCTCGATTAAAAAAAAAAAAAAGACAAACAAAAAGAAAACCTCAGTAATTCTAATTATATCTAAACTTTAAATAGACGTTTGCACACTGGTGAAGCGTCCTGTAACGCCGGACACAAAAGTACACATTTTTCAACAGAGTTACAACAGCAGCATCCATTGTTGTCATACCTCCATAGACTCTATTGTTTTTCTTCAAGCAAAAGCTACCAAAACAGAGTCACTGCTCAAAAGACCACAACCAGAGCACAACAGCTGCTGCAAACCGCCTCCTTTCCACAGGAATAAGCCTATTAGTGTTTTGTTTTTACAACCAGATGGCCATGTCATGGTGATTAGGAAGCTTTTTTTCTTTATTATAATCTAAAACATACAAAGAGCACATCACAGCCACTGCTAGAGAATATATGGATACTATTAGAAAGAGGGACATACCTTGGGCCAAAAAGAGAAGGAGAACGTCCTCTCGCGCAGCATGTGAAGTCCAGATGTCTCGCAATCCTCCAGATAGAAGCCGTCGCGAGTTTCATCCCGTGCGGTGCTCATGGAAGCGTTGCTTTCTTCATCAAAGTTTTTGTCCCGGGAAGGTATCCCGACTGGAATGGAAACCAAAAGGTTCATGCATACAGAGGAGTACAGAAACCCATTATAACCATTTCACCCATTCACCGCCATATTTACAGTTTGTTCCTTCTGTAAAAATGGTGGTCAATAATCCTATATAATAAAAGCCCAACACTGCTCCTCACACCTCTATGGTGCACAGATGGCCAACTAGCTGGCGGCCATTGCTCTTCGCTTGGGCACACGCACCCAGCTTAACAAAGCCCCGGTTCCCAGCAGCTCCGTAATTTTGATGGACTGGTAACATCTAAATGCTGTACTATTTATGTATTCCAGATCAATCAGTTGAAATGTTTGGAAATGAACATATAGACTAGGTCACTCTTTATTGGTATTACAGCAGTGACTAAGTAAGAGCACTGGAATGAAGATGCAAAAGTACATCCCCAACCAACCGTAATGGGTCAAAAGAAAGAGAGAGGGGGGGGGTTGCACATTTATGTCAAATTTTTCAATATTGCCAATTGTACCCCACATGCAGTGCCTCCAGGTCTGGCAGAAACAGGGGGCGTGGTCATACCCTGTTAAAAAAAAAAAAATTAGCAGGAAGTGTAGGAGGCTGGCGGGGGGTGGGGTGGAACACCCCACTAAGGGATAGAGAGGACAGGCTCTAGCTACAGCTGCCCTCCCCCCCCCCTCAGCACACAGCTGAGCAGTGTGTGCTGGGCTGGGGAGAGAGGCTGTGCTAGGCCTGCCCACATAATATGAAATTACATTACTTTAGAGTGCAAAACACACCCAGTTGTATTGCTGTATACCAATTAGTTTTCACTTTGGTGGTGCAAGAGAGTAAGGCTGAGTGTAGTAGTAAAACAAACTGTAACAAACAGAAGAAAACAGAACCGAACCACAGATCAAGACTTTACCTTCTGCTTGGGAAGACTCTTCAGATTTGTCATCATCATCATCTAACTTCTCTTCATCTTCTTCAGAACCCTTCTCTGAAATGGACTTTGGATCAACATCAGCAGGTATCTCCGTGCTCTTAATTTCATTTTTAACACTAAGAGTTTCATGGTCGCTCTCCTGTTTTACAGATTTCTCATCGGAGTCCACCTGTTCCTCATCTTTAATCTCTTCTTCTTCCTTGATGTCAACATCTTCCGTCTTCTCTGATTTTATTTCCTCCTGCTCATTTGCTTTTTCATCCTGCACTGGCGTAGAGGGCATTATCGGTGGTGTGTCACTGTAACTAGATCCAGGGGGCATTAGGATGGGCATGTTTGGATGTGCGCTTCCTTTGTTTTGAGCAAAATTCCTATGAGCCTCCAAAAATGATAATTCTGGATCATTAAGGATATGATAATCTGTCCTACTAACGCCATGTTTTGCAGCACCAATCAATAAGTCTTTGTCATGTTTCCCACACTCCCACCATTCTGGTAGGTCAATGCTTGGCTGGCACAGCTTAAGACGCTCATTCAACTGAGGCTGATTAAGAACTTGCTCCCGAATTTTCCTCAAAAGTTCAATACGGTAAAGAGTTCTAGAAGCTCGCTCTTCCGTTATAGGCTCAATCATCATGGACATATCGCACAGCTCTAGAACAGAAAGACAAGTATTATGTTTGAAGGCCCAAGAAAGAAATAAGAAAAAAAAAAAAACTTCAGAAAAAGTAGTCTTAGGTAAAATAAATTTGCCACCTGGCTCACTCACCATCTTCAGACTTGGTTGACATATGACAGACTCTTCTGCACATGGCCACAAAGCAGTTGAAATACTTCTCCAAACTATCATCTGACTTTTTATCTAGACGGGCGAAGGCTCGGAACTGATTCCATTCAAACTTTTGTTTGGCGGTGTCAACAATCACTCCAAACGTCGATACTACTCTATAGAAGTCTGCCTCTTCCCTTCTTGTCCACCTTTACACACAAAATATAAAAAATATATATAAAAAAAAGGTTAAAAACACATTCATACTGTTCGTCTGAAGAAAAGGAATCCCAAAATTACTCCTGACTCACTTTTGCCGTCTCTCGGTTATAATAGCTTCTCTTTCTGCTTCCAGGGCTCTTACTTCTTCCCGAGGCCGCCTTCTTCTACGATCTGTCTTCATCTGTGCTTCTTGCCTCATTTGTTGCCGCTTGTAACTGCGCTGGTAGGCCGTGATGAGGCGTCGTAGGCGGGTAGTAAGAGCCGAGGTATTGGGCCAGTAGAGTTTGCCCAGTTCTGTGCTGTCCTCACCAAGCTTTTCTGTGATAAAAAGTTAACAATTAAATCAGCAAGTCACTTTGGCTTCTGGGTTACACTTGTTTGAGGACAGTAAATATTTGGACTTTTCTATACCACTTCTGTCTTACTCTCCCATGATTACATATTAGTGGGGCACGGTGCTTTGGCCAATTTTAGAAGGCTAACATGCACCCTGCCCTTACGGCGGCACACCGCTGTCACAGCCTGTTGAGGGCTGTCTTCATCCATGACTAGCAATATTTCCCAGGGGCTAAACTGCATCGGTCAGTAGGAGCTGTGTAATATGTTGGGCTGCATTACAGACAGCCCCGAGTCTTAGCTGAATTGAATGCAGCCAGATTAATAGCTGGGTGGTGATGTTGATGACTGTAATAATTATTGGCTTAAGCTAGGATAGCCGCATATTTTGTTTTTATTGCTTACTAAAAGTGAAATGATTACTAATGAATGACTATATGCTGTGAAAAATTTGCATCTGTATACACTGCACGAAGAGCTTTGGGGCTTCCCACCATCTCTATTCGTGCAGTGCACACCCCACCCCCTACAGTGATGAAAAGGAGCCTTAAGGATACACCCCCCCTTTTCACTGCTCCTCAGACACGGAATGAACACTATTGATACCTCATCCAACAAATTCTATTACATTGACCTCAAACATGGAGGGGGTGGTTTAAAGGGTTTACAGTCAATAGGTTGATACCAACAGTTCAACATTCACTAGGTCGGCATTGACAAAAAAGTCAATATAATCAAAATGTCAATACAAGGTCAACATGAGTTTTTCACATTACTTTAGGTCAATGTCGACACATGAGCATGTGAACCCCTAGTTAGAGTAGTAAATACCCCCGCAATGCTCATTTTGCTCAACGGGCTTCTGGCCTGGTGCCTTTCTATGCTCTGCACACTTTACTGATCGGAGTGCTCGTGGATTGTAAAACATGAAAGTCCAAAAAATGTAATCGTGAGAGACTGTCGACCTTTTCATGTCAGCATTTTGCTTGTGTGTCAACCTATTGTCAATGCCAATCTAGTGCAGGTCAACCTTCTGTCAACATCAACCTAATGCAGGCCAACTTTTGTCAACGTTGACCTATTATCCGAATACCAAATCTGGTAGGGTGAAAAACCTAGAGACTGTGGGATTATCTGTCACCACATAACTGGGATACATATTGTACTAACTAGCATGAATCTGCACGAGAAGACTCACAACGAAAGCGGGTTATCATAAAGGAATAAAAGATCACTTCCTTTACATCCATTCAGTTTCGTTATATTTAAACTCTTAGAATTAGAATGTAACACTGTATTCCCACGGAAAGAGCAGGTTCGTTGTTGAAGTGGCGTGTCTGTTTTCAGAGTTAATAAAATACTCAACATTTACATCCAGAGGGAAACAAATCCCCTGATGCTTCAAAATTAGCATGAATGCTCATCATTAAACAGACTGGCACTGCCAACAACACCTCGCTGGCGTGATGCTGCAGCTTTTACCTTGAGTCTCCATGTCCATGCATTCCTCTTTGTCGTCAAGGGGGGAGTTTGCAAATTCCTGGGAAAGAGAAGACACAAGGTTGTAAGCAAACTCTGGTTTGGAACCAGCACACTGTTGTGATTGCCTTTTACCGCTACTCAGCTGGTGATCAGTTTCCTTTCCAATTTGCAAAAAAAAAAAAGAATAATTTAAAAGCGCTGTGATCCAAATGCTACATATGTTATGAAGCAACTGTGTGTCCTTACGTCAATGTCATCTTTAAACTGAATCCTTGTGGGTTTGTATTCGGGATCTTCGTCCTCTCGGTCAAAGTCTCCTCTGTCAAAGCAAAAACGAGACAAGCTTTAGTAACAGAACCCTACTTTAAAGTTGACAATAAATATTGCTTAAACTGTAACGTACCCATCTCCGCCATCTGCTAACATATCTGTTCCTCTCTGCTCAGCAGCAATTGCTTTCGCATCAGGCATGCCGACTCTCTCCAGGAAGCACAGAGCTGGGTCGGCCCGCATGGAATTGTACTTCTCATAACCTATTAAACGAGATGGAAGACGACTGTCACATTCACGTCAAAGTGCATCTTCCAAAAACAAATATAAAACCCACACTAGAACTATATAGATCTGCACTGAAAAACATTCGCTTTAGATCATTGTATGTACAGGTAAAGTGTCCGTTATCCGGATACCCGAGAACTGAAGGTTATTTTTTTTTGCCCGCACACCATTTTTCATACTCAACGGGACCCCCTATATCCATTTGGTTCGTCTTTAGAGATATTCCCAGTCCCAAGGATGCAATGCGCCGGTGCGCCACTTACCGGCATCCTTGGGCCCGGGAACCCCTCTATAGATTAACCCGATGGCCACCGTGGTTGCCGGGGGACCAGGTGAGTATGTTAAAAAAAAAAATCCCTTATCCATTTCGGATAAGAGATACTCAACCTGTATTTACATAATTTAACATTTTAGTACCATAATTACATAAAATGCAGTGTCCATTATATAGGCTGCTTTATGTTTATTTTACAGCTTTATTATACAAAAGAAATCGGCTTGGGGTTTTATTTTTGTGTGTGACCTATTTCCCCTGGACACACCCTCTCCCTACGCTCCATTGGCTGCCCTCTTTGGGCCCAGCTAAACGCCTAAATTTT
Organism: Crinia signifera; assembly: GCF_055691185.1. NCBI lineage: Eukaryota > Metazoa > Chordata > Amphibia > Anura > Myobatrachidae > Crinia > Crinia signifera. The sequence goes on along the minus strand of NC_139221.1, from coordinate 47,896,144 downwards.
TTAATGGCTGCTCTTCCCTTCCCGGCTCACTCACTGAGCATGGGTTATGCGAAAGGCCACCGAACCCGTCTTATTAGGTTTCATGAGATGTATGTCAGAAAGATGACACTCTTCCCTCTACGGTTCTAACACACTTGTTTTGCTGTTTTAACTGGCTGCACTGACTAGATAGACAATGGCAGGTCCTGACAGTGCACTGCAGGAGGAGGATTTCACATCAGACCATCCTCAGCTGAGGCCCCCATTTAAGAGAAAACAGCCAAAGACTGCTGTACATAGGCAGAACAGCACAATTCAATTAGGATTTTTACTACAACACACTTCTCCTAACTGCTGTAGAGCCTGAAGCCAAACTGTAATCATGAAAGGTTTTATAAGCCATCATTCTCCCCTTTAGTCAGGCCATGCTGCTGAGAATACGCCTGCGACCTCTAGAGAATTTGGATTATAATCAGGAATCGCTCACTGTATATATCATGCCAGCTCTGCATCCCCGAGCCTTTCAAAGTTAACAAGGCTGCATCCCACTCAAGGGAGCTGGGAGTTCTCGGCGCTGACATTTGTGAAATATTGCTTGGAACAAAGCCCAGGAGGCACTTGTACAGATTAATAGCAGAGGTTAAGCCCACCATCCACTTTGACACTGGTTGGCAGAATGTTAGCAAAGGAAGCGGTGCTAGAAGCTAAGTTTATGGAGATCTAGAACACTGCTCGGCCATTACTACTACAAATATGGCTTTACTTTATTTATAGATCAGGGTTCGATATTTTCCCACCCACACCCCTGGGTTTGGATATCCTACCCCCTCTCTGAAAAGAGGTGACCAGCACTTAAGTTGGATGACCGTCTGCAACACTTGGTGTTTTTAAACAAACTAGTCGAGAGCTTTTCGCTCTCCCTTCTAAAAAAAATTGTAGGACAGGGTAAAAAATGATGCCAGCAAGTCGGGAGTTAACTCAGTTTTATTATAAAGGAATATCAAGATTCCCCCACATAACGTTACATTGATAAAGACAACACTGCTCATCACTCCTTGTAGAACCTCTGAACCCCTGAGTTCTGACCAAGCTGAACGTACCATGTTTGAAGACGCCGATTAAAAGGGATTTATCAGCTTCATTATCCCACCAATCAGTAGGAACTTCAGCATGGAATGTCTCTGGTATCCAAACATCTGCCTCGCTGAAAACAAAATGGTGTGGAGAAAAAAAAAAGCATCAACATAAGGCCGAGGATTCACAATGGGCCCAGATATCAAAGCTAGATCGGACACCTCTCTGTCCAATGTTTGACCATTGGAAATGGGCATAACTCATATTAAACCTAGTAGTGTCCGCTCAAACAACAAAAAGTAGAATTTGACAGAAGCCTTTAGCACCAAATATCCGTATCAAAATAGCACCAAATAGAACGACAAAACCAGCAACCGGAAATAAGTCGCTAAAATAAAAGGTTAAACAGTTGAAATAAACAGAATATTTTGTAAAGTACCCAATAGATAACATTAACCGTATGCAGTAAAACACCAGACCAATACATGGGCATGGAACTGGACCACTATTACCAGAAATATCATTCCTACCAATCTGATAAAGCCCCTACACATTTAAACAATCCCCACCGACGCCAATATCAGCTGCAACATGGCTCTCAATGAGGACGTCCCTCGTGTTCCATGCTCAGACGAGGGAGGGGGACATTAATGCGCAAGAGAGGGCACATCATTAACAGTATTGAACATACACACTAGACCAGCGGTGTCAAACTCATGGCCCTCCAGCTGTTTTAGCAATCCATTATATAAAATCTGTGGCAGGGCATGCTGGGATGTGTAGTTCCACAACAGCTGGAAGGCCATGAGATTGACACCACTGCACTAGACCGATATAGTAAAAAGATATCGCTGAAGGGCCCTTCTATCTTTTACAATCTCGTCTAGTGTGTCTATGGGGTTTAAGGCCCAGTTTCTCCAACAGTATTCCTGAAGGAACCATAAGCAATCTAAGCAGCAGACTGTGGCACGCCTCAAAAAGTACCTTCACCGATAGCCTATATTTAGAAGTCCCAGCTGGTGCAGCGGTTTCTCAAATAATGTGTATGTACAGCGGCGGTGCTCACCACGAAATAAGGCAAAACCGCATTCCGTCAGTTTTCTATATTCAGTAACTAAAAGATTGCGTCTGCGGCCTTATTTCATACCGAGAGTGCCACCGCTGTACACACACACACACACACACACACACACACACACACACATATATATACACATACATATATATATATATATATATATATATATATATATATATATATATATATATATATATATATATATACACACACACATATACATACACACACACACACATACACACACCTACATACATCTATGTCCCTTTTACTTGTTCAAGGTGGATTGAATTGATACAGGAGTGTCAGAAAATACATAAAAGTGCACAACCGCTGTGTCGCGTTCATGGCATCACTGGCAAATCAGGGGTTAAACCAGTAAGAGACGGGAAGAAAAGTGCAAACTGTAACGCATAATAATTAGTAACAGCAGGTATGGACCTTGATCATCTGCGACAAGGACAAGCCGCACAACTCACTAACCTTGAGTCAGCACCCTCCAAGATTTTGTCAGCTTGGTCCCCTATCACTTCTTGCCTGAGATAGTACAGCATGCGGACACGCAGCAGGACCCTGGAGAGAAAGAGGAAAGTGGGGGTGAGGGGAGAAGTTCTTAACTTCAGAATTGTTTGCCAACAGTGGCTTTTGGCAGCTGCTGCTGTTCATCCATCATCCTGCCAAGGCTGATTAGCCATGCTGTATGGTAGGCTTGAAGCGTGACAGATGGTGGCATATAATCACCTCTGTGTGGTGCTTTCTGCTGGCTTCCAACGGGCCTGCCTGGCAACCGCTCACGCTGCACAGGGAGGGAGCAGGCTGGGCCCAGCCCAGGCGCATTGCATTTAGTCCTACCTAGTGCAGCTTGTGAAGTTCAGACACGTACTGCACCACTGCCTCTGAAGTACTGGAGCAAGTTTGTAAACAACTGAGCAGATGGCTTTCAGTAACTGTTCTGCTTCATTATCTCATAAAATTTCCTCAGCTGCTGCCTTAATACCATTTTTGGAAGCACATCAGAAGTTGCAAGGATAAACTAGATCTATAATCTTTTTTTTTTTTTTTTTTCCTGTCTTTTTTTTTTTTAAACCACTGAACAATAAACCCTCACAATGGGATGGTGGGTTTTTCGGATTATGTAACTATTTGTTTTCTGTAAGAAAGCCAGTTTATAGAGCTATAACCATTTGCAGGGAGCCCGCAGAAGCTGCCAGGTTTAACTATGTGTGTCACAGGGGAAATCCGCCTCGATGTCAGTTTATAGGTGAACTTGAGTCGGTCTTCCAAGCAAAACCATGGAAGACCATTATGAACTGTCCTTAATTTCACCCTTGTCAGACCTTAGATCATGAGATTAATGTGGCATATTATGTGTAGGGGGCTAAAGGGTGGGGGGCACGCACATAATTAGCCAGTTTCTATAAACACATCTGGAATAGGAAGCTTGCTACGGTAGCGCCGGTTCCTTTTGAGATCTCAATATGAAGCTAAACTGATAATTACAATCCAATAAAGATGGGATTTTACTTAATTTGTCACAATCTAGAAAATTCAGATTTTTTTTTTCTCCCTACCCGAAAATCCCTGTTTGGGATACAGCCAGGGCTATTTTTGTGCAGGCTCCAGCAGGAACTGTGGCCCTTATTCTAGTTCACTCTAACAAACTATTTCTTAGATGGACAAAACCATGTGCACTGCAGGTGAGGCAGGTGTAAAACCCCACCCAAATCTAATTATCGCTGCACAAGTAACACCTGCCTAACCTGCAGTGCACATGGTTTTGTCCATCTAAGAAATAGTTTGTCAGAAAGAGTGAACTAGAATAAGGGCCACAGTTCCTGCTGGAGCCTGCACAAAAATAGCCCTGGCTGTATCCATTAGGTTGAATCATATTAGGTAAACATGCATTGGGTCGATCTCCGAAGGTTGACACAAAATCGGTCGACACAAAATCGGTCGACATGGCTACGATTGACACGGTTGGAAGGTTGACATAAGCATTCGGTTGAAATTAGGTTTTCACTTTTTTTTTTTTTTTTACAAAAACCTCATGTCGACCTTCCCATTGTTGACTTAATGCTGGACACTATTTATATATTTATTTTGCAAGTACAAGAAATAACACAAAAGGCAGCTTTTTAAATTGACTTTTATACATATGTGCGACTTACTCACTTAGTCAGAGTCAATGTTGTGTGCACACATTCATCCACTAATACAGACCCTATACCATGTATAACACACATCTCATCCTGTAACATTAACTGTACATGTATGAGAACCCACTGCTGGACCAAGACTATGCTAGAACGGAAATGATAACCGCAGCTACTGAGATTCAAAGGCTAAGGGTGCAGATTCTGCCTGAGTAAATAATGATCAGCTGTATGCATTATTTCTTAGGCTAGTGGCTGGCCAGATGTTAAGGATATTCAGCTATAATGCAGGTGCGTGGGTTATGATCAACTCATTTATCTATGCTGACACACGCTCAATAGGAGGTATTTGTGGCTCTTGAGCTGAAACGTCATCTATCTGCAGGTGGCAGTCTTTGTACTCGTTACAGTCAGGGAGGCGGTAGATGCCCTTGGCTGGTTTGGAGGAGGGCAGGACTGAATACATTTACTATGCATGCTGAAGGAGACTTCACATGTGCAACCAAGATCTGGATTTAGGTAGAAAAGTGGAGGGGCTGCCGGCTACACTCTGATCAAGAGGATGGATTTATAGAGTGACCGCTATGCCAACATTTTGGGGTTGATCCTATTAGCTCTGAAGGGTGCGAGGTGCAGTTCCAACGCGTTTAAACACTGGAAACGGCACCTGAATTAAGCCGATCTCGCACCATTCGCTGGGCCGTATTCACCCCAAAAATTGCTCACATCCCTATGGAGGTGCGAGCACTTTTAGGCAAATTCTGCGCCCGGTGCAGTGATTGTTCGCACTTGGAAATCACCCACACCTGATAGGATCGACCCCAAAGCATAACAAATACTATATTTGTCCAACACACTGTATTAACAGTGTCCATGTTAATTTTCCATCCTCACCCACAAGTACAGGTGTGACTGGAACGCCGCACCTCATACATTCACTAAAATGATAAGCATCAAACAGAAAAAAAAAAAAAAAACACGACAAAAAAAGAGATTGTTTCCAAAACAAATAACAAAATAGGTTATGCAACCAAATACTAAATAGGCATGGATCCAAGTATTGCAAAATATCTGCTAAAAAAAAAATGCCAGATTCGCCGACAGCGACTTATTCCTTTTGGCGCAATGTTTAAAAAACTTCAATGAATTGATATCAGATCATTTGCCGGCAATAACTGGTATTTTTATACACCCTCACAGCAATGTTGGCACTCAAAGGGTTAAAATGAGTTTTCATGTGGTCTCCGATCCCCTACATTTAAAAGGTTACACACCCGTTTGATAAATCAGCTACAAAGAAAAAAAAAACGTACCCTTACCGAAAAGCCATAAACACACCTCTCAGAATATGACGGCCTTTTTTTCTGAGCACACAGCAGATTTACAACCGCACAAAAGTATGACTGTAACCAACACGTATAGAGAGGCAGGACCCAGACACCGCCTTACAGAAGCACTTTCCTTCACACTGAACGCTCTGTGGTCAGGGTGTGAATCAGTGCGATTTGTCTCTGGCCTGTGGTCACACATGAGAAGAAAGACGCTTTCACTACTTACTTGTTACAATGATGTTTAAGGTGCTTCTTGTAGCTATCCTCCTGGAACAAGGTGTCTGGGTTACAGCTGGGGAGCCAGTCCGCATGCTTGAGCACAGGCTGAGCATTCTGGCTCTTTACCTTCTTTCCCTTCCGTCCCCTCGGTACTGGGGCAGAGAGGCCTGAAAGAGAACACTAGGGTTAATCTCAATGCGCAGAGACAAAGGATATCGCAGGGACTGCTTCCGGCTCCCTGCATGCAATACTGTGAGATTACAGTACACCAGCCAGAAACCCCATTTAACAAGAGATCACCGAAAAATTTAGTGATCACACTAATAATTTCAGGTAGAAAATATGTGGCATAGCCCAAAAAATGTGTAGATCACTAAGTACTAGTTAAAAGTCAGTCAAAATGACGGCTTAGTCCCTATCTGCTCCGACCCTCCAACCTCTGTCTTCACAGCGCCCTCTTTCCATATCCAGAAAGTTCGAAACAGATTATTTTGCGTTCATTTTGGGCTAAGGAGTAATTTGTTTTCTTCCGAGTGGCTTCTAGTTGTCACTGGCGGTCAGGGCCACCAAGAGGGGGGGTTGCGCGGGTAATAATTACCCGGGCCTGCTGGTCCGACCCTCCTCCGTTCCTCCAGGGCAGCAGCAGCACACCTACAGCATGTGCTGTGCTGACAGCAGGCTTAGCATGAGCATCTCACTGACAGCGGGAGAGCTCTACATGATGTAGGTGTGCTGCTGCTGCTGAGGGGAGGGGAGGGGGGGGGGGGGGGGTTTGGGGCTAATAACACCCCCCCCCCCCCCAACTTTAGAGTTTTCACACACACACACACCCCCCCTTAAACATTTTGGGGGTGTGGCCTGATCGCAGGAGCCGGTCACGCCTCCCGAGATTAGTCCACAGCCCCAAAGTTTTACCGGGGCCCGGCATACCTCTCGGCGGCCCTGCTGGCGGTACTTAACCTCAGAGGTGAGGATTATTTAGCCTTTTATATATATTGATAATAACTGAGGCAATTTGGTCCAATTTCAGTCGTTTGCAACAAATCGGGCCCATTAAATCGGACCAAATCGTCCCTCCCTGACATGCCGTCAGGTCCGATGCGTGGCCCCATGCGCATCGGACCCAACCAGTTGGTTGGACCAGCAGGCTGTCCGACTACCCGTTCCTCCTGGCGGCGAGGCAGGCGGGAAGCAGGGACGCATGCGATCCATCACAACAGATCGAATGCGTCCCGGCGGCTCGCAGGCTGTCGGGTGTCCGTACACTGCTGGGAGACATCGCAGCAGTGTATGGGCACCTTTAGTACACAACTTTCCCTTGACAAATCCACATATTGTAACATGGCTGAAACTAGCATTATACAAAGGGTGGTGTTCTAAAACCAGATAGCTTATCATGGGGAACTGGGTTATTCAGGGATTCCATTTTATCATTCCCTCCAACATGACCCATTCCATTAGGTACACAATCCCTCTTTATGTAGGATTGCCATCACCTGTGTTGAACTAGTTAACTGATGAGAAAGCTGGAGACAGGTGATGGCAATCATACAGTAAGAGAGAAGTCCAGGGAAGGAACATTTTGTACCTAATGGAATGGGTCATGTTGGAGGGTATCAAATGGATGGCTTTGTATTTATTTTCTTTCACTTTATCAATACATGTACTATGATCAACTGGTAACCAATCACAGACCTCCACATGAAACTTTCTTTTTCAGTTTATATCACTTATACAGAGCATACCCATTGCAATTAATTGGATTGACCCCTAAGTGTCTATTCAAAGGTATAACATAAGAAATATACAAACTGGAAGACAAAAGCTAACATCACCGCTTCAAGTACAATTCCAACTAAACATGCAATAAAATGGTTTAAATGTGGTTAGATTATAACTACCCTCATCATTACACTCCCATCAATTTAACGGTTCCATTCAGAGACTCCTGGTTTAGTACAGAACGGTACCATGAAAGACAATGCTCGACTACTAATCTACAAGGGTAATGAAAAATGTTTTCTGCAACAAAAAACAGCTTCTTCAAAACATTACAAATGACAAAGTTTACAATAATACAAAGAATGATGGAATATTCTAACAACATATCTTATTAAAATTATAGAACAACTGGAGCAAGTAGCTTCTGTGGTGTTAATATGCATAATTAGCAAGGACCTGGCTACCTACCGGAGTGGTTCACGAGAGCGCGTGTCTGCCCATCTTCTGTTGGTGTAATGAGGTCCCAGATGAAACTCTTGATGTTCTCATCACCTCTGTAATGATTCAGGCAGTAGACCAGAATGGTACGACAGATGGTTTCCACGTCTTGTTCCGAAAGCTGACGCTTAAAGCGCCCGTGGGAAAGAATATCCGTCCAGCGTCCCCACCTACCACCGAATTGAAAAGGGTCACATTGTGTTCCAAAAAGACAGCTATGCAAGCGCATAAAAGTGCACATCCAGATGCCCAATAAGTGGTGACACGCAAGACAGAAACTACATCTCTCATTAACAGGGTGCTGAAAACCAATCGCTCAACTGTTTTCTTTACGCCGTGTCATGTTCTAGATTATGTGTGGAATCACTCAGCAGGAAAAGATCAAGTGCTACGCACGTACCCATACACAAGAAGGTTCTTCTCCACTCTGAAACATTCACTCCTTGCATAGCCCTGAGATTTGTCCTGAGGCCGACGCGGTTTGATGTTGGGCTTGTCTTCGGAATCGCTCTCTAGGTCAGAGAATTCCATCAGTTCATCCTCCTTTACCGCACTGTACAGTCTGGTCTGTTTTCTTACTCGTGGGGTATCAATCACCAAGGTGTTCTACAAAAGTAGAATGAATGCTCAAATAAAAGTATTTAAAAGAAGTGTGTACCCATTATACTGGGAAACTTTAAGGCAGACACTTACTCTCCCATTTAACACATCAAGATCAAGTTCTGCTTTCTTTGCCCACTTTTGCCAGAAATTGGGGTCATCCAAAGATATATCTGTCCGATTTCCAGAAGCAACAAAGCTGGCCTATCATAAAACATATAAAATAATTATAGCATAAAAGTGAAACATGGTAAAAATATACATATAAACAAAACAACTTACCCTTACTTATGAGCCAACACTCACTACAAAGATTATTAATACCGCTTTCAGAGCGGTCTGTTCCGATCGAATCAGTGAACCAGCAATATTGCCGATTCACTAACGTCATGCGGGAGCGCGATGGAGCATCATCAGGGGTGGGGGAGGAGGCAGCGCTTCGAGCTGGCTCTGCTCCTCCATAGTGTGAAGGGGAAACGGGTCGCTCAACTCTATTAACCCGTTCACACTGCACAGCAACAAACCAGTAAAAAAAACAAAACTTAATTTTACCTGGTTCATATTTGACATTGCCGGGTCGAACCAGCAAGAAACCGGCATGAACCCGGAAATTACATTAACATCTTTTATTATGCCAAACGCAAGCTAGAGAACGAAAGCAAATGTTTGCCTGCAGGAATCTTGTCCTATATTATACATTGTATCAAATTATTTCAACATCTTATCTATTGTGAAGACCAATACATTTTAGTAATTTAAAGGGTCAATGTACTAAGCCCTGGTGAGAAAAAGTACCAGCCAATCAGCTCCTAAATGTCATGTTACAGGGTTTGTTTGAAAAATAACAGTTATAAGCTGGTTGGCTGGTAGTTTTGCTGTCTACTTAATCTTTTTCCAAGGCTTAATTCATTTATGACCCAGCTATACTGTAAGTTCACAGAAAGCCTGTATACTCTCAGCACCAACGTCATGGCAGCGAGCCGGCGCATAATTTAGAGAAGAGCATGAGGAAATTCACTACATTACTTTGGAAGCACCATGTGGTTTGCTAGTGGAAACCTTTAAATGTAAGGCTGGATACTGAACTACACCACCATGTATGGCCTAGTCTCCCCCACTGTCTGCTACTGCCCAGCAATGTGGCATAATGCTACTACTTAGAGAGGTCCACTTTAACTTATCAATGATTAATCACCAGAACGCATGAAAATAAACCACAAGGAAACCATCTCACAACCCAATTATGGAAAAGACAACTTACTTTAGCAAAGGTTGAGCCCTTTCCCTCAGACTCAATAGTGATGGTGTGAGTCCTTCTGGAGAGGATTTGATCAATATCCTCTTCACAGAACTTGGAGCCTTCATCTTCTTCGTCCATCAGAGCACCATATGCCCCTTTACGCAAAAGGTCTTCTATTTCCTTTTTAGAAAGCTGCTGTACCTTCAGGCAAAAACAGGATAACCGTTATCGGTGTTCAATATCACTCATGGGAAATCCCTTTCATGTAGTAAACTGGTGCAACACAGGCGGTGAGAGATCACCATAGTATGCACTCACTCATCCTTCGTTCATACAAAATAAATGTGTATGTATGTATGTATGTATGTATGTATGTATATGTATGTATATATATATGTGTATATATATATATATATATATATATATATATATATATATATATATATATATATATATATATATATACACACAGTAGAGTTAGATTGAGGGACCTGGGGGGACCCCCAAAGAAACAGGCGGCACTCGATCAGCTGGATGGGTAGAATCCAAATTTTATGTGCAAAGTTTTCAAAAGAATACAAGCATGTCTGCCAACGTTTCAAAGCCGGTGCGGCTTTATCATCAGGGCTTGTGTAGCATGAAAAGTGCGTGTAGTGCTGTGATAAAGCCGCACCGGCTTTGAAACGTTGGCAGACATGCTTGTATTCTTTTGAAAACTTTGCACATAAAATTTGGATTCTACCCATCCAGCTGATCGAGTGCCGCCTGTTTCTTTGGGGGTCCCCCCAGGTCCCTCAATCTAACGCTACTGTTTGTATACCCATCCGAGGAAGGCACCGTGGCATATACCTCAGTGAAGAGAGTGCCAGTCAACCCTATAGAATATATATATATATATATATATATATATATATATATATATATATATATATATATATATATATATATATATACACACATATACATACATATACACACACACAAAACAGGTGCAATAACCTGTGATGACATTTATAATACACAAATCAAATAGACATAAGTTTTAAAACTCGTGGGTGTGATAAATATTGCCCCAGCCAATCAGCTCCTGTCATGGGTTTGAAAAATAACCGTTGGAAATGGATTGGCCGAAGCACAATTTACTATACGCCGCTAGTTTTAAATAGCTAAAAACTAGTTGATAAATGGGCCCAATAAGATTCTAAAAGCACAATACAGAGGTAAACAGACTTACCCCATTTGTAGCATTCTCTCTTCCACTCATAGACTGCAATACTGCCTTGTCCAGGCCGAGTTTCAGGCTGGCCTTATCAAACATCTCCCGCTCATAGGAATTCCTGGTAATAAGCCGGTAAATTTTCACGGATTTACTCTGACCAATGCGATGACATCGAGCTTGAGCCTAAAGAACAGCGCCAAAAAGAAATCTCTTAACCTTCAGTGCACCATGTCAATTTAAGGCTAACCATATTAAACAATTTACTAAAATCGTCAAAGCCACACGTATTACAGGGTGAACCGCTGAATCCATGTAATGGTTCTAGATTTTATATTTAATATTTAGCATTCCATCACAAATCTAAGTAGAGAACCAAAACAATTGGTGATGCGACCAAATCTCTACAACAGTAAAATATAAACCACATTTAAGATTCATACTTCAAAAAGGCAGATTAACAGTACAGCAAAAGGGCTTACCTGAAGGTCATTCTGAGGGTTCCAGTCAGAATCAAAGATAATGCAAGTATCAGCAGCAGTTAAATTAATGCCCAGACCTCCTGCCCTTGTACACAGCAGGAACACAAACCTATCAGAATCAGGCTTGGAGAATCTGTCAATAGCAGCCTGGCGGAGGTTGCCTCTCACTCTGCCATCAATTCTCTCATATGGGTATCTGAAAAGGAAGGGTTATCATCAAGACCGGTACTTCAATTTATTCTATTTACTTAAAACAAACGCCTACAAAAGCCTCTTCGGAAAGGTTGATGTATTTCAACTGCAAACTTGTGAACTGAATTACAATGAGGGCTGCTTTTCGCCCTGCCACATGGTTGCCTCTTCAGCAGCACTGCAGTGGGCATAGCCCTGCTGTTACACGTCCCATCCATACTCTAGAACCGTGATGGAGAACCTTGCCACTCCAGCTGTTGTCGAACTACATGTCCCAGCATGCCCTGCAACAGTTTAGCATGGCCAAATAACAAAACGGTTGCAGGGCATGCTGGGATATGTAGATCAGCAACAGAAGGAGTGCTAAGGCTCTCCATCGGTGTTCTAGAAGATCAAAACTTTCTCTGAAGACCGCATCCCAATCAATAAATGTGTAGGAATGTAGAATTTATAGCATGCGTTTTTTTTTTTTTTTAAAGACATGTAATATTATTTTAATTACAGAAAAAGAGCAACTACTTGAGAGTTTTACCTCACAATTTCTGGTATTAAGGAGTAATAAAACACGGAGTTATGCGGGCAGCAATAACGGACTATAAAACTTTTCGTACAACAGTAAACCCAACCGGGGCGTAGATCTGTGCTGTGACCGGAACTACGGGTTACTGTTCAAGCTGGCAAGCGTATTCACCTGCGTTGGATGAGGTAGTCTTCCAGAATGTCCAAACAACGCACCATCTGGGAGAAGATGAGCACCCTGTGGCCACCAGCTTTCAGTTTTGGCAGCAGCTTGTCAATCAGAACTAGTTTGCCGGCGGCCTGGATCATAGCCTGGAGCGGAAAATCTGGGAAGTCACCATTGTGCGCTTCTCGAAATTCTTCCAAAATTTTCTCTTCAGCACCTAGGAGAGATTTAGAGATGGCTGTGTAAATAGGAGTCGGGCAGGTGAAGCACCGCGGCGCCATTCTGTCTGAACGCAATACGGTTTAATAGTCGGCAATGAAATGGTTACAAAAAGTCGTGACTATGAAATTCTGTGCTTACACTTACAGGATGTTACGAGTACACCACGGAACAATTCACAATGACACATTAGTAAAACCTTGCTCTCCGGCAGTAACTGAACTGAAGAGCTGAGCCTCTGCTAACCAGCGGCGCCGTCGTGCAAACATCTGACAACTAGAACGCAATGACAGCAGAAATACCGTACAAACACAAGGACACTTTAAACAGACACCAATTATATGCCATGGAGAGCACTTGAAGATCCGTAGTATGGGATCTGAATTGCACATTTTACAATGTTTTATATGTTAATACAGCTTTAAGCAAATAGATTTTTCCCTATTAACACTTCCATTACACAGAACACAAATGCTGCCACTGTGCTCAATACACCCAACATAGTCCACATATAGAAAGTGCTCACTAATTGACCAAGAGGTCCTGAAAATACGACATAAGAATTAGGAGGCTATAGGTCTGACAAGCGAGTGGTCTTTACTACTGTAAAGGCAACTCCTATCCAACGCTTAAGGGGAGGCTCGGAGTCCAAGTGTGGAAATAGCAAGCAGGGCTCAGAGGAAAGCACAAGCCAGCGACGACAAGCAAACAGACGGTACATGCGGTTCCTGACTGAGTCAGCAGCACGGGGCCTGGGGCAAACTGCCCGGGATGAAATCCGCCCCCACGAGTGACAGCCTTGTCTAAAAATGTTATTGTGAGTGAGAGAGTCACAGCCTAAGGGAAAAGGAAATAGGGGGCTGTAGGACGCTGCACATCAATCACTGCAGGTTACCAGGTTGTAATTAAATATAATTTGCAAACAGTTTTTACGAGGGAGTAAGGCGGAAATGCAGATGCGCCTTTAAAGTGACAGCCACTACAATTTCCTACAGCACCTTGCTGCAAAGGCTGCTTGGATATTATGCAGTGAACTACAAAGAACTACAAGGGGACACTGTACAAAGCATTTGTGATGGTACAAATGCAGGCTCTATACAGAATTCCCTATATAAAAAGGCAAGACGACAAGCACGTAAAACGAAGGCAACAATTCGGGAATACAGGACAACAATACAGCCCAGAGCATCATACCTGCTCCCCAAAATATTAACTCAAACAACATTAACAGGAATATGGGGACTAAGACGTTACTAACAGCTCAAGCGCAGCAGCAGCCTCATCAAATCTGTATCAAAGGTTAGAATTTCTGAGTTTCACAAATAAACTTCAAGACAGGGATGAGAGAGAGCAATGAAAAGGAGAATTACACCGGGATCACACAGAAAACATCCTTCATTCGGGCTTTCAGCAAGTGACCTCAGATATTTGATGAATACAACTTAATAAATCTCAAACACTGATCCATGCACACATTTCTTACACATATATAGATGCATACATTCATTCACTAACCCTTTCAGTGCCATCATCAATGAAATGCGCTAAATATCTGCTAAAAATGCCAGCGCCGCTCACATTTGTTATATAAATTCAAATACAAGAAATGGGTATTAAAAAAAAAAAAATTATATTTCCTATATAAAAGGTAAACATTACAGGTCATTATGAGGAATAAAAATATTTGCTTGCCAATTTTCACACCTATTTGGACAAATTTTCTTGGCATTCAAAGGGTTAACCTCCCCACACTCATCTAATCAGATCTAAGCAGCATTAAAGGGACACTGAACTACAGAGCTTGCCTGTACAGGCTTAAAGTTAACTAGTCCCAAATATAACCCCCCCAACATTAAGGAGAAGGGAGACATCAGCTGCAAAGTGTTAATTGAGGTAAGTAAAATCTTTGTTTATATAATTATCAAAGTGCTGCACGGTATATATGCCAAGCAAAGAGAACATGACCATTTGCCATTACTGTTATCACTGCCTACACCAGAAACAAATCACGCAAGAGTGTTTGTTCGATCACACCCTGAAAATGCTCACAAGAGAACCGTACACAAGGCTATAAAAATACAATCCACTACCTCATTCCTGCAAATACATAAGTACCCATGGTTTTATCTGGGCTCCCATGTTAAATGCACCCCATTTTTTCATACCCCTACTATCCAACTACGCATGGAGTTGATTTTATATAGTGTGGCGAGCGCAGCGCGCCACCGAGCCCGAAGCGTGGCGAGCGCAGGGAGCCCCGCGAGGGGACGCGGTCTCATAAGAAAAACGTGAGCCCAGATATTACATAAGTACCAAACCATGTTTGATAATTACACCGCTTTCACACTGCCAAAATGTTTCAAAAACCGGTATATTTAAACAATATTTAAAACGGGACCTGAGCCTTCACATCGCAGTAGATTACCGGTTTAAATACCATTTAAGTACCATTCATATCAGTCAACCCGTTTAATCCCCTGAACACGTTTCAAGGCAGAATGCAGAGGACAGCCTATCACAGGTCTGTAATCTGTTGTTTTTACTTAATACCGTTCCAGAGCCATTCTCACTGCATAAAAAACGGCTCTGAAACCTGTAGGACTCTTTTTTAAATCTTTTGAAATACCGGTTATCTTTGACCGGTAAATCAACCCTGCCGCTTTCCCACTGCAGCCTTAAACGTTTTGAAATGGGAAAAAAACGAAAATATACCGTTTAACAAGTGCTGTGTGAAAGGGGTAAAACACACACAGGTTATCAACAATAAACAAAAATGGTACAAATAAGGATGTTTACACCACAATAGGCCATATTGGTTAACAATTTAAAAAAGCCAGATAATACATCAAGATATCATGAACACTAAACCCAATTCTATGCATTTTGCGATGGCCATGCATTGTATGACAAATAATCCATTTAATTAAAATGTGGAGTTCACCACAAAGCACATTCTTGAACTACATTTTGAAGAGATCTAGGCAAATCGATAGTACAAAGGCCTAAACCAGATTATTATGCACACATGGTGGCTTGTGTACTACTCTGATGGCGGGCTGGACTGCTCTTTTGTAGAACTAGACATGCGGCAGCCATTTTGAAAATGGAGAGGAAGGGCAGCGACAGGGACTGTTCTAAAAAAAAAAAACAACGAAATAAATAAACCAGGGAAGCGGCATAATTTGCAACCTGAGGGTTAGTCGATGGGCCAATGTTTTTACAGAGTGATCGCATGCTGCATCCTTGCATGAGGCTTCTATTAAACACAAGAGGCCTCATTTTGCATTAGCATATTTATACACAGCAGCTGCATCCAAAGATACAGCCAATGCGTGTACGGTTTCCATATCTGAATCTGTACCATAATAGTCCTCTGAAGAAATAAATACATAGTAGATATTAACGCCTTGAACGTTCAGGAGAACTCGCTTATGCCAGAAACCATTCATTTTAATCAGCTGAACACTCACCATTAATAAGGTAGGGATGATTGCAGCATTTCCTCAGCTCCATCATAGTGTTTAGAAGATTAGGGACATTTGTGTGGCTGCTTGCGCCTCCTTTGGAGAGGAAAGTAAAGTTTTTCTCCAGGATGGCTCGGTAATACTTCTTCTGGATGTTGGTCAGCTCTACTTCGATAATGGTTTCTTCTTTTGGGGCCAAGTTCTTCTCTACATCTTCCTTCAGACGTCGTAACATCATCGGCTTCAGGATCCCTTGTAGTTTTTGTACCTACAGCCAGAATTTGTAATAAAAACAAAACAAATACTTTGTTTTAAAGCACTTTGTGTTCAAACACGAGGAAAAGATCTCTGCTTACTGTTTATGTTGTCTAAATATTTGCCCTAGCCAAAAGCTAATACAAGAGGACAAGCTTCCGTTCCCCGCGATTTCTTGCGCCTTTGAGCAAAGGGTTGCATTTCATAAGAACACCGTCTGACACATGAACTGTTTGCACAAGATTAATTGCTGTTTATTGTACCTGCTCTTCAGTTTTCAGATCGCCAAACTCTTGCATGAAGTTGCTCTCTGAAGGGAAGCGTTCTGGCTCCAGGAAATTCAGGAGGCTGAAGAGCTCTTCTACAGTGTTTTGCAAAGGAGTCCCTGTTAGCAGCACTTTGTGTTCCTGAAAACAAGGCAAAGGAAGAATGAGACCAAGAGAAGCGGGTAGCCATCCCACAACAAAAGGCGAGACCCTCTTCACTGTCCCCGAACGAGAGCCAACTTAATGACTGCACAAAGCGGATTCAACGGTGTCAGGCTCTTAAGAAACAGGTGTTAAAAGTAGAGATGTGCAGGCTCTGATTTAAGAAGGATCTTATCGGCTATCAACTGTCAGCAACTGTCATGTGATTTGGGATAGCCAATAAGATCCTGCTTTGAAATCAGAACCTGCACATCTCTAGTTAAAAGTATAGAAGGTATTTTGCCTTTAACAAACCAAGATGGGATAGGACAGAAGGACACCACTACCCGAAAAATACAACAGATTAAACAAATGGGCCAGACGTAAAGTAAAATAAATTATAGCCAATGGATCACAAGGGTAAGTGTTATGGTATGCATTAGAACATGGGTCTTCAAACTGTGGCACTCCAGATGTTGTGAAACTACAAATCCCAGCATGCCTTGCCACAGTTTTGCTATACGGGAGTGGTAAAACAAGGCATGCTGGGATTTGTAGTTTCACAACATCTGGAGGGCCACAGTTTGAAGACCCATGCATTAGAATGTAAATTGGTTCAGTCCAGAATACGGGAACCTCTGCTGTGTGCAGGACACGTGTACGATGAAACGTACTCAACGCACTACCAACATATTTGTCACACAACTACCCATGAAGAGCAAAGACGCTGTTAGCAGAACAAGCTGGGAGGTTTAGTACAGGAATAGCTGCACAACCACAGGTTACATAGCCTCGCTATAACCCAACTCCAAACCCACAAATATAGGGTATGAAAGTTTCTCTTTTTTTCCTTTCTAATTCTTGAAGAGCAGATGTCAATTCCAAGTTTAGCGCAGAGCCAGTCAGCACTGATTCAGCAGTCACACGTGGCATATCCTGTCACTTACTCACAAGATGCTCTCATCTAAATGACTGATGCAGCAGAAACATGTGTGCACGGATAGAGGTACCCACAGGAATGCAGAGAAGGTAAAAAGCAGGGGGGTTTATCATGAAGTTTTCTGTCCAAAATTCCATTTCTTCGCATCATCCACATAAAGAGAGCACATATTAGAGACTTACCAGATCCATCATCTTTAGTCCTTCCAATAGTTTGCAGTTCCTGTTCTTCAATCGGTGAGCCTCATCAATAACCACACATCGCCAGTGTATGTTTCGGAGCTCAGGGCAGTCTGTCAAAATCATTTCAAACGTTGTGATGATGGCATGAAACTTATAGGCACCCTTTATTGCTCGGCCCTAATAATAAAGAAGAAGAAATATATCATCAGGATTATCTTATCAGTGAATCTGGGAAGATGATACAAAAATTTGGAGGAGAAACAGGCTACGGCCCAAACTGCTTTTAACCAGCGCCTTCAGGATGCAGACACAGCTGGCCCATTTAATTAAAGCTTCTGGACAGTGAATGGTTACAGAGCAGAAGATGCACTGGGTGGGCAAAACAAGCAGATCAGAATCACCCACACTGATTATACAGGAGGCCAAGGCATTAAAGCAGACCTGGCCAAACTGTGGCTCTCCAGCTGTTGTGAAACAACAAGTCCCAGCACGCCTTGCCCCAGTTTTGCCATTACAGAATGCTAAAATTGTGGCAATGCATGCTGGGATGTGTAGTTTCACAACAGCGGGAGAGTCACTGGTTGGCCAGACCTGCACTTAAGGTACTGCAGTGAGCTATACTAAAGTCCGGTCTGGTTTGTGGCTCATCCACACACAGAAAATTCCAAATTTTCAGTAGTCTATTTAACAGGTCAAACCAGAGAACATTATATATTCCTGGAATTGGTATTGTATGACTTGGTTTAACATTTAACCTAGATCCAATCATACCAAGAACTATACATTCTCCGTAACCCCACTTTAATACATGCACAAGTTTAATTTCAGTTGTCCCAATTTTGGCAATGCAGTCCTGATTCACGGACCTCAAAAAAGATGAAGTTCCACTCGAAGGTAGTTGGTGCCGGGTTTTGGTCAGATTGGGGGTGGGGCTTATTTTGTCCCTTGGTGTATCTGTACATTTTAGGAGGTACTGTATGTACAGATATGCCACCACAGATGAGAAATGAGGGTTCCCATTAGGACACAATATCATGGTTTTCTCTTCACCAATAAGTGATGTATTTGTTAGACCTACCTGTGGATCTTTAAAGTACATTTCATAGAGTTGTATTGTTTTCCTGCTTGCTTGGCTTCCATGATAAACGATCACATTCAGCTCGGTCCATGTGCGGAATTCTCTCTCCCAATTTGGGATTGTGGACAGTGGAGCAATCACCAAATACGGACCATGAATGCCCTTTAAAAATATCTCGTACAGGAAAGTGATTGATTGGATGGTTTTGCCTAAACCCATCTCATCCGCTAAAATGCAATTTCGTCTACAAAGCAAAAAGCGGTTAGAGAATTAGATAAAAAGAAACCAACTGCAATACAGTACAACATTAACACACAAGCCAAAATTCTATAAAATCGCTTTATAGCCACCCCATAGGCCAAACAATACAGGGTACAACATTCAGTGCATGTGTTGTATTTCCAACTCCCCACCAATGTAGAACCCCTTATGGCTTATATTGAAGGTAGCTATATCAAATATACCATGCATACACACAGAGACATTTCAAGTAACAGATTGCAACAGTATGAAAAAAATAAAATGAAACATTCATAGTCATTCATTCTTGGTTTAAAAAAAAAAAACAATTGTTTGTAACAGAGATTATTGATCGCAATGTAACTCAGAACAAACTCTGATATTATTAACACTATGCTGCAGACAGACAGGGGAAGATTCAATTAGCTGAGAAGTTCCTTCGGAACCTCACACACACACACACACTACAACAATGCACTTGTTTGTGCTTGCACCTGAGAAAGGCGCGAGCGCAAACACGCATGGTCTGTAATTACCTGCAACATAACCTCATGCTCAATTTAATCTCCCCATCAGTACGGTCATTGATAAGCCAATAGCGTTTGTGTACGTAGCCCGAGCTGGACTGCACCAACCTCTATCGTCACATTCATAATCTGCTGTGCCACATTATTAACAGCATAACATTTAGGGGAATATCCTATTATCAGCAGCAATTTACCACTGCTAATAGGTTTGCCGGGGGATACCCTATTAGCCCCGACGCCAGCACTTATCGGGAATTATGCTTCATGTCCCAGACACACGCATCATAAGGCCTGATAAGCAGCCCTTCCGACCCGCAATAGCAAATGGGTCTGGGAACTTATCACAGATCAAATGCGTTATCGGGCAATGATGCCACATTTTTCAGACAGAGAACGAGCTGAAATTGGATAGCCTGACACTCACCATCGAGATAAAATCACAATATCCGGCCATTTTTGTCTGAAAAACTGATTAATAACATACCCCCTTACTTCCAATAGTGTCCCCTTAACCGTTGGGGTTCAAGCTCCAGAACATCAACTGTTTAAACTCCCACGATGCTTTGCTCTAACCAATATGGCTTCACAGAGTAAATGTAATATTTAAAAGTCAATAAGCTACACACTTCCAGAAGCAAGTGACACTGTATCTCTCTCAGCCTCTTTCATCATAATATGCTAGGGAAAGAGAAGCTTTCCCTCTAATCCAAGCCTGGAAAGTATTCATCATCTCTTAACAGCTGTAATGGAGTACATGTAACGCGTGAGAGTCAGTCCAGCAATGATGTCGTTCTGTTATGATTCACAGTTTCTCTACACAGAACGTTCCCATTATATGCCTGTTTACAAGCTGGGGGGGGGGGGGTCCTAAATACTTAGCACAGAGTTGCAGCTGTCTTATGTTCCACTGGTTAACAGCCACAAACCAAAAAGGCTGATGACCGATGTTGGCGCTAAGGGTTAAATTATTTCTTCTCCGGTCCTATGAAAGGTTCTGCAGAACGCACGCTTATAAATGCAGCAAGCGCAGTAAAATATGGGTTTCCACATTTATTTTTTATAGGAGTATAAACCTCGGGTCCTTAAATGCAAATAAAATCTGTAAAGTTAAAGTACACTGTGAAACAAAAGCCATTACAGTTTACTAAAGCTACTGCGAGGAGAATAGGAAAAATACGTACGTGTTGTACCAATTGAACAGCAGCCAGTTCACTCCCTCCAACTGGTATTCCCTGAGACTGTTATTGTTTTGATACTCCCTGGAACTCTCCGATTTCTTCCACTCGTCGGCAGGAGGTCGCTCCTGTTTCAAATGCAGTAAATCCCATTAGTGGTTTTCCGAAAGACCACATAACTGAGCTATTTTCAAATAAAAACACTGGTTGGCTGTGCCAATTCTTACCACGCGTACTGTTTCTGGCTCCCTGCTCTGGAGTTTCTCAAATTCTTCAATCTTTGCCGGATCCAAGTCCTGTTTCAATTCCCATGTACTATCCTCATATGCAAGGGAACACCACTTCACCAAGTAATGAGTCACAGGCTTTGAGAAAAGGGCATTACAAGATTAGTACAGGCATAATCGCTATCAACTTACATACTAGAAGGGAAATCGATTTTCTATAACATATGTTAAACATAAATTTGCCCTTCTGAATTGCAGCCGTTTAACAGTACCAACACAAAAAAAAAAACACCGACCACCTCTCCTAAACTATAAGCCACCATGCAGGTCTTTAAGGACATTGCACGACGTACCCCATTCCCCGAGATGCCACAAGACAAACCCTGTTCCCTAGGGGGATACTGCATAAATCTTCACCTTGATCAACACAAACTTTAGCTGTCCCACGCCCAAGGAAATTACAGTGCAGACCCCTCCCCCCCACCCCCAGTTAGGTTACAGTGCAAATCCCACCCCCCAAGGGTAATAGTGCTAATCCCACCCCCAAGGAGTCCAACAGGATAAAAAAACAAGAGTTGAGGCCATACTATTTTATTCTTTAATTAAAGTTGATGAGATAGCAGATAGGTCAAATAAGGAAGGGGTTTTAGAACAGGAGAAGAGGAGGAATCCCCCATGAAAAAAACACAAGCGCCAACAATGTCAGTCAGGACATTTCTATCTCAGAATGTAAATGACAAACATTTGGAAACATTATTTTCTAGAAAAGGCAAGGAAATATTTCAATGCTATTTAGGTTTCCTTGACATTTATATTTGACAGGTCACAGTGGTTTGTCAGTTGCTCCAAAACGAAGCATATTAAATTTGAAAAAAAAAGAAAAAGAAATTACCTCTCCCTTCTCATCTGTGCTGTTGGAAATATCCAATATCCGATCGACTTCCACATAGTCAGGATTAAACAGATCATCTTCAATCTGTTGACAAATAGGACAATCAGAGTCTTATTTACTGCATTCCTAAGGGAAAACCTCTCTCGGCCAAGGATGTATTTGTGCCGTTAGGGTCACAGAAACATGGAAATCCGCCTCAACAACCTCAAACATGCTAATTGAAATGCTACAATTCAGCAAGATTGCTCCCTGTGAGGGTAAGAGACTCCTTCGACTTTGTTAACTGGGCCTCTTAATTACTGTGTGAAACCTTTTACAGCAGGAGAAAGTTGAAGAATATTTTAAATGAAGTGTGAAATTACAATTCACTAATGAGCAATCGAAAGGGCTTATAGCTCACACGGTTTCTCGAAAACTACAGCTTGCAAGAGCACGGTTTAAATATAAATGCTGGTGTCAGTTAACCACTATCCTCCCAGTTCCAATAAAAAACCCTTACTAACATATTATAGACCCTAGGTTCTTCCCAGTTATCTCTGGGCCATCAAAACTCCTTAACCTAAAATTTGGTTTTACTGAATCAGATCAGGTTCTCCAATATTATCATACAAGTAAAACATTAGGTGATCACTGAGTACTTTTGCAATGCTGAAGAGAGAGATATTTAAAAACAAATTGAGACGAAGAGCTCCAAATAGTGTTAAGTTAATATATCTGCAGGGTATACAAAGTGCTAAATGGCTGCCTCACATATACACCTATTCACTTATGTAATAATCCTATATTAAGTAAATTATCCAAAATGCAACCTTTCTACAACAGACACCTGTAGGCCTTACAAATCCGTGAACACGACTTAAGCCCTGTACACACGGGGGAGATATATTGCTCAGTTTCTCCTTTTCACCAGCAATCAGAGATGGTCGCTGATGAAAGGGAACATCTGCTGGGCGGTGCCGCAGAGGTAATCAGCTGGTCGCAGGAGCGATTAGAATGGGGCTGAAAACAGGAGCGCGAACCCGGTGATTTATCGCCGGGGCACACTCCCATCATTGGCAATATGGTCGCCAGCGACCATATTCCCAGTGATTTCAGCCCTTATCGCCCCAGCTTTAAACAGTACATTCACGAGGAGATGGACCAACACACAGAGGTCACCCATTAATAGCACCTGCCTAGTATTGTGTAATGTGTGATTCACCTTGCACTTTCAATTATAATCCTAATGTATGTCAAACATTGAAATTATAAATGAATATCCAAGTCAAATTATGGATAATAAAGGGCGACCATGTAGGATTTATTTAGTCTTATTCTCCATATGCAACACTTTATTTTTATTCTTTGAGAAACTTTAAAGTTCCTAAATTTCAATCTTTATACTTCAGTCCTTTATTGGAGTTTTCATAAAGGCGCATATTAACTTTGTTTTACTATTGTAGCCAGCATGAACTTTCTTCAATTTGTGCTAGAGTAGCTCTTCTCTGCAAAGACGGGCAACCCTTTTCTGCCCATGCACGTCAATAAGCGTTGGGTAAATATAACCCCGCCACCAGTTGCTCTTTCTTGGGCCCCTTTTGGTAAGATCTAACCAATGCATACTGGTAACACTCTACAAGACCTGCCGTTTTGGACATGCTCTGGCCCAGTCCTTTAGCCATCAGTTTGTCCCTTACCAAAGACTTAATTCCTTACACTTGCCCTTTTTACCAGCTTCCAAAATATCAACTTCAACAGATAACTAGGTGCCCAATATATATACCACACCTTGACAAGTACTACTTTAATGACATAACAAAGGTTATCCACTTCACCTGTCAATGGTCTTAATGTTATGGCTGATGCGTATATTCTGTATTCCAAAAAGCAAGTGTTTTGTAACTGATCTGAAATACCTGCTGAAGCATTCACATGAATGATGATATCCGGCCTATGTGGCTTGCAGTACAGATGAAAAACCCCCCAGGATAAATTCAGACCCTCCCCCAGTTATTCAACTTTATACTGAGCGTATTCGGAAGACCAGGAGAGAAACCTTCAGGACTTTTATCCGTGTGACCCCTTCCTCTAGCTCCGCATACAGATCTAAGTGAAATTAAATTGGTGATCAGAAGCTTAGTCCCATGTGGGTAATTGTCTAAATCTGAGAAGGACAGCCACAATCCTCTGCATAATTAGCTCTTGGAGATATGGAACAGAATATGCATGAACAGTCATAGCGCGGAGAGAAGAACACTATTAACCCCTTGGCTAATTAAGGACTGCAGCATAATGAAGCCAACCAGTTACCGCAGCATTATATATATAAAAAGTTTTAGCGCACACCCAACTATATTCTCCATCTAACACCAACACTAGCATGACCACAAGATTTCTATAATCAAGACACCATATATTCCCAATGAACACAAGTAGAGGTTTGATTTAATATGAATCAATTACTGGGTGTATGCAATCTGCCGCCGCTTTTTCCAACATGGGAAAAAAGCAGCGGCTCCCTATTCAATGCTGTAATTAATGACAGAATTGATGCGGGATCATGGCAGAACGGGCCCGACTTCAGAAGCGTTCTGCCGATAACGGCTGTGGATTGTCGTCATCCGGGCCGCAGATCGACAATCCACCGCTGTTTGTGGCCATGCCCCCTTTGTACCCATCGGCAGGTGGGACATTGAATCCAGTCTGTCGTCATGCGGTTGATATGACCGCTAACGGGCCTGGATCACGGCTGTCGGCGGGTATCAACAGCCGTGATTCCACATGGCGTACCCCCCATAGGTGTGTTGAACTTTACAACTATATGCCAACACCACACTGATCGGCCACTAGAGCAGAACATGAATCATTAGGGTTATTTTGAATCAGGCACATTTAAATCCCAGTTAACAGATTAAATGGCGTGAAAAAGACAATATACATTGATACGGCACACCACAAAGCCAATGGCGTTCTACCGGCATTCCTTATGAGTGATTAATAGAATTTGGAGGATCACTACTGGCTCCTTGATTCAAACACGTAAAACAGAGACCCAAACACCGCTCTACTGCAATAGTATTCCAAGCAAGTAAAGCCAATGATGCACAAAGTAATGGTGTGTACACTCTGGTACAATCAGCACGAGATTTTGACTATATAGTCAAAATCGCATGGAGATCACATACAGATCACACAGGTTTTGTTACCATGTGACCACGATGCACGCTCCAGTGGCAGCACAAATTGAAACCCAGATAGACATATTTGTATGTGTTTTACAAAAGTTCCAAAATAGTGCGTACAAAGGGCGTGTAAAAGCAAAAACACATTATATGGATAGATATAAAATACTTGAATATCTTGCAATGCAGCGTTGCAAATATATCGATATAATAACATAGCGTCTCATTCATCCTGCTAGAAGTTCAAATGTCACGCAAGTCTTAATGTTAACATTAAGTGATGTTTAGAAACCACAATCTTGCTTGAGGTGCAAGCTGTCAATCAATGCATGAGGACATTCCACAATTCTTTATCATCTAGGCAGAGGGGATACGGTACAATGTACACATCCTGACAACAGGAAGCCAAAAACTTCCTGCTTGCACAAACCTATAACCTAACTATTGCACAAACACCAGGAAATCACAATAATACAAGATGCTACCAAGCAAAGTAACTTTAGCTCTCTCCAGTGCACAGTCACTTTGGTCCAAATCCGCCACAATATTTGCTATAAAGGTAAACACATAAAGGGTAACGGCACATAATCGGGGCTTACCTCCGAAAGGAACTTGTTTTGACCTTGCTTTGCCCGAAAACGCTTGATTTTTTGCTGAATCCTCTTGTCTTTTTCCAGTCCCTCAATAGTGGCCCACTGGCAGTGCAAATATGAACTAAGGAGAAAGAAAAAGTAACACTGGCAGTGAAAAATGTGTGCACACACTTCTCTATACTGCTTATGACAACATAATCAGACTTTTTAACCGGCTTCTGCAAGCTACAATGCCACAGCATTCCGTTTCGTTACGATAGGTGAACTATAAAATATAGTAGCAGCCAAAAAGGTACATAAATATCTGCAAACTAGTTACATTGTACCGCTTCCAAGTAATGAGGAAAAAAACAAAAATGACATGTACAGGTCGAGTATCCCGTATCCGAATATCCGTTATCCGAATTATTCCGAAATACGGACATTCCAGAAAGTGAAATTTTTTTTTTTTTTTGCTAAAAACTCATTGGGGACATTTGTAACAGCATCACTGGGGACATGATATGTAACTGACACTATATATGTGCAAGACAATGATTGCTTGGCATTCAAATTCAGTGCTGAGATAGTACACACATTTTGTTTCACGTTTTGAAACCTTGTTTTTTGAACAATTAAAATATATTTGTGTGTATTTTATGTGGTAATAAAATATATTTGTGTGTATATTATGTGTTTATACAGCATAAATGCAAGATACTTCAAAATACATCATTGAAATATTAAAATATTCCGAAATACGGAATAATCCGTTATCCAAAATTCTCCTGGTCCCGAGCATTTTGGATAAGGGATACTCAACCTGTATATGTAAAGGCTATGTATTACACTGCATTAGCAAAACATTTTAGAGATGTTCCCTGCTACCCTCGGTTTGTGATATACCCAGCCTGTCAAAAATATAGACAAGGGGGTGTATTCAATGCGGCCAGCGAGGGGGTTAAACGGCAGGGATCGCCAAAAACAAGCGAATGTGCCGAAAGTTTTGACCCTGTCACAGCTCGCCCCCAGCATTGAATACTGCCCAAGGAGTTCTCATACAATTAATGCACTAAAATAAATACTTCGGGCCATATGTATAAAGCTTCAGAAAGTGATAAATTGGAGACCGCTAAACAGCCAATCAGCTCCTACCTGTCATGTTACAGGCTGGGTTTGAAAAAGGACATGCAAGAGCTGATTGGCTGGTTGTTTATCACTCTCCATTCTGAAGCTTGATACATCTGGGCATTAATGAGAAAATATAAAAAAAAATATACTGAGAAATGATTTATCTGAAAGGTGGATAGCTGCTTTATCCTTTACTTACAAGTTCTTATACTTCACATAAAATTCTTCAACTTCCACCTCTTCCCCAGTCTCCTGCTATAAAAGAGAAGATGAAAAAAGCACATTTCAGAGCACCGGCCTTAAAAGGAAGGTTCCACGGAATGAAAGGTGAATCATGGTTAAGTGCTAGGTCAGAACACACACACTACATGGCTCAGATCTCCATAACGTGTGTAACTCAGCCAGTGAGAGCTACGTTTCTCTAGCAGGATTCCACCCACTATGAGTAATAAAACTATTTGTAATAGTCTGAATAGCAGTCTCCATCCTATGTGACTATTCTCTGCTCAGACAGACTAATAGATCTCACATGCTGCACACTGCACGATCAGATATTAACCATTAAAGCCTGCTAAATGAAAAGCAAATGTTCTCTTCAAACACAGCTGTCCGATTCTGCATTGTCATATCCGAGACATGAATCATGTTTAACTCCTCCCTCACCACACGCCGTTTTCATTCACAACAGCCTGACCCTGTACCTGGCTGGCTGCCAAACCCACAGCGTTAAGTAGACGCCAAGTGTACCATTTTCTCAGGCAGCAGCCAATTAGCAACTGCACTCCCTAATGCCAAATGTATTATTTTTGGCTGGCTCAAGACAGTCTTACTGCATTTTTACAATTGACTTCTAACAGGGTGTGTGCCTGTGCGTTGAGAGGAAGCTAAACCACGGACTACAAAATGCTTGTGGTCTGCACTTTATATTGCTTTCGTGTTCGCACTTAAGACATCAGCGAGTGCATGATCGAGTCAGATTTGATACAATGCTCTCACCGCGGCGGTTAAGTTACCCAGTTAAGACGTTCATCGGAGAGACGTTGAAGCACTGAGTCTGCACTTTCTCATGAGCTGTTCTTAACTAGAGATGAATGAATCTGAATGAAAGCCGCGTGTACGCGCGTAAGAAAATTCCTGGAAAGACGCTGTCAGCAGGCTTATATTAGAAAGAGTAATGGTTCAATAGAAAAAAAGAAACTGAACGAAACACTGGATTCGCTCTAGTGCCTAGAACACAGTCTGTGGCTGCCTACGGAATGGAATTGTACTTGTGCCCCTTTCGGCATGAATTTTTAATAATTTCTCTTCTAGACACAAGGCAAAACAAAAACAATGTACACACTGCAGAATATAAAAATAAACCAGGCACAAGCATAGAATAAAAGGATTAGGTTTCTTAGCACAACGCGCACTTACATTTAGGTAGCGCCACCCTCCTAATACATAGAAATAAAATCATTTTTATTGTGATTTTATTTCTACGTATTAGGAGGGTGGCGCTATCTAAATTAAGATATATAGCACCATCGCAAGCTTGCCCACGTTAACTCCATAGCAACTAAAATAAACAGAGATGCAGGGAATATATATATATATATATATATATTAAAGAGGAGGAGATCGCTCACTGGAGAAAGTGACCGGAAGGTGGCGGACAGCAGGACTCTGGGAGATGAAGTCCTCAGTACCTATGAACTACAGCGGCCGCGATCACGTGACTTTGAACTTTTGGGAATAGAGAACTATGGTTAATGTAGTCCACGGGAAGAACTACACAGCTGCGGTAGTTTTACACAATTTAACGGGCTTAAAAGCAGTCCAAGGAGGGGAAGAGTTAAAGTGCCCACACACTAGAACGATTTTTGGGCCAATTTCCGATAAAATCGGCCGATATATCGTCCGATGTTTACCGATAATCGGTCGAAAATCGGCCGATTTTGGTCCGATGCGCGCTCCCGTGGATCTTTAGCTGAATCTTCTGATCTTACGTGCTGCACAAAAGATCAGAAGATTTAACAAAAGATCCATAGGAACGCACAATGGATCTTAAGAAAAATCTTTGGTAAAGATGTGCGCTTGCCTGAAATCTTTGGTCCAGGACGGAAAAAAGATTCCAAGGCTAATTTATGCGCACATCTTACGATCGCAGATCTTTCTAGTGTGTGAGCACCTTTATTCCAACTTTTTGGTGACCTTGAAAAAGACTCAGGGATAGAGTCGAAACGCGGTGGTCGGAGAGGTGGAGCCTGAATGAAGTTCAGACTGGATGCTTGAGTGACCGGACACTGGCAGGTGTGATTTGCCCAGGGATAGAACACACGCTTGTTAGAACTGCTGTGTCAGTTCCTACCATTCTGGTAATATCAGCTGCTCAGACAGATCCATCTATTATCACTTTATTATCAGATTGCACTAGTCAGTTGGGGATCATCTGACCCACGGTTCATGATTTTTGTGTATTTTTTTACCCTTTGGATTTTATGTATTAAAGCTGTACTCCACTATATCTTTCTCCACATGACAATCAATGCTTTGGGAGAAAAGAAGGAGTTATTGAAAATGTAAACCTATGCGCCTGTGAAAGATATGTACTAAAATTTCTTTTAACTTTGCATACACTGGTGAAGGGTTAATGAAAGCCTTTCTGTAGTACTAAACTTTATAGGCAGCAAGTGTGCACAGATTTTGGTGGTCACAAATATTCTGCTTTCTTTATGACATGTGGTGCGAGTGAGCCAGCAGTTAGCATTCAAATGTGTCTTATTCTCATTGGTATGTGTATAAGACGCACAAGCAGACCTTGCTGATTAAAATATGCAGCATGCCTATGTTCTATTTGACACTGCAGTTATGTGGCATGTGTTACGCAGAGATACAGTGTTTTTCTGTAATTCAATGTTCCGACTGTTGGAAAGTTTGTGTGTGTGTGTGTGTGTGTGTGTGTGTGTGTGTGTAACACCCCCCCCCCCCCCCCCAAACAAAAAACACTACACCGACAACCTTCAATGCTGTAGGAAACATCAGCACAGATTGAATACCGCCCAGCCTAAGAGCCTATATTATAGTGTGCCGAGCGCAGCAAAGCACCGTGCCTGAAGCATGGCGAGCCATGTGAGGGGACACGGTACTGTGTTTGACTGTCCATGTCGCACAGACATGTTCCGCCAGTCGGAATATCATGCCCTACCATCCACTAGGGCATGGAGGGAGAATAAGATAGTGTGCTGGGAGTAGCGAGGCACCGTGCCCGAAGCATGGTGAGCGCAGTGAGCCATGTCGACATATGTCAACATACAGACCAACAAAATATGAATAACTTGTGTATACTTTTTTACCTATAGATATGTCGGTATTTTGACCGTCGGCCAATGGTTGTCGGTATTATGACCGTCGATATGTCATACCGAATCCGTTACAATTATGTGCAATCTCTGTTCATCTTCCTACTTTGGGGTATATGTATGAAGCACTGCCTTGCTTGTCTGCGTTATTAATCTCAAAATGGCACGAATACTACAGTATACGCAAAGCATGGGGGTTTTGAACTTAATATAAAGGTAGCTTTAATTTATGTGGTAAAACCAAACAATCATCAACATTTTTGCTTTGTTAATATACTCATGTATCTCTTTACAACTCATTACTTTCAGAATTTAAAACATTTACGTTGCTATTTCTCTCTCTCTCTATGGCAGGTATTCAATGCTGTTTGCGAGTGGTGACAGCGAGCTGCTCGCTGTCACCACTCACCCTGACAGTATTCAACACACCCTCCGCATACGCCAATTCCCCCTCGCTCCGTTTTTTGAGCGAGGGAGAATTGGCGTATGCGGCTCCAGAAGCAGCGAGTTTTCTGCAGTAGCCGCGGGTCTCGCTGTTTTGGGGAATTCTCGCCATCCTGTGACGGCGAGGATTTCCCCAGAACGTTCAATAGAGCGAGCGGCCGGCGCGGGGGTTAAACAGCGAGGATCGCTGGTTTTCTGCAATCCTCGCTGTTTAACCCCCTCGCCGGCCGCTCGCTGCAGCATTGAATACCCCCCTATATCTATACACATATTCATACATGAAAAAAAAAAAAAAATCAATGAAGCTCACAAGTAAATCAAATACAAAAAGAGGAAACCACAAACAGTACGATTAAGGTTTATACCATCTGTGCCACTTGAACAGTACAAAAGTATATCAAATTGCACACATACATGCGCAGAGCCAATAACCTACTACAGCACGGGTGTCAAACACAAGGCCCGCGGGCCTAATCCGGCCCGCCAGACCTCGTCATGTGGCCCGCGCGAGGAGATAGCACGCAGGGGCAGTGTGTCTAAAACAGGAGTGCTGCGGGCAGCGTCCACGTCCGCAGCCGCCTTACCTGTTCCTCCACTGTCGGCGGCCATGTTCCTGTAGGCACATACTGTATGTATGCGGCTACAGAAACATGGCCGCCGGCCTCCACGGCTACGTGGAGGAGGGCCCGGCCGCCTGTTCCCTCTGATGCCCGGCAGTGACAGACACTGGGTGGGGACGTCATGACTATGACGCCGCATGCCCACGCGTCTGTAGAGAAGTAGGAGCAGGCAGGGAAGCTGGACCGGGAGTCGGGGACAGTGTGGCCGCAGCAAGTAGTGAAGAAAAGCTGGAAGCCGCAGCAGCTGCAGGACAGACGGAGAAACAGTAAGTGAGGATGGATCACACTCACAATAAAAAAAATATATATATCTGCTGTTTCCTGAGGTGTCCCCGTGTATAATAATAATAATGCCATGACACCACAGGCTGCTCCTCCTGTATAATCATTTATGTGTCATGGCATTACTTTTATTATATTATACAGGAGGAGCAGTCTGTGGTGTAATGGCATTATTATTATACAGGGGGAGCAGCCTGTGGTGTCATGGCATTATAATTATACAGGGGGACCTACAGATACAACCGGCCCTTTGAGGGTGACCAAACCGCTGATGCGGCCCCCGATGAATTTGAGTTTGACACCCCTGTACTACAGTATCCTTTTATTTTGGAGTAAACTTGTCATCTACACACAGACGGCAGGCATTTTTGTGGGCTAAAGCAATATTCGTGGGAATGCAATCAATCGCCTGGAAATCCGTGGCCCCAGTGGAGCATGAGGTACTGTGAGCCTCAATGATGTTGCTAAATGAATACTGGTTCAGCCTGCCAAGTATACTTGAATGCATGAATACAGGACTTGAGCTGTGTGCGTCATTCATAGTAAAACTGCTTCAAAAAAGAAAGCCAGCGCGGCTGGAGCGCTTGAGTAAAACTTATTTTTGCATCTGCACATTTGTGCTGGGGTAAGAATTGTAGAGTATCCTGCACAGCAAGTGTATTCAACACGTTATGCTATGGTACTACACATCCCAGCATGCCCTACTAGCAAAACTGACAGGGCATGCTGGAATGTGTAGTTTCACAGCAGTTGCAGAGCTGCACGTGTAATAGCCCTGCTCTAGAGCAAATATGCAACATTCAGGACCTTAAGTGAATCACATCTGGCCAAGGATAGCCGCCACCCTTCCCACGTCTAGGAAAATACTCCTAATTTCCTGTTGAAAATGCATGTTGCTGTAAATCTGGCACTGAGCTATACTGCCCGGTATGAAAAGATGCTAAAAAATAGGACACAAACCAATTGGATGTTAAAGAAATTAAACTAAAAAACAAAGAACACTTAATATAGAAGAAGCAGGTTTATGGAGAATTAAAAAAAAAGTTTTTAGAATGTATTGGATAAATTATGGCGGAAATTGGACCGATTGCAGTTGGGAGAAAAAAAAAACTCTGCTTGTCCCCTCTATAGGTTTGAGATTGATCTAAATCTTACAGAAAAACAGCAAAAAAAAAAAAAGAGAAAAACTTTCAAACCAAAAAACGATGTATAAAACTATGAGGAAAGTCTTGAATCGTTACCTGTTTCTTTGTCAGACGACTGCTCATAATCTTCTCGACAACAGGTCCTTCAGCATCTAGAGACTCCTAAAAATACAAAAACAAATTCAATGAGTGTGTTACGGCCCAACCTGAAATGCATTGGTTAGCAAGTGTCTTGCTCCTGTGACTACGCGAGTAGTTTAAAGTCCACGGGACTGTAACCAACCTCTCTGAACGTGGCCAAAAGAGAAAAAAAAAAGAAAAAAAGGAGGACCCCAAAAATAAAGTTAGAATGGTAGAAAAAGAGCCAAGGAAAACTTAAAAAGGAGATCCAAGCTGAAGTCAAAGGTCAACGAACATCATTGCAATCATTACCCCTTTTAAGTGTGTCCATGGAAGACCACCAAAGGAGGAGTACACTTTTGATTGGGGGGGGGGGACGTTAAAAAGCCTGACCGGAACTTGCTAAAAAGCACAATGACAAGCCACAGTGCTTCTGGTAGGTTTTAACAAGAACCAGAAGAAAGAATTAAGCTTTGAAAGGAACACCATATCTAATGTAACACATTGAGGTGTCTTCAATCTTTGCAGGACACAATGGGGTCTACGCCATTTCTATTGTTGTTACTATTTGAAATATTGGGGCAGATGTATTAAGCCTGGCGAAGAGATAAACTTGAGATAAAGTGGAGATAAATAGGAAGGAGATAACGCACCAGCCAATCAGCTGTGTTTGAAATATGACAGTTGGAAGTTGATTGGCTGGTGCGTTATCTCTTTCCAATTTATCTCCACTTTATCTCAAGTTTATCTCTTGCAAAGCTTAATACATCTGCCCCATTGTCCTTAACAGATTTCTATTAAATATGAAACAAACAGTAATGGATGCCAGTTACTTCTGTCAGTTTCACGTTAGTTCAGATAAAAATAGAAGTGATTTTTTTAGCTGAAAGTACCGACAACATTTGTTGTATCTTAAAATATGGTTAGGTCCTCGTTCTCAAAACAGCGACAACCATCAGACTTTCCTACAGACTAGCGAGAAAACTGGAGCAATCTGTTAAAATAAGGATAAAATGCATCTCTATGGATCAATATCAGAAAAATATAACTCTCAAGAGCTTAAGAGTAATGAATTGCACATTAAAGCAGCACTTTCCTGGTTAGCAGCCTCGAGATGAAAACCCCGACAGCACATGTTGTAAAATACACTAGTGCTTTCTATTAAGGCAATTTTCTGCTGACTCAATCTCAGAGAGCACTGTTACAGCCGGAATGGATGCACGGTAATAGGTTGCTTTCGTTTTAGAGGTTTCTTTAAAAATCTTTGCTAAAGGCACATAATCTCACAATACCACTGCAGAACTAGCGGGCCATCGCTAGAAGCATCAAAACGCATACAGCCACATCACAAATGCAGGCATATTCCGTGCATTACAGGACATTGTAAAACACCCTTCAGGAGTGGCTAATGTGCCCAACTGATCTGCATTGTTCAGATTCATCAGGCTGAGAAGCAAACACTCCCACCTCTTCCTAGGATTAAAATGTAACTATACATTAAAGAAATCCTACACTGTATAGATAGACTGAATTACTGAAGCCATGCCCTGCTCGGGAGCAATCACCACAGATACAAAAAAAAAAAAATACCATGAATACAGTTTTTTTTTCCAATATAAACATAATATGACAATATCCCAATATCATTTAACAAATGGATTAACCAAGTGAATTTGTCAAAATAGGTGTGAAAATTGGCAAGCAAACATTTGTATTCATCGTAATGACCTGTAATGTTTAACTTCTATATGAAAGAATCTTTTTTTTTTTAACAAATGTGAGCGGTGCTGGCATTTTTCGTGGATATATTGCACATCTCTCAGATGTTGCCCATCAAAGGGTTAAGCACACCGCCCTGGTTCACAACACACTGAAAAACACAAATGCATTAGAAAGATACTTCAACAAACTAACCTGCTGCTCAGATTGGGAAGTGTTTGAGGGAGAATCTCTTCCTGTCGGATCATCGTCAAGCTCCTCGTCAGAAATCTTAAACTCCAGGTCTTCCGTGTAGCGCTTCCTCTTCACCTGCCTACTTGAGCGCCTTTTCTGTGAATACCAATAGGCAAGTTTTTCGAGGTGCCCAATTCACAAAATAAAAACAAATCTCTTTACATTTTGCCATCTACAGTCTGAAAAATCCCCGTAGCCCAACAGCAATGGCGCATAGATACACCCAACTGGTACTGACATCTCACAAATCCTTGCTATCGCTCTTTTTCACCTCAAAGTTGACCACAGATAGTAGCACATCTATAATCTGGAGCCAACAGTAATCAAGACAGAGGGACAGACAGATTATTCTAAAACATTCGGTATAGATTATATCGAGTTCATGGATTAGCCCTAATGAACGTTGGTATCCAGGGTATGCGGTCCCTGGGCCGACAATGACTAGTGAGGCACCGTGCCCGAAGCATTGCGGCAGAAATGAAAAAACGTGAACAAATGTGTGTCGACCATGCGGGTGTCTACCAGATCCATATAAAACATATGTGGTTGCAGGTGTAACCCTACCCTAAAATCTATCCCCCCCCCCCCCCCACCCCATATTACACCAATCACTGTCAGGCCAGTTCCCTTTAAACTTAGCCATGCACTACTGCCTGGGTTTCATGGCAGCGGAGGATTGGGTCAAGAAGTCGAATGAAGCACCCCCCACCCCTAGCACCACTGCAACGGCTGCCCCCGCTCCATCACCAAATAACAATGGATCACAGAATTTATTACCTGTATGCCTGAGTCGTCCTCTTCTTCTGGTGAAGGGGGAGGGGTTTTGTCTAATGCAACATTTTCCACGCCTTCCACTGCTCCTTCAGCACCTTCAGGCTTCACTTTGACAACTTTTTTCTTCTGTGCACCACCCTCAGCATCAGGCTTATTACTGGAAATATAAAAAGATAATTTTTTTTTAACTAACAAATCAGTATATCTGTATACATTTACCGCATGGTTCACAATGATAAGGAGAGGTGATGACCGCATTCAGTAAGTTAGACGTTAAAACTAAAGCCGTGTAGACACTGTGCAATTTGGACAGGCAATTTTGACTAGATAGTCTAGACCGCCTAGGAATCGCCCATGTGTACACTGCGATTGTTACTGATCCGTTGCCCCGCACCGGCGCTTTTGCCCGGCCACACAGATAGTTAGTCGTCTAATATCCGACATTTAACTACATCTTCATTAACTCAGAATCACCAAGCCTGAGTCCCTCCAATCAAAGCCTATTGCTAAAACCAACAAGGCAAAAACCTAGAAGCAGAACATCTAAAATGATACGGGTCGGGACAGACCTAGGTCATAACAGTACTGCAAGACCCACCCACTGTGTAACATTATAAACCACTGCAGTAACTGTCCAAAGTTATACAACTCCAATAAATACCCAAACTATACAAAAAATACTTTTTGTAGTTTCTTGTAAAATTTTGACAGAATAACGACAAATTCACATTTTTTTTTACTTTACATAAACCTTTTATTTATGTAGCAGCTTTTACAAGAATAAGGTTAGCTGCTAACCAAGGGAGACCCAACCAAGTGATGGCAGAGGTATATGCTAACCGTTAGCATATACCTCTGCCATCACTTGGTTGGGTCTCCCTTGGTTTTGATAACGGCTTCTACTTAATGTGTTTCTTATACCCCTTTGCCACAAACATCAATAAATCCTGGGCTTAAGTACATGAACAGGCATCAAGCCTTGATAATTTTTTTTATTGAAAAAGGAAATTATGATGGATCCTAATTCTGCTCTATACCCAGGTCAGGCAAAGACCCAAGAATTTGCCGGGTAATAGAACTGGCAGTTTCCTGGGTCATCAGTGGAACAGAGGTATTAGGAAACACTTCGATTCTATCATTATTAGTCTACGATGGCCATACATCCGACCGATTTGTATCCAACAGTTTGAAAAACTGGTACTGGTACTGTATGGCAAATGACAATCCGCAATTGCTCACAAACAAAAACCTTCAGTCAAGCTTTTTTCAAACAGATTCAACTACATCACATTTACATTTGCTCCCATCCAGTACTAGAATTTTATTCCATCCAAGCAGCTAGTGGGTTGAAAGTTGGTCTAGTGTATGCATTATTTGTGTAGACCTTTTTAATGATGGAAGCATTTTTTTCAGCTGCTTCCATGACCAGATGCACCTCGCTGCCTGTGCCAAACAAACCATCAGACTTATTTAATCCCACAGGACTTCAGCCAAAAGGGGATTCCCTCTTCCCATCAGTGAACACCTGTTTCTGGCTCCACCCACTGCACAGGTATTTTGCAGCCAGCACCAGGCTCAATTAAAGTGGTACCTGGAACTGCTCCTATTGTGTATGTGTAAACAAGCTGCGGCCACACCTCCTGATGGGTCTTAGCTGGTTCTCACTGGTCACTCACCTGACCAGGTCCTGCACAGTAAAACCAGCAAACTAATTTGCATATGGCACAATTTTGGGAATCTTGAAGGCAAGATGCTTATTGCTTAGACTGCGGGTATTGCTTTGAGTACAGCATACAGATGTTCTTAGCACTACAACGCTTCTTGATTTCACAGAAGGTATAAGTTTATGTCAATCTATAAATCAGAACATAATTACTATATATTCACTATTTGAGGTAGGTATGGCCCTTCAGCTGTGAAACTACAAGTCCCATCATGCATTGCCATAGTTTTGCTATTAAGGAATGCTAAAGCTATGGAAAGGCATGATGGGACTTGTAGTTTCACAACAGCCAGAGGGCCATAGTTTGGACATGCCTAAGCTAGGGTTAATTTTGTTGGGAGCAAAGTAACCTACCAGTATATTTTGGGATTGTGGGAGGAAACCAAAGCAGTCAGAGAAACCCCACATAAGCACAGGGAGAACACACAAACTCCACAGTTTGTGCCATGGTGGGAATTGAACCCATAACTTCAGTTCAGTGCCCAGTAATGCTAACCATTACACCATCCGTACTGCCCATAAGCACACACACAAGGATATATCTAATGTATAGGATTATTCGGAATCGGTACAACTGTCAGAATGAACTTAGGTCTACAGTCATTAGGTCGAACCCATTAGGTCGACTGGCTGGAAGGTCGACCTGATTTAAGGTCGACATGGGCCAAGGTCGACATGACTTAAGGTCAAATTTGCATAAAGGTCGACATGAGGAAGGTCGACTGGTCATAAGGTCGACATGGGTTTTTCACTTTTTTATCCGAATGTCGACACAGTCGACATGGACACAGTTGCCACAGCTTTAATAACCTCCTCCACGCCCTAGTGGATGGTAGGGGATGAAATACCGCCTGTCGGCACATGTCGGCTCAAAAAACAGTGAAAAACCTCATGTCGACCTTATGACCAGTCGACCTTTCTCATGTCGACCTTTATGCAAATTCGACCTTAAGTCATGTCGACCTTGGCCCAAGTCGACCTTAAGTCAGGTCGACCTTCCTGCCAGTCGACCTAGTGGGGTCGACCTAATGACTGTAGACCTAAGTTCATTCTAATAGATGACCGCTTCCCGATTATTCACATGACAGCATAATTCATTGATCTTTAGTTTATAAAATACAAAAAGGGAACCGGAGCATGTAATGAATTGGAGTTACAAATACCCTTTTGTTTGAATAGAAAAAAAAAAAAAAAAACTTTATCTGTAAAAGCATAATATCTAGCAACTGTTCTCAAGGCTGGAAGTTATAAGTGGTGTACATTTTACAGCTACAATCAGGTCATTACAAAGCACATTATATTTTTTAATAGAATATAAATCTTTATAAAAATAAAAAAAAAAGCAATGCTCATTGAAGGATAACCCATTTGAGTTATATGGAGACAGGAATGATATAACCAACTCATAAAAGCATGCTATCACAATCATAACAAAGGCAAGAGATAACGCTACAGGTTGTTAACAGCAGAAGGAAAACCTGCTTCAGTCATGTGATCAGTCTTCTCGTTCTAGAGCAGAGAACAGCAACATGATACACTTTGGAAACTGCCCTAGCTTTAACCTGGCTCGGACAATGAACACGGGTTAAAGTCACGGTTATAATATACACCCCTGTTCACACATGGATGTCTGCCCTGAGTAATTCCCGGGTCAGCATCCTTCACACTTGGCCCAAGGCAAAAAAAAAAAAAAAAAAAAAACTTATGGCTCCCACCATCCACACACCAATACAGACTTTCCAGATCTTCAGGTGAAAGTGTGGAGGTGGCGAGATGTTAATCACCTGCCATTTTCATTGTGTTCAACAAGGATGTCTCTATTTCTTCTTTTATACCGCATCCTCGACCAGGGTTATTGCCAGGCTGCTTATGTATCAACCTGGGTCGAGGTGCTGTGTAGAAGCACCATTTTAAATTTCTTGGGTCCAGCTTCCCGACATTCCGACTAGTGTCAATCCCGAGTAGTGCTGTACAGAGATAACGGGTACTCCTGGTCGACCATTCACACTATGGAGGAGGCAGCACTCCAGACGTTGCCTCCTCCCCAGCCACCGCCTGACAGCAGAGACCCAGGGTTATTGCCTGGTCGCGGTGGGGGACTAAAAAAAACTTCCAGGATGGACCCGGGTCCAAATCCCAGGTTAAACCCGGCATTAGCAATGCATTATAAGTGTCATACTTAATTTTGTGATGGTCAGGGGTGCCCCCCAGATCCCAGTGCTCCTAGGCAGCTGCCTAGCGACCCAGGTTGCAAGCCCCTAGAACAACCCTGGTTAGCAGACCTTTGACTGTCAACCTGGGTCAGACCCTTTTAGACAAAAGAATGACTGGTTGACTCACCCATGCCCTGACAGTATCCATGGTTTTTGCTTATGTCTGTAAGAAGTATAAAATTCCAGGTTCACACTAGAAGACATGCAAACAACGCGTTTCTCTGGACAAACCATATAGTGTAGACACTGTGCAATCTTGCTAAAGCTTGCTTCAGTGGCCACATCCAGTAGCATGCGGTTGTTGACGAGATCCTCTGATTGAGGACCAGAGTTGGGAACAATTGGGCTAGAATGAAGAGATCTCAGAAGAATGAAAGTTTGGATAGAGCCTGGGCTGTCACCTAATAGAGATTCATAAGTGGGGAGCACATTTAGAAACCTCTTGGGAGGAAGAGGTGGTTACTTGAGAGGATGAGCGGTATACAACAAAGGCAGATCATAACCGTTAATTTAGGCCAACAAATAAATGTCTGCTTATGCGCCGTGCAGCTGATTAGTTCGTTCCTTCCTAATGCCAAAATGAGCAATAAGTTCAGCTGGGAGCATTTATGATGCATGTTCCGTGGGTAACTGTAGAAGAGGTGGTGCTCTGCATAGCAGCCAGATTTGCACTCTGTATAGTTCCCAATGGAAGATTTCATAAATATCCCCCAATGTATCCTGTTTAAATCTACAAAAAGAACCTGACTTCAGAACATTAGCCTCTTCCTGCCAAGTATTCTACAGCAGGCAGCAGTGGCAAAGGCAAGCCAGAGCCGCAGACAACTTCATGCTTGTATTTTGAATAAAGCCCCCTTTCATCCTTATCTGATTACACTCTCTGTGCTCCACTACAGACAAAATGAAAAGACTATTCTGTTAGAACCCAATACGAGAAATGCACTAGCCTTTCTTTTTTTTTTTGGGAGTCATACAATGTATCCATCTCATCGCATGTTTCCTAAAACACACCTCACCCATCCACAAACCGGGTCTTAAAACGGAAAATACAAAAGATTATGCTAGGTCTGATGAAAATGTGCTAGTAGTCTTTTT
This sequence comes from Crinia signifera, assembly GCF_055691185.1. Lineage (NCBI taxonomy): Eukaryota > Metazoa > Chordata > Amphibia > Anura > Myobatrachidae > Crinia > Crinia signifera. Next base: position 47,855,495 of record NC_139221.1, on the reverse strand, counting down.
TTTTTTTTGTCAAAACAAGAACAGAGTCAGTATCAAAGTATTACAAAACAAAAACTATTAATGTAAAACAATTGACAGTATTCTCAGGATTATTATCATTTATTTACATAGCGCCACAAGGGATCAGCGGCACCCAGAGCACGTAAACAAGAAGAGGATAACTTACGGGGCCTACACACGGAGCAATTTTTTATGTTCCGAGTTCTATGCGATCTCACAAGAACGCTTAGAAAATTCCCGTACAACGTTCCGTGTGTAGGGGCGATAGTGATGCACGGCCTCGCGTGTCACCAGTGATTAATATCCAGCATGCTGGTTAAATCTAGTTACATCGCCGACCAGGGCTGGTGTTCCTGACAGATCTCTGAGCACACAGCACTGTGCACTGAGCAACCTAGCATCAGCGATATAAGGTGGCATAAAACTGAGAGATTAGATGCCATTGAAAAAAGTATTGAGGATGTATAAGTAAAATAATGTAGGGCACATTAGGGAACAGGGCCGTGCTCATGAGTGAGAGCATACAAAGTAAAAATTAATGTGGGCAGTCAGTAATAACAATATAGGTTGTGAGGATATTTCTCAGTACAGTATAATGGAGTTGGAAATCGAACTCAATTTTAAAAAGGAGTAAATATTTATATAAAAGTCGACACTCCCGCTGATTGAAGTTGTACACGGAGAATCAACAGCTTCCTCCTCAATGTTTAATCCAGTAACGACTATAGAATTTAGTAGCGCAGTGTCCCTAGTGGCCGGACAAAATAGGCATTACCACAGAGTGCCAACCTTGGAATCTCTGGTAAGAGTCAAACCACAGAAACACTAGAATAATGTTTCTATATATTCATCCAAGTATTCTTATAAAATATAATATTTAATCCTCAGTAACTGAAACATGAGCAGACAAATGCATTATAGATGAGAAACTGGAGTGGATTCTAATGCTGGCTACACATCAAAACGATCTGGATTGGATGCAAATCGTATGCAAATCGGGCGATCTGATTTGCAAGGATTTGCATACGATCCAATCCTATCTGTATTCAGATGAATGGATCTTTTACAGATTCTGCAGCAGGTAGGATCGGATTCGGATCCAATTCAGATCCGACCAAACGATTTTGACCCAATCTGCATCCAATCGGTCTGAATTGGATCCAGAATGATGGGATTGTGCCCAAATCGTTTTGGTGTGTACCCAGCATTATAGATGGAAAGTATGGTAAATTAATTAAAAATGCTGCATGCAAATTTCTATAAATGTTGTAACTTGGCATATAGCCCAGGGGATTTATTCCAAGTCAATCCCAACTGTGAGACTTTTTGGTGCTTCAACTTGTGAGTTTTTATACTGCACGTGTATCATTTTGCAATCTGTGTCTTTTTTGGTTGTAAAGTCTGACTTGAGACTCCCTGAAACCGGGGGTCTGAGAATGGTGCAGCAGTGATGTAATCACTCAAAGTGGATACGAATGTGACTGAAGTGGTTGTGCGGTTACATCAAACAGTAAGGGCGATATTGGTGGCGTAGTCTCAAGCCAAGCCAAACATGACCACCGAAAAGTCTCTGAAAGGGGTTTGAATTGTTTAAGTATAAAGTGGATAATGGTTGTGACGCTGCTTATGGTGACCGCATCAGTTTTGTTGCAAATGTGAAACATGCCCACTTATTCAAATACATGAATATGCCTTTACACAGCATATAAACCACCTTTTCCAGAAGTAATTAGTGATGGGGAAGCCTGCACATGTGTATAGGTGATTCAATTCTGATGCGCCAAGGCGCTTTAGTACTTATAAGCTGCACATCCGGCCAATAGCTAGAAATATATTTTCTCTATGTGCTGCGATTTGACATTTTTTTGCACTGACAGTGATGCCATGCTATCCACTCATCTCAGTAAGGTACGACAAAGGAAGAGAGCAGCAGCTAGAGACTTATGCAGATAAATAGATCAGAGGTAAAATTTAAAAAAATAAGTTTCAGACTGACTCCATATAAGGGCAATTCAATTGTTTTCCCTACAGTTGCCACTAGATAGTTCAACTCATTTGTTGCGCTATTTGGGCACGAGTGCCACGAGGGAACACTTCTCGCAGCTCCCTGATGTGGCAATAAGAAAAGTCAGTGGTTTGGACAGCAAATGTCACAACACGCGTGATAATTAATAATCACCCGGATCAATTGAATTGCTTCATCAGGTGCCCTGTAATTATAGCACACTACAAAATAACTAAATTTACCCTGTAGTGTGCTTACAAAATTAAGATACATTTGGGAACATTTATGAAGAGTAAGCCACAAACAAATACTAATAAAAACAACAGGTGCTTAAACCCTATACAGGTCGAGTATCCCGTATCCGAATATCCGTTATCCGAATTATTCCGAAATACGGACATTCCAGAAAGTGAAAAAAATATTTTTTTTTGCTAAAAACTCACTGGGGACATATGTAACAGCATCACTGGGGACATGATATGTAACTGGCACTATATATGTGCAAGACAATGATTGCTTGGCATTCAAATTCAGTGCTGAGATAGTACACACATTTTGTTTCACGTTTTGAAACCTTGTTTTTTGAACAATTAAAATATGTTTGTGTGTATTTTATGTGGTAATAAAATATATTTGTGTGTATGTTATGTGTTTATACAGCATAAATGCAAGATACTTCAAAATACATCATTGAAATATTAAAATATTCCGAAATACGGAATAATCCGTTATCCAAAATTCTCCTGGTCCCGAGCATTTTGGATACGGGATACTCAACCTGTAGTAACCCAATGCTGTCATTTTTTCATCTGGGTATGAGAATATAAAGGACAAAATGTGGGATTGATGCGAGTTACAGGCACTTTTCCTTTATCTGCTTTCATATGCATTTCTAAATCACATTTACAAGAAAGTGGGCAGGTAAATACAATGTTGATATTAGCTCCAGTTCAACTGCCTGAATCTATCAAGTGGCCTTCACAAGGTCATAGGAAGAAGCTACAGCCAAAAGTTCTCTGCTGAACGACTGCCAGGTCCTAAGTGCATGACCCTATCTGACATGTCTGCATAAGTATTAAGTTCCTCACAAGTGATGACATCAGCAACTCTTTCATCATCTGTTAATTTATAACAAGCTAGTGGTTTCTGTCTGTTTTTCTTACAGTGACATACTGGGTTTGACCCATAAGCACACTTCTTCCTTTGGGGAACACCTCTCCTTGCTCACACTTATGTCATCACAGCTCTTACTAGCACCTCACCTACTTTGCAACCCTTTGCTTACTTTTTTATTAAAGCTTAAAATAAATTTACTGCTTTAAATGGTTTGAAAAATACATGACGGTTAAACAAGAAACCGGGTCAAAAGTGTTGCATTATTTCTAAACAGACTATACTGTAGATAATAGCCCCTATAATTTATAATAGGCAGATATTCATATTTGATCAAATAGAAGACAAACCCCCTGATTGATACCCCTTTTACACCGCCGAAAAATCCGGGTCAGCGGCGGGTCAGACCCGGATCTTCGGCGTTGTAAATCCCTAACGCCGTGTCCCTTTACACGGGACTTCTACCCAGGTCCTGACCTGGGTAGAACACGGCTAGGACCTGGGTAGAGGGCGGTGTAAATGGGAACACCGGGTCGGATGACCCGGCTCCCGTTTACATGAATGGGGAACGTCCAACCTGCGGACCGCAGCGTCCGCAGGTTGGACAGGTTGTCAGCCTGTCAGTCACTGACAGCCGGCGCTGCTGTCTGCTATACCCTGCAGACAGCAGCAGCAGCAGCAGCGGCGGCGGGGGAGGGAGGTGAACGGATGCCTGTGTGCGGCATCCATTCACCTCCTGTGCGACGGCAGGGGGAGTGTGCGCGGGGACTGGGGGCAGCCTAGCAGCTTACCTTAGTGCTGGGCTGCCCCCAGCAGCGTTCCGGTGGCGGCACGCGGCGGTGATTGGCGCTTGGAGATGACATCGCGCTGTCATCTCCAAGCTCCGGGGGGGGATGGGGAGCGGGCGCGGGTCGGGCTGTCCGCCCGGTGTAAATGGCACTAAACGCCGGGTCGCACCCGGCTTGAACCTGGGTCTAAAAAAGCCGGGTGCGACCCGGCGTTTTGGTGTAAAAGGGGTATGAGTAACAGAAAACCAGGACATCTGCACCCACACTGAAAGTCTTAATGTGCCTGTCTCTCCTGCGGAGGATCTCTACCCCCATAGTATTCCACCCAGTTTCCCATTGGACGGTAGAGAAACACACCTTAGAACATTATAGAATACTTATCTCACTGATCCTGCTAATCTAATTTGTACTTGTGCAATGATTAGCAGTTGTACTTATGCTCTGTTATTGTGTAATGTATTACAGTATGTTATTATGGTTGCTCACTGCATGGCACTGCAGAAACTCTGGTGGCAATTCAATTGTTTTGCACGCCACACGCTGTCAGTCTATATGAATAGGTGCTCAACAGAGCAATTTAATTGTTTCTGTGTTTTGGTGCCCATAATTATTGACTAGTCTGAAAGAATCCGATTTAGCTACGCAAAAGGTGTTCAATCCGCCTAAAGTGGTTAGGGTGCCCCAACGGGCTTTGCAAGATTTCTTCTCGCACTCGGGAGGCTGTGAGAACAAAACAAATCCCCCTGCGGCAATAGGTGTCCGAATGGCGCAACAATTGAATTGCTCTGACAGGTACTCATTTATACAGATGACCAGTGATGGGGTGCCAAAAACATGTGATGGGGTGGTAAAAACATGTCTATGGTATATTACCCCACATGTAGACTGCTAGAGGAAGGAAGATCTGCTTGTGGGGTAATCTACCATGGACACGTCCATTTATACAGGGTACCACCATCTGTAATCCAGTGCAGGTGCTATATTGTTACCAGGTTGCAAAATTCTACAACTCATACTGAAATGTATGACTTTTAGCCATTTCATCATTAAATATCCAATACACGATCACTTGTTAATTATAACAGCGCTGCACTTTTTTTTCTGTATGTTTACCTATGGGAACTGACTATTCCCTCCTTTATCAGCTGCTGTTCAGGAACCAGCCTCAGCAAGCGCCTAATATTAACCTTAAATAACAGAAGCCTCCTAAGTAACATCACACAATCATCAGATTTAATACATATCCCCCCAGAAGTACCAGCAAAGACTCCAAAACCAAAGAGGCAGTTGCCCCAGTATTACACAGTTCCTACCAGGTTCTCATGTAAACCTCTTAAGGGTTTCAGCAGAGCGGCCACTGTGCATCACCAACATGGTGGGGTTCCAGAAACTATGCCCTATTATCTTCAGCTACCGTGATATGCCAGCTGACCTCCCAGCGCCATCAGTATACAAGTATGTATGTAGTCAGGTTTAGCTCCTTTATGTCCAGAGAGGTCTGGTTTAGCCGTTTTACGTGTAGTGGGCGCAATAAAAAAAATAAAAATCACGTTTGGGCGTCCAAACTGGTCACTTTCCACTCATTTCAGCTCAACCACTTAAGTGGTTAGCGAGCTGAATTGCCAGAACTGACAACTTATCGCTCCCCAAATGGAGAAACAATTGAATAGCTGTTGGGCGCCATCTACTGGCGTTGAAAACAATAGAATATCGCCCATAGCTGTAATAAAGCCACTCAACACTGAACTCCCTACTCATATAACCTACAGCATGGAAATCAGTAGCAATGGGTGTTGAACAGCAAGTGTGGCTTGCTGGGAACTGTAGTTCAGCAGCAGCTAGGGACCCCCCTGGTCACCTCGACTTCCCTTTGTGTGTACATAATGGTACTGCTGCACAGTTTGCATGTTAAGCAAACAAAAAATGTATAATACATTTATTAAGGCCCATTTCCCCAGAGGTGCAAATCTTAAGATACACAAAACACCACATAAGCCACGAATTCAAGCATTTTTTAAATGTACGCAATACAATACACACTTAAATTAGGTTTGTAAAACCTTTATTTTGCTTTCAGAAAGTCATGAGGAAAGATCAGATGTATAAAATATATAAGATTTGAAATAACAATGAAGAAAGCACAAAGCTGCATAATCAGCATAAAGCTGCATAATCAGCCAATCACAAGCCAATGTTAGTGACACTCAACTTCCAGTATTAGCACCTCCTCCTGGTCTCACACAGACCGTACAGCTGTGCTGGGCACACCTGCGCCTGGTTGCTGGTCTGCCTATATGTGCCATGGTGCCAACATGACCTTACTGCACTCAGCAAGTGCTTGAACAGCGCCATTCACGACTCTCTGGGCCAGATGTATATCAAGCTTCAAAAAGTGATAAACCGGAGAGCGATAAACAGCCAGCCAATCAGCACCTATCTGCCATGTCAAAAGCTGGGTTTGAAAAATGACAGGTAGGAGCAGATTGGCTGGCTGTTTATCACTCTCCACTTTCACTTTTTGATGCTGGATACATTTGACCGTCCGGATGCACGCAAAATACATTAACCATAAATTGTAATATTTGTTTTTCCCAACCTTGTGCAGAGGGAGGAAGTTATAGAAATGTATAAACAAAAAAAAAAATTAAAAAAACACCACCACATCAATAACGTCTTTAATGTTTACTTCAGTGTAGAATATATACTGCGAAACTCTGCAAAACTTTCCTATAAAAAGTCAAACTTAAAAAAATAGACTGGAGCGAGAGAAGAAAAAAAAAAAGGCAAAAAAAAAAAGCAAAGACAGGACTATTCCTGAGCGTCCTGGTGTTTATAGTGCACATGGACAGAAGTCTACCGTAGCATGAGGCTCCATTTCCAGCCTTTATTTCCGCTCTAACTGCCACAAATTATACAACACTACAGCTGAACGCTGGGCCCCTTTCCTTTCATCTGCACGCCAAGAGCAATCACATTACCCTGGTAACCAGCACCCACGTGACCAGCACCTGCTCTTCTGGCTGGATGCCATTGACTCAAGCCATCTGCTTCCCTCAATCAGCTTTCAAACATTGGCAACACCTGCACTGCCGCGTTTTGTGGTCCCCTTGTATTTATATATTTTTTTTATTAGTATCCTAGTGAATCAGTGCAAAGAGGAAAAAACAAGCAAACAAAATAAGAAAAACAAATAGATTTAACACATTCCTCTCCAGTTCTTTTTTTTCGCAAGCACATCTATACGAACAGCATAGAGCGAAAGGAAAGTATGCTTCGGATTGCTCAGTAGCTAGGTATTTTAGTGGTTAAAAACGCCCCACCCCACACACCCTAACAAGACCACCCTCCGCACAACCCACGTCCTTTCAGCGAGTTGTGTAAAGGACCAGAGGCAACTTTAGGGTTTCCAGTTCCCTGCCAACAATATGTACAAAGCGGTAAAAGGAGAAAATAAATCAAAGCGTTCTCTATGAATATTCATGAACAACGTTCTTAATTTTATAAAAAGCAGTTCGTCTGTAAACAGGAGAATCAATGCTGATCTTAAGGGGAGGGGGGCAACCTTCTCTCTTGCAGCCCGCAGATAGAAACGCTCATATCAACCAGTATGTCCGTTAATGTGTAAATAAAAATGGAAAAGACAAAAACTAAAGACGTAAACAAAGACACAAATCAGGAATTGCGCCACGGACCAGATGTAAACAGCCACCTATTCACCTTTAAACACAAATACAAGATATACTGTAGGCACAAGATATGCAATGTACAGCAGCCCAGAGGTTACAGATGGGGGAAGGGGGGGGGGGTTGTGACAATACTACAGTTTTTATTAAAAAGATTTTCCTGATCACTTTGATCAAAGACATTGCCATAAAAACTTAAGCTGGGTACACACCTATACAATATCGACCCTACTCCTGATTGAACAACCCCAAACTAAAGCCGATATACAGTAAGCTTACACACCTATACAATTTTACTTGCAACGTTCGATCGGCTCCCGTCCAAACTATCTCTAGAAAATTATTATTATTACGAGAATGGCCAGCACGTTTGTTCCAATATTGGCCTGTTCGGTTGGATGAATATTAAAATGCAGATAAGATTTGACCAACAGAGGCAGAATGTTATCGGTCGTGCCACATGAGCCAGGTCAGCGTACACACCTATACAATCCAATGGCCGCTCGCTTGAGGTCCAGACAAATTGTATAGATGTGTACCAAGCTTTAAGGCCCCCATACACTAGCCGATTTTGGTCCGATTTCGGCCAGATCATTCGGATCTGGCCGAAATCGGACCAAAATCGGCTAGTTTTGATGTCCCCTCAGATCCGATGCGCGGTCCCGTGCGCATCGGATCTGCGTCGGGTGGTCGGACCTGCTGCACGTCCGACCACCCGACTTGGGACCTAGTGGGGCGGCGCGGCGGTGGAGGGAGCAGGGGGGGCTGGGGACGCTGCGGGGGACACAGGCGGCATAGCCATAGAGCCGGGCAGGGGGAGCCGGGAGCTGTCAGTACTGAATAAAAAAAAAAAACCATACAATGAATGGGCGGCCTGTGATTGGCTGAGCGCTCTCTCAGCCAGTCAGCAATTGGCTGAGAGCGCGCTCAGCCAATCACAGGCTGCCCATTCATTGTATAGGCTTTTTTTTCTAGCACTGACAGCTCCCGGCTCCCTCTGCCCGGCTCTATGCCGCCTGTGTCCCCCGCAGCGTCCCCAGCCCCCCCTGCTCCCACCAGCAGCCCTGCTCTGGTGCCCCCCCCCCCCACGTTTTTTACATGTGATAAATCGAGATGATCACATGTAAAAAATGGCACATCAAGTGCCAATCTAATCAAGCTCCCCCGGGGAGCAGCCGGGGAAGCTCAGGGGGAAGTGTATGGGGGCCTTAACTCTTCTACCACACAGACCAGAGAAGAGAACACTTCTAATTACAGAATTGCCCAGCAGTGTTTATATAGGGTACCTCGTCTCACTAAATACATATGCATACATAAGTGATCAGAATGTTTGGTCAATTTCCAAACATTTAACACTTTGCTTTTGTCTGAAACTATTCAATTGTTGCCCTGATTAGCATGCTAATGCCACATGAGCCCATTATTTATTGCACAAGCCTTAGGCGGGGAGTAGAAATTGGAAAAGTCCTTCTTCTGGGCGCCCAAACTGTTGGTCTGGGTGCGTTATAAGTGATGGGCAGATGTGGCTGTCAAACCTGCTTGGATCAGCAATTGAAAAGCTCGGTCAAATATCTAATGGTCTCCCCAAAAAGAACTATTGATCTCCCCCGTGGGTAGGATGGGGGGTGCGTGATTCAATTGTCTACGTAGTTGTGGGGGGGGGGGGGGGGGGGGGAGCAAAACAAAGCAATTTAGTTGTAAATGTTAAGTGTGTGAGTGAGTGTGTGACCTCTCCCCGGGTTAGTGTATCCCAGTCTGATCTGAAAGCAGCAGCTGGGAGAACTACATATCCCAGAAGCCTCTTAGCCTTCCAACAGGAAGAAGGAAGGGAGACCAGCGGATGCGCAAGAGAAAATGTATTTTATTTATATACTACAGGATGTTTTAGTTTGAAAGCCCAGTGACTTTTTTTAATTTGATGAGGAGAGCAACATAACCGCAGTAATCCATGAATTCCCTCCGAGTCAGCCGAACTTGTATTGGAAACTGTGGCGGTTACATCGGAGCACTTTATATGTAGAGTCAGTGACTAAGCCGCACACAGAAATACAAGTGTAGCCTATCACATTAACCACAGTATACTAGTGCGCCCGATCCCCATAGATCTGTGAGTAAAGTGGCATTTTTGGCAAAAATCTAATAAAAAGAGAGAGACAGCCAATGCCGTTTGGCGTGACTGGAGTAATGATGCATGCGGGCACTTCTGCCAAGCGCGATATTCTAAAGATACCACAGTACTCTCTGGTGTGATCTATGAGTAAGACCAGCATGCCTTGCAATCATTTTAGCATTCCCTAATAGCAAAACTGTGACAAGGCATGATGGGACTTGTAGTTTCACAACATCTGGAGGGCCATAGTTTGGACATGCCTGGAGTAGACTATACATACATATACAAGGTAAATCCTACTGCATCTTATACTATTAACAGCAAAGTGTCCTAGATTTATTAATGGGAAATAAAGAAAAAGAAAAGACTCATTCAGAAGCTGGGAAGCCCATCTGTTAACATCTTAGATAAAAGTCAGTTGTACTTTGTAATGGGCTATCTATTGCCTGAAAGGGAGGGTTACCTTTGGTGTAATATCAACACTGACCATAAGTCCCTGTCAATTAGTGTAATGCAGCGAGCGCACATCAAAAGACGATTTATATAAAAAGAGTAAAAAGGAGTTTTATCCTGTCTTGTTACACAAATGTCAGGTAATGAAAGGGAACTGGCTATGGATAAAGGTTTCATTTCAATTAATTTTATTTTTAAAGACATCAGACACTACATAAAACACAGCCTACTGCGCAGCATCTTTTATCTACACAATCCTTTCTAAAGAGGTCACAATGAAATGTATATAATTCAGGATTCTTCTGTGCCAGGATGTTAAGGTGCATACACACTGGGTGATTTTGCCCAGTATGCACGCGTATCTGCGATGACTGAGAAAAATCGCTGGGGTGAAAATCGCTCAATTCACCCACCCCTGGGAAACTTTCCTTAGCAGGACGCTATGGAAAGCTGTCCACCCATCGGTACTACCAGCAGCTGAGCAGTGGCCGCCGCCGATGATGATGACGAGGGAGTGCGCATTATCGCTCATCTCTGCTGCGTACACAAGCTTTTGAGCTCAAACGACACAATCTGAGCCACTTTCTGCTCAAAATCTTGCCCAAGTGTGTATGGCCCTAACCCTATCCTTATAATAAACTAGCAGCAAACCTGTTTCTGAAACACCAGAAGTATTCATAAGAATAACACTATAGCATTGGATCACCATCGATCACAACACCTGGCCAGTCTTTGTAAGCTGAAAGTTAGACAGACTGGCCTTTGCCAGGTCCAAGAAGTCTGCAACCAGACCCTGAGCTAAACACTCACCCCATTGGCCACCCCCCATATACGGTCAGTGATCCTGCAGCTAAATGGCGAACTTAGAGCGACCATGCAGGACTCATTCTGCACATGCACCGTTCCCATACCTTCATATGTGTGTAAACCATCCAAATGTCAGTTTTGAAATAACAGAATTGGAGGCATCTAAGCTGGACACCCCATATTTAACAGATTATGGCTTATGCATCAGCCCAGCCTATGCTTGGTGAGTGTGATACGCCTGGAACCCACTGCATCTGCAATTCTGTCCTATTCTGACGAATAAACAATTTGGAGACTACTCTGGTTTCCCGTTTGATCTCTGCCTATGTGGGAAAGAAATGCTATACCCAGACAGTTGCAAACGGCGCGGAGATGGAAAGCCGTATTTCTCTGCCTTGGCCAAAATTATTTTGGTTAGTTCCGGAGCATTCACAGTGCAAAGAAACGCCATGTGTACGATTAACTCTACATTAAACCTACTACATAGCTAAAGGGTGGGAACAGCAGTTCAATAACGATAAAAGGCCTTGCCTACAATTATGCGGAGTTATATTAGTGCCACAGTAGCCAGACATTCCAGGCAAATAACAGATTCAATGTAACAGAGTTCCAGAGTGAAAACCTGGAACCCACCAGAAGAACAGACCACATGGGAACCCCATGTTCACAATGTGAATACGTGGCAGCATCTCATGCTGAAGGAACATCATTAGTTACTATAGACTAGAACAGTGGTTCCCAACCTTTTTTCTCTCCCGTACCCCTTGATTAGGCTTTTCATTGATAAGTACCCCCTCCTCTGATTTTTAAATATAGACAGTACTTAGCGTTATGCGGATCCTTATGCATGTCCTTATATTAAGAGGAGCGGAGGAGTGGTATACAGCAAGGAATCGTGCCCTTCTGTGTCTAGACATTGCTTGTGTATTATCTCCAGGATTCCCACTAACACCGGTAGGATTAATGCCGCTGCTTCCTCCACCTTTGTCAGTGCTGGGCAGATGAAGGCTGATGTCTGAGAGTAGCTCGGGAGGCTCCCAGTGGATTGCTGGTCAGGCATATGACAAAGCATGGTTTGTCAGCCATCAAAATACCTTTTCATCATCCGCCATTACCAATATTATGTTCAAGTACCCCCAACTGGTCTGCAGAGTACCCCCAGGGGTACTAGTACCCCAGGTTGGGAACCACTGGACTAGAACATTGTGGACACACTTTGGAATGCTCTGTCACCATACAATAAAGATACAGATGCACCCATGTACAACCGCCTTTCACGTTAAATAGCCTTTTTAGTCACAATGGGACGTACAAGCAGCTTCTGCTGATTAAAATGCATACAGAATGTATCTGCATACAAAACGCAACTGTCATGTTCAATTTCTTATGCAGCTAGAGCACCAGTCACGCACTAAATATAGACAGACAATTTTAATAAGCAGAAGCTGCTTGTGCATCCTTTTCGCTCCATTTTGCAAATATGCTATTTAACAAAAAAAAAAAACAACAACAGACCATGCGCTACAGAGTCACACGGACCTGATAAGTTATGTATAATACGACTTCAATCACATGGAGATTAGATATGTGTAGGCACATTTGTATATGGGAACATTTATTGCATAATACACAATGCTGCAAGGTGGATCTTAAAGAAAGCTTGCTAGTATAGGTGTGGTTTAAAAAATGCGCTGTGTAGGAGTCCTTAGGAGCAGAATTTTGGAAATGTACCTGTTCTGGTTTCTAAACAAATATTCGTGGGAGTATAGCCAATCCATTCACCAGTACCCAGTTACTCTATTGAGACAAAAAAAAAATGGCTGCTGTTCCTAGAGTACAAATTGATAAATTATGACAACTGTTTCAGTCCACCAAAAGGTTTCCTTCATGTGATGTGGGTGCGTGGTTCACTAAAAGGTCCATACACACTGGGCTATTCTGCACAGCGTGTATGGACAACTATGACGGGGAAAAAAATAGGTGGCCTGAAAATCGCCCAGTGCATACACACTAAGCTATTTTCGTGCTTCTGAGCGATTTTCCCGGGGGGAGGACACTATGGAAACCCGTCCACCCTGTCGCTCATCTGCTGGTAATACCAGCAGATAAGCAGCAGTTGCCGGCATTGGAGCGGATGGCTTTTGAGAGTGTATGAGCCTTAAGATAACCAATTGGACAGTGAGTTAAGAGCAGTTGCAAGTGACTTATCAAGCACACAATGGCGCTTATTCAGATGTGATCGCAGTACAAATTTGTTCTCTAAATGGGCAAAACCATTTGCACTGCAGGTGGGGCAGATGTAACATGTGCAGAGAGTTAGATTTGTGTTTAGTTATTTTGTTTCTGTGCAGGGTAAATACTGGATGCATTATTTTTACACTGCAATTTAGATATCAGTTTCAACACACCCCACCCAAATTTAACTCTCTGCACATGTTACATCTGCCCCACCTGCAGTGCACATGGTATTGTCCATTTTGAGAACAAATTTGTACTGCAATCAGATCTGAATAAGGGCTAATGCCCAAACCATGGAGGGAGTGGGAAGTGTACTAAGAGGCTATAGCACTGCTACATGGTGTTATGAATTAAATGGTCAACACTGTCTAGATACTCATTACGTCAAGACCAAAAGGTAAACATTCCGAAAGTCGCCAAATGAAAAAAGGATTTTTGTGTCAACGTTAATACCTGAGCACATGGATCCACAATTGGTGTATCGGATATTCTTGTATGAATCGCTATGCTTCAGTTTGGCTATAATGGAATGCTAAAACTGTAGCAAGGCATGATGGGAGGTGTAGTTCAAAACAATTGGAGAGCCAAAGGTTGCCCAGGCCTGATGTAAAGGGTAAAGTAGGAAATGTCTAAAAATGGAGGAACACAGAGGTTGAGGTGTTGATCATTGCCATGTCAACATAATGTCGATCTTTTGGCATTGACCAATACATTGTCGACCTATCATCTGTACACCCTAATACACCGCCTGAACTAGGAAGATGCAGATAGCAGATGATACAGCATTTGATGAAGACAATTCTTAGGAAAAGCCTTTCCCACAAAACCTGAAAACTGTAAAATTCTCAGAAAGCATTGTAAATTCTAACACTAATCTGACGTATATTTTAATCCTAATGAAAACAATGTTTCTGAGCCGATTTGGATTAGGTACTTCTGACTGTGCCTCCATCTGGAAATTATATACTTTCCAACACTGGTCACAGCTTGAAAAACAGGTTCAGATGTTTGGAAACTATTCAGAACAGTTGTAAAACATTTTCTGAATCCAAACGTAAAAATTAGACTTTTACAGTATTTCCTAATGCCACACTGGCAATTACTGTTTATACTTGAACATATGTTGGCATACCGTTTCATACTGCTATCACAAAGTGCTGTATACAGTAAATACCTTTATAGAACATATGTTAATAGCACACAAAATATCTCACTGCAGAGTTGGGCAGATGCTAGTAGTACATTGCTAATCCTCTCACTTGCTTTCAACAAAATTACACTGGTTCTTCCATACAACCTGATTTAATCAATAGAAAACACACCATGCAGAAAAACAGTATGAGACAATAGATCAGCCAATCAGACTTGTTGGGTCTTCATTAATCGTTGACTGGTCATAACCTGCCCATAACTACATTGTATCATTGCTGCTCCCCTATTTTCACTTTGTTTATAGTTTTAGATCAATCTAGAAAAGTTGAGTAGAGCCTTGTAGTGTACTTGCCCGAAACAAAGTACTGTAGGACTATGGTGGCCACATTGTCTTTTGACATGCGGTGTACCACTGATTACATTGATACATTTATGATTTATAATCAACTTTTACAGCATTCACAAACCTCAGCAAATTACAGACTCTGTAGACCTGTAAGTGCCCATTTCAATGGAGTAAGGAAACTCGGGTTGTGCCTACCTTGCCTTCTTGCTGGACTTTACTTTGGGTGTTGTGTTCTTCACTTTTTTCTCTTTTGGTTCTTTGGGAGTTTTAGGCTGTTTAGGAGCCTTAGGTTCCTTCGGCTCTTTCTTCGCTTTGGGCTCTTTTGGCTCCTTGGGCTCCTTTTTTACTTTAGGCTTCTTCTTCTTCTTCCCATCTGGTGCTCCCTCAATTGAGAACTCCGGGTTGTCTCCAGGGAAACCTTCCTGACCAAAACCTTTACTGGCATTATCCGCGGTAATATGGTTATTTTTTTTCTTCCTTTTCTTTTGCGGTGGCTGAGCCTGCATTGTCGGCAAGAAGTCTTCTGTATGCATTAAAGCATTGGGGCCACCAAGCCGAATATCCGGCACAGAATTATCAAGATAAGGTTCAGATGGGGAATGCTGAAAGAAGAAAATAATTTTATTTGGTAAGATGGTAAAGACGACCAGAAACTAGATCACATTATTCCCATTGAGCTATAAAAAAAAACATAATGTACAGTATGGGCTGTTTTGTAGCATTAAAATATACTTCGCAGAAAAATATAATAAAATATTTAAAAGGACCTCATTCACAGACACTACACCAGGCTTTCCCAACCACGGTCCTCAAGGCACACCAACAGTGCAGGTTTTAGTGATATCCAGGCTTGAGCACAGGTGACTTAATTAGTACCTAAGTGATTCTGATTAAACCATCTGTGCTGAAGCCTGGTTATCACCAAAACCTGCACTGTTGGTGTGCCTTGAGGACCGTGGTTGGGAAAGCCTGTACTACACACTACTATGCTCAGTGTGAAAAAAATACAATGATCAGGAAAACCAACCCGGGTAGCTTGCAGGATTAAACGGAATAACCTGGGGCAGGGTCCCCATTCAAATGCTATGGCATCACAGCTCACCACCGCTTGGAGATTAGATAATATCCTGGTTCATTCAGCCTGTGGTATAAAAAGATTTCCAAGCCACTGGAACAGGACCTGGGAATTTTGTGTGAAAGGGGTATTGCGGCCATAAGTTACGGATAAAGTGTTCAAACTGCATGTATTTGACATGTGGTGCGATGCGTGGTCCTGTGCGCATCACACTGGAGCCTCAAGAGTTGAACTGACTGCAGAAGCTATCTGTTGGATTGCAACAGTCGGGTAGGCCTGGCTGGGATCGCATGCGATACATCATATGTGAAACTACCGCATACAATATATTGCATGTGATCCTGCCACCCCGGGCAGTCCAGGGTCGGCTCAAGGGTGGATAGAGTGCAACTTTTCTGAGGGATGAAGTTACACAAGTGTGTGGCGACCTTAACTCAACCTTTGAGCAGAGCCCTAAAGTACATCATGGTGAGACAGAAATGCATATCTGCCAACACCGGAGGTCTTGTTGGTGGGACGGAAGCATATCTATGCCTAAAGGCGTGCATTGGCTCAATGCCGGTGGATGCTTTCTGTAGGGTGCCAAATAATAAATATTTTACGGTTATAACAGGTAGCTCATATTACATTTTACATTTTAAATACCAGGAAGTTATTGGGAACTAAAATAAGCACTGCTACTGAGGTACTTGGGGAGAAGGGGGGGAGGGGGGTCTGAAGTCTTGCACTGTTTAGTGAACAAGCAACACCTTTCATATTCTAGGGGAAACCTCTTCTGTAAACACTAAAAGAACAGATGGCTTGTGCTCAACAGGCAAAGGAGAAAAGCTATATAAATAACTGGTAATAAATAGAATGCACTAAATTTTAAAAATTTGTTTGTTTGTCGCATCTACAGGAAACTATCTGTTATTTTCTGTACAGGCAATTAAATAGGGAATAACGATGACTAGAATGTACCTAGTATGGAACTAGGGTGGCCAATCGCAGGATTTA
The DNA here is from genome assembly GCF_055691185.1 of Crinia signifera. Lineage (NCBI taxonomy): Eukaryota > Metazoa > Chordata > Amphibia > Anura > Myobatrachidae > Crinia > Crinia signifera. The sequence goes on along the minus strand of NC_139221.1, from coordinate 47,838,729 downwards.
GGGATCAGACGGTGTATGCAGTCTAATGGCGGGCAGGGTTTGACTCGGCGTGCGGCACTGCGCAGCGTTACGTGTCAGAGGTCACACTGTGCAGGTCGCAACACCGCACCCATCTGGCCGGTTTGGGGGGTGGGAGAGGTTTTTTTTCTGGTGTGTTAACAGCAAATGACTGAAGTGTTTTTTTTTTCACATGTGCCGATTAAATTGGGACATTCAAAACAGAAGCATCATTTACATCTGATCAGTACAAAACACTCATCAGCCCATGGGATTTTACAGACCCCAGGTTTGTCCTTTTTGTAATTAAAACATTAAAATAATAATTATAGGTAAGGCAACGTAGGAAAACCGGTAAGGCTGCCATTTTATTTTTACCTATAAAGAAGGCACAACTATATTTGAAACAACAGATGTTTAAGTCAGTAAATCATTTTAATGGTTCCCCTCCAATGTACGGTGCTTGCTGACTTAGCTCTGAGAAAGTTTCAGAAGTCAGGACACATGTACGGTTTAGATGCCTCCTGTGTTTTCATAGCTGTGCCTATAATCATGTTTGACGCAAGCTTTCTAATCCACAGAGCCACAAACGGATCACTCTGGAAACCATTTTAAAGAAGGGACAAAGTGCCTAATTTATTACACCCCTGTCAATGCAGTACAAGTGCACATTTTCCAGGTCACCCGGCAGGTGCACAGACTATTCACTCATACATTTAAAAAGATCACAGGTGGAGCGAATTATTTCACCTGTGATTCTGTGTGGAGACCTGGAAAACGTGTACTGTTACTGTTGGGGGGTCACGACGACCGAGGTTGAGAACCACTGGTCTAGGTCGACCACTATTGGTCAACAGTGACTAGGTAGACACCCAAGATTGGCTTAAAAAGGTAGACATGGTCAACTCTCAAGTCATCACGAGTGTCACGGATTTTGAGCGGTGGCTCGCTGCTATCGGCCCACGATTATATTCTCACTGTATGGCCACTTTGATAGTAAAGTATGAACAAAGTCGGTATAAACAAAAAAAAAAAACAACGTGAAAAACCCATGTTGACGTTTTGAGTGGCAACAATGGGTACTTATGTAGTAACTGGGCTGCCGATTTCTAAATCGGGTCGGATCGGGAGATCGCATCGCATCGCATGCGACCATGCGATTCGATGCGATGCGATGCGATGACCCGATTTTTCCATAGGAATCAATGTTAAAATGGACTGAGTCCATTTTAACATGGAATTCAATGGGAAAAATGGGTCCTTTTCATACCCCTACTATCCAAGTGGGCATGGAGTTGGATATAAACCTGTGGCGAGCGTAGCGAGCCACCGAGCCCGAAGCGTGGCGAGCGAAGCGAGCCCCGCGAGGGGACGAATACCGTCCCCTCGCGGGGCTCGCTTCGCTCGCCACGCTTCGGGCTCGGTGGCTCGCTACGCTCGCCACAGGTTTATATCCAACTCCATGCCCACTTGGATAGTAGGGGTATGAAAAGGACCCATTTTTCCATAGGAATCATTTTAACATTGATTCCTATGGAAAAATCGGGTCATCGCATCCGATATCGGATGCGATATCGGATGCGATGCGATGCGATATCGCATCGCATCGCATCTGATTGTATGCCTTAACTTAAGGCATACAATCAAAAAATCGGCAGCCCAGTTACTACATAAGTACCCAACAATGTACATGTCGACATTTTGTCATTGTTGACCTAGGGTATGACTATCATTCACTGTCGACCAATAGCGGTACACCTAGTGACTGCTGACCTAGACATTGTCGTCCCAGGTACTGGATACCCATATAAGTGCTTTAAGAATAAATCACAAAATACTCCCCCCCCCCAGTCAAGACTGAGAAATGTATATCATTGGCCATACAAAAATAATCATGGCTACAAATGTAGCCGAACAGAAGGCTGCAACATAACCTATGTAACAAATGTACACGTGCTACTTGCTCTGTTGCAAAGCGAGTCCATTATGTAAAGATAACTGGATGAGCATATAATCCAATGAAAAAAAAAAAAAAGGTAAAACCAGGGGAAGGGCAGAGAGCTCTCAATCCGGATTATGCCCAAACAACCCTAATTAACACGTCCCTACAACAATCATTTACCTATGTAATTCTTTGGACAGGAAAACCGATGACAGATAAAAGAAACACGTTTTCTACGGCTTGGAACCGAAGGACGTTTATGCTGATCAAAAAGGTTTCCTACATCATAACTTTGCTAGCTGCTGGCTACAGACATCAAGTGAAAGTGCATCTTGGGGTCTACGAAACACAACCATTTATGGTCAAGCACTCCTGAAAAGTGTCTCATTAATATTTTAGTTCACAAGCCGCTCACGAGAGAAGCGATGGCAACAGGAGTACACTCTAAAATATCCAATATCTGAATATAAGCTCAGACAGAGCGGTCCTGCCCGTGCCATCTGCTTACAGTACTGCATTTTAAAGAAAAAAATAATAGCACTATACGAAGGACCTGATTCTGGTTGACTTGATAAGCAGCATAAAAATCGCTGCTTAGCGAACCAACTAACGCAACCCGCCCCTGCGTGAACATCCCTGCCGCATTGTGAATAGATGTTTTGCATTGGAAAAAGGAGTATACAGGAGCAAAATTGTTTAATGGTTGCCGACCATGGATTTTCCCCTGTTCCAAAATAGGTCAGTCTGGCCTATATTTGCGGCGTCCTGCTCCAAGATCTTGGTGGGCGGCTATCATCAGCCGTCCCCCTCCACAAAGGCAGGTGCCCGCATCTTTGTGGGTATGCCCAAGAAATGCTGGCTGTCCCCGTGTGAAAGCACCCCCTCCTCCGTGTGAACGTCACAAAAACGAAGAATCCGAACAGCGGCCCTGCACATGCAAATATGTGCAGGGGACCGAGCGGATAAGAATCAGGCCCAACGTTTTCTCTATCCAACAATCTCATTCTGCTTAGTGACACACTATCCACAAAGTTTGGGCATTTTCTATGAATGTTTTTGCTTCCCACCGTGCAGATGCCACAGGGTACATGTTATTCCTCACCAAAAACAATGAAAGACAGGAACTTGCCAGACATATATTGCAAACTTGAAATGATCACCTCTCTGCACTCGGGACAAGTGGCAGGATGGACATAAAAGGAGGAGTCCTGACACTGTGACATCGCTCACTTCGGTTATCTCAGATCACTGTATTAGACTGTGAATCACCAAACGGTCCTATTATAGAAGGTCTCATTTACAGGATTAAATGCTCTTAAATTTTTTTACTCTTTTTTATATTGCCAGTCAGGGAACTAGAAGTTCCAAAATTGTACATTCATACCCCTCACAAATCACCACTCCTGGAAAATTGGTTACTATCAGTCTGGTTACTAGAACTTCTTAAAAACACCAGTAAAAGTATTAACAAGTATCAGAATGTACAACATTGGTCGTGATAACCCTACAACCAAAAAAGTGTTGGCTGTCATTTCTGCATCCATAGTAAGCGAGCATATTTAGGATAATTGAGCCCCTGACCGAAAAATATGTTGCCACTGGCGTATAATGCAACAACATTGGGTAGTAGACTAAAGGGGGTTTGCAATCCTCCACCGCTATTTCCGAGGGGGGTAATAATAGCGGCCGCCTATTCAATGTTGTCTTTACCGACAGCATTGAAAGAGGCATCACGGCAGAACGGACACGACTTTAAACGCTGCCGGGTCCGTTCTGCAGATAACGGCGGTGGATTGTTGCGATCCTGGACAGATCTCGACAATCCAGGGCGGTTTATGCGGACAAGCCCCTTTTTGGCCAATCGGCAGGCAGGACACTGAATCCCGCCTTCCGATTTGCTGTCAGGCAAACGGGCCAGGATCACGGACGAACCGACAGTTGTGATCTGGGATGGCAGACCCCCCCCGAAGACTGCCACATCTGGTTGTTAAAGAACAATCGTGTTTCCGTGCAATTGCTATATAATTATAAGAAACTGTCAAACACTTTAATCACATGTCCGTCTCCATAAACCAAATACTAGTAGATTATCAACCAATTTGGCCATCCACATTAGACTGTATTGGATCTACTTTCTCAAATTTCAGTATCTCAAAAACTGTTTATCTGGGATTCACACACACACGTGTGTCTTCTAGATTTCAGCAAACAATGAAGCACAAAACATGATATATGTGACTGGTAGTTCTGTGGGCAAATAGCCTTGGTAATGAGAGAGGCGAGAGGAGAATGACCAGACTGACAGGAAGGAGACAGTAATAAGTATACGAATGCACCACTTGTATTTTGATGGCCTGCAGCAGCAGCAGACCACACAGGATTCCAGTGCTTTTAGCTACTGGAGGAACAGGAAACTGATACTACATCATACACAGGGTAAGCAAAACCGGACTCTTGAAGACCAAATAAAAATCATTTGGCCTGGAGAATCTATGGATCCATCTTGCCATGTGTCAAGTGCTCAGGTTGGTGGGGTTTTAATAAGGTGCAGGGTATGTATTCTTGGCACATAGTATGTAGAGAAGGAGGAGGGGGGGAGGGGGTCAGAGGGACACATGATGAGAGATGCTAGAGATACATATGGGGAGGTGAGATCATAGGCAAATATGGGGAGGTACATATGGGAGGGGACAGCATAGGTGCACATGGTGTAGGAGGTAGGAGGCATTATAGAAGCAAACATCGAAAAGTTTTAAGACGCATTTGATTTGATGCCTGCTCCTGTTTTCTCTATATCGAAACCTAAATTAGACTGTGCAGGCAAGGAAATATCAAATTCCATCGAGTAGATTGAATGTGTACACTAATACAAATCGAAAGTGAAATTGAATGGAAAGCAAAATCAAAAGGGAGTGGAATTGGGGAAATCGAAAGCAAATCAAATTTAAAATCGATGTATGTACTGACATTGTTACTCTTACTAAAATAGTCACCGCTCAGCTCCACTTCCATCATCTAATGTTTTATACACCTAAACCTTCCTTGATTAATCAAAACCGCGGTTGACCAGCCTAAACATACATACAAATACTTGATTGATACGTATATTATATACACTACACAAAGCCTTTCAATATAGATTTCAATAAATCATTGTCAAAGGTCTGACAGTTTGCTTACAAATTTCTGCATGCAATCTAACTAGCAATATTGAACAATTATTTGTGAAATCCCTAAAAACCACTAAATTTCAAAACTATTTCAATCATGTATTCAATTTAAAAAAAAAAAAATGTAGTTTAATTATAAAAAAACGTGGTGGCTAAAGATGGAGAGAAGTATGTGGACAAAGATGAGTGTATGAGTATGGGAGAGCTGTGAGTGAAATGTGAAGAGAAGAGGGCCTTGCACTGAGGAGTTTACAATCTAGCAGGAAGAGGAGACAGATTACATGAGGTGCAAGCAAGTGGGAGGTGGCTTGATAGAAGAATGTAAGCAGGCAGAGATGGTCAAAGCATGAGGCAGAGGGTTGGAGGACCAGCCTCAGGACTAGGTTATGCAGCGGAATGGTAAGCTTTGATTAATCGGTAAGTTTTCAGTGCGCTATATAAATAATACCCTTTTAAGACATGCTACCCGGGAATTACCCGGCATTTTGACTGCTGGGTCGTTTTCCGGAGTGCAGCCTGCACCCTTTCACACTTACAGCAGCAAGTTACCAGTGAAGCAGTTCTACCTGGTAATTTACTGTAAAACACAGGTTTTTCTTAGGTCTGAAAGGGTCAACCTGGGTCGTAGACCCTGGATCCTCAACCCATTAAAAAAGAAGGGTCAAAATGCACAAAACCATGTGCACTGCAGGTGGGGCAGATGTAACATGTGCAGAGAGAGTTAGATTTGTGTGAGTTATTTTGTTTCTGTGCAGGGTAAATACTGGCTGCATTATTTTTACACTGCAATTTAGATTTCAGTTTCAACACACCCCAACCAAAATGTAACACTCTGCACATGTTACATCTGCCCCACCTGCAGTGCACATGGTTTTGTCCATTTTAAGAACAAATTTGTACTGCGATCAGATCTGAATAAGGGCCTAGGTTATCAGAATTTGCTGCTTAGGCACAATGGTTGTTTAAGCACGGGAAGTTAAAATGCTAAATATCTGGCACACGAGAGCACAGCACCATCGCCAAATTGACAGTACAAAAATGTCGCTGCCTAAAAAGAAGAAAGGTCACCTTGAGCAAGCCCCCCATGCATCTCTCTGCAGCTCGTGGCTTGACAGAAGGTGAGTACAGAGCACAACGCTTTACAATCAGACCTGTCGGAAATACTTACTGAGAATAGCTCTGCATGTAAGACTGGAGCTTTAATAGATTAACATGCTATAAAGTGAAGCTAAACTATCACTCCCGCAGGAGTCTGCAACGCATTAAAGCCAAGTAGGACGCAGGCTGCATCAATAGCAGAGTCTACACTTGGAACTTCACCATAAATTCTTTAAAAGGAAAACATGGTTCCGTTCACCACAGTCGACGTTTGGCTGGAAAGATTTGTGTTTTTATTTTCTTACATGATAAAACCAAAAATAATATTTTCCTGCAATTTGTTCTACCCTATTATTTCAATCCAAAACATCAGCAACTTTCAGAATATAAAATGTGTGTATTTTGGAATAGAATGCATGGGGTACGGGTGCTATAAACAATTTATCATTCTTTCGCTATTAAGCAATAGACACGTTGTGTTTAAATCTCCTTTATTGCCAGCTTTATTAAAGCCTATGCAATGTAATACTAACAGACAAGCCATGATACTGATCACAGAACATAATCTGCCACTAAGCAATGCCACCAAACACGCCACAGCCAGGCTCAAAAGTAGGGATATAGTGATTTATGGCCATTGTAATGGGGACGTTGTAGTAGGAAAAATGAACACATAAAATACACTTAAAACTGCAATGTTACTACATTTTTACATGGTTTTAATAGGCTTTGTGGGATGTTCCATAGCACAGCCTCATGTCCTGCAGGTGTCACTGTCCATAAACCTGAAGATTCAGGGGTAGATGTATGAAGTAGTGATAAGGGAGGAGAAGTGATAACGTGCCTGGTACTTTATCACCGGCCAATCAGCTCCTGACTGTTAAGTTAGAGTCTGGGTTTAAAAGAGGACAGTTAGGAGCCGATCGGCCGGTGATGAAGTACCAGGCACTTTATCACTTGTCCTTCCTTATCACAGCTACTTACATCTACCCCTCAGTCTTTAACAGGTTCCAGAATCAAACACTGCATGTTGTTCTTTTAAGAATACCCTTTCTGATGTCATTCCATACAAAATGGAAAAGACTTAATTCAAATTTGTATTCATGGTCCGTTAGACATTGTACATCATGGGTCCTCAAACTGCGGCCCTCCAGATGTTGTGAAACTAAAAATCCCAGCATGCCTTGCCACAGTTTTAACACTCCCTTAAAGCAAAACTGTGGCAAGGCATGCTGGGATTTGTAGTTTCACAACATCTGGAGGGCCACAGTTTAAGGACCAATGTTGTACATAATAGAATATGTTGTTTCTAGCAGGGCTGCGGAGTCAGCAAGCTAAACCTTCCACTCCAACGCCTAATAAAATAGGAGTCTGCGTCAAAGGATGGTATTCCCAACTATACAATCCTGGTTCCCACAGTGTCACAATAGGCTTGAACAGATATATGGCAATCATTTTAAACAAACTTAAATTACCAAAATCAACATTCAGTGGGGTCGATTCAATTCAGAAGGATGCCCCCCTGTGCACATATCGGTCATATATGGAAGGGCGAACATTGGCCAGTTTCCCCTCGCACCTCTAAATGTGACACCGTTGGAATTGTTTACAGAAATGTAAAATGCGGGGAAATGTAATCGTATCCTAGATTGGCAGAAGTGCGGGAAGCCGGACGATCTCTGCATTTGCAGCAATCTACAAAGCAAAACCATGCCTTGTAAAGAATTTCTGCATTAGAAAAAAAACGTCCGAGATCAGCCGGCATCCTACGCTCCCGGCAATCTTGGACGCCATTACATTTCCCGGATAGTGTCCAATAAGGTCATCAATTACAATATTTGTTTTATGTTTAGCTATGTTTTATGGCAGGAAGGACATAATACAGAAGTATTCTTTAGAGTCCAGAGCAAAGTTATTCAACATGCGCCTCTCAAACTGTGGATTAAATACCGCATCCCAGCATGCCTTGCCACAGTTTTAGCACATCCTAATAGGGAATGCTGGGATGTGTAGTTCCACAGCACCTGGAGGGCTGCATGCCGTATACGCGTGATCTGCGGTCTTAAGATTTTTAATAAAATATCAGTCTACAATAGAGACTGGGCAGTGAAGGGTTAAGTTGATTGATGGCTTATTATTTTGCTCTGGAACCACATACATACATACATACACACACACTTATCAAACCATCTCATACATGCACATTGTAATAGCAATAACGGAATAATAGTAACGGCACTACCAAATGTCTCTCTAAAGGCCTCTCTAACAAATAGTATTTAATGGCATTTTAATAGGTATACTTCTCTAGTACCGCCAGGATTTCTAATGGGAAGTATAAAAGCAGGTGTTGCAAACACTCAGTTTCTGGTCCATGCCGACATGATTGCATGACGCAGTTGCTGCAGATTTGCCTGCTGCACATGTTGCAAAACTCTCGTTCCACCACATGCTAAAGGGGGCTCCGATTACAAGGTACAGTATACTGCATAAATACTCCAGTAACCTGTATAAAGGGCCTAATGTGTCCCAGGAACACATTCACCACACCATGAAACCATGACCACATGCCTGGCACGAGGTACCACCGGCCAACATGACCCTATTACCTCCCTGTCACAGCAGAAAATCATATTCAGACCAAGGAAAAGCTTGCCCGATCACCAGTTTTGGTGACTATGGGCCCACACTAGCCTCCGCTTCCATTTATGAACTGACTGGAGGAGAAGTAGAAGCAGATGTTCCCCGCTGTAGCGCATCCACTTCAAATGACTTTCAGCTTTGTGACAACTTGAACCATCCTGGCCATTCTCCAGTGATCACTCTCATAAGGCATGTTTGCCACAGAAATTCCACTCACTGGAAGAATTTATTTTGCCCACCGTTCTCAGTTAGACATTTGTGTGGAAAATTCCAGGAGAGCAGCAGGTTGAGAGACACTCACACTACCTCATCAAGCATGGACAGTCATTCACTGGCAGTAACTTAAGCCCTGTACGCACTAGACGAGAATTTAAAAGATATCGCTCAGAAGGGCTCTCCTATGTGATATGTTAAAAAAAGGGTCTATATGCTCCCACTCCCACCATCTCCCCCCCCTGTAGGCTGAACATGTAGGTCAAATTTGGGTATGTACGCAACAACCCCTATGAGAAGCTGCTATAGGTGATGTCACTAAATGAGAACAATGTGGTTTAGGGTGTATGCCCATCATGCACTGCCACAGTTTTAACACTTCCTTATAGCAAAACTGTGGCAAGGCATGATGGGATTTGTAGTCTGACAGCATCTGGAGAGCCACAGGTTGGCCAGGCCTGCACTACATAGTTCACCCGTGCCCACTGTTGATATCATTAAGAGTGGGTCGTCTAGTCCACAGGTTCTTAAAGTCAGTCCTTAGGACCCCACAGAGTTCATGTTTTGCAGATCTACTCATAGAATCAAGTGAAACAATTAGCTCCACCTGTGGATCTTCTAAAATGTGTCAGTCAGTGATGAGTGCACGTCGGGTGACTTGGATAACGTGAACTCTGTGGGGTCCTGAGGACCTAGTTTGAGAACCTGTGGACTATGTACAGGGCATTAGATAACATTTCTCCACCATTCCATTGTTTTGACTCAACACCTGAACCTCTTGACCATGTCTGCATGCTTTTTGTGCTACTTTATGCCATGTTATTGGTGGATTAGATATTTACTAACCAACTGTACCCAATACAGTGATCCCTGTGTTTAAATAATGTATAGCATTATAAATGATGAACAGGTCACCAAAATAAAAAAAAAAAATAAAAGATTACATTCCACTTTAAAATGGACAAGGAATAGAAGGCGCAGGGAAAAATGAAGAGATATATATGTATATATAAAGTTATTTATTTTACATACACACTCCGCAGATGGTGATCTGTTCTTGGAATGTTTGTACAGCTCTGTTTACTCAGGAAATTTATAGGATGTTCATCCAATGTTGTTATTTTCCATTACAGTCCAACGTACAATGCAAACCACGATTTGGATGAGAGAAAAATGTATTTTCTGGTCATACAGTGGTTGCATATCACATGCTGCTCTAACCAGCGCAAAGGCCCTATGCAAAGTATGCTTTTTGGGCCTGTAAGAGGGGGGGCAGTGTAACAAACTTTCATGGATTTCAAAAAGGTTAATGTTGAATTTAAGTTTTTCCCATTACCAAAAACATTCATTAAATATGAAACCCCTCGTCCTGCACAGCACCTTATACAGTAACTGTTCATTAACATGGTCCCTGGTGACATTTTAATCTAGGACTAAGGGCCAGATGTATCAAGCTTCAAAAGTGATAAAACGGAGGGTGAAAACTGCTAGCCAATCAGCTTCTACCTATCAGTTCTCAACCCCAGCCTTTAACATGACAGGTAGGAGCTGATTGGCTTGTTGCTTATCGCTCTCCATTTTATCTTGATACTTCTGGTCATAAAGTCCAGTCTACAGAATCATTACTATAAAACGGTTCATACTGTAGGCTCAGCTTCATATTTATTTTAATGGAAGCAACAATGAATTAATACTCTTAAGGAAGCCAAAAAAACCCACAAAACTGCTGCACCTTATTTTTGGACTGTAATTACTAAGTACATATGCTTTATTCAAGTCATTTGGTACCAGCCCAAAACCTGGACAGATGTACTATTTGGTTCCACGTAAATAACAGTGACAGCCTGTATCCTACAACCTTGTGATCTATACTACCCCAACAGAGGCACAATAGCAGCTGAACCCTGCACTGAACCGGCTACGGTGTGGCACACACAGATTCTGACCGTGTACCTGGGTGTGAGGCGGTGTAGCAGTAATGACAGCAGGTGCTTAAATCATTGCCTAGGCTCCAGGAAGAGGGAGGTGAGTGTGGGTATGGATATATAATCATGCACACCACTTACCAAGAACCAGCACAGGCCTATGTCATGGTCACATATGCACAGGGCAGTGTCGCCAGTAACCTGCACCCTTGACAGATACTTCCCTGACACAAGCACCTCATTGATAAATACCAGCTTGACATAGGCACAGTGAAGGATGGTTTTGCCAATACGCTGCACCCTGTAATGGATATTCTCAGGACACAAGCACAGTGGCAGCCAGTGTTATGGTTATACTGCACCCTTGTGACAGCTTATGCCCTGACAAAAGCACAGTAGCAGCCAGTGTTACTGGTACATCGCACCCATGTGACAGCTTCTCCCCTTACACAAGCACAGTGGCAGCCAGTGTTACTGCTATACTGCACCCCTGGGACAGCTTCTCCCCTGACACGAGCACAATGGCAGCCAGTGTTACTGCTATACTGCACCCCTGGGACAGCTTCTCCCCTGACACAAGCACAGTGGCAGCCAGTGTTACTGCTATACTGCACCCCTGGGACAGCTTCTCCCCTGACACAAGCACAATGGCAGCCAGTGTTACTGCTATACTGCACCCCTGTGACAGCTTCTCCCCTGAAACAAGCACAGTGGCAGCCAGTGTTACTGCTATACTGCACCCCTGAGACAGCTTCTCCCCCCTGACACAAGCTCAGTGGCAGCCAGTGTTACTGCTATACTGCACCCCTGTGACAGATTCTCCCCTGACACAAGCACAGTGGCAGCCAGTGTTACTGCTATACTGCACCCCTGGGACAGCTTCTCCCCTGACAAAAGCACAGTGGCAGCCAGTGTTACTGCTATACTGCACCCCTGTGACAGCTTCTCCCCTGACACAAGCACAGTGGCAGCCAGTGTTACTGGTACATTGCACCCATGTGACAGTTTCTCCCCTGACACAAGCACAGTGGCAGCCAGTGTTACTGCTATACTGCACCCCTGTGACAGATTCTCCCCTAACACAAGCACAGTGGCAGCCACTGTTACCGCTATACTGCACCCGTTACAGCTTCTCCCCTGACACAAACAAGCACAGTGGCAGCCAGTGTTACTGCTATACTGCACCCCTGAGACAGATTCTCCCCTGACACAAGCACAGTGGCAGCCAGTGTTACTGCTATACTGCACCCCTGAGACAGATTCTCCCCTGACAGAAGCGCACACCTTTTAGGAAAGCTGCTGCAGCTACTCAAATGACTTTGCAGCTCACCACTCACTATTAAATTATTTCTTCTCCCACCAACTGCTTGTCAGCACGGATGTAATTACTGGGAAGCCTGCTAAGCAACTCTTCTTCTTAACCCCTATATCAGGATGAAGAGCATCTTTTTTGACAACAATGTGCTTGTCACCGCCTTTTGTCCCGAAGGGGTTAATCCCACTATGAGCCAACAGCGGTTACTGAATTTACATTTTAAATAAGATTATGTGATTAAAGAAGAAACGTGATAAATGAGTGTCTATTCTTCATGACTGTGTCCTTTTAATGACAGGCATGAAATCTCTATTTACTAAAAGTAGGAAATATACACTTTTTTTCCCCTTTAAAACTATACTCTACATAGTACATAAAAATAAAAGTTGTCATTGGAAAGCTACATGCAACAGAACACTAGTGGGTTAAGAGGAAAAAAAAAAAGAGAGAGCTCATGAATATTAATGTCATAATATACCTTAATACCTAAACTACCAATATGAATACTGCTATGGATCCCTCATCTCTCACCTTGCACAGCCCCCCAACCCCAGTCATGCTCTGTGGAAAGGAACAAACTCATCAGTCAAACAGGCTTATGTAATAGTCACCGGGATGCAAACTTGGCAAGATTTTTAAAACGGCAATAACGTTAGGTGTAAAGCCAACCTTGTTTTGCTCTTAAAATTATTGCCACTCTAAAAACACGGGCTGAACCAGTGGAGTCTTACCAACGTCCGCATCTTGTAGGTTATTACAGGAGGCCATTAACGGAATTTAAAAACAATGACAGGCAAAAGGAATATTACTCAAATTAATTTAGTAAAAAGGTTAGGTGCATTCCATTAGGGTGTCAGTACCTAGAGTCATTATTCCCTGCTCAGTGAGGTCTGTCTCCACCCCATGACAAAAGCACTGGCAGGAGTTCTGCTTGATACATGAAAGGCACACTCACTTTTCCAAGTCTCTGGGATGCTATAGAGTGCACTAAATTGAGTCTTGTTAGTACCTGCCTCTTAGCAACTTTCCCTGAAAAAGGTAGATATTACAAGTGTGAGACATTCCCCTATGACAGTATCCCAAATTCTGCCGTTCCAGTTCAGGTTTTGAGGCTGTTCATGCTTGAGGCTTTTTGTAAAATGCAAGCCGACATACCGCTTTCAGACCACAAATGCGGGGTCACACCGGGACTTTGAATCATCGAACTGGCAATATTGCCGGTTCACTGACGTCATCCAGGGGCACGGTGCAGCGACATCGGGGTGGAGGAAGCGCTTAGAGCTGGCGCTGCTCCAAACACTGCCTCCTCCATAGTGTGAACGGAAAACGGGTCGCTCGACTTGATTAACCCATTCACACCGCAAAGCCACACTAATTATGTAGGCAATGGGCAGCGGAGTTGGGCTGCTGATGTTAGAACAAAGCAACATGTCAATGAACCGGTAAGAACAATTCTTTTAAACCGGTTCGTATTTCCGTGTTGCTACCGGTATGCTGTATCCGGTAACCCATTTCACATCGCACCAATTACCAGGTCGAACTGACATGAAACTAGCATGAACCCGGTAATTAGGTGCATGGATGTCCTTAAAGCATGGACAGTAATGGCAGCGCTTGGGAAACTTTGCCCAATGAGATTATACAATCCAGTAGGCTATGGATAAAAGAGTTGAGGTTGGCCGCACGGATCGGGCCAAACCACATGCGTTTCACATCCGAATCGTCCCGCTTCGCAGTCCTTTGCACACCGGGTCGGATGTGCTGCACATAAGATATAACATATGTGCAGCCTTCAGGTGCTGTATAGCAACTTTCTAGTTGGGCAGATTTCAGGATCAGGGAGCTCATAGAAACATAGAATTTGATGAGAACCACTTGGCCCATCTAGTCTGCCCCTTTTTTAAACATGTTACCTCAAACCATATTTGATCCTTATTGCTTTATAGGCCTATCCCAAGCATGTTTAAATTGTTGTACTGTATTTGCCTCTACCACCTCTGATGGGAGGCTATTCCACTTATCTACTACTCTTTCTGTGAAGTAATTCTTCCTCAGATTCCCCCTGAATCTTCCTCCCTCTAGTGTCAGTGCATGTCCTCGTGTTCTGTTGGTCCTCTTCCTGTGAAGAATGTCTCCCACCTGTACCTTCGTAAAGCCCTTGATATATTACAACGTTTCTATCATGTCCCCCCTTTCCCTTCTAGGCTCAGATCACCACCTTAAAAAAAAACAGGGATAACAGGCACTGCACATTATACTGCTGGCAATAATATATAATAAGGAAAGCCTGGCAGAAGCACTTGTGTCACACAGCACAGTATTCGTGTCCTGAACATGTAAATCCTTTGAGCAGCAAGCACGAGCAAACAATACATACCTGTGTGTTTTATTCACCTCATATTCTATGATAAAATGGTGATTCATGTACTATATGCTTTAGTAAACAAGGGTGGAATAAAAGGCTAAACGTTTAGTTCAAAAGGATGTTTGTATTAATTTGCCTATTGTGCCCTGTGATTGCTCATTATTATCAGGGAGTTGCTCGCTGCAACCAAGTCCATTGTGCAGAAAATGTCAGCGAGCAGGAGACCCAGCAGACGCAACAGTGGCAGGAAAGGAAAGTTGGTAGGTGGAATTTTACCAGAACTCGGAGTCCAAGAATCATTTGTTTACTGGTTGAAAAGAACATGAAGTTATGAGGTTGCAGAGAAGACACGACACACCATAGCGGAGGGAAATTAATTGAACTTTAGCCCAAATACTGCAGAACACACTTCATTAAATAGAACAGACAAATGTATACTATTTCTGAGACTTCAACAAAAAGGAATCATGTTTATAGCCATCCTACTGTACAGATTTATGGGTTAACACCCATTACCAATGTCATTTCATGGGCTCCATCTGAATAGTCTTGGCATCAAAACCTGAGGCTAGCACCCTTTTCACACCCACTAAATGATTGGGGCCAATTGAATAACCCCCTTAGTGGTAGGCAAACACCACATGTTGGATCTTTGCAAAAGACTGCTAAAAATGGGTTAGCACACAAGCAGTTTTCAAGCAACATTACAACAATGGAGGTTCTGACATAATCGGGAACGGTCTACCAGTCTCCTAACAGGGCCTGCCTCCCTCTGGCTTCCCCTAGCACACTCCATAAAATTAGTGTCCCGCTTAGGCGGCCAATGATTTGGCTCCAACCTACAACTCCTGTTTTCGTCAATTTCCCTACTCATGCCTCCGTTATCTGGCCAACAGAGCCCGCGGTGTGGTATATAGCTTTGGTACTTATGTTACTATGTTGTGTAATGTACTTCTGCTATTACGGTGAAAAGCTTTCTATATTTACCATGTAAATTGCTACATACAGTTTAGACTTATAAATAAAAAAAAAAAAAAAAAAAATACAGTGGTCCATGGTGCTTCCATTCCGCCACTAATACAGATCTACCAGGTCAACTTGCAATATGTTCTACGTCATTATTCAAGACGATGGTAGATCACACTACTAACCAAGTGGATGCATGAACGCTTCATATTTCACCCACATCAGTTTGTTAGAAGCCAATATTTTGTGCTGTTGTAGGATACTGCGTCTTCCACTAGCTCTCAGTTGGAGACTTGCAGCTCACTCTCAATTCCTTCCACACCTCACTATGCTGCACCCTCTCATGGTGAACACTTAGCTCTAAAAATATTAGACACAATGGGGGTTATTATAGTTCACCTGGAAAGGCACAATCACAATAATGGACAAAACCATGGGCAATGCAGGTGGGGCTGATGTAACATGTGCAGAGAGAGTTAGATTTGGGTGGGGGGTGTACTTCAAACTGATAACTATATTGCAGTGCAAAAATAAAGCAGCCAGTATCTACCCTGCACAGAAACAATAAAACACCCAAATCTAACTCTCTCTGCACATGTTACATCAGCCCCACCTGCAATGCACATGGTTTTGTCCATTAGGCAATTGTCCTTTGCGAGTGAACTAGAGTAACCCCCAATTAGTGAATGCAGGTTGTTTTACGGAGCCTCCGCCATGATTCAAAGAAAAAAGAAGCTTAATTCAGATGAAAATAAATAAATAAAAAATGAACCTAGTTAAAAAGCCACTTTTAACCCTGTATGGACTGTGGGTGTTTGTTCTTTATAGCGAGACAGACAAAGGGGGAAGGGAGTTGGAGAGGTTCAGAACTAGACTAACGCACCACAAGACTTTTAGAAATAGCAAAGACCGGATTTGTGCATGTGCAGGAGCAACGGGGCCAGCCAGGGGCAATGACGCTGTGCATTATCACTAAGCTACTGCGCTGCGAGATTTGCAGAATTAGCCAGAGGAAGGGTGAGTATGAGGCATTCTGAACTAGGCTGGTGTGCTATGGGGACTTGTAGGGTTAAACTGGAGGAGGGGATTCTTTCCCCCCACTCTTGCGGCTGAGATGCTAACATATTACGGCGTTATTGCTTACTCCTTTGCCCAGACAAGCATCGAGGAAGGAACAAGCTTTAGGGGCACCATGTGTGCCTTTACACAGCCCCCCTCCTATTTGCGATGCTGCCCCAAAATGCCTAGGCCCTGTGTAAATGGGTGCAGATCTCAAGTCCTGAGTGCACTATGCTTAAGCGAAGCTTTGCTTCCAATGCACTGTCAAAAGAGGATAAAATCGTAAGATTCCGGATACAACTAACATGGTTCCATTTGGTCTGTTTTTCTATTCGATTTTACTTCTCTCTAGATCGCTTACAAAATACCCCTACATCGCACCGTGTGTTGGGGCAGAGCGATGCGCAGCTCTGAGTCACTATCACCACAGCGATTAATATCCGGCATGCTGGATAAATATAGAATTCGCGGTATCAGGGCCTCACGGAGAACACTGGCCCGGACAGATCGCTCAGCGGCACATTGCTGCGCAGTGCTGCTATCTGAGCGATCTAGCATCGCTGAGAACGCTCATCTCCCAGTGTGTAGGCCCCTTTAGTATTATTTTTCTAGTGCCTGTGTACAAGCCCTAAAATGCATTATATACATGTAATAAAAACAAGAACCCTGTTGCTGAGACTTGAGAAACCTTAGAATTCTTGTCAGTTACACACAACGCATTTTAATTTAACACAAACTTATTTTATTTGTTTATTTTATTAACGGTTTCTTATATAGCGCACACATATTCAGCAGCACTTTACCAAGAGTATTGACCATTCACATCAGTCCCTGCCCCAGTGGAGCTTACAATTTATATTCCCTACTACATGTACTCGCATTTGGTAGGACACACAGACATTCTAGGGTTAATTTTATTGGGAGCCAATTAACCTACCAGTATATCTTTGGACTGTGGGAGGAAACAGGAGTACCCGGAGGAAACCCACGAAAGCACGGGGAGAATATACAAACTCCACACAGTTAGGGCCATGGTGGGAATTGAACCCATGACCTCAGTGCTGCGAGGCAGTAATGCTAACCATTACACCGTCCTTGCGTTTGTGTTTTAGTTCATGAAGCGCCTGCCTTCTGCCCGATTACAGATGGGAATGCGGCATAGAGAATGGCACAGGAAAAGAGCAGCTGTGTGCTAGGTGCTTGCAGGAGAGGGCAGAGACACTGCAGCCACATATAAGCCAGCATCTCCCGCATCTGCATTTCTCGCCCTCTTTATAAGACATTATAAAGCAGAGACAATCTGTCTGGATGGCCACAGTAAATGACTGAATGAAATTCGATTTCTTACACAAGGCCCCAGCAGTGAAACAGTGGCCTCCACCCCCCCCAGCACTACCTTCATTCAGCACTTTAACCTCTAGTAACCACAGGTCAGGTGACTTGAGCACCCACCGAATCAGAATGCAGTTGTTGACTCACATTGTTATGCTAATACGGGAAACTGGCTATAACCGGCCTGGTGAGCAGATAATGAATGGCACCAATTACTCTCACTCAGTCAACTGAGAGTACCTGAGATGGAGGAATCATCCAGGGAAGGTCTTCTCGCTCAAGGGCAAACAGTCCCTGCTATAACTAGAAGGTTATGTAAAAGCAAAATAAGGGATGCAGAAAGGAGAAATGCTCCCACATAGGATGCTGGGATCTTATTATTCTAACCATAAGCACAGGAACAAACAAAATATACACAGAGGGTCTTAAAATATAAAATCAGAAATAAAATATATAGATGTTATATATGATCATAAATGCTTAAGAGTAACGTAGAAACCAACTCACTTCACAAGTAGATTGGCTTTTATTAAAATTCAGTATAGAACGTGTTCAAGAAGACTGTGACAAGTCAGAGGGACCAGCTCATTAATCAAACACAGAAGGCAAATTGACAAGTGCTCCAAAGGGGGCCTTAAATATAGGAGGACGCTATGACCCAAAGGGGCCTTCCCAAGTAGAGATGCACTGAGCGTTCCAAGCGATGCTAGATCGCCCCAGAACGTTCAACAAGATCGCACAGCACACAGCAATGTGTCAGCGATGTGTGAGGAGCGATCGGCCAGGGCTAGTGTTCTCCAGTGAGAACACTGGCCCTGACCGATTAATATCTAGCAGCGCTGGAGCGAAAGCAACGCATGAGGATGAACATTGCTATGGCCCCTACACACTGAGCATTAGAAAATGTCCCTAAATCGCTACGTGTGAAGGCCCCATAGAGGCTAATTGTCAAGGTCTAATGCATAACTTTGGATCAGTCAGAGAGACCATCTTACTTCTGCTCGATGTGCACATGTAGGGCAGTATTCAATGCTTTTTGCGTGCTGTGCAAGCGAGCAGTGCTGTATTCAACTGACCACCCCCTGCACACGCCGTTTCCACCTCGCTGGGTTTTTTACAGCGACGTTGAAACGGCTTGTGCAGCCGCCAAAACAGCGAGGCTCATGACTAAATGCAACGCGTTACCTGCATTAGCCCCGTTTGGGGGAATCCTCGCTGACCACTAACAGTGATGATTCCCTCGGAATGTTGAATACGGTAAGCGGCCGGTGCTGGGATAAACGGCGAGGGTCGCTTGTTTAACCCCCATTAAATGCGGCCCGTAGAGTCTCTATCCATGGTGGGACCAGCAATAGCCTGTTAAAGCATACACAGGATTTACGGCTTTACTTGTCTACCGAAGAACCAAATGCATTACTATTGTGCTTTCTCTAGACGGACAGGAACGGCACAAAAAGGTTCCGGCTTGTATTGTAAGCCCTAAGGTAAGAGTAACTGCACATAACCATTGTTCTAATGAAGCCATTTGTCTTCTGCATTAGTAAAGCAAGATTTAAGCAAAGTGACCTGCGATTTTACCTAGTACACAACCCGGGTTTTTAGAGGGATGTTCCCGGAGAACGAACTGTGGAAACAGTGATTACCCGGGCAGGGGAGATTGGCCACTGTGCAGCCACCTCCCACCGATGCCCGCTTATCCCTATCAATGCCCACTGCGCATCCACCATCCCGCCAATGCCCTGTTTGCCCTTTCAGTAGAAATGGTGTTTACTGGGACCCCAGAGTGAAGACCTGACGAAATCCTGGGTCAAACATCTCAGTTTTGACCTGGGATTTTGTTGGAAAAGTGGTGTCATTTGCATACGGACAAAGCTGAATGCCTATTGGCTGGTAGGGGTGATCAAACTTTGCTAGTAACTAACCCTCACTGTGGTGTACATCGTCAGTAGCAGGTACATGAGCAATCAAAACATTAAACGTGTCTTCTAAACACACTTAGTGCCTCACAGATGTCACTAGGTAATGGATAGGGGATGCTCAGGAATATGGACTCCTAATGATTATTAGGTGACTGTCCAACAAATGGCCTAAGCTAAAGTTTACCACCTCGGACCCAGTGGGTTGCGGAGAGGCTGTAATCTGTTGTAGTGCGCAAGATTCCGTTGCATTGACATTTTACTGCAAAAATAATGGTGATCAAGTGCTAGACACAAAGCAGATGTCACAGCGTCTGTTTAAAAGATATAAAAAGAAAGAATAGCCCCCTCTTTCCTCGCTCCGTATTCCGGGCAAGTCTCCCAGCTCTGCTCTATGAGCCCCACCTCTTTGTAATAGAAGGGAAGGAGGAAAGAAAATCATTTTTCTGAAGACATCACAGAAGCACCTGAAGGGAACCTGCACCTCCTATACCCAGTATATGGAATAAAGCAAGCACATTAACACTTCCTCTCATTGGGCCTATGCCACACATTAGAGCTTACACCTTTGGAATGTAAGCTCTAACGAGCAGGGCCCTCTCTCCTCATGTGCTTTTCTTTGAACATATCTCTGCCAACCTGATAATTGCGTCAGTGTCCACTGCTGCAACTGTCTTTATCTACCATGCACTTGTCCTAATTTGGATTTGTACCGTAAATCACAATTGTTTTGTTCATCTATGTATTGTCAGGCGCTGCAAAACCCTTGTGGCGCCATATAAATAAACAATGAAATCCTTATTGGTGGGTTCCAAGTATCGAAGAAGGAGAAAGAAGTTATAACAAGTATCAATTTCTGTTTTAGGGGATCAATTCTTTATTTACAACAGGGGTGGCCAAACCGGTCCTCAAGATCGACCAACAGTCCACGTTTTCCAAATCACCTAGCTGGCGCACAGCTGTAGTCATTACTAACAGTCACATTTCCCAGGTCACCTTGCTAGTGCACAGCTGTAGTCATTACTAACTGTCACATTTTCAAACCTGCTGCATTCATTCCTACTATAGATCCACAGGATGGCCTGATAAACATGAACTGTTGGTAGATCTTGGACAGGTTTGGCCATCTCTGATTTACAACAATACTTTCTCAGGACATCATGTCAACCTTCACAGTGTCGACCTAGAGACCGTACCCCATACAGAGGGGGGAAATTACTTCACATGTGATGTTGCTATGGGCAACCAATCAATCTACTTTATTTAGCACCCTCTAGAACAGGGCTGGGCAACACCGGCCCTCCAGATGTTGATGAACTACACATCCCAGCATGCCTTGCATCAGTTTCAGCATGGCCACATAGCAAAACTAATGCAAAGCATCCTGGGATGTGGAGTTCATTAACATCTGGAGGGCCGGTGTTGCCCAGCCCTGCTCTAGAAGATAGTTGACAGGATCTGATTGGTTGCCCATAGCAACATCACATGTGACGTAGAATACACATCTTAGTAAATTTCCCCCACAGTAGCTTAAAATCGCACATACTGTATGTACATATTTCTTAATCACACCACAACTGGTCATACTATATAGTCTTGGACGTACTTAATATTTCTTACAGAAATGTACTACATTGGTCACAGTACCCACATAGGACTAAGGAGGCGTTCTAAGGCACAGAAGGGGGCGAAAATAACATCTTATATAACGGTAAAATAAAAGGTGGAATTTAAAGGATGAAAAAAAAAAAGTTTGAGTTAAGTTTTCATTCAGTCACAAAAATGTCTGGAATTTCCTGGGGCCTTATCCCCCGATAACTCAAAAGGGAAGCTGGTCTAAAAATAAATAAAATGGTCAACTGTTTGCAAGATATAAAATATGGGTCATTACTAACAAATTACAAAAACTCCAACTGACAGGCTTTATAGGGACAGTCCATGAAAATGGGTGCAACTGTCCCATATGTTACACTGTAAAATAATAATAATAAAAACATTTAAAAAAAAAACCACAACATGCTGAGTTTTCAACAGAGGTTGACAAATTAAAGGATGGCCTTTTCCCATAGAAAAAGAACACTGAAGGGAATTACCATATATACTCGAGTATAAGCCTACTTTTTCAGAACATTTTTTATGCTGAAAAAGCCCCCCTCGGCTTATACTCGAGTGAGGGTCCCACTTGAGACAATAAGTTTTCCCAGTTTTTTGTTGTAAAATTAGGTGCCTCGGCTTATAATCGGGTCGACTTATACTCGAGTATATACGGTATCAAGAAGTTTCCTTTACAAAACATTGGTGGAGTTGGCTTGTCCCGTACAGAACATTTTGTGGTGTTGTGTTGGATTTAAAGGAGAAAAAGAAAGCTTCTCCCTAAATATAAGCCTAGTTAGGCACTTTGATAGTATATACATCTTTCGATCAATAGAAAAAAATAAAAATCCTTGATTAAGATAAGAGAAATGGTTATATTAAAACTTGTACAAATGTCTCATAGGTGACCCTATAGAACTGCCTGCCAACCGGAAAGACTAATCTTAGGCTTAAAAACCTTCAGCTATACCAAACAAGAGGCCCAAAAACGGCATTGCTGGATTATGATCCAAACAATCATCAAGCATGTTGGTAGATCAGACGGAAGTGACTGTTACAGGGGAGTGGTATAACTGGAGCTTGATAGCACAGTTGCGATTGGTCCAGAATGTTTATGATTGATTAACAGTTTATAAGAAAGTTGATCAAACTGTTGTCCGTCCGTTGCACTGCGTCCCTGAAACAGTCACATGCAATGTTAACGGTCAGAGTTGAAGAAGGTATCGCTACTAAAAACTTATATGGCACATGCCTTAAGGTGCCCATACACGGTACAATTATTGTATACAATATCGCATCTCATCGCATAGGTTTGCAATGCAATGAGATGAGATCTAGTACAACAAGTGCAGCACATACATTTTGAGCTGTGCGATGAGATGTGATGGAAGCGCGCATCTCATTGCACCCAACAATTGTACTGTGTATGGGCACCTTGACTCACAAAGGCGATACTACGATTTAGACACATGGTATCAGAAAAGTGCTGGGTGTCCTTAATACCCCTTTCACATCGCAAATGCTGGGTTGCACCTGGGATTTGGGCACAGGTCTGTCCCAGGAGCGACCCGGCATTTGCAAAGTTTTAGCTACCACAACCTGGCAATAAGCCAAGTCATTGATGTCAGTCAGAGGAAAGTGTTGGCGCGTCATCAGGGGGCGGAGGAGGGAGCAGCACTTGGATGTTTCCCATCGCTGCCTTTTACATACGGGACATACACACGGGGAGATTTGAGCTCAATTTCTAAGCAATATGGCTAGATCGCTTAGAAATTAAGCACAAATTGCTCAGCGTGTATGCCCCACAGCAATGGAGATGTGTGGTCCCACGCATCACTATTTCCAGGCTAGATCATTGAAGCCTGCAGTACAGTCATCGCCAGAGAACATTGGACGTGACTGATCCCTCAGCACACATCGCTGGTGCATCGCTGGGTGCTGAGCGATCTGTGCTTGAATAGATGTGTCTATAGTGTGAATCGGACCTGGGTTTCTGGCGCCAGAGGTATTCAATTGGCATGTTAATCCCTGCAGAATACTAAACCTTGTCGCTCCTAATATCTGCTTGAAAACACAAAATCGGATTGGGAGCAAAAAAAAAAAATTCAATTAAATGCAGGGTGGGTTTGAACGCTTGAGACCCTATTTCTCACCATAGGAAATTTTTTGGGGAAATAACCGTTCTATTCAGATTTACTGCTCTAAATATTGGAGTAGAGAAACTCCGCTCATACACCTTTGAATACACAACATGGCTAAATCCGTGTGTTTCTCAACGTTAGTCCTCAGTGTATGTTTTCCAGAAAACCTGTAGCACCATAACATTTAAGTGCCAGGTCAGGGGTGGGGGTGAAAGGCCAAAGTTTTAACAAAGAAAAAAAGTATCATAAAGTTCTATACAGATGTCCACAATCAGAATTGTAATGCGAGATGGTTCCATGTGTTATAGAAAAAATTCAGACTTAGGGGGATTCAATTGGCCACAGGCTTTACCCTACAGGTAATTGACTGAGCTGCCCAATTCAGTTAGCTGCAGGAACCCCGCATACTAATCCTTGCAGCCTCAGACATTAGGAAAAAAAAATCTGCATCAAATACATCCTATGCATTTAACTTATGAAGAAATCCAATAGAGTCTACATTTTAAGCACATTTCCGCACATTTCCAAATGGTTCACCGTGTGGGAGAAAATTGTTAATTGAATACTTATGTCCTAGATCAGGCTTGTCCAACCTGCGGCCCTCCAGATGTGCTAAAACTACACATCCCAGCATGCCTTGCCACAATTTGGCTATAAGGGAATGCTAGAAATATGGCAATGCATGCTGGGTTTTGTAGTTTTAGCACATCTGGAGGGCCGCAGGTTGGACATGCCTGTCCTAGATGCTTATCAGGTAAATTCTGCAGCTATTTAACCCCCCCCCCCCCCACCACCACCACCACCACCACAAACCTCACCATTTGGGGGATACATACTGTATGTCTCAGGTGCTGATCAGGGAAATTCTGCGGCTAATGAACCCCGCCCAAAAAAGGCCCTTATTTTCTCCATCGCAACGTGAGGAGTGCTCATCAATAACGAGTACTGACTTACTAAAAGCCATCTGACCACTGGATTTTTATGTTGTGCAATAAAAACCTATTTGCAACTATGGAAGAGCGCTAGGCTCTTCTGCAATCAATTATTATAATTAAAGGAAGTGATATTATAATACTCTTATATTAGCCGACCCCCCCCCCCTCCCCCCTATAATTTGTGGCTCAACAGAAATTCACTAACGATATGCTTCAATTAAAAACAATAATAATTGTAGGCAGTATTATTACTGAACGTACCGTTCGGTTAATCTGAAAAAGAAACATTAACCATCACATTTAGAAATATGAACCAGATAAACATCAGTTGGGAACAGAAATCTGTATTTGAGGTTTCAAAAAAGAATCAGCCTAGATTTACGCAATGACGACAGACAGGTCTACTTCCCACAAGCCCGCTTTCGCTGACATCCATCTAGACATGGGGGCAAGTGTTAGGTTTCACTTTTAGAATTAAAAATAATTTGACAGGAAAAGCCAGAGATTAACTGTCAAACACATGCTTAATGCACACTGTAACGAGAAAGGTTTTCTGGTCCCAACATAAATTAAATCAGCCGCAACTTTGGCAAGTTCTTGTGCATCAAAAAGTTATTATATATAAAAAAAAAAAAAAACCTGCAGCTGTTTCATAAGAAAAACAATACAGGGACAACTTCCTGTTGTTGCATACTGTCCTGTGTGCGCTCAGAAATCAGAGTAAACGTGCACAGTGCAGGAAGTTCACAAGCTGTTTCTGTGAAAGCCACATAGAAAGCCGGTTTTAAAAATAAAAATTTAAAATATTTGCTATTCACAAGCATTGAAAATACGTTATACTCTTCATGCACGGCACTGAGACACTTACCTGATGGACAGGCACTTTCTGGGGGGTACTCTGAGGTGACTGGTGAAGCGAAGTCCATGGTTGGTGATGAGAATGTGACGGAGGTGAAGACTGATGGTGCATAGTTGGATGAGGCTGACAGTTAGCCATTTGCTGCTGAAAAGATTGATGACCGGGTAGCTGCTGGCCAGACATCATCCGTTCTTGTATTGCCTGTGGATCTGCATGGCTAACTCCAGGACAGCCGTTTGGTCTCATATGCCCACCCATCTCCCTTGGTGTTGAGGACATACCTATAAAGGCCTGGCCCTGTGGTATGTTTCTGGAAACCATGTTCCTTTGTCCCAAACCCATGCCTCCAGGGGGCTGGTGAGTGGGTGGATGGGGCATATTTGGGTAACTTCCAACATCCAAAGGTATCCCCGCGCTGCCAGGCCTAACTTGTGGAGGAGGGGTGACTGCTGGATTGCTCATTGCTTTCAAGGGGGACATGGGAGGTGGAGAAGCATAGGTTCCCTGAGGCTGTGAAGGATGCATAGTTTGTGTGTTCATTTGGTTAAGTGAGCCGCTAGGATGAAGGGGTTGCTGGTGCATTAGACCTTGACTGCTATTTGATGGAAACCCCACAGCATTTGGGTATCTAGGTACAGACGGAGTCATTGGAGTGTTGTTTGTAAGGCCTAAATTCTGATTCATCCCTGTATTATTAACTAATCCCTGATTAAGGTTACTATAAGGATAGCGGGAATACTGCCCTGAGTTGTTTAACGTGGGTGAAGGTACAGTCTGGTTTCGAGAATTAAAATTAAGGGACTGTGGCCTAACTGCACCCTGCTGAGGAGGATTAGGAGAAAACCTAGGATTGTGAGTAACAGATTCTCCATGGAGAGCAGTGGGAGGATGGTGATGAAATTGCTGGACCGAATGACGCAGTGAAGGGCCCATGTTGGGATTTTGTTGGGCTACGTGAGACATGTGACCAGGTCCCGCAGCTCCAAGGAAGGGATTTCCTTGGTTAAGACCATCTTGTCCTTGTGAAAACTGGTTCACCCTTTGTGACTGTAGTGGACCATGTTGCTGCATTGCAAAATCTCCCCGGACCATGTAATTACCCATCTGCTGAACATGTTGAGGGTGAGACGGACCTTGAGGTCCTGAAGGTGTTGATGGTTGCTGCTGTGACTGCGGCTGCTGGTAAGGAGGCCGTATCTGGTCAGGCACCTGCACTGCCCTAGGTGCCCACATAGAACCACTTTCTACAAACGGTGGCCCATGTCTGTCATTCTGCATACCAGGATACACGGCCATTTGTCCACCACCATGGGGGACCTGAGGAACAGGTGTGTTATGATACTGTGAATGCGGAGAGGCAATACCATTCCCAGGAGTGTTAGCCATCATTCTAGTAGGCTGGTCCATCATATGCATTTTCTGTGGCTCGTACTGGTTATAGTGATCAAAGTGGGTAAGCTTCGCTTGGTTTTGACTGCTTGGGTTATGGTGGAGTGGAGACTGCAAAGAGCCAAAACCCTGATCCATTGGCATCTGCTGCGCCATGGAGTTTACAGAGTTTTCTGTATATCCACATTCACCAAGGCCCTCCAATCCTTCACTAAATATGTTCCCATCTT
This sequence comes from Crinia signifera, assembly GCF_055691185.1. NCBI lineage: Eukaryota > Metazoa > Chordata > Amphibia > Anura > Myobatrachidae > Crinia > Crinia signifera. Next base: position 47,811,641 of record NC_139221.1, on the reverse strand, counting down.
CCCCGAACAGGCTCATCATGCCAGGATCCGCCATCTTGCCGTTGCTCTTTGGAGCCACGAGTGTGAAATTGTGCTTCACCTCACAACCAAGGTGTTTGTCCTCAGAGCGGTTAATCCTTAGCTAATCTCTTTGTCATTCCATCTTGTCTCTATTCTTTCGGACCATGCGGTGTCAGGCAGTCTGGCGACTGTTTCTAGGGAAGAGAAGAAGAAAAAAAAAAAAGTATATTTAAATTTGACATCATTATTGGTTACCAATAAAGTTGCATAAAAAAAAAACCCACAACAACTTTGCTTAATAGGATATAAAAAAAAAAAAAACACTGTAGGATTAACATTTAAGACAGGGATTTCATGCAGCATTCATTTGTGGGGTGGAACAGAACAAAAGCACACAAAATGCAGCAGTAGCATCAGCTGCCACAGCAGGCAGACAGATGTAAGGATATAGCCAAGCATCCCATCTGCTAAACTAAAGCCCTGAAAATACTCTAGTTACTAACAGCGTGTCCTTAACCTTATTCCCCTGAGGAGTGTAATCAGATGAGCAAGCAGCAGCATCAGGGCTGTGATAAGCTAAAGTTAGCAAAATCCGCTAGTCCATTTAACAAACACCAGAAGGTGGAAAGTGACCCTTTAAAATCAGCTAAAATATATTTCAAACAAGATGTGCGGGCTCTCCTCCCCTTTAGCCTGTGCCTTATACAGAAGGCATCTTGTCCAGCATTTTCTATAAACTAGGTGGTATGTGTGGATTGCTCGAGCGGTGACCACAAATCCACGACATCTAGCACCTCTACTCAAGGTCAAATTAGCTGAATGATTGGATTCATACTGTGGTTACACCAATGTGATCCTACCAGATGGAATTAGGGGCTGGTTTATTAGGATGCCAAGGGAGACTGTGCTGCAAAACGTATAGAACCACCGAGAATTACTGCATACACATTTCGGTGCCGATTGCTATTTTTGGGAACAATTCTTAACACTTAGCTGATAAGACGGGAAACAAAATAGTTTGCATTGTCTGGTGGAGCCTCAGCTGCTGCAGCCAGGAAGACAGGACGTTCCGACACCAGGTCACTGCATTGCTTAATGTGCCATAGATGCAACCGGTTATGACAGCATCTGCTTTGGACTGCACCTAGCAATGTACTGTGCTCTGAAACCCGGACGCTCCAGCTTGCCACAGGACTGCCGAGTGAGCGCTTTAACTCTTCTGCTGCTGCAGAATGTCAACACGCTGCAGACATTTACTGAAGGGAATTATGGAGGTGCCCGCCGCTGTCAAGCAGATAGCCTTACGGGAATTGTGGCACCAGCTAGAAGGTCACCCGTTTCTGCTGTCAGGTATCTAACTGCCTAAAATAGCAGGATATAAGGTTTCAATGCTGAACTATCGTAAGAGCTTGAAGATATACGGGGTGAATGATTAATTCAGCTACCAAAGTGAACAAAAGTGTATTGAAGAATCCTAGCCACGCTTGGAATTTGTCACTGATTCTAACACATAATCTTATTTTTGTTTCCAAGCATTAATGGTCGTGGGCTGGTGCTTCTGCGGTACGCAACGGGAACAAGTAGCTGGATTCATAACTCCTAGAAAACTTTCCCCAGGAACAGGCTACTTCACAGAAGGCTGCATGAGTTGTGGATAATTAACCCCTTTACTGTCCAGTTTCCCCTCAATGAAAAACCTAACCGTGATACAGGGTAAACAAAGCCTGGGTACCCTTTGTTAGACTTTATATATGGAATAAAAACTGAGCAGCAGGTCACACACATTGTGCACCAGAAAAGGCGGCGTACTACAAGTATCAGGTGCTGCCACCTTGATACTTATGTTACAGCAATCGGCTGATGTTCCTATAATCATTTACCCTGTATTTGTCCAGTATTGTCTTCAACTGTAAGTTACTGTTTTCCAGTTTGATTATGTGTGCTCTGTAACTGGGCGCTGCGGAACCCTTGTGGCGCCATAAAGGATAATAATAATAACAACAACAACAACAACTAAGCAGTACACAAAAAAAAAAAAAAAACACTAATATGGCACAAGAGGAATTGTAAAGAACTCCCACTAGAAATAACACATTTTATTTCCACAATGTAGGATGGGTACAACATTATTTAATCTGCCTCTCACTACTTTTTTTTTTTTTAAATTTTGGGAATTTCCATACTTCCCAGTCATGTGAATGGTATAGTGTCAAGACCACTCAGAAAACCAAGGGAGTCCACGTTGACTGTTTCATGTGTCGAGTTTATCCAAGCACTGTAGAATATTGTGGGGTTTTCAATATATCAAAACTACTTGATCTGTAGGGATGCAGTTGATTTGCCGGCGGTCGGGATCCCGGCGGTCGGAATCCCGACACTGGAATCCCGACCGCCGAAATCCCTAAACTTTCTCCCTCCGTGGGTGTCCACGACACCCATAGAGGGAGAATAAAATAGCGTGCCGAGCGTAGCGAGGCACCGGGCCCGCTGCGTGACGAGCGCAGCGAGCCCGCAAGGGGGGGCGATCCATGTCCCCCCCCTTGTCGGGATTTCGGCGGTCGGGATTCCAGTGTCGGGATTCCGACCGCCGGGAAATCGTATCGGATCCGATCTGTAGATGCCCCACTCATATAGCGGCCACTAAAAAGGACACATACCATATATACTCAAGTATAAGCCTACTTTTTCAGAACATTTTTTATGCTGAAAAAGCCCCCTCTCGGCTTATACTCGAGTGAGGGTCCCACTTGAGTCAATTAATTTACCCAGTTTTTTTGTTGTGAAATTAGGTGCCTCGGCTTATATTTGGGTCGACTTATACTCGAGTATATACGGTATATGGATATTGTTCCTTTTACAGCACTCAAAGTGGCGATGGCCGCACACATCTTCACCATGTTTCACCTCCCAACTTAGTCATCATAAACCATACAAATCTATCCTGTTTGGAAATTCTGGTCATTCGCTTACAACACTAATAGCATACCCTCCAACATGGCCCATTCCATTAGGTACAAAATGCTCTGTTCCTGGACTTCCCTGCCAGTGGCAGTTGCAGAGGTTGGGCTGCAGCACAGTCCAATATTCAAATAGGGGAGCCAAACCTAATGCCACTCCAAACATCACTGTCCCCCCTCTTTGAATTCTGGACTGTGCTGGAGTCCAACCTCTGTAACTGCCACTGGCAGGGAAGTCCAGGAACAGAGAATTTTGCACCTAATGGAATGGGTCATGTTGGAGGTTATGCAATAGGACTTCCAACAAGAATGCATAAAACCTGTAATGCTTGATCTGGTACTGGTGAGGGTGTGCACAGGAGGGGGGGGGGGGGATTATGATGGCCTATCAGGATTTATGGGTAGTAATAATGGATTAGTGGGGTTCGTTATCAGATCATTTAATAAACACTTATTGCCCACACATGCTGTGCTAACCCTTAAGACAAGGATGTCCAGAGCAGCATAGGAAGGGCCACAGAATTGATATCCATGAACTGCTACAGATTAAAATGAGGATTCCATCTCCATGGAACACTGCATCAAAGTCTTTCAGGGAACCAGCATACTATCTGCACAAGGCTCTCGTTAAACGCGGCTTTAACCTTATGTGTTAAGGACACACAACACAAGGCCACAGACTGAAAAATGGTTTCACACTTTTAAAAAAGATTCCACCCTGAAACCACAACAACAGAACACACACACGCAGTAATGTCCTTGCTGATCCTTGGGCTCATTGGAAGCTACTGACGTGTACGTTCATTTTATCTGTGTCAGCATAGAATGGATCCCTGCTCGCCAGATTATGATGAGGAGGAGGAAAGGGGAGAGAGGCCGCCATAATACTGCCATTACCAGTCAAGTGATCTCTTGGCAATTATACATTTGCCTACAAAGCTGCGACTGGGAGACTCAAGAAAAGGTGGGAGTACAACATAGACAGGCAAAAATTGGGTGGAAAGTAGAGGGGGGGGGGGACATAATAAAATGCATGTATGTGTGGTTTTTCTGTACAAGCTGCAGAAATATAGTAAATAAGGTTTAAAAAAAAAAAAAAAATGAACAGCAAAACATCTACCATAGCCAGCCCGTCCCCTGGAGATGGCGCGGACGACCCTTCCCCCTTCCCCACACCTCTAAAGATCTTTTCTTTGGCCTGAGCTGCAGCTGAAAATAATTTATCTCCGCTCAGTGGCATATGTGATGGGGGATACAGAACCATCATGAATACACTGCAACACAAAGACTGGCTGAGTGTCACAGGATACAAAGGGGCAAGGGTCACCTCAGCGAGCTGGAGGGTATTACGCTCATTCAACTTTTCTCCCCTATACAAACACACACACACACACAATTACAGAAAGTATTTTGTTTTTTTATGGAACCGCACAATCTAGCATCGAAAACCGTGACCATGATATAAACCCGTTTCATCACACTTTACGCTCAGATTTGAAGCATGAAATATCTGGCCAAACAATATTGTATATGAGCAGGTTTATAAAACAGATTAAAAAACAGTTTCTTGAATAGATCTAGATTTCCTAAACTACAAAATCCTGCGTTTAACCGATGACTAATGGGGGCAATACAGGCGTGGAGAATGCCAGAAATCAGACTACCAACACTGGCATCCCACCTGTAAGAATGCCAACTGGTCTTTGTAAGGAAGGTACCCCTTATCCTTAGCCCCTCCCTCCCAGCAGCATAACCACAATTAAGCAAATAATGCAGTGTAATTCTGGATTGGCTACAAAAAAAGCAGAATACTGGGTTAAAAGATGTGGGGCAGATATTTGGGGTTGCTGTGTTGATGGGGCAGGTGGTACAGGAAGTAGCTTAAAATAATAATAAAAAAAAAAAAGAATGGCAACTCCTACCACTTGCACACAGAAATGTCCCTAAATCATGGCTTTTGCCCCATTTGAGTGCAAGGTTATTTCACCAGTCCCTGTCTGACCCCTCTTACAAAATTACCGGGTCACGCATTTCTACCCAGTAATTTGCTGACCAACACAGGTATTTCTTGTGGTATAGATCATTGTATAGACAAGAACTAAATAGACATGCATGACGGTTGACATGCCTGAAGGTCGACATGGGGTTAGGTCAACACATTGGGTTGACATGGGGAAGGTCGGCAGTCAAAAGGACGAAATGGGGGTTTTCACTTTTTTACCCGAATGTTGACACAGGCGACATGGACACCGATACGTAGCACCGCATCCCCCTCGCTACACTATTTTATTCTCTCAACGTGTCCTAGTGGATGGAAGGGCATGAAATACCACCAGTTGGCACATGTCGGCTCAATATAAAGTGAAATACCCCATGTCACCCTGACCCCCTTCAGTCATGTCACCCTAATGCTTGTAGACATAGTGACGGTATCCCATTTCTCCTGTTTGAAAAGGTCAACCGGGGTCAATATTCCTGATCTTGATCCCCGGTAAAAACCAGGGTTGACCATTTCACACAAGAAAAGGACCTGTTTCAATTGGCTATTACCGGATAGAGAGGCTTGATCCGGTGCTTGATCCCAAACTTACCATGGCTATCATCGTAAAAAAGTGCCAGGATAAGACTCAAGTGCACTGCGCGGCATTCGGCATCAAGGTATGCACATTAAGTCAGGCTGCGGTAAACCATTAATTCAACTCATCACTTAGGGTAATGTAACTAATGTACCACGATCAAAAACCCAGTCAGGAGGAAGCCATTTTTGTGGGCATCAACAATGTTCTTTCAAATGCAGCGATTGATGTCTAAATGTACACAGTAAGCACCATAAACAATTGTGTGGGCAATTATGCGCACATACAATTAAGTTGCATACACACTGGGCGTTTTTGCCCAGTGTGTATGCCTAGCGATAAAAAATACTGAGTAATTTTCCCCCAGCCCAGCGATTTTCACAGGAAGGGGGGGCCTCGTGTTTAAACATCAATGAGATCTATAAGCAAACTGACAAAAACATATCACAAGTCAAAGATCCCTTGTTTTATGTGTATTGTATTATATGCCAGAACACTAAAAATAGCTCTAGTGCACCGCGTACAATACACGGATTCCTCCGAAACGTTCCTGGAAGTAGTTTATATTTCTGCACCGTGTCCAGTAGCCTGAGATTAGTCCAAAGTTTTGAAAGACGGCTGCATTCACTTAAGAAAACTATTTTACTATTTACCACAAATTGCTACCAGACAACGTGATTTGCTAGGCATGAATTGGACACAAACGTGCACGTGAAGGCCAGATTTTACTGGCTCTACTGTACCGTAAGTAAACACAACTCTAGACGCATTAGGGATAAGGAGTCAGCAATAACATATCTACCAGTAGAATAAATGTGACATGTATAAGTGGAATTACATGACTGCCTATATATAGCATGGAACAGGAGTAGAAAAATAAAATGGAAAAAAAATATCTAAATTACATGCTCATTTAAACCTAAACTAATGGACTACTGCCCAGTATACATAACAATAACAGGCAAATGTTCTTGAAACCTACCTCAATTACAAAATCATATCAACACTTAACACTCAAAACCTGCCAGAGTATGAAACCACATTGTTTAAAGGAACAAAAGCGTTTCTTTAAAATAGTCCAAAGTTAGGGGATGAAGCGTACTCTTCCGGATACGCCTAATGCCAAATACATTTGGTAACAGAGGGACAACTGGATGACAAGTCTAAATAGGCTAAAGTGCAACACTTCGCATCTTACAGCATTGGTTTCTGCCGATCATTCAAATAGTCCCAAAAGCCATCTCACTACTGACCTAAATGCAAAGAGCATATCACAGCAATGAAGGAATAAGGAAAAACTCTAGGTGTGGTAAGATGCTCATCATCTAGGTGTGGTAAGATGCTCATCGTATACTGATCCGATCTGCCAGTCCCTCCATTGGTTGCCTGTATTTTACCGTATTCAATATAAAACATTTCTACTCGCATTTAAAGCTATTAACCATACTGCACCAGCATATATCTCTCTACTTATCACAAAATATCTCCCATCTCGACCACTCTGGTCTGTGTCTCTTCTGCACGGATCACTAGCTCCCATCACTATTACAGGACTTTCATCGGGCTGCTCCCATCCTATGGAATGCCCTTCCATGCACAGTAAGACTCTCCACTAGCCTCCAAACATTCAAGCATTCCCTGAAAACTCCCCTCTTCAGGCAAGCCTATCATATTTAAGTACTTATGTATTATATAGCTTCCCTTCTGGACTTGGTGGGACTGCTATGCTATTACTGGTGCCTGTCCTTTTGTGTCCCTCCTATATTCCTATAGATTGTAAGCTTACAGCAGGGCCCTCCTACCTCCAAGTCGGTCTGTTACCCAGTTTGTTCTATCACTGTCTACTATTGTAGATCGCAACGGAATCTGCTGCGCTATATAGGAAACTGTAAATAAATAGGTGCATTTCAGTGGTTCATCAATATGCAGAAAGTGCATAGGGTACCCGACATACCCATCTTGGCAGGTGGCGGCTCTAGCTGTGGACTCACAAACTCTGATGAATGCATTCAAATGAGCAGTTTCCATTAAGAGGGCTATTTATAACGATTGATAAAACTCAATGTTCATGATAAACGGTGCCCCAGCCAATCAGCTCTTGTTATGTGTTGGCTGGAACACCATTTACCATACACAAACACTCATTGATAAATGGACCCCTAAGAATTCTATTTACAAACCAAGAAAATATGTCGTCAACAGTAGCGGACGGAAAAAGAAAGAATTTGAGAAACCCTAAAAAGATATGGAGCCCTAGCAATGCATAGCATGAACGTCCTCATATGACAGGTTATCAAGGTGTAGTGGCAGGATTTCAGGATTAGCTTCAGCAGTGCTGGAAATAGCAGCAGCCCTGAGGACCTTTTCCAAATGATTTCCTAGGGGATTGCCAGCATTTCCAAGCATGGTGACTTCACAACACATAGGATCATGAGTCCAGTTGTTCCCACTGGTTGATTTCCAGAAGACATAACTGTAGTGGAAAAAGGTTTGCTGTCCTGCGCTCACACTTCAGTACATCTCCACAGAGTAAGCTGTGCTTCAGCACATACACAGCATGAAGCAACTGTAGGATGCACCAGGTACTTCTTTAACATTCATTTTCTTTTCATCAAGAGGTGGAAACGTCCCACAGGGTTCCATGGACAGGTATAGGGGCTGGCATTGCTCAAGAGCTATGTGTTCCATTCTGACAAGATCGTATCTGTGTAGAGTTTACATGTTCTTTACATGTCTATCTGGGTTTCTTCTGGGTGAACCTATTTTCTCCCAAAGTCAAACTTAAGGCCCCTACACACTGGGAGACTGAGCTGAAAGTTGCTCAAAACAGCATGTTTGAGCGGCTTTCAGCTCAAAGCCGCCCAGTGTGTATGCCCCGGTGATGAGCGATATGCAAAGCCGTCCTCTCCCCGCTGACGGCGCCGAGCAGGGGGAAAGCCGCCCAGTGTGTATGCCCCGGTGATGAGCGATATGCAAAGCCGGCCTCTCCCCGCTGACGGCGCCGAGCAGGGGGAAAGCCGCCCAGTGTGTATGCACTTTGTGGCTGAATGCTATCATCGCTGTCCTTACATGCTGGGCATAGTCGCCCAGTGTGTATGGACCTTTAGTTGATCTGGCTTCTGTAGGGACAGAGCAGGGAATTTACATGAGCGAATTTAGATGAAGTTCCACTGGGGCAAGAATGGTTTCCATCGACTAAAATATTTTCTGTAACGAGCTGCCTGATAACTTAGAGCAGGTATGGGTCATACGGTCAACAGTATGAAGCCCACTAAAGGTCAACAGGGCTTGGGTCGACACAGGAAATAGGTCGACAGTCAAACGGTCGGCATGAGGTTTTGGGTTTTTTTTGGTGCTGCACCTCGTCTTGCTTCGGGCACGTTTCTATGCACACCCTAGTGGACGGTAGGGTATGAAATACCGCCTGTTTTTGGGGGAGGTTTTTATTTTATTTTTTTGAAATGTGAAAAAAACTGCCGGCCTTGTAACTGTCAACCTTCCCATTGTTGACCTAATGCTTGTATCAAACTTCCCACACCTGTCAACCTATTTCATATGTCAAGCTAAGCCCTGCCGACCTAATGTATGTCAACTATCATACTGTTGACCTAGAAACAGCATCTCATTGGAGCCATAATTTGCTACTTTATTAGCTTTGCCATAGTACTAACATATTATTCAGTGCTATACGCAGGAGGTTTTACCAGTCCCTGGATTGAGTTACTAGGAGCATCTCCAATAAAAAAAAAAAAAAAAAACTTTGACAGGTACTTGTCCTTATTCTAAATGCTCCTAGTAATGCAGCCCAAGAAATAGATATATACATCTAGCTGCCAACCAGTTCCCTTCCGTCTACAAAACATTTTCTCAGGTCGTTGACACAAATATTGATATTTTTAACTCCTTAGGCAAGCTCTTTATAAAGCAGTCATGAATTCAATCATAGTTTCCTTAACAAGACGCAACTGCCAGAGGCTTACCGAAGATTCTCTGAACGGTGTTCGACTAATATAGTTAAAAGGTGGTCTGCGCTACAAACATAATTCTTAGAAGCAAGTGTATAACTGGCACAGAAGTGGAATGCTAGCACACTCGGGATTCAGTACTGAATCCATGCGGTCGGGATCCTGGCGTTCAGAATCCCGACAGCCGAAATGCCGACAAGGGGGGGGGACGTGGATCGCCCCCCCCCCCTGCGGGCTCGCTGCGCTCGCCACGCAGCGGGCCCGGTACGCTCGGCACACTAATTTATTCTCCCTCCGAGGGTGTCGTGGACACCCACGGAGGGAGAATGTGTCGGGATTCCGGCCGTCGGGATTCTGAACGCCGGGATTCTAACTGCATCCCCACACTCGTTACGATCAGAACGGCGGTTGGATTTTTTGTCTTACATTCTGATTGGCAGAACACAAATAACTGATAACGAACCAGCACTACATAGCGCAGTAACCGTCACTTGAATGAACGATCAATCACTGTCAGTACTAACATATCTATTGCTTTTTAGACTGATACTCTGGGGTAAGAAGGTTTGTACGTTAATTTATTTATTTATTTTAGATAAAAGTTTTTATTGATCAGAAACAGTTGAGAGATTCCCTGAGATTACATCACACCACGAATAAGCCTGGAATAAGTACTATCACATTCATTACTGCATTCTACTCATGGACCTTGGCCCCAAAGCTCTGAGAAATGCATGTAGAAAGAAAACTATATAAAATAGTAGAAAGATAAGCATACATTTTACAACATTGTAATGACCAGTTAGTAAACGCTTAACATTTTTATGAACGGACTACTTTTTGAACAAGTTCTATAAATTTCCAGGAACAGGACACAAACCAGAATCATCATTTTTTTTTAAATGGTCTAGCAGACGTTTGGCGTTTCAGGCAAACACCATACTCCGACAACAAGCCAGCTTTAGGAATAACACCTGTGACTGCTGTGCCACATACTTTGAGGTGCTGATTATCTCCCCAGCGTCCTCCTATATCTCTCGCCATCGGGTCAGGGGTTACCAAGAGTCATATCACATAAAGGGATTTTGGGGAAAGTAGCAAATAACGGAACTGCAAGTAGTGGCCTTTGCAGACAACTTTGATAGCAGCACCTTATAAGGTCCTGGAATATTATTGACCCTATGGACAACTGACTTCCTGTCTCTACCCCATTGCTGATGTTATGTTGTTTTAGACTTTAAATAAGGCATTAGAGATCTGGTTTCACTGTGAAATGAGTGTCCAGTATACAATTGGGGAATCTGAGAACCTTACTTAACTCCAACATTTAGGGCGAGATGTATTAAGCTCAAAATGCGGTAAAACCCCCGTTTCACCGCATTTTCATATGTACTAAAACCCGGCCGCACCGATACCGCCGGGCGATACCCTATAGAAGCCTATGGGCTTCTTTTCGCCGACTCCGCCACCTCGCCGACTACCCTCTCTCCGGCTTACCTTCCTGCAGGTCCTCCTGGACCCCGGAAGGTAAACCCTCCTACCCCTAGCAACGCAGCCGGACGTCCTTCCGGCTGCAGGGGAAGGAGACTGTTCTGGGGACAGCCACTCTGAGCTGTCCCGGCTGCAGGGGAGCAGTAGGTGGCTAAGAGGTGACGAAGACCCTCTGCACACCACAGTACAGGTATCGCGGGGGGGCCTCCATCACCGCACCGTGATGCCTGCCGCATATGTTCGTACATATGTGCTGGCATCGCAGCGGGGGCGGCGATATCTGTGGATACATCCCGTCCTTATGCACTTGTAAGATATTACTGCAGTTGCAAACATTACACAATAGTTTAACAACAACAGCTCAAGGTGTCAAGGTTAGCCAACACTGCTCCATAGCAGTGGTTCGCAATCTCAGTCCTTAAGGTATGCCATTAGTCTAGGTTGTATCATGCTTAAGCTCAGGTGAATGAATTAATAGGGTGCCTTGAGCAAAGTTTTGTCAAACCCTCTATCGTGTTTTTATCCCCCAGAATATGAATAGAAGTAGGAATATGGTGCATTAGGTCACACCTTGGCACAGAATATGCATGTTCTGTAAACTTTCCATAGATTCAACACGCATCGAGACAGCTGAGGCAGGGGTAGCATCCTTGGCTCTGAGAAATATAAAATAACGGCCCTGCCTTCTCACACACTGCATTTAACAGTTTCCCCAGCATGGAAACATGTACTCATGGAACTCCTACACTGTATGCACTAGGGGATCTTTGTCTTATCACATCAAGTTGGAAAGGACACTTACCCTGCATGCACAATTAAATGGAGACATGGATGTAATTCAGACCTGATAGCATGGCTGCACATTAGAACAGCGGGCAATTATCGAAAAGACCTGTGCATGCATTGGCACTTAGAACACATGCGCAAGGCCATCCTGCAATTTTTTTATTTTTTGTATTTGCACGCCATTCGTAAGGTGATTGACAGGAAGTAGGCGTCTGCAGGAGGAGGTGTATCTGAGTTATTTTTTTCTGGGAGGGGTGATGTCAGCAACAGGCCAGATATGACTTTTTCCCTCCCATCGCTGAGGGAGTCTCTGGCTACGCGGTGCCTGCGTAGACTTGTGCCCAGTGTAAAAATCATTAGATGGCGGGCCGGTTACGATGGTTTTTTTGGGCATATTCCCATGGCTTGGAAAAAAAAAAAAAAAGTGTAGCCATACACCTCCATTCTTACACCGAGCACATTAAGGCGGCCTTTCACTCTAGTGGGCGGTGGCTTAACGGAACGCTGTCTGGTGCGATCAGGTCTAAAATTTACCCCCATAAAGTAGAAAGCTTCGCTACAAAATAAAATTATTGGACAATGTGACCCAGATGAAGCAGGTTACCCTACAACATAATATACCATTTAGCTTGCATGACACTTGTCCAAGTTACATAGGCTCAGCAATTTATGGATAGACAATATTATTATTATGCAACAAGTATTCCTCAGCAACTTTCCTAAACAAAAACAGTATAAAACAAAATAACCTGCAGTATAATAAACATTGCAGAACATGGACTACAAGGGGCATAAACATTGCTGCATCAGAAATCTTTAGTGAGTTTCAACTGTTGGTGCCATTGTTGGCAGGTGTGCAGGTGATATAAGTGAGGGAGTGGAAGCACACAAGGAAAGGAGCCACTGTTTATGAGAGCATATAGACAGACAGGGTGCACAGAGGAGATAGTGAGCAAGGAGCAGGGGTGCTTAGGAAACAAGTTTTAAGGCTTTCATAAAGTGGGTCTACAGAGCTCAACTGAAGTTTTGTTGAGGGGGGTCAAGAGTTTTTTAAGGAGTGGGAGAGTTCCAGGGGTAGGGATCTAGTTAGATCACGCTGTATGTGCATAAAGAAACTGAAGTTAGCACAGATCGCACAGGAATCATTGCACTATGTAATGCGTATAGGGTGATGTGTGCTAACTACATTGTTTAGCACATGTGTCGGCGGGGCTTTAGACAGGTTACGTTTAATAAAGACATCAAGGAGAAAAGAGAGACAGCTGAAGGTACAAGTGAAGAGAGAAAGGGGAGAGAGGTCAGCGCAGAACTGAGTGATAGAGCTGATGAGATCACCTACAGAGAACTTAAATGGAGAACAGAAGAGGGCCAAGAACAGAATCTATTCGTAGTGGAAGTGGAACCATGAGATGACAGGGGATGCAGTTTAAATCCCGGCGGTTGGGATCCCGGCGTTCAGAATCCCGACTGCCGAAATCCCGACACTTTCTCCCTCCGTGGGTGTCCACGACACCCCTGGAGGGAGAATAAATTAGTGTGCCGAGCGTAGCGAGGCACCGGGCCCGCTGCGTGGCGAGCCCGCAAGGGGGGGGGGGGTGATCCACGTCCCCCCCTTGTCGGGATTTTGGCGTCAGGATTTTGAACCCCGGGATCCCGACCGCCGGGATTTCATACTGAATCCGATGAGAGAATGGTCAGAGAGGTAGGTAGACAGCTACCTCTCTCTCCCCACTCTTTGTATATGAAATCCCTAGAACATTGGGAATTGAAATGTGTGCGCATCTGACCATCATATTTTCATACCCAATTTTACACAGAACTTTTACAGATGAAAGTTGACCAATTTGTCAGCAGCAACTTTTTTACAACCACATACTTTAACATTTCCAATGGTCGTCCTGCACTGCAATAAGGGGTCAATAACAGTAATGATCTGAGAACACAAATCCTGCTCAAACAGCTTGCTATTGACAGGCCCAGATACAGATACGCCTAGCGAAAGAATGGTAATTAGAAGTTTGGCGTTAGCCCTTCTTCACTTGTGCCAGGCAGCTTGCCTTACCCTCATTAAAGATGGACAGTTAAAAAGAGGGCATAGACTAAATTAACCATTATCTATATATAAAACCATGACCCAGAATCATGTCTGAATTATTTAATAGTAGCTTTTTAACATACATAGCAGGTGATTCAATTGTTTAATGGGTGCCCATTATTATATTGCCCCAGCCATTTTAGATGTGGCGGTATACAATGGTTTAGGCTTCTATTGACTTATCGCATCCTAAACCAGACTAAAGTGCTGCCCCTAATGTGAAAAGTCCCGCTTGGGTGCCTAAACGGGATACTTTTGCATACTTGTGTTCGTAAGTTAGGTAGGATGCCAGTGCCAATAGCACAGCTGACGGGTTACGGGCACTCTCTAGTATAGGGAACCCATTAAACAATTGAATCGCCCCCACAAAGTGAACTCAGGAGATCCGCATTGGTTTGCGCTCAAGAGGCGCGAATGCATAAAACATTTTAATCAAGTTAAAATATAGTGACATAGTTCGGCTTTAACTAAACGACTTCTTAAAAAAAAAAATTGTAGCTGAGGAACTCTTTTTTGTGGGCGTCTGTCACAGGTTAGCCAATTTAGGACTCCACACCATTCATTTTTTCCAGGTCACCTGTGGATATTTAAATGCGACAGTTGGCGATACACCGTGCACCTGCCGGCTGACCTGGAAAACATGAATTGGGTTGGGCTCTGAGGACAGAGTTTGAGAAGCACTGATCTAGGCAATAGGCGTACGACAGGCGATATCCAATTGTTGTGCGAGTAGAAGTGCTCCAGCTAAGTATTGGGCTGGTATTACCAGCAGATGAGCGACGGAGTGGACGGCTTTCCATAGTGTGTATGCACTGAGCGTTTTCCAGCCCAGCGATTTCCCCCCCCATCATCGGGCAGCATACACGCTGGGCAAAAACGCCCCGTGGGCATGGACCTTAAAAGTGATTTTGCAGCAGAAGCTGCTGACACCAAAGCGCAGTCACAATACTCAAATATAACAAAGAAGAAAACTAAATAGTAACAATCAGGTTATTTGTGAAGAGACGTGTGATGCTGGTTTATAAGCAATGTGCACTGTTAGCATTTCAGATGTTAAATCGTAGCTAGGAGCAGCTTAAAAAGAACTCGGTGTTGCAGCTCTTATCTAATCAGCTTTTAAATACTTATGGAGAACATCCTTACAGAGCCCTGTTGTCATATGTAGCCTACTTATTTTATAGGACATATGACACTGGTTAACCCTACCTGTAGCAGATCAAAGTTATTGGAGGATATCCAATTACACCTGACAAAAACATCGGGAAGGAAACACTTTTTTTCCTCTCTATTTTTTTATTTTTATTGGGCTATCTTATTTGATCGACTGATACAAGACACGTTTTGTTGCAAACACACCCCGGTTCATTAAAACATGCGTGTTCTCGTCCGATGCAGCCCTGGTTTTTTTTATTTAAAAACAGGGTTGCTTTCGGGAATTTTGCTTAGCCTGTCCGAGGCAGGTGAAACAAAATCCCTGATATGCCACGGCACGTGTGGGCTTATCAGTGCTAATTAGATTGCCCCCTGGCGAACTTAATCCAGCGGTCAGCGATCGTGTGTACTAGGATACCACTGCTGGGAAATTGAATAACTTTTTTTTCGTTTGAGTTTTTTTTTTTGTTTACCATGCAGCAGAAACCAGTGTCTGAAAAGCTGCAGACATGAGGTTTCTATGTGTATAAATTGGGGGAGGAGGAAGGGGGTGTTCCCACATTTCCTTACAAGAGTGCATGGAGTAGTTAAGGACTGCATGTGAAATCCAGTGTACTCCAATACTTCCTGTGATCTCTAACCACATTAGCTGAGTAAACACTTTATCAGAGAAAGGGTTAAAGGGGGAAATCTGCCATAGAGTTCATGGCAAAATCAGAGATTTTGGTTACTCTAGGCTTATACTGTACTTCAAGCAGTGTTATAATAAAGTGGCAATTGCTTTTAGAAGAGATGTAGGACACCAATGCCAGATGATTGGAAATTATACTTTTGCCTAAAATGAGCACAGTGAATACACAATAGTTGCAGAATGCACCATGGTCGGTTCCACAAGTTATTGGTAACTTAAACCATCCAATAACTACTACTCTATTTAATACATTCTAATACATCTTTCAGACCGCAAATGCAGACTTTGAAATGGTTCAGGACTTTGAAATGGTTCAGTCCCGGTGCGGCTCTGCATGTGTGGTCTGTTCAGATCTCATCAGTGAAGACGTCATGGAGGGGCACGGAGGAGGAGGTAGCACTTAGTGCTGGCACTGCCTCCTCCATAGTGTGAACGGGAAATGGGTCGATCGACCCGATTAACCAGTTCACACTGCACTTCAACCAACCGGTAAGAACCATTGTACCTGGTTAGTTTTGACGCGTTGCTACCGGTTAGCTGTAACCGGTATCCCCTTTCACATCGCTCCAATTGCCGAGTCGAACCGGCAAGAAACCGGCATGAACCCGGTAATTAGGTGCAATGTGAAAGGGGTACTTATATGTTAGTTGGGTACCCACTAAGCTATTTGCTTAGTTTTCCGCGTCCGCTCGCCATGCTTCGGGGGTCGTGGCTCGCTGCCACACTATATAAAATCAACTCCATGGATAGTGGGGGTATGAGCGTACTAACTATAGTGGGCGCCCAACTAACATAAATACCGTGAAAAGAATATGAAATGCTAAATAATCATGGAGTTTTAAATAATACTAAGCAACAGCTTTTAATTGGATTCGGAAACACATACGTCCACTTTAAAAGTTGCACAGATAACAGCTTTCAAGCAAATACATTAAGATTAGTTTGGAGTTCTTCAGCACTTGCATGCTTACACTGGTTGGCTGTCCCTCTTGAAGATGACAAAATAAACTAAAATATTTCAATGCAAGCACATTATGCAATGAGACAGTTAGGTCTAGCTGGCTAGTTCAGGTACCTTGATACGTAGCATTACTGCTTTGCAGACAACCACTAGTTGGGGGAAGAACAAGAAAGCGAGGAAATCGTCATCTCACTTCAGTGGTTATTCAAACCAACAGAGCATGTATCACACCGAAGTTCCAGATAGTAAATTATACATGGCATCCACAGGACAAGGATCTCTACAGTTACACCAGCACTCCACAGACAACTCTGGTTCCAGTAGTGCCTTTTCTACAGCTTCTCTCCTTTCATTTAATTGTCACAAGACAAAGAAGCTTAACCGTTTGCTGCACAAAACAATATTTCATTCTGCTCCTGTGTGCAGTCTGCCCTATACCTAGAGAGTCCAACTAACACTAACCAGATTCCTAATTAGGGGGTTGTCCACATTCCAGTATTTGCAACAACAGATGAGGAGTTACATTTAAAAAAAGGCATCAAGGATACATATGTTCATGTGAATTTTTTAACTCCCACACAAAAAAAAAATAATCTATCTACCTATAGCTATATATGTCGGACTGCTGTAAATTAGTAAAAGCATGTGTGTGATAATAAAATATAAGTGAAAATACATGTTGACGAATGCACAGTGTATTCTATAAATTATAGAAATGTCTCTACTTTAAAATGATTATTACAGTGGAGTGACGTGTTAAGCCCGCCTCCTCCACCTGCCATATAGCAAAATAATAAACATCCATGGCAACATGTGATGTCATTGTTGCCATCACTCTCTGCTGCTGGCGAGTACAGGCGTGTGATATAATACCCTGTATTATGCTAACAGAAAGAGACGTGATGTCAGACTTCTACACTCATCACCTATGACAGGGTCAACCAACGCCAGAGCATGCCCTGTTTATGCCACATGAATACGAAACCAATTTGTTACCAAGACCTATAACAAATAATTAATAATGGATTCTTAATCTTAATGATGTTTTTATAAAAATGCTTTACAGATAAGAAAAACATGCTAAAAGCATTACAAGTTTTACACCAGTTTTCCCCAAACTAAGCCTTGAAGCTAACCCTGACAATCGTGAGTTAAAAAAAAAAAAATCCTTTAAAAACAGTCGGCTCGGTCATTTTGATTTAAACAGTTTTGCTCAAGCATGGATATCCGTAAAACCTGGACTGTAAGCGGGCTTTGAATACTACATTTAGTACACCATGCACTGGGCAATGTAAAAAAAAAAAAAACTGCTAATCTGTAGAACTGTGTTCACTTAGAAAACTTAATTGTGTATGATCCATTTACAAAAAATAAAGTTAAAACAAAAATCACCAAAAATAAAATAAAAAAACTGGTCAGTGCCAAGTACGGCAATTTTAAATAAAGAGTTAAAGTACTTCTGCCAATGTTTTCCTATATTTAACGATTTTCTGTATCTTCTAGCCATTATATATAAAAAAAATTTAAAGTACACATTTCTGCTTATACAAAAAAAAACGACATTTTATCCCACTATTACTATAGATGCCATAACCTTAGCAATTTTTTAACCAAGACCGCAAATGAACGAACATTACAACCCAGTATATGCAATTACTTTGCCAAAACTAAAAAAACTAAATAAAGTAAATCCATCTTCAGTGCAATCAAATCCATCTTCAGTGCAATTTAAAAAGTGCTGCAATTGAATTGCCCATGGCAAAGGGAAACCTGTTCCATCACAGGTCCTGTGACACAGAAAACTCACAACATATGCACTTACATGTGAAAGCTACTGTATATCGCTCACAATTGGACCAGGACATCTAGCCACAAACTTTAATGTGTAAAAAAAAAAAAAAAAAAAATGTTACTTTATAAAGTAAATAAACGTGTGTTAAAGTGTTACCCCCCAGCTCCATTGGTTAATATCAGAAGTGTTCAAAGCCTGCAGGGGAGACTGCTCTGTCCTTGTGGTGTTATCGGTGCCAATGAATAGGTCCTAGTAGTACGACCAAGCTGCCATTTTAGGTTAGACTGGAGAGCTTGCGTTGTGCAACAGTCAGACAAAACATTAAAAAGCCCCCTGTGCCCCGCAGCCTGAGGCACTGGAACTTTCCTGGCAATAAACTATCACTGGGTTCTTAAAGTAGGAATTGGGGAAATCAAGGAAGCAATAGGGGTTCTGGAAAGAGGACGGATTGCACTGGGATACACTCAGGGACAATGGCTTCCCTGTCACTGACATGTATGGCTGCTGAGCACTTGGAGGGGACATCTTCCTGTGTAGCAGATTAGATGCACTAGGAATCATCCAGGAGGATAAAGAGAGAGGGGGGGGGGGGAGAAAAGTTTTATTGTTCAGGGAATATCAGCACCTGCCCCGCATGGAGATAGGGTTGGAGCTGTAGTTGGGGGAATGGGAAGTTGGATCCTGGGAGGGACAGGGAGAGAGCATGGTGTGGGTCTGTGATCTCTCCCATTCAGGAGGAAACTCCTCCTCAACTGCTACTTTGTGTCCTTTGTCTATTGTTTGTTGCCTGAAAGAAAATACTTTAAACAAAAAGGAAGAGAGAGAGAGCAGCAGGGTGAGGGCTGAGAGGTGCATGCAGCCCACTTTCCTAGGGATGCATGGAGGTGTATCTGTGACTCTCCCATCCTCAGCCCTGCTGCTGCCTCCTCCCCTCCTACCCCAGGGTACCCTCCTGTGAAAGGCCATCAGGAGGAGATGAATGCATTGCAATGATGGCTGCTGGTAGCCTGCAGCGCCTTCTCCATGAGCCTCACCAACTACCTCCTCCTCCTTCTCCCCATCCACCCCCTGCTCCACCAGCAGGACCCAGTGCCATAAGCAGGAGGCCATGTCCTCCATCCCCACCAGGACAACAATGACCCACACCCACCTCCTATCAGCCTCCCATTATCGCTTCATTAGAACATCCCAGCTGAGGAGGTGATGGGGGGCGTGTGCACGGGGAGCAGCCATCTCCAGGCAAACAAACATGGACATCCTCCTGTCTGACCACCCAACCTCAGGCACTCACAGCCTAGGTGGGGGTAACAATGGGGGCAGAGCAGGGTCTAGCCCCCGGAGTAAGGGGCAGACACACACACACACAGCCGGGATCCGTGCATGAGAGTCACCTCTCTCACCCGCTATGTGTGCCCAGGCTGCTGCCCGGGGTCCGTATAGCAGCAGGGTGACCCCCGCATCCACGCCGCACTCTGTAGCACTTTCCTGCCACCTCGTGTTCCTCCCGTGTGCCCCCACCCCCTGACCGCTTCCCACTCTGCCCGGCCGCACAGAGGGCACCACGGGGGGTAGGTAGCTGCCCGCACACACTTTGCACAAGTTAACCCCCCCCCCCCCCCAGCACTGGCCGGGTCCCCCACACACTACAACCCCGATGTCGCGATATGTACTACGATCTAGGACCAGTCGGTCCTCATGCGGTCAGCAGGATCCCGCCCCCTCTCCCTCCGGCCACAGATCCTCCATCTCTCCATCCCCCCCGCACCCTCCTCCTCCTGCCCGCACCGGGGGCACCGCTCGCGCTTGGCCAGGGCAGCACCGGGCACACGGAAAGTTGCTGCGCGGAGTTACGCCGGGGACCCGGGGATGGGGGATCCGTCCAGAGCGCTGTCCGGAGAGGGCATTGTTACTTAGCCACGCTGGGTGCCCCCCCTCCCCGCAACTCCACATCCCACCCCCCAACTTCCCCCGGTCACTTACCCCGGAGAGTGCGGCCACAGCAGCCCTATTGTCTCATCAGCTTCTCCTCCGTGCGCCGGGCTCCCCCCCTGTCCTCCTGTCCAGGCTGCGGGGAGGGAGGAGGGGGAAGAGCTGTGCCTGGAGTTCACGCTTCTCCCCCGACCTCCTCCAGCAGCAGCAGCACCTTGTGCAGTAGCGGTGGCGGCGGCAGTAATCCCCGGCTCCCCCTCTCTTTCTCTCTTCTTCTTCTTCTCCTTCTCCCTTTGTGGCTCTTTAATTTCGGCTCAAGTTTAATCCGACAGTGGTGCACGAGCGCGCCCGCAGGGAGGAGGCGAACCCGCGGCTCCGCCGGACACTCGCAGCTTGCGGGATCCCCTCGCTCACTCTCTCTTCACTACACTCACTGCTGCTCTCCGCCGGCGCCGGGCACCAGCTTCCCAGCCGCGTTCACGAGCCCTCCCCGAGGACCGTGCGCGCCCCCGCTCGCTCACTCACTCACCCTCACACACACAGAGGGGAGATGGCCCCGCCCACTCGCTGGCCTTTCCCCCCTCCCCCTGCCACACAGCCGCGTGACGTCACACGGCCACCAGGCATAATTTATGCAAGAATTCACTAGTGCTCACTGCTTTCATTCAGGTCTCTCTCTCTCTCCCCCCTGCTCTTAAAGGAACAAATATATATAATCTATATATCTCTGTACAATATCCCTCACAGCTTATTACTGTGCCAGGTCAGTGCCTGGTGTCTGCCTGTAAGCAGGGTCGCATTTAATTTTATTTTAATTTTGTTTCCTTACAGAAGCAGCCGTGTGACAGGACCAGCAGCCTGAGTGTCACTGAGGAAATAGTGCTTTAAAATTCATTTAATATATAGGCTCATATCCCATAAATATGTGATTCTCCCTCTAGATTTATATTCAACACATGCAGCCTGCATGAAACCAGTTTTGCATATCAGATGTACCATGCTGGAAGAGAAAGCTATGGTAGAACACGCTGCAATTCTATATATAAATCTGAGTAACAACATTGTGTCACAGATTCAGCAAGTGTCTTCACAGTTGTTAAAGACCTTATGAGTGGCAGGTTATTGTGAGACTTGTAGTTCTACATTAACTGGTATACACGACATCTAAATATGATTTTAATTTTCCCCATTTGGGAATTTCTCTTAAATGATATTATTATATAGATAATTTATAATATGCCAACAGTGAAAATGCAACAAAATCCAGCTTGAAAGAATGGATCAGTGGTGTAAAAAAGCACTATTCTGTAAATATGGAACCTCATCAGGTTCTACATAAGCTTCAGTGCTAGGAAATCAAGCAAATGCTTAAATACAGTGAATGGAATTGTGTGCACACTTTCAGCACTCCTCCATCTGTGCTGCTCACTAACTAGATATGACACCGTTTCCTGTTTCCTTTTAGCTTTTCTGATATGTGCAAATGAAATCATCCGATTGATCAATGGGATAAATGTCAGGCTGAGAAGTTGCCTGGATCTCATTATAAAAATCAATTTCAGCAGACAAACAGGGTAATTTAGCAATAAATGTAGTAATAAATAATGCTAAGCTATGGCTATATGTGTATGCTAAATAGAGTCACGTAACCACTGAACTTTACAAGTAGTAAGTTACAATGTAGTTGTGATAGAAAGTTCTGGTCTAGAATTTGCACGCCAATGAGAGATTGTGAAAACAGATGGATCATTGAGTATCCAAGCGGAAATTTGCACCTACTCAAAGGGGGTTATTCTAGTTCATTCGCAAAGGCACAATCACTCTCTAATGGACAAAACCGTACGCACTGCAGGTGGGGCTGATGTAACATGCGCAGAGAGAGTTAGATTTGGGGGTACTTGTTTCCTAGCACGGCACCCACTAAGCAAATAGCTTAGTGGGCTATTCTGCGTAGGAAAATTGCATCGCATCGCGATGCGATGCAATGTCCATATTAAGTGCACAGGAGTGCTTATACAATGAAATATCGTATAGGATCGCATGGCACCAAATGCGATGCGATATTTCATTGTATAAACACCCATGCCATGTGATGTGGATAGTGGGGGTATGGAAAGGTCGGAGGACTCCACGCTTCGGAGTGACTTGGATAGTGGGGGCGTTTTAGGAACACATTCACACCAGCCATATCTTACATCTGAAAATATGGAGCATCGCATCGCATGTCATGCAAAAAGCGCATGCGATGCGAGGCAATTTCACTACGTTAGCGTACGTAGAAAATCTGGGCACCGTGCTAGGAAACAAGTACCGATTTGGGTGTTTTAATGTTTCTGTGCAGAGTAAATTCTGTCTGCTTTATTTTTACACTGCAATATAGATATCAGTTTGAGGTACAAACCCCACCCAAATCTAACTCTCATGTTACATCAGCCCCACCTGCCGTGCACAAGGTTTTGTCCATGAGAAAGTGTTTGTGCCTTTGCGAGTGAACTAGAATAACCCCCAAAGTGTCCAATCCATGCTTAGAGTTGATCAGTCTAGCACAAGTCATTGACAGTAATGTTCGGTTGTTTTCGTTACATAGAAACATAGAATTTGATGGCAGATTGAACCATTTGGCCCATCTAGTCTGCCCCTTTTTTATCCTTCAGGTAATCTCAACCCTTTCTGATCATTATTTCTTTGTAAGGATCAAAAAGGGTTGAGATTAACTCTACATCTGCACTTTCTTAGTAAATCACATCTACTCAATAGGAACTAAAACTAATGATTTGCCTTTATCAAGCAACTCTTATGTAGGGTACGCACTGAAACAATGTAACTGCCAACTAACCGACCTGCACATTTTTCTAACTGATATTGTTCATACACATTAATAATCAAACTTTCGGTACTTGTGTACTTTCACGGCTCCCACGATGTGCATCGTACAGGGAAAAATCGCATCGCATGCGATCGCATGAGATCGCATGCGATCTGATGCGATGCGATGTCATTTTTCACAGAAATTATGGACATGAGTTGAAATCATGTAAAATGCACCCCAAATGTCATTTTTCACACTGCACCACCCCCACTATCAACGCCAACCCGAAGCGTGGCGAGTGCAGCGAGCCCGCGAGGGGTGACGGTACGCGTCCTACGACCTTTTCATACCCCCACTATCCACGTCGGCGTGGAGTTGAGAATAGAAAGTGTAGCGAGCCACCGAGCCCGAAGCGTGGCGAGCGGACACGGATACCTGTGAAGCCCGCGAGGGGACACGGATACCTGTGAAGGTATCCGCGTGCGCTCGCCACGCTTCGGGCACGGTGGCTCGCTGCGCTCGCCACACTTTCTATTCTCAACTCCACACCGACGTGGATTGTGGGGGTATGAAAAGGTCGTAGGACACGTACCGCCACCCCTCGCGGGCTCGCTGTGCTCGCCACGCTTCGGGTTGGCGTTGATAGTGGGGGTGGTACAGTGTGAAAAATTTAATTTGGGGTGCATTTTACATGATGTCAACTCATGTCCATTATTTCTTTGAAAAATGAAATCGCATAGCATCAGATCGCATGCGATTTCATCAAAAATGCATAAAAACACGGGTAAATCGCATCCCATCACATGCCATCGCATGGCACTACATATGGCATGCGATGGGAGCCGTGAAAGTACACAAGTACCAAACTTTCTACCCAAGCAATGGGCCGTATTCAATGCGGCCGGAGAGGGGGTTAAACGGCGAGGATCGTCGAAAACAAGCGACCCTCACCGTTTTACCCCCGCACTGGCCTCTCACCGTATTCGACGTTCCGGGGGAATTCTCCCAAACGGCTATTGCATGGAGCCCGCTACATTTAGCCGCAAGCCTCATTGTTTTATCGGCTGCACACGCCGATTCCACATTGCTGTAACAACCCAGCGAGGTGGAAACTGCGTGTGCAGGGGGGTCAGTTGATTACTGACCATGCGAGCTGTCACAGTTCTCAAAAAGCATTACTGCACAATATGTCCGTTCAGAGGATTGTGAGTAGGGATGCCAATCCCAGGGCATTTTTTCAATCCCGGGATTGAAAAATGCTCAATCCCGGGAATCAGGCCAGGCAGGCTGCAGGTGAAGGTGCGGGTGGGCGCAAGTGAAGGCGCAGGCGGGCAGGCGCAGGAGAAGAGGTGGGGGGCGGGCGGAAAGGAGAAGGGGCGTATGGGCGGGCAGGAGAAGGGGGTCACAGCAGAGTGGGTGGCATGACCATCACGCTGTGCAGGCCACACACTGGGGCCAGGAACAGCCGGGCAGCATCTGAATGAGTGCTCAGACTCTGCCCGGCATTAGACTGCGCATGCGCAGTCTAATCCCGAAATTGGATACTCCAATCCCGGGATTGAAATCCCAGACTTTTTTGGGCCAAATCCCGGGATCGGCCACCCTAATTGTGAGCAACTACTTGTGTTTCAGCAGAGGCTGTCAGATTGTCCATATACGCTACACATTATCAATAACACATCTGACGTGCAGCAGAGCCGATGGCACCTATATATATTTATATATATATATATATATATATATATATACAGTATGTTGTCGATAGATGAATTGGGTGTACACACCTAAAGATGGTCACTTAAAAATATCATTGATTGCCTGTGCGCATGATATATTATCTAGTGTGCCCACCATTACACTGAACCCATCACATTCCCCATATACAGTACTACGAGCTCATGAAGTTGCATTAGCCCAGCATGAGTGCAGATCTACACTGTGTGATAGGAAACTCTAATGTGCCCATACACTTGTGCGATGGCGTGCGATGGCGTGCGATGTGATATCACGCTTGTTATATCACAGAGCAAATCAAACATGCTTGGGATAGGCATATTGATATCCTTACAAAGATATAAGGATCAAATATGGTTTGAGATAACATGTTTAAAAAAAGGGGCAGACTAGATGGGCCAAGTGGTTCTTTTAATAATTTTTTTAATAGTATGCAAAGTTAAAATATATTTTACTCATTGTGCATAAACAGGGTAATAACATATTATACATAGACATATTGATACCAATAAATAATATATAATTGCATATATTCGTAATTTCATTAATATTGTACAGTGTGTTTTGTTGTGCCTATTTTTTGTCCTCTTTTTTTTTTCCTTTACTACAAAGAATTACAGTTCTTTTATGTAATATATATATTCTAATATGGTGTAGTTCCACTGATACGAAGTTCATTATACCATGTAGTTCTTCCTACAGTTTTACGTATTTGATCTTTAGTTGCTGTCTGCAGCGTTTTTTTATATGGCAACCATATTGCAAAAAACTTACTAGCTCTGGTTTCCATATCTAGAATACATTCTACCCAGTCCATCTGATAGAGAAATTGAAGTCTAGATAACATCAATGTTATGGGTAGGCCAAGTGGTTCTTATCTGCCGTCAAACTCTGTGTGCCAATTTTATGTTTCTAGTGACCATATACCGATGGAATGAGGACTGGGCTAAATAAACTGGCAGATCATGCATTGTATTGTGATAAATCGTATGTGTTAAAAACCACATGCGATCACACATGCAATGCGATAGATATTATGTGCAGCATGTAATATCTTGAGATGGGAGATTCGACCAACGTGCCCATGCATCGCATCGGGTGCTGAATGCGATTGGCATGTGATTTGTGTTGCACGATTGTACCAGAGATCTCACAAGTGTATGGGTACCATTAGAGATTGTAGCATCCAGCCCATAAGGATGCAGGGCTAATACACCACCTGTCTGATCCAAAGAGCATATTGGGGTTTATTCTAGTTCATTCTTTCTGACAAAATCCTTCTTAGATGGACAAAACCATGTGCACTGCAGGGGGGCAGATGTAACATGTGCAGAGAGAATTAGATTTGGGTGAGTTATTTTGTTTCTGTGCAGGATAAATACTGACTACATGATTTTACACTTCAATATAGATCTCACTTTGAAGAAAAACCCCACCCAAATCTAATTCTCTCTGCACAAGTTACATCTGCCTCACCCGCAGTGCACATGGTTTTGTCCATCTAAGAAGGATTTTGTCAGAAAGAATGGACTAGAATAACCCCCATTGTTCAGTATTAAATACAGTATATTAAATAGTTTGGGGTTTTAAAGACTACATTTTACATTTTCGGTCTCTCATCTATCATTCAAATAAGCACCGTTTATATATAGAATTAGTTTGGATCATCTTGCTAACCTTGGGAAGTCATTGCCATTCTTCCATTATACAATGTAGTGAAGTGTACTATACTGTAGGATGCCTGGTGAAGGTTCATGCTTCCAGGATGTTATCAATAAAAAATGCCTATGAACATAAATGTCATATAATAGACCTATGAAATACTAATATTACTTTTATAATCTCAGTCATGGATGACTGTGAGAGGCCATGACGCATACCCATGCATGCAAACAGTGGCATAGCTACATATGTGGCAGACCCTGCGGCGGCTTGGGGGAGTGGTGCCAGCAGGGTCTGTGGTGGGCGCCGCTGGTTGAACTGCCCCTTGTCTGTCATACATATATATATCATAGTTGCCTACCCTCCTGCATTCTGCAGGAGACTCCCTGAAATAGCAGCAATCTCCCTCTCTCCCTCATTAGTCTAGCAATCTCCCTTATTTCACCTAGCCCACATTAAACCGTTACATTTTTGGAGGAAAAAGGAATGAGAGATAGATACATTTACATTGAATCATCAGCACCATTTCCAAGCAATTTACCAAGTATAGTAGCTCTTACAAACTGCTTTGGGGCTCATCTACTACATTTGGATATAAGTCATAATAAAAGATTCCTCTCAGATGTAGCAGTGCACACCCACGCTTCTAGGTGCCACGTTCACAATCTCTTTTCACAATCTCTCCATATATGGACCTAGACACGCCCTTTAGGAGGAGCATGACACGCCTCCTCAATGGGGCACCATGCAAAATTCTACTACCAACTATAATCTCCTGTCTCTGCAGGGTCGGTGTATTTCTGTAGAATTTGCCATCTCATTTTATATATTCCCTGCTAAAGATCAGCCCTTTTATTATTATTATGGTATCTGTGCTGCAGTAATTTGAAAATAAAAGGATGCGTCCACCTTGGCTCTTTCCTGTTCTCCATTACACAAGGCCACAATTCAATTGTACCAGTCCTTTGCTCTTTTGCTTTGTGCGGAAATTGCCTTTCACTGTAAAATAGGTCGAAGGTATAAAAATCATTTATAGGACAGGTATGCAAAGTTTAATGCTGCAGGCAGAGGAGACAATATTATCTGCTCATAATCGTCCTCTGCCATGCCTAGTAATTCAAAGCCCTCTAAGAAAAGGTTAAAAACAAAAATGGCCGAATTGGAAGACTCGAGATATATATATATATATATATATATATATATATATATATATATATATACAACAGCAGATTGTTATGTATTCCAGATATTTCTCATCCTGCTGTTCTTACATGTTAATACTCTCTGACCTGTTTGATTTTATGTGTGCTGTTAAGCATAAATGTTACATCCTCGAGGACTGAAGCAGTTATTAATGCAAGGCACCAGTATTTATATTACTACGTACATTATATATATTTGTAAACGATAGCACTTCAAATGTGAGTTTCTTTTGTATGTTTTCTTCCTTTGTTTGCCTTTAAATTAGACTTAGGATATGCTTGAAGGTCACAGATTGTGGTGGCAGTGGCAGACATTTTGAGAGAGAGAGAGAGAGAGAGAGAGAGAGAGAGAGAGAGAGAGAGAGAGAGAGAGAGAGAGACCTTTTCCTCACAACAGAATACAACTTATGAAATGATTGTGCATTGTCTGAACAGAAAGTTATAGTGGGAGAGTCACTGAGTGATAACTTCTCATTGATGTAAAACTGATCATCAAAAAAATCCTAACACGTAATTGTAAAACAAAATTGTTTGGTCATTCATTATAAAAAAACTATTTTGATTCAAATGTGATTTTAGTTTGTTTAGCTTTTGTAATTGTATCATTGTTTAAAATAGTGTTTACTGTAACCTTAAAAGCGGTGAATATAGGCGGTTATTCTGGTTGGTTCGTTTGGATGCGAATTCACGTCCTTGGTAGTCAACCAGAACCCGCCCTGCGAATGGTGGCACGCCGGTCCACCATTCGCACGGCGCGTACATTCCCGTGGCATGCGAATGGATGATTTACATATACATCCATTCGCATGCCAGTGGGAACCTCCCCATCTTTCGATGGTCGTTGACCATCGAAAGATGTGGTGCGCACACGCATGTTGACTCTCAGGTCACTTTTATATGCGTGTATGTTCTCACTAAAATGGTAAGGCAGCTGACCGCCATCCGGTGATGTCAGCTGGCCGCCACCGGCGCCCATATCACCCAGCGATTACCATGGGAATGCCCAGGTGTGAAAATTGGCAAGCAAACATTTGTATTCATCCTAATGACCTGTAATGTTTACCTTATATAGGTAATACAAAATTATTTTAATTTATATAACAAATGTGAGTGATGCTGGGGGTTTTAGCGGATGTTTTGACCATCTCACACAGAGTTGTTGGCACTGAAAGGGTTAAAGTGGGGGCATCTGTTACATGAGGGACAGGGACTGGTTTACTTTGTACTCATGTAGGTTTATTTATTGAATTTTTCTCCTATGTGTAAAGGGGCATACACACGGGGAGATTTCGGACCCATTTCTAAGCCATTTTACCAGACGGCTTAGAAATGGAGCACGGATCGCTCCGTGTGTATGCTCTGCTGCGGTGGCGATGAGCGGTCCCACGCATCGCTGTCGCCCACAGGGAAAGCCAGTGCTTGCATTGGCTTTCCTGCTAGATCACTGGGCTCTGCCTATAAACAGTAAGCAAAGCAAGACTCAGCATGATCGCTCAGCACGATCGCTCAGCACGATCGCTCAGCACACAGGGCCTTATTCTAGTTCACTCTCAGAGGCAAATTCCTTCTCAGATGGACAAAACTATGTGCACTGCAGGGAGGCAGATGTAACATGATCAGATAGAATTAGGTTTGGGTGAGTTATTTTGTTTCTGTGCAGGTAAAATACTGACTGCTTTATTTTTACACTGCAATATAGATCTCACTTTGAAGAAAAACCCCACCCAAACCTAATTCTCTCTGCACCTGTTGTAACTGCCCCCCTGCAGTGCACATGGTTTTGTCCATTTGAGAAGGAATTTGCCTCTAACGTTACGCACACGCAGGGGCAATTATAGCAAATATTGCTGGAAATATTGTTGCTGAGCGACCATATTGCCAGTGTTTGGAGTGTGTACCAGCGATAAATCGCCGGGTGCGCACTCCCGTTTTCAGCCCCTGAATGGTCGCTGGTTGGAGGAGCATGCTCCTCCGACCAGCGACTTCCACTGCCTCTTCTCCCGGCAGTGTGACATTTTCATCTGCGACCATCACTGGTCGCAGATGAAAACGGGACACTGAGCAATATGATTGCTGAGCAATATATTGCTAGTGATCATATTGCCTCGTGTGTATGTACCATAAGAGTGAACAGTGCTTAAGCCCGTCGCTCAGCATGGAGAATGGGTCACCCAGTGTGTACGGGGCTTTAAACTTTAGGCTCTGTTGTTGGTTTTTTCGTAGACAATTAAAAATAAAAAGCATTAAAAAAAAGTCTCTATCTAGAATTTATCATTTGCTATAAGAAATTGCCCAATTAAAGCAGAGCAGTATGTCCTGATATCCTGTAGATGCCCCATCCAGTGCAATATAAAATAATTGTATGGAAATATATTCTCGTGTGTGGATCCAGCAAACTGCACAGAGCATTTCTGCTGATTCAAAAACTGCAAGCTTGTCATTGATTAGACAGGATTATGCACTTCGCAGGTATAAAATCTCTGCCTCTTATTCAGAGATCCCCCACTCATGACGAGACCAGCTGGTGTAGCAGATCAGATTTATTACAATAAAGCCCCGTACACACTGGGCGACTTTCAAGTAAAAGCCACTCAGTTTAATCGTCCAGTGTGTGCAGGGCAGCGATGAGCGGTGGGCACTGCTATGTGCTCCCGCATCATAGCTGTCGGCTGCCCAGTGCCAGATTAAGATCTAAATGGGCCTGGAGCTGATAATGATCAACAGTCTATTATGCGCAATAATAGGGGTTGTGGCCAGCACCTAATAATGTGGGGGTGTGACCAGTGTTCTGGTTGGGTGGTCTGCTCATGGGTGTGTCTCTATTTGTGTAAATACTTTCAACTAATTATTTATGCCTGGAAAAGGCAGGGGGCTGGCATAGGAAAAATGCAGGGAGATATATTAGCGGATGCCCTCCAAAGGTTCACCCACAGGACGCTGATGTCCTAAGATACTTGCGGGGTGAGGTAGAACTCCAGTCCAATAATACTGAAAGCCGAAACTTGGTAGACAACATTTCAGCTCCTTTTATGTGGTCACCCAACTTTACCATACCATATACCCCTTATACAAATTATGCAACACAATAGTAACCCGCTTATACTGCACTTGCCTCTTACACATTATGCCACATGGAATGAGCCAACATTCACACCGACTGAGCCAAAATTCACACTATGGCACACGGATTGAGTCAAAATTCACATTATGCCACACAGATTAAGGCAAAATTCACATTTTGCCACATGAATTGAGCCAAAATGCACACTATGCCAAACATATTGAGCAATAATGCACAATATACTTCATAAACAGGGGCATTGCACGCCAAAGGTGCGCATTAAAAATTTACACTATAATGCCTATTACATGTTAAGCCACACACCATAATGTCCATTACGTATTATGCCAAGCACCATGCCTATTAAAAATTATGCTACATAAGTGCTGCTTACCTACATGCTCATTGCCAGGGGTTCCATGCTCATTGCCATGTGGGATTACATGCTCATTGCCAAGGGGGAATACATGCTTGCGGTAACTGGGGGACAGCTGGGCAGAAATGACAGCCATTGACAGCCGGGCAAAGAGCAGGGGGCTGCCTGGCTGTATTCAGAGCACTGCAGGTCCCGGCTATTTGAAATAATACTCCTTTCACACCAGAAAATGGGATTTACCCAGGAAAATGGTCCCAGGATCATGCAGGGACATTCCCGGGCTGGCCACTTTTACATCAGCCTAGTCCCTGCATTTTCTGGTCTGAGAGGGAGAGAAAACCACCCCCCTTTAAACAACCAGCTATATCTTCAGAAGCAAATGACCCATTTGCATGTTGGCTTCGAATGATTTTGGTCCCGTTAAACTGGGCCGTTTGGTTCCATAGAAATCTGTCCTCAAACAACATGAACAGCCATGAAATTACGTTTCAGAAAGGAAAAAAATTGGTTTAGCCGCAAAATATCTCTAGAACCAATGAACCCATATGGACTTGCCTGGTATCAGATTGAAGGCCCAGCGATTTGGGTTTGACTGAGATCAACTTCGAGCTTCTATGATGCCGAAAGGGGAATTGGCAGCCGTTGGGAACGGGTGTGGGTCGGAATTAGCAGGTCCCATGTTATCCTATGGGGAAAACGTTCCAGCTTTGCCTGGTGGTATCTCTGGTTTCCGGGGGGATAGCAATGCGGGGCTGGGCTTGTTGGAAAGCCCTGGCCCTCAGCTAGAAAATGGGCCTAATTGGAGAGTGGGCCTGGAGCTGTAGCTCCATCAGGCCCATTGTTAATCCGGCCCTGCGGCTGCCGCTCATCTACTGTTATTACCAGCAGATGAACAACAGAGTGGACAGCTTTCCATAGCGCCCTGCATCATTATCCATACATGCTGGGTAATATCGCCCAGTGTGTATGGACCTTAATTTTTACTATTGCTGCTGTTTATATTCCGTTAATCGTACACAAATCCAATTCTTACATATTTCAAATCGACTTTGTGTACCAGAGTCTATAACAGTTTTATAATCTGCCTGTTTATAATATTATTATTATTATTATTATTATTATTATTATTATTATTATATTGTTTAATAATATAGTTCCACAAGGGTTCCACAACACCTTACACGTACATAAATAGGCAAAACAAGAAAACAACAATTTACAGTACAAGACAATGCAGGGCAAGTACATCATTGCTGCATCGGGGGACAATGACACTGAAATAAGCATCGGTGTGGTAGAAAACAAGCGTTCGTTGCTGTTGTAGGAAGTATGGGGTAGATAGTCTAAGCCGATATTCAATTAGCCCCTAAGAAACGCTGGGTGACATTAGGATGCGATTTTTAGTAAGGTTCTGAAATCGCACCGTATCACTTTTTTTTCAAATCCCGAATTTTTTGAAAAAATATCGACTATTTAATGGGATGCGAAGTTGCTGCTGAAAAATGTGATATGATGCAATATGGTGCAAATTTAGTCATGAAAATGTGCGGATTAATGCACATGTGCGATTTCTGTAAAAAAAAAAAGGGTACTTGTTTCCTAGCACGGCCACAAATCGCGGCCATCGGGGGTAATTTTAGTGGCCTGCAACGCGACCGACGCGATGCCCCCGATTTTTCCATTGAAATGCATTGAAAACAGTGAAAATCGGGTCGGTCGCGTCGTGTGCGCCTAAAAATGCTTAAATGGGCCACCCGCGATGGCCGCGATTTCCCCATAGGGAACAATGTTAAATGCCTCAATTTACCCGCGATGACCCCGATTTCCCATAGGAAACAATGCTAAATGGGTCAATTTACCCAAATCATCATAGGGAAGAATGGTAAATGGGCCAGAAACCCCCAAAAAAAAACCTGAGCAGTGAAATGTCCTCTGACCTTTTCATGCCCCCACTATCCACGTCGGCGTGGAGTTGAGAATAGAATAGTGTGGCGAGCGCAGCGAGCCACCGAGCCCGAAGCGTGGCGAGGGGACGCGGATACCTTCACAGGTAAACGCGTCCCTTCGCGGGCTTCACAGGTGTCCGCGTCGCCATGGACACCTGGGAAGCCCGCGAGGGGACGTGTATAACTGTGAAGGTATCCGCGTCCCCTCGCGGGGCTCGCTGCGCTCGCCACGCTTCGGGCTCGGTGGCTCGCTGCGCTCGCCACACTATTCTATTCTCAACTCCACGCCGACGTGGATAGTGGGGGCATGAAAAGGTCGGAGGACGCGTACCGCCGCCCCTCGGGGGCTCGCTGCGCTCGCCACGCTTCGGGTTCACGTTGATCGCGGGGTGGCGTATAGTACTTTTGGGGGGACATTTTAATGTTCAGGGGTGTTTTTGGGCCATTTACCATTGTTCCCTATGATAACTTGGGTACATAGATCCATTTCACATTGTTCCCTATGGGAAATCGGGGTCATCGCGGGTAAATTGAGGCATTTAACATTGTTCTCTATGGGGAAATGGCCCCGATTTTACCCCCGATGACCGCGATTATGATCGTTGTGGCCGTGCTAGGAAACAAGTACCAAAAAAAGAGCATAACCAGCCCTGGGCTCAAAGAACCGGTCCTGGTTTTATAAATTTAGGGGCCAATAAACATAGGGCATCCCCAGGATTTCTAAAACCAGCACCAGGCTCATGGGCCGGTTTCCATGTGAACTCTCCAATGTCCAAAGGGGATGCCCTTTGGACATTGGAGAGTTCACATGCACAGGCCACACTATCATTTTTCTGAAGGCTGGAAATATAAAATACTGCCACCGGTTATTGTACCCTTAACTTGAACCTTAAAAATCAATTAAGGGACCATCTATTGGAGTAATTGTACTTTTTGAACATCTAGTGGAATTAAACTGTTCCAATTTTTTTTGCAAAAACATCTTTCATCTTTTGAAGATTCTTATTATATGTGTCAAACCCCTGATGAAGTCTCTTAAAGAGACGAAACGTGTCGGGTACTTGGTATCATCCTAATTCCAAGAGAACACTCCTAATCCAAGAGTATCTAATTTTTAGGTACTTGTTTCCTAGCATGGCGCCCACGATATTCAGTCGTATTGCATTGTATTCAATTTAAAATTGTATACCATTGTATATGTATATGGCATACAATGGCATACAATGCAATGCGGGTACACTCCGTGGCTTGCTGCGCTTGCCACACTATCTAAAATCAACTCCACGCCGATGTGGATGGTGGGGGTATGAAAAGGTCGGAGGACGCGTACCACTGCCCCTCGCGGGCTCG
This sequence comes from Crinia signifera, assembly GCF_055691185.1. NCBI lineage: Eukaryota > Metazoa > Chordata > Amphibia > Anura > Myobatrachidae > Crinia > Crinia signifera. The sequence goes on along the minus strand of NC_139221.1, from coordinate 47,777,106 downwards.
CTGCGCTCGCCACGCTTCGTGGTGGCGTTGATAGTGGGGGTGCTTTTAACATTGTAAGCACCCATTACGGTGCTTATACAATTAATAATCTTAAAGGGGGGCCATTTAACATTGAAAGCACCCATTAGGGTGCTTATACAATTTTAAATTGTTTACCATCACAATCTATCCCATTGTATGCCATATACAATGGTATACAATTTTAAATTGTATAACATCGTGTGCCATCGCGTCGCATCGCATACCATTGTAAGGCTTATGGTATACGATGTGATGGGCGCCGTGCTAGGAAACAAGTACCAATTATTATATGTTTTATAATAAATGTTTTATATTTAAAAGAAGTCTTGGTTGATAATAATTTTACTACAAATGGAAAGACTGAAATCACCATATTGATAAATTGTACATGGGCGCTGTATAACACTATTGGGTTGTGTATATATATATAGAAAGAAGGGGGGGGGGTTGTGACCCAATCCTGCGCTTATAGATGAGCAGCACTACTCTTAAGGCTCCGCCACTAATGGGAGTCTGATGTACAAGATAAAGAAAGAAGGTGTAGAGGTGACTCAGAAGGTGGTTTCACCAGTCCACAATTGTAAAAATACAAAATATTTATTTCACACAATAAAACAATTTAAAATACATTTGTTTGAAATTGTTTACAGAGGTTGTTGGTGGATCATTGTGATTCAATATAACTTAGACCATAGGTGTAGAATGATCATGCGAGAAACCCTACGCGTTTCGTCCACTTGGGACTTCTTCAGGGGTAATACACCAGGATCTATGGACTTTTTATACCTTGATTAAGTACATATATATTGAAGTGCACTCTTTAGGAGTTATTTAGGGAGGTGTGGTCACCGTTGTTACTCAGATGACCCTGTGATGCTCCACTTAAAAAATGCAACGATATCAGAACAAAGGGCGCAATGTGACACCTCTCCAACTGATGCCTTTTTCAACTAAACAGTCATCTCTCTCCACGCTGACTGTGACTTTGGCAAGTTGATTCTGAATTGACTGTTTAGTTGAAAAAGGCATCAGTTGGAGAGGTGTCACATTGCGCCCTTTGTTCTGATATCGTTGCATTTTTTAAGTGGAGCATCACAGGGTCATCTGAGTAACAACGGTGACCACACCTCCCTAAATAACTCCTAAAGAGTGCACTTCAATATATATGTACTTAATCAAGGTATAAAAAGTCCATAGATCCTGGTGTATTACCCCTGAAGAAGTCCCAAGTGGACGAAACGCGTAGGGTTTCTCACATGATCATTCTACACCTATGGTTGAAGTTATATTGAATCACAATGATCCACCAACAATCTCTGTAAACGATTTCAAACAAATGTATTTTAAATTGTTTTATTGTGTGAAATAAATATTTTGTATTTTTACAATTGTGGACTGGTGAAACCACCTTCTGAGCGCACCTCTACACCTTCTTTCTTTATATATATATATATATATATATATATATATATATATATATACACACACACTAAACAACGGCACTAACCTTTCCTAGTTTTGGGGTGCCCTATGGCTTGTGACCACATTGTTTAAATAGAAATTGCAGGGACTCTGCACTCACTAAATTAACTATTTTTTTATATCAATACATGACCTTAATCTCCACTGTTTATTAAAATGTGGTAATTTAGTGAGTGCAGAGCCTTGCAATTTCTATTTAAACAATGTGGTCACTAGCTACAGGGCACCCCAAAACTAGGAAAGGTGAGTGCCGATGTCTAGTGTATATATTGTTTATTAGATTCATTTTTAATTAGTGTTATTGTGGTCACATTCTCTCATGCACCCTGTTTTAACCTTTATTTCATAGCTTATGTTAACCACTTTCCTAGGTGATTAGTGACAGGTGTGTTGGTAACTTCTCACCTTTAAAAGCAAAGTCTGCTGTGAGTATTAAACCAGATAGCGTGCCTGGAATCAAACATTAATGTGATAGCTATTTGTATTGTAATAATTTTGAGCAATAGTTCTAGGACCCACAGAAAAGTGGGGTCCCGTGAAGGGGGCTGCAGGCTTAAATGCATTGATCAATTCATGAACTATTTATTAATATCAGTTAATTTAGTGAGTGTAGAGCCCCCTACAAATTCTATATATGTCATCTTGAAAGAACTGAACAATGGAACCTATGTCTGATTTGCATATGTTTGCATTTTAAAAAGTATCGGACCACTGTCAAATTGTATGTAAAGGTGGTGGATATTACAAAGCGTGCTCTATACCTATCTCTAACCATTACATTTCTTCCTCCACTAACAGGGAGGTTAAATAGGGGGCTGCTGTTACATATAGCGCAAAGAAAGTCTGCTCTCTTTTTTTACACACACACACATATATACATACATACATTCATACACACCAGTCCGAACTACTTACTAAATCATATTTGTCTATGTAATTCTGAGACATAATATATATATATATATATATATATATATATATATATATATATATATATATATATATATATATATACACTGTATATATATATTGTTTATACCTGAATAACTGTTTAGATGATGTTTACCTGGATATGTTTGCAGTTTCTTCTTTTGGAATGCTACTTTGTCAATGTTAATGTACTGTTTGTGCAAATTAAAAAAAATATTGAGACCAGTAAAATGAATTATCTGTAATAGCATAACAAATAAGCACACAGACCCAACACTTAAATCAAGAACTTAAACATAAAACAAAAATTCAAAGAAAACATAACAGATTTTTATGAGACTTTTTCTCACAAATAAGAAATGAATGTATGTGATGTCATTTTCCATCAATATAGACATTGCATGTGACTTCTGTTCGCTATTGTACATGAATCATAATTCTGTAGTATTTGGGCATTTCCCAATATATAGTCTAGGTATCATTTTAGCGTGAGTGCGGCACAGTTGTACCTCACATTCACTTTGCTAGAGCTTTATAGGCGAATTCCAGGAAACACACCAAGAGTCATCTAATACAAGTGGGATGATTTCAATAGTAGAAATTCACACATTCACGGCATCCCTCTGAGAACACATAGTTTAGAATGAGGAATTGAGAATCTCTGCCAGGCAGATACTGGGTACCCCTCTACGGCTGAAATGATCTGTAACTATTTGAGGAAGTAGTGTATGCTTAGTCTTTGTAAGAGGAGACGTGTTGTCATTCAGTCGGTAAAGTTTATACTAATAATATAGTATAAATCCAATGAAGCCTCTTATTTGTACCAGCATGTGTGTGCACACAGCAGCCTTCTTCCTCCCATTGCGGTTCTGCCGTTTTCACTCAAAGCCCGAACAACAAGGTTAACAGAGAGAAACTTAGAGATCTTAGATCGTTATGGAGAACACACACACACACGTTTTTTTTTATTCTCCAAGGGGGGGATCCATAGGCAAAAAAATTGAAACAGGCTTAATATATGATTCGCTATCTGTTTAGTAAGGGGGGGGGGGGGGGGGAAATTGCGTGCGTAGGTTTTGTATTCTTTAAAATTATCCAAGATTCCTTTGTCATACTAAATTGATGACTCGTTAACTGTCTGTTCAAATGAGTGAACACAATGGAGCTGTGGCAGCGGGCAGGATGCTTGTGTGTCCTCGCGCTAACACTCAACAGACCTCGCTTCTCAGATTTTCATCGACAAGAAATTAACTATTTCAGTAAAGCAGATCTTATTTATTAACATTTATTTAAAGAGCGTCAGCATATTTCGTTGCTCAATAAAATTTCTAGTTCGTAAATGCAAAAAAAAACAACTTCAGAGAACTGATTTATTGAGCTGAAGATGCGAAGTTTACTGTGTTACTTCATCTTTCTGCTGTGCCTTTATAGTCTTGTATGTAGAATAATCAGTTGAGTTGTTCATATTCAATATCTTGAATTAGAATCCATCTTTGCCATGTGTTTAGGGATTATACACAAACAAACAATGTCATTGGTTTCTTTTGGATTTCATTTAGAGGAGTTATACATAAAATCCACATTTTTACTGGGTGCTAAATAAGTAGTTATTTGCAAAAAAAAAAAAGTGTGAGCTGTATAAATACTGTGTTTTGTAGTTTTTGGTTCACAGACGGCGCTGATATTACACCAGTGCAGCCCACCTCACACACAAGACCTTCACCACAGGCCTAAAATACAATTGGATATACAAATGGGGGTTGTGTGTATGGGCGCTTAGGTGATAAAACAATTAGAAAAATTATATGTAAAATACATACACAATTTTGAAATCCACCTGTTTGACTCTGGGTCTAATTTTCAAGACCTCAACCTAGTGAGACACAAGCCAATGCAAAACATAGTGCAATTCTGTTAGGCATAAATGAAAATTTATTAGTCTCACACAGGGCCGGTGCAAGACACCGGAGCGCCCCAGGCGAGTCGGGGTGGGGGCGCCCCGGTGCCGGGGGGTGTGTGTACCTGTCCTGCGGCTGTGCATATAAAGCTTGCGGCGGCAGTGGGGGGTCCCTGCAGTCAAGAAATAACGAGCGCTATCCGCCTGGGTACGCGGAAGCGCTTCTGTTGTGAAAACACTAGCCGCATGGCGCACGCTGATTGGCTGAATCTCAGCCAATCAGCGTGCGGCCAGTGTTTCCACAACAGAAGCGCTTCCGCGTAGCCAGGTGGATAGCGCTCATTATTTCTTGACTGCAGGGACCCCCCGCTGCCGCAAGCTTTATATACACAGCCGCAGGACAGGTGCCCCCGCGGCACGGGGGGGGGGGCGAAATGCCGCCCTCGAGTGGCCGGCACCCTAGGCAAATGCCTAGATTTGCCTAGTGGTGGCACCGGCCCTGGTCTCACAGGACACTTACAAACAAACAGGGTAAAATAGAATGTAGCCACCGACTGTGGTAAAAAAAGTTTCTCAGATACCAGGATATTACCATCCGCAACAGGTCCCAGATTGGATTTAGGGTGAGTGAGGGAGAGGGTGCCGGCTCCTCTATCCTCCACTGATGCTGTGCTTCTGGAAAAATACCTGGGTTCTAGGCAATACTGTCACCAGCCTGATGCATTTCGGACCCTCCAGTCCTTCGTCAGAGGCTTGGTGATTGGCTGTGAATAACCTCTCTTTATACCCCTTCCGCCATTAGACTAATTTGATGCAGGCTGGCGACAGTATTGCCTAGAACCCAGGTATTTTTCCAGAAGCACAGCATCGGTGGAGGATAGTGGAGCCGGCACCCTCTCCCTCACTCACCCTAAATCCAATCTGGGACCTGTTGCGGATGGTAATATCCTGGTATCTGAGGAACTTTTACCACAGTCGGTGGTTACATGCTATTTTACCCTGTTTGTTTGTAAGTGTCCTGTGAGACTAATAAATTGTCATTTATGCCTAACAGAATTGCACTATGTTTTGCATTGGCTTGTGTCTCACTAGGTTGAGGTCTTGAAAATTAGACCCAGAGTCAAACAGGTGGATTTCAAAATTGTGTATGTATTTTACATATAATTTTTCTAATTGTTTTATCACCTAAGCGCCCATACACACAACCCCCATTTGTATATCCAGCTGTATAAATACTGCAAGCTTTCTGACAATAACTTCGGAAATGACACGCAAACCCACACATAAACACACATGATCTTTCATTAACCGATTCGGCGGTATGCCCGGTAATCTTCCGGCCTGAGCTGCGCATACCACTGATTGGCAGGTGTGCGCCAGTGGTGTCTCCATTGGGGCACCACCATTTAGAAGCTCCAACTTTCCCCTCCTCGATGATTCTACCTCTACCCGGCGCTTATCTACTCCCCCCCAAACCGCTGGTCCCTGCCCCCGATCCTCCCCGCCACCTTTTGCGGAAGTTCAGGGCCACTGGGAAGTTCCCCCGAGTTCTGGGCTGCCCCTTCTGTATCGAGTATTTCTGGGGCAGGACAAACCTGCCCTGGTAGGTTTGTCCTGCCCCAGGAAAACCCAATACTCAAGGGGTTAACTATCGTCTGATATTACTTATGTTATTCTCATAGTTCACACATTTTTACACATTACATTAACCCAAGAACACATATATAATTTTGGCAGGCAGTAATTACAAGTGTTTCTTTGGGGTATTTTATTACCCCTGTATGTGTTCTAGGGTTAAGATCCTATAATGTGTGCCCAAATGAAAAGGAGACTACAATTGTATGATAAGGAGGCTACAGTTGTACGTAAGAAATATTTTAATCAAAGAGTATTTAATTACAGTTCATGCGCAATTGTGAAAAATGCTGCGCCTCTATCGGCAAACACAGTAACCCACTGTGATTAGACACAACCTCGCTACAGCAAAAGTCTCCTTTTCATTTGGTCACACCTTATACATTAAACTAAATGTATTAAAATAAAATCAAATTCATTGTGAACATATGGCAGTGGTTCCCAAACTGTGTGCCGTGGCTTCCTGGGGTGCCTCGGGACACAGGCAGGGGTGCCCTGGGTTGGTGGTCCAGGACCAAAATGTAAAAGAAAATCTATAACACACACACACACACACATACTGATCATTAGAGCAGCTCCTGAAGATTCTATCGCCATTCGCCATCCCCCGCCAGCCATCAGAGTCCGACAGAATGGGGTGCACGTGCACGAGACACTCACGCCCCCATTCTCCCAGAAGCCCCTGCAGCCCTCCACCCGTCTCCCCATTCGCTCTGCCCCCACCTGCCCCCGCTCCCTGCCCATCTCCGTGAAGCAGAGAGAGAAGTTCTCAGAAGCACCTAGTAAGTGTACTATGGGAAAGTATAAGTGTATAACAGTCTCGTCATGAGAATAAAGATATACTCAATCAGGGTAATTTGACCACCATGTGGGTAACAGGCAATGGGGCAGATGTATTAAGCCTTAACAAGAGATAAATGCAAGGGTGATAAAGAGAGATAAACGTCCAGCCAATCACCTGCCAACTGCCATGTTACAGCCTTTGTTTGAAAAAAATCAGTAAGGAGCTGATTGGCTGGACATTTATCTCTCTTTATCACCCTTATTCCCCATTCACACCAGAAATGCAGGGACAAACCCGGGAATTCAGTTCCCGGGACAAGCAGGGACATTCCCGGGTTTGGACCCATTCACACCAGAAATGTCCCTGCATTTTCTGGTGTGAGAAGGGGGCGGGAAGGAGGCTGGCAGGAGGTGGGGAGGAGGCGGGCAGTTGGTGGGATGGTGGCGGAGGTGGGGAGAATACTCACCCCGGTTCCTGGTCCTCCGTGCAGGCCAGGGATCCACACAGGCGGCGGCGCAAATGACGGGACAGGCTGCGGATGAAGATGACGCAGCTCTCCGGCGTCCTCACTGCCGCCGGAGAGCTGCGTCATCATCATCCACCGGCTGTCCCGTCATTTGCGCCCGCCGCCTGCATTAATTCCCGTCGGACAGGACACGGAGAACACGGCAACCCGGGTAAGTATACCCTGTACCTTTTACACCAGCCAGGTCCCTGGGTTGAACCCGGGAACAACCCTGGTACCTAGCCGGGTTGAAATTTGCCCGGGATTTTGTCCCGGGAACCTTTCACACCAGCGCTAGTACCGGGTTGTTCCCGGACTCAACCTGGGAATTTAGGCTGGTGTGAATGGGGTATTACATTTATCTCTTGTTAAGGCTTAATACATCTGTCCACTCTCCCATAAGTACTCCCCCCTGGGAATGTAGGTAAACATAAAGCTCTTGTTGATGCTTACATGAGACAGGTGTATAACATTCACATAATGGGTTCTATACAGACACATCATATAGGAACAGGATAACAGCTGATACTCACAGTGTAGCTTACATGTAGCAGATGGATATATACAGATCCAGGTTCCGTAAGTCCTTAGCAATGTAAAACTTTTCAGGCTCGCATGAATGAGAAAAAAACACCTCCGATTTATCAGTAAAAAACTATTTAATATAAATGTAAAAACACTCATCCATACCCTAAGGGTCATGAACGGTTCCAATCACTGAAATGCCCAGGTACCATCTTTTTGCTGGTTATTATTATGCTGATCCTGTTTAACATCTATATGGTACGGATGATACCCCATGTGTGGTCATATTAAATAGTTTCTCTTTACAGTGAAGAAGGCTGTCATGCTGTCTGCTGCAGGTACTAACTAGGGTGATATGACTATAAGGGACACATTAACCGATTTTGTAGGCGGATGACTCATCCTACTATTGTCAGTTTAACGTTGACCTTGAACAATACATTTTACAATGCCAGCAACATGGGACCTGGTGTCACAGTAGTAGTACGCTGCAGTGCTACACTGGGAATACACATCATAGCCTGCCTAGAATTGTGTAACAGCTGTAACTGTTTTTATACCTGTCATACTCACAATGCAGTGGCATCTAATTCTTTAGCCACTGTGCCCAACACACCTTGTCGCTATCATTAGTGTATGGCTGTCACGTGTTCCCTATCTCACTGAAAGAGGTTCAATGACTAATGAACGGTTTTTCAAACCTGCAGAGGAAGTAATAGGGAAACAGTAATACATGCAAAACAAGCCTGATCATACACACACACACACACACACACACACACACACACACACCTGTACATAGGAGGGTTAATCTGGTTGATTCGCAAGGCTGTGATTTTGCAACCTTACGAGTCCACCAATGCCCGAACCCGTGTCATCGGTCCATTAGCATGAGAATGCCCAGCGTTCTTATGGGAATGCCCATGAAATTCCATGTTCCATTTTGCCAATGGGCCACCCCACGCCCCTCTCTGCCACCGTGTTCTCAGTGGCCGCACGAATCTACCTGTGCATGCGCAACCATTGATGCCCTTGCGAAGATTCTGGTCCGTGTACCAGAATAAGGGCCATTATATACACACACACATATACAGGGAGATACCACTGCGCAAAATCCTCTGCAGTAATATGTATGCGATCCTCTGTAGTGTGCAGCTCTCTCCAGGACCTTACCACGGTCCAATAAGGCGAGTACTTGGAATAAATAGAAGAAAACGCACCATGAGCAGGATATAAAACAGTTCTTTTACTGATATAAATGCTCACATACATAGGGGTTAAAATATCTCAGCTTGCCAGCATGCGGTGCACAAAAGGATGGTGCGGTCTGCGACGTGTTCAAAAAACCGCGGGATAGACTTCCCGATGTTAGCAGCCTCTCACACTGCTCCGTCAGCCTCGCAGCCCGTCACAGTTCACCCAATTCAAGATGATGTCAGCAAGGCCAATACGGAGGAGTGGAAGGAAGGGCTTGGAACTAACATTGGCCCTGATTCAGCTGCGAATATCACAACTTACCGGGCACCTGAGACGATGCCCTGTCGAATACCGCCTGCCGCCGAACCCCCTTGTTACCATGCAAGGGGATGTGTACCGCTAACAGGGGATGGTTTCTCCTGCCTTCGTAAATAACAGTCGGTCTGAACTAACTTTAATTTATGGGAGCAACACCGGAGATGGGCGAGCAGCTGACATCCTGTGAGATCAGCCACCTGCAGCAGGCATCCACCCGCCGGCTTACCCATAAGAACTCCCAGCGTTTTCATGGGGACACCCGAAAAACGCTGCTCATTCCCATGGTCAAGCGACTTCACCGCCCTTGTCCGCCCCCCAGCCCGCAACGAACGTCCCGGTGAGTGTTTGACTCGCCAAAGCCTTTCATTGCCGGGGTCGGCACATGCGGAAAAATGCGCTTGCGCATACACAGACAGACCCCCAAACATTGGAACGGGCCGATTTCACCCCATTCTGAATTAATCTGAATTAGGCCCATTGATAGGCTCTCCCTTATCTTTGAACCCCATAAGGACCACACCCCCTGCACAGATGATAAGTCTGCCATTCAGATCCGGTTCCGCCAGTTTAGACCCTAACTTTATTAAATAATAATTGATTTATAAATCCATTAGCTGTGCGCTTCCATCTCGGTTTTACAACTTTCTCCCTTAGGCACACGGAAAGAGCATTTATGTATGATCATTAAAGGAATCAATGGTCCCCATGGCCAACTGTTCCTGATACCTTCACTGTGCAGTAAACCATAGTTGCACGAAGGGTTAAACGCTCTCACTGTGCAGCAGGTTCTTAGGAGGAAACAGATGTTAACAGAGAAGATTTTTATATTTTATTACTTAGTTATATCCTATGATCCGAATAAACACAGCATGATATGTAGAATGAACGGTCGTATTTTAGCTTCTGTTAATATTGGGAAATTTGTCACACATTGCTAGGTAAGTGTAAATACCCACCATGAGTGCCTTTTTGGCAGGTACATCTTTGTCTGAGCATCTGTTCAAGATAACATTGCTCTGTTACAGTTGGCCTTTACATTATAAATTCTGTATGCTTTAAGCTTTATCAGGAGAGTCCAATCTCAGTCCCTAGTGGTTATAATAAGGTGCCCAAATACAATTAAAACACCTGGCTACTGCCCCTGTGGACTGTAGCTTTATCACATACAATGGCATCCCATAGTTCTAAGTGAAAAATTGGGATAACCCCTACTTGCCTACTTTTGAAAACTAGTTTCAGGGAGATTATAGTTGGTAATAGAATGTTGCAAAGCACCCCATTGAGGGGGCGTGTCATGCTCCACCCAAAGGGGCGTGTCTAATTCCATATATGGAGAGATTGCGAACGTGGCACCTAGAAGCGTGCGTGTGTACTGCTACATCTGAGAGGAATCTTTTAAAATGACTTATATCCAAATGTAGATGAGCCCAAAGCAGTTAGTAAGAGCTACTATACTTGGTAAAGTGCTGGGAAATGGTGCTGATGATTCAATGTGAATGTATCTGTCTCTCATTACTTTTTTCCCCCCAAAAAATGTAACAGTGTAATGTGGGCTAGGTGACATGAGGGAGATTGCCAAACTAATGAGGGAGAGAGGGAGATTGCTGCTATTTCACGGAGTCTCCTGCAGAATGCAGGAGGGGTGGCAACTATGGGATAACCATGTAAAGGTCAGTGGCAAATGCAGGATTTCTAGAGGGGGTTTCCAAAAGCAGTACACAATTATCCACTGGAACATTGAAGCGGGAGTTTGGGGGAGTAATAGAAGAACCTAATAACGGCCCTGGACATTAATGTACACACTGGTCTTTTTATACACTGGATACTGTATGGAATACAGCATTAATATTTAACACGATATATGTCTATAGGCTGTATCAAACTTTTAAATAAAATAAACACGTTGTCAGGAAAAGGTTAAACATACCATAATTAATAAATACACAAACATAATAGAACCAGTACTGCACTTTCAAGGTACACATTCTCCCACCTCACGGTAAGGCACCTGTCTTCTTCCTGGTAGCTGCTCTCAAGTGCACTGATTGTGGAAGATTCACACACAGTGTAGAAGAAGCTGGTACACTAGCCATGTGCAGCAGCTCCAAATGGAAAACAAAAAGGAAAAAGTCCCAAGGCGCCACCAAGCACCTTCAGCCAGGCCTTCAAAAGTAGGACCACCAACAAGTCCTTTTATCGAGCAAATATTACAAGAAATCAGGCATACGGCGATGATGCTTTGTTCTTCCACCGTTGATAGATTTTTCGATGGGGTTCTCTCGTGATCAGTTGGATATAATAAAGAGAGAAACAAAAAAAGAGGGGGATATAGTGTCTATGGATTCTTATTAGGACACACTCAGGGATAGATTTCAAGGGCCACAGAATGCGTACCCTCACTCACATGGAGAAGAATAGATACCCGTGTATAAAGGTTTCTTTATCAATAACGCTCCGTATTGTACGTGTAGTTTTCCCTCCACCTGGTAAGTTTGTACACGTACCGTACTCACATCAAATATGCTTTCAATACTCATATAAAGGTATCTTTAGATAACCAACGGTCTTCTTAATCAAGATCCCATAAGAACGAAGCTCCAATATGTCTTCCCTTGAATGCATATTGGAGCTTCGTTCTCATGGGATCTTGATTAAGAAGACCGTTGGTTATCTAAAGATACCTTTATATGAGTATTGAAAGCATATTTGATGTGAGTACGGTACGTGTACAAACTTACCAGGTGGAGGGAAAACTACACGTACAATACGGAGCGTTATTGATAAAGAAACCTTTATACACGGGTATCTATTCTCCATGTGAGTGAGGGTACGCATTCTGTGGCCCTTGAAATCTATCCCTGAGTGTGTCCTAATAAGAATCCATAGACACTATATCCCCCTCTTTTTTTGTTTCTCTCTTTATTATATCCAACTGATCACGAGAGAACCCCATCGAAAAATCTATCAACGGTGGAAGAACAAAGCATCATCGCCGTATGCCTGATTTCTTGTAATATGTGCAGCAGCTCCGCTCTGTCCCTTACACTGCATGATGTAGCGGCAGCCCTAGTAATCGTATTATATTCCATTGCTTTTGTCATCATTTGAACCACTTGCAAAGAGGATGGGGGTTTCTGACCTACATAAGGTTATTATATTAAATAACTATTACACAGGTATTTGATTCCCATTTATTTCACGACTTTCTCCTACTGCACATAGGCCCTTATTATGGTTGACTCGCTCAGATGCAAATTCGCATCCTTGCGAGTCACTATAACTCCGCCTTGCGAATGGTTAGCCGGCGCCACTCATTTGTACGCGGGATGCAAGCCTTGCGAATGGATGTTTTAGATGAACATCCATTCACATGCCAGTGGGAACCTCCACATCTTTTGATGGTCACCGACCATCGAATGATGGCTAAGGGGCACGCATATGTAAGGGTGGACCAGACCACCCTCACATATCCGTGTAGAATTGCAGGGAATTGGGCGGGCAGCTGACATCCGTTTATAGGGGGTCAAGGATACATTAACATGTGCACGCCCAGCGTTTTCATGGGAATACCCATGAAACCCTGGTCGTTCACATATGCTAATGGCCCAGGCAGGCACCCCACGCCCCTCTCCAACCTTGGCTCGCAAGGCTGGGTACGTGCACCCAGTGATCAGACTTTTTGACGAGTTTGCACGCACCCAGCATATACACATGCGCAGAAATGCCGCTGCGCATGCACAAAACATCGATCCCCGTGCGAATTCGTGACCAAGCGAGTCAACCAGAATAATGGCCATAGTGAATGTATTTTATCCTTTTTTCCTCCTATACTTTGTTATACATGTTTTTATGTTGTTTGTTTCTCAGCCAATTTATTTAAAAATAAAAGTTATATTTTAAGCATAATAATTCTACACGAGGCGAGTGCCCCACCCAGGTAGAACCTTTTCATGCTCTCTTGGACATGCTCTGCAAAGATGTTAGCAACAGATCCTGCAAGTCCAGAGGTGGGGCCCAGATGGTTGGTTTCTCCAGCACATCCCACAGATTCTTGATCCGATTGAGATCAGGGAGATTTGGAGGCAAAGTCAAAACACTGAACTTTTTCCACAACCCATTCTTGAACACTTATTCTAGTGTGGCAGAGCCATCAGGCAACACAGTACCACTGTGATAAAGGATGCACTTGGTCTGCAACAATGTCTAGGTAGGCCGTAAGTTCCATTAGTAACATCCACATGAATCCAGGACCCACGGCTTGCCTTCTTATCATAGTGCATCTTGGTGGCATCTCTTCTATTGGAAATGGCACACATACACCCGGATGTCCACATGATGTATAAAAAACGTGATTCACTAGATCAGGCTCCATTGCTCCAGTTATGCCTCTCACTTGCCAATTGTAGGCACATTTGCTGGTGGACAGTGGGCAGCATGGACACTCTGAGGTCTCTGAGGCAACGCAGCTCCGTATGTAGCAAGCTGCGGCGCACTTTGTGTTCTGACACCTTTATGTTATGAAACAAGGCCAAGGGAGGAGGAGAAAAAAAGAAAAACTCTGGGTGGGGGCACCCTTATATCACAGATCAAGGTTTATGAAATTAATTAAGATTAAGCCTTTATTAGGTATGCTCTAAAAATAAATTGTAGGTTCCTGTACTAGGATTGAATTCTAAAAAAGCGCAGCAAAAATATATGTGATGGTGATGTGGAGACTAACACTGGTCTTAGTGTGGGTTATGGTTATTGGAAATTCCTCATTAATCCCCCAGTTAACACCAGGTTATGGTCTGTTTTGTTGGGGTTTATTTTTAAATCATAGGATTTTTTTTCCCCCAAGACCAGTTGTGTCTCACAGCGCGGCAGGGATTTCTGTAGTGTGAGGTGCAGCAATGTTATGTTATGTGGAGCAGTGCGGGAGCATATAAATTATCGTGATGCTAAATTGCAGTAAGGTACAGTAAGGTAAAAAAATGTCCACTGGTAAAAACCAGTGGTTACCTGGGAGACCCAGCCGGTATGGTAATGGGAAGCCGGGATGAGGTCTACTGCTGTGCCGAAAAAATAGTGAGTGAGCGCTCGCCGCTTCCTGCTGGCGTCCCTGCCTGGAGTGAGCCGGTCACGTTTGTGCACCACGTGTCCCGGCGGAATCCCTCTGACGTACGTTTCGCTATGCTTGGTCACAGAGGTGTGTCACATTTGCTGGTGGGCAGTGGGCAGCATGGACACTCTGAGGTCTCTGAGGCAACGCAACTCCGTATGTAGCAAGCTGCGGCGCACTTTGTGTTCTGACACCTTTATGTTATGGCCAGTACTGTTTTTCAGCTCTTCTGTGGAATAGTACCAGGCAGGCTAGATGACTATGACCCTGTCACCTGTTTACTAGTTGTCTTTCCTTGGACCACTTGTGTTAGGTACTTCGTAACCACTGCATACTGGGAACACCCTACAAAACCATCTGTTTTAAAGATGCTCCATCCATTACAATTTGGCTCTGATCAAAGTCACTCAGATCGTTATCCTTGCCCATCTTTTCTGCTTCCCACATATGAACTTCAAGAACTGAGTGGTGAATTGATACTTAATTTATCACACCCATTGACAGGTGTTAAATAAAGGGATAATCGTGTGCAGCAGACTCATAGCATGGGATTCTCTAATAACTGCAGCCAGACATTGCTGGTATTCGCATTGATAATCTCATATGCACTAACATATGCAATTATTAAGGCAAAGGACAGCTGGGGGGCGTGTGGGGCGGTGGGGGACGCGAAGGGAAGCCCATAGGCTTCTTCTAGGCTTCTATGCGGTTATGCCATCTAGAACTGGTATAACACCCTGCCGCTAAGCCCAGGGGGTGGGGCTTTGCTGCATTTTAGACCAATTGGATTGCGAGTTTCATTATGTGAGCTGTGCAGTGTGAAACAAACTCACCCATTGGCAGCCAAAAGTCTCCTGATGTATGTATCACACACCCTATATAAACCCCTGTCCTCCATTTTGTCCTTTGATAGGTAGTGAGGAGTTTTAGATGGAGCAGGAGAGTTTGTTGTCTGAGGTTAGTAGATGTAGTTAATGATGTCTGCTAGGGCACTTGGAAGGAAGAAGACCAGGGTAGTGGAGGAAGAAGAGCTAGCTGTGGAGGAGGCAGCCAGTGCATCTGATGGGAGCACCAAGGAGGCAGCAGTGACCCTGAGATGCTGGAGGAGGATGAGGGAGTGCCACTGAAGGGGTTATTGTGCGAGTTTAAAATTCAACCTTATTACATTTGGGAGTGGTCTACTTTTTAATGAGAAAACATCTTGATGTGATTTGTAATGTGTGATTTTTTTTCAACACAGCAAAACGTGCAAATTTCACCACAATACAGAAATTTCTTGTGCGATTTTCGGTAAACATGCGATTTTGGCAGTTTTTTGACCAACTAAATCGCACCTTACTACATTTGGCCCATAATCTCATACTTCCCAATTCTATTGGCAATGTACCGCTGCACTATTGATATCCTCTTTTCATACATAATCGTCACCTTTTATCATTTGACTTGTCACACATGACAAAATAGTTTTCAGTTATATGCATGTCCATATAGGGATGGTATCGATGTATACTTGTGGGACTTGGAGCTGTCGATAGATGGTAATAGCACCACTGCTTCTGAATTAAAAATGACAGAGGAAAATGACTTAGCGCCTGATACAATGTTGATTGCAAATGCAAAATCTTTTCCAAACAATAGCAAAAGCATGTGACTGTCAGTCAGTGTGCATTTATGGGATGCATATGGGGCTGTGTGTCAAACGTCTGCGATTTCTGAGCATTTTCTGGGCATCTTTCAGCCAGAAAAAAGTACTGGAGGTATCCCTAGGGACATCACAGGCGCTACAGTGGGCTCATCTATCAATAAGCAGCAGTATGGTAAAGGGATAGTCAGTCTCTACATATAAAGATGACAAACAAAAACAGTAAAAACTGCACTTGTGTGGAATGAATAAATAGTATCACACAGCATGCATAGCAATAAATAACATATCAATTTATTCATACATAAAATTATATTTTTATAAAGGAATAATCATATACAAAAAGCTTATTGCTGGGTATAGAGGGAAGGCACCCCTTCTTAGTTCTCCATATTGAGGATCCTGTTCCTATATGGACTCTTTTTGTAACACAGTCAGCGGACGGAGGTAAGTATGACTACTCACAATTCTTGGGAAGTCCTGCACCAATGTGCTGGAAGGCTGAAGCCCTCTGGAGTGTCAACTGTATGATGTCCAGATTTTGGGTTGAAATCCTCCAATCAAGTGTGATGTCCACAGGTCCTGGTTCAGGTATTTCAGATGTTTTTTAGAAAATGGAGATCCATCCAGTCCCTGCACATTTACCAGGGAAGGGATTTGTAGTGACAGTTGCATTAAGTCATGTCCACCTCTCAATTAGGCCCAGTAAGTTTTGGGACAACCCAGATCAGCTGTATGCCTCAAATGTTGATATCTGTATTTGCATCATCTCCAAAGTTAGAAACATCAGGAGAAAAACAGCAACAGAGTTATCAACAACAAGAGAAAAAGAAGAACAGATTTTCAACAAGAAAAAAAACAGAGTTAGCAACATCAAGAGAAAAAGAACAATGGTTGCGCTATAGTTCAAACACAAGTGAGGATTTGTGTTGCAACAGAACACAGCGAGGAGACCAGAGGAGGCCACAGCCTAAACCTGAGCAAGACAAAAATATGTAGCTTCAAAGATGTAATTGCATAGTGTGTTGATTTAGTAAAGGTAGGCCGCAGAAACAGAATTCTAGTTATGAACCACTAATATATGTAAATAATATAGATTCAGTTACCTAACAAGGTATAAATCAATGTTGTAGCCTTATTCTGTTATCTAACAAGGTATGATTCAATGTTGTATATAATTTTGTATTTTAATGACCAATGGAAATAGACTAATCAGTGACATTTAGGGCGGGATGTACTAAGAGGAAGATGCGGTAAAACCCCAGTTTTACCGCATTTTCAAATGTACTAATACCTGGCCGCTGCATCATCGCAGGTCAGGGTATCGGCACCTTTGGGTGGCGATACCCTATTGGCTATGGGCTTCTATCACTGCTGCAGACTCCTACTCCCCTCCCTGTCCTCCGTGAAACTCCTCCTCCCCCTAGCATATTTCACAGCCGGATGTACTTCCGGCTGCAGGGGGGAGGAGGAGGTGCCGGGTACAGCCGCGAGGTGCTGGGATATGACGGAGACCCCCCCGCACACCACATCACAGGTATCGCGGGGGGCCTCCATCACCGCACTGCGATGCTAGCCACATATGTTAATACATATGCACTAGCATCGCTGCGGCCGGACGGCAATGTATATTAATACATCCCGCCCTTAGGGTCTAGTTTTGCTTGTGCAGGTAGTTTCTAGTTTTGTACAAAAACAATTCTTGCAAATATGGCTTTGCTGTCAAAATATTATCCTCTGATTTTATTTACATGTGTTTTGCCGGTACTTGTGTAGTTTCACGGCGCAAGCGTGGCCCCGTGCTACTTCCGGGTTCTACGCTCGCCACAAACTATCTAAAATAAACTAACTTAACTCCATGCCAACATGGATAGTTCATACCCCCACTATCCATGTTGGCATGGAGTTGATTTTAGATAGCGTGGCGAGCGTAGCGAGCCACCAAGCCCGCAGAACGGTACTACACAAGTACCGTTTTGCCCTATACAGTATTGCTGCATCCAAAATGCTTGTGTGTGGATGAGGCTGAGAGTATTTTCCGTTGCGGCATTGTGTTTCTCTATAACAGTATGCGGTTTCACTGATGGAACCATCTTGTTAAAGGATGAAACAACTTCTGATGAACTCAACCCCAAATTTCCTCCTTTGTGATATTTCCACGACAACAGGAATGACGGTTCAGCAGCCATGCAATGTCACATCACACCTCAGTCTATAAGAGATGCTATAATTAGGGTCCGTCATGACCTAAAACAACATATGCAGAGAAAAAATAGCATTCATATAGTCTAAATCAAAAGGCAATCTTTATTGCAACTGACACACAGCAATAAAAATCATATTTTAAATTCTTCTATATGGAGGCTACTAGTTCTTCTTGCATGTATAATTTTGTTATTTAGTTAGAAACATAGAAACATAGAAACATAGAATTTGACGGCAGATAAGAACCACTTGGCCCATCTAGTCTGCCCCTTTTTTAAACATGTTACCTCAAACCATATTTGATCCTTATTTTTTTGTAAGGATATCAATATGCCTATCCCAAGCATGTTTAAATTGTACTACTGTATTTGCCTCTACCACCTCTGATGGGAGGCTATTCCACTTATCCACTACTCTTTCTGTGAAGTAATTCTTCCTCAAATTTCTCCTGAATCTTCCTCCCTCTAGTTTCAGTGCATGTCCTCGTGTTCTGCTGCTCCTCTTCCTGTGAAGAATGTCTCCCACCTGTACCTTGTTAAAACCCTTGATATATTTGAAAGTTTCTATCATGTCCCCCCTTTCCCTTCTCTGCTCTAAAGTATACATATTAAGATCTTTTAGTCTTTCCTGGTACGTTTTGTGATGTAGGCCATGCACCATTTTAGTTGCCCTTCTTTGTACAGTCTCTAATGTATTTATATCCTTCTGGAGATATGGCCTCCAGAACTGAACACAATACTCTAGATGAGGTCGTACCAATGACCTATAAAGTGGCATTATTACTTCTTTCTTTCTACTGCTGATACCTCTCCCTATGCAACCAAGCATCTGACTTGCCTTCTTCATTGCTTTGTTACATTGCCTACCTGCCTTTAAGTCCCCTGAAATAGTGACACCTAGATCCCTCTCTTCCTCAGTAGTTTCCATTATAGTGCCATTTATACTATATTTAGTCTTTGGATTTTTGCAACCCAAGTGCATGATTTTGCATTTTTTGGCATTAAACTGTAGTTGCCATGCTCTTGACCATTCCTCTAATCTACCTAGATCATCAATCATTTGTTTTACCCCTCCTGGTGCGTCTACCCTGTTGCATACCTTTGTGTCATCTGCAAAAAGGCACATTTTACCCTCAATTCCATTTGCAATATCACCAATAAAGATATTAAAAAGCACTGGTCCAAGTACAGATCCCTGGGGTTCTCCACTTGTAACCTTTCCCTCCTTTGACTGTACTCCGTTTACTACAACTCTCTGTTTTCTGTCCTGCAACCATGCTCTTATCCATTCAACTATCTTAGAATCCAATCCCAAGCTTTCAAGTTTATTTAACAGTCTGCGATGTGGGAACGTGTCAAAAGCCTTACTAAAGTCTAGATAAGCTACATCTACAGCCCCACCTTGATCTATTACTTTAGTCACCCAGTCAAAAAAGTCAATAAGATTTGTTTGACATGATCTTCCCCCAGTAAACCCATGCTGTTTTGGATCCTGTAAATTGCTGGTTTTGAGATATTCTACAACTCTTTCTTTTAAGAGTGTTTCCATCAATTTCCCTACTACTGATGTAAGGCTCACTGGTTGATAGTTGCTTACCTCTTCTTTGCTTCCACTTTTGTGCAGTGGGACTACATTCGATGTTTTCCAGTCCTCTGGGATTACTCCAGTAGCTAGTGACTGGTTGAATAATTCTGTTATTGGTTTTACCAGCTCCCCTTTGAGCTCTTTTAGTATCCTTGGATGTATCCCATCTGGCCCTATTGATTTATCCACTTTCAGTTTTGAGAGTTCTGTGAGGACTTTCTCCTCTGTAAATGTACTTGTTTCTCCCTCAGTTTTCTGACTATACTTGCAACTTAATTGTGGCCCCTTCCCCTCTCTTTCAGCAGTGAATACTGAGCAGAAATAATTATTAATATTATCTGCTATTACATTGTCCCCCTCAAGAAAACTTCCACTCTCTGTCTTTAGTCTTATTATTCCACTTTTTGTTTTTCTCCTTTCACTTATATACCTAAAAAAAGTTTCCCCCCCTTTACCCACTGATTGGGCTATTTTCTCTTCAGCCTGTGCTTTTGCACATCTGATTACCTTCTTAGCCTCCTTCTGTCTAACAAGATACACCTCTTTGTCCTCATTCTTCTGCGTCTGCTTAAATTTCTTAAAGGCCAACTTTTTAGTTATTGCGCCTGTTCACCAAAATCACCCTTAAATGTTTTGGCTTGGATTCGGATTTTGGTTTGGATTAAAAAATATTAAAATGAATAATCATTGTTAAAAAAAATCTATAAAAACACCAAAAATCATGTAAGTTTTGCAATACAAAACCCAAAATTCAGATTTTAAATTCAACTTCCAAATCGTGGAATTCGAAGATTAGAACTGGGACCCGTTTTGGATGGGATCTTCTTGGGGGATCCAGACTGGGCTTTGGTTCAGTTCAAATCCAAAAAATTGAGATGGATTTGAATTTCGATAACACTAGATCATTTTAATCCATTTTTTTCCATTCAATTTGGTCTTCACCTCTCTGGTACAAGTGTTCTAAAACCGATCAGGATTGCAATGTTTTCTTCCAATTTGGATTGCCAGGATATGGCCAATAGTATGGTGTGCTTCAGACTGACATTTATTTGCTGTGTACAAGGTTTGTAAAATATTGGTAACAACGATCAAAAAGATAATTGTAATGGTTATAAAATTTCTTCAACCATATTATGTTACTATATAAAGGAATATTTAAAACAGACTGAGATGCATTACCAAGATGTCTAGTTTTTCTATCATTCACAGATTCCAATACTTTTTGGTGAATTGAGGATTTTCTTGTACATTGGATTTTGACAATGACTTAACACAGTCATCGGCAAAATGTGGAAAATATGTGTGTTGCCTATATCAAAAACAAAATTAATATAAAATCGATGAGATCACTGATGTACTGCTTATGGCAGAATGGAAAACAATGGAAAACAAATAAAAATTAATATAAACAATTTTTAAATAGTAAAATTCCTTTCTTTATTCCCCTAATGCATACCATGTATAAATGTCACCCCCACACCCCCATCCATCTCTGATAACCATCTGTAGTCGTTCCATTTGGTCTCTAGTTCTGTAATTTGCACCAACACTGTCCACTGCAGAATTGACAGACTGTTCCTATTGCTTGGTGTGTATGCTAAATATTGTTATGGAGCGAGCTCCCACAGGTCGTTAAAAACATCCTCCATAATCGTGTCCTGAACTGGCAGTCCCAAGAGGAGAAAACACCTCACCCTTGGGCTGCTTGATCTTTGTGAGATTAGTAGCAGGTACTTCCAATGGGAAGTCACTGCCAGTGAAACCAGTCCAGGATGGACTTGCTCACTGGTGGAAAGAAGGGTGGGCTACAGCCCTGCAGCCTCTAAGTAAAGTCTTCCACTGGTGTGTTGTATGATCCAGTCACACAGAAATGTTAGCCTAGAGTCAGCAGAATATGAAATTGAAGAATGAAAATTAAAACAATTGTAGTTATGAGACTGAATAGAGGTGATGTAATCTGAGGTTATGTGGGCAGTTCTGCCATCTGATTAGCTTGTCACAGATCTGCTTAGTCAAGCTTACCTGTATGGTGATTCTGCTCTGTGTCTCAGTCTGACTCCATTCATGCTGCCAGACAGTCTGTGCATTGCTGGTTCATTGATTGATTGCACCTGATAGAAATCCTGGCAGAAGCTGGAATCACCTGTAACCCTTTGCTCTCCTGTTCCATGTGGCTCACCTGTTTAGTTCAGACTGAAGTATTCTGGATTCCTGCCTCAGATTGCAGATTGCCCTCTGTCATTTCCTCCAATCAATACAAGGCAGGGGGGATAAATATCCTGCTCACAGAGGCAGAACTGACTTCAGCAACTTGTCTTCCTGCTGCATGTGCTGGATGTTCTGTGCAGTTCAAGCCTGCTTCCTGGAATCCCTGCGTGAGTCTTCAGCGTTCAGCTCCCAGAGGCTCTGCTTGTCCGGCTGGTCCAGCGCTCCCGGTCTGGTCCACAAATGGTCCAATTCCTGCTCCAGTTCCTGCTCATCTAGTTCCTGTGTTTATACTCGGTTTTCTTCAGTTATTTGTTATATGCCAAGTCAGCCATTTCAGTTCTGTTATCTCCGTCACCTGTTCCTGTGTCAACACCAAGTCGCTACCCTGTCCTGATACCAGTTTCCTGACCTGCCTGCTACAAGCTGCATCCAGCTATTGTGTGCTACGTCTCTGCTGTAATCTTCCAGTAATCCTGTCATTCAGCTGTATCCTGATCCCAGCCATCCAATCTGCAATCATTCAACCATCCAATCTTTAGTCATCCAGCCATCCAATCTTCAGTCATCCAGCCATCCAATCTTCAGTCATCCAATTGTCCAATCTTCAGTCATCCAATTGTCCAATCTTCAGTCATCCAATTGTCCAATCTTCAGTCATCCAATTGTCCAATCTTCAGTCATCCAATCGTCCAATCTTCAGTCAGCCCATTGTCCAATTTTCAGGTATCCTTTTCTCTAAACTCAAATCCTGAACATTGCCTTATCCTCCCAGAACTACCGGCACATATCTTGTTTATTTTTGCAAAGGACTGCTATCTTTTGTTACTTGTTATTTATCAGAGACTTGCATCTAGTTATTATTTGTCCAATCAAGAAGTATTGATCCTGGTTACATTATCTGTTATATGAGTTCCTTCAATAAACCTGTTTGTGTTAACCCATCTCCGGCTGGTCACGCCTCTCTTCCTGAGATCCGCACCACTCCATCAATCCACCATCTGACCACTCCAGTCACGACTGATTCCACACACCCATTTCGTGACAGTTTGCTGAAGTCACATGGACTTGGTCAGTGATCAGAGTGTGTGAAGTGTGGGTTGTCTTGATCACAGTACCAGCATGGAGAGACAGATTGATCTTCAGTTCTTACTCACAAAGTTCTGGCAAGACTTATCTGGTTGTTCTTGCAAGCTGCAGCAATCCTTGCCGGCTAATGAATCCTCACGTGTCACATCTGCAGCCGCATGTCATTTGGCCTCTTCACCTCTACCCCCTGACTACCTGGCTACTCCAAAGGAGGACGATGAGGCTTCTGCGGACAGTGGGTCTGTCATAAGTCCGTTACTTTGCCATCTGCAATCTGGTTCTGCTTGGACCTTTAAAGAGCCAAAATCAGAGACATTAAAGGTTTTACACCAGTTACTGAATCAACTACAGGAATTACCATCTAAAATTTTTTCTGTAGTCTCCGCCATATTGGACAGTTCTTTGGTACCCCTTTCCAGTGGAACTGTGCGCAAAGGAACTTCCACTACACTTCCAAGTACTCCTGAGAAGTCCTCTCATAAGCCTTGTAAGGACATACCACAAAGCAGACCACGAGCCCAGCTGTCTGAGGAGGAACGTCAGCGGCGCAGGCAGCTAGACCTGTGCTTCTATTGTGGTGGTTCAGACCATTTCATAGAAGATTGTTCTCTCCGTCTGCCCAGAAATGGGGAGATTCCTCCCGTTACAGCTCAGAAAGAAACCCGAGTTAATACTTGGGGCCCTAGAACAAAGATCATCTTGGCCAAACACGGTTTTACTGCTGTCCACAGAGCTCCTGGGAAGGTTCCTGTATCCATTACTGGAGGTGGAGTCTCAGGATTTTCTGCCCAAAAGCATGTGTCCGTCTCATCAACCTCAGGAGGGTTGTCCAATACCGCAGCCCCAGCAGAGGTATCTTGTGCTAAAGATTCAGAACGAGTATCCCGTCTCCAGCCCCAAGAGGGGGTTCAGCCTTTTCAGCCCCAGAGGGGAGTTCAGCCTCTCCAGTCTCAAGAAGGGGTCTGCTGTATCCAGCCCCAGAAGGGGGTCCAGAGTCTCCAGCCCCAGGAGGGGGCTCTCAGTCTCCAAACCCAGGAGGGGGCGCTCAGTCTCCAGCCCCAGGAGGGGGCTCTCAGTTTTCAGCCCCAGGAGGGGGCTCTCAGTCTCCAGCCCCAGGAGGGGGCTCTCAGTCTCCAGCCCCAGGAGGGGGCTCTCAGTCTCCAGCCCCAGGAGGGGGCTCTCAGTCTCCAGCCCCAGGAGGGGGCTCTCAGTCTCCTGCCCCAAGAGGGGGCTCACAGTCTCCTGCCCCAAGAGGGGGCTCACAGTCTCCTGCCCCAAGAGGGGGCTCACAGTCTCCTGCCCCAAGAGGGGGCTCACAGTCTCCTGCCCCAAGAGGGGGCTCACAGTCTCCTGCCCCAAGAGGGGGCTCACAGTCTCCTGCCCCAAGAGGGGGCTCACAGTCTCCTGCCCCAAGAGGGGGCTCACAGTCTCCTGCCCCAAGAGGGGGCTCACAGTCTCCTGTCCCAAGAGGGGGTTCAAAGTCTCCTGCCCCAAGTGGGGGTTCAAAGTCTCCTGCCCCAAGAGGGGGTTCACTGTCTCCAGTCCCAGAAGAGGGCTTTCTGTGTCCAGCCCCAAAATGGGATTTCAAGTGTCCAGTCCCAAGTAGGGGTGAATCCAGGTGTCCAGTCCCAGAAGGGGGATATTCCAGGTGTCGAGCTCCAAGAGGGGGAAATTCCAAGTGTCCAGTCCCAGGAGGGGGTCCTGTATACCAGAGACCCTGGAGGAGAGTCGGACACTTCTGCCCTGGCCTCCGGGCCTGAGGACACCTCTGCCCTGGCCTCCGGGCCTGAGGACACCTCTGCCCTGGCCTCCGGGCCTGAGGACACTTCTGCCCTGGCCTCCGGGCCTGAGGACACTTCTGCCCTGGCCTCCGGGCCTGAGGACACTTCTGCCCTGGCCTCCGGGCCTGAGGACACACCTGCCCTGGCCTCCGGGCCTGAGGACACACCTGCCCTGGCCTCCGGGCCTGAGGTTGTTCCAGTTATTCCAGTACAGACTGCCTTGCCCAAGGCATCCGAGGGGTCTGCCATGCACAAAACACTCAATGTGCCCGCCGTGTCTGAGGCTTCCGTGGTTCCAGTTTTTCCTAAAAAGTCCAAGATTCTTGATCAGCTGAAGCCTTCCAAAGCCCCAATTCCATCAAAACCATTTCAAGATTCAAGCAGAGAATATTCGCCCATCTATTTTGATGGGGATCTTGTCCATTATGAAGCCCTGGTGAACCAATATTTGTCTATATTGGAAACCGAACCTTCATCTGGTCTCACGCTAGCCAAAATCGTCAGTTACCTGTTTTTGTCATTTAAAGGAGAAGCTTTGGAGTGGGCTTGTCCGCTTTATGAATCTAACGACTCCAGACTTCGAGATCTGACATCCTTCTCCAAGGCCGTAGTGGAAAGGTTCGGTTCAAAGACTCCCTGTAAGAATTCCTCCACCACTACAGTTAAAAGTCATCCGGTGGCCAAAACCAACCATTCTTTGCCATCCATCCAAGATTGTGCGCCATCTCAACAATGCCTTAGAACCTCCAAGGTTTCAAAAAATTGTCTATTGATGCCCAAATCTATGGACGTTAGAATTGGGTACACATCCATGTCCACCCATTGTGTTGGTTCCTCTGGACTGTCCAATTCTCCAGGATCATCTTCTGAAAAGCAATCTGCCCCGTCAATACCCACCATATGTATTGGATCTTCCGCTTCATGCTACCTCAGTGGTCCTTCAGGGAGTTTCAATTCAACTGAGAGGTCTTCAATCCTGACCTTAGACCAAGACTCAAATTCAGAGTATGATTCTGATTATGATGCCACTCCCTTCCTGGGAGGTCCTGTGCTCTCTGGTGCCTGTTTTGCAGAACCTAAAGCTTCACCTTCCTCAAAAAAATCAAAGCATTCATCTAAGAAAAAGAAGAAGCATCGTCGTTAACCTTGAGCTCCCTTCCAAAGAAGGTTCTGGCATAGGTGTCCGGAGTCCACCCTGAAGGAGGGGGTAATGTCACAGATCTGCTTAGTCAAGCTTACCTGTATGGTGATTCTGCTCTGTGTCTCAGTCTGACTCCATTCATGCTGCCAGACAGTCTGTGCATTGCTGGTTCATTGATTGATTGCACCTGATAGAAATCCTGGCAGAAGCTGGAATCACCTGTAACCCTTTGCTCTCCTGTTCCATGTGGCTCACCTGTTTAGTTCAGACTGAAGTATTCTGGATTCCTGCCTCAGATTGCAGATTGCCCTCTGTCATTTCCTCCAATCAATACAAGGCAGGGGGGATAAATATCCTGCTCACAGAGGCAGAACTGACTTCAGCAACTTGTCTTCCTGCTGCATGTGCTGGATGTTCTGTGCAGTTCAAGCCTGCTTCCTGGAATCCCTGCGTGAGTCTTCAGCGTTCAGCTCCCAGAGGCTCTGCTTGTCCGGCTGGTCCAGCGCTCCCGGTCTGGTCCACAAATGGTCCAATTCCTGCTCCAGTTCCTGCTCATCTAGTTCCTGTGTTTATACTCGGTTTTCTTCAGTTATTTGTTATATGCCAAGTCAGCCATTTCAGTTCTGTTATCTCCGTCACCTGTTCCTGTGTCAACACCAAGTCGCTACCCTGTCCTGATACCAGTTTCCTGACCTGCCTGCTACAAGCTGCATCCAGCTATTGTGTGCTACGTCTCTGCTGTAATCTTCCAGTAATCCTGTCATTCAGCTGTATCCTGATCCCAGCCATCCAATCTGCAATCATTCAACCATCCAATCTTTAGTCATCCAGCCATCCAATCTTCAGTCATCCAGCCATCCAATCTTCAGTCATCCAATTGTCCAATCTTCAGTCATCCAATTGTCCAATCTTCAGTCATCCAATTGTCCAATCTTCAGTCATCCAATTGTCCAATCTTCAGTCATCCAATCGTCCAATCTTCAGTCAGCCAATTGTCCAATTTTCAGGTATCCTTTTCTCTAAACTCAAATCCTGAACATTGCCTTATCCTCCCAGAACTACCGGCACATATCTTGTTTATTTTTGCAAAGGACTGCTATCTTTTGTTACTTGTTATTTATCAGAGACTTGCATCTAGTTATTATTTGTCCAATCAAGAAGTATTGATCCTGGTTACATTATCTGTTATATGAGTTCCTTCAATAAACCTGTTTGTGTTAACCCATCTCCGGCTGGTCACGCCTCTCTTCCTGAGATCCGCACCACTCCATCAATCCACCATCTGACCACTCCAGTCACGACTGATTCCACACACCCATTTCGTGACATAGCTGACTGAAGAGGTGCGTTTTCAGGGAACGTTTCTAGATAAAAGTCTTATTGTACATGGTCGTAGAAGATCTGGGCTCTCTAGTGGCCTCTGTTAATCTCCATAAGGAGTTTGTGGAGGACATGAGGACGTCTTCAGTGTGAAGTGCTCCTTATACATGGCTCAATGCCATGACATTGCTTTGACTCTACCTATGCAATGTACATCTGGAAACGTAACAGCCTAATGTTTAAGTTTAGAGTATTTTATTTTTAATTCTGTAGAAATCAGGTAAACAATGGAGAGACTGTCAGAGCGAGGCAGCAGATAATGAATGTTTAGTGCAGAAGAGTAGCAAACAGAAATGAGTAACACACACCGCAAACGCTGTGATAGAACCATCCTGGCGGTATGTAGCGCTTTGTTCATCAAGCAATAGGTCAACAATGGCTAGGTCAAAAGTCAAAATGTTGACATGAGGTTTTCACTTTTTTGTCCCGAATGTCAACGTGGTCGACATGGACACCATATTGGTGCACCGCTGCGCTCGTGCACGGTGCCTCACTATGTTCGGCACACTATTCTATTCTACCTCCATGCCCTAGTGGATGGTAGGGCATGAAATTCCACCTGTCGCCGCATGTTGACCTTCCATCCATGTTGACCTTAGGCATGTCGACCTATTTCAGGTGTCAACGTGTCCTGCATGTACCACTCTGTTTTGTACCCCCTAAATCAGTGGTTCCCAACCCTGGTCCTTAAAGTACCCCCAACAGTGCACGTTTTCCAGGTCACCCAGCAGGTGCACAGATTATTCAGGCACATTTTAAAACATCCTCAGGTGGAGCTAATTATGTCACCTGTGATTCTGTGTGGAGACCTGGAAAACGTGCACTATTGGGGGGGGGGGGGGGGTACTTGAGGACCAGGGTTGGGAACCACTGTCCTAAATGTTTATTTTCAGTATCCTGATTTTTTTATGAAAATCAAAGAACAGCTGAAAAAACTTATATACATACAAAGCAGCAGCAACAACAATGTCAACCAATTGATTCTGTTCTGCAATTAAACTGATATTTTATTAAGCAATGTGTATGTTGGGATCATTTGCAAAATTATAAAAAAAACTTCAATCGCAGGAGTGCATGTCAAATAATCTAAAAACCATTTAACTATCGAGTTATAGCCCTCTATCCCCTTTTTCCGCAAACTTTTTATATATTTTAGGATTTAGTTTTTTATTTGTCCACTGGAAAAACTGGCCCCGCGAGGGGACGCGGATCACTACGCTCACCGACTCTATATAAAATCAACTCCATGCGTAGTGGATAGTGGGGTTATGAACAGGTAAAAAATCGCATCGGATCGCATCTATATATCGACCGATATCACATCCGATATATCGGAAATATCGCATCTGATATATCGGGCGCCGTAAATCTAAACTAGTACCTTTGTTTATTAAAACATGTATCTACAAGATAAATCATTTGTTAATATATGTTATTGCTTATTTCTATAACAAACATCACATTTCATTTTTAACTTTTGAATTGTCATATTCTGAAAAGGTTGGACTACCAGTCAGAGAAAATAAGCAGATCACTCAAATGTACATTGGAATTGACTGGGAGAGGCCAAACGCATCTGAAAATAGCTGTGCATTCTGTGGGGAAGGCAGGTACATGTGGAAAGATGTGAGCTGGAGGATGTGTCTCATAATTGTCACATGTAATAATGTTAAAAATTATAAGGTAGAGGAGGCATTGGTTCATAGGGGCAGGCTGAGTACCCAGAAATCCCTCCTGTCTGTGCAGGCTATTGGACATTAGAATGTATAAGAATGTATAATACCCCTTTTAGACATACTACCCGGGATTTTGGCCAGGTTTACCTGTGATTTTCAACCCAGGTCACTTCCAGGATCTTAGTAACAGACCCCCTTTCACACTACACCTCAGATCCGGGGAAAACCCGGGTATACCCCTTTCACACATAAACCAGGCTTTTCAAGCATTTCAGTGTTTCATCATTAAAATGGGCAAGGACCTTTGCAATATTTGCATACACTATGGCATCCTTCACAGTGCCTGTGATGTGAGATTTGATATCCTCTTCTCCACGCACATGTAACAGCTCCCTGACCTCCTCTTCCTTCCAATGATGTACCATGCCACCTGACATCCCACAGGACTCTGCACTCTGTTGCTGGAAAGGAGCAACATGCAGCCACTGCCTCTGCACATGTGCCTGAGACGTCTTCCTCGGCTGCAGCTGATGACCTCATCAGAGGACGCCTCGGCAGCAAAAAAAAGCCACATCACATGTTTAAAACTGAAAAACCCGGGTAATACCATTCAGACATAAGCCGGGCATTATACCCGGGAGTAAAATACCGGGAAAAACCCTGGTCAATTGCAGGTGCTCAGTATCCGGGAGTGAAATCCCGGGTATACCCTTTCAGACATACACTAGTCCCGGGTTTGGGCGCGTTCATGTGAAAAAACCCGGGATTTTCGAGTATGTCTGAAAGGGGTATAAGCCTATTGCACATTTATTTGAGTGTCTTTTTTGGCAAATGTATGAAATAAACATTTTTATTTAACAAATGACTAGTGCATCATTTGTATTATCTGTAGTTTTAATTTGGTCTCATTCGGAGCAGTAGAACTCACTCCAGGGCCCTCTGAAGGGGATGCAGTCAAAATCCCTATGCTCAAATCCCGACAACCATTGACCGACGGTCAAATTCCCGACATTTAAAATACCGACAAGGTCAAAATCCCGACATTTAAAATCCCGCCAAGGTCAAAATACCGACATATAGAATGTAGACAGGTGAAAAAGTCAATATGACTTTTGGTTAACAGGTCGCGAGGTCGACATGGGTTTTTCACTGTTTTTTGACCCGACATGTGCCGACAGACGGTATTTCATGCCCTACCATCCACTAGGGCGTGGCTAGAGAATAAAATAGTGTGCCGAGCGCAGCGAGGCACCGTACACGAAGCATAGCGAGCAAAGTGAGCAATGCGAGGGGCTGCGGTTGAATTCCAACTGTGTCCATGTCGACATTCGGGTCAAAAAGAGTGAAAAAAACCATGTCGACCTCGCGACCTGTTGACCTAAAGTCATGTTGACTTTTTCACCTGTCTACATTCTATATGTCGGTATTTTGACCTTGTCGGTATTTTGACCTTGTTGGGATTTTAAATGTCGGTATTTTGACCTTGTCGGTATTTTGACCATCGGTCAATAGCTGTCTGTATTTTGACCGTCTGGATTTTGACCGTCGGTATTTCATACTGAATCCCTCTGAAGTGGGTAACTTCTTTTTTACTTACCTTGTATTTGTAAAGTGTATATATATATATATATATATATATATATATATATATATATATATATATATATATAGATACATATATATATATATATATATATATATATATATATATATATATATATACAAAAGAAGAAAGGAGAAAAGCGCACTAGTGAGTATTTAAAAGTAACAACTTTACTGGGGCATCTGGGTAATGACTTTTGTTGCATTTCTATTCTCAGTAACCCCTTGTTGGTCCCCGAGCAGGAGGAAATACAGCCTGCTTGGCCACTATTTGGAAGCAGTGTTCTTATCTCAGCGTATGCTGCTAGTGTGAGTTGTGACTGATAATAATGATTTGTATTAGTAATCTTTATTTAAAATACAGGGGGAGAGCTAACTTGAACAGAGGTCCTCACTGTGAACATTCAAAAAGGACAGTAGTAATAGTAAATGTTTGGTGTTCCCATGGGCGACATCCGTCCCGTCACTATCTGCCCCCATCCCTGCGAATGTCTCGTCGACTATGCAAGTCGATGAAGACATTTGCAAAGGGGACCATGTGCAGTCCCCAAACCATCGGAACGGGACCAAATTCGTCCCCATCCGAACAGACCAGAATTACCCCTCTATATGAGAAACGGTTAATAAATAAAATAATTGGTATTTTTTTTTTTTTTTTTAAAAGGAATGCGTTGGATGTGATGTTATATGTACAACACCACCCATATTATAATAATATTAACTTAAGCATATATACATAGAAAAACAAAGACATTACAATAAATGTATTGATACATTAGGGTCAATTCAATTAGGGGCAAGTTCCTTTTGCAATATCATATAAACACCTGACTACGGCACCCAAAGTCTCCCCCAGACACCCACGCTCTCCCCCCAGTGCAGCCCGATATCTCACTAGACTCTCTGATTTTTTTTACGCAATCCTATGCGGCTGTGGAGAAAGATCAACAAAACTGAAGGTAGACTATGCGCAGCATATGGCTGCAATTATTCCTTGGTGTGAGAACATCGCCACTATATGAATTCTCCCCTTAAATTTGGAACAGCAATGTTACCGTGCTGCTGGGGCAGTGTTTGTCCTCTCCGACTTGCACTATGAATTGGAAGTTTTACTGCCCCAGTCATCCTATTATCTGCGACTGCACTTTATGGCGGCCCAAATTCCCACAAAAAAAACCTCAGACTTTGGCTCAAAGTAATTTTGTGCAAAACTGGGCTGATTCCAGCCTGCGAAGGGTTTAAGTTCTGGTGCCATTGCCGGTGGTGAGTGCCCTTTCTGGTTACACTGGAACTGTTGATATATTGCGGAACTTGGATTTCTTAAGGAGCACCCCTATTCCTCAGCCTGCTGGATGTGAGTGCAGATCCCTGGATTGTATATATATGTATATATATATATTGCAACAGATTGGATAAAGGCTAAAGCGACTACAAATACCTATGCAGGAGACATGTCTTTTTATAATATATAAAAGATTTTATTTAGGTACAAGAGTGTGCACAATAGCACTATTTAAAAGAACAAACAGTGAGTATACATAGAAAAAACACAATAATCTAAAAATATGCGAGTTACTATAAAAATGGCCTACATAAGATATCGCTATAAAAAAGGGGATATATATAAAAAAAGGTTTTTTAGAAGATAGTATAAAGTATAACTTATCTATTTGGGAGGAGTCAGCAGGCAGTACCCAACGCGTTTTGTCGCAGAGACGCGTTTCGTCGCAGAGACTTCATCATGAAGTCTCTGCGACGTAACGCGTTGGATACTGCCTGCTGACTCCTCCCAAATAGATAAGTTATACTTTATACTATCTTCTAGAAAAACTTTTTTTATAGCGATATCTTATGTAGGCCATTTTTATAGTAACTCGCATATTTTTAGATTATTGTGTTTTTTCTATGTATACTCACTGTTTGTTCTTTTAAATAGTGCTATTGTGCACACTCTTGTACCTAAGTAAAATCTTTTATATATTATAAAAAGACACGTCTCCTGCATAGGTATTTGTAGTCACTTTAGCCTTTATCCAATCTGTTGCAATCTTTTTATACACCCCTTACCAAGGTGACACCCTTTTTTCTAAAAAGGTTACCTACCTAAACCCAATATTAGGGTGCTTATTAGTTCAGGACACAGGTGGCGCCATACATCCCCTCTTTCTGGATATATATATATATATATATATATATATATAAACTAGGAATAAACAGGCGGCACTCGAAGACTTGTGAAAAAAATGCAATCGGTGTATTAAATCACGATCAACGTTCGGGGAGAGTTTCCCCTTCATCAGGATAAGTGAACAGTGTACCACTGTTCACTTATCCCGATGAAGGGAAACTCTCCCCAAAAAGTCTTTGAGTGCTGCCTGTTTATTCCTAGTTTATCGTTTGGCTAAATGCCCTGTGGGAGGGCACCGAAGCATACTAACCCCAATGGGGGGGGGGGGGAGTGCCGGAGGTGACAGCATTGAAAACTATCTATCTATCTATCTATCTATATATATATACAGTTGGGCAAAAAAGTATTTAGTCAGCCACCAATTGTGCAAGTTCTCCCACTTAAAAAGATGAGAGAGGCCTGTAATTTTCATCATAGGTATACCTCAACTATGAGAGACAAAATGAGGAAAAAAAATCCAGAAAATGACATTGTCTGATTTTTAAAGAATTTATTTGCAAATTATGGTGGAAAATAAGTATTTGGTCAAAAACAAACAAGCAAGATTTCTTGCTCTCACAGACCTGTAACTTCTTCTGTAAGAGGCTCCTCTGTCCTCCACTCGTTACCTGTATTAATGACACCTGTTTGAACTCTTTATCTATATAAAAGACACCTGTCCAACACTTCAAACAGTCACACTCCAAACTCCACTATGGCCAAGAGCAAAGAGCTGTCAAAGGACACCAGAAACAAAATTGTAGACCTGCACCAGGCTGGGAAGACTGAATCTGCAATAGGTAAGCAGCTTGGTGTGAAGAAATCAACTGTGGGAGCAATTATTAGGAAATGGAAGGCATACAAGACCACTGATAGTCTCCCTCGATCTGGGGCTCCCCGCAAGATCTCACCCCGTGGGGTCAAAATGATCACAAGAACGGTGATCAAAAATCCCAGAACCACACGGGGGGACCTAGTGAATGACCTGCTGAGAGCTGGGACCAAAGTAACAAAGGCTACCATCAGTAACACACTACGCCGCCAGGGACTCAAATCCTGCAGTGCCAGACGTGTCCCCCTGCTAAAGGCAGTACATGTGCAGGCCCGTCTGAAGTTTGCTAGAGAGCATTTGGATGATCCAGAAGAGGATTGGGAGAATGTCATATGGTCAGATGAAACCAAAATAGAACTTTTTGGTAACAACTCTACTCGTCGTGTTTGGAGGAGAAAGAATGCTGAGTTGCATCCAAAGAACACCATACCTACTGTAAAGCATGGGGGTGGAAACATCATGCTTTGGGGCTGTTTTTCTGCAAAGGGACCAGGACGACTGCTCCGTGTAAAGGAAAGAATGAATGGGGCCATGTATCGTCAGATTTTGAGTGAAAACCTCCTTCCATCAGCAAGGGCATTGAAGATGAAACGTGGCTGGGTCTTTCAGCATGACAACGATCCCAAACACACTGCCCGGGTAACAAAGGAGTGGCTTCGTAAGAAGCATTTCAAGGTCCTGGAGTGGCCGAGCCAGTCTCCAGATCTCAACCCCATAGAAAATCTTTGGAGGGAGTTGAAAGTCCGTGTTGCCCAGCGACAGCCCCAAAACATCACTGCTCTAGAGGAGATCTGCATGGAGGAATGGGCCAAAATACCAGCAACAGTTTGTGAAAACCTTGTGAAGACTTACAGAAAACGTTTGACCTCTGTCATTGCCAACAAAGGGTATATAACAAAGTACTGAGATGAACTTTTGTTATTGACCAAATACTTATTTTCCACCATAATTTGCAAATAAATTCTTTAAAAATCAGACAATGTCATTTTCTGGATTTTTTTTCCTCATTTTGTCTCTCATAGTTGAGGTATACCTATGATGAAAATTACAGGCCTCTCTCATCTTTTTAAGTGGGAGAACTTGCACAATTGGTGGCTGACTAAATACTTTTTTGCTCCACTGTATATCTATATATATATAGATATATATATATGGCATGGTGCCTCAGTGCCTCAGAGCACTGGCAGTCCAAGTCCCTGGGGCTATTACACTTGTCCCTTGTCACTGGCTCCTATCGGGCATCAGCGCAATGTGCACCAAACTGAACAAGGTTTAAGGGGCAGATTTATTAAGCTTGGAGAAGAGATAAACTGGAGATAAAGCAGAGAAAAGGTAAAAGGAGATAAAGCACCAGCCAATCAACTCCCAACTGTCTTTTTCAAACACAGCTGATTGGCTGGTGCTTTATCTCCTTTTACCTTTTCTCCGTTTTATCTCCAGTTTATCTCTTCTCCAAGCTTAATAAATCTTCCCCTCTATCCCTTTCCCTTCTCCTGCAATCAGCCCAGTTCCCACCTATGGCTGTGCAGGTCTGAACACCTGGATTGGAGCCGTATATTTGGGAGCCCACCCATCTATCCCCCAAACACACATCAGAGACCCATTCCTGGCTTTGCAGTGAACCATTTTCTATTACCATGCTGCAAAACACTCTCTGATACTGGATGGCTCCTTAACACTTTACAGCAGTGGTTCTCAACCTTGGTCCTCAGGACCCCACACAGTGCACATTTTCCATGTCTCCACACAGAATCACAAGTGAAATAATTAGCTCCACCTGTGGATCTTTTTAAAATGTGTCAGTGAGTAATGAGTGCACCTGTGCACCTGCTTGGTGACCTAGAAAATGTGAGCTGTGTGGGAGTCTTGAGGACTGAGGTATAGAACCGCTGCTTTACAGGACAGTTGTGAAAAGGGAAAAACATCTCTCTGGTGAAATTAACCCTGTTTCACCACATGATGCTGTGTACACACGCTTGAATTTGCATCAAGTTCGATGTTCGATTCGATTTTCCATTCGATATGGCATTAGATTCTTTCCATTCTAGTTAGCATTATATCTGTACTTTTGCATTCGATTTCGATATCGATAGCAATTTACATTAAAGGCACAGTGTACACAATCGATTTACTGGATCGAATTAGATATTTCCTTGCCTGTACAGTCTATTTTTCTTTCCGATATAGAGAAAACGGGAGCGCACATAGAATCAAATGCAGATCGAAAGCATCTTAAAAACAGTTCAATTTCGATTCGATTTTGCTTCAATAAGCAAAATCGAATTGAAAACCTGTCAAAATCGAAGCGTGTGTACACCCCTTAAGTTTACTGTTAAATAAATAGGTCAAGAATAATTCAAAGGTCATTTTTCCAGTAAAACAGAGGCTACAAGGAAGACATCAGAGGGCCCCTAATAATGCTGCTCCTTCCTCTGTGCACAGTGTCACATACACTACAGTGCTATCTATAAATAAGATGTTCTGCTGTATGAGGTAGTGGGTGAAGGGTGTTAGTAACTAATTATAGATTTATGTGATCCAGCTGAGGTGTTGCCATAGAACACTCCGTTCTCTAATATAGGATACCTCCATGATAAATGAAAATTAACCTTTATGACACTAGCAATTAGATTTTCATAATGAGGAAATGTAAATATATAAATAGTTCTCGCTTCTTTACACTTGCGAGGTTCCATTTGCGTCAATCAAGTTATGTCACTTTCCGCTATCTGTTTAACTAACATTGTAAAGGGTTTCAAATGGAAAGAAATACACATTAAACAATTAAACTGTGTAAGTAAATTATTCATTTTTAATAATATTCTGTTCATTATGTCCAATTTCTTGAAAGATCCTTTTTGTCATTCCCCTCTGCTGTGAGTCTAGGTGATAACGTACCTACGTGTATACTGTGGGCCTATTTCATGTTTGTACGCTGTCACTGATATTCACGGAAAGGTGGGAATATCGTCAGACTGCACATGTGCTGCAGTTGCAATGTGCCTGCACAAGGTGCTACTGAAAAAACGCTTGCAATGAGGGCTTTATGAAGAAGTGGCTGCCAGGAAGTAACGGCCGTAGGTAGGGTGACCAACTCATCCCTTTAATCCGTGACACATATTAATGACACAGGTTCTGTGGCAGTTTAAAACCAGGTGAAATGGAGTCTTGAGGTGTGGCAGTTTAAAACCAGGTGAAAGCCAGCCACAGAACCTGTGTAATTAATATGTGTCCCAGATTAAAGGGATGAGTTGGTCACACTAACCGTTGGTGCTAGCACAGAGTACTTGGAAAAGCATAGGTACGCCTTCAGGGGGTGCATCTGCTGTCAGCTGCAAGCTCAAATGTACATATGTACAAAAACATGAAGCCTGCAAAGCTACTACTGTGTCCAGTCTTAAGGTGCGTAAACACAGGGGCGATTTTGTGTAATATCGCGGGAAATATAGTCGCTGAGCGACCATATTGCCCGCGATGGGAGTGTGCACCGGTGATATATCGCCAGGTGCGCGCTCCCGTTTTTACCCCTGTGGTGATCGCTGGTCGCAGGAACATGCTCCTGCGACCAGCTGATTTCCACTGCCGGACTCCCCCCGGCAGTTTCTTTTTCATCAGCGACCATCTCTGGTCGCTGATGTACAGGAGACACAGAGCAATATATCTGCCCCGTGTGTACGGAGCTTTAGGCGAATCTAGAAATATGGTAATGGGTGGTCCCAGATCCAAATACTGCAGGAAGGTGGACCTTTGCGCGGCGAAGCCGCGTGGTGAAAGGAGGTGTGTCATCACGAAAAGGGGGTGTCATATTACACATTAGACCACACACCGTAATGCCCATTACGCCACACGCCATAATACCTATTACACCACATGTTGTAATGCCTATTACACACTATACCAAAAACCTTAATGCCCATTTCACTCTATACCAAACATCATAATGCACAATATACGCTATTCCAAACCCGTAATGCCCATTACACATTATACCAAACACTATACCAAACTATACCAAACACCGTACTGCCCATTACACACTATACCAAACACAGTAATGCCCACTACACACTATACCAAACACAGTAATGCCCATTACACACTATACCAAACACAGTAATGCCCATTATATATAACACATGCCGTACTGCCTATTAAATATTATGCCACATAAATGCCACTTACCTACATGCTCATTGCTATGGTTTCATGCTCGATGCCTGGGGTTTCATGCTTTGACTGGGGTCTCTGTGACAGGCAGCCAGTGACAGCTATGCTGTGTCAGTGTCACAACAGGCCGAGTAGGAGGGCCCTGCTAGGACAGGGCAGCAGGGGCCAGGGGGGCAATTTAGGGCTTCTCAGAGACAGCCACACAGTGGTAGCCACAGGACTCAAGAGGATGGTCCCACAAGCACAGGGCTTGTTTAGAATTGATCGCAAAGCAATTTTTTTTAGCAAATGGACAAAATCATGTGCACTGCAGGTGGGACAGATGTAACATGTGCAGAGAGAGTTAGATTTGGATGAGCTATTTTGTTTCTGTGCAGGGTAAATACTAGCTGCTTAATTCTTAAACTGGGTACACACGTATAGATTTGTCTGTCCAATCTGTCTGGTGGGGGAAAAATCTGAATGGGAGCAAATGACAATCAACCATTTGCTCCCATAAAAATCTAACTCTCTCTGCACTTTACATCTGCCCCACATGCAGTGCAACTTGGATTTGTCTATATGTAAAAAAAAATTATGCTTTTTTCAATCATGTCTGAATTAGGCCCTGATGCTCCTTGTTTTACGTAGAGCCTGAGAATTTCAAATGAGATTGTGATGGCTCTGGGGGGTGATTCAGGTTGGTTTGCAAAGTGCATTTAGTCTGCTAATGGACAAAACCATGTGCACTGCAGGTGAGACTGATGTAACATGTGCAGAGAGAGTTAGATTTGGGTGAGGTGTGTTCAAACTGAAATCTAAATTGCAGTGTAAAAATAATGCACACAGTATTTACACAACAACACAACAAAATAACTCTGAAATGTTATTGAAATGTAACTCTCTCTGCACATGTTATATCAGCCCCACCTGCAGTGCACATAATTTTGTCCATAAAAGAAGGAGTTGGCTTTTAGAAGCTAACCTTAATCACCCCTAAATGTGCATTGCTAACCAACCTGAATTGTTCCCCTGGTGGGAATCTCTTTTGATTTCTGGGTGGCAGTTATGGCAGGGTTGCCGACTTTAAGATTCTCCTCTCCGGGAGAAGCCCGGAGAGGAGAGATTCAGCAGCCACTCAGGGGGCGGGGCTTGCGAGTGACATCACTAAGCCCCACCCCATGCTGTTAAATTAGCTAATTCACGGATCTCGGTGGAGGGGGCGGGGCTAAAATGACACGATTGTGCCGTTTTAGCTCCGCCTCCTCCTCTGAGACCCGAGGATTGCGGCATTTTAATGCCACGATCTGGGGGTCAGCGGGGGTCCCCCCTGAATCCGGGAGGGTTGCCCACCCTTCCGGGGGGCCGAAAGGGGGACCCGATTTTCAGGAGACTCCCGGAAATTCCGGGAGGGTCGGCAACCCTGAGTTATGGAACTGGTAACATTAGGTTTGTAGCATACAAAATCGCAATTGCATCAGCATACACACATGAACTAAGCCCTGTATATAGTGCTGTCACAGAAAATAACTAAAATCTCTTTTCTCTCTGAGACAAAGCTACTTTTTTTTTAAGTTCTGCATCATAAAACTAGCTCATAGCATCTCAAAAGCATGAAGTGAAACATCTCTGTCATGATAATAACCTGCCTGCTTAGCATATAAATGGAAGCCTTGTACTTACACAAATGTAAATGGTGCTGTTTAAAAAGACCTTGGTCCACTTAAAAAATACACACTCTTCTTAATGACTGTTAGTGATATGTTAAACAGGAGCATTCATTGCAATGCAAGGAGATGGTCCGAGAGAAGAGGTAATGTATAACCTAGGCTGATGAAGATACAAAAAAGCACTTGTATCTACATCATGTGTCTTTTCTAAGTTGGAAAACTGTAGTACTCAAGAATTCTAAGGGGTCCGTAAAATTAACTCGCCCCCGCAAGTCCGTGCAAGCTAATGTGGCTGTATGCCACCGTCACTGAAGTTCCAGACTCGCTCATTTTTGTTTGCAGCCCGTTAGGGAAGCACCCAAAAATGAGCGAATGCAGCACAAGATCAGACCATGGGGGGAAGAGAGGAAGTGTTCACATTTACATGCTGTTGTAATAAGTCGCTGCTAATTGAATTGATTGCTAATACCCCTTTTACATCACCGTAAAAACCCGGGTTTTTCACTCACGGACCCGGTTCAGAGGCAGTGTAAATGGCAGTGGCGTAACTATAGCTCCGCAGCCCCCGCGGTGGCGGGGGGGCGCAGAGAAATTGGGGGCGCCGCCGGGGGGGCTGCGGGGCTATAGTTACCCGCAGTCTGCGTCTCGCCCGGCGCTCTGTCGGGACCTTCCTGATGTCACGGTCCCGGCCGGCTCCTGCTGCAATGAAAACTGACAATTAGAAAATGGCTGCCCCCATACTGCAGACAGTTTTCTGTCTGCAGTATGGGGGCAGCCATTTTCTAAGAGTCCGTTTTCATTGTAGCAGCAGGAGCCGGCCGGGACCGTGACGTCAGGAAGGTCCCGACAGAGAGCCGGGCGAGACGCAGACCGCGGGTAGGAAGGGGGGGCAGGTTAGGTGCGGCGGGGGGGCGCCCCCCCACGTGCGGTGGGGGGGCGCTAAATAGTTAGTTACGCCCCTGGTAAATGGGGTTAACCCATGTCCCTTTACACGGGACTTCTACCCAAGTCCTGAGAACACAGGCAAGACCTGCTGTTTACAGCAACAGGGGAAGCCCAACCTCCGGACCGCAGCGTCCTGCGGTCAACATGGAAGTTGAGTGGTTGGAGCACACATCCTCCGCTGGTGTCTGCTGTACTCTGCAGACATCAGCGGAGGCATGGAGGAGGTGAATGGATGCCTGTGTGTGGCATCCATTCACCGCGCAGACAGGGCAGCCAAGAGGAATGCTGGGCCCCGGTGTGGCCACCTCCCATGCTTATGTCACGCCCCCAACATGTTTAGAGGGGGTGAAAGAAAACTCTAAAAACTCTAAACTCAGCAGCACACACCTACAGCATGCGCTGTGCTGACAGCAGGCTCAGCATGAGCTCTCACGCTGTCAGTGAGATGCTCATGCTGAGCCTGCTGTCAGCACAGCGCATGCTGTAGAAGTGTGTGCTGCTGTCGCTGCCAATGAGGGACGGAGGGGCAAGGGAGGGGTCGGACCAGGGCCCCTTCAGCAAGCCCAGGCAGGGGTAATTACTACCCGCTCCCCCCCCCCACCTCTCTTCTGCCCTGCACGCGGATGGGGGCTGGGGGATTGCACCGAAGCTGGGGGCAGCCTAGCAGCTTACTTGCCCCCAGCACAACGATCGGCGATCCCGGCAGGGTGATCAGCGGTTCCGGCACTTGGAGATGATGTCATCTCTAAGCGCCGCTCCTGTTTACACTGCGGGTCGGCACCGCTTTGTAAACGGTGCAAATCCCGGATCCGACCTGCTTGGAACCGTGTTCAAAATACAGGGTCGGATCGGTATTTGGGTGTAAAGGTGGTACAAGTCTGAAGGCCGAGGGACAGATTTATTAAGCCTTGTGAAGTGATAAAGTGGTCGGTGATAACACAGCAGCCAATCAGCTCCAAACTGTCATTTATCAAACCCAGTCTGTAACTTGACAGCTGGTTGGCTGCTGCATTATCACTGAACACTTTATCACTTCACCAGACTTAATAAATGTGCCCCTGACTCACAATTCCAGCAGCTACCA
Source organism: Crinia signifera (assembly GCF_055691185.1). Taxonomy (NCBI): domain Eukaryota; kingdom Metazoa; phylum Chordata; class Amphibia; order Anura; family Myobatrachidae; genus Crinia; species Crinia signifera. The sequence goes on along the minus strand of NC_139221.1, from coordinate 47,735,562 downwards.
GAGATTGTAAATCACATATGAACATCCGATTGTAGTCTGAGTCAGGCACTGCCCCCAGTCCTCTGTATGGGAGAACAGCTGTCATCACTGTTTTATGCATTTACGGCAGCCTCTTCCTTGGTGCTGGAGATTTGGATGGATCTCTGCATGCGCTCACCTCTGACAATTCTGCAGCTCTGTCTACACCGCACATGTGGCAATTCCTCTGTGTACAAATGCCCCAAATCTAATTTTGCTTGCGTAGCAGACCCTTAGCCCTTCATAAATTACCTTTTGCAAGGACACTTTAAGTACAACACTTTGTGAAACTTATTGATATTATCTACCAGCTATTTGTTGATAATGCAATAACTTGTTGTTTTCCGGCACATGGACAAGTGACTGGGGCTAATTTAAGAAATGTAATAACAGCTGCACATTCCGACAGAAAATAGTAAAAACAATGTCCACAAAGGTTAACAACAACATCCATTTAATAGAACTAAAATGATGGCATTCTAAAAAAAATTAATTGAGAATTTCACTGGAAAAAAAAACAAACATTTAAAATGTTTTAATATTTAGAGGTTTTTGTACGCAACTTGCACTTTTTAACCCCACAATTTGTGCAGCATAAACTGTTGCCTATTTATAGCCATGCCAACTGAGGCGCATTTTGCTCTGCCAATGCCTTGTGCTACTCCCGCAGTAATGACTGTACTGAAATATAGATGAAAGTTTGGTGGACTGGTCTCGGTTGGTTGAGGCATCCCTGTCTGCGTCGTCGCAAAGTAACCCAGTGGCGTAACTATAGTCCCGCAGTCCCTGCGGCAGTGGGGAGGTGCTCAGTGTTCCCTCTAAGCTGTGCGCACGTGCGCGCGCACACAACTCAACGAGCGTGCGCACAGACATTACAACAGAGCGCACAAAGTAGCAGTGGTCCCTTTTTGCAGTTGTGGACTCAATTAATGTGTGTTTCACCCATTAACTACATTGTTTGCTGTGTTTTGAATGTTTAAATGTTTAATATAATTTTGAAGTAAAGTTAACACAAATGCTGAACGTCATTTTCCAGTTATATATAAGTGACGCACAAAATTTTTAATTTCCTTCCAAAGTTGCACAGCCAAAATCTTTTGCCGCACACAGCCTTCATAAAATTAGAGGGAACATTGGAGGTGCTGAGTAAGTGAGGGCGCCGGGGGTCTGCTCTGCGGGGCTATTGCTGCACAGCACTGCCTCTGGGACCTGCCTAAGCTCCCACCCCCCCTGATCGCCGCCGTCGCTGCCAGGGCCCGGAGATCTGCTTGTCTGTGCCGGTCCCGGCACGCTGCTAGTGTCTCCTGCTCTACATTATGAAAAATGACCTTAACAAAATGTCCGCCCCCTTGCCACAGACACCTTATGGTCTGCTGTTAGGGGCAGCCATTTTTATGAAGGTCATTTTTCATTAGGACAAGCACCGGGACTGCAGACTGTAGATGTGCGGGTCCTGGCCACAGACCCGGCCGGCGGGGGAGCGCACATTTTATAGTTACGCCACTGAAGTAACTCCAAGTTTTTGAAGAAGTCACTGAATCATATGAACCATACTTGCCTACTTAAGTGTCTCCTCTCCGGGCTTCTCCCAGAGTGGAGACTCTTTGCAGCTTTTCCCGTGGCGGGGATTGCTGTCAGTAGGACGCGCCATTCCTGTAAATGCTGCGATTTGCGGGACGGGGAGGAGGTGGTACTAAATTACGTGATTTGCATCATATTAGCCCCTCCCCAAAGAGCCGCAAATGCCAGAGGGAAGGGGTGTGGGGACTGATGCGGCTTAGCTCCTACAGAAGTCTGAGTAAGCTCTCATGAGTAAAGCAAGCTTCCCTCACATGTCTATCCTTCCCTTACTCATAGCATTATCTACTCTGTACTGCCTACAAGGGCACCTAATGGCTCCTGTCCTGCTGCTTATTTGTGTGTTATGACAGCTAATTTATTATTTTTATGTATACTTACAGTTTCTTATATAGCTCTGCAGCACAGTTCAAAATTCCAATTGGGGAGGCACAGCAACTGCCACCAACTGCCATTCCTAGCAGTTGGTGTTGCTCCACTATTTGAAATTTGAACTATGCTGCAGCCCTACCTCTGGAGCCGCCACTGATTACTACAGATATTTCTTTCAAAGCAGAGATCATGGCACCCTGAAAAGTAATATTGCAGATATTTTATTGTTGGATGAGCCCTCTTTTTCATCATTAAAGTGAAATAAGGTCATCTATGCATCAAATCAAAAATATAGTTCGAATTTTGCAGGGAACAATTTTTTTTTGTCAGTTTGAGCCTCATTTATACGATAAATAAATATGAATATGGAAATATTGGGGCTGTTTTTGTGTCATGTGTCTGAAGATCTTTAAAGTAATGCCCTTTAAAAATCCCTTATTTCCCAATACCCGACTCTATTTAACTAAGAGCAATGAAGGTCCCTGCCAATTCCATGCTTTGCAAAAACACCCCACTCTCCATTTCTGCAACAATGCGCTGTGTCTGTCAGATTCCCCTAATTGTGCAGTCAACGGACATAATAGTGCTGTTTGCAGGAAACTTAACACATACAGCGCTGATTGGAGGAGCAGCGGAAGTCTTCAAAATAAGAATAAATTACATAAACATATCCATATAAAAGATTTCCAAGTGAGGGATTTGTTCAATTAAACAAATTTATTACCGCTATAAAATAGTTTCCAAGTAATAGACACAAAATCAATATAGTATTCGAAATCACTTTGGAAATGTCCGTAGAATTCTTACAACCACTTGTAGATTTATATTGAAATCCACAAAACATTATATTATACTTGGTTGGAAAACATCAGGTCACAAAGCATAAATAAGGAACAATTATATTGGGGTCCCAAGTGTAAAGCATCGCTCAGCTGCTGAGATATAATATTTTTTGGATAAATTGCTGGAAAGAAGAGAGATTATATCATCGATAGATGGGCATTTGTAATAGGGTGCGGGATCCCAGCTTAACGCCGACATCATTTAAAGCGGCAATAAACAAAAGCAAAAAGTGACATAAATACATTGCAATTTTTCCCTTTCGTTTTATCTTCGTATTTATTTTTCTTTAGCAGAGACAAAAGGCAGCAAGTTCAGTGTGCGCCTAGGACTCCCAGTCAAAGGGGTGTTCCATGCCGTAAGGGAGAAAGCAGTATGGGACATTGCTTATACCAGCTGAGGAGCAAATAAGGCCATCCTGAGATGGCATTATGTCGTATAGAGAAGCTTTTGCTTCATTGTATTACATTACTTTGCAGCACCCATTAAAACCTATTGGTGTGGATCATTAGGTCACCAGCATGTTGGTCAACGGTCATTAGGTGGACACCATTAGGTCGACATGTATTTAGGTCGACATGAGTCTAAGTCGACATGCAGGAAGGTCGACATGAGTCTAGGTTGACATGCATTAGGTCGACAGGGTCATTAGGTCGACATGTGTCAAACGGTTGACATGGGTTAGGACGACGGTCAAAAGGTTGACATGGGGGTTTTCAAATTTTTTTATCCCGAATATCCCCTTGCTTTGGGCACGGTGCCTCGCTGTGCTCGGCACACTATTTTATTCTCCCACCATGCCCTAGTGGATGGTAGGGCATGAAATGCCGACTGTCGGCACATGTCGGTAAAAAAAGTGAAAAAAAACCCATGTCGACCTTTTGACTGTCGACCTAACCCATGTCGACCTAATGACCCTGTCGACCTAGACTCATGTCGACCTTCCTGCATGTCGACCCAATGACAGTATCCCAAACCTATAAGGACTGCAGGAGTGTTATTAGGGAAAGGAAGAGTCGGGAAAATTTGAGATTTCTCTGAACTTTTCTTAGTGCTAAACAGGGAGAATTTAAATGAAAGGCTGAAAAAATGCCAGAAAAAAGTCCTGATTCTCTTGACTAAATAGACCATTTAGATTGTCTTCCGTGATAGGACAAAGACAAACTGCTGCCTACTTCACAATCTCATTCATTGTGCAGCCTGTGTCATCATCCTGCCATCATAAAAAGGAATCATTAGCAATTTAACAAATCAATGGCAGGTTCAGAATCTGACTCAGGTTAACGACAAGTAAAGTGATGTCGATTTCGCAGAGTGACAATCATTTCCTGAGGTCAGAAGTGGAGAAATAGAGAAATACATCAGCTTCAGAAATCTCCAGCTTTGTGAGACATCAGGACAGCTGGAATTGTGGCTACGACGGCTGCCTGAGAATCATGGGAAATGTAGTACGTAGCAGAAGGGTATGATTAAGCTTGTTTATCAGAGAGACAGACAATGAGATGAAATAAGATGGATGCCACTGTGTTGCACAGGAGTCATGACATAGCAGGACAATGATGAGTTTACAGGCCACTATCTAGGATAGAAACCACTGAAGGGCATCATTATGAAGTCATTAGGAAAAGTGTTTTCTGGTAATAGCGGCATAAAAGTAAAACTCCGAAAACCACAGCTATTTTCGACTGGAAACCACAATTATGACCCCATTATGCTTTGCTCTTCCATCACAAGTCACATCCCATAATTATGTAAGTTGCCATGGTCACTAATTGATGATGTAATTTGTGGCTTAGTTATTGCCTTGGAGGTGCACAGGCATCTGGCCTATACATTAGGTGGACAGGAAATGCTTTTCAGACTAACACCAACACTGCCTGCTTGCTTCTATAGAGACCTCAAAGACATGAACCTTTCAGTTGAGAAATTCACACTAGATAAACTTTCATTGTGCTCTTGTTTTTGATCTGTACATTTGATTCCAGTGGCGTAAGTTCGTCCCAGTTGCCCAGAGGCAAGATAAATATTGGTGCCCCCCCCCCCAATCTCAATCAGTAAGGTGTCTGTCTACAGTAAGACAAGTCATGGGTTCTAATACAGGGTGTGACACTTGCAAAAATGATGTTAGGAGGGGGAGTCAGCCACAGAAGCGATATTGATGGCTTTCAATTAACTGATTCAAACTTGCAGGAGAGGAGAGGTGCCCCTTGGGAGCAGGAGCCCGGCGGCAGATGACTCCATTGCCTCCCAGAGTTACACCTCTGTTTGATTCTCCATCTATAGACTTGCCATAATATCGCTTTCATCCGGGACAGCTATGATGAGTGTCGAAGGAAAGGTCTCAGTAGACACTCAATAGGTCGGTAACAAAAGGTAAATATGCAAAAGGTCGACATTGACGAAAGATCGACAAATGAAAAGGGCAATATGTGTTTACGTTTTTTGTTGGTATTGTCAACACGGACAACCGCACTCTTTCTTGCCTCATCTTCTCTATTCACGCTTACTTTTAGGTTTAGTTGTCAGATCCATCTTAAACACTGGTAATCGGACAGAAATTTATATTATAAAATGTATTTATATAGGACCTTTATTCGGGTCCGTTCGGATCTGTAGGATTGGAGTGGTTACCCGCGCACTGTGCTTGGTTCGTTGCTAGCGGTGGCACTTGCCGTTTTGACCAGAACCGTTTTGGCAGTCTGTTCAGATGGCAGTGTGTGCTCCCTCTTCCCTCAGAATGTGCACACACATCTAATGTTACGTTCCACGCATGTGCAGAAATGCGTCTGCTCATACACAAATCATAGGTCCCTGGGCGAAGGTATGGTCTTTGAGAACCGATCAGAATAATCCCCCTAGTCCTTAAGCTCAGTGGCGTAACTAAAGGGCCGCAGCCCCCGCGGTGGCGGGGAGGCGCCGGGGGTCTGCGGGCGCTGTTGTTTGTTCGCCAGCTCCCCACTGCTTGTGGGTGCAGCGGGGAGCTGGCAGGGGGGTCCGTGCGGCGCGGGGGTACCTGTGGTCAGGGACTCGGGAGAGCCTGGAGGTCCCTGCGGCGCTGATTATGAGTTGCCGGGGTCCCTGCAGTGAAGTGGAAATACTGCGCTACAGCCGTGCGGCGGCGCGGGAAGCGCTTCTAACTTTGAAAACACTGGCCGTGGCCGCACACTGATTGGCTGAGATTCAGCCAATCAGCATGCGCCCAGTGTTTTCAGAGTCAGAAGTGCTTCCCGCGCCGCCGCACGGCGGTAGCGCAGTATTTCCACTTCACTGCAGGGACCCCGGCAACTCATAATCAGCGCCGAAGGGACCTCCAGGCTCTCCCGAGTCCCTGACCACAGGTACCCCCGCGCCGCACGGACCCCCTGCCAGCTCCCCGGGGGGGTCTTGTCTTTTAACGTGTGGGGGGGGGGGGCGACGATATTGTCCCGGCGGGGGGGAGCAAAATTTTCTGTTACGCCACTGCTTAAGCTACAAATACAGACTAGCCAAATGAGGAATGTTAACGCTAGAAAAGAGACATTTAAGGGAAAACATGCTTCACATGTACAATATATATCAGGGGGCCATATTCTAAACTATCAAGCAACCTCTTTACGCTGAGGTCAGAAACTAGGACAATGCGTTCAGACTAGAGGAGAGAAGATTCCGTAGCCTTAAAAGGAAAGTTTTTATACGGTCAGGGCGATAAAGGTGCGGAACAATCTTACAGAAAAGGAGGTGATGGCAGACACATTGAACACATTTAAAATAAGAGTGGACAGACATCTACTGGAACAAAACATTCCGGTGTATGACTAATCACTATTCAGCCATAGTTAGTTGGAACAGATGGCAATACTAAAAAGGGGATATCACATATAGTTTACACCACCTAACGGGTCCAATATAAAGGTTGAACTTGATGGACGCAAGTCTTTTTTCGAACTCAACTACTAAAAAATTCTATAACATACTGCATAGGCCATTGCATTTTTTGTTATGTCAGTAGAAACAATCTTCTGTTCTTGAAACAGTGGATTATGTGAAAAAGTTCTCCTTTTCCTAGAGGAGAAAACTTCCAAAGTCTAGTCCCTTTCTTTATATTGCTCCGTAAACTAAATATACATTTTATTCCAGAACAGGGGGCCTGATTACGTAAGGATCACATATGCTAAGCTGCACATGCGCATAACGGGTCCTGCATGAGCACAATTTCCAACCATCATAGAAACTGCTGGTTGGATCGCTTATGCAATCCAACCTTAATTAGCTCTGAGTATCAACAGATTCTTAAATAACTGACGCTGCTAACCCATGCCTGGTTTTGTCTGATACCTTTCCAGGAAGAGCCTGCCAGGGTTTCATTATTATAGATGAGCTCAGGAGGCAACGTACAAAAGAACTAGCACTTGAAGCTGTGGTACCGGTTGCAAGGGATGGTTACAGGGTGTCTATGTATGAAATCCTTGCTACAATTGTAGGTTGTAATCCTGATTTACCACTGAATGGTTGGACATACCCAAAAGAAAAAAAAACACTGTGGTAGTGGGTAGTGGCCCTGATGTGCCACTAACTGAGGTACAGGGCTGCCACTACATATTGTGGGGCCCAGGACAGCCCAGACAGACCGCCCCCCCCCCCCCCCAAAAAAACCCTCAACACATTGGTGGGCAGTGGACAGTACTCCCCCCCCCCAGGCCTTTTAACTTACTGTTAGTGCCTTAAGGCCGGGGATCGGGTCTGGTAGCTCCTCTCTCCTCTCAGTCACGCGCAGCGTGACGTCATTACATCATGCCGCTGGTTGGGGGGCTTTGCAGAGCCTTCCTTGCAGAGTCCTGGGGGGCTTTGCAGAGCCTTCCTTGCAGAGTCCTGGCGGGCGGCGGCGGCTGCTGTGCATCATGTGACTGCGCAGTGAGTGCGCACAGTCACAACGTGCCGCCGCCAGGCTAATCAACGTCTGGAGCCGGGCGGCGGGCGGGTGGAGGACTGACTGCTGCTGGGGAGAGTTGCCCGGGCCCCCAGAGCCGGTGGGGCCCAGGACTCAAGTACCCCCAGACTCCCCCTGTCGGCGGCCCTGCTGAGGTATACCGTAAATAACACAGTAGGAAGGTGACGAACTTCATAGTGGGGAATCCCTCTGCCCCACAATTTTTCTGTGAAAAAGCTGCTGAGACATTAAGGACCACAACTAAAGGGACTATACATAAACACATTTAAAACAAGCCAAAAGTCTGAGAAGTGCATATTTAGCTCACAGAAAGCAAGCTAAAAGTCAGGCTCACACGCAGATAGGGAAGGAGGAAGATGGGTCAGAAAACAGAATGCCAAGGTGTACAAACATGTGGCACCAGTGCCGGATTGGGGCATGAAGGGCCCAACAGGGGTTACAGTGACAGGGGCCCATGTTTAGAGGTGTGGCAAATCTTCAAAGGGGGTGTGGCCAACTGCCTCTGACACTTGGCTACCATTAGAAAGTGCATGTTCTGGGCCCCTTGAGAAATATATGTAGTAAATACTGGTAGCACATGCAGGATAATGTACTCGATGAATAACAATAAGAAGCTAGAAAATATACCATAATCCTGCATCAATATGTGTATAATTCAACAGCACAACTTGATCTCTAGAGGAGGGGATGGGGCCCACTGGGGATATCAATTGTAGTCTTGTGTGCCAGCCCATCCTTTGCCCCATAAACACCATTTCTTAACAATTAATTAACAATTGTTAACATTAATTAACCATTTCTTAAAAATTAGTTTCCTGAAGTAGATGAGCTTCAGCATTGAAAGATCACACTGAGTTCCATTCCTAGCTGTGATTAGATGCGGCTACAATAGGCACAGGCTCCCCAGAACTGGACAGATAGATTTTTGAAAAACATTGATGTTCTTTTGAATCCCAAAACATGCAGATGGCAGTGTCAGAATCTTCTTGGATCTTGGACAGAAACTTGAAACACCAAAATCAGTGGACATTCAACATTTTAGTCAATTACAAAACTTTCATCAGAAATAAAAAGATTATTCAATTGCTTACCATAAGTGTAATCTCTCACCCATGTGCAATACCTAGCTGTGCAGAGAGGGCAAAACATCTTGCAAAAACATCATCTAAAAGGTCCTGATGTATCCAATTATCTCTAAGATGCATCTCTGGCAACCCAGATAACAGGAGTGTAAAATGCCTTCAACCAACTATAAAATCAAACAATCTGGCAAGTCTAGCTAAGGCTGTTATCCATAGTCTTGTATAGGCAGCCCTGTCTGTATACTATTACAATCATGCTGCAAGTGCTAGATTTTATGTACATAAAATCCTGTATAGAGTCAGTGCTATCGTTAGAGATTTTATGTACATGTAGAAACTGAGATAAGAAGAGACTTTGTGATGCCAGTAAGGTGCAAAGGTCTTTTAGATTGCTATAAATGGTGGTTTGAATTTTGTGATCTTTAATGTACAGATGGTGTAATGGGTAGCATTACTGCCTCACAGCACTGAGGTCATGGGTTCGATTCCCACCATGGGAAAGGCTGTTATCCATAGTCATGTATAGGCAGCCCCGTACTTGTGTGGGTTTCCTCCGGGTACTCCAGTTTCCTCCCACAATCCAAAAATACACAGGTAGGTTAATTGGCTCCCAACAAATTAACCCTAGAATGTCTGTGTGAGTGTGTACATGTGGTAGGGAATATAGATTGTGAGCTCCATTGGGGACTTATGTGAATGTTCAAATATATGCTCTGTAAAGCGCTGCGGAATATGTGTGCGCTATATAAAAAATTGTTAATAAATAAAAATAATGTGTTCGATCTGGCTTACATTAAAAGGTAAGTTGAGTTGGTCTATATCCATCCTATAAATAAACTGAATGGTGGAGTTAAATATCTTTAGTGCATGTCCAGTTGTCCACAATATGAATAGGTCATTATGTATCTTACGTAGAAAATAATATTATTGGAAAGTCACAGTTGGTAAAAAAATAAAAAGGGTACTTGTATAGTTTCACGGCACCACTAAATCGCATGCTATATCGCATGCGATTTGCATACGATTTAAATGCGATTTGATGTGCGATGCGATTTAGTACCTGTTCATACCCCCACTATCCACTACGGCATGGAGTTGATTTTATATAGTGTGGCGAGCCCGAAGCGTGGCAGGCATAGCAAGCCCCGCGAGGGGACACGGATTACTTGACATGTATTCCACGGCCGCTCGCCACGCTTCGGGCTCAGTGAATACATGTCAAGTAATCCGTGTCCGCTCGCCACGCTTCGGGCTCGGTGGCTCGCTGAGCTCGCCACACTATATACAATCAATTCCATGCCGTAGTGGATAGTGGGGGTATGAACAGGTACTAAATCGCATCGCACATCAAATCGCATGCAAATCGCATGCGATATCGGGTGATGCCGTGAAACTACAAAAGTACAAAAAAAAGTTCCCTTTCTACATGGAAAACGTAGGCATTGCTGAATGAGGACACCCCAATTAGCCCAACACATACTGCAGTAATTGGAAGTACAACTTCTCATCAAACTAAAAGAATGTGGTTTACGGTTAGTTCTAGCCACTGTAAGGAAAAAATACTGTGAGCTTCTTTATAGATTGTAAGCTTGCAGCAGGGCCCTCCTACCTCCAAGTCTGGCTGTTGTTACCAAGTTTGTTTTATCACTGTCTACTATTGTAAATCGCAACGGAATCTGCTGCGCTATATAAGAAACTGGGTACTTGTGAGTTATCTGGACGCCCGATTTTTTGATTGTATGCCTTAAGTTAAGGCATACAATCAGATACGATGCGATGCGATATCGCATCGCATCGCATCGCATGCGACCATCGGATGCGATGACCCGATTTTTCCATAGGAATCAATGTTAAAATGATTCCTATGGAAAAAGGGGTCCTTTTCATACCCCTACTATCCAAGTGGGCATGGAGTTGGATATAAACCTGTGGCGAGCGTAGCGAGCCACCGAGCCCGAAGCGTGGCGAGCGAAGCGAGCCCCGCGAGGGGACGGTATTCCGTGTCCCCTCGCGGGGCTCGCTACGCTCGCCACGCTTCGGGCTCGGTGGCTCGCTACGCTCGCCACAGGTTTATATCCAACTCCATGCCCACTTGGATAGTAGGGGTATGAAAAGGACCCCTTTTTCCCATTGAATTCCATGTTAAAATGGACTCAGTCCATTTTAACATTGATTCCTATGGAAAAATCGGGTCATCGCATCGCATCGCATCGCATCCGATGGTCGCATGCGATGCGATGCGATGTGCCCGATCCGACACGATTTTTAAATCGGGCGTCCGGATAACTCACAAGTACCAGAAACTGTAATGGAATCTGCTGCGCTATATAAGAAACTGTAACGGAATCTGCTGCACTATATAAGAAACTGTAACGGAATCTGCTGCGCTATATAAGAAACTGTAACGGAATCTGCTGCGCTATATAAGAAACTGTAAATAAATAAATAAATTATGTTTTTGGGATTTTCGATACTGTGAATATTATTGGTTAAAGGGATTGTTTTAGCTTGCCCAGTTTGTGCCTTGATCCATTGGAGTATATTTCAAGGTCTGCAGAGTTGACTCACATATACTTTGCAGTCATCCCCTTTGAATATATTTGTTGTAACAACTGAGGGGTCTTCTCTGTGCACAGAAATGTCTTCCATGGTAAGGAAGCATATTAAAAAAAAATGGTCTCCCTCTGATTATACAGTAAAAAGTAAACTAAACACACCAATAAAAAATACCTTCACAACCTAAATAATGTGCCTATATTTGATATTCCTGTACATATTTCATATTTTGCCAATTTCCTAGGGTTGCGCTAATTGTGCAAATGTAAGTATTGGAATATTTTGTCTGGAAGGGGTGAAGTAGGAACATTTAGGAAGATGCCTATGGAATGTATAGATACAAACATTTAATATCCTTAAAACAAATTGCCAGGTTAAATCCAGCGACAGCCACTATAATCTCAAAATCTTGATCACATCTTGCAAACTATTACATTTGGGCCCAGACTCCTTTTCCTCTCCTTAAAAGAATTCTGATGGTGAAAGGTGCCACTCACACCCTAATCCCTACATAATCCTTCCAATCGCACCTTGTTTCAGGAAACCACAATTCTTGGCTTCAAGCAATGTAATAAAATCCCTCAAAATACAAAATGACACATGACAAAGATAGTCCCAATGTTCTCTAATTAGCTGTAACTGAGCAGTATTTCAAGAGCAAATTACAGGTTTAAACTAATTAATCTCGGAGTCCCAAAGTAAAGCAGCCACAGAATGATTGTATAGGGCTGTTCCCAAAGAATATGAAGAGTTTATTCTCCCCAACGTGCACTTGACAGACAATGAGGTGCATGTCCGATAATAAAGAGAGCAGTGTGGACCTGCATTCTGGAATTAGTACAGGATTGTTGGTGTCCGCACTTGTCTCTAGATCATCTCGTTGTGTTAATAAATGTTATGGCATGCTCATTATGGAGTTTTCAAATAGCTCCATGATATATGGGACAGATTTATTAAGCTTGGAGAAGAGATAAACTGGAGATAAAGAGGAGAAAAGGTAAAAGGAGATAAAGCACCAGCCAATCAGCTGTGTTTGAAAAAGACAGTTGGGAGTTGATTGGCTGGTGCTTTTTCTCCTTTTACCTTTTCTCCGCTTTAAATCCAGATTATCTCTTCTCCAAGCTTAATAAATCTGCCCCTATAGTCCCAGATTTAAAAATATGTATGTTGATAAATCTGGAAAGAGGAATACTAGGAATAAGTCAGCTGAGAACCCAGACAACTAAAAGATCGCCATAGAGAGCAAAATAGACAATGTAGGCAAGATATTATTTACAGCACAGAGATGGCAAAATTACGTGAGAGGGACCTTGCATGACATTCTAGATTCACCAAAGGCCTGCACATAAGATTCTCTAATCTTATTCAATTTAAAGGTGCCCACACACTACAGCGATTCTTCGGTAAACGGATGATTTCGTACCGCAAATCGTTCGCAATCGCCAATGACCGCGATCCAATACGCACTCCCTTGGAAATTTTGCTGGATCTTTTGATCGCACCTGCTGCAGGGAAGTTTATAAGAAGCAGCTAAAGATCTGTGGGACTCGGGAATTTGGGTTTTGTGCGTTCGGTCATTTGGGAGTTCGGGTGACTTTGGGCGCAGATACTTGGGTGCGGTTGGGTATTTGGGAGTTTGTGCGCTCAGGTGTTCTGGCGCATTCACTTGCACGGGGGAGTTCGAGCGCTCAGGGATTCGGGTGTTCGATTGTGTTTGGGCACATTCGAATACTCAGGGTGATTGGGCATGTTTGGGTGCATTCAGACACTCAGCTGTTCAGGCGCACTCAGTTATTGGGTCACGTTCTTATGCTTAGGTATTGGGGCGCCCAGGCGTATTTAGGCGCTCAAGAGTTTGGGTATTCGGGCTTCCAGGTGATCGACAAGGAGAACATGAGTGTGTGTGTGTGGGGGGGGGGGGGGTGTTTGGCAGCATGTGGTTGACTGGGTGAGCAACGTGTGTGTGGGGGAGCGATGGCGGCGCACACCTACATGTCAGAATTGATTTCTGGGCATGCCACCAAAGGCGTTCAGCACAGATGGTTTAATCAGAATCCCTCAGATACTAAATAAGTCACCTGTGCTCAAGCCTGGATATCTACAAAACCTGCACTGTTGGTGTGCCTGGAGGACTGTGGTTAGGAATGCCTGGTCTAGATAGTCATTATGGCTACCACAAAAGGTCGACATGCAATAGGTCAACAGCTTCGTAAGGTTGACATGGAAAAGGTAGACACATGACAAGGTTGACGTGAGTTTTTCGGGATTTTTTTTTTTTTTTAAACCAGCTTGTTCTTACTACACCCATATTTTCATAGAGGGAGAACATAATAGTGTGCTGAGCACAGCAAGGCACTGGGCCCAAAAAACAGTGGTCGACGTTGACACAAAAAAAAAGTTAAAAAACCCTCATGTCGACCTTTCCCATGGCGACCTTTTGACCCCATCAACCTTTTGAACCTGTCAACCTGTCCCAAGTTGACCTTTTGACCCAGCGGCGGGAGTGGGCACGCTCCTCCACTTCAACCCACAAGTAGTCCTCAGGGGCCCGACGCAATGCACCTGCTACACCAATGGTAGATCCGCCTCTGTTTTGACCCTGTCAACCTATTGTCTGTTTATCTAGATACTATATAATAATCCACACCCGGAAAGTAATGATGATTAAGCTAATTATAATTATCATTATTGATAATTATGTGTATTTTAGTGTTGAGGTCTTAGCTTTCTAATATATCGTTGTATAAACATCTACATAAAGGGGGTTATTCTGGTTGATTCGGTCAGATGCGAATTCGCACCCTTGTGAGTCAACCAGAACCTGGTGGTACGCCACACCAACAGTGCAGGGAGGAAGTGGGCGGTCAGCTGACATCCAGTGATGTCAGCTGTCTGCCCTCAGCACTGACGTCACGGTCCGATCACCAAGGGAACACCCAGCGTTTACATGGGAACGCCCATAAAACGTTGGCCATTCCCATAGGGGCTACTATCCGCCCCACCACCCCTGGCCGCAGCCTTGGGTGCGTGCCCCCAGTGAACAGTCTGTTTGCAGTGGCCGCACGCACCCGGAGTAAGCACATGCGCAGAAATGTGGCTGCGCATACGCCAAACATCAGTCCCCGTGCGAACGGTGGCTGCGAATGACCCAGAATAAGGTCCAAAGTTCAGTTATTTTAAAAAAACATAAGTATTGGGAGCAGGGAATCTAGATCTCTTTCAGTTATTGTCAAAGCTATCACACAAATCTGAAGCTGATCAATACGGACACAGCAATGGGGTTCACAAACTCTCTATGATTATTTTTAATCAGCCATCTGCTTTATTGGGAGCGCTATCGGGAATCTCGTAATATGAGAAAACAGCTTTTTCTGTACATTTGGAGACATTTAGGAACTTTCAATAATGCCTAGATAATGGGAGTGAATGAGGAGCACAGAGAGAACCGTGCTGTTTCAGTTTGAATTGATTGCTCTTGTCACCGAGCCACCAGGAAGCTGGCGAATGTCGTATTACCGAGGTCCATGGAGAATTTAGCAATGCAAATGCACCAGGAAGGACACATATTTATTACAACCAGCAGCTATCACATGAATTTGTAATTGGATAGAAATGTCACCACAATTTCTGTAATTAAAATGTGTATCTGTTGAAATAATAATCCAATGTTGTATGCATATCTGATGCATAATATGGTAAGTATTATAAAACCTGACTATTGCTGCCCATACACTTACGCGATCAGATGCGATGGGACATCACAATGCGATGTCCCGCATCTGATCACATCAAGTGGTGCCCAGTGCAGCACTCAATGTCGCATGCCATCCTGCGATGGACATTGGGTGCTAGAGGGGTGGTGTGTCGGCTGTGTAGGCGGGACCGGAGCTGGGGTCCATAACGGTGGAGCTTTCAGGCCGCGGTGACTTGTCAGCGGCAGCAGTTGACTTTGAAACACTGGGACGGCCCTCTGATTGGCTGAGGCCGCTGAGAGAGTGCTCTCTCAGCCAATCAGCGACCTCACATTCAGGCGGCCGCTGATTGGCTGAGAGAGCGCTCTCTCATCTGCTGCCGCTGCCGCGTCCCGCCGCCTGAAAGCTCCACCGCTCCGGTCCCCGCTACACAGCCGCCATGCCTCCCCTGCTGCTGCTGAGTCCCTCCGGTCCCCAGCATTAAGGTACCGGCTCCCCGCCAGCGCTCCGTTACCCATCCGGGCCCCGCTCCCACCGCTGATTGCATTTGAGCAATCGCATGTGATTAAAAACCACTCATGCAATTCGATAAACATTATGTGCAGCTCATAATATCTATTGATGCAACATTTGACGGCGTGCCTGCGCATCAGCTTAAAAATGCATGCAATCATTCGATTTATCGGCCGAAATCGAATGATTGCATGCGATATCTCACATATGTATGGGCAGCATTAGTACTTGCATTTTAATCCAAAAGAGTTTGGATCAGTGGCGTATCCATAATGGGTGCGGGGTGCAGTGAAGGGTGCGGTGCACAACCTGCACGCGTTTTTTCACTACTCACTCCGGCGGAAGCATCTCTCCACAATACACTGGGAAAATGGCAGGGCAGCCATTTTCCCAGCATTTTGCACATTATCAGTCAGGGCCGTCAAGAGGGCGGAGTAGGACCAAGTACTTTTTACCTGGCCCGAGTTTCTGGAGGGGCCCCGGTCCCACTACTGTACCTCTCCCCTGTTGCAGAGAGCCAGACAGTGGGGAGCCGCAGCACAGCCTCTCTCTCCAGCTCAGCACACGCTGAGCTGGAGCCTCTCTCTCCAGCTCAGCACAGTGCCGTGTGCTGAGCTGGGGAGAGAGACAACTGAGGCAGCAGCAGCTTGTCATCTATCTCCCTCTTGTTTATTTTTTTCAGAGGGACGTGGCCATGCCCCTCTGGAGGCCACACCCCACCAAGTAGCCACACCCCCTCCTTAATTTACCGGAGGCCCGGCCGAGCTATTGATGCCCCTGTGCACAGTAAGGAAGTCTTCTAGAAAATGGACATGCACAGAGCCAGCTCTCATGGGGTGAGCTAGCTGGGAGTATGAAATGTATGCTAAGCAGGGGGTGTCCTTCAGGATTGAACAGCAGAGGATAAAATGATCAATCAGTGTGACAATTTCCTGATCTCAAGCATGCCAGGAATGGCATTGTAGCAGCTATACTGGTTGTAGGGTGCTAGCCGGTGCTACCTACAACAGCACCATGCGGACTCCCCTTGTTAGAGCCCAGCATTGTTGCTTTAAGGCATCTCTGCACTGAGCAGCGATGCAGGATGTCTCATACTGCAGAGATAACTGAGATGTTGATAAACCTTCCCTATAAACCCTTGGCACAATGTATATATACAGTATACAATACCTTTTTCTTGCAAAATGTATCCCAGATGACTCCAGAAACATGGGAGGGAAGTTGGGGTCATTGTGTGATGTTGTTTGTGATGTCACATAATCAAGAAGATCAGTTGGCAGACTAAAGCCCCCTACACACTAGCTGATCACCACCAATGCCGATATTGGCAGTGACGGGTACCCGGTGGGGTTGCCAGCTTCAGCAAGTGCATACACACTTGCCAATGCCTACTCGGAAGGGAACGATGGCGGGGGGAACGACAGAAGCAGCATGGTTATCATTAACAAGAACCTCCCTAGCCTGAATTGTCGTTAATGATGTGCGGGAGTGCGTATTAACGATATTGAGTGTACACACTAGGCGATATTGTTCACAATATCGCCTAGTGTGTATGGGGTTTTAAGATACATTACGGGGAGAATATATTTTACTATTAATATAAAATATATTTACTTATCTTTTATTGACCTTGGAGCATGAGCCTCGACTGAAATAACCCAACGCTCTTTATAAATGTGTGAGATCCTATTGTAGAATTTAGCCTGGCTGTTAGAACACAACAAACAGGCAGGGCCATGCTTCGTGGGTTCCAAGGGAACGTTTTAAGGTCAGTAGCAGTGTGGAGCAAGCATCTGAAATCCCATGGTCTTAGAAACCAGTTGTTAACAGCCTTATTACAGCTATACAGAGCACGAGAAATCTGTTTTCCTTTAGTCTACAATTGTCAAATAAACTATGAACATGGCATGAATGTATCCAGTTCGGCCATTTGCCAGATCGGCCACTTAAACCAAACAAATGAACTCCACATGATGTAGTTAGAACTTCTGAATGCAGCAATACAGAAATAGCTAAAGGTTTGCAGCATTTTAATGTGCATACCTCTATGCACATTAAAATGCTGAATAATAATATAGAATAATAATAATAAATTATTATTATTATTATTATTATTACTATTATTATTATTATTATTATTATTATTATCAGTTACTTCTATATTACCATCGTATACTGTTCCGCTTTGCCACTGGTAGCAAAACAGGTAAAACAGAAAGAGAACTGTAATAAAACAAGACTGGGTAATAGCAGACAAATAGATAAGAGGGCCAGTGTAGGCCAAAATATGTAAGTACCAGACTTGCGCCCCCCCCCCCCCCCCCCCGCCGAACATTTTGGAAGCCCCCCCCCCCCCGCCGAACATTTTGGCAGCACCCCCCATGCCTTACCCCTCTGCGCACTGCTTCTGTAGCAGGGACCCGCAGATCTGGTCTGCTTTCCCGGCTGCCCTCCAGTCTTCTGCTGCCGCCGCCTCCTCTAGCATACCCAAAAACTGTCTGCTGTATGGGGATGGACATTTTATGATTGTCCGTTTTCAGCAGAAGGCAGGAGGGGAGCCGGGACCGCTAACAAGCAAATCTGCAGGTCCCGGCCACAGCACAGAGACGCAGCAGCTGCATTACAATAGCCCCACAGACCCCCGGCGCCCACACTTACACAGTGCCTACCCGCCACACGCGGGGTCTGCGGGGCTATTGTTACTCCACTGAAGTGGGACTTGCTCACCAGGGGTGCCAAGAGGGTTGAACTAATTACACCAAGTCTGATGGAGGGGCCAAGAGGGGGCCCTGGTCCTCCCCTCATTGGGCGGGATTCTCTAAAATCTGCAGCCCTCTTCGCCCGGCATCGCATTTCTAATGACCGCATATTCTCTAAAATATGCGGTCATTAACGCAAGGGACAGCTCTTGCGATAAGAGCTGTCCCTTGTGATGCGGCGCCGTTGCTGGACTTCCGAGTCTATGACCCGGGAGTCCGTCTGCGCATGCGCAGACTGACGCGCCGGCCGCAGGGCATGCTGGGAGGGATCCGTGACGGATCCTCACACACCGCTGCGGTAAGAAGCCCATAGGCTTCTGCAGGGAACCGCCAGCTTTTGCTTGCGATTCCCTCCGCAGCGGTGACACTGCGGAGGGAGGTTAGAGAATACAGAAATGGGGTAAAAACCCCGATAACAGGGTTTTTACCGCATTTCTGTGATAGAGAATCTCGCCCTTTACCTGGAAGCAGGAGCTGCAGCAGCTCTTCTCCTCAACCTAGCACCCCCTGCTTTGTGCTGGGGTGCAGTATGGCCAGGGAGGTGCCTAAAGTACTATTGTTGTCTGTATTTTATTGCAAGGGTGCATGGCCATGCCTCCAGTGATTAGGCCTCACCCCCAGAAAAATACCTGGGCCAGGCCAGGCTCTCTACTGCCCTGCTCCTCGCAAGCCTACATTATACTGTATATACTGTAACTTCTGTTCAGCTTTGTGTCCTGTCTATTCAGGTGTGTCTGGTATTAAATGGCTGATCTGACAAACCTATGTCCACGATGACACAATTTACAGTCTTCTGCTACTGTGTGGAGATTTTTAGACTGATCATTAGGTAACCTTTTAGCAAGTCACTCCTACAATCTAATCAAACCCAAAGAAGATGGTGGGAAACACCTTCAATGATTTATACTTCAAAGAGAATGTTCAGTTACACTATTATAATTAATAGTAGCGTGATTTATGCTGCAAACAACAAAGACAAGAAGCACAACGTGAGTCATATTTCAGCTTCTAGTTATTTTAGATTAATTTTCCAAATGATGTAAAAATGGGGCAATTTTGGCACTGCTATATACTGCAAAGTTTCGCCATCTATAAACATTTTATTTCAGTGGCGCAGTCTTTTCTCCAGAGATTGAATCATGGTATGCGAGTGCTACTTACTATGTGGCCGCAATAATCGCAATAAGACGGGAGTTGTATTTCACATGAGATGTTGCTATGGGAAACCAATTAGATACTATCTATTATCTTCTGTAGGTGCTAAATAAGTAGATTCTGATTGGTTGCCCATAGCAACAACCCATTTCTCCCACTAATTCTGGACTCCTTTACCACCGCTTTATTTGTTCGGATGACTGTAAATCAGTAACTTTTCCCAGAGTATAAATTTTACGCCCTTGTCACTTACTAACAGAGACCTACTCTCTAGTACCCAGCCACTATCTGGCATCGGTCATACTGACAAATGGTCTGCAGAGGCCATAAACACCTCAGATTCCTCCTCCCCCTTTCAGAACACGGACGGGTGCCCGACAGTTGGGATCCAGACAGTCATTAACCCTACCTCCCGACGGCCGTTGGCTAAGCTCCTTCGTGGGGTCCACGACCCCCATAGAGTGAGAATAGAATAGGTGGCGAGCGTAGCGAGAAACCGTGCCTGCAAGGGGCTGCGGGGCTATTGTTACTCCACTGAAGTGGGACTTGCTCACCAGGGGTGCCAAGAGGGGTGAACTAATTACACCTAGTCTGATGGAGGGGCCAAGAGGGGGCTCCCGCGCATCTCATAGTACAGTACAAAAAGTATGTGCTGCACATATTTTTTTAACTAGCTTTTCAATCGCATCGCATTGCATGCACAATGCATGCACAAGGCATGCGATGCGATGTGTACTATTTAAGTACCGAACTGATCCGATGAACGAATCGTGTATGGGCTCCTTTAACGTCATTTTGATTTTATATATATATATATATATATATATATATATACTGTACATTTGTTTTCATTCATGGTTCAGTTTATGGAAATACATACATTATATGTGCCAATGTGCCATGATTCAGCCAGTGGTTCTTTTTTGTGCAATTCATATAATCTCTAACAATTTATCTCAATTCTGTGGCTCTTTCCAATTAAAACAATACCAATTATGTGTCTGACATGTATGGGAAAGATGTTTATTCCTTAGATGTCTTTATGTTAATCTTATTATAGAGCATTGCGATGCACTCAGCAATTTAACCGATCTAAAACCTAATCTCACTTAAGACCATACAAACCCAAATCTATGTGATCATAATACAGCAACCATTAGAGTATAAATACTTACTATGGATAATCTAGCCACATATTACATAAAAGAACCATTGTGAATTATAATAAAGATAGGGCCGTAGTGATATGATTCTCCCCGCTCCAGTCTAGATAATAATATCAGGATAGCGACATTCTTTTTCATTTCTTTCTGGCAGAGAAACAGAGCTCTCTCACAGATCACCGTCAGTGAGACAGGGAAGCTGCTGGATAACTCAGGACATTGTGTGTAGGAAGGACAGGTGTGTGCAGACTTCACAGGCTCAGCGCAGACAGAACACCTGTTCATTAACCCTGATCCTTCCAGAACTATAGCATCCAGTAAAAACTATAGCTGCACAGAAACTACGCCAGCAGTTATACTGCAAAGTCCTGCGTGATACATGGGTAGATGCACCAGCAGTCTGCGTTCTGGGATTGCAGCCAAATCAAATGACTGCATACAGAGAGGGTTTTAAACACATTCTACCATAGATGTCAACTTTGGGGGACTTCCCTCTGGGAGACCCTGGAGGGGGAGGTATCAGGGGCAACTGGGGGAGGAGTGTTGCCATGAATCGCATCACGACAGATGCGTCCCTGCAGCAAATGCCATGGTATTTTGCCAAGAGGCACATGGCTATAGTGATGCAGTTTGCAGTTAATTTCATCAGCATGGCACCACCCGCTTCACTTCAGAAATGAACAATATGTGGGAGGGTTGGAGGATCTCCCTGTGACATTACATACCTCTAAAGCAGGGGTGGGGAACCTTTTTTGTGCCAAGGGGTTTGTATGGGGAAAAAATCCTTCGGGGGCCATATGTAAAAATGTCTCTTACAAATTGTCCTGCTGCAGCCGTCCCACGCTCCAGTGCCTGCCGCTCAATAGGACTGACAGTCTCAGGCTGCTGTTGAATAAGCGGAATCTCGCGAGAACTACCGACCTATTGCGAGAATTCCCCTGTACTTGACTCTCAGCAAAGCCACCAGGCGGATGGGTAGGGGACCGCAGTAGCGCACGCAGGGGGGGTTTCTGAGTACCCAGAAACCCCTCCAGTTGTCTAAGGACCCTAGCCTGAAAGCTGAGGGTCCCCTCTTTCCATTGGTACAAGAAATTTAAAAATCGGCCCTCTGGAACCGGATATATCTGACTTCAAAGTAGTGGTCCCCATCCAAGCCTGTTAATTAAGTTTCAAGGCAGATATTTCAGGTTCTGTCTGACTTAGACTTTTTCTGAGGGTATATTCCAAAAGCTGGGACTCTCCCTCTTTGGGAGACACTAGTAGCTTGTCTCTACTGTTCCCAGAACCAGAGATATCAGCCTTCCAGCAGCTGGTTACTGCTCCAGCTCCACACACCTGGTATGTAGTTGTATATACTGTACTCGTTGGCAGATTGCTCTGCCTCCTGAACTCTGATCCCCTAGTTCCCAATACCATTTGGTAGGTGGGATTCTCTAGTTTTTAATTCCATTAAAATCTAAGAAATATATTTTGGGAACTGGAGATATCTGCAGTTAAGCAAGCTGTCCTCCCACCAGAAAATAATGAATAATAAGCCCACTCCACTATATTGTATATATTTATTATTATTTATATACATTTGGTCTATCTGACGCGGCATTGCTCCGCCCCTCTGGAAACCCCCTTCTGAAAATCCTGCGTTTGCCACTGAGGGGACCGCATACGGCCCCCGGGCCTGAGGTTCCCCACCCCTGCTCTAAAGACATGCTGTCTAAATATTTTACTGGAAAAAAATATGCCTAGGGGTTATCCAGAAACACCCGTGTCCACGGGTCCCCATGTAAAATGACCCCTCACCCAATTGGTAGTAGATTCCCCAGTGGAAGCCGCTCCATAATGCTGTATGCATAGCACTTATAGGGCACACAGTGACATCAGTAGTCATAGACTTCTACATCTCTGGCAGGGGAGTCAGAGGAAATACACTCTGCACATGTACAGAATAGATCTCCTTTTTAAAAGATGGGATACGCAGCAGGATGGCATGGTAGGGTGCATACTTGCCTACTTTTGAAAACTAGTTTCAGGGAGATTATAGTTGAAAGTAGAATTTTGCAAATCGCACACTTGAGGGGGCGTGTCATGCTCCTCCCAAAGGGCGTGTCTAGTTCCATATATGGAGATTGTGAAAAGAGATTGTGAACGTGGCACCCAGAAATGTCGGTGTGTAATTTAAATTGACTTATATATACATCTAGTCAAAATCTCCTATTCAAAGTTCTCCGTGTGTACACCCCTTTAGATCCAAATGTAGATGAGCCCAAAGCAGTTAGTAAGAGCTGCTATACTTGGTAAAGTGCTGGGAAATGGTGCTGATGGTTCAGTGTAAATGTATCTGTCTCTCATTCCTTTTTTCCCCAAAAAGGTAACAGTGTAATGTGGGCTAGGTGACATGAGTGAGATTGCTAGACTAATGAGGGAGATAGGGAGATTGCTGCTGTTTCAGGGAGTCTCCTGCAGAATGCAGGAGGGGAGGCAGCTATGAGTAGGGTGGGATGCAGCCATGATGCCGTTTAATTGTTTTGGTTAGGATTAAGTGTAGAGGTAGTGATTAGCGTTTGGTATTGATTAAAATTGAAATTGTCTACATTACAGTATCGACATATTTAATAGCAACATTATGAACATGTTTACATGTCTGTTGACAAAGTCATGTTGACATTGTTACCATATCGATATTATCATGTCAATATAAGGAATGTCATCTTATTTATTACTAGTTATTATTACTAGTTGGCTCGGGTGAGAATTTTGTATGCAAATAAAATATGATGAATTTTCTAGTTGGTGGTTTGTAGTGGGATGAAAGAAGAACCGGTTCATTTGTAGACGTTTCCGGTAGCCGAGCAAAACTGATCATCTTAGCCGCGCCGAATCAGCGCATCCAGGGAAAGAACTCCAGGGCCAAGTCAGTTTTTAACTTTCATTTTTAAACAAATAATACAATGTGCAATTCTAAAATCAACAATTTGTCAGAAGCTGAGAACTTAATCGGTACTTGTGGATTATCACGGCTCCCATCGCATGCCATCGCATGCCATATATAGTGGCATGCGATGGCATGCGATTGGATGCGATTTTTGCAGTTTTGTAACATTTTTACAAAATCGCATGCGATCGCATCGCATGCGTTTTTTAACAGAAAAGTATCCAAATGCATTGAAATTAGTATCAAACATGTTCAATGGCCCCCAAATGTCATTTTTGAGGCTGTACCACCCCCACTATCAACGCGAACCCGAAGCGTGGCGAGTGCAGCGAGCCCGCGAGGGGCGGCGGTACACGTCCTACGACCTTTTCATACCCCCACTATCCACATGGGCGTGGAGTTGAGAATAGAAAGTGTGGCGAGCGCAGCGAGCCACCGAGCCCGAAGCGTAGCGAGCGCAGCGAGCCCCGCGAGGGGACGCGGACACCTGTGAAGCCCGCGAGGGGACGCGGATACCTGTGCTTCGGGCTCGGTGGCTCGCTGCGCTCGCCACACTTTCTATTCTCAACTCCATGCCGACGTGGATAGTGGGGGTATGAAAAGGTCATAGGACGCGTACCGCCGCCCCTCGCGGGCTCGCTGCGCTCGCCACGCTTCGGGTTCGCATTGATAGTGGGGGTGGTACAGCCTCAAAAATGACATTTGGGGGCCATTGAACATGTTTGATACTAATTTCAATGCATTTGGATGCTTTTCTGTTAAAAAACGCAATCGCATGCGATGCGATCGCATGCGATTTTTTTGCTATGCGATGCACATCGTGGGAGCCGTGATTATCCACAAGTACCACTTAATCTTTAAAATGGTGCCTCAATTTATTGATTTTGATTAAGTATGAAGGGAGAAAAGATCATCACTAAAAATCTCCTTTTAGAAATAATATATATGATAGTGCACACATAGGGGTTATTCTGGTCCGTTCGCATGGGGACTGATGTTTGGTGTTTGCACATGTGCAGCCGCATTTATTTATTTATTTATTAACAGTTTCTTATATAGCGCACACATATTCCGCAGCGCTTTACAGAGAATATTTGAACATTCACATCAGTCCCAGCTGTCCCAGTGGAGCTTACAATCTATATTCCCTACCACATGTACACGCGCAAACAGACATTATAGGGTTAATTTTGTTAGGAGCCAATTAGCCTACCTGTATATTTTTGGATTGTGGGAGGAAACCGGAGTACCCGGGGGAAACCCACGCAAGTACGGGGAGAATATACAAACTCCGCACAGTTACAGGTTGGAACATCCGAGTAGTGCTGAAAGGATACCAGAAGCACGGGAAGCTTTTCCGTAAGTCAGTGCCATGCGTTTCCAGGGCCGGTGCAAGGCACCAGAGTGCCCCAGGCAAGTCGGGGTGGGGGCGCCCCGGTGTCTGCCGCCCGTGTACCTGTCCTGCGGCGCTGTAAAGCTGGCGGCGGCGGCAGCGGGGGGTCCCTGCAGTCAATAAGAAATAACAAGCGATATCCACCGGGCTTTGCGGAAGCGCTTCTGTTTTGGAAACACTGGCCGCACGGCGCACGTGTGTGACTATCATGCATCATATTATTTATTATTATTTGTTATGCCTATGATCCAACTTGTGTAAGAGAATATTGCTGTCCCCATAGGGTACATATGCTCATAACTATTGTCAGTTAGAGTTTATTACAGGTTTCGTATCCCTTATCCAAAATGCTCGGGACCACAAGCATTTTGGATAAGGGATTTTTTAGGATTTTGGAATTTTTTTTGTTTGTTCATAATTACCTGGTCCCCTGGTGGTGCCCCGATGGTCCCCCGATGTCCACGGTGTCCCCGGCGTCAACGGCGGCCTTCAGGATCCTCTTTAGCGGCATCACAGGTCCCAGGGGTGCATTGCGCGAGTGTGTGGACGCGTCGATGATGTCACTGGTGCACCCGCGCATTCGCGCAATGCACCCATGGGAACAGATATGCCGCTGAAGAGAATCCCGGAGGCCAGCATGGAATATGGGGTACAAGGTAAGTATGCAAAAAAAACCACTAAATATTCTGAAAAGCAACGGTTTTCGGAACATTTTGGTTTTTTTGAATTCACAGATATTGGGGCATATGTACTAAGCCTTGGATAGTAATAAAGTCAAGATCCATGAACAACCAACTTTCATTTTTCGAACACAGCCTGTAACTTGGCAGTGAGGCACTGATTGGCTTTATTTCTTTATATCTATCCACTTTTTAACTATCCAATCCTTTGTACATCTCCATCATCTTTTAGAAGCCCATGTTCAGAATAAGAGGACTGCAGAATTTGGGATGAGTTCGCATAGGGCAAGAAATAACTCCCGTATTAGGCATTTGTTCAATATATCTGATGCCTTAAACATGGGGCAAAAAGACTGACATCGTGCTTTTTTTATTTGAACTGTGTAAATGTTCTTTTTATCTCCTTTGAAAACAAACTTGCTTTGTAATAAAAGAACACCTAAATAAAAAGATTTGCAGAATTTCTAAATGTGACAATTTAACTGTGTTACAGGACTGGAACATATCTAATGAGTGTGAAATAAACATTATCCACAATTAGATCTTTTTGAAACTTGTTTACATATGAAGATTTTAGGACCCTGTTAGCTAGACCAGTGATGGATGCACAATTTGTAAGCAAGGCTTGACAAGTGGATCTGCTGGGGGATGGGGGATGGGAAATTTCAGAGGGGTGAGGGGTGAGGACACAGATAAAAGAATGTTTAAAGTAAAAGAGTTTAAAAGAAACTGGTGTGAAATGCAGAAAGGGAGGGGCATGGAATGAACGGCATAAACAGACACAACTAAACGCTTTACTACCAGACAATGTGGTAGATAACAGATTTCCTAGAATATAATATTGATGCGATAGGCATATCAGTGTTGGTGGAAGTGATTGCTAAAATTGGCGTCCACAAGGATGTAACAGATTAATGTTATTATCGCTTATATACAGTATACGATAAAATAAAATCCTGATGTGAACAGTGGACACATAGAAAACAGTAAATAAGAGAACAAACAAGTACAATGTATGATGTACAATGTAAAAAATGATGCTTAATTCAAGAAGCATAAATGCGAAAATAATTTGATTTTAAGAATAAAACATAAGATGTAATAAGCAAGGTTTAGAAGAAAATGTCATTGTCATGCAGAACATGTGAGAGGCATAATACAGAAATCTACAGACAGATGAGGTGGGAGCAAACAAGTATATACAGATGGAGCAGCTCTCAATGGAGCTGCTCCTGGCAATAGAATCGCCAATCACCGCTGTGCACCATCCGATAGAAGGGGGCGTGCACAAAACGCTTGAGCGCCCTGTTTTGTTGGAGCCTGCCGCCGCTCTCCTCCGGCTCCCCGGTGCTGCCCCATCTCCCCCTTAGCTCCCACTCGCCATGCCTGTCTCCCTGAAGCGGAGATGGGCAGGGAATCCGCTCCCCACTGCCGTGCTGACTGGGACGTGCGAGTGTGTCAAATGGAGCTCCTGTCCACCAGCTTGCTCCAGCTCAGGAGTTCTGCCGTTAGTTCAGGCTGGCTGACAGGCACTCTGTCTGTATAGGAGAAAGTCCTGTGTGAGCCAGGGCCTGTTTAAGGGTCCCAGCTACCCTAGGCTAATACCGTATCTGGATGATGGATAGACGGTGTCTAGACCGACCATGTTATGGTTGACCATGCTTAGTCGAACGCGTCCAATCAGACGCCTAATGGTAGTTGACCACATCTAGATTGACAGTAATGTAGGAGCCGGACTGGAGGCAAAGCCTGGGGGTAGGCTCCCCTGACAGGGTTTGTAGGGAGCTGACTAGCAGTTAGTCATAGGAGGAGTGCTTAAGGAGAGGGTCATAGGGGGAGGGGCTTAACGGGGTGTTGGAGGGGTTTATAAGCAGGGTTCAGGCAGGAAATAGGGGTCACTGGGAGATTTTCTCAACAGCTAAGCAGCGTGACATCTCCCATGGCTTCCCCAGGCAACGCTGATGCAGAGGTATCCGCTGCGCTTGCTGCCCTCAGGGAGGCAGCTGGCACCAGAGGGACTGAGTGGCTGCAGCAGCAGATGTCAGGTCTGCTGGGGGGACTGGGAGCAGCAACGCAAGAGGCTGCTCCCGCGGGTGCACGGCCTCGGAGGTCCAGGCCTCCGGAGCGCTTTAGCCCATCTGTGTCCCCCAGGGTTCAGCGCCGTTCACGGAGCCCCGTTAGGGACCCTCCAGGCCAGGCTGTGGGCCGGGCACCTTCCGCCCGCAGGACCAGGTCTGGGAGGAATCCAACCAGCAGGCGGAACCCTCCGCGCGGGGGGGATCCCCCCCACGTGCAAGAAGATCTGGGGTTGCGTGGTACTGGACCTGGTGCGGTGGGGCATGCGGGGCATGCTGCTGCCCAGCGCGGGGTGAGTCGTGCCAGGGGGGCAGAAGTACAGGCTGAGGACCGCAGGCCTGGTACACGGAGCGAGAGGCGCACAGCTGGCTCCGCCTCCAACGAGGTCACGCCGGCTGGTGCTGTACCTGAGGGTCGGGATGTCAGGAGAAGAGTGATGGCAGCGTCAGCAGATGATGGAGAAATACCTGGTCCTTCCTCATTGGCTGGAGTTCGTCAGGACACTGGACCTGCGGCTGCTGGGTTCACAGCCCCCAGGCAGCCTGGTGAGTCTGTCTCTATGTCTGTTAATGCTTTAGCGCAGAGTCAGGGGGGGGAGGGTTAGCCCTCCAAGGGGAAATGAGTAGAGGTTTTACTGAATTATTGAGTGGTTTTGCAGATTGGTTGGTGGGTTTGCGGCAGGGGGCGGGGCCGTCCCCGGCGGCAGCATGGGTGCCGCAGAATGCGGGCACACCAGCTAGCATTAGCGTGCCAGTCAGTAATAGTGTGCCGGTTAGCAGTGGGGTGCCGGTTA
Source organism: Crinia signifera (assembly GCF_055691185.1). Lineage (NCBI taxonomy): Eukaryota > Metazoa > Chordata > Amphibia > Anura > Myobatrachidae > Crinia > Crinia signifera. The sequence goes on along the minus strand of NC_139221.1, from coordinate 47,707,036 downwards.
GCAGTGGGGTGCCGGTGAACAGCGGGGTGCCGGTATCCGGCGGTGAGCAAAATAGCAGTAGTGCAGGGGCAGAAGGGGGCAGTGTTGGGACGCAGGAGGAGAGTGGAAGGCTCAGTGACACTGCAAAAGGGGAGGTGTATGTATGCTTTGAGGGGCCATTGGGGGCCCACCTGAAGCAGGAGGTTAGGGAGAATATTTGGAAAGGGGAATACGTTGATATATTTTCATTGCTCCCTTTAGAGCGTTTTAATCTGGATAGGCCCCGTAAGGAGGAGAAGAAGGAGGAGGAGGAACGGCGGCGGTACCGGCTGATACCGCGGTCATTCACGAACTGGCTCCAAGCATTTGCTATTTTAGCTAGTGTGATTGGGGAGAAGGCGCCTGACAATTGTTCAGGCTTGTTTTGTTACATGGATGCGATAGGAGAGGCATACCGTGTGTATGGGGGCTTGGCTTGGCTCAGGTACGATGAGCAGTTTAGGCAGAGGAAGGCTGTTCGCCCTAACATACGTTGGGACCATAAGGATATTGCTTTATGGTTAAAGGTGACGGCTCCCACAAAAAGTGGGCAGCCCTTTCGTGGGGACGGGGGGGGGGGGCGAGGGAGGCCACAAATGGGACGGCCATGCAGAAGGGACTCTGCTTTGCCTTTAATGACGGGTCATGTCGTTTTGGGGCAAAATGCAAATTTAAACATGAATGTTCCTCGTGTGGAGGGACCCATGGTGCAAATTAATGCTTCAGAGGGAAGTCACGGGACGGTAATTCAAAAGGGGGAGACACCGGTTCGGCTGGAAAGGATGCTGGGGTATCTGCGTAGGTATCCTGACCAGCAGACAGCCGTGTTGTTGGAGGAGGGGTTTAGGGAAGGTTTTAAGATACCTTCCGACGTGCAGGTTTCAGGGGGCTTGAGGAGGAATTTGAAGTCTGCAAGGGAGCATCCAGAGGTGGTGCAGGATAAACTGCGTAAGGAGGTGCAGCTGGGTCGTATGGCTGGACCTTTTGGGTCGGCACCATAGCCAGATTTGATAGTCTCTCCATTGGGGGTGGTGCCAAAAAAGGAGGCGAACAAGTTTCGTCTTATACACCATTTATCTTTTCCAAAAGGGGCGTCGGTCAATGATGGCATTGACCCTGACATCTGCTCGGTGGTTTATACATCGTTTGACGCGGCTGTTCAGTGGGTGAAGCGGTTTGGGAAAGGGGCCAGATTGGCAAAGACTGATATTGAATCGGCATTCCGTTTGCTGCCGGTTCACCCAACCAGTTTGCGTTTGTTGGGTTGTTGTTGGGACGGGGAATTTTTTGTTGATCGTTGTTTACCGATGGGTTGTTCTTTGTCATGTGCTTATTTTGAGGCCTTTAGTTCTTTTTTGGAGTGGGTGGTTAAGGATGTCTCTGGGTGTAGTTTAGTTATTCATTACCTAGATGACTTCTTATGTATTGGTCCTGGGGGGACCGGAGTATGTGACTTATTGTTGAGGACTGTTGAAAGGGTGTCGGCAGACTTTGGGGTCCCGCTTGCTCCAGGTAAGACGGAGGGCCCTGCGACTGTGATCAGTTTTTTGGGTATCGTCATTGATACCGAGAATATGGAGTGCCGCTTGCCCGAGGAGAAATTGCTGGGTTTGAAGGCCGAGGTAGGGAGGGCATTGCTGTTGAAGAAGATTAGATTGCGGGAATTGCAATCCCTGCTGGGCAAATTGAATTTTGCGTGTCGCATTATGCCTATGGGCCGCATTTTCAGCAGGAGGCTGGCAGCAGCGACAGCAGGGGTGGTTCTTCCTCATCATTTTGTCAGATTAGGTAGCGAGTTGAAAGGGGACTTGCGGGTGTGGGCAACTTTTTTGGAAGTTTTTAACGGCAGAGCTTTGTGGATGTCAGACACATGCGTCGCTACTGAGCTAGACCTTTTCACAGACGCGGCCGGGAGTGGTGGGTTCGGGGCATATTGCCAGGGACATTGGTGTGTAGGCCGGTGGCCGGAGTCTTGGGTGCAGAGAGGCATGGTTAAAAACTTGGCATTGTTGGAGTTGTTTCCTATCTTGGTAGCAGTAGTTGTTTGGGGGGAGCTATTCCGCAATAGGAAGATTTGTTTTCACTGCGATAATTTGGGGGTTGTCATGGCTATTAACCAATTGTCGGCATCTTCACCGTCAGTGGTCACTGTTTTGCAGCAGTTAGTATTGGAATGTCTGGCTTTGAATTTGTGGGTTGTGGCTAGGCACGTTCCTGGTGTCTCTAACGGCATTGCGGATGCTTTATCTCGTTCACAGTGGGAGCGTTTTCGGGAGTTGGCACCAAAGGCGGACAGGGAGGGGACCGGGTTCCCGAGTCGGCTCTGGGCTCTGCTGGACGGGTAGTCGATCAGCTCATCAGGGAATCCTTGGCCCCGAATACATGGTCGGCATACAATCAGGAATGGCGGAGCTGGTTAGAATGGCGTGAGGTAGTAGGTCTGAAGGAGGATGATGACGAGTTGGCTGTCTTGCTATATATAGGCCATTGTAAGGAGATTGGTTGGTCAGTGGCAAAAATCACGCGCTGCATGGCGGGATTGGCTTTTGGGTTTCGTGCAGGCGGCAGGCCTGACGTCACTAAGAATTTCCTGATTGCGCAGGCTTTGAAAGGTTGGAGGAGAGGTCATGTCGTACAGGATCAGAGAAGGCCGGTGTCTTTCCAGTTGTTACAGAATATGGGCATGAAGTTAGGGGAGGTCTGTAGTTCCAATTTCGAGGAAAGGTTGTTCGGGGTAGCCTTTTCGCTTGCCTTCTTCGGGGCACTGCGGATTGGGGAGCTCGTGAGTCCAAGCGTGTCCAGGCCGGGAGGTTTGTTAGGAGAGGATGTGGATTTATACTCGGATAGGGTGGAGCTAGTGGTGAGGAGGTCTAAGACGGATCAGTTAGGGAGGGGGAAGAAGGTAGTTCTCTTCTCTGTACCAGGGTCGGATATGTGCCCGGTGGCACGGCTGAGGATATTTAAGGAGGTCAGAGTGGGCAGGGAAAGGGATCCTTTGCTGATGCATGCGAATGGATCCTTTTTATCACGGTTTCAGTTCACAAGTGTGTTTAGAGCAGTCCTGCGGACGTTGGGCCTCAAGGGGGAGGAATACGCGGGTCACTCTTTCCGCATTGGGGCCGCAACTGAGGCTGCTAGAATGGGATTTGGGGATGAGTTGATTAAGCGTATTGGGCGGTGGGAATCGTCTCGCTTTCGGTCTTATGTTCGTTTAGGGGATTGTTGAGGTTGACCGTGTTTTTTCTGTTTTAGGGCAGCCTCCGTGCCTGATTTGGATTTTAGGACATTCATATGTCTTTTGGGGAGCTTTACGGGCGGATGTCAGACCGAACGGCCGCCAGCTGGGTTTGGATAGAGAGGAGGCAGGACGGACGGGTAGTCGATCAGCTCATCAGGGAATCCTTGGCCCCGAATACATGGTCGGCATACAATCAGGAATGGCGGAGCTGGTTAGAATGGCGTGAGGTAGTAGGTCTGAAGGAGGATGATGACGAGTTGGCTGTCTTGCTATATATAGGCCATTGTAAGGAGATTGGTTGGTCAGTGGCAAAAATCACGCGCTGCATGGCGGGATTGGCTTTTGGGTTTCGTGCAGGCGGCAGGCCTGACGTCACTAAGAATTTCCTGATTGCGCAGGCTTTGAAAGGTTGGAGGAGAGGTCATGTCGTACAGGATCAGAGAAGGCCGGTGTCTTTCCAGTTGTTACAGAATATGGGCATGAAGTTAGGGGAGGTCTGTAGTTCCAATTTCGAGGAAAGGTTGTTCGGGGTAGCCTTTTCGCTTGCCTTCTTCGGGGCACTGCGGATTGGGGAGCTCGTGAGTCCAAGCGTGTCCAGGCCGGGAGGTTTGTTAGGAGAGGATGTGGATTTATACTCGGATAGGGTGGAGCTAGTGGTGAGGAGGTCTAAGACGGATCAGTTAGGGAGGGGGAAGAAGGTAGTTCTCTTCTCTGTACCAGGGTCGGATATGTGCCCGGTGGCACGGCTGAGGATATTTAAGGAGGTCAGAGTGGGCAGGGAAAGGGATCCTTTGCTGATGCATGCGAATGGATCCTTTTTATCACGGTTTCAGTTCACAAGTGTGTTTAGAGCAGTCCTGCGGACGTTGGGCCTCAAGGGGGAGGAATACGCGGGTCACTCTTTCCGCATTGGGGCCGCAACTGAGGCTGCTAGAATGGGATTTGGGGATGAGTTGATTAAGCGTATTGGGCGGTGGGAATCGTCTCGCTTTCGGTCTTATGTTCGTTTAGGGGATTGTTGAGGTTGACCGTGTTTTTTCTGTTTTAGGGCAGCCTCCGTGCCTGATTTGGATTTTAGGACATTCATATGTCTTTTGGGGAGCTTTACGGGCGGATGTCAGACCGAACGGCCGCCAGCTGGGTTTGGATAGAGAGGAGGCAGTGGTTCGCTGGCTGGGAAAACGCGGTATGGTATGGAGTGGAGTGCTGCAGGAATTTCACCGTTTTGTTCGGCTCGATAGGGTTCCCGACATATTAGTTCTGCATGTAGGCGGGAATGACCTTGGGAGCAGACCATTTAGGGAGTTGATACGGGATATCAAGTTTGATCTCCTACGGTTATGGGCAATGTTTCCGGAATTAATCACGGTTTGGTCAGACATCGTGCCACGCCATTATTGGAGGGATGCGAGGTCGGCTGACAAGCTCAATAAGGCACGGATTAAAGTTAACAGGGCGATTGGGCGTTTTATGGCCAGGAACGGGGCTGTTGTGGTGAGGCACAGGGAACTTGAGTCTGGTGCCGGGGCATTTTGGAGAGGTGACGGTGTGCACCTGAATGCTGTGGGGATAGATGTTTGGTCTTTGGGACTACAAGAGGGAATAGAAACAGCGTTCCGGATGTGGGGGGGGGCGCACGGGGTTAAGGGTTTAACCTCGTGCTTTGTGGCGGAGGGGGGTCCTCGAGGTTGGTGGCATTGAGGCTTAATTATGCGGCGGGGAGGGCCCCATGAGGGGGCTGGACTCCCCTGGGTGAGGTTAATTAATGAGCACTGGGTGTGTACAATTGGTGCCCTCGAGCCAATCGCTATCGGCTGGGGGTAAGAGCTCCTGGAAGTGCTTAGAGGTGTGGATATATATTTATTGAGGGCCTCGGGGACCACCTTCCGTGGGAATGTTTTTGGATTATTGTTTAAAATTGTATTGTTCAATAAAGATGGCTGCTGTGGCCAATTTTATCCAACAAGAGAGTTATGTCATTTGTGGGGGGATAGTTGGGCACAGCGATTAGACAATACCCTGTCATGAAAGTTAAATGCAAGCCTTATTTATTATTTATTTACAGTTTCTTATATAGCGCAGCAGATTCCGTTGCGCTTTACAATTGTAGACAGTGATAGAACAAACTGGGTAACAACAGACAGACTTGGAGGGCAGAGGGCAGTGTTCCCTCTAAGCTGTGCGCACGTGCGCGCGCACACAACTCGACGAGCGTGCGCACAGACATTACAACAGAGCGCACAAAGCAGCAGTGGTCCCTTTTTGCAGTTGTAGACTCAAATAATGTGTGTTTCACCCATTAACTACATTGTGTGCTGTGTTTTGAATGTTTAAATGTTTAATATCATTTTGAAGTAAAGTTAACACAAACGCTAAACGTCATTTTTCAGTTATATATAAGTGACGCACAAAAATTAAAATTTCCTTCCAAAGTTGCACAGCCAAAATCTTTTGCCGCACACAGCCTTCGTAAAATTAGAGGGAACATTGGTAGAGGGTCCTGCTGCAAGCTTACAATCTATAGGGATATAGGAGGGAAACACAAGGACAGGCACCAGTAATAGCATAGCAGTCCCACCAAGTTGCAAATGCAGAAGGGAAGCTATATAATACATAAGTGCCTCAGAGGGTTAAGCGTGTGGTACTTAAATATGAGAGGCTTTCCTGAAGAGTTGAGTTTTCAGGGAACGCTTACAAGTTTTGAGGCTAGTAGTGAATCTTATTGTGCGTGGAAGGGCATTCCATAGGGTGGGGGCAGCCCGATGAAAGTCCTGTAATAGTGAATGAGAGCTATTGGTCTGTGCAGAAGAGAGATGTAGATCTTGTGCAGAGTGAAGTGGTCAAGTTGGGAGCCTTAGGTAGATGGGAACGTGGTGGACAGTCACAATGTCGACATTTTTTTTTTCAGTGCAGGTTCATACTTTACTATCCAAGTGGACATAGAGTTATATTATAATAGTGTGCCAAGCGTAGCGAGGCACTGTGCCTGAAACATGAAGAGCACAACAGGTGTCCACATTGTCCTATGTCCACATAGCCACCAAAAAAACCCTAAAAGCTCATGTCAACTATGTGGCGGTCGACCACGCTCCTGTGGACCTAACACTTGTGTCTAACTTAATTTATTGTCAATCTTGACATGGTCGGCTATCTTTAGGAGTCTAACTAGAAGGGTTTGACAAAGAGTGGTCGACACTAACTTGGTCGTACTAGACAGCGTCAATCTGCTGTACCATAACCAGCTAATACATAAGTGCAACAGCGGCAGTGGCATCAACCACAGTCTTGGTGGTGGAGCCAGCTAGAGGCCTCTCTTTGCTATAGATGCCTTGGTGCTGCTATTGAACATTTGTGGTACGGTATTGCACTGCTGTTTAATAGCAAACACATCAGAATCAGGCCCAGTAATTCCAAGTAATACCCCTTTTCCATCTGCAAGCCGGGTCGCACCCGGGATTTTGTACCCAGCTACAACCTGTGTGCGACCCGGCTTGCAAACCCATTCACATTAGAGTCCCCACCTGGCATACTGCCGGATGGTTGACGTCATCGGGAGGTGGGCGCCTGCGCCGGCTTTTGTACTGTAGTGAACGGGACTCGGGTCGCAACGACCCCGGTTTCCCGTTTACACTACACAGTGACCCACGTTGAACACGTGTTCAACCCTGGTCGCTATCTGGGTAGAATTGACGGGTCTCACGTCCTGGGTTATTTCTACAGGGAGCGTTTCCACCTGCCTAAAATTCCGGGTTTTGAGCGCTCCCGTGCAAAAACCCGGGATATTTAGGCTAGTGGAAAAGGGGTATTAGTAATACTTTACTAACACTAAATGAGTAACCCTTCCAGAAGAAGGTTAACAAATCTTTGATTTTTTAGATTGATTGTCACCAGCCCATGAAAGGTGTGTAATAGCAGAAAACAAGCTATAGTCTGCCCCAACAAATGTAATTGCGATGGGATTACAGAAAATCGATGCGACCGCAGCCAATTAGACAGACACCTGCCTTCGCAGCTTGGCTGCATGTGATGTCATGCAGCTGCCCCAAAAACGGTGAAAACACGCCTGAATTGTCCAGACAGTGCCATCTAAATGATGCATCGCTGCCCCCTTGACACCTGCTGCTATCTCTCAAAGTGCAACCCAATCCTGCCGGGATGGGATCTAACATTGCAGCTTCGCAGATGCATACTGACCAGAATCCTGCTAATGAAGCTAAATAGAGCCCATTGTACTTTATATACTGTAAATACATTTTGTATCCAGATACTCAGGAGAACTACATAAGTAGTTCTTTGTTGGACATTTCTACAGTTGTGGTAGATGGACAAAAGTATAAATAGGAAGAACACTATACAGTAGTAACACTATACATATTACAGTCACAATAATGATATCAGAAATGACAGTGCGTAGATATCTGAGTATTGCTTAGTGTCTGCGCAGGCTGAGCTTGCGTTTCAACTTCAGACGCAGCCAGCATCCTGTGGGCTGTGCGGCTGTCCTGCGGTCATCTCCCGGTACCCTCAGCACTGCTGAGTCCGCGGCTATGCAGCGCGCCGCTCCTATCACACTGAGTGACAGTGTCCAGTGTGGCAATCCTCCAGTCTGCTGCCATTGCTCCCGGCCACAAGCATGGTGGTTACAAACACTCTTTCCCGTCTTAGCCTGACATGGGGGCTGCCATGCTCCTTTCAGTCACATGTCAGGCTGAACCAATCATGTGCAGTCTAAGCTCCTTGTCATACCTACCCGGCCAATCCTGGCCTTCCAGTGGGTATAAGTATCCTGGGAGCCCACAGACTGATGCTAGTGCTTCAATTGTTATTTGTCTCCTGTTGGTGCAGTTGTCTCTCTCTCTCTCTCTCTCTCTCTCTCTCTCTCTCTCTCTCTCTGCTGCAGTGTGATTTATTCCAGGTATTCCTGTGACCATCCAGGTATTCTAGCTCTTGTGACCTGGTGGCCAGTCTAGGATACTCACCTCAGCAGTTCTCAGCCTAGCTCCAGCAATCGATGTTCCAGCCATCGTTCTGTCTGCATTCGATGTTCCAGCCATCGTTCCTCTGCATTCGATGTTCCAGCCATAGTTCCCACAGCATTTGATGTTTCTAACCATCGTTCCTCTGCATTCGATGCTCCAGCCATCGTTCCTTAAGCATTCGATGTTCTAACCATTGTTCCTCTGCATTCGATGTTCCAGCCATCGTTCCTTCAGCATTCGATGTTCTAGCCATCGTTCCCTAGCATTCGATGTTCCAGCCATCGTTCCGCCAGCATTCGATGTTCCAGCCATCGTTCCACATCTCAGCTAAAGGCAAGCTACAGTAAAGTACTGCTCACACTGTGCGGGGTATACTCCCCTTCAAGGACTTCATCAGTGCTCTGCACTGCATCTCATTTCATCGGTCCTCCATTGTGTTACAGTCATTCTGCATATTTTACTGTCGCGCAAATGAATGCGCAAGGGTCTCCTGAAGCCTCCCCGATTTCTATATCGGCCCGAGTTACCACCAGAGGTCTTTGTCACTGGGACTCAGACCCCTGTTAAAAACTAAACCATAAAATACATTAAAGAGAATAACAAAGAAAGTTGCGCTGGGAACCACTCAATATAATTAGACCAAGATTGGTTTGAATCTAAATATTGGCAATAATAATATTAATAATATTAAAATAAAAAAAAAACAGTCGAATGGAGAGTAAATCATAAAGCATTTTATATTAATCAAAGATATAAAAAGTCATAAAAAATATTTTGCATAACATTTAATAAATATACATATAGGTAGCGGCCGATACAGAAAAAAGAAAAGAAAAAAAATCTAAAAAGTATTGATTGGGGATGAGAATTTTTTTTATTGAATTGCTTGTAAAAAAACAAGGATAAAAAGTACGTATTTAGTCACAGGACTTTGTTTCCTGGATGGAGATTAATAAGTGCTCCACTGTATCTCAGTCATGCAGCGTCTTTAGAACAATGTGTCCATTCCCTGGGGAGATTTGCTGCAATGGCAACTGTTGCTAATTGCAAAAGTACCTTGTTTGTAAGCGGCGTCTGCCCAGGTTCACAGTTAGGCTCCCGTGTGCCGGCCGGCGTTTGGTGGATGAAGGGATTGTCGACTGACGCGTTTCCCCGCCTTCGTCTATCGGCGGCTTTATCAAAGACATTAAAGACACATAAATGTGAACTTGATGCAAATATGTATTACAAGTCGGGTCTCCCTTATCCGTGTATTCCAAAAATATTACAAAAAACGTGGTTTTTCAGAATTTTTTTATTTTACCCCCCCCCCCATCCGTTTTTTTCATACTTACCCTCGATGTCCACGGCGGCCTCCGAGTACCTCTTCAGTGGCATCTTCGGTCCCAGGGATGCATTGCATGAGTGCGTGCCGCAATGCACCCCTGGTACCGTAGATGCCACTGAAGAGGATCCTGAAGGCCACTGTGGACACCGGGGACACCATGGATGTCGGGGGACCATCGAGTCAACACCAGGGGACCAGGTAAGTATAAAAAAAAATTGTATTCCAAAATCCCAAAAAATCCCTTATCCAAAATGCTTGTGGTCCCAAGCATTTCAGATAAGGGATACTCAACCTGTACTACATTGAAAGGTGGATCTTCCAAAAAATAAAAATAACTGTTGAAAAAGTCCTCCAAACACATTCATTGTAGTTATGAAACCACTCTGGGGCTTAACTAGATATGCTTAGGCCCCATAACAAAATTTTGTAAGGCCCCCTATGTACCAACTAATTGTGATAAGTGTATATAGCACATATAACTTACAAAGAAAAGATGGCCCCCCTTCAGCTCTGGGCCCCGTAGCAGCTGCATCCCTTTCACCTATGGTAGTTATGCCCTTGGCACCACTGTAATATTGCAAATAAAGATACCTTGTAATTCTGATTATATAAATGATATACTCAAGCTAAAGATGCATCTATTATATTTGCCAGTGTCTAATCAGAAATCTATTGCTATTAAAATATTTACTATAAATTTATAATATATATTAAATAAGATTATAGGCTACATCATGGTTGCCCTTCACAACTCTTTGTGTATGAATTATTAAGATTTTTTATTATGCCTTTTATTATGTTCTATCAATAATATAGTGATGATAATTTATTTCCATTATTCAACTAGAAAGACCGTAATGTCGTAAAAGAATATTAGTTTAACCTACTTGCAGTGCAATAATATTTTATTGCTCTGAGTGATGTATTATTGTAATCAGTTTGTTTGTGCCTATTGCTTATACCTGGTGTATGACACATTTCTTTGCTGCCAGTGTATTTTTCGCTTCCTCGTCAAACTGTCCATTATACGATAATCGTTTGCAATCCGCACACAATGCCAACGAGTATTTCTTTGTAAATCTTAGCAATTGGCAGTGGCGTAACACTAGCGGGGCTATTGTTACACTGCATTGCTCGGGACCAGCAGCCTGCCATACCCCTCAAATGTGCCGCCGCCGGGACCCGCAAATCTCCTTGTCCCGACACTCCTACTGGCTGCTGCTTGAAAATTACCATCACAAAATGCACCCTTACAACAGACACTTTTTGAGGATGCTAGAAGAGGCGGTGACTGGTCAACTGGCTATTTATACCCTAGTAATGGGAACAATAAAATGCACCTGATGCGCTAAGATTTTCCAATCGTATCTATATTCAAAATAAAATTTATTTTAGGAGGAGGTAGTAAGTTATACAAATATATTCTAATGGGCAATCAATATATATATATATATATATATATATATATATATATTTGTATAATATATCAGGAGAGGGTATCTTGAATTAGACATATAATTACCTATTATATATACCTTTCTGGTGGCCCAATTGGTCACTTCAGGTCACCTGGTGCGCAGTTATCACGTGATCTGGGAAAGGGCAAATAGGCACACTCCCAGAGGCCATATGATAACATTACATAGTGTGCGGATCTGGGTTTCAGTATTCAGATTCAGTCTCTAAATGGGCAGGATTTTTAGCTAATAAATCTTTTTTACCCTACCAACAGGAATTACACTTGGAGGTTCAAAACTATAATAGACTGAACATGTTTGGAATCTTGGCGCTGTCCTGGACAGTGTCTTGACCTTTAAAAATCAGGTATTAGCCACAAACAAATCCTCATTCTTTCATCTAAGCAACATAGCCAGAATCAAGCACTTAATTCCTCCAGAAGATCTGCCTACAGTCATACATGCATTGGTATGATCACACCTAGACTACTACTACAATGCCTTGTACTTCTGCCACTACCATATTCTCCCAGCAAAAGATTTGCACCACTAGCAGATGGTACAAAAAGCAACTGCTAAGCTATTTTTTTTTCTGCAAAGGTAAATGTAAAGCACTTTAAGTCATGTTGCCTACCTGACCCTCTCCTTCAGGGGGAAAATGCTCTGTTCCTGGGCTTCCCTGGTAATGTATGATTGCCATCACCTGTGGGGAGCTAGGTAATTGATAAGAAAGGTGTTTCACCACAGGTGATGGCAATCATACATTACCAGTTAAGTCCTGAACAGAGCATTTCCTCCCTGGAGAGGGTCAGGTAGGCAACCCTGCTTTAAGTCCAAGTGGGAGAAAAGTGTTAAGAAATGGCATTATTATTATTATTATTATTATTATTATTATTATCCTTGACCATCTTTTCATTCAGTTTCATTTATATAAATCAGATCCTACCTTGGCAACTTTTGCCACTATTGCTAAGTGTGTACGGGTGCCGGACGGGGTCCCGACAGTCGGGATCCCGACAGGCATTTACCCAACATCGGGATCCCGACTGTCAAAACACAGACAGCCGGGTTCTCGATGGCCACCTTCTATTTTCCCTCGTCGGGGTCCACAATGCCTGCAGTGTGGAGAGCGCAGCGAGCCCGCAAGGGGCTTAGTTGTGTTCACCATGCTGTCTGGGTCCGGCCAGTCGGGATCCCGACGTCGGGCTAATGACTGTCGGACCCCTGTACCACACCCATGAGTACTTACTCAACAAGTCTGCATAATCTCTATTAAAAGATGCAAGGTGTTCTACATACCAACAATGGGCCAGATGTACTGAGACTGTGTGGGATAGCAGCCAAACTCGGGTGTTTTTTAAAGGGGCAATCTTTTTTTAACACAACACTTTTTATTTTAATTTATACTGTATAACAAATCTGAGCAACACTGGCATTTTTTTTTTCAACTTTAAATTTTTATTGATTTTCAGTGGTTAACAGTGAAAAAGGCAAAGGATGCAGAAAAAAGATAAAGGGGAGGGGGGGGGGTGAGTATAGTTATGGAGTTACATAGTTGGTACATATCCGATTTACAATAAGAGCTATTAAGAAATCTAGTGCAGTCATACACATAATCAAGTCTCTACCGTGTACAATCGGAAAAGCCATCTAATCAGGGAGAGCACAGATCTAGTCCTCAACATCTCTGGCAGGACCTATGCCTCACCTAGAGATAATTTATAACTTGCCCAAGGAGCCCACTTCTTCATAGTTAGTGATATGGAGGGTAGGTTATAGGGACAGTCTGAAGTTTCAAATTGGTAATTGGAGTGGACTGCATTCACATGCCAGAAGTCGTTTGGTAGTTGAAAGAATTTGGCTGAGTACGTATATATCTGAAGGGGAGGTGGTTTGTGGAAATAAATGAAGTAGAGCTATTTTGGGTGTGGGTGGATTGCGCATTGCGAAATAGTAGTTAAGAGATATAGGGGCAGATTTATTAAGCTTGGAGAAGAGATAAACTGGAGATAAAGCAGAGAAAAGGTAAAAGGAGATAAAGCACCAGCCAATCAGCTGTGTTTGAAAAAGACAGTTGGGAGTTGATTGGCTGGTGCTTTATCTCCTTTTACCTTTTCTCCGCTTTATCTCCAGATTATCTCTTCTCCAAGCTTAATAAATCTGCCCCATAATATTTGTTTCCATAAATCGTTTAATTGAGGGCATTGACACAAAAAGCACAGATAAGAAATTAGAATGATTAGGTCTAAAATCCAATAATCAATAAAAATTCCCCATGAGATTAAAAAGGTATTTGCAACAAAATAAACAAGTAAGTACATTTTTAAATCAACTGCTGTCAGACTTTTTCTTTGTTATCATTGGTCTTTGCAAGAGCATCCCGTGTTGTATCCAGCCAATTCATTTATTAAAGGGTTCATTAATCTGTTCCACAGAAGATTCTTCCTCGAAAACTGACTTTTTCGCTATTTTTATTTCATTCATACACTAGAAAGAGGTATTACTGTTCCTGAAGTTCAGGAAAGACAGCCCCTCGGGATATCTTGAAATTCACATACAGTACTAAGCGTATCTTCCAGTAGTCTCGCAGTATGACTACTGCATACAAGAAATATGATCTCTGTTGTAGAGTACAGTACTGTATATCAGCATGGGTTCATAACAATAGTGATTGTCTGCCGTAACATCCCCCCCCTCCCCCCCTGATCCTACTCTGAGCACTCCAGAAACAAGATCAAATTATTTGACAACAATTATTTAGAGGCTGCCATTTTGGAGACCAAATACACTCATCCTTGTTCTCGCTGTTACAATTACTTCATAGAAGCCAACCAGAGGAGAGTGACGTTGTGACAGCATTTAATTTAAACCACATTTCAAAACATTTTGTAGAACTATACATTTTTAGTCACACAGTTCCACTCCATGCTACAGAAAGGCCAATTTGCACCTTGGGCCTGATTTAGATCCCAATGCCAAAGCAGAGAATGCTGCAATGTACCGTTGTTCAGTACTTTGCATGCGGCGGATCTATACTGTACATACGCAGTACAGCAACTTCAGGCGCACTACAGCATCAGACTGTCAGTGATAGACATTTTGATGCCATTTCGGGGGGAAGCTACAGCCTCTGGTTTCACAAAACAAAGACCAACAGATGGGATTCCGACGGTCATTTCTCAGACATTGGAATCTCGACTGTGAGTAACCCAACAGTCGGAATCCCGACTTACACAGGCTATTTTCCCTTGTGGAGGTCCATGGCCCCAATAGAGGGCTTCAATGCGCTTGCCCACTGCTGGTCTCCTGACAGTCAGGATTCTGATATCGGAGAAACACCTGTCCGAATCCGGACTAAATATATACCATACCCTGTTAGTGAGGGACTTTAGCCAGGATCTCCGTCTATAGACAGAGATTTCCTGGCCTCTCTGTAGAAGATGTGGCTGCTGGCTTGCATAAACCCTTGCGTAACGCAGCAGACAGCCCATAGTGTTGCGGATGATACGATGTTGCATTCTAGGACGCGGCTCGGATTAGTAATGAATGCATGTAGTTGGGACACCACTTACTGCATTACCATATTAGTGCTATCGCTGCTGCTTCCATGTATGCAGCAGCAATAGCACCTCTGTCCACATCTCATTCACACCGCTTATTTGCAAATTCCACATTCTGCATTTTGTGGCGTTTAATTCATATATAGAGATGGGACGATGATGGTATCAATTAGTTATACTGTGCTTGATGCCTACTGAGGCATGATTTCGATTTCCCAGTGAATCCGGGTCCCGGCATAGGATCTTGTGTGTTTTGGATTTGAAATAAGTCCCTCCCACCGTGATCCGGACACCTATTTAACATAGGAACACTGGAAAGATAGCACAATAGACAACTAGAGCATTATATATTAATATCAGTACTGCACACAGCCCAGAGCTCATCCTAAATAATAAAAGGTGTTAACCTTTAATGCAGACTGGCATTGGTTTTTTTTTTTATAGGTGCCCATAGTGCAGCACAGAGCACCTAATAGTAATACAGGACAGCATTGATCCACTATTCTTGCACACTGGTGCCGGCAAAGCATTTGGTGTGTATTCAGAGCTGGGCAGTGCTGCTTTGAGCCTGATTCCAGTTGGCTCGAACGCCCGCCCCCTACCCACAGCCGCCAATTCCCCTTGGTAACATGTGATAATATAAGTCCTGTGTGAGTCACAGTGTGAAGTTGTGTGTTCAAGACCAGGCAGTGGCACTGTGTTACAATAATGCTCAGTAAGTGCCGTGTCACTGCATTGATAATATAAGTGCTGTGTGAGCTGCAGGGTTTTAAAAAAATAAATATAGAAACACTTGTTTGTGGGCAGCCACAATGCTCATTGGATACCACCATGTTAATAATTGAATTACCGTGTGAGTTGCAGTATGACGTTGTCATTTGTTAAAAATCAGTTTTGTTGTTTTAAAACTTGTGTATGTTCAGCCTCGGAAAGAGTGTTTAAAAAAGCCATGGACCTTGAGAGTGAATGGCATAGGAAGCTATTTCAGGGTTGCCTACATTTTAGGTTTCCTCTCCAGGAGAAGCCCAGAGAGGAGACTGTCAGCATTACTTTGGGGGGCGTGGCCTGACGTAGACATCGTCAAGCCCCACCCCCCAGTACTGCAAATCCCGCAATTCACGGGTCTTCAAAGAAGGGGTGTGGCTAAATGACGCGATTTTCATCTTTAGTCGGGAGGGTTGCCCACCTTTCAGGGGAACTGGGAGGAGGACCTGATTTTCAGGAGTCTCCCGGCCATTCCGGGAGGGTAGGCAACCCTGGGCTACATCCTCAAAATGTGGAAAAGATGATGTTTATAAAATTTAACTACAAATTCCAAGAGGAATCCCGCTAATTGCATCAAAGTACAGAGACTTCTGTAATAGTGGATTCCAGTTGGGGTGACTTAACATTGTGTGATGATGTTAACGGGGGGGGAGGATGACAATAACAACAACATGATTACATTACATGATTTTAGCTAAAAGACATACAGATCCACAACCAAAACATGTGGGGTGATTTTTTTTAAATTAGAATTGCAACATGAAATTAATACAGATACAAAACCAAAACATGGGGGACTGTGCACATCTCTAATATTTCCTACGCAGCTGCAGCTTCTCTTCTGTACACCTATAGCATTCTACTTACTTTCATATGCAAATGTGAGAATCCGCTGAAGTGAATATTTGTGTGCTTGAAAGTGGAAGCGCCTCCGGCCCCACTGGGTTTCTGTCAACAGATGCAACCCAGGAGTTGCATCCCAGGGGTGAAAAAATAAAAAATTGCAAAGTTCCAAACTGCATGTCCTGAAGAAAATCCATGTATGCACATTTATTCTCTTCTATGCAACTGGAGGGCCTCCACGTGTCAGGGAGCACCAGGTAGTAGCACTCAGCTGATTGGCTGAGCTCTGCATGAGTTACAAGTCCCCATAGAAGGGTATCTGATGGAACCTTGAAGTTGGGGTAGGTCAAGCTTGGTGTTTGGCCTAGTTGACTTTGTGATTTACCACAAACCGCAAGGTTCCCTCAGATACTTTGTTTCTTACATTTTTAACTCTTTCTTTTACATTTCAACGCAGAAGCACTGCATCTGATCTGATCTGTCATGCGTCTCAAAACATGCCGGCCAAAAGGTGTCCTATGTGAAAGTTCTATTTTGGGTCAAAATTAGGCTATTTGTGGCCGTGTATGAGTAGTTCTCAGCAGGGATTGTCAACACGAATCCTATGTAAATTAACGTGTTCTATATTTGGCATGAGGAAACTTCCTAGTTTGGATGATGGTCTATTGGTTTGTTCTTGTGTGTTCTGCTGTTATTTTCATGTGCCAAGTTTTGTATTTATTAAATTATCAATATAATATTGCAATCTTAAATTATAGTAATTTTAGACCTGAAATTGGTACTGATTGTACTGCTTTTTGAAAGTACCAATAATGCTACTTCCAGCTGGAACTGATGCTTCTGCACTGGGCTGGAAGCAGCAGAACCGGGCTGGAACCAGAAAAGCTGTACCTGGCTAGAACAGGCAGGACCGGCTTTAACCAGATAGTTTGCACCTGGCTGGAACTGACAAGACTGGCCAGAAACTAGATAGGTTGTCTTGGACTGGTACCGGCAGGACCGGGCTTGCACCGGATAGGCTACACCGGACTGGAACCAGGCTGGGACTGGATAGGCTGTGCCAACTAGCAGGACTTGGCTGGAATCAGGAAGCCTGCACTGGACTGGAACTGGCAGGACCAAACTTGAAACCGGAAAAGCTGTGCCGTGCTGGAACCACCAGAACCAAGCCGGAAGCTGAGAGGCTGTGCCGGGCTGGAAACGGCAGGACTGGGTTGGAACCAGAAAGGTTGTGCCATACTGAAATTGGCAGGACACCGCTGGAACTGGATAGGCTGCGCCAGGCTGGTACCGAAGGGATGCGTAGCAGACTTGGGGCCTGATTCTGGTTCATTCACAAAAGCAAACTCAGGGGTAGATTTATTAAGCTCGGTAAGCTCGGTGAAGTGATAAAGTGTCCGGGCAGCGTCTGAGCATTAGACTGCGCACGTCTAATCCTGAAATCCAGGGATTGAAAACTCCCAGCAATTTTGGGTCTGAATCCCAGGATCCCGCCGATCCCGACCCTGGGATTGGCCACCCTAGCTGTGTCCTAATGCAGAATAAGATAAATCCCAACTATACTATGCAATGCTGCCGCTATATAAATAAATGCTAATATTATAAATAATAAAACAACTGGTAAACTCTGTAAAGCCCCACACAAAAACTAAATGTTTTATAAAAAATATGTTAATGAATACCCGGCAGAACAATTTTGAAAAATATTGCTCATCTCTAGGCGAAATCTTATTTATGGAAATCTCATTTCAAAGATTTGCTTAAATAAGTTTGAATTTCCCATGATATAATTTGGTGCGCAGCTGTCTGATAACTGCCTGTGCCATCCTGAATAGCTTTCTTGTTTGCTTTCTAAAGCCTGTACTGAGGAAGGTGCTGGCACCAATAGCTCGGCGACAGATGTGAAAACTTGTGTTTGTTTAGGCTCTGTGGCGTTCTCACTGATTGTTTTTAACATTTATAAAGAGTAGGAGGATTGCTTTTGAGGAGTTGAGAATGAGCTTATCCTGCTTTTATCTATATAATGGATGTATCCAAAAGCTCACTCTAAACACCCAAAGTAATAAAGAACATAATGCAATTGATTTTTCAAAAAGATATAAAGACAACAATTAAAAAGATGCGGAAAAATACCGGAATTGAAAAACAATGATTGGTCAACCTCTTTAACTATTATAAATACACAAAAATAAAAAAAGGATTAGAACGGCAGCAACGTGTAACACAATAATGCTGCGCGTAATGCAAATAGTTTTAGCAGCCTATTTATCAAGCCTTCAATCCTGTAGAAAACAGCTGCTTCCGTAATGATTAATGCTGTCTTAAGCATGGACCAGCCGAACATAGGAGATATCAGAAATATCTCCCGCGTTCAGCAAAATGATGCAATTTCTCAGTGGTCTATGATCTGCAGTCATTTATCAAGCTCTGAAAAGATTAGCTTTTCGGAACTTGTCTCCAATAGGCAATGCCATCTGGTGGCTTCAGCATGTCTAATCTATGGCCGCAGCATTTTTGGCATGGCTGTGGCAGTGTTTTCCAACCACTGTGCCGTGGCAGTGCCTTGAGCTGTTCTCAAGTCTGCCCCAGAGTTATATATATATCCACACTAGTTCACAGCCTCCACCACCAGTTCAACTGTTATTCGCTGGTCTCCCTGGTCCAGTCCTGTCTCTGTATCCTCAGCATATGAGACCACCCATCTCTGATATCAGTGAGTCCAGATCTGACTGCTGGCTCCACCTCCCTATCATCAGCTAAGCATCAGTGGTTGGAAGTGGCTGTTGTTGCGCTCTCTCTCTCACATCGATGGTGTCAGTGCCAGTCATGGTGTCCGGGATTAAGGGCTTGTTGCTAAAGAAATTGCCCCTAGACCCCATAGGACATGAATCGTATTTAGAGAAGAGGATACACAGGGAGCTAGGTGGGGAACTGCTCGGGTGTCCTGCTATTGTACTCATCACTCTAGGGGGACACAATGGCAGCTAGGCAGTGACCCTTATATTAGTCACAAAAGGGAATTTTGTCCGTTACCCCCTGGGGCACTACAAACTGAAAACAATTGGCAAAATGTATCTTCTGCCTGATATAGGCTGTTCTGTGTTCATCTGGGGTCAGTGTGTTTTCTTCTTTAAGTGTTCTATGGGGGACAATGTGACTGATTCTTTTTTTTTTTATGTGGGGACCAATGTGATATTTGGTTTCATTTTAGGGCCCAAGTATTTTATTTTTGGTACCTGAGGGGACCAGTGTAAATGTATTTTTGATAGAGGCACCAATGGGTTTGTTTTTTTTCCTGTGGGGACCAATGTGTTTTTCCCTGTGGGGGTCTGATGGTGTGTCATGGCACTTTTAAAATGTTGTTTGGCATGCCGCCAGTTGAAAAAGGTTGAAAAACACTGCTGTGCCGTAATCCTCTACCATCTAGCAGTTGGCAGTGGCAGTGTTAGCTGGAGTGAGGCCGGTCATATATCACATAAACTGGATAAGATGAAGTCTTGGTCTTTATTTTGTAGCAGGTAGACAGCATACCAGGTAATCAGCATTAGCAAGGATGGTTACAGCATTGCAGCATACAGGTGTCACAGCATAGTACAAACTCTTCAGAAAGCTCCATTGGTCCCTACCTTAGCCCACACCCGGGCCTATCACCTGGGCAGTTACTCCACCATCAAGAGCCCCTCTGCCCTGGAAACACTTATATCAGGAGAGCACAGGTGCTGCTAATCAGCCCAACCCCAATCCCTTTAGTTTCCCCGATGCTGCTCTAAAACCTGGACCGGATCCTCCACATTATCTTCAAGTGGAGGTATGCTGTCCCACCGTGCCTATGGCATCAGTACTTGCAAACGTATTCACCAATTCTTCAATTTTACTGAAAGTTTATGATATTTTAATTTAATACTAATGCAGGCACAGAGGTATCAGACACCCGCCTGGTTCTTGCTCCAATCCGGCACACAGCTGTATCATAACTAGAAGTTGCACATGCATTTCCCTATTCTCAGCACAATCAGCCAGATAAGATGTTACAGATCCTTTGAGATACACAGCGATATGAATATTACTACCATTCATTTACATTTAGTTATATAATGCATATTTGCATGTTTGTAAATGACTCATACTTCTCTTTGGTAGTTACAGTATATAGAGGTTTTCTGTAGGATAACATGATTATGAACTGTCATTTATTTATTAACGGTTTCTTAAACAGCGCAGAAAGTTCTGTTGCGCTTTACAATTGGAAATAGTTCTCCCTATAGTTAACTAGATAGTTACAGGCAGTCAAAATGGTAGGCATTGATTGATACACAAGGATAAGTGTAATCTATGGTCTACCAAATTGAAAAGGTTCTTGGTGGGCTGAATGATCCGGTGACCCAGCAATGAGGCGTGAGGTCAGGAGGATGGAAAGGTGAGAGAGAAATGTGTGAGCATGTTTGTGCTGTACAGTGGGGATGTAACTGGTTAGGAATGGTTTAGAAAGGTTATGTGGGCGGTTCTGGAATCTGATACACTTTTCTAAAGAGGCGAGTTTTCAGGGAATGCTTGAAGGTTTAGAGACTATGGGCCATGTATCAAGCTTCAAAAAGTGAGTGAGTGATGATCAACCAGCCAATCAGCACCTACCTGTCATTTTTCAAACCCAGTCTGCAACATGGCAGGTAGGAGCCGATTGGCTGGCTGTTTATCACTCTCCATTTTATCACTTTTTGAATCTTGATGCATCTGGCCCAATAGGAGAGTCTTCTTGTGCTCTGCTCGTGCTTTTTCCCGACAAGCAATCCACTGGCAGCTACACCCACTGCCCTCAGATGGATAAACCTTGGCCAGCAGACTATCACAGCAGCTACATCAAAGCCTTGCCGACCCCGCACTTTCAAATAGCTGATACATTAGCGTTCATCTGCATAATGCTGACATGGGTGGAGGAAGCAGCATCATTAATCCAACAGGTGTTAGCGGGAACCCCAGAGAAAGTACATAGCCAGCGGTCAGACCCAAATCCTGACTATTTCTCAGCTACTCCTGAATATAAGGACACTCATACAGTACTGCTCACTTCCACTCGACTCGTAAGTTCTGTGGATATTTCAAATTATAATGATACCGCTGCTTATAAATAGTTTTCTCAGAGGCAGAACTCTGGGAGACAATGGAGTCATCTGCCGCCGGGCTCCTGCTCCCAAGGGGGCACCTCCCCTCCCCTTCAAGTTTGAATCAGTCAAATGAAAGCAGTTGATATTACTAATGTGGCTGACTCCCCCTTCTAACATCATTTTTGCAAGTGTCACACCATGTGTTAGATCCCATGACCCTACTGGAGACAGACACCTTACTGAATGAGCTATTTGGGGGGGGGGGGGGGCACCAATACTTATCTTGCCTCCGGGCAACTGGGATGAACTTACACCACTGACTTTTCTCATAGGTGGGATGATTTATGAGAGGAGAGGGTACTAATAAATGAAAAGCCTAATCAAGGGGTATGGGAGAGATAAAAGGTTGGGAACCAACTGATAGAGTTAGAGAAGAGGAGGTGGAATCCGAGAAAGGAACACTGTAAGAGCGGTTAGATAGGTAGGATGAGAACGGTTAGAGGATTTATTACCTGCCAATATTTACAGCAAAGAACTGCCTACCCAAGTATATTAAAGGCAAGATCACAGGATAAATCTCAATATTTCCTTCCCCTTTTTTAAGACAAATTTTCAAGACAGACAAAGTCAAATCTGGTTCTGACCTGTTGGCTAATTGAATCATAAAGAGGAATAAAATGGTCTAACTTTCATGGCCAAATTAATACATCATCATATATATGTCAAGTAATTAATTGCCTAGCTCCAGTACTGCACTGAAGAAAAACCTCAGAGATATAGTGGATATCACTTAGTTTGTATAGCGAGAGCTTTCCTTGCACTGAGCTTTCTAAACAGGGACATCAACTAGATAAATTACCAGCAAAAACCACCAATTTCTTGGATGGGATCATTTTAACTCCCTTAACTGTAATGAACATATAAGTATATTCTCTCTCTTCATTAGCTGCCTGTGCGCTATGGATGTTATCTTCCTGTGTGTATTGTGTTATCTGACTTTGTGCGCCTCTTGTCTAGTTCTTGTTTATATCTTATTGTGGTTTGAGAAGGTTTCCTGTCTGTGTTTAGATCATGATAGTAAACCTCCTACCCCCAACCTACACACACACCAGGTTCAGTGTGGTGTGCGTTCCTTCAGAAATCTGCCCGGGGAGACCTATTGTGAAGATATCAGACTCTGGGCCAGATTCTCTAAGCTTCAAAAGTGATAAATTGGAGAGTGATAAACAGCCATCCAATCAGCTCCTGTCTGACATTTTTCAAACACAGCCTGTGACATGGCAGGTAGGAGCTGATTGGCTGGCTGTTTATAACTCTCCATTTTATCACTTTTGAAGCTTAGAGAATCTGGCCCACTGTCCCTAGATAATATACTGTACATGTGTATGACAAATATATTCTGTTCTATATACTTTTATCAAGAACAAAGCTAAATAAAAAAGTTACAGACAAAACTGTATTTTATATGTATGTTATATATAATGTATGCTTGTATCTATGTATTATATTATCTCTTTGTCAGTCTGTTATTACCCAGTCTTGTTTTATTAGTGTTTTTTCCCCAATTGTAATGCACAAGTAAATGTTAATAAAAAATTGTAATAATCTATGTAAAGGAAAACTTTATTTAAAATGTAACAAAAATTACATACAGAAACTAAGAAGTGGAGTGGGATAGACATGCATCAACAGCTCTGGCATTAAATAATGTATAAAACAAAAATCTCTGTACTGTATATAGTTTACATTATAAATAAAGTTTGTGTTATTTGAATGTCCTGATTCCAGCAAGATCCATTTCATCTACACTGTCGGCAATGTTCCGTGGCTGGGGGTGGGATGGTAGGTTGCGGAGCCTTTGATCATTGCTGCTCTTCCAACGGGTTATCTCTGAACAGATGCCATGGTCTCTGAATAGAATCGCTTGAAGCCAGAATAGATGGCGTGTTTCCTAAATAGATGCCATGCTTTCCTGCAGATGACTGGCAGGTAGCACTTCCAATAGGAAGTCACTGCCAGTCGCAGTAATCCAGTGTAGTCTCATGGACTGCATCTGGCTCACTGATATGAGCTGAGGTGGTGGATTTTACTGAGTGGCTGGAGTCCTGCAGCCCATAGGTAAAATCCGCCATTGGTAATGTTATGGCAGTGGTGCCTTTAAGGTACCCATAGAAATATAAACTGGAATGGTTCTTATGATTGTCTAGGGGCTTTTTCTGCTATTTAACACATGCTTCGTGAAGGTATTGCTTTGTTGGCAGCTGATATAGCCAATGAGATTGTGCTGCAAATGGGTGAATCTGACATGGGGTTAAAGGCAGTCATGAGTCAGGATTTTGAGGGTGCACTACACCTGGTATGTATCTTAGACAGACCTTCTACCATTGGCTGGCCCATTATTCTGTACTTTAAAAAAAAGTTACATTTTGTCATTGTCACTGTCTTCTAGATGACTTCACTAAAACGCCAAAGTCCACCTTACACTGTTGTACCTGGGGCTCCAACCTTTTTCTCTTGAGATACTTCACTACTCAGTATGTTTGCATCTTAAATTAGTTTTATGTTCTCTTCTGGGCTGGGTTGGAGGATGAGGCTTCTGACTCAAGTGATCAAGAGCTATCCTCTAATGAGGCTGGTAGGTTTACAGTGTGAGAGACAGACACGTGTGAGGAGTTGAACTCCTCGGATTCAGAATATAGTCATTTTATTATTATTTTATTTATAAACCCAGTAGTGGGAGCAGGTGGAGGTGGTGTTGAGTACCTGGAAACGCCCCCTTTCAGACAGACACTTTCAATTATGTCTCCTTTATTTAAAACACATTTTTCACCATTGTCATATTTGAACTCCTAACCTCACAAACTGCAGTCAGACCTGGCCATTCTAAGTATATGAAAATAGTTGTAAAGGTGAGTCTAAAGCCATTGCAGCTACGCAGATCTATGTAGTATGCAGCCACAAGTCTAATCCCCTGTAGCGCCACACATTAAAATGTAGTGTAGTGTAGTGTAAGAGGTTGTAATTTGAAGTACCAGGTATTAAAATGTGTGTTTTAAATAAATTGGCTGTGCACCTGCCTGCCTTAATAAATCAGTACAATATAAGAGTCAAAAGGTGCTATGTGAAGGGGTGAACAATGAGAAGGTGAGGGAGCAATCATTGGTAAAACTAAGCAGGCAGTGGGGAGTGTGTGGAAATGAAGGTGGGAGAACAGTGGTTGAGGATCTAGGATAGATAGAGGGTTTTGATAATAAATTCAGTCAAGCTAATACTCCCAAGTGATGCTTCTATTCCAACATGCATTTAGCATCAGCGGCTCTGTAGAAGACTCAGCGATACAAGTCACATGACCGTACTTACTAATTTATGCCACAGCTTGTAATGAATCCGCTCATAGCTATTCCTGCTACATTATCTGTTTATGGCCTTTAGCTGCAGAAATGAAACTGTTTAACTCTCCTGTTGTGGATATCCAAACAAACACATTGGCTGTTCATTTTAATATATTAAATTGCCCAACTTCAATTGTGTATGGGAAGTGGTGCTGATGATTCAATGTAAATGTATCTATCTTTCATTTCCTCAAAAATGTAACAGTGTAATGTGGGCTAGGTGACATGAGGGAGCTTGCTAGAGCAAAACAGTGACTTACATTTGAATACAATACAGGACAAGTACAGGGGACATAAAGCATAGATGCATCAGCAGAGGAATAAGCATCATTGTGGCAGAAAACCGCAGGATTTGGTGCTGTCAAAGATGGTTTAAGTAAGAGAAGGAAAAGCACACCAGGGAAAACATTTTGCAATCAATAAGGGATTTGCTTGCACAATCTTGGCCAGTGTCATGGGCTTACCCATCACATCCAAGTAACTCATCGGGGAAAGTCCTAAGCGTTTAAGTCTAGGGTGTCGGTCATCCCCTAAACCAGCCCAGCCAAATCACCCCAAGGCATCAAACTAGAGGAGCAAGTGTTATCTATCTAACACACTTTGGGCGGGATGTTGTAACATCCGCGCCCATTATCGCCGGACATCGCATTTTTAATAACGGCATATGCTATAACATATGCCGTTATTCATGCAAGGGACAGCTCTTGCGGTAAGAGCTGTCCCTTGCGATGCGGTGCCGGCGCTGGACTTCCGGGTCTGTGACCCGGGAGTCCATCTGCGCATGCGCAGACCCCGGCGCCGGCCGCAGGGCACGCTGGGAGGGATCCGTGACGGATCCCTCAAACAGCGCTGAGGTAAGAAGCCCATAGGCTTCTGCAGGGATTCGCCAGCTTTAGCTGGCGATTCCCTCCGCAGCGCTGACACTGCGGAGGCGCCATATAGCATATAGAGATGCGGTAGAAACCCCGAAAACGGGGTTTTTACCGCATTTCTGCTATATAGCATCCCGCCCTTTAACACTTCACTAGAATGATGCCTTTAAGTGATTTGACTGGGCTATTTTGGGGATGTCCCATGCCCCAGACTTGAACCCTTAGCATGTTTAGGACTTACCCGATAAGGTTACCAGGGTGTGGTGGGTTAGGCCATAATACTGGGTAAGATTTATGCAAAAAAATCTATTTATTGCAAAATTTTATATAAAACTATCACAATTCTAATTAGTAATGTTTGAATAGTGCATTTGCACTCTGGGCGGGATGCTATATAGCAGAAATGCGGTAAAAACCCCGTTTTCGGGGTTTCTACCGCATCTCTATATGCTATATGGCGCCTCCGCAGTGTCAGCGCTGCGGAGGGAATCGCCAGCTAAAGCTGGCGAATCCCTGCAGAAGCCTATGGGCTTCTTACCGCAGCGCTGTTTGAGGGATCCGTCACGGATCCCTCCCAGCGTGCCCTGCGGCCGGCGCCGGGGTCTGCGCATGCGCAGATGGACTCCCGGGTCACAGACCCGGAAGTCCAGCGCCGGCACCGCATCGCAAGGGACAGCTCTTACCGCAAGAGCTGTCCCTTGCATGAATAACGGCATATGTTATAGCATATGCCGTTATTAAAAATGCGATGTCCGGCGATAATGGGCGCGGATGTTACAACATCCCGCCCTCTGTGTGTGACTATAAGCCTCAACAAGGTTCCACTTCTCATTACATCGGGGTTGCAGCCCCTCCGTTTATCTTCACTTTGCTTATTTTGACATGTGTCCTTTCCTTTTGTTCCCTTTTTACTTTATTTTTACAGTTATAAACAATCACCCTAAAATTGCCCCCACACATTATAATGTATGAAAATCAAGGTTGGAGTTTATTTTTTACATACAGGCATAAACGTATAGGTGATCTAGGCTCGACCCAGTAGCATAGTTGCATACTGGTTCTTATTTATTCCAGCTTCCAAAGGATTCCCTTGCTCTCAGCACAATTGGCTGAACTCACTGCCCCCTGCCCCTCACTTTGAATCATTATCCATTCCTGAATCCCCATATATTCTCAATTTATTCCACTACCTCGTTTCTGCAGTGGATTCTCCATTTCTGTCCTTACATACCCTGTTTCCCTGATAATAAGACCTACCCCGATTATAAGCCCTACCCTTATTTCTGGACAACGGTCCAAAATAAGCCCTACCCCGAAATTTAGCCCTAGCTAAATCCCCATTTTGCCCAGTCCCTGTGCTAAACTTCCAGCCCCCCTGCATGAAATGGATGCTGCTGCTACGGTAGCAGCCCTGGTACCCCTGGAGCCTATGCTCTGGCAGCAGCGGTCCCAGGAATGCATTATGCATGTGACGTCACTGTGTAGCTCAAGGACTGAGTGTGGCATCTGTACACAGCCAGGAGCGGAGTGACTGAGCGGTGGCGGAGGAAAGACTGAGTGGCAGAAGGAAAGGAAAGCAGCAGTTGTGCTTAAAGCATAAGGTGATTGAGTGGCATGATGTAGATAAAAGAAGGACTGGGGGCTAAAATAAGCCCTACCCCGAAAATAAGCCCTTTGGTGGTTTTTTGGACAGTGTCTTATTATTGGGGAAACACGGTACCAGGTACAACGTCTACATCTCTTAAGTCATAGCCACCCTGTACCTATGTAGTTTCCTTTTTGATTTATTTTGTTTTTGCACCAAACTACCATTTGTTTATTCCACCTTTTTAGTTTCTTATCAGTATTTTACTATTTGCTTGTATGTTCTTTGTATCTTTACCATATTAGTTTTGATTTCTAACAACATTGTTTGCATCTTACAAAGCACCAGCCTGAAAATAGAACCAGTGTCACACACATTACGTAATGAGGATGCCATAACTCCAAGAGGATTCTCGGGCAGACTAATGATACTATTTTCAGACATAGTATTAGTGGATGTCAGATGAAGCTACTAATGCGTGACTACAGTTTTAGTCTGGTCTTTATTTAACATACCAGATTTAAACTGCAATGAGGGCACATTACTGACACGTGTTTCTCTATTGCATTGACAGCTATGAACTTCTTTTCCATTATGTCAGATGCATGGTGTGTTGCATGCCAGCAAGCATACTGCATGTAGCGCTCTCTTTGGTGATCTGAACTTAAAGAAAGTTTGGACAGACTCAATAACTACCCTCCCGCATCCCGCAGGAGGCTCACAGGAATATTCTGCTGTCCGGCATTGCAAACCTAATCTCCTTTATTCTTCAGATTCTGAAAGGGCGTGTCACTAAGTAATTTCTTGGCAAGAACAGTGATTTACTGTAATCACTGTGATTTGTGGAAAAATATGACATGAGAGAGAGAGAGAGACAGCTGCACATGATCACACAGGGTCTTCTGTGCTGGTGTGCACTGACCCATAGCATGCTGCTACTGCTAGTGAGTGACTTAGGGTAAGAATTTTTGTAAGTTTTCTTTTGTTAAACACATTTGTTTAATAAGAGTATCTGGTGTCCATAATGTTTTGGGTAATGTTCTAATGGTATAGAAAATAGCACATCCAATAAATAAAGGTAGTGCTTACAAGCTGCAGACAGTCCAGTGTTCACTATTTAATACACCAAAAACTTATATACTTAGTGATGAATTCACACATGGTCAAATAGCATTTGGAATTTATTACAAAGGCTTTACATTAATCATGTATATTGTGCTGAGTGAGAAGAAAATAAATATTGCAAGGAATATTTAATTGCAAACAAGAAACCTGATATTGCAGACAGCAATTTTACTAATAATATTCGAAAATATTCCCAAAATATATTGTTACTATATCTTGCAACAACAAGCATTTAAGCATAGGCACACCCATATGTTGAACTGGAAACACCCTCGATGGCGTGGCGCATTCTACTGTAACCTCCCCGATTCCAGTTTTCAAAAGTAGGAAATTATGCATAATATGTAACTAGTTTGTGATTATATTATTAAATAAATAATGTAAATCTAATATTAAATCTCACATGATAAAGCACAGGTTTACGATGGGTACACACTGAGACCATATCATCAAGATATGTATATTCCGAATTAATCAGAATGCCACATCGGGCATACCGCTCAGTGTGTAGACAATTGCAGTTGCCCGCAGTCACTAGTGATGTTGTTTGGTTGGCTGAGCAACGTGGTATATTGGCTTGGTAGTGTGAGTCCAGCTATAGGTAACCCTTTGAACAGATGGCACACACAAATGTTATGCATTGTACCTGCAGCTATGAAGGCTAACATTTAAACATTTTTAATAATTTCCTGGACATTATGGTAAGTACTTGGGGTTGAGATACCATCATAATTTTCAGCAAACAAGAAAATTGCATTTTCTCTTTTATCTGCTTAGGTATACACCTCTCTAATCTCAGGATTGGACTCAGCCACCCTCCACCACCCACCACTCTTATCCAGTGCCGCTGGGGAGATCCATCCACAGGACCAGCCTATCTGTCTCTTGGGACCTCACAACAGAGACCCTTCTCCAGGTGAGCCTCATCATCTTTAGCCACCTGTTGAGACCCGTTGCACCCAGGAATACCGGTACCAAGTACTGGACCACTGACAGAGATTCCTCTCCAGGTGCGGCTCACCCATCCAAGCCACCTGTCCCAGTCAAGTCCCTCCAGGAACCACCCTGAGGACCACTGCAAATTCCCCCCTCCACCGACCTCCTGACACCTCCAGGTCCTTCAGGCTGCTCTTGGATTCACAATTGTCCCAACTCATCGACATCCCCTGTGGCCTTCCATTGGGCACCCCTCAAACTAAGTGGATACAACGTTCTTCTCCAGCATTGCACTGTCCCGAGTAGTGGAATCATAAAACATTGTCCACGGTAAAGTGCACATACCAATTGGACCAAAATCTCAGTCCCGAGCCTTGGTGGCTTCAACATCCATCCTGACAGTGAGATTCCAAATCATTTTACTCATTTTATTCCATTGTCATTGTTTCAAATATATGTGTGTTTTTATTAAAACTTTTTATATTCCATATCCCATGGTGATTATTCCTCCTCAAATTAGCGCTGGGCCACCTTCTTTCTTTTCTCTTTTTGTGGGACTAACTACCCCACTTTTGCACAGCAGCTGGTATCTGAACCATTACCAGCGCCTGTTTGTCTTATCCTGGCTCTAGAGCTTTCCGAGTTTTCCGTTCGGACAGCCAACTCTACTTGAGGTTGTGGTTTTAGCCTATTTTATCTCCTACAATCTCAAGTTCCTTGATCGTTGAAAGTATCTCAGGACCTGCTCATAAAGTAAGCCACCTGACTCATGTATCTCTCCCCACACACAGTATGAGTCAGGGTTCAATCTGTTTTACCCTCTGGCTTACCATCTCTAATCAGGGCTGAGGCTTTGGCCTGCTCCTCTTATTACCATCCTCTAGGATGCTGATGCCACAGCTGTGGCCTGGTACTCCAGCTCTCCTCCCTCATAACATTTTTGTGTGCCATCTGTGCAAAGAGTTACCTATAACTAGGTACACACTACGCAATGTGTACCAAGCCAATATACTATGTTGCTCGGCTAGTTACAAATTATGCATACTTGCCTACTTTTGAAAAGTAGAATCAGGGAGTATGCCCCATATTCCAATTGCCCGTGTAGCATGGGTCATGATTTGAGCGGTGGCACAGAACCACACTACTTGTGGGAGTGTAAAGGGTGTGCATCAAAATCTCTGTGCGAGTCATGCGTACTGGGAATGGGAGCCTGTTTCTGAGGGATCTCTTGCACCTAGCATGGAGCTGTTGCTAATGATGGCAGTTGTGGCGGCTGGAGTACCATCAGTAGATGGCGCTGTTTTCTGCTTGCACATGCATAATTCCCCGTATTAGTTCAACAGTTACTCACATTAGCATAATATGTCTAATCAGACTTCTGCGGCAGCCGCCACCCTCGGTCACTTTGCGTGTGACTCGGAATTAGGTAACTTTAGTATCTCTCATAATTCTATCTGCTGCTTTACAATGGTCTGATACATCTAAGGAAGAGGTGGTCTGCTTTATGTTGTACTGTTACAGTCATAAACATTGAAATGTTTTATATAATCACTTATGTTACATAATGAAAAAAGCAGGACATAAATCAATAGTTTTCTAAGCTGTCCTCATTATTACCATAGAATAGACGCTCTGACAACTGTGACTTAAAGTCTACTGCATATATTGATGGATTGGCATACTCTGACGGCGGGCCACATGTCGTACTGTGACCCATGGTAAGCAGCTCAGTCAATGTCCAGGACTATTGCCCGTTGGAGCAGTGAGGGTGAACTGTTTGATGTTATTAACCAGTGACACTTAACAGGAAGATTTAAAAGATCATAAAAATGCAAAACAGAAAAATTTCCAAAACCCCAGCAAGAAGTATAAAGATAATGGGACTGCTTCAGACGTGTACGATATCACATACGGTGTTTCCTACCGGCTTCTGTCATACATTGCGGCGTCTCAAGACACATCTTCGGATCACACTGCATGACAGGTTACTCGGATTTCTCTGGTTCACGGCCATGGTCAGTAAATCTGTGTCGGCAGACACTGATCTCAAAACGCCTCCAGTTTAATGAAGGGCCTGGTTGCCCTCCCTTCCCTATCCCTAAAGGCCCCCAGCCTGTCAGTCAGCTTAGAAGAGCTTTAAGGTACAATGCGTTCGAGGGCGCAGCGACCCCACCATCGGGCTTGTACATTAACCATCGGATTAGCCTAAATGTCTGAATTAGGCCCAATATACATTGTCCAGAGTTAACCTTACATTATACTGTAGTTTTGTTATTATTTATATATTTATCTATTATGCAGAATATTTAGGGGTAAATTTACTACAGCTTCTAAAAAGTGGTGATGTTGCCCCTAGCAACCAATCAGATTGTGTCTATAATTTTCTAGGACGCAATAGAAATGATAGACAGAATCTGATTGGTTGATATGGCCAACATTACCACTTTTCATTTTTATAAGTTTTAGTAAATTTAATCCTAATGGTGATATTAAATTGTTCTATCGCACCCGTTCTCCTGTCTAAAGAGATGGGAGATCGCAGAGCGATATTCAATTGATCTATTTGTTTGCGCATATCACATCCCATTATGGTCTGGTTTAGCCAAGCATTCGTGCATTTCAGCGCAGCACTCCCAGGGCTAGTGAAAAAACAATTGAATACAACCCACAGGGCCTGATGTATCAAGCTTCAAAAAGTTATAAAATGTAGAGTGATAAACAACCATCCAATCAGCTCCTACCTCTTATTTTTAAACCCAGCCTGTAACATGACAGTTGATTGGTTGGCTGTTTATCACTCTCCACTTTAACGCTTTTCGAAGTTTGATACATTTGAAACAAAAAGTGAGCAGACCACCAGAGCTTACAATCCGTGGGCAGGATTCTGATGAGGTTGGTATTGCACATCCACAGGGAATCTGCTGTGCAATACCACACCACATATATTCTAATGCTGCTGGAGACGTCTGCAGCAACAAGACCTCCTGCCAGTATCTGCAATCCAAGTACTGCGTCCATAGACACATGACCGGATCATCATCAGGATGGCTGAGGTGTTTAGGGTTGCTTGAAGTTAAGCCAGTTTGGCTACATTTTGGTAGTTTGTAGGGTGTTCCAATATTAGTTGTGGGAAATGATGAGGGCAAACAGTTTAGCTTTGTCTTGAATTAGGTAAGGACAACTGTAGAAGCTATGTTTAGGTGGAGAAGAAATAATTAAATGTTGGGGGTGAAGTACAGTATGAATTCAAACAAACCTGTAGGCCACAGGTTCTCAATTTCGGTCCTCAGGACCCCACACACAGGGCCGGTGCCACCACTAGGCAGCTTTAGGCATTTGCCTGGGGTGTCAGCCACAGGAGGGCGGCACTTAGGAAGAGCCACCCCCCCCCCCCTCAGTGTGGAGCTTGGTGAGCGGCAGGAGCAGGTCGGTGGCATGTGAGCAGTGGGGCTGCCGCACACCCTTCCCCTGTGGAGCAGCCAGGTGAGTGGCGCAGCAAACCCTTCTCCCTCCCTCCCCTGCAGCAGATTGGAGGCGATACAGCCGGACATCCCCCCCACCCCCCACCGACCCGCCTGTGTAGCGATACGGTCGGACCCCCCCCCCCCCCCCCGCGCTGCAAACCCCCACCCCCAGGAGCATGTGGATCAGCAGGCGGGGTGAACCCCCCACCCCCGCTGGGATGCCTTACACCGGCACTGCCCACACACAGTGCATGCTTTGCAGGTCTCCTCACAGAAACACAAGTGAAATTATTTGCTCCACCTGTGGATCTTTTCAAATGTGTCAATGAGTAATGAATGCACCTGTGTACCTGCCGGGTGACCTGGAAAACGTGAACTATGTAGCGCCCTGAGAACCGAGTTTGAGAACTACTGCTGTAGGCTGACAGGCTTGCATAAATGTAGGAAAGGAGAAAGAACCACGAATGCTGATTAAGCACTGAGTGAGCATAAACCCCTGATGGTTCCCCAGGTTACGCTGGAAGGTCAGCTGATTTGTTAATAGGATGGGCACAAGGCCTATCAGAGCTGTGGGAGGAGTATAGACAGGGAAGAAAAGGAGCATACTCACAGGAAGTTCTTCCTCTGTCTGAAAAAGCCCCGCCCACCCTTCCCTATTTCTTTTCTCTTCGGCGGCGGTAAAGAACGGTCATCCTTGTAAGATCTTGATGTGTGTGTGTAGATAGTGGGGTGTTGCTCTCCCCTGACATCGATGGTCATCGGCCATGCTTCCGCCCGGGGGGTGGTCACCACTAGCACGAGTGGATGACCGGGGAGAGCGATCACCAGCGATGGTGTGTATGGTAACATCTTTAACCCCACTTTCCTATAATGACCGTTCTTTGGTGCCGCCACCATTATATATATAGTTAGTTTAATTGTCAAAATAAATTGACATTCATTTTGAAACGCCAGCACTTGTGTCTGTGTCTTTTTTATTAGATAAGTTAGTGTTAAGGTTTAGGTTAAGTTTATGGTGAGATGGAAAGGTGTGGACCTGGGGATACCTGATGGGGAGTTTATACATCTTCAAAGCGGTAATATTAATCCAGTAGCATTGAAAAGATTTTGAGTTATTATGAGGCTAGTGCGTTGGTTAGGCAATCCAAGATAGCTGCTAAATATCATTTTATGAATATATTTTAATTCTAGGGGAGGCACAGTGGCATCATTTACATAATTTCATCATGTCCAGTGGCCTAAAAACAGTGGTGGTATAGTGGCATAATTCACATTGGTGTCCAGTGGCCTATATAATGTCAGGTACTCACAACAAACAGGTAGCAGGATGCACCCTGCGGTTTTTTCATTCTTCTGTCTCCATCGTCTGGCACAAAATGGAGGAGGGGAGTGGCCAACTCATCCATCGACCAGGCACATCGTTCATCATAACTACACACGAAACGATGAGTGCCAAATCCTGCAAGACAGGTTGTTACCTTTCTGCTTTCTGAAGGGATCAGCGACCACGATGAACTACCAGGGGGTAAGCGCATTGCATTGTTAGCATGCCCCCACATGGACAGTTTTTAAATAATGGGCTGTTCCAATTTGCAGGTACATGGCCTCGCAGGAGCATTGTGAGTATAGGACATGTCAACAGGTCCCCAAATTCTGGGCACGCGCAGGGTCCTGCTTCCCGTCTCTCACATGTTGCAAGGTATGCATCAGTACTTAAATGCAGCATATTCTGAGACTATATTATAAGTCTGTTCTATGGCAAAATAATTTAAGTGAATTCTATGATGTGTGATTTCTATGTGGTAGTTACCGATCTTCATATAATGAACATTTGGGACAGAAATGTACAATGTTTATTGTAATAATGATAAATAATATCCTTCTGATCATATGGAATATTCATGAAAAAATATTAAAGTTGCATACAAGTGTCAAGTATTTATTTTATCACCATACACTGTGCTATGCACACCAGTGGCGTAAGTTCGTCCCAGTTGCCTGGAGGCAAGATGTATATTGGTGCCCCCCCCCCACACACACAATGTTATTCAAAACATATATAGTCTGTTATGAAATATATATTATATACTGTATGTATATACAGAAAGAGAGTGAGAACACATATATATTTCAGAACTCAGCCACAGAAGCAATTTTGATGGCTTTCAATTAATGGATTTAAACTGGCAGTGGTGGAGAAGTGCCCCCTTGAGAGCAGGAGCCCGGCGGCAGATGACTCCATTGCCTCCCAGAGTTCTGCCTCTGATGCACACCACACTACAGTAAATGCTTAACTCCCAACTATTCAGATTTTTGCAGGACCGTCACATTTTCTGGGACCGTCTGGCATGCACACAGCGTATATACGCTTTTGCACAGCCTTACAGAGGGCGGGATTTCACTCTGACTAGCGATTATCTGATCGCAGGGCTCTGCAAACTAGCAGCCGTGTGATCAGGTCTGAATGACCCCACATAGTCAGAGGCAAATGCAGGATTTCCATAGAGAGGTTTCCAAATGTTTGAGCTTAGAGCAAATGTCTCCAGCCCACGACAGATGTGTAATTAGCATGTAAGCAGCTATAGTGTCTGCCTGAAACAAGTGCAGCTTTATGTA
This sequence comes from Crinia signifera, assembly GCF_055691185.1. Classification (NCBI taxonomy): domain Eukaryota; kingdom Metazoa; phylum Chordata; class Amphibia; order Anura; family Myobatrachidae; genus Crinia; species Crinia signifera. The sequence continues at coordinate 47,671,757 of NC_139221.1, read as the reverse complement.
ATACAGTACTTCAGACATTTGCAGTCCCAATGATCACAGTAAGCCACTTACCAGATGGTGCAATGATTACACGCTCAGATCCACAGGCACACAAACAGAAGAATGTGTAAGAAAATCTTCTGTCACTGGCCATGGGCAACAAATCCATACTGCCCTATATACTGCATGCAGTGGCTGCTAGGCTTTGGGGAAGGGTAGTATCCAGGCAACTGGAAACCCCCCCTGTGTTTGTCTAGGACAGTGCTCCTCACAGTGACTGTAAAATGGGACATTTGGTGACTATATTCCATTAGGTTACGTTAACCTTTACTGCTTTTTTCAATTTCTGGTTTTGGCAACCACCAAATTCTAATATTTATGTTATTTTCTGTGATCATTTTCTAAATAGGTGGTTCAAATGTGGTTGTTCTTGTGATTGCTATCTTTTCCTATTAATAATTGCGACATTGGGGTATATCCAATGCATGTCGAAACTGCCGTCTTGCTGAAAAGACGGCAGTTTTCATCATGAATAGATCAGAAGGGGTTCCGATCTATTCAATGCTAGCTGGGTTTTTTTTGGCAGGTTGAAAAGTTTCGACCTGCCCAAAACCAGGTGGATTAACGGAATAGCTGCTAATAAACCTACTTTTGACCGAAACACAGACAAAACCGGCATACTTTTTGTACTTAGGTTTCATCACATTGCATCGCATTGCATGCACAACGGATGCACATGCAATGCAATGTGATCCGTGCTAGTACAGCACGGAAAGCACGCCCACAAAGCAGCGTGTATGGGCAGCTTTACACTTTGTCATTGGATCTATGATTCTCTAGACACTGACTTACAGTACGGTTATGATATAGCGCCGGGGTCCGCAAACTATTTTGCTCAGGACCCCATCAGACATTAAAAATGATGACATGACCCCAACAAGTTACTGCAGAAGGTCATCACATTACACGTGTAGTCAGCAGACAGCACATACATGGCAGCATTGTGGAGGCACAAAATGATGGGAGGAGTCTAAAATAACAAACAATTCAACAGATTTTTCAGACTCCTAGAATCACTGACTGAGATTAGAAAAGTCATCAGCCTGATGGTCAGTAACACGGAGTCACGACCCCATGCTGAGAAGGTCGGGACCCACTTTGGGGCCAGGACCCACAGTTTGAGAACCGTTGATATAGCGGATCGACCAAGTCTAGATCGACAATCACCATTAATGGTCGAACGCGTCTAGTTAGATGCCTACACATAGTCGACAGTGTCTAGATCAACATTAACAGAAAATCGACGCAAACGAAAGGTTGACCGGAACTTGGTCAACAGTGACAAGGTCGACACGAGTTTTTCATGGTTTTTTTGTGTCTATATCAATATATGTTTACATGGACACTGTATAAGTGTACAGTGTCCCCTAGCTGCGCTTGGCACAATATTTTATTCTCCCTCTATGTACACTGAGATAATAAAGTAATAAACAAGTCGGTTAAAGCAAAAAATCATAAAAAACTCATGTTGACCTTGTTACATTTGACCACGTTCCCGTCTACCTTCTCCTTACGCCAATCTCCTGTTACTGTCCTCTAGATGCTGCCGACTATTGTTAGGCATCTAACCAGTCGTGTTCGACCATTAGTCATCGACAATGTGATCTGGGCATCGTTGATCCATCGACCGGATACGTTGCAGTACACCCACTACATGAATTTGCCCTGCATCAGACACATTCAATACAGGTTGATATGGGAACTTTGTCATTTTTAATCCTTTTATACTGCTTTCACATTGCAGAAATGGGTAATTACACGATATTCTTAAATGGGACTTTAAAACGGGTCTGAACCTTGAGACCTTTCACATTGCAGGTGAAAACCGTTTTAAAAATCATTTAATACCATTCACACATTCAACCCGTTTAACCTCCAAGGGACACGTTTCAAGCCATTGAAATAGAGCCATTCACACTGCCTAAAAAACGGCTTTAAAACGTGTAGGACTCTACTTTTTAACCGTGTTGAAATACCGGTTAACTTTAACCGGTAAATCAACTTTGGCACCTTCACATTGCAGCCTTAAACGTTTTAAAATGGGAAAAAAACGGCAATATACCGTTTTAAAAGTGCGATGTGAAAGGGGTATAAATGTTCAATTATATTGCTATATTCATTATAATCAGTAACTTAGGGCCTTATTTTGGTTCATTCTTTCTGACAAAATCCTTCTTAGATGGACAAAACCATGTGCACTGCGGGTGGGGCAGATGTTACTTGTGCAGAGAGAATTAGATTTGGGTGGGGTTTTACTTCAAAGTGAGATCTATATTGCAGTGTAAAAATAAAGCAGTCAGTATTTTCCCTGCACAGAAACAAAATTACTCACCCAAATCTAATTCTCTCTGCACATGTTACATCTGCCCCACCTGCAGTGCACATGGTTTTGTCCATCTAAGAAGGATTTTGTCAGAAAGAATGAACCAAAATAAGGCCCTTACTATGGCTTTTTTCTCCAAGTATTTAGATTTATGTATGTATATTAGGGAACGCCTTACAACAGTGGTCAGGGAAAATTACCCTAAATGGGGTAAAAATTAAATTCTTGGGGGTAATGGACTGTCGCGCTGCCGAGACACAGCCGGGCATGCATATGAATCTATATATAGAATCTATATACATGACCGGCTGTGTGTGTTACAGTATTGTACAAGGACCTGACGCAGTGCAGTACTTCTTGTGTATAACACGCTTCCCTGCGTGATGCCCTGGGCCCCACCTTGAAGTCCGCCCACTACTTCAGTAGAGTCGACTAGTTGCTGCTCCATCTCAGCAGCGCACAGTCTGTACTGCCGCTGCGGCGCCGAGTTTATTTGCCTGGTTATAGGCTCCTCTCAAGGTATACCCATCTCTAGTCTAGAGGAAAAAATTTGCACAGACTGTCACTACTGTATATCATCATGAAATACTGACACTAATAGTTGCCTGGAGGCCACACTATCAATGGCTATACCACACACTTTCTGGTAGCCATTGATGATGATGGTGATTACCATGTACCACACACAGCCATACATGGTAATCATCATCATCATCAATGGCTGCCAGGCTCTGTACTGTACTAGCAGGATATATCATCAATTTCTGGGGGTACAGTGTGTATTACAATTATATGATTTCCTTCCTTTCAAATAAAGGGGGTAACGTCAGCATATCTAAATATATTTTGGGGAAAAAGTTCCCTGACCCTTGTCTTACAAGGTTTGTTTCACAGTGACTTTCTCTTGCCAAAAAATGGGGTAATGAAACAGCGGGCCAGATGGTTACGGCATAATAGGCAGCATTATGTAATATGTGTTTAAGGATTTTATACCTGATGTATACAGGGATGCCAACCCTTGGAAATATTATGAATGGACCATTAAACAAAAATAAACTTAAGACCTATAAGTAAAAATAATCAGTGATAAATAGTGGTACAGGGACTGAAAATAAAGAGAGCACACACATTCAGACACAAAACAATTGTTTGGTAATGTTATGTGGAATTTGCGAAAAAAGTCTTTGACAAATTTGTATATAAATCACAGATCTATATACAATAAACTTAATTATGGTGCAGAAAATATAATATAAAAGGAAAACTCCACAAACATCAGGGATAAGCAATTGGAAGTTTACAATTAGCATAATTAGTGGTTACTAACCTTCCGAAGCAGTATATTTTGCATCCAATGGCTGGAACTGGGTCTTGTGCAACAGGATGAGGAGTTGCACAAGACCCAGTTCCAGCCCCGATCATAAAGCAGCACCCCCGCCACCCCCCCCCCCATCCCGGCTGCCCGTGCCCCCCCACATCCCCCGCAGATTTACCTGTATTCGCTGCGGTGGTCCCGGCTCCCCCCCTGGCTTCATTCTGATGCTATGAAAAACGGACCATCACAAAATGTCCGCCCCCATACAGCAGACAGTTTCAGAGAACTGTCTGCTATATGGGGGGCGGACATTTTATGATATTCCGTCTCCATAGCATCAGAATGAAGCCAGGAGGGGAGCCGGGACCACCTCAGCAAATACAGGTAAATCTGCGGGGGATGAGGGGGCATTACAATAGCCCCGCAGCCCCCCGGCGCCCGCACTTACACAGCGCTTCCCCGTGACCGCGGGGGCTGCGGTGCTATTGTTATGCCACTGCATACCTCCCAACCTCCAGCAGCACTGGGAGTACCTTCACTGTATATACTGCAGGGACAATGGGAGCACCAGCATTGTACATGACATCTCCTCTGTCACACTGTAAGTATAAAGGGGCAGGCACAGTAAATGATATATAGTACACATAGTGGCTGGTCCCTTACCATTATACTTACTTACATGATCCACAATTTTGATGATGTATCTCAGAGATAAACAGGTGGGGTGCTCCCCTGAGAGTGATCAGTTTCAGCAGGGGTAAGAGAAATTAACTCTGTTTTTGCTGGGGGCACTCTTACATGGAAAATAAAATGGATATAAAAAAAAACACACACATGCTGTTCACACATATTTTGCCCCCAGCAAAGGGCAAAGCTTATATAGGAGAGCTGTGATTGGATAATAAAGTCATGTGTTTCTCTGTATATGTTATACTCACGGAAACCTGACATATTTATAGCCAGCTCATCATACATCATATCCAGCTCATCATACATCATACCCAGCTTGTCATACATCAATTCCAGCTCGTCATTCATTATATTCAGCTTGTCATACATCATACCCAGCTTGTCATACATCAATTCCAGCTCGTCATTCATTATATTCAGCTTGTCATACATCATACCCAGCTTGTCATACATCAATTCCAGCTCGTCATTCATCATATTCAGCTTGTCATACGTAATATACAGCTCATCATACGTAATATCCAGCTCGTTATACGTAATATCCAGCTCACCATACATCATACCCAGCTTGTCATACATCAATTCCAGCTCGTCATTCATTATATTCAGCTTGTCATACATCATACCCAGCTTGTCATACATCAATTCCAGCTCGTCATTCATTATATTCAGCTTGTCATACATCATACCCAGCTTGTCATACATCAATTCCAGCTCGTCATTCATTATATTCAGCTTGTCATACATCATACCCAGCTTGTCATACATCAATTCCAGCTCGTCATTCATCATATTCAGCTTGTCATACGTAATATACAGCTCATCATACGTAATATCCAGCTCGTTATACGTAATATCCAGCTCACCATACATCATACCCAGCTTGTCATACATCAATTCCAGCTCGTCATTCATTATATTCAGCTTGTCATACATCATACCCAGCTTGTCATACATCAATTCCAGCTCGTCATTCATCATATTCAGCTTGTCATACGTAATATACAGCTCATCATACGTAATATCCAGCTCGTTATACGTAATATCCAGCTCACCATACATCATACCCAGCTTGTCATACATCATACCCAGCTTGTCATACATCATACCCAGCTCGTCATACGTTATATACAGCTCGTCATATGTAATATTCAGCTCATCATAAGTAATATCCAGCTCACCATACATCATATTCAGCTCATCAAATGTCGTATTCAGCTCATGCTATGTCATATTCAGCTTATCGTACATGATCTCAAGATCGTCATATGTCATATTCAGCTCATCATATGTCATATCCATCTCATCATATGTCATATTCAGGGAGCCGTAATTTTAACTTGAACAGCCCCTCATAGTTACCCCAGTGTGTATATAGCAGTACTCTGGATATAAGATAAAGCCTGTATCTAATTTTCAGGTCTACCAAAGAGATTTTAATTTCAAATAATTAAAAAACAACCACTTATTTCTCCCATACATGAAGCAGCCTCATGTTTGGAACATACACAGCGGCACGATATATATATGGCCTTGAACGAAAGTCACGTGTGGAATTGGATTCTTGGTGTTTATTAATGGAGAATCCAATTTACCTGGTTCCTGAACAAATAATCTTTAATGCTCATCGTCCCCGACTCTGCGAGTACTCCGAAATATGGGATATCGGGATTTTCCAGCAATGAATAAAAAAAATAAAAAACAACTTTAGATCAATTCTATTGATGAATAAAAGACCTATTGGGGGATATACTCATTCTTTTCATTAAACACGCAGTCATGTTACCTGCCCTAATCCTTAACCCTTACACACCAGGGCCCTTTGAAGTTTAATGACAGTAATTTTTATTATTACTAGCGTTTGCCCAGTATCGCTCACGTCTGATATTGATCAGCATAACTAACATGCACTAAGTGCAAAATCTGTTTTATTTCTTTATTTCTACTCTCACTGCTATCACATCAAGATAATACATACCTCAGGTGCATAGGCGAATCTAGAATTATGGTCAGGGCTGGTGCAAGGCACCGGAGCGCCCCAGGCGAGTCGGGGAGGGGGCGCCCCGGTGCCGGGGGGGGGGGGGGTGTGGTGGTACCTTTGTTAAAAACTTGAGTCCCCGGCGTCCCTGCTGAGTGCTGGTGCGTGCAGGGGTGTCCGTGCCGCCGGGGGAACCTGCGGCGCTGTTATTGTGTATAAGCTGGCCGCGGCCGGCGGGGTCCCTACAGTGAATAGAAAATAACTAGCGCTTCCCGCGCACATAGCGCTAGTTATTTTCTGTTCACTGTAGGGACCCCGCCGGCCGCGGCCAGCTTATACACAATAACAGCGCCGCAGGTTCCCCCGGCGGCACGGACACCCCTGCACGCACCAGCACTGCAGGGACGCCGGGGACGCAAGTTTTTTACACAGGTACCACAGTTCGCTAACCCTCCATGCTGGGGGTGAGGGGCAAACTGCCGCCCTCCAGGTGCCGGCGCCCTAGGCAAATGCCTAGAGCTGCCTAGTGGTGGCGCCGGCCCTGATTATGGTAATGGATGGTCCCAGATCTAAACATAATAGAAGGGGGACCTTTGCGTGGCAAAAAGGGGGCGTGGCCTCGTGGAAAGGAGGCGTGGCATCACACAAAGGGGTGTGGCATTACACTTTAGACCACAGGTCTTCAACCTGTGGCCCTCCAGATGTTGTGGAACTACATTTCCCAGCATGCCCTGACAGTTTTGGCATGCTCTTATAGGAAAAAATGTGGCAATGCATGTTGGAACATGTAGTTTCACAACATCTGGAGGGCCAAAGGTTGAAGACCCATGCTTTAGACCTGGGGTAGCCAACCCTAGTCCTCGAGAGCTACCAACAGTGCATGTTTTGCAGGTCTCCTCACAGAATCACAAGTGAGCTAATTAGCTCCATCTGTGTATCTTTTAAAATGTGTCAGTGATTAATGAGTGCAGCTGTGCAGCAGCTAGGTTGTCTGGAAAATGTGAACTGTTGATAGCTCTCGAGGGCTAGGGTTGGCTACCACTGCTTTAGACCATACACAGTAATGCCCATTACACATTTTAGCAAACTCTGTAATACCCATTACAAATAAAGTCACACGCCGTAATTACAATTACACATAAGGCCACACACCAAAATGCCCATTACACATTGTGCCACACATCATGATGTCCATTACATACTATATAACAAACCATAATGCCCATTACATATTTGCCACATAAGTGCTGCTTATCTATGTGCTCATTGCTAGGGGGTTCTTGCTTGATGGCACCATAGTACCCATTACACATGATGCTGCACACCATAGTACCCATTACACATGATGCCGCACACCATAGTACCCATTACACATGATGCTGCACACCATAGTACCCATTACACATGATGCCGCGCACCATAGTACCCATTACAAATGATGCTGCACACATAATGCCCCTTACACATGATGCTGCACACCATAATGCCCCTTACACATTAAGCCACACATTATGCGTAATGCCCCCACATACCGCCACTTGTAGCGTCCCTTAAGCAATGCCCCCAAAAGTGCCACTTACTGTAAATTTTTATATGAGCCTTCGCTGCTGCTGCAGGGAGAGATGGAGAGCGGTGCAGCTGCTTCTATGGGGAGAGGAGCAGAGCGCAGCGCAGAGCACGCTCACACTCCCCTCCTGGTGTCTCGTCTAGCCGAGTGGACATTTGAAATATTGTGCGCGCTGTTGTTGTGCGTGATGTCAGGGAAGCACGCCGGGGGCCGGCACCACATGATTAAAGGGGGGGGCGGGCTGAGGTGAAAGCGGGGAGAAGAATTGGAGCGGAAGCTGCAGGGGTGACATTCATTGAAAGCTGGGCAGAGAGCAGGGGGCTGCCCAGCTGTATTCAGAGCACTGCAGGTCCCGGCTGTTATACCCCTTTCACAACAGAAAATGCAGGAATTTACCTGGGAATATGGTCCCAGGATCATGCAGGGACATTCCCAGGCTGACCCCTTATACACCAGCCTAGTCCCTGCATTTTCTGGTGTGAGGGGGAGAGAAAACCACTCCCCTCTCCCTACCCCCCTTTAACCAACCAGCTATATCTTCGGAACCAACTGACCCATTTACATGAGACCAGTATCATATTGAAGAACTTTTGAGTTGGCTTCGAATGATTTTAGTCCCGTGAAACTGGGCTGTTTGGTTCCAGAGAAATCTGCCCTCAAAGAACATAAACAGTCATGAAATCACATTTAAGAAATGAAAAAAAAAAAAACAAAAAAAAAACGGTTTAACCTCAATATCCATGGAACCAATTAACCCATATGGATCCAGCCTGGTATCAGATTGAAGGCCCAGCGATTTGGGTTCGACTGAGATCAACCTCGAGCTTCAGTGATGCCGAAGGGGGAACTGGCAGCCGTTGGAACTGGGTGGGGGCGGAATTAGCGGGCAGTATCTCCGGTTCCCAGGGGGCTAGAGACATGGGGCTGGGCTCGTTGGAAAGCCCCATCCCTCAGCTACAAAATGGGTGGTCCAGTGCACCCCCGGACAACCCCCTAGATTCGCCTATGCTCAGGTTATTATTTCTAGGTCACTAATACCCTGTTCTCATTGCTGTCAAAACCCAGGATTTTGCCAGGGCAAGCAGTAATTTCCTGTGTCGTGTAAAAATGTGTGTGTGTGCATTGCAGCCCCAGTGTACATGTTGCGATGCAGCTGAGACTTCAGTCATAGTGTTGGAGAAGCTGCTGACTGATTGAGTTTCTGTTGTCAATAGGGGGTAAGGAGGGTGGCAAACATATAGGCCCTGTTTTCTGGGTGTGCCAAGACCAGTGTGTGACTTTTGGCACAGATTTCCTACCCTAGGCTTCTGCAGATGGCTGATGACTGCCCAATGGTGTGTTGATGATGAGTCTCTGGATACAACACTCAAACGACTGAGCATGCGTACCTATTGAATTGCACATGCACAAGAGGAGTGAGTGACTGAAAATGTATTTATTTATTTACAGTTTCTTATATAGCGCAGCAGATTCCGTTGCGCTTTACAATAGAATGCATATGGATCATCATCGTAATCCTCTCACAGGAAGCCAGCGTTTGAGGGCGGTAAAATTACATTTTCTGGGGGCATCAGAAAAATCACAGGCATGCCCAGGTGTTTCTGCCGAGGTTCTCCGACCTACTCAGCTGGTCATCTGCGTGAACCGATGGTCTCGATGTTGGATCCCGGTTTGTGACATCAATGCTGGGATTGCAGCAAGATGCAGGATGATTATCTTCTACCTTCTAGAGATCAGGTGGAACTACAATGCTGCTTGCATGCAGCATTGAACTTCAGCTCTGAATCAGGCCCTGTGTTCGATATATTTACCTTATATTAAAGATTTTCCATCTTCTCACCTGCTCACAAGGGTGTGCGCACAAATAATGCAAATTTCATCTTGAAAATCAAGGTCAGTTTGCAATTGAATTGCTAATTTGATTAATATTGGAAAAGTGGACTATTGGCAAAACAAGAACCAAAAAGACGGGGGAGGGGGTCATGTTTACTTTTGGTTCCCTTTCTATAAACTTTGATAAAAAAAATATTTTGGGGGGTAATTTGGGCTAAAAAGTACCTTGTTAGAATGAGTTATTTGTGCGGGTATCAGTGATAATAATAATACTGGACTTTCTTCCATAGGACTCTGGGCGCTTTATATTGATGTTGGAATGTGACGAGCACAACCATCAGAAAATGGCCTCAGCAAGGGGTTAAAACAAAGCAGAACTTTCCTTATGTCCAGTAACAGCTAAGCTAGGGAACCTTTGGCCCTCCAGCTGTTGTTGAACTACACATCTCAGCATGCCCTGCTACAATTTTGCTATTTGGCCATGCTAAATCTGTTGCAGGGCATGCTGGGATGTGTAGTTTAACAACAGATGCTATGCTATGCTATCTCAGATGCCATTCAGTGTGTAAAATGTTTTCCCCATTTTTATGCATTTCTTCTATGATGATTTTTGTAGACAATTTGCAGATTTCATTGTAAGTTCCATGAATCGGCATTTCTGACTATAGGGTAGATGTATGAAGCAGTGATAATGGAGAAGTGATAAAGTGACTGGTACTTTATCACCGGCCAATCAGCTCCTGACTGATAAGTTACATGCTGAGTTTAAAAAGGGACAGTTAGGAGCTGATTGGCTGGTGAAAAAGTACCAGGCACTTTAGGCATTATTCTAGTTCACTCTGACAAAATCCTTCTTATACCCCTTTTACACCGCCGAAAAATCCGGGTCAGCTGGGTAGAACCCGGATAGGACCCGTGTAAATGGCGGTGTAAATGATCCCGCTGCGGGTGCAGGCACCCGCAGCGGGTCCACAGCGTGCAGCGCTGGGGAAGATGTGCCCAGCTGCTGCGGGAGGAGGGGGATCCCTTTGGCTGCTGAGGGGAGGGGGGGTACCTGTCAGCCTGCGGTCGGAGCTCAGTGGAGGGGATGATGTGCGCCGCTGCTGTACCACCCCCCGGCAGCCGGTCCCTGCGGCGAATGTACAGTCAGTGTCGGCAGTCCCTCCAGCGCATGGGAACTAGTACTAGTTCCCATGCGCCAGAGGGACCCCCGCCACTGACTGTACATTCGCTGCAGGAACTTCGCGGCTGCGGGGAGAGGTACAGCAGCGGCGCACATCATCCCCTCCGCTGAGCTCCGACCTCAGGCTGATAGGTACCCCCCTCCCCTCAGCAGCCGCAGGGAGCCCCCACCTCCCAGCACCCGGGGACAGCACTCCCAATCTACCCCCTCAAAAATTGTATTCAAACAGTAGTAATTATATATATATATATATAATATATTTATATATATATATATATAATATATATATTATATTTATATAAATATATTTATATAAATATAATATATATATATGTTATATTTATATAAATATAATATATATATATATATTATTTAAGGCAGGGCTGACCCAGGTTCAGTGTAAATGGTGCAGACCCAGGTCCGACCCAGGTCAAAGTGCTGTGTAAATGGGGTATAAAGCAGGGTCAGACCCTGGATACTCCAGCGTTCAAAGACCAGGGTCCGACCAGGGTTTTTGGTGTAAAAGGGGTATGAGATGGACAAAACCATGTGCACTGCAGGGGGGGCAGATGTTACTTGTGCAGAGAGAGAATTAGATTTGGGTGGGATTTTACTTCAAAGTGAGATCTATATTGCAGTGTAAAGATAAAGCAGCCAGTATTTACCCTGCACAGAAACAAAATAACTCACCCAAATCTAATTATCTCTGTACATTTTACATCTGCCCCCCTGCAGTGCACATGGTTTTGTCCATCTAAGAAGGATTTTGTCAGAAAGAGTGAACTAGAATAAGGCCCTATATCACTTCTCCTTCCTTATCACTGCTTCATACATCTACCCCTGAATTGTGCTTTTCTCAGTTGAGGGTATTTATACGATGTTTTGATGTAATTATGATTTTGCAAACTGGCTCCTAATTGATCGGACACCTATATTTGTGTTTGCATTTTTTACCACCTTCTATATGCACACTATTACAAGGTATGTTTTATTTCTAGGTAACCAAAGAAATGAACTGATGTAGGCTGCAAGGTAATTGCATGAGATTAGCATTGTATTAATCTTTCACTTATCCTGCCAAAAGGAAAAAAAATCAAATCCACCCAACTGCAGCTTTTTCAATACAATCGACAAGGATCCATAATATGATGTAAATGTTCCTAAATCAATAAGAGCTGATTGTGGTTACTGGATTCAGGACATAATATGTGGCACAAGTGAGACTCTGAACCAGGTTTAAGAAACTAGTGGTTCTTCAGCTACTGATAGGACATGCTGAGTAATGTAGTTCTACATCCAATGGACAACCCCTGATTGTCCACGCTCCAGTAACTTCTTTTATATGCTCACTTCTACCCCTTCTGTGTCACTCCTGTCTGTCTGTCACTCCCTTTTAGAATATAAGCTCTCACGAGCAGGGCCCTTCCACCTTATGTGTTTTCCTAACTTTCAATGGCACCTAACCCTAGGTCTCTGCCCCCGTTATAATATTTCAGTGTCCTGTCCACTGATGCAACAATCTTTATAATATACGGTACTTGTGTATTTGCAGGGCGCCCACTAAGCTATTTGAATCGCTTTGCATCGTATGGCACTTTTTCGTGAGATGCGATCTCACTAGTTAATTTATTCACTGCACCCTGGCCGCGGATCGCACGCAAAATCGCATGCGATACGATTTAGCACAACACCCCCAGTGTACATGTCTGTGTGATGCAATGGTTTTAAGCACACCCCCACTATCCACATCACCCCAAAGAGTGGCGAGCGCAGCGAGCCCCGTGAGGGGACGCGGAATGCGTCCTCCCAATCTTTTCATACCCCCACTATCCACGTCGGAGTGGAGTTGAGTTTATAAAGTGTGACAAGCCCGAAGCGTGGCGAGCGCACCGAGCCCTGCGAGGGGACATGGAACACATGTTAAGTAATCCGCATCCCCACGCGGGGCTAGCTGCGCTCGCCACACTTTATAAAATCAACTCCAAGCCGACGTGGATAGTGGGGGTATGAAAAGGTCGGGAGGACGCGCTACCACTGCGCTCGCCACACTTCGGGGTGACGTCAATAGTGGGGGTGTGCAAAATAGCATGCGATAAAATTGCATGGGTGCTTTTAAAATGAAGTACCATCACATCTCATGGGTGCTTGTACAATGAAAAATCGCATCGCACCACAAATGGCATGCCACACAATGCGATCCGTGGGCAGGGGTGCACTAAAAATGAACTAAGGGAAATCGCATCGCATTGCCTGCGATATTGCATGCGATGCGATTTTCCTACGGTGCCATACGTATGTACATTGGGTGCCCTGCAAATACACAAGTACCCAATATACATGTCCTAAATTGCCTGTACTGTAAAGCTGGGTAGACATTGTGATTTTTTTTTGAACAATATGCACTCAGCACGATAACGATATCTCAATCTTAGATTATATATTGTCTACTCTGTAAGCACTCTATCGTTAGTGATATGTGTGCTCCCGTGGGTCATTAACAACCCCCCTGTCGTCCGAACATGCATTCTATAGATTGTAAGCTTGCGAGCAGGGCCCTCATACCTCTGACTGTCTGTAAATACCCTGTATTTTGTATCACTGTCTCCTTTTGTAAAGTGCAACGGAATATGCTGTTAATAAATAAATATGCAGTCAAATCTGCCCATATGCAACTGCATGTTCAGCAGGGGCCGGGTTATGTCACGGAACAATATTGTTCAGAGTATATGCCATATCGTGTTCCTCTGGATGCACCGCCATTATCGATAACAGTATCGGCGGTGCTGCAAATTGCATAGTGTGCACTCAGCTTAAAGCCCCATACACACTACATAACTTCTAAAAAGACATTGGAGAGAAGGGCTCTTCCGAGTGACATCATTAATAAAATCATTAAACCAACCTCATCTGTGCATGCAGCACAACCGGGTATGGGTAAAAACTGGACCAGGACAAGACCCCTGGACCGAACACCAAAATCTGCAGTCTGGAGCTGTAGCGTCCGGTCCTGGGGGTGTCCTGTCCGGGGGGCTTCCTGTGACACATGTCACCAGGGAGTGGAGAAGGGGGAGAATAAAGCCTCCCTGTATGGTCCGTGCATGTAGCAAAAACCGGACGGTCCGGACCACACGGGGAGGCTGCAATCTCCACTTCCCCATGTTTCTGATGATAGCTATCACAGGGAAACCCCCCCCCCCCCCCCCCCCCAGGACAGATTTTGATGTCCGGTCCGACGGTCCGGGGTTTATTCGGGGTCCGGTTTTTACATAGTCCCAGCACAACCTTACTATATCGTCATCGACTGTATGCACATGACGGGGGAACCTGGTGGTGTTATTGAATTATATCGTATAGTGTGTACACAGCTTAATTAATTTTCTTGGTTTTTCTAATTTGTGTGTATTCTGATAGACACTGCGGAACCCTTGTGGCGCCATATAAATAATAATGCAAATAACAGCACAAGCTCTCACAACCATTCCTGCAATTGTGACTGAATTAGATTCTATTAGAGGATAGCTGTGATCTCCCCATGTATTACATGTTACATGAACAGGCTGATGATCATCACCCATGGCAGTAATCACTAGTGCTCTAATCACAGTATTTAGGAACACTGGCAGTGAGGGGGTGTGTGACACATGCATCAGATGGAAATCCCTACCGGTGACAAACCTACAACCACAACAAATCTCATCTACAGTGTGTTTCCGAGTTACGTGCATGGCCACAAATAGCAGCGGCATTATCACACGCAGCATCGCGCTGCGGTCCTTCTGGTGGCTAATAAGGGGGGAGGGGGAGCCAGCAACGAGGGCTAAGGTTTCTGCCCGAGAAGAAGGAGGAGGAGGGAGAATTCCCCACCAGCAGCAGCAGTGACACAGGGACGGTGCGGCAGGGTGACTCCCCTTCCCCGGCCACCACCACACACAAGCAGCCCATCTCCCTGGGGAGGCCTGTGTGACGTCACACGGGGGGGGGGCTGTATTATTATTGTGGCCGGGGGGTCCCTGTGTCCGAGCACTGATTGGACGGAGGTTCCATCCTATTCCCGCGGCGTCCTGCTCGCCCCCATCCCCCCAGTCACAGCGTCGGGGGCGCGCATGCAGGGTCCGCTCCGTGTCCTGGTCACACAATGTGATTGTGTGGGTGTGCTGCTGTGGTGGGGGGCGGTGCAGTCAGTGTCAGTTCCCGGAGCTGACCCCTTAGGTGGCGGAGGGCGTGCAGACCCCGGGCCCGCCTCCCCCACTAACCTCTGCCTCATCCTGCCGCTAACCCCTGCCACCCCGGGGCTCGGCGTCCCGTCACTGCTAGTGCTCATCCCCATTGCAGTACACACATTACACACGTGTTATTTAAGTATATCTACAGGGACCGATCGCTATCCATCTATCTATCTATCTATATATATTTAGCTATAATCTATCTATCCATCTAATTATCTATCTATCATTATCAATCAATCATCTAATTATCTATATATCCAACTAACTATATATCTAATTATCTATAATATATTTATATATCAATCTAATCATCTATCTAATTATACATCATCTATCTATTTATCCATCTGTCTATCATCTATCTATCTATCTATCTATCTATCTATCTATCTATCTATCTATCTATCTATCTATCTCCCCATAACAGAACGTGGCTATTAATAATGCAGTTAGGTGGATGACCTTATCTTTGACATTGAAGGGTTAATCGTGCGTTTTAGGCTCATCGCTCCATAATGTCATCAATATTATTTGTGTCTAAAGGGTTAATACACATCTCCCTTCCGTGTACCCACATCTGCGCTTATTATGGGGTTGGCTGTATCCCTTGCTCTCATCATCCATCAATCAATCATCGGATCGGTTTTCGCTCCAGGGGTTCTTTAATGACACGGCTAATCCTAACGACGCTCAAGGGGTTAATGAGTCTCATCCTCCGCGCGCCGCGTCATTGTTCTCAACGTTCCAAAGTGACACAAATCCGCTCTGAGTGATCCCCGCTGACACAATGTATCCATTGTGGCGGCCACTAGGGGGTTAACTCTTCCCAGGGTCTCTCCTGAGGCCGCCCGTGTAAATCCGCTTTAACTGCTCTCCTCGTCATACAAAGACCTACACGGGAGCTGATCCAGGCAGCCGGAGATAAGGGGCTACAAATCCGCCCCCTTATTTAATTAGTGCCACTGACTGCGCTCAGAAGGGGCCGGCGGTGCAGCGGTTAATACCATCTCCCAACCTGCTCGCCTGTGTCATGGCTGGGGTGTGCAGAGGGCGCAGGAGAGAGACAAGGACACGCTGGGAACGGCCAATAGGACGGATGGCTCGGTATACAGACACCTAGTGGCTCCAAGCCAATCCAGTGGACGCAGAACTCAGCACCTCCCCGGTAGCCGGATGTCACTTTCCCCCCTGAGGCTGCCCCTGCTGCTGCTCTTGACTCGTTTATCAGTTCAGAGGACGAGCTTCTTAAAGAGACAGCCGCTTGTTTATGCACTGAGGCAGAAGAGGGGAATAAAGAGCCATTGTGAAGCCAGGCTGACTTGTTTCCCCGTTCGTTAACAGAGGATGAACTGCCTAACTACCAATATAGCACAGAGCTGGGGCGCTCATCGCTCTGCGTTATCATTATACAGAGGTTTAGCTGATGGTTTAAGAGATATTTAGATCATTATTTTGGCACCGCCGCATTATACCTGGGGAGAACACACAACAAAAGGATGAGCTTGTATTATTTATTACCAGTTATTTATATGCTTTACAGAGTATAGTTGAACACTCACATCAGTCCCTGCCCCAGTGGAGCTTACAATCTACATTCCCTACCACATGTACACACACAGACATTCTAGGGTTAATTTTATCTGGAGCCAATTAACTTACCAGTATATTTTTGGATTGTGGCAGGAAACTGGAAGTACGCGGAGGAAACCCACGCTAGCACGGGGATAATATACAAACTCTGCACAGTTAGGGCCATGGTGGGAATCGATCCCATGACCTCAGTGCAGTAATGCTAACCATTACACCATCCGTGCAAAACTGCAGGGGGGTCCACACAGCACTGGGGAGGCGGCGGGGTACCTGCGGCAGATGGAAACTTGTAGCGCTACTAGTTCCCATCTGCCGCAGGGACCCCGCCGCTGACTCCCCATCCGCTGCAGGAACCCCACCGCTGCCTTCCCATCCGCCGCAGGGACCCCGTCGCTGACTGCAGTGTCCAGCTGCCGCAGGGACCTCCTGTCCACCCCGCGCTGCCTGCCACCCACCTGCCACCGCTGCAGCAGTGCCGGTGTTGGGGCCCCTAATGTGTGACCGCCCCTGACACCCCGTGCTTAATCCGGCCCTGATGTAATGCATGACATGGATGAAGTTTTGCAGTTGAAGAGGCGATAGGATGAAGGTGTTATGTTTAGAAGACACAGATGTTTACAGTGAAAGATATCATGTAAACGGACAAACAAAACATAAAATAACCTAGGTTGTAACACTTTCATCAATGAAAAAAATGTTAATTTTAATTTTTAAGAAAATTCACCTTCATCTACTCGCCTCTTCAATTATACCCCTTTCACACCAGAAATGCAGAGACAAACCTGCAAATTACATTCCCGGGACAAGCAGGGACATTCACACATGCTTTTGAAGCAGGGACAATCCAGGTCGGCACCTTTCACACTGAACCCGGGATGACCCTGCATTTCTATGAGAATAGCATTGAAAATGGCCTTTTTAGGCTCACATTAGATTATTGATTATTAATAATTAAGACACAAAACATTTGTAGTGTTTCAGCCTTTGTTTACTTGTATAAAACAAATTAAAAGGCATATGAAAGCATCTTCCCCTCTAATGATTAATAGCTCTCTCACCTCCTCATTTGTCCAAGAAATGGCACACATTGCAGGCTTTCAGGGGTTAAAATGAACTTCTGGGGACTGTGGTGCTACAGAACATGCACACTGTCTCCCTGCACGCTGTATGCTGCCTCTGGGCGTGTCTGTGAGTGTCCACCACAACAGGAAGTTACCCTGCTAGCAAATCAGCACTAGCAGAGGCAACATGGGAAGCAGGGACATGTCCCTACACCTTTCACACCAGCCAGTAACCCTGGAAGGACCCAGGAGCAACCCTGCTACCTAGTGAATTTGTCCCTGGAACCTTTCACACCAGAGCTAGTCCCGGGTTGTTCCCGGACTCAACCCGGGAATTTAGGCTGGTGTGAAAGGGGTATTATTTAACGGTACAGAAATTGCAATTGACTGAGCAACTGAATCAATGCAAACTTGTAAGCCTTAAAATTATAACAACTTTTCTACTACGTTTAAAATCCCATTAGGCCAGAGGTTCCCAAACGTGGTCCTCAAGACACCCTTACAGTCCAGTTTAAAGGTCCATACACACTGGGCGACTATGCCCAGCATGTAAGGACAGCGATAATAGCATTCATTTCTGGGGGAAAGCCGCTCAGTGCTTACACACTGAGCGTCTTTCTCCCTGCCCGGCGCCGACGGAGGGGGGGAGGACGGCTTTGCATAGCGCAGAGCTATGCAAAGCCGTCCTTAAAGCTGCTCATCTGCTGGTATTACCAGCAGATGAGCGGCTTTCCCGACAATGATACGGTAGTGTGCAGCAGCGCTCACCGCTCATCGCCGGGCCATACACACTGGGCGGCTTTGAGCTGAAAGCCGCTCAAACCTGCTGTTTTGAGCGACTTTCAGCTTAAAGTCGCCCAGTGTGTATGGGCCTTTAGGCATATGGATGCTTGGTAAGGGTGACTTAATTAGCACCTCAATCATTTTGATTTATTAATTTGTGCTAAACCATGGATATACTTTCAACCTGTACCTTTGGGGTGTATTGAGGACCGCGTTTGGGAGGATCAGGGCAGTGGAAAAACAAACTCAACCTGCTCATTACACTATTCTGTGCTGAGGCCCAGGATATTGGCAGGTTGCTAGACCCAGCTTTTTTATTTTTTTTATTTAGCAAATTACACAATACAATTGGTTTTGGTGCCGGCATGCTCATAGGGGGTTATTCTGGTTCACTCACAAAGGCAAATTCCTTCTCAAATGGACAAAGCCATGTGCACTGCAGGTGGAGCAGATGTAACTTGTGCAGAGAGAAATAGAATTGGGCGAGTTATTTTGTTTCTGTGCAGGGAAAATACTGACTGCTTTATTTTTACACTGCAATATAGTAGATCTCACTTTGAAGGAAAACCCCACCCAAATCTAATTCTCTCTGCACAAGTTACATCTGCCTCACCTGCAGTGCACACGGTTTTGTCCATTTGAGAAGGAATTTGCCTTTGTGAGTGAACCAGAATAAGGACCATAGTCTGTATGTATGTGATGGGTTATGAAAAAATGTGGAATTGTATGTAAACATCTATATCAGCTCAATACTGAATTAAGAAAGAAAAATATGTTGTACTGTATAATAAATTAATTGTCTCGATTCCTTAGGCTTAATCAACTATACGTGGCAACATTTTTGCATATTTAAACATACCTTAGTGATCTGTGATTTCCATACCAGGGGAAGTGTTTATGTGCTGATTTAGCTGCTTTACTAACAAACAGCATTTTTTCATCAGCTTGTCTGACCTCTATTTGCCTCTATCCGCAGAATCAGGTTAGGAGAAAAGAAGAAAATAACAATCGCTTGCGCTATTTTCCTTTGTTTTAAATTTTTTAATAAACTGAACTGTATGTGCCTACAGGTGTGTCAGAAGAGTGTACCACTATCCTGCATATCTCAGTGGAAACTAATACCCCTTTTACATCGCCTCAAAACCCCGGGTCTTCAGCGGGTCAGACCCGGGTCAGAGGTGGTGTAAATGTGTCACGCTGTGTCCCTTTACACGGGACTTCTACCCAGGTCCTGACCTGGGTAGAACATGGCTAGGACCTGGGTAGAGGGCGGTGTTAATGGGTAAGCTTGGTCGGATGACCCGGCTCCCATTCACATCAATGGGGGACGTACAACCTGCAGACCGCAGCGTCCGCAGGTTGGACAGGGGGGGCACACACAGCCTGCGCTGCTGTCTGCTATACCCTGCAGACAGCAGTGGCGGCAGGGGAGGAGGTGAATGGATGCATGTGTGCGGCATCCATTCACCTCCCGGACGGCGGCTGAGGGGGGGGACGGGGGCTGGGGGTAGCCCAGCAGCTTACCTTGGTGCTGGGCTGCCCCAACATGGCGATCGGTGTATCCAGCGGGGATCACCGTGGTCCGGAAGCTTGGAGATGATGTCATCTTCAAGCGCCGATGTAATCTCCAAGCGCCGCCTCCGTCTACACTGCGGGTGGGCACTGCAGTGTAAATGGAGTAAATTCCGGATCCGACCCGGCTTGGATCCTTCTTCCAGATGCCAGGTCGGATCCGGGATTTTTGGTGTAAAAGGGGTATAAGGGGTACATTTACTAAGATGGGACTACATTATTCAGGTCCTTTCGGCCGTGGGTATTCGTTCGCACGGGTCCGATGTTTTTGCAATACGCATTTCTGCACGCACATTGTGGCAGGCCAGGGTACGCCCATGGGAATGCCCAGCATTTAATAGCTAGAACCTGATTGGTCGCTACATCTTCAGTAGAATTCCCAACTTAGCAAATTTATCCCTAAATGTTCTGTAGCCCAAAGCTCACTCTGGGGCAGATGTATTAATCTTCATCTATCTATCTATGATGTGCAGTGATTATCTATCTATTTATTTATCTATCTATCTATCTATCTATCTATCTATCTATCTATCTATCTATTTATCTATCTATCTATCTATCTATCTATCTATCTATCTATCTATCTATCTATCTATCTATCTATCTATCTATCTACTGTGGCTGGTTAGTAACAGTGATATTGCTCTTTGACCTGATTAGCTGCAGCTGTATAATGACCAGAGTGGGGCAGTGCTGTGAGCCCTGATTGGTGACTGGGATTGTGAATGCAGTGCTTTGTCCTCTGTATAAGTCCCCACCACCATAATATTACAGGTCTAAAGTTAGGAAGAAGGGGGATTCAGTGTGCTACTGAACGGAAAAGAAGGGCCTTTTTCATTCCAAATGAATTAATTAATATCATTACGGCTCTATTTCCCCAGAACGACATATTTTTAGCACACTGAATTCACGTGCAGTATTACTAGGTCTGTGGCGAATGATAAAACCAACAAGGAAACATTAATGTTTGGAGACCGATATTGCACACTAGTTATACTAGTATACATATGGTTCTCATTACATTTTTTGTAACGTATTAATCCTGTGGTCTCCGCATGGTCCCTCTTGTTTTCAGTAGTGGCTGGAATCTCATGCTTGAGCATGTTTGTGCTAACAGGACTCGTCTTTGGAAACTAAAATTGTTAGCCACTTTTTTTTTTATTATTCAATCCAGGAAATACTTTGACCTGTGCTGCTGCTGCTGCAAAAAAGGTTTCTCTGGTTATAAGTGATGAGAATAAAGTGAGTGTTGTGTTTGTTATTGCAAATTGGTGTGGTAATGTTAGCAATTAAGGTGCGTACACACGGGCAGGGGCTGGCTGGCAAAGTTTAGCCTGGGGGGCATGCATAAAGGACAGGCCCATGAGTGGCAGTCCATCCTCCACCTCGCACCTACATATATACATGCACCGCCTCTCACATACATACAGCACCACTATCATACATACATATACCAGCACTCTCATACATACACCATCACTTTCATACATACATACAATCTCCGGCACTCTCATACACAGAGCCGAATTTCCCATTAGGCACGTGAGGCACCGGCCTAGGGGCGGCACATGTTTAGGGGCGGCACTTGGATGCCTGTGATAGTACTGTCAGCCCAAAATGTAACAATAACTGCAAAATATCCACTGTACTGTACCATATTCCATCTTAAATAGAGTGTAAATGGATAGGACATGCAGATACTGCCCCTATAAACTGTCCTACTTAGTAAACATTATTGTTGTGCCTAGGGGCGCCCTCATCCCTAAATCCGCCCCTGCTCATACATACATACATACATACATACTCCAGCACATACATACATACATACATACTCCAGCACATACATACATACATACATACATACTCCGGCACTCTCATACATACATACATACATACTCAGGCACTCTCATACATACATACTCTGGCACTCTCATACATACATACATACTCACTCCGTCACTCTCATACATACATACATACATACATACATACATACTCTGGCACTCTCATACATACATACATACATACATACATACTCTGGCACTCACATACATACATACTCTGGCACTCTCATACATACCTACATACTCCGGCACTCTAATACATACATACTCTGACACTCTCATACATACATACATACATACATACAGTACATACTCTGGCACTCTCATACATACATACATACTCCGGCGCTCTCATACATACATACATACATACATACTCCGGCACTCTCATACATACATACATACATACATACATACATACATACTCCGGCACACTCATTCATACATACATACTCTGGCACTCTCATACATACATACATACATACTCTGGCACTCTCATACATACATACAGTACATACTCTGGCACTCTCATACATACATACATACATACATACATACTCTGGCACTCACATACATACATACTCTGGCACTCTCATACATACCTACATACTCCGGCACTCTCATACATACATACTCTGGCACTCTCATACATACATACATACATACAGTACATACTCTGGCACTCTCATACATACATACATACTCCGGCGCTCTCATACATACATACATACATACATACTCCGGCACTCTCATACATACATACATACATACATACATACTCCGGCACACTCATTCATACATACATACTCTGGCACTCTCATACATACATACATACATACATACATACATACTCTGGCACTCTCATACATACATACAGTACATACTCTGGCGCTCTCATACATACATACATACATACATACATACTCTGGCACTCTCATACATACATACAGTACATACTCTGGCACTCTCATACATACATACTCTGGCACTCTCATACATACATACATACTCCGGCACTCTCATACATACATACATACTCTAGCACTCTCATACATACATACTCCGGCACTCTCATACATACATACATACATACATACTCTGGCACTCTCATACATACATACATACATACATACATACATACAGAACATACTCTGGCACTCTCATACATACATACATACTCTGGCACTCTCATACATACATACATACATACATACTCCGGCACTCTCATACATACATACTCTGGCACTCTCATACATACATACTCCGGCACTCTCATACATACATACATACATACTCTGGCACTCTCATACATAGATACATACATACTCTGGCACTCTCATACATACATACTCTGGCACTCTCATACATACTCTGGCACTCTCATACATACTGTACATACATACATACACTGCTGCTCTCATACATACACACACACACACACACACACACACACACACACACACACACACTGCTGCTCTCATACATACATACACTGCTGCTCTAATACATACATACATACATACATACATACATACATACACTGCCTCTCTTATATCCATCCAATCATATATACATAGAAACATCTCATTCAAATCCATACATAAATATAACACCACCATCCCCAACAATACAACAAAACGACTCCATACACAATTACAAACACCAACTACCCCCATTACAAAAGTCTGGCTCGTTATGTATATACAAACAAACACCCCCCTCCCTGCCCTCCGAGTCCGCAGTCTCATCATCACCTTCCCCGGGTGGTGACTTCATTCAGCCACTACTCTGGGGCGGGACGCCTCAGTTTGCAAGAAAGGGCTGAGTCCTTACCACTGGGCTGACAGTCTGACTCTGCTACCATCTGATATTCTTCATGGACGGTGCAATACCTCCATATTTATGCTGTACTGTAATATAAGTGACCCGGGCCGTGCACGCTCTGTAGCAGCGGGGCAGCCTCCTGCACTAGGCATGTCCTCAGTGCAGGAGGCCGGCGCCCATGTTTCTGGAGACCAGAAACCAGACTGGTCAGCCGTGGCTGCAGCAGCAGCCTCAGAGCAAGGCGGCCCGCACACAAATCGTGATTGAGCGGCCCGGGGGGTACATGGCACTCTCTCCCCGGCCCAGCCTGCCCCTGCACACGGGGGAGATATATTGCTGAACAGGTACTAATTACCCCGGCCCAGGCTTGCTGGAGGGGCCCAGCAGGGGCCCTGGTATGACCCGCCCCCTATACCTTCCCCGTCTGTCCCTCACAGGAAGCAGCAGACACCTAGAGCATGTGCTGCGCTGACAGCAGGCTCAGCAGCAGCGTCTCACTGACAGCTTATGCTCAGCCTGCTGCCAGCACAGCACATGCTGTAGGTGTGTGCCACTGCTGCTGCTGAGGTGTGTGTGTGTGTGTGTGTGTGCGGGGGGGGGGGGGGGGGTACTTAAGAGTGTTTTTTCACCCCCCTTAAACATTTTGGGTGCGTGACCTAATCATGGAAGGTGGCCACGCCTCAGTCAATTAGGCCATGCCCCCAAAACTTTTACCAGGGCCCGGCATACCTCTCGGCTGCCCTACCAGTAACTAGAAGTTTGTGGGCCCCAAAGCAAAAGAAAAAGAGAGGAGGAAGTGTGGGAAAGAGGTTGGCAGCAGAGAGTCAGAGTAGAAAAAGACGTGGGGGCAGAGGGCCTTATTTTGGTTCATTCTTTCTGACAAAATCCTTCTTAGATGGGCAAAACCATGTGCACTGCAGGTGGGGCAGGTGTTACTTGTGCAGAGAGAATTAGATTTGGGTGGGGTTTTACTTCAAAGTGAGATCTATATTGCAGTGTAAAATCATGCAGTCAGTATTTTCCCTGCACAGAAACAAAATTACTCACCCAAATCTAATTCTCTCTGCACATGTTACATCTGCCCCCCCCTGCAGTGCACATGGTTTTGTCCATCTAAGAAGGATTTTGTCAGAAAGAATGAACCAAAATAAGGCCCAGAGTGAGATATTAAGGGGCCCATTTATCATTGATCGCATTTACAATGCAATCTGGGCGGAATATTACAGCCCAGGATCGCATTGTAAAATGCGATCATATCATTTAGATGTATTCCCTGGCAGGCGCAGGGACAGGGCTCTGAAAAGAGCCCATCCCTGCGATGTCTGGAGCTGGAAGCCAGGGGGGTATGCGCATGCGTGGTTAGCGCTGACACCCGCCGCCCCTCTGTCCAAACTGCCACCGGGCTACAATGGCTTTAATGGGCTATCGCCATCTCAGAATGGCGATAGCCCAGGGGTGCGAAGCCGGGCTGCCAGATGTTCATACAGCTTCACATTCCTCATAGAAACCTATGGGGGATGCAGCCGGCTGCGGTACAGGAGGGATCGCAGTAGGGATCAGAGATTCCTGCTGCGGTCCCAGTGGCGTAACTACATTTTGGGCGCCCCCTGCCGTTAAAGGGAGGGCGCCCAGCCACTCACCCGCCGCTCCCCCAGGTAGCCGTCAATGCAGGTGGGGGGACGGACGCTGCGGGGGACACAGAGGCGGCAATTACTTACAGCTGAGCCGGGCAGGGGGAGCCGGGAGCTGTCACTGTCAGTACGGAAGAAAAAAAAAAAAGCCCATACAATGAATGGGCAGCCTGTGATTGGCTGAGCACTCTCTCAGCCAGTCAGCAATTGGCTGAGAGAGCGCTCAGCAGCCAATCACAGGCTGCCCATTCATTGTATGGGCTTTTTTTTTCTTCTTCAGTACAGACAGCTCCCAGGCTCCCCCTGCCCGGCTCAGCTGTAAGTAATTGCCGCAGCTGTGTCCCCCGCAGCGTCCGTCCCCCCAGCCGCCTCGCAGCGTCCCCCCCACCGGCACAGGTAAAGACTGGGGATGGTGCGGCGGGGTGTAACGTAACTATAGCACTGCAGCCCCCGGCGCCCACACATGCATAGCGCCCCCCCGCGGTCGCGGGGGCTGCGGTGCTATAGTTACGCCCCTGTGCGGTCCCTCCTACATACTTTCAGGGATACTTAATATTTGAAGCTAGAGAGGTCAGAGATGGAGGGGGAGTGAGAGAGGGTTGAGAGAAAGAGGAGGGAGAGAGAGCAGAGGAGGGAAGTAGAGAGAACAGAGGAGTGAGAGCGAGAGCAGAGGAGGGAAGGAGAGAGAGCAGAGGAGGGAAGGAGAGAGAGCAGAGGAGGGAGAGAGAGCAGAGGAGGGAAGGAGAGAGAACAGAGGAGGGAGGGTGGGGGAGCACAGAAGGGAGAAAAAAACAGACAGGGGTGGAGGAGAGAGAATGAGAAAAATAAAGAGGCATGGAGAGAGATATTTAGAGAGAAAAAGGAAAAGGGGGATTGGGGGGTAGAGAGTTTGGGGAGACAGGGGGAAGGGGAAGAGCCAGGCTATGACAGGCATCTTGTTCTTCCTAGTTGCCCCCCCCCCCCCCCCCATCCCCGGGTACTTTGCTCTCCCCCTCCTTCTCCCACAGGGGCAAACGCAGGATTTTCAGAAGGGGGTTTCCAGAGGGGCGGAGCAAAGCACGGAGATGGACACTTAGGTGACCCAGTATATGCCGGGCCAGTTACAGTATTATAGATAGACCAAATGTATATAAACAATAATAATAATAAAAAATATATATATATATATATATATGTAGTTTAAGATGCCAGCACTCGCAATCCTCCATATACATCAGCAGGGGTGCAAATCTTTAGGCTAAGCAGTCCCGGGGGTATAGCCAATATACAATATTTGGTACTCTTTACCTAGATGGGCGCCAGCGATTGAAATCGCGGGCGTCGGGGGTAAAAATCGCGGTCATCGCGGTCATCGCGGGCATCGCGGGTAAATCGGGATGCCCGCGATGCCCGCGATGACCGCGATGACCGCGATTTTCCCATAGGGAACAATGTTAAAAAGGCTGATTGACCGCGATTTTATTGTTAAATGCCTCAATGGACCCGATTTGGCCATAGGAATCAATGTTAAATGGGCCACAGAGCCCAAATAGGCACAATTAACCCTTAAATGTCCCCCCCCAATTTTTAACGCCACCCCACGATCCACGCCAACCCGAAGCGTGGCGAGCGCAGCGAGCCCGCGAGGGGCGGCGGTACGCGTCTTCCGACCTTTTCATGCCCTACTATCCACTAGGGCGTGGAGTGAGAATAGAATAGTGTGGCGAGCGCAGCGAGCCACCGAGCCCGAAGCGTGGCGAGCGCAGCGAGCCCCGCGAGGGGACGCGGATACCTTCACAGGTAGACGCGTCCCCTCGCGGGCTTCACAGGTGTCGGCGTCGCCACGGACACCTGTGAAGCCCGCGAGGGGACGCGTATAACTGTGAAGGTATCCGCGTCCCCTCGCGGGGCTCGCTGCGCTCGCCACGCTTCGGGCTCGGTGGCTCGCTGCGCTCGCCACACTATTATATTCTCACTCCACGCCCTAGTGGATAGTAGGGCATGAAAAGGTCGGAGGACGCGTACCGCCGCCCCTCGCGGGCTCGCTGCGCTCGCCACGCTTCGGGTTGGCGTGGATCGTGGGGTGGCGTTAAAAATTTGGGGGGACATTTAAGGGTTAATGGGCTCTGTGGCCCATTTAACATTGATTCCTATGGCCAAATCGGGTCCATTGAGCCATTTAACAGTAAAATCGGGTCCATCGGGCCTTTTAACATTGATTCCTATGGTAAATCGGGAGCATCGCGTCGCGGGCATCGCGGGTACATTTATGGCCGGCCGCGACGCGACCGACACGATTTCCATGTTTAACATGGGTTTCAATGGGAAATCGCGGGCATCGCGTCGGTCGCGTCGCGGCCAGACATAAATGTACCCGCGATGACCGCGACGGGCGCCCAACTAAGTAAAGAGTACCCAATATTTTTATGTAAAGAGCACTCACCAGTCTTCTTTAAGCCAAATAGTGAAAGTTTAATAATACATCACCATATCAAAAAAATCCCATGTCGACGTTTCGGGCTGATGTCAGCCCTTTGTCAAGACCACACACAATGTAGGAAACACCACCGTAGAAGACTGGTGAGTGCTCTTTACATAAAAATATTATATATATATATATATATATATATATATATATATATATACATACATATACGTCCCTTTGGAGCAGCACTTCCTTAGCTTTTAGAAAACTGTTGAAGGGTGCCCACCAGATCCCTTATTCGGTCTCACATACATACATATACATACAGGGGCGTTGTATATATACATACATACATATACATACAGCAGTGTAGACCCCTGGGCATAGCAATGTATTGGTGCCCCTACCGATCCTCCAGCGGTAGGGGTGGGGGAAGCTTTGATGTCCCGCGGGTGGTAGGGGGTATTATATCAACCACTCAGCATGTAGGGCCTGGATCAGTAATTTCCACTAATAACCCCTTTACTGCACAGATGGTGGGAGAAGGGGGCATTGGGCTGAATGAAGGGGCCCTGATACATAACTTCCAGGGTGGTAGAGGATATTTAATACGCAGAGGAGGGGTGTATAGTGGAGTGGGCTTATTATTCTGAGTTTTCTGGTGGGAGGATAGCTTGCTTGACTGCAGATATCTCCAGTTCCCGGAAATAGATTTCTTAGATTTTAATGGAATTACAAACGAGAGAATCCCACCTACCAAACGGTATTGGGGACTGGGAGATCAGAGTTCAGGAGGCAGAGCAATCTGCCAATGAGAATATAAAACTACATACCAGGTGTGTGGAGCTGGAGCAGTAACCAGCTGCTGGAAGGCTGATATCTCTGGTTCTGGGAACAGTAGAGACAAGCTACTAGTGTCCATCAAAGGGGGAGAGTCCCAGCTTTTGGAATATACCCTCAGAAAAGCTCTAATTTAGACAGAACCTGAAATATCTGACTGGAAAATGCAATTACCAGGCTTGGATGGGGACCACTGCTTTGAAGTCAGATATCTCCGGTTCCCAAGGGCCGATTTTTAAAATTCTTGAACCTATGGAAAGAGGGGACCCTCAGCTTTCAGCCTAGGACCCTTAGACTCCTGGGGGGTTTTCTGGGTACTCAGAAACCCCCCATGCGTGCGCTACTGTCCCACACTGCCCGACGCCGCTGGGTCTACTGATCCGCCGCATCTCCTTCTTTCCTGCTGACTGCCACACCTCCTGCTCCGCTGCTGAGCCTCCTGCTCCCCCCATGTACTGGCGCAGTAGTAGTAAATTTCAGGTAGGCCCACGGCCACTAACGGGATTGGTGGGTAAACGGAATTGATTGGTGGGGGAGCAGTTAAAAAACAACAACAATAAACTTCAAGAAAACCAGCCGTTTAGATGGAGTACTAAGAAAAGAGCAGGCATGCATACAAAACATTGGGGGTCATTCTGGTTGCTTCTCTCTCTAGTAGCATTCGCACGGGGGAGCTATGTTTTTTCTCTGCGCATATGCAAATATATAGAGGCTCTCTGGGTGAATAGACTCAGCGTTCGCACAAAGCAGGGCGGGGGGGGGACGGCAGGCCCAGTTGTCACCCATGGGAACACCCAGTGTTTCATGGGTGTCCCCATGAAAATGCTGGGCATTCCCATGGGCATGCGGGTGGGAGGAGGTGTGCCAGGGGCGGGCGGCTGACGTCACATGACATCAGCCGCCTGCCCTGTCTTCGGCGGAGTGGCCGCAAATATAAGTCAGTCTCCACTGCCAGCGGGACATCCCATCGCAGCTTACCAAGTCAACCAGAATGAATGAAGGCCTTGATGTGTCTGAGCATTTTAGGGGAGGCTGTCTGATGTCAGCTCCAGGCCTGGATATGCCTTTTTCCATTGCACCGACGAGTAAGTCCAGGGCTACGCGGCGCCTGCGATGAGTTGTGTCCAGTGTAAAAATCATTAGATGGTGGGCCCATTACAATGGGTTTTATACATATTTGCACGGCTGTGCGCAGTAAATAGCACGGTGGGATTTTACTCTATCAGAGTGGTAGCTTAACTCAATGCTGGCCGCTGTGAATTCATGGCCCTGTGATCTTGTCTGAATCAGACCCATTGTGCTGTAGATAATTACAATGATGAGTAAAGTTATAATCTACTACATTTTTAAATAAAACAAAGCAGAAAAAAAAGCAGCATTGATTGAGAAGTCTGATTGATGGTATCCATTGAAGAGATCAGCTCACTAGAATGCAGTTAATTAAATATAATTCAAATAAAAACATCTTCACAATGTGCAAATAAATCCAGAAACTAAAAGCTAATTCCTCTTACTATAGTGAAAGGTGAATAACAGTTCTGCATGTGAAACGAGGTAACTAGTCATTATAGGATCCTAAGGGCAAGGTAACCTATGTCTTGTTATATAAGATGACAAGTCATACTTGGCATTCCAGGAAATGAGACAGAGAAATGATACTTAGTCACTAAGTCTTCTTGGAAATATATCATTCAGATACAGAACATAATGCAAAAATTATTTCGCATATTTAAAGAAATATAAAATATAGGCTATTAATATATATAGAGAGTGTTTTTAAAGGAAATGATGTTCCGAACACAGATGTTATTTGTTATTAGCTTATTGATAACTGTATTTTTCCATATATGATGGCCTCTGGTCTGCCACAGGAAGACTCACGATGAACAAATAAAAGGGGTTATTCTGGTGTATTTGCAAGGTGGCGAATTCGATGGTCACCAACCATGGTATGATGTGGAAGGCAAACGCACATCTAAGGTTGCTCAGAGCATGTTACTTAACATGTATTCCGCGTCCGCTCGCCACGCTTTGGGCTCGTATGTCGCGGGCGCTCGCCACACTATATAAAATCAACTCCACGCCGACGTGGATAGTGGGGGTATGCGCTCGCCACGCTTCGGGTTGGCGTTGATCGTGGCGTGGCGTTAACAGTGTTGGGGCATTTCACATAATTAACCATCAGGGTGCTTAGACAATTAAAAATGGGGTGTGGGGGCATTTAACATTGGACCCAATGTAAAATCGGGTCTCATGGACCATTTAACATTGGATCCAATGTAAAAATCGCGTCGATCGCATCGCATGCGATTTGGTTGATCGACCCAATTTTTTCGACCCAATGAAATAATCGGGCGCCCAGATAATACACAAGTGCCCTTTATTTTTACACTGCAATATAGATATAAGTTTGAAGTACAAACCCTATCCAAATCTAACTCTCTCTGCACAAGTTACATCAGCCCCACCTGCAGTGCACATGGTTTTGTCCATTAAAGAGAGAATTTGCTTTTCCGAGTGAACCAGAACCAGGGCCAAAATTCAATATGGCGAACCCAAGGACGAACCTGTTGGTAAGAAGGAAATCAATAAGGGCAATGGATACTGTTTGTTAACATATTTTACTGTGCATGCAATGCAAGAGCACATGCACCCAATCTCTTACAAACAACAGGAGGATCTAAGTCCAAAATTTACTTTATTATTTTTTAAATTTTTTCCCTGTTTTTCAATACCAGCCTGGGCTTAGAGGGCTTAGAGGTCCAGGGTATTTTATTTGTAACTGTTCCCAGTGGCAAACGCAGGATTTTCAGAAGGGGGTTTCCAGAGGGGTGGAGCAAAGCACAGAAATGGACACTTAGGTGACCCAGTATATGCCGGGTCAGTTAAAGTATTATAGATAGACCAAATGTATATAAATAATAAAAACAAATATATATATATACACATACATACATACATATATATATATATATATATATATATACATACAGGGGCATCAACAGCAGTGTACACCCCAGGGCATAGCAATGTATTGGGGCCCCTACCGATCCTCCAGCGGTAGGGGTGGGGGAAGCTTTGATGTTCCGCGGGTGGTAGGGGGTATTATATCAACCGCTCAGCATGTAGGGCCTGGATCAGTAATTTCCACTAATTACCCCTTTACTGCACAGATGGTGGGAGATGAGGTGGGAGAAGGGGGTATTGGGCTGAATGAAGGGGCCCTGATACATAACTTCCAGGGTGGTAGAGGATGTTTAATATGCAGAGGAGGGGTGTATAGTGGAGTGGGCTTATTATTCATAATTTTCTGGTGGGAGGACAACTTGCTTGATTGCAGATATCTCCAGTTCACAGAAATAGATTTCTTAGATGTTAATGGAATTAAAAACTAGAGAATCCCACCTACCAAATGGTATTGGGGACTAGGGGATCCGAGTTCAGGAGGCAGAGAAATCTGCCAACGAGAATATAAAACTACATACCAGGTGTGTAGAGCTGGAGCAGTAACCAGCAGCTGGAAGGCTGATATCTCTGGTTCTGGGAACAGTAGAGACAAACTACTAGTGTCCATCAAAGGGGGAGAGTCCCAGCTTTTGGAATATATCCTCAGAAAAACTCTAAGTCAGACAGAACCTGAAATATCTGACTGGGAAGAGCAATTAACAGGCTTGGATGGGGACCCCTGCTTTGAAGTCATATATTTTTTAAAATTCTTGTACCCATGGAAAGAGGGGACCCTCAGCTTTCAGCCTAGGGCCCTTAGACTTCTGGGGGGGTTTCTGGGTACTCGGAAACCCCCCTGCGTGCGCTACTGGTTCCTATCCTTTTAAATTTAACAAAACCTGCACAGATCAAAGTGATGTGTGTAGTCCTTGTCTATTGTTTAACTTCTATTCTGCAGCAGTATCACTAGAAACCTCTGCCATATAGAATACGACATAGCGGTTTGTCATTTAGAAACCAACACAGATCCATGATGACTTCAGTTTAAACAACAGGTTTTGCATATAGTACATCTGGTTGGTAAAATAGGGGAAAAGGGTGTAAACCACTTCTCGAAGAAGTGGTTCCAAATGTCATTTAAGCAGAAAATAATTTAGCCTCTTGTTATACTCGGGTTAAGTATCATGTGAAGTGTAATATATGTAGGTAAGTATTATTCAGGTCTCTGTTCCTTACCATAGGCTGTATCACAATCAAATTCAAAATATATTACACACAGAAACTGGTAATCACTCTCTGATTTACTGGGCAATAACGGTCTATAATTGGTATAACTTGCTCCAGATTCTGCAAACAGAGTGTTCCAATGAATGAAGAAAGAGATGTATCTCCCTGATGTAAGCACTTTCGCTTTTTGCAGAAGCAGCAGTAACTACTACTAACCCATACCATCCAACATTTCCAACGCGAAAACCGGTAAGGGGATGTGGCCATGGGTAAAGGGGGCGTGGCTTTAACTCTTCCACTACATATGCCAATTTCTTTACGCGTCCCATTTTAAAATAAACACTGTGCTGGCTGTCCCTACCTGGAACAGTCAGTCCTGCTAGCTGTGCAGGATCTGGCCAGAAGATTGGCCGCTGTTAGTCCCCACTGCCGGGGCATCACGTGACATCACGCCGCCCACTCTTTGAACCCTGACGGCAGCTATTGCTGTAGCAGCTGAGTGTGGTGTAGGGAAAGAAATCCAATTGGCCACACAGTACGCTGTGACTTGTAGTCTCCCCCAACTGCAATCTCTACCTAAGCAGGGGGAGGCTGGCCTGCTACGTCCCTCTGCCGTGCACCCTGGGAGATGTAGTCCTGGCCGGCCACTCCCCACGCTCCCTGGGGAACAGTTAGCGGTGTTATGAACTACATCTCCCAGAGTCCCTCAGTCAGCCAGAGCTGATGTAAAAAAAAAAAGGTACAATCGGTACAGATTATTTTAGCCGGTACAGACAGTTGAAAAAAATGGTACTGTAGGCAGTACGGATGGCGTAATGGTTAGCATTACTGCCTCACAGCGCTGAGGTCATGGGATCAATTCCCACCATGGCCCTAACTGTGCAGAGTTTGTATATTCTCCCCGTACTTGCGTGGGTTTCCTCCGGGTACTCCGGTTTACTCCCACAATCCCAAAATATACAGGTAGGCTAATTGGCTCCAAACAAAATTAACCCTAAAATGTCTGTGTGCGTGTTCATGTGGTAGGGAATATAGATTGTAAGCTCCACTGGGGCAGGGACTGATGTGAATGTTCAACTATTCTCTGTAAAGCACTGCGAAATATGTATGCGCTATATAAGAAACTGTTAATAAATAAAATAAATAAATACTGTACTGGCTTAAACGGTACAGTTGGAGGGTATACTCACCAGTGGTGGCTCAAATGGATGGGGCTGAAGCACAGTTCAAAATTCAAATAGGGGAGATACACCAACTGTCAGTGAATCAGTTTGGAATGGCAGTTGGTGGCAGAGGGTTTGGCTCTCCTATTTGAATTTTGAACTGCAGTGCAGCCCCACATCTGAAGTCTCCACTGCTACTAACCTGGGATACATGGGTTAGGATGACCACTGTGTGCTGACTGAATGTTCCCTCTGTTATAACAAGCTGCTTTCACAGAGCTCAGGTGCTTGTCACATGTTACATACATTATGTATGTTTGCTTAAGCAGCGCAAGCTTTACAGAAGGAATGTCTGAGTGTAGCCGAGCTCTAATAGCAGATCGGCACTGTAGTTGTCAGGACGCCTGTCTGAGGTGTGAGGGGTGTGTGTCATGCTAGCAGTAGCACCAGCTGGAGTGTAACGGAGGCTAGGTGCCTTGATGTAAGGTTTTTGCATAGACGACAGAAGGGAGGGATGCAATTGGATAAAAGAAAACCAGTTTTAAAATAAAGATACTGCGATACCGAAGATGAACTGTGGCACAAAGGTAATACTGTAGATATGAAATAACCAGAGTCAATGATATATAAAACTTATTGTAAAGTTCGTAGTGGATGGATAACGGAGGTTGAAAACTGAAGATGACTTGAAGTGTAGATTTGAAGAATAAACGTAAACTTGAATAGTTGATTTGAAGGATTTACTTGAAGAGATGATTGAATTGAAGATTGAACAATTGAATGAAAGATTGGATGATTGAATGGTTGAACGATTGGATGATTGGACGATTGGATGGTTGGTTGGATGGTTGGACGATTGGATGGTTGGACGATTGGGTGATTGGATGGTTGGATGATTGGAAGATTGGATGGTTGATAGGATGAATCTGGGAAGTATTACAGCAGGCCTGAGTAGCTGTGACCAGGGAGAGTTGCAGTGGAAGTAACCGTCAGGTGAGGAAAGGGTGATCCCCTTTGGGGGGCTAACCTTGTCCGGACCCTAGAGGCGGCAGCAGGGTTCTGCAGGTGGATGGTCTACACAGCAGGCGAGTAGGAGTGGATTCAGTCTGGAGATAGCTGACAGGCAGCAGCACTTTCAGCAGGAGTGGGAGTCAGATGCCTAGGGAAAGGACATCATTGTACTGACTGACTGTTTGGCCCAGCTGGTCAGTATTTAAAAGGAGAGCTGCACTGTAATTGGCTGAAGGTAATTGGTAGTGCAGCCTGGTTGAAGAAACCAACAAGATGGCCGCCGCCAGGGAAGGCGACAGGTTTCAGAACCAGGAAGTGTGTGCAGTACACTCCAGGCAGCGTGTCCAGCAAGGCCCAGGCAGAGTTCACAGCATCATGGCGCCTCAGTGTGGGAGGCATGGGTGGCAGACATGGTGGTCGTGACAGCACCCCCTCCTTTACGAGTGGCCCCAGGACACTCCTTAGGCTTAGCTGGACATTTCCTGTGAAAATATTTGATTAGTTTGGGTGCGTGTACCTCTGTGGCATTGGTCCAAGATCTCTCTTCTGGGCCATATCCTTTCCAGTTGATCAGGTACTGGAGTCTCTTGTACCTTATACGAGAGTCCAGGATGCGAGTCACTTCATATTCCACGCCCCTGTGAGTAAAGACTTTAGGAGATTTGGGGAGACTTGCATGATATTTTTTTAGAATCAATGGTTTGAGTAAGGAGACATTTTTCATGTCTCCTTAAATAAACACCCTTAAATAATGAGGTAATTTTAATTTGTAGGCAACCGGGTTGATGATCTGCATGATTGGAAAAGGACCGATGAACCGCGGTGCAAACTTCATTGAGGGGACCCGAAGGTGAAGATTCCGTGTGGACAGCCATACCTTATCACCTACTTTTAAATTTGGAACTGCTCTTCTTCTTCTATCTGCAAATTTTTTGTACCTTTGAGAGGCGCTGACCAAGGATTTCCTGACCTTTCTCCAATGGTGACGCAGTTGCTGGAGAGTCAAGGTTATCGCTGACACAGATGTCGAAGGAAGACGCTGGAAATCAGGAACCTTGGGATGGAAGCCATAGTTAATAAAGAAAGGAGTAGAAGAAGCAGACGAGTGATACTGATTGTTATGGCCAAACTCGGCCCATGGCAATACCTCAACCCAATCCTCTGGAGAAAAGGACACATGTAAACGTAAAAATGTTTCTACATCCTGATTGAGTCTTTCCGTTTGGCCATTAGATTGTGGATGTCAGGCTGTACTAAAGTGGAGTTAAATCTTGAGGACTTTACACAATGCTCTCCAGAATTTGGCCACAAACTGAACCCCTCGATCGGACACAATTTCTTCGGGTAGTCCATGGACTCTGAAGATCTCTTTTATAAACAAATCAGCAAGCTTGGGAGCTGAAGGTAACCCCTTCAGAGGTATGAAATGCGCCATTTTCGAGAATCGATCGATAACCACCCATATGGTACTATAACCATCTGAGGATGGAAGATCTGTGATGAAGTCCATCGACAAATTAGTCCACGGTCCCCGTGGGATCGGGTGTGGCCTCAATGGACCTATTGGCGCTAGATTAGATGACTTATGTTGGGCACAATGAGGAAAGGATGCAATATACTCTTGCACATCCTTTTTTAAAGCAGGCCACCAATATTTTCGGGACAATAATTCATAGGTCTTTTGAACCCCTGGGTGCCCAGAGAATTTTGAATCGTGGGCCCACCGCAAGACTTGACTCCTTGAGTTAGGTCTGACAAACGTTTTACCTGGAGGCACCGATACTTGTGGTAGCAGCAAAGGCACTTGGATCCGGAATTGGACTTCCTTCAAAGGATCTGGACTCCTCCTCTGTTTCCCATGACCTAGAAAGAGCATCTGCTTTGCGGTTCCTTACTCCTGGAGAGAAAGACAACTTATAATTAAATCTGGCAAAGAATAATGCCCATCTGGCCTGCCGAGGATTAAGACATTGTGCATTTTTTAGATAAAGCAAATTTTTATGACCGGTAACAACATTAATAATATGAACTGCCCCCTCCAATAAATAATGCCATTCTTCTAGTGCCATCTTGATGGCCAATAATTCCTGATCCCCTATGGCATAATTTTGTTCAGCCGATGAGAATCTTTTTGAGAAAAACCCACAGGGGTGTAACTGTCCATCACTCTTTGCCTGGGAAAGTACAGCTCCTACACGATGGAAGAGGCGTCAACCTCCAATGTAAAAGGCAAAGTGACGTCTGGTTGGGCCAGCACTGGTGCTGTGATGAATTTTCTCTTGAGAGTGATAAAAGCCTTGGAAGCTTCAGGATTCCATTTAGAGGGTTTGGCACCTTTACGAGTGAGCGCAGTGATGGGGGCAACAATTGTAGAAAATCTTTTGATATGTTTTCTGTAATAGTTCGCAAATCCGAGGAACCTTTGGACCCCTCGGAGAGTATGAGGCTGAGGCCATGACTGAATTGCCTCTACTTTGGCTGGATCCATTTCTAGACCAGAGCCTGACACGATATATCCCAGGAAGGGTATAGAAGGCACCTCGAAAATGCATTTCTCCAACTTACAGAAGAGAAGATTTTTTCTAAGGCGTGACAGTACCTCTCTGACGAGTTCTTGATGCTCCTGACGACTGTTGGAAAATATAAGAATATCGTCGAGATAAACCACAACATGTTTATACAGAAGGTCTCTAATTAGCTCATTCATATAGGACTGGAAAACTGCGGGAGCATTACTCAACCCAAAAGGAATAACGAGATACTCATAATGTCCATCTCTAGTATTGAAGGCAGTTTTCCATTCATCTCCTTGCCGGATGGGGATAAGATTATAGGCTCCGCGTAGATTTAGCCTAGTAAAGATGGTGGCTCCCTTAATACGATCGAACAATTCTGTAATAAGTGGCAGTGGGTAACGATTCTTAATGGTGATTTCATTCAGGCCACGGCAATTAATACAAGGCCGCAACCCTCCATCCTTTTTCTTAACGAAGAAAAACCCAGCCCCAGCAGGAGAGGATGAAGGACGAATGAACCCTTTTTTCGTTTATGTACTCTGACATTGCTTGTGTCTCTGGCACGGGCAATGGGTACATACGGCCTCGTGGAGGATTTTTGCCTGGTAGCAATTCGATGGGACAGTCCCATGGACGATGAGAAGGTAATTGGTCAGTAGCTTTCTTGCAGAATACGTCAGCGAAGTCTCTATATGAGGTAGTTAACCCTTCTGGGATTTGGAGGGTGACTTGACGGGATGGTGTCACCGTTTTAAGGCAGGACTTGGTGCAGGATGCACCCCACGCCGAAACCTGGGACGAGGCCCAATCGATACTAGGGTTATGGGCACGTAGCCAGGGGAGGCCCAAAACAATTGGGTATGTTGACTTGGGTATGACAAGAAACTGTATTTTTTCTACATGCAACAGACCGATTTGTAGGGTTAAAGGTTGGGTTTGCAAAGTAACAGTCTCACCTAATATATGACTCCCATCCACAGCTGTTAGATATACTGGATGCTGAAGGGGAACAGTAGGTAATTGCCAACGTTTGACGACATCAGCCGTGATGAAACTTTCCGCTGCTCCTGAGTCCAGGAGTGCTGTAGTGATACTTGAAAAATACAGTCTTTAGTATTTGGAGAGGTAGTAACAACTCCTAACCTGCCCTCTCTCTTACAGGTTAGGTTCTGGCGTTTCCCGGTTTCTTGGGACAAGAATCCACGGAATGCTGAGGATCAGCGCAATAGAGACAGAGATGTTCATCACGCCGACGTCTTCGTTCGGCTGAGGACAACTTGAAACGGTTGGTAGTGGCGGAGTTTTGGGTATAGGTAGATGCCGACTAGGAGATGCTCGACTTTTCTCTTGATGTCTCTCTCTGAGTCTTAGGTCGATCTTAGTGCATAAGGAGATTAGATCCTCCAACTTGGAAGGCAGGTCTTTAACCGCTAGTTCGTCTTTAATTTTGTCGGCGAGGCCATTCAGGAAGGCTGCAAGGACAGGCAGTGTTGAAATAAAGCAGCCAGTATTTACCCTGCACAGAAACAAAATAATTAACCTAAATATATATATATATATAATTCTCTCCCACATTTTACATCTGCCCCCCCCCCCCCTGCAGTGCACATGGTTTTGTCCATCTAAGAAGGATTTTTTCAGAAACTAGAATAAGGCCCAAGGAGCAATGCCTCTCGTGCCTTTGACACCTCTTTGCTGGAAGCTGTTGACCTCTAATTAGAGTGGCTGCCATGGGCCAGCGACCCGACAGTCACTTGCGACACCAGCTCCCATAGATGGCCTCCAGCTCTACCTTATGCCAGGGAGCCACATCTCTGTTCTGCCTCCCTGGCTAGGAATCACAACAGCTCCAGCCTGGTATCATAGCTCCTCTTGTCAGGCTAACTCCCTAAGATGGCCGCCACACATGCCAACTGTTCCAGAATCCAATTGTATCTGCCACAGCACAAGCCGACACTCTCCCTGGGATCCATACGCCTCTTGCTGACCGGTCCGTGTCCTACTGCCAGGAGCAGCACTCAGGGCACAGTTAACTTTCTCTTGTGTAAATCAATAGTATCCATCCAGGAATGCACTCAGCAAAGGAAGGGCACAAATATCACACTATAGTTTGTGGCAGCTTCAGGGCGGGATGCACTAAGCTTCAAAAGGTGATAACATGGAGAGTGATAAACAACCAACCAATCAGCTCCTGCCTGACATTTTTCAAACTCAGTCTGTGACATGACAGGTAGGAACTGATTGGCTGGATGTTTGTCACTCTCCATTTTATCACTTTTCGAAGCTTAGCGCATCTGGCCCTCAGTGTAGTGCCACAATCTCTTCTATTCAGTCCAGATTCTGTTAAATATGCCATCAACAGATGCAAGTAGATATTAGATTCCGAGATCTTTCCAAAGATTATGGACAGTGGCGCCTCTCAATAGCTTTGAAGGCAAAACCTCATAACACCAAAGCAGTAAGATGTTTCTCATATGCTGCGGTCAGATTAATTGTCCCAAAAGTAGAACTCTCATCTTGCCTACAGTTTGTGTTTCCTCCAAGTCCCCTTATTATTCCAGTACTTCTAAAAACCTTCGGGTAGAGAGCGGAGATCATAATCATTGTACCATATTGGGCGGTGTTACACAATGATCAAAAACATAGCAATACAGAGGCTATATAGATATTGCTGCATTTTCCAGACAGCCGATGGAGCATCTGACAAAACTACATAGACTGGATTAAACTGATTAGTGGTGAACCACAGAGATCAGTCTTGGGCACTGTTCAAATTAAGCATTTTATTAACGATCTTTTAGATCGTTTTGCCTAGAAAGTTAAAGATATCCATATTTGATGATGATCCCAATCTATGTAATACAAAACAGGAAGTAACTGCTAGAAATAGATTTAGACAAATGACTATGCTAATTACATATTATGTGGTTAAGCTAGGAAATTTCCGGCCACATGAGGG
This sequence comes from Crinia signifera, assembly GCF_055691185.1. Taxonomy (NCBI): domain Eukaryota; kingdom Metazoa; phylum Chordata; class Amphibia; order Anura; family Myobatrachidae; genus Crinia; species Crinia signifera. Next base: position 47,631,232 of record NC_139221.1, on the reverse strand, counting down.
AGCAATGATAAGTTCAGCAGCAGAATGAAGGCAATGTGTAACAGGCCTTGCTTACTACAAATGCAAGGGTGTAACTACTGAGGTAGCAGGGGGAGCAGCTGCTGGGGGCCTTGTAGATGAGGGGGCCATCAGTTACGGTTCTTGCAGTTGTCATTCATACTTTTGGTGTCTCTGCTACCCCCTTTGATATGTCTTCAATTCTGTTCAAGCGAGGAGGGAATAGGGGTTTCTTTCTCCTCTGTAAGTAAAAAAAATGGTGGTGATGGTGGGGGGACAGTGGTTGTGAAATCTAACTTTGATATGTGACCCCCAAATGTTCTGGTTATACTTTTGCAATAAATGGAATCTGGAGCTGGGGTTAGTAGATCAGTACATTTAAATATACATGTTGTGATACATGTAATATATGTACTGATTGGGCTCCCCAGGAATCTGTAGCACTGTATGTATCAGGCACAATGTGTATCAGGCACCATATGTATCAGACGCTATGTGTATCAGGCGTCATGTGTCACTCATCGAGAGTCTATGGGCTAGCTTAGAAGAAGCATCTTATGCTGAGTCCCCGGTGTCGCATAGCATCGGATACACACAGTGCTGCTGATCCAGGGGAACCAGTCTGCACATATGTTACATATATCACAACACGTATATGTTTACAGTGGTTCCCCCCTGCACTGTGAAGTTGGCTGGTGCAGCCGTCTCTGCCAGGGTTTATTTTTAACTTACAATCTATGTCTGTTATTATAAAGAGATCTTGAGTTGGACTAAGCATCGTCCTTATGTGTGTCTTTTGTCAGTCATGCATTTGCTGCTTTATGTTAATACTCCTGGAAGACCATCCCTTGTGTACATCCGTGTGTCTGCCTTTGCAGGAACTGAGGCACATTTTTAAGCATCTCTAGATGCTGAAATCTTGCTTAGTGCATATCTAGACACCAGTGGCGGATTCAGGGGGGGGGCACCCGGGCACATGCCCCCCCTGTCATTTATTTTGTAGCTGAAGACCAGGGCTTTCCAACGAGCCCAGCCCTGTGTCTCTAGCCCCCCGGGAACTGGAGATATCGTCTGGCAAACCTGTAACTTTTTTCCCCATAGAATAATATGGGACCCGTCAATTCCGACCCCCACCCGGTTCCGACGGCTGCCAATTCCCCCCCTGGCATCACAGAAGCTTGTGGTTGATTTCATTCAATTCCAAATCGCTGAGCCTTCAATATGATACCAGGTTGGTCCATATCGGTCAATCGGTTCCTGAGATATTTCGTGTAAACCTATTTTTTTTATTTTTGAAATGTAACTTCATGGCTGTTCATGTTCTTTGAGGACAGATTACTCTGGAACCAAACGTCCCAGTTTCACTGGTCCAAAATCATTCAAAGCCCACTCAAAAGTTCTTCAATATAATACTTGTCTCATGTAAATGGGTCAGTTGGTTCCGAAGATATAGCCGGTTAAATTAGATAACTGGTTAAAGGGGGAGAGGGGTGGTTTTCTCTCCCCCTCACACCAGAAAATGCAGGGACTAGGCTGGTGTAAAAGGGGCCAACCTGGGAATGCATTTTCTGGTGTGAAAGGGGTATTATTTCAAATAGCCGGGACCTGCAGTGCTCTGAATACAGCCAGGCTCTGCCACTGTCAGTGGCTATCACTTCTGCCTGGCGGCGGCTCTCCCCCATTTACCACGAGCATGTATTCACCCATGGCAATGAGCATGTAATCTGACATGGCAATGAGCATGGAACCTCTGGCAATGAGCATGGAACCCTTGGCAATGAGCATGTAGAGAAGCAGCACTTATGTAGCATAATTTTTAATAGGCATTATGGTGTTTGGCATAACACATAATGGACATAATGGCGTGTAACTTAACGTGTAATGGACATTATGGTGTAAATGTTTTATGCGAGCCTTTGGTGGACAATGTCCCTGTTTATGAAACGTATTGTGAATCTTGGCTTAATCTGTGTGGCATTGGGGCAGATGTATTAAGCCTGGAGAAGAGATAAACTGGAGATAAAGTGGAGATAACTTGGAAGAGTTAACGCACCAGCCAATCAGCTGTGTTTGAAATATGACAGTTGGGATCTGATTGGCTGGTGCGTTATCTCCTTCCAATTTATCTCCAGTTTATCTCTTCACCAGGCTTAATACATCTGCCCCATTATGTGAATTCTGGCTCAATCCGTGTGGCATTATGTGAATTTTGGCTCAATCCATGTGGCATTATGGGAATTTTGGCTCAATCCGTGTGGCATTATGTGAATTTTGTCTCAATCCATGTGGCATTATGGGAATTTTGTCTCAATCCGTGTGGTATTATGGGAATTTTTTCCCAATCCATGTGGCATTATGTGAATTTTGGCTCAATCCATGTGGCATTATGTGAATTTTGGCTCAATCCATGTGGCATTATGTGAATTTTGGCTCAATCCATGTGGCATTATGGGAATTTTGGCTCAATCCATGTGGCATTATGTGAATTTTGGCTCAATCCGTATGGCATTTTATGCATTTGGCTCAATCCGTGTGGCATTATGTGAATTTTGGCTCAATCCATGTGGCATTATGTCAATTTTGGCTCATTCCATTTGGCATCATGTGTAAGGGGCAAGTATAATGGGGTCTAGTATTTTGTTGCATAATGTGTAGAAGTTGTATATGGTGTTGACACGCCCCCTGTTGAGTGGCCACACACCCTTTTCAGGAGCGCGCCTTTGGCGCGCGCACAACTACATCCTTCACTTTTGTCGCCATGGTGGGCCTGCGTACTTTAAATGCCAGGGCCTATTTATAATTCCATTCCCACCCTCTCCTGCCGCTCTCTTACCATGTACACTGGCACCACTAACACCGCACCTCCCCCACCCAAACCCTTTTTTATCATGGTGCCCCCCCTGTCATTTTATCCTGGATCCGCCCCTGCTAGACACTACCATTGATCACACCATAAAATCCTTCACCAGCCCTATGCTAGGAGCAGTTTCTCTAAATGACCGATTAAATGTCTGTTTGTCAGTGGGACACTTAAGGTCCAGTGGCAAACGCAGGATTTTCAGAAGGGGGTTTCCAGAGGGGCGGAGCAAAGCACGGAGATGGACATTTAGGTGACCCAGTATATGCCGGGTCAGTTAAAGTATTATAGATAGACCATATGTATATACAGTAAATAATAATAATTATATATATATATACATATATATAAATATATATATACACACATACACACACACACATTGGGGCACCTACAGATCCTCCAACGGTAGGGGTGGGGGGAGCTTTGATGTCCCATGAGTGGTAGGGGGTATTATATCAACCACTCAGCATGTAGGGACTAGATCAGTAATTTCCACTAATTACCCCTTTACTTCACAGATGGTGGGAGATGGGGTGGGAGAAGGGGGCAATGGGCTGAATGAAGGGGCCCTTATACATAACTTCCAGGGTGATAGAGGATGTTTAATATGCAGAGGAGGGGTGTATAGTGGAGGGGGCTTATTATTCATAATTTTCTGGTGGGAGGACAGTTTGCTTGACTGCAGATATCTCCAGTTCCCAGAAATAGATTTCTTAGATTTTAATGGAATTAAAAGCTAGAGAATCCCATCTACCAAATGGTACTGGGGACTAGGGGATCAGAGTTCAGGAGGCAGAGCAATCTGCCAACGAGTATATAAAACTACATACCAGGTGTGTGGAGCTGGAGCAGTAACCAGCTGCTGGAAGGCTGATATCTCTGATTCTGGGAACGGCAGAGACAAGCTACTAGTGTTAATCAAAGGGGAGAGTCCCAGCTTTTGGAATATACCCTCAGAAAAACTCTAAGTCAGACAGAACCTGAAATATCTGACGGGGAAGAGCAATTAACAGGCTTGGATGGGGACCACTGCTTTGAAGTCAGATATCTCCAGTTCCCAAGGGCCGATTTTTAAAATTCTTGTAACCATGGAAAGAGGGGACCCTCAGCTTTCAGCCTAGCGATCTTAGACACCTAAGGGGGTTTCTGGGTACTCAGAAACCCCCCCTGCGTGCGCTACTGAGGTCCATACACACTGGGCGACTATGCCCAGCGTGTATGGACAGCGATGATGCCAATCATCGCTGGGGGGAAATCGCTCAGTGCATACACACTGAGCGACTTTCCCCCTGCCCAGCGCCGACGGAGGGGGGGAGGACGGCGTTGCATAGCAGAGTGCTATGCAAAGCTGTCCTGAAAGCCGCTCATCTGCTGGTATAACCAGCTGATGAACGGCTTTCCCGGCAATGTTGCGGGAGCGCGCAGTTGCCCAGTTGCCCGGAGGCAAGATTAATATTGGTGCCCCCCCCCCCCCAAATGTCAATCGGTAAGGTATCTGTCTACAGTAAGACAGGTCATGGGTTATAATACAGGATGTGACACTTGCAAAAATGATGTTAGGCGGGGGGGAGTCAGCCACAGAAATGATATTGAAGGCTTTCAATTAACTGATTCAAGCAGGCAGGGGAGAAGGAGCCCAGCGGTAGATGACTCCATTGCCTCCCAGAGTTACACCTCTGGTCCATGTAGACACCTTCCATCCGATATTATAAACATAGCGTGTGACTCGAGATTAGGCCCTCAAAGATGAAATCGAATTTTCTGATTAAGTAGTATTACACCTGTGATTGTCTATTATTCAGTCACGCATCTGATGTATCACTAATGTTAAGCTGGCCATACACCACTGCGATCTCTCACAGCAGTGTATGGCCGTGAGCGGGTCGCATGCGAATCATCGCATGCTGTCCTTTACATGTGATAGATCGCATATGACCCCTGTTTCCCTCTGCCGGGAGGGAGGTCAGAGGTTGGACTGCGCATCAGACCTGAGGGGACATCACACTCACCCAATTTGGGCTGATTTCTCGCCCGGTTCCGTCGGGAACGGGTGAAATTTTATTTGCATGCATCCCCCAGTGTAGAGCAAGGGCGGTATTGTGGTGATTAAACACTCTTTCGTAGATAATATTTGCAATGTTTGTGTTCTGGAGATTCCTGAAGTATTGAAAAGTGAGCACAATAAATTACCTTGAGACTGTTTGAGTATTATCGATATTTTTCCTGCAATGTTTTCAAGGATGTTTAATAATTGTTTAGTTGTTTTTTTACCTGTTTAGTGAATTCCTTGCAAAAGGGTCATGTCACATATTGTTACCATGTTCCTGCTCTGGTATGTGGCTCCGTGAATAGTACAGATTTCATGTTCCTGCATATAGAGGAGGGAGAAAAGATCAAAGCAAGAAAATAGCTCCTGCAGCAGAGGAAGTTCTAGAACCTCCTTCATTGAGCAATGTTCCATCTTTAAAATTAATTTTATCTTCTGGATTAAGGGGGTTATTCTTATTCCCTCGGAATGCACGGAGGACCTATGCTGTGCGTCTGCGCAGGCACGTTTCTGCGCATGTGCAGATGTAGGGTGCGTGCACCCACGGGGAACTTTCGGTTGCAAGGGGGCAGGTGGGCATTCATTCGCCAGGTGGGGTTTGGTGGCTGGCTGCGATGACACCCCCCCCTCCGCTGCCACTGCTGGTCCCCACTGCCGCCGGTCCCTGCTGCCACCGCTGGTTCTCGCCACGGTCCCAGGACTGGTGCATGCGCAGTATCGTCCTCGGTACTGTGCATGCACTGGACCCCAGCTTCTATGGGCTGCTTTGGCAGCAGCCCATAGTAGCTAAATCATGGTCTCTGTGCTTATATAATGCAGATGATAGGCAACAGGACCGGCGCATGCATAGTATCAGCCTCGGTACTGCGTATACCCCAGATTCTATGATCTGCAGTCAAAGCAGCCTATAGATGCATCCCGGAGGGAGGGAACACCACCAATGGGACTGCATCGAGTTAGTCTCACAAGCTACATCTGGCTTCACTTAGACAGGGCAAGGTGGCAGATTTTAATTGGGGGGCAGCAGTCCTTTAGCCCATAGGTAAATACCGCCACTGGTGGTTGGAGATCCATGAAAGCAGCAGCAATGGTTCTAATATGGTAATGCAGTGGGAAGTGTCATACCTAGTCATGCATTAGTAATCCGTGCTGCAGGATGGCAGCATCTGATCATCTGCAACACCATCAGCCAGCTGCCTGACCCATTGGGTGGCAACAGCCAACTGCCATAGATCCCAAAAAGAGGAAAAGGAATTTTCAGCTGGGACACACTTCTCTCTTGGGAATCATAGACTGTCACCACTACTTCCCTGACCCAAATGATGACCCAACGTCAAACAATGGTACCTCCTCACCACCTTCCCACCCTCAGATCTGGTGCATCCGACATCATAGATCTGTACTTTGAGGCATGCCCAATTACCTCAATCATCTGAATTAGGCCCCTTGTGCATATTTACGCTGCTCCGGAACCCAATGTATGTAAGTAATGGAGCTGCAGAGCCATACGCATAGTAGTTACATCTCCACTTACTAGAGTGGGATTGTACTTGGGCTGTACAGAGGCACTCTCACATAGACAGGGGCACTCTCACATAGACAGGGGCACTCTCACAAAGACAGGGGCACTCTCACATAGACAGAGGCACTCTCACATAGACAGGGGCACTCTCACATAGACAGAGGCACTCTCACATAGACTGGGGCACTCTCAAATAGACAGAGGCACTCTCACATAGACGGGGGCACTCTCACATAGACAGGGGCACTCTCACATAGACAGGGGCACTCTCACATAGACAGGGGCACTCTCACATAGACAGGGGCACTCTCACATAGACAGGGGCACTCTCACATAGACAGAGGCACTCTCACATAGACAGGGGCACTCTCACATAGACAGAGGCACTCTCACATAGACAGAGGCACACTCACATAGACAGGGGCACTCTCACATAGACAGGGGCACTCTCACATAGACAGGGGCACTCTCACATAGACAGAGGCACACTCACATAGCCTTGGGCACTCTCACATAGACAGGGGCACTCTCACATAGACAGAGGCACACTCACATAGCCTTGGGCACTCTCACATAGACAGGGGCACTCTCACATAGACAGAGGCACTCTCACATAGACAGGGGCACTCTCATATAGACAGAGGCACTCTCACATAGACAGAGACACTCTCACATAGACAGGGGCACTCTCACATAGACAGAGGCACACTCACATAGCCTTGGGCACTCTCACATAGACAGGGGCACTCTCACATAGACAGAGGCACTCTCACATAGACAGGGGCACTCTCATATAGACAGAGGCACTCTCACATAGACAGAGACACTCTCACATAGACAGGGCACTCTCACATAGACAGAGGCACTCTCACATAGACAGGGACACTCTCACATAGACAGGGGCATTCTCACATAGACAGAGGCACTCTCACATAGACAGAGACACTCTCACATAGACAGGGACACTCTCACATAGACAGGGGCTCACTCACATAGACAGAGGCACTCTCACATAGACAGAGGCACTCTCACATAGACAGAGACACTCTCACACAGACAGGGGCACTCTCACACAGACAGGGGCACTCTCACACAGACAGAGACACACTCACATAGACAGGGGCACTCTCACATAGACAGGGGCACTCTCACATAGACAGATGCACTCTCACATAGACAGGGACACTCTCACATAGACAGAGGCACTCTCACATAGACAGGGGCACTCTCACATAGACAGGGCACTCTCACATAGACAGAGGCACTCTCACATAGACAGGGACACTCTCACATAGACAGGGGCACTCTCACATAGACAGAGGCACTCTCACATAGACAGAGACACTCTCACATAGACAGGGACACTCTCACATAGACAGGGGCTCACTCACATAGACAGAGGCACTCTCACATAGACAGAGGCACTCTCACACAGACAGGGGCACTCTCACACAGACAGAGACACACTCACATAGACAGGGGCACTCTCACATAGACAGGGGCACTCTCACATAGACAGGGGCACTCTCACATAGACAGATGCACTCTCACATGGACAGGGACACTCTCACATAGACAGAGGCACTCTCACATAGACAGGGGCACTCTCACATAGACAGAGACACACTCACATAGACAGAGGCACTCTCACATAGACAGGGCACTCTCACATAGACAGGGACACTCTCACATAGACAGAGACACTCTCACATAGACAGGGCACTCTCACATAGACAGAGGCACTCTCACATAGACAGAGACACTCTCACATAGACAGGGGCACTCTCACATAGACAGGGGCACTCTCACATAGACAGAGGCACTCTCACATAGACAGAGACACTCTCACATAGACAGGGACACTCTCACATAGACAGGGACACTCTCACATAGACAGGGCACTCTCACATAGACAGAGGCACTCTCACATAGACAGAGACACTCTCACATAGACAGGGGCACTCTCGCATAGACAGGGGCACTCTCACATAGACAGAGACACTCTCACATAGACAGAGACACTCTCACATAGACAGGGGCACTCTCGCATAGACAGGGGCACTCTCACATAGACAGAGACACTCTCACATAGACAGGGGCACTCTCACATAGACAGGGGCACTCTCACATAGACGAGACACTCTCACATAGACAGAGACACTCTCACATAGACAGGGGCACTCTCACATAGACAGGGGCACTCTCACATAGACAGGGGCACTCTCACATAGACAGGGGCACTCTCACATGGACAGGGGCACTCTCACATAGACAGGGACACACTCACATAGACAGGGGCACTCTCACATAGACAGGGGCACTCTCACATAGACAGATGCACTCTCACATAGACAGGGACACTCTCACATAGACAGAGGCACTCTCACATAGACAGGGGCACTCTCACATAGACAGAGACACACTCACATAGACAGAGGCACTCTCACATAGACAGGGCACTCTCACATAGACAGGGACACTCTCACATAGACAGGGGCACTCTCACATAGACAGGGCACTCTCACATAGACAGAGGCACTCTCACATAGACAGGGACACTCTCACATAGACAGGGGCACTCTCACATAGACAGAGGCACTCTCACATAGACAGAGACACTCTCACATAGACAGGGACACTCTCACATAGACAGGGGCTCACTCACATAGACAGAGGCACTCTCACATAGACAGAGGCACTCTCACACAGACAGGGGCACTCTCACACAGACAGAGACACACTCACATAGACAGGGGCACTCTCACATAGACAGGGGCACTCTCACATAGACAGGGGCACTCTCACATAGACAGATGCACTCTCACATGGACAGGGACACTCTCACATAGACAGAGGCACTCTCACATAGACAGGGGCACTCTCACATAGACAGAGACACACTCACATAGACAGAGGCACTCTTACATAGACAGGGCACTCTCACATAGACAGGGACACTCTCACATAGACAGAGACACTCTCACATAGACAGGGCACTCTCACATAGACAGAGGCACTCTCACATAGACAGAGACACTCTCACATAGACAGGGGCACTCTCACATAGACAGGGGCACTCTCACATAGACAGAGGCACTCTCACATAGACAGAGACACTCTCACATAGACAGGGACACTCTCACATAGACAGGGACACTCTCACATAGACAGGGCACTCTCACATAGACAGAGGCACTCTCACATAGACAGAGACACTCTCACATAGACAGGGGCACTCTCGCATAGACAGGGGCACTCTCACATAGACAGAGACACTCTCACATAGACAGAGACACTCTCACATAGACAGGGGCACTCTCGCATAGACAGGGGCACTCTCACATAGACAGAGACACTCTCACATAGACAGGGGCACTCTCACATAGACAGGGGCACTCTCACATAGACGAGACACTCTCACATAGACAGAGACACTCTCACATAGACAGGGGCACTCTCACATAGACAGGGGCACTCTCACATAGACAGGGGCACTCTCACATAGACAGGGGCACTCTCACATGGACAGGGGCACTCTCACATAGACAGGGACACTCTCACATAGACAGGGGCACTCTCACATAGACAGGGGCACTCTCACATAGACAGGGGCACTCTCACATAGACAGAGGCACTCTCACATAGACAGGGGCACTCTCACATAGACAGGGGCACTCTCACATAGACTGGGGCACTCTCACATAGACAGAGGCACTCTCACATAGACAGGGGCACTCTCACATAGACAGGGCACTCTCACATAGACAGGGACACTCTCACATAGACAGAGACACTCTCACATAGACAGGGCACTCTCACATAGACAGAGGCACTCTCACATAGACAGGGACACTCTCACATAGACAGGGGCACTCTCACATAGACAGGGACACTCTCACATAGACAGAGGCACTCTCACATAGACAGAGACACTCTCACATAGACAGGGGCACTCTCACATAGACAGGGGCACACTCACATAGACAGGGGCACACTCACATAGACAGAGACACTCTCACATAGACAGGGACACTCTCACATAGACAGGGGCTCACTCACATAGACAGGGACACTCTCACATAGACGGGGCACTCTCACATAGACAGGGGCACTCTCACATAGACAGGGCACTCTCACATAGACAGGGACACTCTCACATAGACACTCTCACATAGACAGGGCACTCTCACATAGACAGAGACACTCTCACATAGACAGGGCACTCTCACATAGACAGAGGCACTCTCACATAGACAGGGACACTCTCACATAGACAGGGGCACTCTCACATAGACAGAGGCACTCTCACATAGACAGAGACACTCTCACATAGACAGGGACACTCTCACATAGACAGGGGCTCACTCACATAGACAGAGGCACTCTCACATAGACAGAGGCACTCTCACATAGACAGATACACTCTCACACAGACAGGGGCACTCTCACACAGACAGGGGCACTCTCACACAGACAGAGACACACTCACATAGACAGGGGCACTCTCACATAGACAGGGGCACTCTCACATAGACAGGGGCACTCTCACATAGACAGATGCACTCTCACATAGACAGGGACACTCTCACATAGACAGAGGCACTCTCACATAGACAGGGGCACTCTCACATAGACAGAGACACACTCACATAGACAGAGGCACTCTCACATAGACAGGGCACTCTCACATAGACAGGGACACTCTCACATAGACAGGGGCACTCTCACATAGACAGGGCACTCTCACATAGACAGAGGCACTCTCACATAGACAGGGACACTCTCACATAGACAGGGGCACTCTCACATAGACAGAGGCACTCTCACATAGACAGAGACACTCTCACATAGACAGGGACACTCTCACATAGACAGGGGCTCACTCACATAGACAGAGGCACTCTCACATAGACAGAGGCACTCTCACACAGACAGGGGCACTCTCACACAGACAGAGACACACTCACATAGACAGGGGCACTCTCACATAGACAGGGGCACTCTCACATAGACAGGGGCACTCTCACATAGACAGATGCACTCTCACATGGACAGGGACACTCTCACATAGACAGAGGCACTCTCACATAGACAGGGGCACTCTCACATAGACAGAGACACACTCACATAGACAGAGGCACTCTCACATAGACAGGGCACTCTCACATAGACAGGGACACTCTCACATAGACAGAGACACTCTCACATAGACAGGGCACTCTCACATAGACAGAGGCACTCTCACATAGACAGAGACACTCTCACATAGACAGGGGCACTCTCACATAGACAGGGGCACTCTCACATAGACAGAGGCACTCTCACATAGACAGAGACACTCTCACATAGACAGGGACACTCTCACATAGACAGGGACACTCTCACATAGACAGGGCACTCTCACATAGACAGAGGCACTCTCACATAGACAGAGACACTCTCACATAGACAGGGGCACTCTCGCATAGACAGGGGCACTCTCACATAGACAGAGACACTCTCACATAGACAGAGACACTCTCACATAGACAGGGGCACTCTCGCATAGACAGGGGCACTCTCACATAGACAGAGACACTCTCACATAGACAGGGGCACTCTCACATAGACAGGGGCACTCTCACATAGACGAGACACTCTCACATAGACAGAGACACTCTCACATAGACAGGGGCACTCTCACATGGACAGGGGCACTCTCACATAGACAGGGACACACTCACATAGACAGGGGCACTCTCACATAGACAGGGGCACTCTCACATAGACAGGGGCACTCTCACATAGACAGATGCACTCTCACATAGACAGGGACACTCTCACATAGACAGAGGCACTCTCACATAGACAGGGGCACTCTCACATAGACAGAGACACACTCACATAGACAGAGGCACTCTCACATAGACAGGGCACTCTCACATAGACAGGGACACTCTCACATAGACAGGGGCACTCTCACATAGACAGGGCACTCTCACATAGACAGAGGCACTCTCACATAGACAGGGACACTCTCACATAGACAGGGGCACTCTCACATAGACAGAGGCACTCTCACATAGACAGAGACACTCTCACATAGACAGGGACACTCTCACATAGACAGGGGCACTCTCACATAGACAGAGGCACACTCACATAGACAGGGACACTCTCACATAGACAGGGGCTCACTCACATAGACAGAGGCACTCTCACATAGACAGAGGCACTCTCACACAGACAGGGGCACTCTCACACAGACAGAGACACACTCACATAGACAGGGGCACTCTCACATAGACAGGGGCACTCTCACATAGACAGGGGCACTCTCACATAGACAGATGCACTCTCACATGGACAGGGACACTCTCACATAGACAGAGGCACTCTCACATAGACAGGGGCACTCTCACATAGACAGAGACACACTCACATAGACAGAGGCACTCTCACATAGACAGGGCACTCTCACATAGACAGGGACACTCTCACATAGACAGAGGCACTCTCACATAGACAGGGCACTCTCACATAGACAGGGACACTCTCACATAGACAGAGACACTCTCACATAGACAGGGCACTCTCACATAGACAGAGACACTCTCACATAGACAGGGCACTCTCACATAGACAGAGGCACTCTCACATAGACAGAGACACTCTCACATAGACATGGGCACTCTCACATAGACAGGGGCCCACTCACATAGACAGAGCTCAGTGAGGGCATGTCACACAACTGCAGGCTGGCAGAGAGTTGGATGGAAGCTCTCAGACACATCGTTTGTATAGGCTGCTTGTCTGCTCTGTTGATGATGATGATGATCAAACCAAGCATATGAATACTGACATCCACTTGCTAAGATATCTAAGAGATCTCTAAGCATAATACTTTATATTCTCCTTTATCTGTCATCATTTATCTTGCGTCTTTGAGCACAAAATCTAGCATACCTGTATCCATAATAGTAATACTTGTTGTCACTTCTTTTACCATTATAAACAAGAATCCTATATTATACCGCATTGATGAATTGTTCTGCTTATCTGCAGGTAATTTGGTACTAGGCTAATACCTAATGGATGCAACTCGTTAATCATGTTTTGGTCTCTGTTCCTTAAATTGGTCACTTCCAGTTATTATAACACATCTCAGGTGGTAATGCTCTGCCTATGTGTTTGTGTACCTCCTCTCGCATGGTACCCAGGGGATTCGGGGGCAGGGTGGGCATTCAAACAGGTGGCGGCCGGTCTTTATGGGCTCGCTAGTCTGGGGCTCGTTAATGGGAATACAGTGCTTTCTCTAGAGATAATCTTCTTTATTTAAGAATTGAAGTCCATACTTTCCACTGTAATTGTTCTAGACCTCTGTCCTAACATTTGCCCTATGACCTAACGTAGAACCAAAGCCAAAGTTGACATTTTCATTCAACATTAGTCCTACAGGTGAGAATCATTAGGTCGACAGTCATCAGTTCGAACACTATTGGTTGATAGACAATAGGTCGACAATTGAAAAGGGTTGACAGGCTTAAGAACAACATTGTCAAAAGGTTGGCACAAGCCAAAGGTCACCATGAAAACGGTCCACACAGGAAAAAGGTTGACATGAATTTTTAACCTTTTATGGTGTCTATGTTGATATCAGCCGGCATGGACACTGTATAAGGGTACCACGTTCCCTCGCTGCGCTCGCCATGCTTCAGACACGATGCCTTGCTACGTTCGGGACACCATTATAATCTAGCTCTATGCCCAGTTTGATTGTTAAGTAAGTCGTTTAAAAAAAATCATGACCTTTTTCACGTGTCAGCCTATTGCCTGTGGACCAATAGTGGTCATCCTATTGACTGTTGACCTCATTACCGTCGACCAGTCGATCGAATCCCAGTCCACCGCAGAAGTTCAGCCTCTGACACAAGTCCTGATTTAAATCTACGGAGGGAGATTTATCAAATCTTGGAGAGAAATAAAGCACCAAAAGCCTGTAAGTAAAAGCTGATTGGTCGAAACTTTATCTTTCTCCACTATTTCTGTCTACGAGATTTTATAAATCTCCACCGATATTCGGAAATGTTTGAAACCGCTGCTCCACAAAATTTGGTCCAAAATAATATATTAAGGGTGCCTATATTTCAATGAGTGATAATACTGTACTATGCATATGGTAAATGGTGCTCCTGCCAATCTGCTTCCAACTGTCATTTTCCAAAACACATGACAGTTAGTAGCTGAACACATGACAACTGCCGGGCCAAACGCCAAACCTGCCTGAATCCCGTCTTATGCGGCCAAACAGAGGAGAAATCATTTGATAATTGCTGACTATTGCTTGATTCCTGCAGCCTTCGCTCTGAAAAGTAAAGCTGGCCATACATCCACACATAGGCGCTGAAACCGTGGATGGTCTGGGGCCCGAGCACCCACGGGCCACGGCCGGACTTCACCGTCGGGGATCCTGGCAGCGCCGCAGCGGGGTCCCAGCAGCGGATATGCCATCAGCAGCGGGGGTCCCTGCGGCGGATGGGAACTAGTACCGCTGCTAGTTCCCATCTTCCACAGGGACACCCGCTGCTGACGGCATATCCGCTGCTGGGACCCTGCTGCCTGCCTACCTCCATCCACGACTGTGGGGGAGGGCACCCTTGAGCACCCACCGGCAAAAACGTAAGCCGGCGCCCCTGCATCCACAGACTGATTGTCAGACAAAATCCCGTTAGTATCTGCGTGACAGTTTTTGGCAATTTTCCAGCATTTCAAAGCAAACTGTCAGTTGCTATCATCCACTACAAGGTTTTTGTTCCAACCAATCAGATCTGACAATCCATCTGTAGCTGTATGGCCAGCTTAAGTCCATACTTATTTTTTAGATGCCCGCTATCCATAGAATTGGGGGACGGTGCTGACGTCATGATGTCAGCCGCCCACCCTGAGTAGGCATCGGCCTGCATTCTCAGTGTAACAACCAACGTTTATATGGGAACGCCCCCTGCCCTCCCCGGCTCTCCCAGTCCGGAGGGAATGGTTTGGCCAGTGTGAAACTTCCCGTTCCCATGGTTTGCGCATGAATTTGGACCTGTACGAACGGATCTGAATCGGCCGCTTTTTACAGTTTTTAGCTACACTTTGGGCCTGATTCACATTGACTCTGTAAGCAGCGAAAATCACTACTTACCGAGTGATTAAACGCCTTCCACCAGGTGAGTGAAAGCCTGCCCCCTGGTGATGAGTGAATGCCCGCAGCAGCATGCAAATGGCTGTGTTGGCTGAAACCTCCATTTGCATACAGCCGTTGCTGACCATCAAATTCTTTTTTGCAGGCTCACGGCTAAAAGTCAGTCTGAGCTGACTTTTACCTAACACGGGGATGGCCAAACAGGGGCTGGGCGCTGACGTCCTGTGATGTCAGCCGCCAGCCCCGTGCAGGTTTCAGCAGGCCTGCGTTCACATGGGGACGCCCAGCGTTTTTCTGGGCACACCCACCATTTTCGTGGGCACATCCAGGGTGCTCCAGCCCCATAGTGCGAATGCGTCTGATAGTCGCCGAAGGCTTTGGCACTGAGCCCCTGCACATGCACATGTTCGCCTATATGCATGCCCATAACTGCACCATCAGCCCAATCAACCTGAATCAGCCCCTTTGTCTGTGTAAGTAAGCAATACATTATTTAAACTTCTGTTTGGTTCCTTACAAACAGATGATAAAAAGTTTATGGGAACATCTATAACAGAGCGATAGTAAAGTAAACCTACAGTATGGGGCGATAGAGCAATTGTAGAGGACAGATGCAAAGACTTCTGCTTCCTGGGAAACATATGGCAATATGGATCTTCACAGATGGACTTTAATACGCAGTACGGGGGAAATGCACTCGGTGCACTTTTCTCTTATTTAGACTGAAATGAAATCAAACAAATTAGTTTACTCAACTCCTAAGTGGTGACATTTTTCACGTGTCATCGAAAGTATATTCTGTAGCATATGGTTTGCTGCGTAATGCCATATCATTTTCTTATTGTACCCTGGGACTCCTGCTTCTAGAGGCTTGAGCGCCAACAGAAACCGTGAGTTATGATTTAAGGACTTGTGTACTCACTTGTAATAAGAGCTGGATTAAAAACCAAATGGGTTCAAGTCCCTAGACAGTGTCAGTTGGCTTTTGTATCCAGATCTATAGTCACAGTATTATCTGTCCATTCATTATGCACAACACGCACCAACAATTGCTAGCAGAACCCCAACACATAGGATTAATCTGGCAGTTGCCATGACATATAATTACACCAGCAATGACCCTTCAAAGATTTCATATTGCTGCATGATTACACCAGCAGGGCAACAATATATATTATTATTATTATTATTATTATTATTATTATTATTATTTGGGAGCAGCACCAATAGGGAGATGTATCAAATCTTCTAAAGAGGACACGTTAAGCAGTTGCCCATAGCAACCAATCAGATTCTAACAATCATTTAATGGCATATTCTTGATAAATGGTTGTCCTCTTTAGGAGGTTTGATACCAAATTGTACCAATTATACCAAAATAATTTTCCAGTAAAGGCAGGAGGCAGGGCTTAAAGTGGTCCCACAGAGATGGTGGAACTCCATTCCCCTAACACCCCCCCCCCCCCCACACACACACACACACATTAAGCAGAGTGTAGACCACTGCCAGGGAATTTGTGCCCTACCTCCCATAAATGTATAATGGTCCCACAAGGAAGGGGTGTGGTCACACAATAGTAATGCCAATTAAAATTACAACACACACTAGCGCAATCATATACACATTACACTGCATATAGTGCCCTTGATTCATATTAAATCACACTTTAGTGCCCCTTATACACATCATATCCACAATTGTGCTGCTTATACACATCTGTCTCTGTCACTCCAGCAGCTCACTGTCACATGCCCTGTGCCCCTTCAGCAGCTTCCCCACCTCTGAGTACCTCCAGCCCCCTCTCACCCTGTCTTCAGCAAGCACAGAGCCTGCTCCTCTTAGTGGCTCTTCTTCACTTCAGCGGTGGTGATGGCATGACATCACATATGCCGTGTCAGAAGAAGAAGCCTCTGGGACAGACTTTTTTCATTGGAATTACTGTTCAGGGCTGTGGTAGAGGTGTAACTCAGTTCCCCCTACCATTAGAGGTGGTGGAGCTCAGCTCCACCCTGTTCCCCCTCACTTTAACCCCTGAGTAGAGGTAGTAGAGGTGATGGCCAGCTAATGTAGCACAGGGTGAGTACACTGTAATAATTAGCCACAAGTGCAGTCAGCTAATAGGGTTTGATCCATCCCTAGCTTATCTGAGTGGGTGGACCACTTGTGGTGATGAAGAATGTCAGTGTGGTTAGGTGACCACACAGACAGATAATAATCAGTTTGGTTTTTTTTCGGACCACCACGCCTAATAATGCAACAGTTAATTGGGTAGTTATCAGAGATGGGACAACTGTAATAGCCTCCACTTATGCTTTGGTAAATTTAGATTTATATTAGCATTAGACACACTTTAAGTGTATTTAGATATGAATGTAAAAACATTTGAATAACTTGAATAAATGGTTATCCTTATGTTGTTGGCATAGGCGAGTGCACGGGGTGTGGCTGGTATTCACAGGCATATCCTAGTGTAAAGAGCTGCCTGTGGTGCCAGTTTGCGTACAGCCATAAAACACATGGGCACTAATGTAATAGTCTACAAGTTACAGGAACCTGCTGGAATACAGTGAGTTTAGCCTGTAGATTTAAAGTGGCAATAATGTGACTGGAAAAACTATTATTGGCACCTACTGTTGGCACCTACTGTTGGAGGTATATGCAGTAAGAATGAATGCAATATACACCCGCACCAACCAGTGTAGTTCCCATTGAGCGTCAGGCCCAAAATAATTGATATACACACTTGCTTAAATCTCGCTACAGACTCTGGGCCAGATGTACTAAGCTTGATAATTGATAAAATGGAGAGTGATAAACTACCAGCCGATCAGCACCTAACTGTCATGTTACAGGCTATGTTTGAAAAATTACAGGTAGGAGGTGATTGGTTGATGGTTTATCACTCTCCATTTTATCACTTTTCAAGGCTTAGTACATCTCACCCTCTCTCTCAGGGAGGGATGCTCCAGTGGATCAGAATTGGCGGTTAGGCACGTACGATTTGG
Organism: Crinia signifera; assembly: GCF_055691185.1. Taxonomy (NCBI): domain Eukaryota; kingdom Metazoa; phylum Chordata; class Amphibia; order Anura; family Myobatrachidae; genus Crinia; species Crinia signifera. Next base: position 47,612,634 of record NC_139221.1, on the reverse strand, counting down.
GCACTGGTCACCTGATTTCTCTTCACGATCAAACGGAATCGGGTGAAAAGGGCCCAAATCCTAAGTGTATGGTCAGAGTTAGTGTTAGGGATCCACAAGATTGGTTGGCCCATAATTTTGCTCAACATTTACTCTCAGTTATATTGATATTATAATTATTCTGATTAGCAATGTTTAGTATTTGCATTTTTTTGCTTTTCTCTGTGTGAGCCTTGAAACTCTGCCCTGCATCAGAATATAGTGCAGGGCAGGTTTTCTTATACCTCGTTCCAGACATATCATACTGAGGCGTCCAGCTTAGTTGTGCTCCTGATATAATACTATGCTGGAGACTTCAGTGGATCCAAAATTCCCAGAACATCAGAAGACTTTGCTGGCTGCAACCAAATCTCGTGAGACCTGATCATGTGACAGTGACGTTTGGCCTCTACTAAGATTTGTCAAAACAACCTGAATGCAAGCCTCATCTTTAATATAGATTTTGAGAGAAATCTGACAAAAGCAATGTCTGGCCATCAGTTTGAGACATTATAGTTAGAAATGTCTATTTTGTCTCGTTAAGAAAATATCTAAATGTAATTATTCGATTCCCATGCTACACAGAATGAGTGCACTTCTACTAGTTGCCTTTTCACATGGTTATATCAAATTAGAAGGAGGCGATGCTAGATGTAAGCTTCTAATTTTGGATTTGGGTGTGTCTCTCCAAATAGAGTAGACATCTAAATATAATAATTCACAGACAAGATGCATGCCTTGTCTAGGCTTCCATCCAAGGACAGATTTGTTCTCTGGTGAGCACCGTGCCCTTAAGTATTGTAGGACTTCTATGTACAGTTATTTCCTTGTATATATATGTTTATTGGTTCTAGATGTCAAATATGAACATTGCGCTAATTAACCTGAATAATAGCAACTGCCCGTTAAACCAATTTAAGCCTGTGAGTGACACAGCGTTGCTGTGAGAGATCCTCAAAATATCTGCTGAAGATGCCAGCGCCGCTCACAGCGACTGTTCTTTTAGTGCAAATAAATACAAATACTGCCTCGTCAATGAATTGAAGTTTAAATATTGCACCCATAAAAAGAACAGTGGCTGTGAGTTACACTGGCATTTTTATTTTGAGGATCCCTCACAGCAATGTTAACAGTTATTAAGTTAATTGGAAGTTACTTTCTTCATATCGTAGATGACATATTTGTTTCAGGCTCTGTTTTGAAAATATTGGTGTTAAGAAAATTTTTTGCTGAATTTTCATAAGCCGCCCGTCCCCCACAGTAGTTAAGTCAGTCGGAAATGGGCAGATGCACGCTTTGAGTGCCGTCATTGTCAGAAGTGGCGTGCATTCCACGGGCATGGAACACATTTTCACTTCCAGTATCTACTCCGGATACGCTGGCTGTTCACCATAGTAGTTAGTAGTTAGTATTAGTTAGTATTAGTTAGGTCCTTCAGACAAGGGCAGATGCACGCTTTGAGTGCATACACACCACACTTGAATCCACAGACCCCAAAGCTTGTTTATACACAAAAGCCCAACACAAAAATTAAGAAACATGTCTATGGAACTCATGACGATTTCCGATTCCGGGAATATCAAGTGTATTAAATTTAAGGCGATTTTACCTGACTACTGACTTTTCTGACCCGCTAGAGCAGGGGTGTCAAACTCAAATTCATCGGGGGCCGCATCAGCAGTTTGGTCACCCTCAAAGGGCCGGTTGTATCTGTAGGTCCCATAATGCCATGACACCACAGGCTGCTCCCCCTGTATAATATAAAATGAATGCCATGACACCACAGGCTGCTCCCCCTGTATAATAATAATGCCATGACACCACAGACTGCTCCCCCTGTATAATATAATAAAAGTAATGCCATGACACATAAATGATTATACAGGAGGAGCAGCCTATGGTGTCATGGCATTATTATTATTATACACGGGGACAGAAAATATATATTTTTTTTATTGTGAGTGTGATCCTTATCCTCACTTACTGTTTCTCCGTCTGTCCTGCAACTGCTGCAGCTTCCAGCTTTTCTTCACTGCTTGCTGCGGCCACACTGTCCCCGACTCCCGGTCCAGCTTCCCTGCCTGCTCCTACTTCTCTACAGACGCATGGGCGGGCGGCGTCATCGTCATGACGTCCCCACCCAGTGTCTCTCACTGCCGGGCATCAGAGGGAACAGGCGGCCGGGCCCTCCTCCACGTAGCCGTGGAGGCCGGCGGCCATGTTTCTGTAGCCGCATACATATGTGCCTACAGGAACATGGTCGCCGACAGTGGAGGAACAGGTAAGGCGGCCGCGGACGTGGACGTGGCCCGCAGCACTCCTGTTTTAGACACACTGCCCCAGCATGCTATCTCCTTGCGCGGGCCACATGACGAGGTCTGACGGGCCGGATTTGGCCCGCGGGCCTTGTGTTTGACACCCGTGCGCTAGAGGGACACTACGCTGACTACCTAACTGGACAGTACAACTACGCTGACACTATGGGCAACATAATAATACACACGTAACTGCAGCTATGCTGACTACATTGAAAAAGCTGTCCCCTAAGTGACAGCGAAATGCGTTTGTGAAATTCCAACACTTTGCACCTCACCTGCCCATCTGGTCCTGCTGTCAAAACCACCCCCACCCCCCCGGAGCACTTTACACCCCCAAGCACGAACGCACTTTAGAGAGGATCCCCCCACCTCTGGTAGTCCTTACAGGACTGGGACATGTCCAGCGGATACCTTGGATTACAAATTGCCTCCAGATACCACTTTGGCTTTGCCCCAACTGGACTTTTTAGAAATCCACATAGGTTGGAAAGGATCCCCCCACATTTGCAAATCCTACATCATTGGCCTACAAGTGGATTCCGTAATGGGAGATTGACTGACCAGAGCAGGTTATATCATTTATCTATCATTTACCATCATTCAGGTCTCAGTGACTCACTGATTTTAATACATGTACATTAATGTCATTTTTTATTTGTTTTCCTTTTTATTTAATAAATTCATGTTTTAATCCACATAACTGTTTGAACCATTAACCAAGCGCTGCATATTTTCCTTGTTTATGGTTAGTGGTAGGCACCTGATGGTCTCCAACATGGTGGCATCCGGTATGCAGACAAAAACACAAGAGTTAGCAGTTAGTCTGTGATTACTGCAAGAGTCAGGAATTCCCACAAGTGCACAATCAGCCAGGAATGTGATGCAGCAGTAGCAACATGGATTTCAAAACAAGGCTGTGGGTCACTCAGAAAACTGAGCAAATATACATGAAATAAATTGAAATAAGTCAGGTTCGTGACAGCATAATTATAAGCCCTCCAATAGGATGGAGTCCTTGTATTGATTGAAGCCCCCTTAGAAGTACCACCATAGTGGTGGAGGGCTACTCCATAGCAGGTTAAATAACAGAGAGGGTGAGGGTCTCCAATGGATTGCCCATTCAGAAAGTGAGTGATTTAAATTAGTCTTTGGGAATTATAGGACTGACGAGTTGGAAGACATGTATGTTATATACTGTGTAATCAAAACTAATTTCTTCCACATGTAAACCATAACTCCCAACTGTCCCAGCTACAGTACGGCTAATTGGAGACTGTTTTTCTGTCCGCCCCATGGTTCGCAGTGCCTCGCAGGCGGGGGCAGTTGGGGGAACCAGTGATCACCACTGCACTATTCTGGGGAGCAGGGAGGGAGCCACGTGCTCTTGACTCTCATATACTTATAAAACCTACCCTTGTTCCTAATTCTCTCTCCAACTACCATCCCATTTCTATCCTCCCTTTTGCCTCCAAACTCATTGAGCGTATTGTCTATAATCACCTTACTGCCTTTCTTTCCTCCCACTCCCAGCTTGATCAATTCAAGTCTGGCTTCTGTCCTCTCCACTCCACTTAAACTGCTTTCACAAAAGTCTGCAATGATCTTCATGCTGCCAAATCTAATGGCCACTACTCTCTGCTTATTCTTCTTGACTTTTCTGCTGCTTTTGACACTGTGGACCACGCTGTCCTTCTACAAATCCTCACTCCCTTGCGTGATACTGCTCTCTTGGCTATCTTCCTACATCTCTGACCACTTCTTCCCTGTCTCCTGTAATGACTCCACCTCCCCTGCACTTCCACTGACAGTAGGTGTCCCCCAAGGCTCTGTTCTTGGTCCACTCCTTTTATCTCTCTATACATCCTCTCTAGCTGAGCTCATTCGCTCATTTAACTTCCAATCAACTCTATGATGATAATATTTAAATCTACCTCTCCTCTCCTGACCTCTCCTCTTTTCTCCTCACTCATATTTACAACTGACTCTCTGCTATCTCTTTCTGGATATCCCCATGCTTTTTTAAACTTAACATGTCTAAAAGTGTCCATACACGGTGCAAGGGTGCCATGCGACGTGTATGGACACTCCCGCGGGCATCCCATCGTACAGCACATAAAGTCTGTGCATCTCATGCTTTTTTAACCAGCTTCAGATCGCATTGCATCGCACATCGCATGCAAATCACATGCGAATTGCGTGTGATGTGATGCAATCTACACTAAAACGCACAGAAATATTGTACCGTGTATGGGCACCTTAAGACTGAGCTGATCCTCTTTCTTTCCTCCTGCATAACTTCACCTTCCACAATTTCACTCTATTAATGGAACAACTCCTCTAGCCACCCGGTACGTTGCCTTGGCATTATTCTTGACTTCCCCCTCTCCTTTAAACCACACATTCAACAACTCTCACTGTCATGTAATTTCCACCTCAAACATATATCCAGGATCATACCCTTTTTCACCCAAGATGCTACAAAGACTTTCACGCACTCACTTATCATCTCAAGATTGGACTACTGTAATCTTCTACTTTCTGGCCTCCCTGTCAGCACCTCTCTCCACTCTAATCTATCCTCAACGCTGCTGTCCAGCTCATCTTCCTCTAAAAATGTACTGTGTCCACCTCTCCTCCCTTACAAGTCCTACACTGGCTGCCCTTCCCTTTCAGAATACAATTCAATCTTCTCACACTCACCCATTCTATTCCCACCAACATATCTGATCTTATTCTACTCCCACCTACATATCTTCACACTCCCACCTGCTCCCTTCGCTCCACAAATGCACGCCACCTGTCTTGCCAACTGGTTACTTCCTCCCATTGACGCCTTCAAGATTTTGGCCGCTGTGCTCCATATCTCTAAAATTCTCTACCCCTCCCTATCGGATTCTCCACCTCCCTACAAAACATTAAACAGGCTCTCAGGACCCACTTTTTTATTAAATCGAACCATTTCAACCACAGAGATCAGCTCAGCGGCGCTGCCCGGCGCTAAACAGCGGCAATCCTGAGAATTTTACGTGTTTGCCAGCCTGGGCACTGAAGCATAGCCCGGAAAATTCTCTGGGTTACCACTGAAGGGGTTCATCTGCTTCTATCCCCCTATTGTTTGCCTTACAAAATAACTCTGCATGTGTCATATACAGTACTACATTTAACAAATAATAATACACTGGGGCACCCAGCATTTTCATATATAAATTGCTGTTATTAATATAAAAAAAAGGCCAATTTGCCCAATCAATATTGTATACAATTTAATAATGGTAGTATAAGGTTACATATTATAATATTAACATATTCAATATGTAAAAACAAGATGTATTTTTATATATATATATATATATATAAATATATATTAGTCACTAAAACCTTATATGGCTGAGATTTCAGATTGGCTTCTAGTAATGCTTCTGTTATGGAAGCATGTAGCTGATTCTTCTAGTAAAGGGTTAATAATGCAATATATAATGCATGCAGTAGCCTTCACAACAAGCCACGAGGTGTTCCACTTAATCATGTCATCTCCTGTGTACGTGCTTCTCTCTGTTCCTTCTTTCCATTTTACTGACATCTCATGTGATGTATTTATTTGCGGTCAAATTATGCAGCACCTCTCTGGCTGCCAACAAATTGCTGGAATGAACAGTGTCAGGAAAGCTGCATGTATTAGAGATGACTCTGCCCCAGGCAGATCTGTATTGATAGTTCTACACAGGGACCTATTGATCATGTTGCGCAAAGTCATGAAAAGCCAAAATACGCTGCAATTTACTGAATTTTTACATCGAGAAACTTTACCGTAATTTATCAATCTGACTTGTAGAATTGTGCTGTGGTTTGGGGGCCTCCGTGGGCTACTGTGTGAGCACATTAAAATGCACAAAACACTGATTTCTCAGGATAAAAACATACCTATAAAGAAAATGTATTGCGGGATGCCGCTGCATACTATGACAACCTAACAAGGAACGCAAAGGAGAAAAATGTGCAGAAAACTTTATTACATTATCTCTGCTTTATTGCACTGTCTGATGCTTATGACACGCAGAGCATATGAATGAAGTAGATGATGCCTGATCCCAGAGGTATACAGTATGTCGTTACAGGTGAGACTAACTTTAATTAATCACTAGCTGAGTTACCCGGCATTGCTTGGGTTTGGTACACCAACTTGACATCGGACAAAAGTCCTGGCCGCTCCGATAGGCATCCCTGACCTTTTGCCATCTCTCTCTGAAGTTCTCATCCAAATCCGTCCAGTGGAAGGCCCTGAACATGCTCCCAATGCCCATGGGGTGCCGGCATACACCTCTCTGTGGTCGGCTCCCGGATCTGACCACATTTATTTTCTTAGACCCCATGTCCTCTACCCCTCTATGTTATGCCATATCTTGCTTCCCTGACCCAGTTTGTGTAGGGGCCGGACCCCTTTTGGGTCCCTTGGGACCCCCACGGGGGTTGAGAAGGGGGTGTTAGTGGCCTTGAACCTAACCTGAACCCAATGGTTACAGATCTGGTCATCCAATCTGTTTTTAAAACAACATTTTTATTTACATTTTTTATCAATATACTGTATACGTGCATCATATGCATGGTTGAAAATATTATTAAATAATTGATATCGTTAATAATTGATTCACTCATTATTAAGTGTGAGCGCTGCTTTTTTCTGTGTTTTTTTGGTGTTTCATTCGTGGGGACTGACCCTCCCTACTTAAGCAGCTGCTCTAAGTGGATTGGTAGCTCATATGTAAGCGCTCCTGGGGTGAACACTGTTTGTGCTGACCCTCTTTTTCCATAGTTTGTAATATTTCTGCTTACAGGGGGCTTTCCAGTGTGGGGAGCGCTTGCCTTTTCCCCCACTATGCTCAGCGCCACGGCTCCTCACTTACGGTCATGACGTGCACCCGCATGCTTGGGAACACTGAAGCCTCAGAGAATTCAGCAGCTATTTCACTTGTACACAACGGCAGCTGATTGCGATCTACCATCGGAAGCTCTGTGATGGACCGGTAGATAGCGATGGACTGTTTGGCCACCCCTGCAATAAGGTATCTTTGATGATCTCATTAAGATGGAATTGAATGCTTCCGTGGGGCACTATGGACAGAGTTTTGCCCGCTTTGGAAGCTTGAGAGAGTGGAACCTTGCAGATAATATAATTTAGTTTCTAATGGTGTGCTGATTTTATGCTAATAATGTTACATTTCAAGTTAAGGTATTTGTGAAAGGTCAAGGTATAATTTACAGGGCTGCCCAGGCCTTTGTTTTTATGAGATATAAGTTTAAGTTTCTATGGGAGGAAAAAAATGATGGCATTGAAATTGTAATGGAGAGATTATAAACAAGGACAAGGTCACGTCCAACACTTGGACTTTAAGAAAAGAAGGAATAAACATGGGCGGCGTAACTCCAAGAGGCAATGGCGGCTCTAGCCTCCGGGTTTTAAGCTCTGAAAGGGGCACCTGCATGTAAAGCAGCACCGGTGTGGATCACAGCAGGCTTTATTTTCAATAGGTGTCAGTATGGCTCCTGCCTGGTACCACTCAGCCCGTGCTGCAGCAAGTGATGGTGCTGGACTCTGAGATTATAGGCACAGCTGAATGTTAACACACAACATATTTGGGGTGGGGGGCACCAAAGGTTGAACTCGATGGACGCAAGTCTTTATTCAGCCTTAACTACTATGTAATTAACTACTATTTAACTTGCCTCCGGTAGACTGAGATTAATTTACACCCGTGGGAATATACAGTGGCGTAACTACTGTAAGGCAGCCCCAGCAGCCGCTTGGGGGAGCAAGCAGCAGCAGGGTCTGTGTGGGCGCTGGCACCACTCGACGCACTGCTGCCTGCCGCTGCCCACTCATGGAGCACTGGACACGAGTCAGCTGCAGCACGGGTGGGGCCATGGCAGAGATGAAAAATTCCCCCACTGATTCAATTGACTGTACATAGAGCCGGCTATTGGCTACTGTGTACAGGATGGGCGGGCGGATGGGCGTGCTAGGGTGGTCTGGGATGCGTCGGAGCCAAGCGAAGCAGCAGTGTCTGCTAGTCTCTCTTCCTCTCTCCTGCTTCAGTTTCTCTGTTATGCGTGTGACATCATCACGTCACAGGTTTGGGAAACATGCTGGAGAGGAGCCTGGAGGGGGGGCGGCACACACTTTTTGACAGGGGGGGGGGAGCAAAATTTATAGTTATGCCACTGGTTAACAGCAGCACTAGACAGCAGCACAGCACCACTGCATGGACTATAGCAGCACAGGACCATAGGACTGGACTGCACTAGACTGCACAGGACACAACAGGGGGCCACGGATATTTAAGCGGCCGTTGCCCCTGCCCCGTCCTGAGGGAGCTGCTGCAGCATGCAAGCCCCTCTCACTGCCAGGCATTACTGTTCCCATGGGACTTAGTGCTAAACGGTGCTGCAGCTGGGCTGGCCGGACTCCCGGAGGCAGTGACTGACTGCATGCAGGTCAGGGGTGGCGGAAATGGTGCGGTGGTGCAGCCAGGCTGGCCGGACTCCCGGAGGCAGTGACTGATGGCATGCAGGTCAGGGGTGGTGGCAATAGCGCAGTGGTGCAGCCGGACTCCCGGAGACAGTGGCTGATATGCAGGTCGGGGGTGGCGGCAATGGAGGCGGGTGGTAGAGGAGCACGGACAATGACCTGCTGGGTAAGTTTACACTGTTTAGTAAATGATCATGGCTGCATTTTTATGGGCGGCTGTGTGTACTTGCCTGTATGCTGCTGTGTGCGGGTATGTTTATTGCATTTGTGGGGAGGTTTAAGTATGTTGTGCTATTTTGCTGTATGTACAGATGGAGCTAGTCCCATCCTGGCAGGGGATGGCGCTGGCGACGCCAGCCGCCATCCCCTGCCAGCGCCATATCGATGGCGAGAAGGGGACGCGTGCGCACGAGAGGCGCGCGCGTCTCCTTCCGACGGCGCTTCCATCCGCTCCCCCGGGTCCCCGCCGGCTTGTCGGCGGTTACCCGGGGTCCCCGCCGCCTGCCCGCACCCCCCCCCCCTAACCCCCACTAACCCTGTCCATCTCCCTGAGGCGGAGACGGACAGGGTTTCCGTTGCCCCGCCGACGGAGACTGAGACGCGCGTGCGCGTGAGACGCACTCGCATCTCAGACTGATGGATGGCGAGGCTGCTGGCGGATCGCCAGCGGGGACGTTCTGGCGATCCGCCAGCCAGGATGTAGCCTGTCCCATCTGTATGTATGAATGTATGTATGTATGTTTGTATGTGTTTGCTGTATGGATGGATGTGTGTGTGCACCTGTAGTATGTATTTATATATTTAAACCACTGACTGTGTGTTTGTGTGTGTGTCTCCTTTGTGTATGTGTGTGTTTGTAAGTATACTGTGTATATGTTTGTACAGCTGTATGAATATTTACAAACTACAGTAGGGGACATGCTGTGATTTCATGATTAAGTTCCCCTTGGAGTCCTGATTTTGCTGAATATATGTGTGTGTGTGTGTATGTATGGAAGGGATACTTACAGGATCCCTGCGCTCAGGATACCAGCGGTCACCTGACTGAGCGAGGCATCCCCATACTGTAAATCCCGACAGGGGCTCTTTCGGCAGCCTAGCCCTTTCTCGCCTGCAGTGGTGTAGCTAGGCGCCACGGTGCCCGGAGCAAGGCCTCCCCCCCCCCCCCCAATTTTTAGTATGCGGGGCTCTTGCGCGGTGATAAGGGGGGTGTGGCCTAACATTATACAGTAATGCCCATTGCACATTTTTGTGAACTTTGTAATAGCCATTACACATAAAGCCACATGCCATAATGCCAATTACACATAAAGCCACATGCCATAATGCCAATTACACATAAAGCCACACATGATGCCCATTCCATAATATATAACAAATCGTAATGCCCATTACATACTATATAACAAACCTTAATGCCCATTACACATTTGACACATAAGTGCCAAAAAATAGTGGGTCCCTGGGACCCCTCACGTCCAAAAAATGGGGTCATAACTGTCTTTTTCTGAGTCCCACACAATAGTGCCACTTGTGCACAGAGGCACCTTGATCTACTGTGCCAGGATTACACACACCAGTGCCGTCTTTACCATTAGGCACAATGGGCAGTTGCCTAGGGGCCCCAAGGATTCTAGGGGCCTACCCCAATGGCCAAGACGGCACTGCCCCAGGGATCTGCTGCGACTGGAAGCTTATTTGCCGGGTGTCGGGCAGGAAGCACCAGGCAGGCATCAGCCGCAGCCGCTTACCGAGACCTATACATGTTCCTGCAGTGCACAATGCACATCAGCCGACCCAACCTAAGATCTGTAAGAGGGGGCGGGGACAGCAGGCTAAGCCACCAGCAGCGGTCGGACCTCTGTGTTGTGTCCCTGCCCTGCTTCTCACTGATAGCTGCCCTCCTGTCACTCTGCTCCCAGCTGCAGCCCTCGGTCCATGGCCCTGCCTACCTGGGGTCACTCTACTGCCACCACACTCGTCACCATTACACAAACAGTGTAACGTGACACAGAGCTGTCAGCAGGGAGATGATGGTAGCCAACATGGAGACTCCCAGCCTCTGCCACTAAAGGTGCCCAGCTCTCACATGTCATACACACGTACACTGCCAGGGTGCATGCCTGTCTCCCAGCCGCTGCTGGAAGCCAACGGCTGGAATCCTGTAGCTGTAGCGCTATTTTGCCCGGCAGCGGGAGGCGCTGCTGATTTTGAAAAGACACTGATTAGCTGAGAGAATTCAGCCAACCAGCGTCTTGCCAGTCTTTTCAACATCAGCTTCCCGCCCGCCGCCCTGCAACTAGCGCGGTGCTACAAGCTCAAAGCCCGGGGCAGCGTGCGGCAATGAATAGGCACCGGGGTGGGGGTGGTTCTGGCCACTGACCTGACAGGGCTGCTGTCCTCCCCATCTGCCGCTCCTGACTCCCCCTCCCAGCCGGTGACTCCTGCGCCGCCACGTTCCCGCGAAGCTGCCGCCCAGGAATCCATGTTGATCCTGCCAGTGCCCGACCAATCAGCGTGGGGCGTGTCCCTGGTCAGATCATATATGAGTTCATGTGTCCGGGACTCCAGCCGGCACAGCGGGGAATGGCGAGCGGGCGAATTGGGGGAGCAGGGCGGGGGAGCCGGCAGCAGAGTGCACGGCTCCGGCGCCAGGTTATATTACAGCGCCCGGAGCAAGTGCTCCGCCTGCTCCACCCTAGCTACGCCACTGCTCGCCTGCCCTCCTAACTCTCCCTTTTAGCAACCTAATCCTACCCCCCATGCAGCCTGACCCTATTCCTCCCCTTAAGTGCATAACCCTGCAGCCTAAACCTACCCCCTTCCCCCTGCTCCGCAGCCTATCCCTATGTCCCCTCACTAGTGCCTATCCCTAACCTCCATTCTCTGGGCGCAAGCTAGCAGTCCCCACATAATTACTAATCGGGATGCAGGCTGTCAGGATTCCGTTGATGGCATCCTGATGGCCGGTTATATGAAGGCAGTAGGGATGCTGGCATACACTGAACGCCGACATCCTGACCACCAGGATTCTGACCTTATCCCATACGGAAACCCCCCCCCATGAAAATCCTGCGTTTGCCCCTGCGTAGCCCAGGACCTACTCGGCGGCTGCGATACAAAGAGGCTGTTCTGGGCCGGAGCTGAGAAGGCAATAGCCCATTGTATCCTATGGCTATGGGATCGCACTGCCTGGGCAGCAGTGCGGTTGGCGGGGGGTCAGCGCTAACCGCGCATGCGCAGACCCCCTGGCACCCGGCTCCGGACATCACAGGGACGGACTGTCCTGTCCCTGCGCCCTCAGGGATGATACATCCCTGTGATGTGTTTACAATGCGATCCTGGGCGGTAATATTCAGCCCAGATTGCATTGTAAATGCGATCAATAATAAATGGGCCCCTTAGTCACCACCCAGTCAGAGGGAAATCCTGCCCTGAAAATGGCTTGTGAAAATCACATCAATCAGCGAATAGCTGGGTTTTCAGTCTGTGCGTGACCCAGATCCTACTGTGCGACAGAGACAGACTGATTGAGGCCGGAGCTGATGTCACAGGACCCTCCCTAAAATGTTTGGGCAGGCCAGTGTTTTCCCTGACACTCCCAGATAGTGGCTGGGTGACACCCCCCAAACATCGGATTCCTGCCATCAAATAGCGATGAAAAGAAATGCTCATTTTTGTCGCTGTTTGGCTACAGGCAGGCGTACAGTGATCCATATACACGTGCACAATGATGAGGTCTGAATACCCCCAATGTGCAGGGCGTAATTGTGAGGGGCTTAATGTGCAGGGCAGTACTGTGTGGGCATTATTGTGTGGGCAATACTGTGTGGGCATTATTGTGTGGGCAATACTGTGTGGGGCATTATTGTGTGGGCAATACTGTGTGGGGCAGTACTGTGTGGGGCAATACTGTGTGGGAATTATTGTGTGGGCAATACTGTGTGGGCATTATTGTGTGGGCAATACTGTGTGGGAATTATTGTGTGGGGCAATACTGTGTGGGCAATACTGTGTGGGCAATACTGTGTGGGCAATACTGTGTGGGCAATACTGTGTGGGGCAATACTGTGTGGGGCATAGTTTGCGGGTCATTGCTGTATAAGACATACTGTAGGACCTAATTCGGCATGGATCACTAATATGAGAAGTTGCAGATGACTGTGAGTAGATTGCAGCTGCCAGGGGCGTAACTAAAGCATTCAGGGCCCCATAGCTAAATCCCCCCCCATTACAATGCCTCTGGGGGGGGCAGAAAGTGATAGATGATTTCATGGAAAAAGAGAGAGTAAGAGAGAGGTGGGGTGGTGTGAGAAAGGGATGAGACAGAGAGAGGACATCAAGGAGAGAGACAGGGTGTCAGAGAGAGACGGAGGGATGCAACGAGTGAGAGAGAGAGAGTGCATAACAGAGGGAGAAAGAAAAAGAGGGGAGCAAGAGAGAAGGAGAGAGAGAGGATGTCAGTGACACAGACAGTGCGATTCAAGGAGGGAGAGAGAGATGGGCAGCGTCGGGGAGGGAGAGAGAGATGGGCAGCGTCAGGGAGGGAGAGAGAGATGGGCAGCTTCGGGGAGGGAGAGAGAGAGAGAGATGGGCAGCGTCAGGGAGGGAGAGAGAGATGGGCAGCGTCAGGGAGGGAGAGAGAGATGGGCAGCTTCGGGGAGGAAGAGAGAGAGAGAGATGGGCAGCGTCAGGGAGGGAGAGAGAGATGGGCAGCTTCGGGGAGGGAGAGAGAGATGGGCAGCGTCAGGGAGGGAGAGAGAGATGGGCAGCGTCGGGGAGGGAGAGAGAGATGGGCAGCGTCAGAGAGGGAGAGAGAGATGGGCAGCTTCGGGGAGGGAGAGAGAGATGGGCAGCGTCGGGGAGGGGGAGAGCGATGGGCAGCGTCGGGGAGGGAGAGAGAGATGGGCAGCGTCGGGGAGGGAGAGAGAGATGGGCAGCGTCGGGGAGGGGGAGAGCGATGGGCAGCATCGGGGAGGGAGAGAGAGATGGGCAGCGTCGGGGAGGGAGAGAGAGATGGGAGAGTTGGGGAGACACAAAAAGTCATGAAGAAAGAGAGAGAGTCAGTCAGGGGGCAGGCATAGACGATGCAACGGAGCACGATATGGCGACATAGACGGACAGACATACAAACAGACGGACAGATGGGTGGGAATGGGGTCTCACATTATTTTAGTATTATTTATTAACAGTTTGTTATATAGCGCACACATATTCCACAGTGCTTTACAGAGAATAGTTGAACATTCACATCAGTTCCTGCCCCAGTGGAGCTTACAATCTATATTCCCTACCACATGCACACGCACACACAGACATTCTAGGGGTTAATTTTGTTGGGAGCCAATTAACCTGCCAGTATATTTTTGGATTGTGGGAGGAAACCGGAGTACTCGGAGGAAACCCACGCAAGTACGGGGAGAATATACAAACTCTACACAGTTAGAGCCATGGTGAGAATCAAACCCATGACCTCAGTGCTGTGAGGCAGTAATGCTAACCATTACACCATCCGTACTGCCCAATTACATACATATACTGCCTTCCTCATACATACATACATACATACATACATACATACATACATACATACATACATAAATCCACTGACTCCCTCATAAATACTGTACAAACATTCATTCACTGCCTCCCTCATACATACATAAATACATACATGCATGCATACATACATATATACATACACTGTCTCACTCATACATACATACTGTACATACATACGTACATTCATCCATCCATACATACATACACTGTCTCCCACATACATACATACATACATACATACATACATACATACATACATACATACATAGTACATGCATATATACATACATGCATCCATACACTGTCTCCCTAATACATACATACATACATACATACATACATACACTGTATCCCTCATACATACATACATACATACATACATACATACATACAGTACATACAAAGTACATACATACACTGTCTCCCTCATACATACATACATACATACATACATACATACACACACACTGTATCCCTCATACATACATACATACATACATACATACATACAGTACATACAAAGTACATACATACACTGTCTCCCTCATACATACATACATACATACATACAAACATACATACAGTACATACAAAGAACATACATACACTGTCTCCCTCATACATACATACATACATACATACATACATACATACATACACTGTCTCCCTCATACATACATACATACATACATACATACATACATACATACATACAGTACATACATACACTGTCTCCCTCATACATACATACAGTGGCGTAACTATAGTGGGTGCAGGGGATGCAGTTGCTATGGGGCCCGGTGGCTTGGGGGGCCCGAGGCAATCCCCTGCACTCTCTATAGTTGTAAGACTGGCATGTCACTTCCTTGATTAAAGGACAGAGGTCAGAGGTGAAGACATTTCATGCGCAACGGCGCCGGCTGTGCGCGGCTGCGCCTGACGGACTGCTCAAACACATCGATCTGCGTCTGGCAGCCGCGCACAGCAGCACTGCTGCTAGTTTCTGGAAATCTATACATGAAGCGGCTAAAGCCTCCGTTCCCCGTCTCTCCGTCCCCTCTCCCAGTAAGCAGTGCTATTAGCAGGCACCTGTCTGTTGCGGAAGAGGCAGCTCTGAAGCTCAGGCTGCGGGCACACAACGGCGGCAGGAGATTGAGGCAGGTTCCGGGTTCAACAGCAATTGGCTGCCAGAAGAATTTAGACTTCCAGGTTCAGATCTTTTTAATGTATTTGTATTCATGTCACACACATAGAAATGGCAGACATCACTCCAGAGTCTACATTAAATTGATTTTATTCACAACAAAATTACAGCATGTTTTGGTGTCTTACCAAAACATGCTGCAATTTTGGTGTGAATAAAATCAATTTAAAGTAGACTCTGGAGTGATGTCTGCCCATTGTCAGGAACAACGGGGGTCCGCCCAAAACATTTTGGGGGTGAATAAAATACACTTAAAGTAGACCCTGGAGTGACATCTGCCATTTCTTGAAATACACAGTATCCACAATGATATAGGCACCACAGCAGATGTCATACTGTACATTCCCTAGAAGAGTGACTGGTTAATGGCTATATATATATATTTATAATCTTTATCTTATCCAACAATTGTTTTGAGCTGCAGCTCATCCTCAGGGATGTCATGTGATGTCATGGGATGTTTCCCGTATGATGGGGGGCCCTTTAAAAATTTTGCTATGGGGCCCACATTGTTCTGGTTACGCCCCTGCATACATACAAACATAAATACACAAACTGTATCCCTCATACATACATACATACATACAGGGCCGGCGCTACCCACTCAGCAGCTCCTGCAAAGAGGGAGGCGCCATGCTGAAAAGGCGCTGTCTCCCTCCCTGCTCTGCTAAAGCTGCCTCAGCCTCACTGTCACTGCCTCCAGCATGCCGCCCGCAGCGCCTGTGTGACAGCGGGCGAGTGGCAGTATAAACAGCTGCTCCCTGCCCCGCGAGTGCACACAGCCTGCACGCCGCCCGCAGTGCCTGTCTGACAGCGGGCGGCAGTATGGAGAGGCTGAGCAGCTCCCTGCACTGCGCACACACTGTCCTCCTCCTGCGACCTGCCCCCTCTTCCTCACGGACACTTACGCTGAGGCATGTAGCGCTGTCTGTGAATGCCTGGATGACATGTCATGTCCGGATCCGCCCCCTACCCGTTACTCCCTGCGCCTGTCAGCTGTCAATCAAATGACGAACAGACAGCAGCACCGCCTCCCTCTTCTTCCATCTCCTCCTTCTCTCCCCTCCTTTCCCCCTCAGTCACGAGAGGGGTGTAATGGCGTCCTCAGAGTCCTGCCTACGCAGATAGAAGAGGAGGGACTGCACAAGAGTTAAACAGCAAAAGAACAGTGAGTCTTTTATTATACATGTTTATAACAAATTTTTTAATAATTGTAGTTTTTTTTTTTATATTCATTTAGACACTTTTTAAATAATGGGCTGGGTTATGTGCCTAAAGGTGCCCATACACGCTGCGATGCGATGTGCGCCTCTGCGGGCATCGCAATGCACAGTACAAAAAGTATGTGCTGCAAATACTTTTTGTACTGCTTTCGGCCGTGCGATGCGATGCGATCTAGCCCATAACGTATGCGATTCTTGTGTAGTGCCTAAAACATTTTGCAGACACAGCACTGAGAGGATGTATGCATACATGTACATGCACCTGAGATCCTCCATAGGATAGCATGTGGCATACGCTCCCACAATCGGGCTGCAGCTTGTTGCAATGGCAATGTGAAAGGGCGCAAAATTTATGGTTTGAAGGAAGGCGCCGGACACCCTAGCACCAGCCCTGCATACATACATACATACATACATACATACTGTACATACATACATACATACATACACTGTCTCCCTCATACATACATACATACATACATACATACATACATACATACATACATATATACATACATACACTGTCTCCCTCATACATACATACATACATACATACTGTACATACATACATACATACATACATACATACATACAGTACATACATACACTGTCTCCCTCATACATACATACATACATACATACATACATACATACATACATACAGTACATACATACACTGCCTCCCTCATACATACATACATACATACATACATTCATACTGTACACTGTCTCCCTCATATACATACATACATACATACACATATTACATCCTATAGATTGTAAGCTTGCGAGCAGGGCCCTCCTACATTTTGACTGTCTGTAAATACCCTGTTTGTTGTATCCCTGTCTCCTTTGTAAAGTGGAACGGAATATGCTGCGCTATATAAGAAACTGGTAATAAATAAATAAATAAATAAATAAATGGTACTTGTTTTCTAGCACGGCACCAGCGATTTTAATTGCATTGATCGGGACCTAAAAAATCACATCGATCGCATCACATGCAACCAAATCGCATGCGATGCAATTGACACGATCGTGGCGAGCGCAGCGAGCCCCGTGAGGGGACGCGCATTACTTCACAGGTATTACACGGCCCCTCGCGGGGCTCGCCACGCTTCGGGCACTTTATAATGTCAACTCCACGCCGACGTGGATAGTGGGGTTATGAAAAGGTCGGAGGACACGTACCGCCGCCCCTCGCGGCCTCGCTGCGCTCGCCACGCTTTGGGTTGGCGTCAATAGTGGGTTGGCGTTAACAATGTGGGGCCATTTCACATACTTAATACCCAAAAATCGGGCCCATTGGGCCATTTCATATTGTTCCATACATGTATGTAAAATTGCGTTGATCGCGTCGGTCGCATTGCATGCCATTATAATGGCATGCGAGGGACGCGATGAACGAGATTTTATCCATGCTGGCAATAAAGGCAAAAAATAGCCTAATATTGCGTCGGTCGCGTCAATCGCATACCTTAAGTTACCTTAACTTAAGGTATGCGATTAACCACGACGGGACCCGTGCTAGAAAACAAGTACCAAATAAATAAATAAACTGCCTCCCTCATACATACATACATACATACATACATACATACATACATACACTGTCTCCCTCATACATACATACATACATACATACATACATACAGTATATACGTACATCCATACATATATTCAATGTCTCCCTGTACATGCATGATATGATCTCCCTATATAGTGCTGCAATGTCTGGGGAACACATGGGCAGAATTCCATGGGTGGCAGACAGTACCCCCCCCCCCTCCCTCCATTAGGGTCCATGGCAGTAGCCCCACTCCCTGATCTCCCCCCCCCCCCAATAGGCTCCATGGCACTAACACCACTCCCCCAGGAGGCTCCATTGCAGACAGTAGCCCCCCCCCCCCCCCAGCTAGGGGTGCGCTGTAGTTGCCGGCGCTGCTTTTCATAGGACCCCGTGCTCCTGTTCCTTATTTGCAGGTGGGCGGAGCGGTTGTAAGCAGCCAGCACCGTGGATGTGACTGTGTGTATCTTCCGGTGCTGCTGCTGCCGACCCGCCGGCGGAGAGACAGGGATGGGAGGGAGCCACAAAAGACACGGCAGTGCTTCTCTTAGCAAGGAGTACTGCTAACACCCAGCTACACCGCGGTGGTGGATAAAAAAAAATACTTGGTGCAAGGGGTTCCTTGCTGTGCCCACGGCCACGGGCCCCCTTAAATGGCAGGTGCACCCCCTGCACCTTCTATCGTTACACCACTGGCTGCTGCCTAGAAAGAGAACCCACCCCTTGCAAGCCTGCAAATGAATTAACAAAACTACCGCAAAATACTATTTTCCATTAACAGCTAAAGGATTTTGCCATATGCAAATGTGAGAAACTCTGAGGCTTCACAGAGTGAAGATGTCTCAGAGTGATGATGTCACAATGTACTACTGATCACATGGTCTGAGCTGTTTGGCTCTGGGCTCATATCTTCACGGAAACTGGATGAAGGAAGACGTTATCCGTGAAGATGGGCTGTTATCAGACCAAGTGTTGTGATGACGATGCTGATGTGCAGTGCGCTGCACCTGTGACATCCCAGAATGCCGATGTCTGCGATAGAGACGGCGATTTCCCAACTGAAGAACAGAGATATTTGTTATTGTTCTGACTCAATAACCAGGCTGTAAATGTAAGGCCTTTAAGACAGTTCATCTGTGTATGTCTATAGTGAACCAGTACTTACACCAGGAGACTTTGTCAGACAGTGTCAACTCAACTGAAGAGGCATGTGTGAAGAATCCAGATGAGGGTTTATTTCAAGCTGATATTCTTGTAATAATGCACAAAAAACAGTAGGTGAAAAGATAATAATTTGCCAGAGCTCAACAGGAATCAACTGAAGGTTAAGATGGCAGACATACAATGAGATAGAGATGGGAAGAAGGCAGGGCTAATGACATCAGAGCCCTACAGGAACAAGGAAGGACAATTTTCACAAGAATGCAAAGCTTTGCAATAATAACATGACAGTAACTGAACAGCATATAAAGACACATACTTCGTGGGACATGACACTCCCCGTCTGAAATCTTTAGATTTCACGATAATTCAAACATAATAAAGTCATTTGGTGAAGTGCAGAATTGATCTTGAGACCTGTAAACAAAGAGAACCTGCAACAATAACAGATAATTATAAGAAAACATTTAGTCTAAATCTTGTGACTGAAGTCCCAAGTGTTAAACCCATCTTCGGATTGGGGAAGTCGCAACTTGCAAACACTTCCACCAACCCACACTGTAATCCAAATAATGAGGTGTCGATGGTATGATAGCTGGAAGTTTGTAGTAAATTTCTTCCTATGATTAGCTGAATCTAGTAGCCAAGTTCGTCTTTATGTGACATCTTCCTTTGGGAGGAGAAGCACTAATTCACTAATTGGACGGAAGAAAACTCGGACAGAACCTCCTTTGGTGACTTTGACTTCAGCTTTACGAGTCTTTCCATCGTCGCTTGGGATAACCTTGGTGATAAGTCCCATTGGCCAGTCATTGCGATGGGCCTCTTTGTCCTTTAAGAGAACGAGGTCACCGATCTGGAGGTTGGGTTTTGACATCTGCCATTTATGACGACTTTGAAGCATGTGTAGATACTCTGTCTTCCAGGGATACCAAAACACATTGGACAGGTGTTGAACCTGTTTCCACTGGCGCCTGTAGATGTCATTGTGGTCTAAGATTTCAGAAGGAATCAAAGCAGCTCCAGTCTTATTGGATTTTGCTATACGACCATCCACTCTTAGCAATTTGTGACAATCCATTCCTGGGTTCAGTTCAAAGAGTGCACTGTTCCCGGATAGAGTGGCTCCCTTTGTGATCTTATCAATTTCTTGACAGTATACTTCTTGTTGTACACACTGAATGAGAAACTCCTCTGCATGTTCAGGGTCTGCAACTGTTTGTTGTAGATTGTTTGGTAGTTTCACTCTTGGCAGGCGGAAAGGTAAAGGTGTTACCCAGCTGTTGGAATCATCTTGAGTGAAATCTTTGACCATTATCTTGAGAAATTCTTTGTCTTCTCTTGCATATGCTAACTTGTTATCCTCACTTGTTGAATTGAAAACTGTAAGTCCAAGACTGTCATCCCGAGACAGGACTATGTTCGTATTATTGTGATGATCATGCTGTAATTTACTGCTACCCAGCTTCTCTTTCGCCAAGTAATTATGTGGGCATGGCTGAAAGTGAGTGCTGCGACCATTTGGCAAGAGGTTTGTCTTAAATGAGGAAATCTTAGTAGGCGGCTTCATTTTGTCCATACAGACATTGCCTATGATAACCCAACCTAGATCAAGGCGTTGGGCAAACGGAGCATTATTTGGTCCATTTATATGTTGACGCACCTTATGTACTTGGAGAATGTCTCTACCGAGTAGAAGTAAGATCTTTGCATTCTCGTCGAGGTTTGGTATTTCATTGGATATAGGCCTTAGGTGAATGTGATGAAGAGCGACCTCTGGTGTGGGAATCTCTTCTCTGTTGGATGGTATCTGGTTACACTCGACAAGTGTGGGTAAGGGTATCTCAAGATTGTCTTTGAGAGATGCTACAACCAGTCCACTGGCTCTTCTTCCAGATTCCTCCGTAATTCCACTACAGGTACCCAAAGTGTAAGGATAAATATCTCCTTCTAATTTTAACAGATCAAAGAGTTCTGGACTTGCGAGTGACTGATTGCTCTGGTCATCCAAGATGGTGTAAACCTTTAGAGTCTTCTCTGGCTGTCCCTTGGGGTATACATTGACTAGACATATCTTTGCACAAGATTTGTCACAAAGACCTTCCCCACAAACTTTAGTGCATGAAGAAGATATAGTAGCGGGACCTGCCGTTTGATCTGTAATCTCCCCGCCATGCCTTGGCATAGGAGGGAGATGTGCGGGTGGTGTAGGATTCAGTTGAGATGGGTGAAGTGCCTGCACGTGGTCCTCACAGTCACATTCTGTGCATTTAATAGCAGTTTTACAGTCCTTAGCAAAATGTTCAGTGGAAGCACAACATCTGTAACATACCCCAAACTTCTTTAGAAGTTCCAGGCGTTCCTGGAGTGGTTTCTTTCTGAAGCCAATGCATTTCTTGAGGGGGTGTGGCTTCTTATGTATGGGACACAGACGATTAGGGTTTTCGATCACCTCACCTTGGTTGCTCTGGTCAGGAGCTGATGTTGGTGTGGAAAGGATTTCTGTCTTATTCACTGACACTGACGCCCTATGGTTCTTGTAGTTAGAACGTGGGCTATCATACTTAGGGGAAAGCGAACCAGGATGATTTGGCTCACTATAGAAGAAGCTTGGGTCATTCTTGGATTCTGCAATGTTCTTGACAAACTCACAGAAGTAGGAAAATGGGGGAAAGGAGACTTGATTTTCCCTTTTGTATCTTGACCCAAGTGTAGTCCACCTTTCTTGAATTCCGTACGGCAGCTTGGAAACTATTGGGTTTACCCCATGAGCTGTGTCCAAGTAACTGAGGCCGGGTAAGTGAGTATCAGCCTTGGCCAGCAGGAGTTCAAAGAGTAGGTCACTGAGCTCTTGAAATTTCTCATTGTCCTTGCCGGATATTTTTGGGAAATTCTGCAGCCGTTTGAACAAAGCATTCTCTATGGCTTCAGGACTTCCAAAGCTCCTTTCTAGCCTTTCCCAGGCAGCAATGAGGCCTGCCGCAGGATTAGCGATGTGGACAGATCTGAGTCGCTTGACACGTTCTGTGGACTGTGGGCCAAGCCATGTAACCAGCAGATCTAGTTCTTCAGCAGCAGTAATGCCAAGGTCACTAATTGCGGTCCTGAAGGCACATTTCCAACCTCTGTAGTTCTCAGGCTGATCATCAAACTTAGTGAGGCCAGTCTTAATAAGTTCACGGCGAACCATGTATCTTGCGAAGTCTGACATGTCTGTTTTCTCTGACTTTGGGCAAGATAATGCTGGCTGCTGAGTAAGGTTGTTCATATTGTTTGTAGTGTTCTGGGTAAGAGACATAGGGAGATATGGTGGTGCATAGGCATTTAGCCTAGGAGCTGGTTTAAAGTCCATAGGTCTCGCTGCATATGAAACTGTGTGGTTACCAGGGATCTGGTGACTTACTGGCATATTGGTTTGCGACCATACATTTGTATATGGAGCTTCTTGAGGCATTGGACCTTGGTGCACTGTGGTGTGTGCATTGTACTGACCTTGGACATGGTTTGTTGAATAATGATCTGAGTCCCTTTGTTCTGCCCTGTTAGGAATGTTTTCAGCAATCAGGAGTTCACTGTTCTGGCTTAGGACGTAGTCTCTTGTGCGTTTAAGAGGATCCTCTGCATCCACTTCACTTAAATTGATGCTGTCTCTTTCACTTACACTGGCAGCTTGTTCTAAAATCTTTAAACGTGCCATTGCTGTGGCATGTTCACATTGTTTCTCCAGAGCTTCTATTTCCGCCTTTCCATGCGCTGCTCTGGCTTCCATTTCAGCCTTTTCATGCGCTGCTCTGGCTTCCATCTCAGCCTTTTCGCGTGCTGCTCTGGCTTCCATTTCAGCTTGCATTTCTGCCTTTCTTTTTGCAAAGTCGGCTTGTATTTTAGCAGTTTCTACTTCTGCACGTGCCTTTACAAGTTGTTCACTAAGCATGGAATATTTTGAACTTCGTGACTTAGATGATTGCTTTGAATGCCTGGTGGACACAGAAATGCGTGATGATGTTTCCAATAATTGTGCGATTCTGGCTGCTGTGTTAGACTTAACTTCATATACTAAACTGTCTCGATCTAAATTGAGATTATTGAAGCCTTGCAATTCCTTTAATGCATCGTGAGTATTAAGCGTTTTCAAAACATGAACATATTCTTGACATTTCACTGTGTAAAGTTCATATACTGAACAAAGCTGACCTAGGGCTCCCTCTAGTGGTGAGACATCACAATCATGCTGAGAGATGGTGGACATGTGACTTTGTAGTTTTTGCCATAAGTTTAGGATATGGGCAGAAAGTTCATGTTTCCTACCTTCAAGATTCTCTTTAGCCTTCCATGTAGGCTTAACAGGGCGTTTAGACTGTAAGTTGAGATCCATAACTTCTTCTTGTTGTGATTGTAGATAGTGTTCATCTTGAACAGGCTGCACAGTGTTCCCTTCAGCCATGATAGAATTTAGCTAAATAACACTGGAGTAAGTTTGTACAGTAGCTTGCTAGAAGAATCTGTGTGATGTAGCTGTCTGTGTGGCTGCAAAACACTGATGATTTCTCCTCACACTGCAGGCAAACTAGTTACTTTCTTTGTATCTGCAGAAGCTGCAGCTGGCTTGCTGGTATATCTGGCAGTTTATAAACTATCTTTTCACTGTTCTGACTCAATAACCAGGCTGTAAATGTAAGGCCTTTAAGACAGTTCATCTGTGTATGTCTATAGTGAACCAGTACTTACACCAGGAGACTTTGTCAGACAGTGTCAACTCAACTGAAGAGGCATGTGTGAAGAATCCAGATGAGGGTTTATTTCAAGCTGATATTCTTGTAATAATGCACAAAAAACAGTAGGTGAAAAGATAATAATTTGCCAGAGCTCAACAGGAATCAACTGAAGGTTAAGATGGCAGACATACAATGAGATAGAGATGGGAAGAAGGCAGGGCTAATGACATCAGAGCCCTACAGGAACAAGGAAGGACAATTTTCACAAGAATGCAAAGCTTTGCAATAATAACATGACAGTAACTGAACAGCATATAAAGACACATACTTCGTGGGACATGACAGTTATGGAAGTGGAAGATAATTTCCACACCACCGGCATTTAGCTGCAGAAGGAGCAGATGGCTCAAGCGCCATAGGTTTACCACCAGAAAGAGCAGAAGGCGCAAGCTCCCCAGGTTTACACCTACACTGACCCCCATAGAGGAGGAGGAGGAGCCTGAGTTACTGTTGGCCCGGGTATTGGCAACTTGGCGCCTGGCATCGGGCTACCAGAAGTGGAGGGATTTGTACCCTATAACATCATTATATTGATGCTTATGCTGAACTGCCTAATCAGACTGTATATCTATATCCGTACTGCTGCTGGTCGGTGGTGACATGGACAGTATATACCTTTGTGTATATTTGTATATATGTAAATTTGTAAATATTGTAAATATTGTACATAGTTATAGATAGATCTATCTATCTATCTATCTATCTATCTATCTATCTATCTATCTATCTATAGATAACCAATGTACAATAAAACTCTGTACAATAACAGTCCGTGAGTGTGTGTGATGTGTGTGACACAACCCTGGTGCTCACGCTGCTGGCGCATACCTACACATATCCGACATCACACTAAGACCAGTCACTACCTTTGCTGTGCAGTGCTTCTCAGTGTCAGTAGTGGCGCAGAACGGTGTGTGTGTGTGTGGGGGGGGGGGGACTGGGTACTTTCTACCTGGGCCTGGGCTTGTTGGAGAGTCCTGCTCCTCCTCCTTCATTGCAGGTTGAGAGAGAACCAACTGTCACTGCAACTGCCTCTCTCCCCAGCTCAGCACATGCTGCTTGGTACTATGTCCTGAGCTGGGGAGAAAGGCTGCTGCAGCACCCCTGCGTGTCAGTCCGCAGGGTCCTAGCAGTGCATGTTTTCCTCAAAGCCTAGCCAGCATACTTACGTACCATCTCGGAATGTCTGGGAGGGTCCCAAAAATCAGGTCCTACTCCTGGAGGGCGAGGCTAAAATGACGCAAATCGCATCATTTATTACCACCCCCTCCTCGAAGAGCGGCGAATCACGGCATTTACGGCACGTCATCTGCCCCCCAGACAAGCTGCAGAGAGTCTCATCTCCGGGCTTTTCCCAGAGAGGAGACAGCTGTGGTAGGCAAGTATGCTAGCCAGTACACAGGTGTAGTCATTACTAACTGACACCATATTCTGGGGAAGATGTATGAAGCAGTGATAAGGGGGGAGAAGTGAGCCAGAGGAGAAGTGGCCCATGGCAACCAATCAGCACTTAAGTCACATCTTTTATTTGCATAATATGAAATTATACAGAGCAGCTGATTGGTTGCCATGGGCTACTTCTCCTCTGGCTTATCTTATCTCCCTTATCACTGCTTCATACACCTACCCCAATATGTGCTGCATTCATTCCTTACTGACATACTGTAAAGATCCACAAGTGGTCTGTAGATCATTATGGGGCAGATGTACTAACCAGAGTTAAGTGCAGAAATGCACTGAACGCTGGTTAACTGGGGGCAATTACGTTTTCCATAATGTATTACTAGTGCACCTAATGTGCGCTGGTGACAGCCCGCCGAGTTACGCTCAGCGTGGCTGTCCCCTGAAATCCCCCCCAGTGATTAGCGGCTGGGGCGATGTATTAACAGACGCCCAGGCGGCCCAGTCGCTTCGCCAGCTCAGGGCTAGTGCTGTCCTATCCCCCACTGCGGGGACAACGCTAGCCCTGCTGCTGGCTCCAAGCTGCGCTGGAGATCTCATGATAAAAGTGAGATTTTGCGCATGCCCATTAGAGCCGGCCCTGGGGAAAGCACGAGTACACATGCACTTGGCCGCCGGGGCTGCTGATAAGGATTTAATACTCACAAATGGTGACAGGATATCGGACATATATGTGGGTGAGAACCTGGGATCCAGTGATCATCAAGCAGTATGGTTTAGTATCAAGGCAGGGTCCAACTCCAGTCACACAAAAACTAAGGTGTTGGATTTTAGGAAGGCTGACTTTGCAAAAATGGGGAGATGTTTAAGTGATTCATTAGCGGATTGGAGGAACTTGAAAGGAGTGCAGGAGAGGTGGAAAAAATAAAAAGTGCAATACTAAAAACAACGGACCTTTGTATCAAAAGGCTCAATATAGTATCAAGGGTACTATAATAGAAACTACTGAGGAGGAAAGAGATCTAGGAGTCACTATTTCAAGGGACTTAAAGGCAGGAAAGCAATGTAGCAAAGCAATGAGGAAGGCTAGTCAGATGCTTGGTTGCATAGGGAGAGGAATCAGTAGCAGAAAAAAGATGTAATAATGCCACTGGTCATTGGTACGGCCTCATCTGGAATACTGTGTCCAGTTCTGGAGTCCATCTTCAGAAGGAAATAAATACATTAGAGAGTATACAAAGAAGGGCAACTAAAATGGTGCATGGCCTACATCACAAAACGTACCAGGAAAGACTAAAAGATCTTAACATGTATAGTTTGGAGCAGAGAAGGGAAAAGGGGGACATGATAGAAATCTTCAAATATATCAAGGGTTTTAACTAGGGATGCCAATCCCGGGGCATTTTTTCAATCCCGGGATTCGGGATTGAAAAATGCTCAATCCCGGGATTCCCGGGATCCCGGGATTGGCTTCCCTAATAATAAAAAACACCCTGGCCGCCCGAGCGCTGGGTGGGTGGGCGGGTGTCAGGGACCGCTGGGTGGGTGGGCGGGTGGTTGTCAGGGACCGCTGGGTGGGTGGTTGTCAGGGACCGCTGGGTGGGTGGTTGGTAGGGAGCGCTGGGTGCCCGTGAGCGCTGGGTGGGCGGGCGGGTGGCCGGCCGTGAGTGCTGGGTGGGAGGGCGGGTGGCCGGCCGTCAGCGCTGGGTGGGTGGCCGGGCGGGTGGCCGTCAGTGCTGGGTGGGCGGGCGGGTGGCCGGGAGCGCTGGGCGGGCGGGCAGCCGTGGATGTGCGGCTGTGCCGTGTGCCCTGCGCAGCGTGACCTCGCAGCGTGACCTCGTCACGCTGCGCACTGCGGGGTATGGGGAAGCCGGGCAGCGTCTGAGTGCTCAGACGCTGCCCGGCATTAAACTGCGCATGCGCAGTTTAATCCCGAAATCCCGGGATTGGAAATTCCAATCCCGGGATCGAAATCCCGGCGTTTTGGGGGCCAAATCCCGGGATCCCGCCGATCCCGATCCCGGGATTGGCCACCCTAGTTTTAACATAGTACAGGAGAGAAAATTTTCTTCAAAGGAAAAGAAGTAATAGAACACGATGACATGCACTGAAACTGGAGGGAGGTAGGTTCAGGGGAAATGTTAGAAAGAATTACTTCACAGAAAGGGTAGTGGATAAGTGGAGTAGCCTACCATCAGAGGTGGTAGACGCAAAGACAGTAGTACAATTTAAACATGCTTGGGATAGGCATATGAATATCCCTACAAAGAAATAAGGATTAAAAAGGGTTGAGATTACCTGAAGGGTAAAAAAGGGGCAGACTAGATGGGCCAAATGGTGTTGATCTGTCGTCAAATTCTGTTTCTATGTTTCTAAGTAGAGCATAACGGCTCTCTTTATCGACTGGAGGGGGGGGGGTCAATACATTTCCCGGTACTTGTTTCCTAGCACGGCCACACCGATTTCCATCGGGGTGGTCGTGTCGGAAAAATCGTGTCGGTCGCATCGCATGCGATTTGACCGACCCGATTTTTTAATTGAATCAAATGTGAATAGGGTCCCTGGGAGCTGCGCTCGCCACGCTTCGGGCTCGGTGGCTCGCTGCGCTCGCCACACTTTATATTCTCAACTCCACGCCGACGTGGATAGTAGGGGAATGAAAAGGTCGGAGGACGCGCACCGCCGCCCCTCGCGGGCTCGCTGCGCTCGCCACGCTTCGGGTTCACGTCAATTGTGGGGTGACGACGGGGACATATATAATGTGAAATGGGTCAGATTGGCCCATTTCACATTTTTTACTATGTGAGATGGACTTAATCAAGTCCATCTCATCTTGTGCCATTATAATGGCACAAGACCGACGCGATGCTCCCGATTTCAATGTTAAAAAATATTTTAACATTGAAGCCTATGGTAAAATCGTGGACATCGCGTCGGTCGCGTCGGGGCCAATGTTAATGGTCGCGACCGACGCGATGCCCGCGATTTTTCCTTTGCCGGCAAAATGGACCTGATTTCAAAGGAAATCGGGTCCATCGCGGGCATCGTGTACCTTAACTTAAAGGTACACAATGCCCAAGATTGTGGCCGTGCTAGGAAACAAGTACCCATTTCCCCATAACGGGTGCCTGCTTCTCCACGTTATGCAGGAGAAGCAGGACCCGTTATTTTAAAAACGTTATATCCATCTTAATATATCTGCCCCTACAGTATGTAACTAGAGGCAAACTCACAGGCTGGGCCTCCTATTTAATGTCTTGAAGCCCTTAGGTCTACATGTGTAGCTGCAGCCATGTAAGATCCAACGGAGTCACACCGGGAACCGACAGATGAGGAGGGAGCTGTACAGAATGCTGGTCAGAGGCACCCATTATAAATACACCACTGGCTGCACTGCACCCAGGTGTGATGATCCAATGGAATTGCCCTAGAGCCGGCCCTGGTCATATTGTTCAACAATGGAAACTGATTTGCAACATGATGAGTTGGTGAAGCTGGCATACAGTCTGAGACACCTAAACTGCAAACTATGGCAGGGCATGCTGGGATGTGTAGTTCCACAGCAGATGGCGGGTCGCTCACACTAAGTGCAGTGTATTTGGCCAATGAGTAGACAATCCAATGATCCAATACAAATCTGTTGGACAGGGCGGGATCCCCAGCAGCCAATGGTGCACATCCGTGTATGTACAGCATCACTGGTCTATCAGCAAGAGGAGAATAATGTGTATAACTGGCCACGGTCTCACAGCCAGATACACCTCCAGGTATGGGGAGAAGTGGCAATAAGGCAGATGTATAGATCTGCGGGTCTATGGTGGTATATAGAGGTGTATGGCGGTATATGAGGGTTTATGGGGGTCTATGGTGGTATATAGAGGTGTATGGCATGTATGGCGGTATTTGAGGGTTTATGGGGGTCTATGGTGGTATATAGAGGTGTATGGCAGTATATGAGGGTATATCGTGGTATATAGAAGTGTATGGTGGTATATGAGGGTTTATGGGGTGTATGGTGGTATATAAAGGTGTACGGCGTATATGGCGGTATATGAGGGTTTATGGGGGTCTATGGTGGTATATAGAGGTGTATGGCAGTATATGAGGGTATAATGTGGTATATAGAAGTGTATGGTGGTATATGAGGGTTTATGGGGTGTATGGTGGTATATAAAGGTGTATGGCGTATATGGCGGTATATGAGGGTTTATGGGGGTGTATGGTGGTATATAGAGGTGTATGGCATGTATGGCGGTATATGAGGGTTTATGGGGGTGTATGGTGGTATATAGAGGTGTATGGCGGTATTTGGGGGTATATTAGGGTATATGGGGGTGTATGGGGTATATGGGATCTCCTTCCAAAATATAACACTAGTGAGGAACCACTTCCAGCCACTGTGACCACCAGACGTTTATAGAATGCCGGGAAGACCTCAGGTAAGACAAAGACATGAAGTAGCCTATCGTGTCATACTCTATGGGGGACATTTACTAAGATGGGAGATCTATTTCAGATGGAATATTGCTCTGGGAAACCAATCAGATATTGTCTATTATCTTCTAGAAAAGAGGTGGGCAACAGGCGGCCCGGCCCGCGAGACACTTAGGTCTGGCCCGTCGCACTGACATATATTACTATGACAAGCGGCCCGACTATAGCCGCTTGTCAGCGCCATGACAGACATAACATAAGCTTTGCAATATGATTACCTTTTTACTGCTGCCACCGCCGTTCTGTGCCTGCCGTGCACAGCATTACTGGAAGCGTGGGAGGGGACGCGGCGACACGGCAGCCGCCTCTCCGACATTGGTTGGCGCGGCCGCGTCACCGCGTCCCCTCTCACGCTCCCGGCAGACAAAGATGGACATTAACGGCGGCAGCAGTAAAAAACTAATCGTAATGCAAAGCTTATGTTATGTCTGTCCTGGCGCTGACAAGCGGCTATAGTCGGGTCGCTTGTCATGTTAACGGCGGTGGCAGCAGTAATAAAGTGTCACCGTGTCCCCTCCCAGGCTCCCTGAAATTCTGTGCAGGGCGGGTGCAGTAGGGTTTTGGCCGGCAAATCTTTGAGGCGGCAAAACGGCTGCTACGCAGTAACGCAGCTCTCTCCTGGCTTCCCCCTCTCAAGGAACACCGCACCGCACAGAGAATTAATAATAAATAAAATCAAAGTAAGGAACAGGCAATTATTTCATGTGCATCAGCCTGATGACAATGTTTGATGAGCATTCTTTGAGTGTCCGTATGAAGCTGTCGGAGTGCTGGGATATATTACCGCTCAGTGGCGTAGCTATGCTGTGGCAGCTCCCGCCATGGGTTGGAGGAGCCAGCGCCTGCTGGGAGCACTGAGAACTGAAGAAAGAAGGTCACCGTCTGCACACAGAGCTGGAGCTGGCTGCTCAGCACGCTCTGCAGTGCAGGAAGGCACCGACCTGGACAAGCGCTCTCCCTGCTGCTCCTGTCAAACAGCAGACAGGCAGCAGCAAGCTACAGCAGTGGAGAAGTAAGCTCTGCAGCCCGATCCCCCTAGCTGGCCGGTCTTCTCTCTCCTCAGGTAGAACACACAGGCTCCCCACTGCTGCTGCGTAACCTGCTTCTCACAGGCAGATGTCTGCCTGTGAGGAGGAAACTCGAGGCTGTTATAATCAGTTCCCACGGCCCCCTCTCTGGCAGGTTGTGTACCCTCCCTCCCCCACCACTATGGAGTCTCAGGATACACAGTCAGCACTTAAACCTCCAGTCCCAGCAGCAGCTGAGAAGCTTCCCCTCTGCATTTCCTCCTGTACGACCTGTTGCTCCGCCCCCAGATCTCCTGCTACAGCTTCTCAGTTCTGCTGTCCTCCCCTGCTTACTGTGAGTAGAATCCTATCACCAGCTGTGCCACTGCCTCTACCTACAGGGGAGCCAAGAGAGGGGGGAGCGGGTACTAATTACCCGGGCCCACACTTGCTGAAGGGGCCCCGCAGGGGCCCTGGTCTGACCCCTCCCTTCCCCCTCCATCCCTCCCGGGTAGCAACAGTAGCACACACTTATACAGCATGTGCTGTGCTGACAGCAGGCTCAGCATGAGTGTCTCACTGACAGCGTGAGAGGTCATGCTGAGCCTGCAGTCAGCACAGCACATGCTGTAGATGTGTGCTACTTCTGAGATTACAGTTTTTAGAGTTTTCTTTCACCCTCCTCTAAACATTTTGGGGGCGTGGCCTGAGTGTGGGAGGTTCCCACAACACACACACACTTAGGCCACGCCCTAACATTTTTACCGGGGCCTGGCATTCCTCTCGGCGGCCCTGTCTACCTATCCCATGTGTGTCCCTGCCCACCCCATGTGTGCCCCTGCCCACCCCATGTGTGCCCTTGCCCACCATATGTGTGCCCCTACCCACCCCATGTGTGTCCTTGTCCATCATATGTGTGCCCTTGCTCCTGCCCACCCCATGTGTGCTCCTGCCCACCCCATGTGTGCCCCTGCCTATCATATGTGTGCCCTTGCTCCTGCCCACCCCATGTGTGTCCATCCCACCCCATGTGTGCCCCTGCCTATCATATGTGTGCCCTTGCTCCTGCCCACCCCATGTGTGTCCATCACACCCCATGTGTGCCCCTGCCCACCCCATGTGTGCCCCTACCCACCCCATGTGTGTCCCTGTCCATCATATGTGTGCCCTTGCTGCTGCCCACCCCATGTGTGCCCCTACCCACCCCATGTGTGTCCCTGTCCATCATATGTGTGCCCCTGCCCACCCCATGTGTGCCCCTGTCCACCATATGTGTGCCCCTACCCACCCCAAGTGTGTCCCTGTCCATCATATGTGTGTCCTTGCTCCTGCCTACCCCATGTGTGCCCCTGCCTATCATATGTGTGCCCTTGCTCCTGCCCACCCCATGTGTGTCCATCCCAGCCCATGTGTGCCCCTACCCACCCCATGTGTGCCCCTACCCACCCCATGTGTGCCCCTACCCACCCCATGTGTGTCCTTGTCCATCATATGTGTGCCCTTGCTCCTGCCCACCCCATGTGTGCCCCTACCCACCCCATGTGTGTCCCTGTCCATCATATGTGTGCCCTTGCTCCTGCCCACCCCATGTGTGCCCCTACCCACCCCATGTGTGTCCCTGTCCATCATATGTGTGCCCTTGCTCCTGCCCACCCCATGTGTGTCCTTTCTACCCCATGTGTGACCCTTTGCCTTCTCTACCTCTAACCCCCCCCCCCCATGTGTTCCTCTGTTGCTTTCCCCATCTGTACCTCTGCAGCTCTGCTATGTCCTTATGTGTACCCATGCCTCCCCTCCCCCCTCCATGGCTGTTTGCTGCAAGACCAACACAAGACCATGTACAGCGCCACACATTTGAAGAATGCAGGTAAGCACAATTTTTTATTGGTAAAGCACTGGGGAGGGTCTGTGTGGATGTGGGGAGGGTTCTGCTCCTTCTCTCCATGGTGACTTACTGCCTGACATCTATTGAATGTTACCTTATGTCTAGCGTACAGTGTAAGGTGCATTACAGTGTGTAGTGTAAGTGGCATTATGTGTGTGGGGTACAGTGTAAGTGGCATTATGGTGTGTGGCATACAGTGTAAGTGGCATTACGGTATGTGGCGTACAGTGTAAGTGGCATTACGGTGTGTGGTGTACAGTGTAAGTGGCATTATGGTGTGTGGCGTACAGTGTAAGTGGCATTGTGTGTGGTGTACAATGTAAGTTGCATTGTGTGTGGTGTGTAGTGTAAGTGGCATTATGTGTGTGGTGTACAGTGTAAGTGGCATTATGGTGTGTGGCGTACAGTGTAAGTGGCATTAGGTGTGTGCAGTACAGTGTAAGTGGCATTATGGTGTGTGGCGTACAGTGTAAGTGGCATTATGGTGTGTGGCGTACAGTGTAAGTGGCATTGTGTGTGGTGTGGTGTGTAGTGTAAGTGGCATTATGTGTGTGGCATACAGTGTAAGTGGCATTATGGTGTGTGGCATACAGTGTAAGTGGCATTATGTGTGTGGCGTACAGTGTAAGTGGCATTGTGTGTGGTGTGTAGTGTAAGTGGCATTATGTGTGTGGTGTTCAAAGTAAGTGGCATTATGGTGTGTGGCATACAGTGTAAGTGGCATTATGGTGTGTGGCGTACAGTGTAAGTGACATTATGGTGTGTGGCGTACAATGTAAGTGGCATTATGGTGTGTGGTGTACAGTGTAAGTGGCATTGTGTGTGGTGTACAATGTAAGTGGCATTATGTGTGTGGTGTACAGTGTAAGTGGCATTATGTGTGTGGCGTACAGTGTAAGTGGCATTATGGTGTGTGGCGAACAGTTTAAATGGTATTACGGTGTGTAGTATACAGTGTAAGTGGCATTATGTGTGTTGTGTACAGTGTAAGTGGCATTACGGTGTGTTGTGTACAGTGTAAGTGGCATTACGGTGTGTGGCGTACAGTGTAAGTGGCATTACAGTGTGTGGCGTACAGTGTAAGTGGTATTACAGTGTGTGGAGTATAGTGTAAGTGTTATTACGGTGTGTGGCATACAGTGTACCTGAAATTATGGTGTAAGCAGCATTATGGAAGGGGGGGGGGGGGCGCCAGGTACTATTTTGGCAGGGGGGAGCAAAATTTATAGTTACGCCACTGGGAATATATATTCAGAGTCCGTTTGTGTGTCTCCGAAACACTGTCATATGTTGGCAGCGAGAAACTACATCTCTTTCTCTCTAACACAGGTCATCACAAGGTAGCAGACTAGCTTTCGAAGCATTTGCTTTGAGTGGGCTTACTAGTATAAAATAAAAATGCTACATGCACACAAAGTACTACTGAACCACAGATTTACCACTATCTAGCTGTGTCCCTACCCGTCTATTAATAGGAGACAGAGGGTAATATGGGTGCCCACACACCCCCAATGTTAGTGCAGGGGCATTTACTTGAGCACATACAGTATATTAAATATGATGTGAGCACCCCTAATAATTTGAAATCGTTGGCTTCCATGTGTCTAGGTCATCAGAGGTGAGTGTCCTGCAACAGTAGTCACTAATTTACTAATCTGTCTAAATCCCTTGTTCTGGGATTACGGTATAAGCAATAACAAAGAAGGTCATGAATGTAGGAATAACAGCATTGTTAACTGTTTGAAAGAAAGGAAGGGGAGAGGTACATAAAGGATGTGAAAAGGAAAGGTAAGAGGGTGAGGGCAGATAATTGGGAATATAATAAACATGAAGACTAATAAAGCATTATATAACCAACATATTAAAATGATAGTGATAAACAAGAGAGTCATGTTAGATAACAGACATACTATTGGTCATCTTAGGTATACGGTGTGGTCATAATTAAATGATGGATAATGTGGTGGTGAAACTACTGAATAAGACTAAGGGGGGAATTTACGGTACTTGTGTATTATCACGGCGCCCATTGCATTGCATCACATTCCTTATTAAGGGGTATGCGATGGTATGCAATGCGATATTCGGGTTAAATGACCTGGAATGTACAATTAAATATTGCATAGCATCGCATGCTAGCAAATGGCATGCGATGCGCTTTTTAATTGTACAAGCATCCTGATGGGTACTTGCAATGTTAAATGCACCCCCATTGTCAACGCCACCCCCACTATTAACGCCAACCCGAAGCGTGGCGAGCGCAGTGAGCCCGCGAGGGGCGGCGTTACGCGTCCTCCGACCTTTTCATACCCCCACTATCCACGTCGGCGTGGAGTTTTTTTTAGATAGTGTGGCGAGCCACCAAGCCCGAAGTGTGGCCAGCGCAGCGAGCCCCCGCGAGAGGATGCGGATTACTTTACATGTATTACGCATCCCCTCGCCATGCTTCGGGCTCGGTGGCTCGCTGCGCTCGCCACACTATAATCAACTCTACGCCGACGTGGATAGTGTGGGTATGAAAAGGTTGGAGGACGCGTACCGCCACCCTATGCGGGCTCGCTGCGCTCGCCGCGCTTCGGGTTGCCGTTGATAGTGGGGGTGCTGTTGACAATGGGGGTGCATTTAACATTGGAAGCACCCATTAGCTATATTGCATGCGATGCGATGAGATGCAGTACGATGAACATTGTGGGCGCCGTGATAATACACAAGTACCAAATTTACTAATATGGCAGTTCTATTTCACAAGAGATATTGCTATGGGCAACCAATAAGATATTCTCTATTATCTTCTAGAAGGTGTTAAATAAATAATAAGTAGATTCTGATTGGTTGCCCATAGCAACATACCATGTGAAGCAGTACTGCAGTACTCCCATCTTAGTAAATTTCACCTAGGGTCTAAATCAGTCCTGATTGCAGGGCACATTTGGTTTGCAAACGGGCAAAACTGTGTGCACTGGGGATGCAGTTAAAATCCCGGCGGTCGGGATCCCGGCGTTCAGAATCCCGATGCCGAAATCCCGACACTTTCTCCCTCCAGGGGTGTCCACGACACCCCTGGAGGGAGAATAAATTAGTGTGCCGAGCGTAGCGAGGCACCGGGCCCGCTGCGTGGTTAGCGCAGCGAGCCCGCAAGGGGGGGCAATCCACGTCCCCCCCTTGTAGGGATTTCGGCGGTCGGGATTCCGGCGTCGGGATTTTGAACGCCGGGATCCCAACTGCCGGGATTTCATACTGCTTCCGTGCACTGCAGGTGGGGCAAATGTTACATGTGCAGAGAGAGTTAGATTTGGGTGTGGTGTGTTCAAACTGAAATCTAAATTCCAGTGTAAAAATAAAGCAGTGCAGCATGCTTACAAATAAAATGTACCATGCAATCAGGTGTGATTAGGCCCTAAGAGTCCACATTGTCCCATAGTAGAAAGCACAAACCCAATATGCTCACCATAAAGCCTAACAGCGTGTGATGTCAATACAACAATCCAGTGGCAAACTTTCTGAATAAACAACATGTAAGTCAACGCTGTTTAATATGTAATGTATAATATCCCATCAGACAGGTAAGAAGTATGACACAGATAGAGGGCAGGAGGACATAGAAAGCCAGAGAGTGTGTGAGCAGAAAGAGAACCATGAAAGGCAGCAGAGGATAGAATACCAGTGAGGATGTAAGAAGAGAGCAAGCCAGGATTGGCTATTAGAGAACCAGAGAGGGAATGAGCAGAGCAAGAGGAGTGATAGCAAGGGAGGAGCAAGGAGAGAATCAGATAATCAGAGATTGGGTGTGCAGAGTGAGAGCCACAAAAGATGGCAGAGGAGAGAGGACCAGAGGAGATGTAAGAGGAGAGAAAGCCATGGAGGGGCTAGGAGAGAACCAGGGATTGGGTGAGCAAAGAGAGAGAGAGAGAGAGAGAGACAAAAGGTGGCGGAGGAGAGAGAACCAGAGAAGATGTAAGAGGAAAGAGAGCTAGAGGGGGGTAGGAGAGATCCAGAGAGGGGGTAGGAGAGGACAAGAGATTGGGTGAGCAGTGAGAGAGAGCCAGGGAGGAGCTACGAGAGAGTCAGAGAGGGGGTGAGCAGAGAGAGACCCACATAATGTGGTGGAGGATAAAGAACCAGAGAGGGGATGAGCAGTGAGAGACCCATAGAAGGTGGCGGAGGAGAGAGAACCAGAGAGGATGTAAGAGGAGAGAGCCTGGGAGGGGCTTGGAGAGAACCAGAGAAGGGTTCCAAAAGGGTGCAGAAAGAGAACCAAAGAAGATGTAAGAGTAAAGAGAGCTGGGGAGGGGATAGGAGAGAGCCAGAGAGGGGGTGAGTAGACAGAGAGCCACATAAGTTGTGGAGGATAGAGAACCAGATAAAATGTAGGAGGAGAGAGAGCCAGTGAGGGGCTAGGAGAGAGCCAGAGAAGGGTTGAGCAGAGAGAGAACCACAGAAGGTGATGGAGGAGAGAGAACCAGAGAAGGTGGTGAAATGGGGGAAAGAGAGCCAGAGAAAGGCTAGGAAAGAGCCAGAGAAGGGATGATCAGAAAGGGAACTAGCGAAGGTAGAGAAGAAGAGAGAACGAAGGAGGGGCAAGAGAAAGAGGGCCATAGAGAGGCTAAAATAGAGACAAAGTGAGGATGAGCAGAGAGATAACCAGAGAAGGTGGAAGAGAGAAAACAATAGAGAGGGCAAGAGGATATAAAGAACTAAGGAGGAGCTATGAGAGAATTAGATGGACCAGAGAGAGAACAAGAGAAGGGGGAGGAGAGGGAACCAGTGTGGTGAGCGAAAACTGGGAGTTGGGTTCAAGAGGGATCTAGAACTAAAGAGGGGAAAGGCAGAGAGAGAGATATTTGAACCAAAGAGACTCACAAAGGACAGATTCTGGAGGGAAAGAAACTCAGAGCAGGGATCCCCTCCGTAGTGAAGGCCTCATGCAGAGTTGAACTCCCTTGTCTTCAAAACATACATGTAAATGAAATGCATGCGCCATTCATTAGCCAATTGCACTTGTACAAATCTTTAGACATTTACAGCGTAACAAAAGGGTTTATTTTACGCTAATTAAACAGATGTACATCCAAGTCTGCATGAGCGCCTTAGACCGTAAAATTCACTCCATAGTGTGAAAATCAATTGGGTTTCTTTGACGGAACCTTAGAAGAAAAAGGGTTCCCTACATAAATGCACATGACTTCATTAGTGACTCTTACTAGTACCAATAAGATCTGATTCTTAATATAGATAACCAGCTGTACGTATATTAGTGCACAGTGTAGTAGACGCTTATCTTCTAACATAAATAATATAACTGCGAGCATGTGTGTTTAGAATTGCGTCTGTAACTTAATACTATATAGTATAAATGTAATTCTCAGCACTTTAAGCAAGATACAGTGCTACCTTTGGGATAAGATGGCAATTAGAATTTAATTAGAAAAGAAAATGTGAATAATATATCAGAATCAAAACTAAAATGATGTATGTGTACATTACTACACTATGGACTGCAAAACTGCAACTGCTTGTTATCGCATGCTGGGGGCTGCACTGCACAGGGCAACGCTGCCCAGCATGAAAAGTGACGCCCAGCAATGTGATCACAATTAAACTGCAATCGCTAGCAAAAAACAGGTAAATGGGGAGACACTCTGCATACTGGCTGTGTATCGTTTTCTTCGCGCAGCAGCCCTGAAAAGCGTTTGGACATGGCTGCGTTGTCATTCCCCCAAAATGCAGCGTTGCTGCCCCAGATGCCCAGTTGCTGTCAATCACAGTGCGATCACACCTTTCTGGGACATATCCTTCAAACAAATGGCCACCCTAGTCAGCAAGTTGTAGTCTGTTGGAATGAGGCGCAGAAAGGGGGGAGCGGGTTCTCTTTACCCGGTCCTGATGGAGGTGCCTGCAACCCCCTACCCCATTGCAGAGAGCTGGGCACAGAAAGAAATACTTTCCACTGCAGCAGCAACTCTCCCCATCCAAGCACACGCTGCTCAGTGCTGGGCTGGGTAGAAAGACAACAGCAGCAGCAGCAGCCTGTCTCTCTCTCTGGGTGGGTGTGCAATCCCCAGGGCAGCCGAGAGCTATGCTGGGCCCCAGTAAAATTGGAAGGCGTGGCCTAACAGCAGGAGGCGTGGCCACATCCCACTATTAGGCCACGCCCCCACAATTATTACAGGGAGAGTTATTATCCACCCACCCCTTCAGCAGCAGCACACACCTATAGCATGTGCTGTGCTGACAGCAGGCTCAGCAGGAACTCTCACGCTGTCAGTGAGACGCCCATGCTGAGCCTGCTGTCAGCACACCACATCCTATACATGTGTGCTGCTGCTGCCCGGGAGGGACGGAGGGGGTTGGACCAGGGCCCCTCCAGCAAGCCTGGGCCCGGGTAATTAGTACCCGCTCCCCCCCCCCTCTCGGCAGCCCTGGCAATCCCACCCACACCCTGCCCGCTGCCATATTACACACCAGCACCCCCTGCATGAAGCGGCTGCACAAATTAAGTATTTTTACAGATTCATGGTCACAACCCCTCCCGTTGACCATGCCCCCTCATTTTACGCATACACATCAGTTTACATGTGGTCGCACAGATGATAAATCATTCAATGGTTCCTTTCCATCTAAGGATTTCTCCTACTATGCCTGGTGTTTACAGCCGCAGTGTGACCCAGGAGTCACGTGGCGGCTGCACGTGTCCACCGATTTTGTGGCGTCATGTGCCCGTCCCAAACAGGCAGGGGTATTCCTGCTTTCGCTGGGCCCGTATAATTGTTTCAATGGGCGCGCCCACCATTTTTGTGAGCACGCTCATGAAATGCCGGTAGTCCACCACGGAACGCCCCCTGCCTGTAAGGTTACCAGCTACTGGTTGGTATGCAAGCGCACAGGGGGATCATGCGCATTTCAGCTGCCATTACCCATGCACCTTGCAGGATTTATGGAACAGGCACAATATTACTTGATCATGTTGTCTCTCCTTATATACATTGGTACGTGTGTGGGTTGTTAGATCTACAACAACTAGGTTGACAAGCACTGGGTCGACACCACTAGGTCGACAGGCAGAAAGGTCGACATGGGTCTAGGTCGACATGTGTCTAGGTCGACAGGACATTAGGTCGACATGGGCAAGGTATTAGTGAGCCCTGAAATGCCGCCCACTGCCTGGCCGACTGTCCGTCCCCCCCTGCCGCCAACCATCAAATGATTTCTCTCCTCTTCTCGGAAATAAAAGTCAATCTGAACTGTCTTTAATTTCTTTCAGTGTCCGTGAAGAGGGGCAGGCACGGACATCATGTGACATCCACTGCCCGCCTCCTGGCAGGCATCGGCCTACCTGCGTTCCCAGGGGAACGCCCACCATTTTCATGGGTCTTCCCCTGATCCAGGCCCCTGTCTCCCCCCACCAGCCCCCTCTGGAGCAGCTTGGCAAATGTGAAACTGGTCACAGCCATTTGCTCCTGGGGTCTGCACATGTGCAAATACGCACTTACGCATGCGCAGACCCCCCACCATCAGAATAGGGCCAAATTCGGCCCTCTCTGGTCAGTGTTGAATCACCCCCATAATACTGCTCACAGTAGCTATGCAGATAGAAATAAACTGAGTGCGTCAATATAGAAGAAGCAAAGCTTTGCATGGTGTGTGCTATGCGTGTAGCTGCAATTACTGTAGCACATTTCTGGTTGCACCTCCATGTGCTGGGAGTAGGAATGAGCGAGCCCCCCCTCTCCCCAGTGACGCCACTGTGGCGGCAGTTTGCTGGCAAATGGTTCAGCCCCTGAATGTGACATGAGAGTACCAGACTCAGGAACCGCAATACTACTACAGTAGCACATGTGTACTGAGAAATGGGCCGCCACCCAAATGGCATTCAGCAGCTGTTCTGTGGTCGGAAGCAAACGTCAATAAAAAAGGGCTTACGGGGGCTTAGATGACTTGTGTTACAGTCAACAGCTGAGTTGTGAAGAAGGTCACAGATGTGTTATTGGTAGCAAATAGCAATGAGACAACAGAGGTCCATTCCTGTCAGCAAAGGACAAGACAGCAAGGAGCTGCATTTGTGTTGGGCTGGGAAACAGAAACGTGGGATAATCCCATATAGTAACCGGCTGACTAGAATATAGCATAAGGTATTTAGAATATGCAGGTTGGTGGGGTGCCCTGTCTGTGGTTGGAGTGTTATCTGGGTTCCTGCCCCTAATATTGTATAAGTGGAGCAGAAGATATTGGAGCATTATTGCTGATTAGATGCATTTCCTCAGCAGTGTTCCCAATGTGTCTTTATAGACAGCTAACAATATGCATATCACAGAGTTGCCTACCCTCCCGGAATGGCAGGGAGGGTCCCGGAAATGGAGTCCCCCTCCTGGTCCCCCGGAAAGAGGGGCAACCCTCCCGTAAAGCCGCCTGGCTCTCGCGCCCCCCTCCCCTCTCTATGGGGGGGTTTCCTCTGGCCAAATGACGCGAATCACAACATTTTAGCCCCGCCCACCGCAGTGCAATGCCTTAAAATGGAATTGCACATCAGGGCGTGGCTAAACCATCGCGATTGCTCTACCCGTGCCCCCAAACAAGTAGCCACTTATGTGGCTCCGCCCCCGCCCACCCCTTTTCACTCCTTGCAGCCTTGTTCGCCCCTAAACTGGCTGCCCTCTCCCAGAAAGGGCAGCCAGAAAATAGGTAAGTATATCATAACACAAGACCTGGAAGCATCCTGAGACGGTGGCAGGGACATGATAGCCAAGCGAGAAGGCACTGGCCTCTTGTGCCTGACATCACTATAACACTGGTTCTTTGTTATATTACAGACAGGAAGGAGAAATGACAAGCTGGAGAGCAGTGGCGTAACAATAAATGATGCGCCCCCCCGCCGGAAAAAAAATTGGTGCCCCCCCAGTGAACACAACTCCCCCTCCCCCGGGAAAATTTCAGCCCCCCCCGTAAAGACCATTGCCTTACCTCGCACCACCCTACCTTACCTCTCCGATCCGCGCCTACATCTGCTGTAGCAGGGAGTCGGGACCCGGGACCTGCAGATTTAGCCTGGTCCCGGTACTCCTCCTGGCTCAGCCTCCGGCGGCTCCTTATGAAGATATCCTCACAAAATGGCCGCCCCCTAACAACAGACCATCTTTAGGGACGCTAGAGGAGTCCACAGCCTCAAAAACTGTCTGCTTTAAGGGGGTGGCCATTTTGTAAGGTATATTTTTCATAAGGAGCCACCGGAGGCTGAGCCAGGAGGAGCGTCGGACCATGCTAGAAAATATGTGGGTCAACTCCCGGGCACAGCAGAATGCAGCGCAGGTGGCAGCGTAGCAGTAGCTTCCGCAGACCCACGATGTCGGCAGGGCTGGCAACAGAAATCTTGGGGCCCAGTACACTGATATATTTGGGGGGTATTGGGCCCTTGAGCAGAACATTTTTAGTACACTGTATATTGAACGTGTTTTTTTATTGTTACAAAATAAACTTTATATTCACTAATACCGGAGGGGGATTCCAGGCAAGTTCCCTTAAAGGAATCCAGACGGGTGCCTTTATAAACCATTGCTAGACACTGCACTTCCACAGCCATGCTTACAGCCCCTCAGAACCTTGGGACCCCTCACAAGCTTGAGGCCTGGTACAGGTGTCCCCTTTGACCCCCCCTGTCGCCTGCCCTGGACGCCGGGCGCCCACACTTGGTCAGCGCCTCCCCGCCGTCGAGGGGTCTACGAGAGGTGATTCCCGACTGCAATTCTGCCCACAATGCCAGATGTGCTTTTTTCATTTGCTTATGACAATTCTGTGTTTAATACATCTGTGGAAAGGTATTTGTATACTAGTTTAC
Organism: Crinia signifera; assembly: GCF_055691185.1. NCBI lineage: Eukaryota > Metazoa > Chordata > Amphibia > Anura > Myobatrachidae > Crinia > Crinia signifera. The sequence continues at coordinate 47,569,670 of NC_139221.1, read as the reverse complement.
TAATGAGAAAATCTCATTCTCCACCTCATCAAAACTGGATTCGAGATGCAGCAAACTGAAAAATGCGGCCAAACCTCTGAAAATGCAGTTTTGGGAGGTCTGGCACAGGCCCCATATGCACCAAGCTCGGAATACGGTACATTCCTTGGATGCGGCGGGCAACACGATTTTTAAATCAGCATTGACCATAGAAGCATATGGGCTTCTATCGCACTTCCTCTGCTATGAGAGATCCAAAGGACCCCTCCCCGCATCCCCGGCGGCGCACGGCACTGGACGTATGTGCAGAACCTGGAAGTCCTACCATCGCAAAGGACGGCTCTTACTGCAAGACCCTTCCTTTGCAGAATTCTTCTTCCATGCTGTGTTAGTAAACGCCGATATGCATGCAGACGCTGGCAGCAAGCATTGCAAGTTTTTGTGTTGATTGCTGCATCTCACCCTTGGGGGGAGATGTACTAAGCTTGGAGAGTGATAAACCACCAGCCAATCAGCTCCCATCTGTCATTTTTCAAAGACAACCTGTGACATGGTGGTTTGGCTGGCTGTTTATCACTCAACATTTCATCACTTTTCAAGCTTAGTACATCTGGCTCTTGGAGAGATAGAATTCTGACCAATCAGCTTCTGTCAATTTTCTACCATAGCCTGTAAATTAACAAAGTTACGCTGGGTTCACGCTATGCCATAGTGTGCCTGTCGCTCAGACAGAGTAGCCAATTCATGTATGCTTATACACTCACTTATCGGCCACTCAATACATCGATGCTCACATCATAATGGACATGACATTGGTCTTTGCAGCCAGTGTAATTGAAATCGCCAAGTCACCCGTACATATAGCCAAATCTACCGATACAGTATATCTGCATACAGTATATATCGGGCATAGGCTGTGCAGCAGGGCCAAGGCAATGCAACGTTGTTTCCAGATGTTTCGGGTGTACACACGTGCCGACCCTGGTTTAAGACTATGGGTGACATTCTATGGGATGAGATTTGTGTTTTTTGGCGAAATTTTTGCAAAAAATCTCCGAAATCCCGTTTTCGCATATTTAATGAGATGCGAAAAACGGCAAAAATCGCAGATTTTGACGCAAAATCGCACTTTTACAAAGTGCGATTTTAACTCGCGCCGGAACTCGCATCGAGATGTTTTCCCATTGAAAAGTATACAATGCACATATTTAATGAGATGCGAATTTTGGAAATGTGTCTTAAATTCGCCAAAAAATCAGACCAGGTTCTGATATGCGAGTTGGCCAGAACCCTGCACAGATCATTGAGATCTGTGCATGGTTCTGTGGTAAAAAATGTGTTATTATCCTGGTTCCAAAAATACGGGGGACAAAAAATCTGGGGGCCCCCCGTATTTTGAAACCAGCACCGGGCTCCAACAGCCCGCAGTGTCATGCCACAGCCGGGGAACACTTTTTACATAAGGTTCCCCAGCCGTACCATGAGCACCGTGGCTGGTCAGCCTTGGACGGGGTACCTGAAGGAGTGGGGACTCCCCCAATAAAGGGGTGCCCCCCCCAAGGCTTCACCCGTCCAGGGCTGAGGCCCGGGGCTGTCACCGGTGTCCCTGGCCAGTGGACGCCGGCCTGATGGAGTAAAATCTTTCAATCCTAACATTGCTTTATACAGTAGAACTACAAGTCCCAGCAGACCTCCCCCGCAGGCTGGGACTTGGAGAACCACAAGTCCCAGCATGCGGGGCATTAATGGGCCCTCTGGGACTTGTAGTCCACCTGTAAAAAGAATGTTAAAAGAAAACACACACACAGAAAAGTAAAACTTTATTACATACACATCCACACACCTCACTTTTACACAAATATACTTACCGATCTAGGATCCAGCGCTGGTCTCCCTTCTGCAGCAGAGCTGGCTACCCCCGCACTGACAGCGGGGACAACCGTCTGTCTCCGATGCAGCTAACAGCTTCTGTCGTGTTGTCCCAGCACGACACAGGCTGAGAGCGTGATTGGGCGATGCGTCTCCATGGAGACGCATAGCTCAGCCCTGATTGGCTGAGCTATGCGTCTCCATGGAGACGCATAAGCCGAAGACGCTCTCAGTCTCTGTTGCGCTGGGACAGCGCGACAGAAGCTGTTAGCTCCATCGGAGAAAGCCGGTTCAGGCCGCTGATAGTGCAGGCTGACCGGCTCTGCTGCAGAGAGACCAGTGCTGGATCCTGGATCGGTAAGTATTCTTGTGTAAAAGTGAGGTGTGTGGATGTGTATGTAATAAAGTTTAACTTTTCTGTGTGTGTGTTTTCTTTTAACATTCTTTTTACAGGTGGACTACAAGTCCCAGAGGGCCCATTAATGCCCCGCATGCTGGGACTTGTGGTTCTCCAAGTCCCAGCCTGCGGGGGAGGTCTGCTGGGACTTGTAGTTCTCCTGTATAAAGCAATGTTAGGATTAAAAGATTTTACACCATCAGGCCGGCGTCCACTGGCCAGGGACGCCGGTGACAGCCCCGGGCTTCAGCCCTGGACGGGTGAAGCCTTGGGGGGCGGACCCCTTTATTGGGGGGGTCCCCACTCCTCCAGGTACCCCGTCCAAGGCTGACCAGCCACGGTGCTCATGGTACGGCCGGGGGACCTTATGTAAAAAGTGTTCCCCGGCTGTGGCTTGACACTGCGGGTTGTTGGAGCCCGGTGCTGGTTTCAAAATACGGGGGACCCCCAGATTTTTTGTCCCCCGTATTTTTGGAACCAGGTCCGGCTCAATGAGCCCGGGGCTGGTTATGCTCAGGAGGGGGGACCCCATGCAATTTTTTCTTTCTTTTTTTCTTATACAAACCCAAAATCGCACATAAGCTCAAATTCGCACATTTTCATGCCGAAAATTCGCCCATTATCGCACTCAATCGCACTTTTCTTGCCGGAACACGCACCTCATTAAATATGCGAATCCAAGGCAAAAATGGGATTTGAAAAAAGTGCGATAATGGGTGAAAAACTGACGTGCGAAAAACTCTCATCCCATAGAATGTCACCCTATGCGCTTTAGACTGTGGTTATTGTGAGATATATTAACGCTGGGTTATGTAATTTTGTTCTATAGGTAGTTGGGATGGACACAGTGGTAATAGGAGTAAATGAGTTTGTTGGAGTGGCCCAACTCAATAAGATGATGCAGGTATGGAGGGGCAAGGTCTTTGCCCATGCATGCACTTGAGTTCTCACCATATGTTCCCTCCAGACTCCGCATCATACGTCTTACCCAAATCATGTGGTGTGGCATCACTGAAGCTGCAGGCCAACCAGGGCTTGCACATCATCAATCCCAGATGCCTGGGTAGCGGCTTATTTAAACTGACTCTCTTGGCATGAGATTCTTTCAAAAGTAACAGACGATAACCACAGACCCTGTAGAAGAAGACTCCATGCCTAGTGGATAAGATTCCAGGTCAACAGAAGAAGAAGACAGAAGCACTGAAAGCTGTGACTGAACCTCTTCAAGGGAAGTTCTGGGTGTGGAACCCTTGTAAGGGCTAAGGGCCAGATGTACTAAGCTTGAAAAGTGATAAAATGGAGCGATAAGCCACTAGACAATCAGCTCCTACCTGTCATGTCACATGCTGAGTTAGAAAAAAATGACAGGTAGGAGCTGATTGGTTGGTGGTTTATAACTCTCCATATTATCACTTTTCAAGAGCACTTTAACATGCAAATCAGATACCAGGACGGTTCTTGGTGAGGCCCTCTTACTATATAAGCATACCTCCCAACCGTCCTGTTTATCGAGAGTTTATCCCAGTTTTTCGGGAAGTTCCCACATCCCTCCCGAGGCTCACAGTGTATCGCGGGGGGGGGGGGGGCAGTTGGCAGTCCCCCCTATGGTCCATGAATAGGCGTTGTGCGCATTCCCACAGCTTGTATTCTTGCAGCCAGAGGGGCTGGGGGCAGTGGCGTCACTAGGCGGGTGCGGGGGTGCAGGCTGCACCAGGTGTCACCAGTCTCTGGGGTGACACCTTCTGCAGTGGCAGTGCAGAGCTCTGAGAGGATGGCTCTGAGGACGGCGTCTGGGCTCCCTGGCTGTCAGTGACAGCCAGCAGGCTGCGAGAGCGAGCGGCGCACAGCATGGGGGGCAGTGCAGTGGGGTGACTGGCATGCCATACTACTGTACTACGCACACACACTGCAGTGCGCAGGGAGGCTGGGCGGCTGGCAGAGTAAGAGCGGGTGCCTCCCTCTCCTGCTGTGGGGATTGGCCACCCCAGGGGATAGAGGTGGGACCCGGCTGCCGCCCGGCTTGTGGGCAGGAAGCAATGCTGAGTGGACTGTCAATTGCTGCCGGTGGCTCCTCCTCCTGCTCTGGGGATTGGCCACCCGTGGATGGTAGAGGGACCCGGCTAGCTTGGGCGCGCACTGGGCAGGCTGTCACTCAATGAGGGGGAGACGGGTTTGGGGTAAATCAACTTGGCGGGTACTGAATCCGCGGCCGGTGCCATTTTATGTTGCGCACTGCGCAGTAAATGAGTCTCGACACTTCAAGCAGCAAGTTCAAGTTGAGTTCTCTGTTCTTCTGCTGCTCCGTCCAGCCTCCTCCACCTCCTGCTTTGCGAGTGACCTGAGTGAGTTAGGACTGGCGGAGTCTTAACCAGCCTCCCTGCTGCTTCTGTGTGGACTCTGGAGTGACAAGTCGGACACTGGCACTGCTGCCTAAACCCTGGACTGGACTCTGGTGCATCTATTGTGTTGGTGAGTGACTGAGTCTGTCTTTGTCTGCACTGCAGCAGATAAGTAAGTTAGTACTGTTCAGTGAGTCACATGATGGGGCAAGGCAGGATGTGGGGCCTGGGGGAGCAATAGTATGTATGATAATGTATGCTGTATGGGGTATATGTCTGGCACTGTGGGGGCATATTTGTGTCTGACACTGTAGGGGCGTATGTGTAATGGGCATCATGGTGTGGGGTGTAATGGGCAGCATTACGGTGTTGGGAGTATTGAGTAATTGCTATCACAGTGTGGCTTGTAATGGGCATCATGGTGTCCAGCGTATTGTGTAATTGGCATCACGGTGTGTGGCATAATGGGCATAATGGTGTGCGGTGTAATGGGCATGGTGTGCGGTGTAATGGGCATGTCGGTGTGCGGCGTATTGTGTAATTGGCATCACGGTGTGTGGCATAATGGGCATCATGGAGTGCGGTGCAATGGGCATCATGGTGTGCGGCATATTGTGTAATTGGCATCACGGTGTGTAGCGTAATGGGCATCACGGTGTGCAGCGTATTGTGTAATTGGCATCATGGTGTGCAGCGTATTGTGTAATTGGCATCATGGTGTGTGGCATAATGTGTAAATGGCCTTTCCGCATGTGGCTTTATGTGTAATGGGTATTACAAAGTTCGCTAAAATGTGCAATCTGCAGGTACACAACACAATCATGGTACATGCCACGCCCCCAATTTTTTTCGATGTGCCTCCGGCGCGCACAAGCATCCCGTTTCCCTCTTCCAGAAAGTTTGGGGGGGGGGGTGACACCATGAGTTACTACACCGGGTGACACCAACCCTAGTGACACCACTGGCTGGGGGCATAGCCAGCAGCTCACAGAGCATGCCCCCACAGCGTGAAAATGGGGCATGGCCTCGCGGCAGCATCACTAGAATAGACCATGCCCCCTTTTGGTAGCCACGCGCCAAAAAATTTGGCGCGACCCTGCAGCGTGCAAGCTGTCCCGGGTTCCTTTCTATGAATGTTGGGAGGTATGTATAAGTACCCACTATACTGCCAATACCAGTGCTAGGCCATGGCATACTGTATGTAAAGAATTGGTGCTAGGCCGTGGCACAAGTAAAGTATATGTGCTAGGTCATATTTCTAATAAACTGTTAATGGGAGACATTTAACTTGTGATTATCACGTGATCAGCTAAGATTAATGTAATGCCAGCACTAGGCATGGAATGGATTAAACATCCCAGGCTGTGTGTGTGACCCTTGGGGAGCATGTGACTCGGGGATCCATTAAGATGCTTGGGAATGGCAGAGTTAGCTGAATATTGGGTCAGGAAAGGGAGGAGTCTTCCTCTCTTTCCTGCTGAAATTTTGGTGAGTGGATGTTTTCCCTTGAGCTCCCACTTGTCCCTATTTTAGGCACCTTTCCCTGCTAGGCTATGTCCTCGCGGTCCCCGCGCCCACATCATTCTGCCAGGCTGCCTGCCCACTTTGCTGCGGAGGATGCCCAGCTGCCCGCCTACACACTTACCGCGCGATCGCCCGCGGCATCGGCGTCTGCACCTCCCGCAGGTCGGCGTGTGAGGAGGGCCGTGTCTGCTAGCCCCAGCCCCCGGGCTGTGGGTGCGGCTGTGGCCTCCTCCAGGTCGGCTGGTGGACGGCGTGGAGCCGCGCCGCGCGTCTGCGGGAGGTAGCGGGCCTAATGCTGCCTCTGCATCCCCGGCCCCTGCTAGGAGTCAGAGGGGGGTCCCGGGCGGGGAGAGGCGACGAGGTCGCAGAGAAGCATGTCTCCTCTGTCTGATAGGGGCCTCATTCAGAGCTCCCAGCCTGCTGCTGGGGCACAGAGGGCACCGCTTGTGCGCACACCAGCCAGGGCCCTGGGATAGCGAGGGATTCCCCGCCGGGGTCCCTGAGGCCACTTCTGCCCACCTTGCTGGGCAACAGGTCCTGCGGGTGGTGGGCCTAGGGGTTCTGGGCATGCTCATGGCAGAAGCTCCGCCCGCGGGGGGTCTACGCGGTCGGAGGACTAGTCATGGCCGTGCGGCGGGATCTGCCAACATGGCCTTTGACCCCGAGGTCCTCTCTGCTGCTTTGTCCTCGGTTGCTGGGGCTCTGGCTCCCCTGGTGCAGGCCATGCCACGGGACGTGGGGGGGTGACGGTGCTAGTGGGATGTCACGGCTTCGGCCAATAGGGGTGTCACCCGGGGTTGCTCCCAATTCATGCTGGCCATCCAAGATATGGGTGACGCTGTAGCGGTGATGGAGGGGAGGTCTACCCGTAACCCTGACACCATTGAACCTACCCCATGGCGGGCCAGTAGGCGGGGTCCCTCATGCCAGGCCTCGGGCCGCCCAGCCCCCGTCCCAGACGAGTACGATACTGCCATGGAAGAGGATTTCCCTGACACCGACGGTGTCGACGGCGAGGAGGACGATACCGATACGGATGATGACACATGGGCTGCTCAGCCGGAGTCGTCAGGTGAGTCCTCTGATGAGGAGGGGGCAGGGTCTGCTTCTGGGGGTTCTTCAGGTAGTTCCCAGGGTACCCGATCTACTTCTTGTTCCTCTTCTTCTGCCGGTGGGTCTGACCACGGCAGCGTGGCTAAGGCCCGCAAGCGGGCTGCTAAGTATGCTAAAAAGGCTGCTGGGCGTTTGGCACAGGGGACCAAGCGTAGGAAGAAGGTGGCCTTATCACGTAGGGAACGCAAGGCGTTCAAAGAGGCCAAGGGTAAAGGGGGGATAGGCGCGGAGGTCTACCGCTCCTATGATAATTGGCTGGCAGGTTTCTGCATTTTTGCGGCCTGCTACCTGGAGGACAGACCTGATGAGCATATGAATGTCATCAGCTACATTCATATGGTCCATGACATGCACCTCAAATATGGCAGCACTGCTTGGCGTACCTACGACGAGCAGTTCTGGCGCAAGCAGGATTGCTTGCATATATTAGACCTAGGGTGTAAGGATGTGGAGGTGTGGATGGAAGTGGTTAGGGTCCATTTGAGTGCAGTCGAGGGTGTCGCTACGGCTGCTGCCGTGGCTGCGGCCCCCTCCACTGCGCCCAGGGTTTCATCGGGCACCCCGCAGGCGCAACGTCCTACGCCTGGGGCCCGGCCTGCAGGAACAGGACAGGCAAAGGGGAAATGTTATGCCTATAACAACTCCTCTTGCCAGCTGGGACAAAAATGCAGGTTTAAACATGTTTGCATCAATTGTTCGGGGAACCATCCTGCCTCAAACTGCTTTCGGGGCGGCCTCCCTGGCAGAGGGGCGGAAGCAGGGTCCTCCTCCAAGGTGGGTTCCATCCGGGAATCCTCGATAGGGTTCATACCCCGGTTAGGGTCGAGGCGATGGCCGGCTGGCTTAGCCGATACCCGGATAGGGCGACTGCAGAGTTTTTGTTTCAAGGTTTTAGTCAGGGGTTCCAGTTGCCAGTTCAGGGCGTAGTTAGAGGGGGCTCCTTCAGAAACCTGCAGTCTGCTCGTTCACTCCCCAAAGTGTTAAGGGAAAAAGTGGACAAAGAGTTACAGTTGGGGCGTATGGCTGGCCCCTTTGATCAGCCCCCGGTAGATGGCTTGGTTATCTCCCCGGTAGGAGTCGTGCCCAAGAAGGTTCCTGGCAAATTCCACCTAATTCAACATCTGTCTTAACGTGCGGGTTTCTCTGTCAATGACGCCATCCCGGAAGCGTGCTGTTCAGTGGCTTATCAGTCATTTGACGATGCTCTGGCTATGGTTAGGTCGTACGGTACAGGGGCCCTTATGGCTAAGATCAATGTTGAATCCGCATTTCGGCTGCTTCCTTTACTCCCCAATGCTTTCAGGTTAATGGGCTTTCGCATAGGAGAGGAGTATTTCATCGACAAATGTTTGCCGATGGGGTGTTCGGTATCCTGTGCCTTTTTTGAGAGATTCAGTACATTTTTGCATTGGTGTGTGGAGCAGTCGTCAGCGGGATCGCTCATTACCTTGACGACTTTCTGTGCGTGGGGCCGGCTGGGTCCACACGGTGTGCGGCCATCCTGGATTGTATCCGTTCTCTTTTCCGTCACTTCGGGGTCCCGATCGTGGAAGAGAAGACGGAGGGCCCTGTTACGTGTCTTTCCTTTCTGGGGATCCAGATTGACTCCGTGCAGGGGCTTTGCTCACTACCGCGAGCTAAGGCGAGACCTGGAGGTTTGGGCTGCATTCCTCCAGCATTTCAACGGTTTGCGGATCTGGTTGGCCCCTGTAGTGGACAATCTTCAGTTGCAGTTGTTCACTGATGCTGCAGGTTCCACTGGTTTTGGTTGTTTTTTAGCTGGTAGTTGGTGGGTTGCTCCTTGGCCCCCTGGTTGGTTTGAGTCAGGCCTGACGCGAGACTTGCTGCTGTTGGAGTTGTTCCCCATCATGGTCTCCATGGAGATCTGGGGGCCTCGCCTGGCGAACAGGAGTCTGCTTTTCTGGTGTGATAATTTAGGGGCGGTTCACACCATCAACAACCAGAGGGCCAAATCGCTTGTTGTGTTGCGCGTGTTCAGTTACCTGTTTCTCCAATGTTTGCGCTTCAACATATTGTTCAGGGCACGACATGTGCCCGGGGTCGAGAATGAAGTGGCTGATGCCCTGTCTCATTTCCAGTGGCAGCGCTTTCGGGAATTGGCCCCCGATGCTGACCCCTCTTCTGTTTGGCAGGTGATCGGGCCGGAATTGAGGGGTTAGCCGAGTCCTCCCTGGCGCCTGCTACCCTTAGGACATATCGGCAGGCCTGGACGGAGTGGGAGGAGTTCTCTGGAGGGGCCGTGCATGCAGGTAGGCAGGGGTACAAGCGCTTGTCGTCCTTCTTGTGGCATTTGTACAGCGCCGGCAGGTCCAGGGCAGTGGCGTCACGTTATTTAGCGGGGATTTCCTTTTTCTGTAGACTTAAGGGCTATCCTGACTACACAAAAAGTTTCTTGGTTACTAGAGCAATGAAGGGTTGGTCCCGTGTTTCCCCAGTCTCCCCGGACGCCCGGCGTCCTATAGATGCTTCCATGCTCCCGGCCCTGATGGATGGGGTGGGTCGCTGCACTTACTCAGAGTATGAGACCCTCTTATTCCACCTGGCTTTTTCTTTGGCATTCCACGGGGCTTTCCGGGTATCTGAAATTGTGGTGCCGGCTAAGTCCAGAGAAGCAGTCCTTCTGTTGTCCGATGTGCGCTTAGATTCTGGGACACTATGGGTTCGGCTTTCGGCGGTCCAAGACGGATCAGGCGGCTAGGGGTAAATGGTTAGCATTAGTGCCCGTGAGTCCGGTTGTGGTCTGCCTGGTGGCTCTTGCCTCGCAGTATGAGTTGGTGCGGCCGCCCCGCGATCGCTCTTGGCTCTTGCATTATGACGAGTCTCCGGTGACTCTTTATCAGTTTTGCTGGATGTTGCGTCACTGTTTGGCAGGGATGGGTCTCTCCCCTCGGGAGTTCGGTACCCATTCCTTTCGCATTGGGGCGGCCACATCTGCTGCTGTGGCCGGGCGATCAATTGGGGACATTAAGGCTTTAGGGAGGTGGCGCTCTGCTAGTTATAAGAAATATATTAGGCCTCACCTCCTGCCCTGAGCGCGCTGTGCTGTCTTGTTTGTTTTTGTTTGGATGCTGAATGATCCTTTGTTAACCCTACCCTTGTCCTTCCTACTCGGGGATTAGCTACGCTCTGCTGTTGGGCCAGCGTCCGGAGTTTTCTTGCTTTTTGCCTGACCTGATGGACTGAATTGACCTTTTAATTTGGCTATAGTCTTAATTAAGAGTCCCTCGGCAGGTCCAGTCGTTTTTTCTCCGGCCGAGTACACCTTTCATTCCGCATCCCCTTCCACATACTGTTACCCTCAAATGTTTGTGACTCTTCCCTCTTGTGTCCTGGTATGTCTTCTATTGTGATTGAAGCATGTCTCCGGCACCAATACGTGCCACAATCAGAATCTTACAACTTTTTTTCTTTTTTGGCAGATCCTCTAGTCCAGGCATGTCCAATGTTGGCCCTCCAGATGTTGTGAAACTACACATCCCAGCATGCTTTGCCACAGTTTTGGTATTAGAGAATGCTAAAACTATTGCAAAGCATGCTGGGATGTGTAGTTTCAAAACATCTGGAGGGCCAACGTTGGACATGCCTGCTCTAGTCCAATACCATGTCCCTTCATATCAATCCAACCTTACTAATGTCTTCTCTTTTTCTTCTCCTTCTTATAGGTGTGGGTTACGATAGGTTAAAGGTGTGGGTAGTGGGTCACTCCTTTATCTATTGGGCTGCTAGGTTGGTTGCCTCTGGGGAGGGGCCTGAGTTTCCTTGCTCTCAATCCATTAGGTGGTTGGGTGTTAGGGGAATGACTTGGGGCGCCTTGAAGTCATTCCTTATGGTGAATGTTCGCAGGTTCAGTGTGCCCGAAGTCCTGGTGCTTCATCTCGGTGGCAACGACCTTGGGAAAATGTCCCAATTGAGATTGCGGGCCCGGATCTTGAGTGATTTGGAGGCCATTGGTGCAGCCTGGCCACACTGTATGTTAGTGTGGTCTTTTATTGTTCCACGTATCTGTTGGAGAGGGGCTAGAGGTGCTAAGGCGGTTGACGAGGCCAGACAGAAGCTTAATTCGGCTGTTGCAAGGTGGGTTTTAGCGGCCGGCGGTGCTGTTATACCTCATGCACGGATTAGGTTTAAGTGCCGTCACCTTTTTAGGCCTGATGGGGTTCATTTAGTACCTGAGGGGCTGTTTACATTTCTGGAGGATATGCTTCTGGTTGTTGCTAGGGTGTCTTAGGCTGGTGGCGGTGCTGTACCCTGGGACCAGGGTTCATGCCTTGGCGGGAAAGAACGGCAGGTTAATAGTTTTTAGCCTTCATTACCTGTTTATGCAACGTATATAGATTGTTTTTCGGTGCGCTCGCCTATTCATTAACTTAGGCCTTTCGCTCGATCACCCGCTCGGGGGCAGCGAGACCACCTGGCTGGGTGGTAGTCAATGTAGTAGGTCGAGGATACCGCTTGGTAGGGTAGCTTGATTACGTATGCTGTGTTTGGGGGTGGAGTTTAGTTTAGTAGCCGTTCTTTCTTGGCCACCATTTATTTAAATTAGTTTAATCAAATCAAAACTAGCTTAAATATTTCAAATAATAAATCAGCTAACAATTTCTGCCAAACCTATGTCTCCGAGTCTTTATTTCAGGTTTATTGTTAAGATAAGTTAAGTTAAGGTTTTAACATGCTAGAGGTACACACACATGAGGTGCTAGGATGTTTAAGACACAAAACAATGTTATAAACTTACAAGTAGAAAAGTGTATACATTGATATTAATAAGCAAATATGGTTTATTAAAAGATTGGTTAATGTTAGTGTCAGAACAGATTCCATGGTGAACCCCATTGCCTAAATCCATCAGACACCTGACTGTGTCAATTGAGAGTATGTGTATTATCTAATACCTTTATGGGTGGTCCCCACATATGAATTCAGGCAATAGAGCAGCAGAGGTCAGCATTGCCTCAAGTATGAGGATTAAGCAAAGACTATTATGTATTATCTAGCTATTTATGTATGTAAACTGGAAATGACAAGGCCACCATCTGGTGTTATGAACTAGTCTTATTCTGCACATGCAGGACTTTAAGCCTTTGTTCTACATACAACATGTTCTATTAAACACTAGCTATCGAGGCCTTTAGCTTAAATAATATTCAAACATACAGGTTTACACAGACGGCCAAAATATATCACATATTACACCTTCATTCCGTCATTAATCCCTACTGGTAGCGCTAGGCCATGCTCTAAGATAAACAGTCAGCGCTTGGCCACGCTCTAAGATAAAAAGTCAGCGCTAAGCCACGCTCTGAGATAAACTGTCAGTGCTAGGCCACGCCCTGTGATAAACTGTCAGCGTTAGGCCACGCTGATAAACTGTCAGCGCAAGGCCATGCCCTGTGATAAACTGTTAGTGCTAGGCCACGCCCTGTGATAAACTGTCAGCGCTAGGCCACGCTCTGAGATAAACTGTCAGTGCTAGGCCATGCCCTGTGATAAACTGTCAGCGCTAGGCCACGCCCTGTGATAAACTGTCAGCGCTAGGCCACGCTGATAAACTGTCAGCGCTAGGCCATGCCCTGTGATAAACTGTTAGTGCTAGGCCATGCCCTGTGATAAACTGTTAGTGCTAGGCCATGCCCTGTGATAAACTGTTAGTGCTAGGCCATGCCCTGTGATAAAATGTCAGCACTAGGCCATGCCCTGTGATAAACTGTCAGCACTAGGCCATGCCCTGTGATAAACTGTTAGTGCTAGGCCATGCCCTGTGATAAACTGTTAGTGCTAGGCCATGCCCTGTGATAAAATGTCAGCACTAGACCATGCCCTGTGATAAACTGTCAGCACTAGGCCATGCCCTGTGATAAACTGTTAGTGCTAGGCCACTCCCTGTGATAAAATGTCAGCGCTAGGCCATGCCCTGTGATAAACTGTCAGCACTAGGCCACGCCCTTAGATAAACTGTTAGTGCTAGGCAATGCCCTTAGATAAACTGTTAGTGCTAGGCAATGCCCTTAGATAAACTGTCAGCACTAGGCCACGCCCTTAGATAAACTGTTAGTGCTAGGCAATGCCCTTAGATAAACTGTTAGTGCTAGGCAATGTGTGTGCTGGCCAGAAAGCTTGCGCCATTCTTCCTGGAGGCTGGTATGGTTTGCATATAGACTTGGAGAAGACACCTCTCATGGTTAGGTAGGGATGTAGGAATCCCACCACATAGTATCTGCCCAGTTTGAAAAAAAAAAAACCATAAAGGTACCGCCCAGCACCACGTTTCCTCCTTCCCAGTTTCCCTTAGTGAGTCACCCCAGGTCGGTGGTTGTCCAAAATATGCCAATGCTCAGTCCTTCTGGTCTACATGGCCTAAAGGTAAGAGTGTGAAAGCAAGATAGGCAGATGACTATGCTTGCACCCCATGCACACACCTTATGCAGTCACCAACCAGTAGAGTACTGAGACATAGGCTAATAATGTGGGACAATATGATTGCTGACCGACTGCTACCTTCCTACATTGTAAGTCCTTTGATACAGTGATTATATGGCAGGTATATGCATACCTCCCAACTTCTGTGTTGGGGAAATAGTGACACTCGCGCCCAAAAAGGGGGCAGGGCGTATGCAAATGAGGGTGAGGCTTATGCTAATTAGCCGCAACCTCATTTTCATACGAGAATAGACGCTGTGCGCATGCGCACAGCGTCTATTCTATTAGATTGGGGGGTCTCCCAACTGCCACCCCCCGCAGCGGGACAATGGCTGCCGCGGGTGGGACAGCGGGACAGGACCCGAAAATCGGGACTGTCCCGCTGTAATCGTGACAGTTGGGAGGTATGTATATGGGAGTGTTGTTGAATATTAATTGAAAAGTAACATAAAATGATTTCCTCATCCTTTAGCACACAGCTAGTATCATGGGCCTGGCCACGGACAAGTACCTAAATCCCAATATGGAGGAGCACACCACATGCTATTCCTTGACATGGCTCCCTCTTAAACGTGATTTTTCAATCTCTGGCAGAGCTACACACTGGTTGGTCTCCATGTTGAAACCTGACTAGGGGTAAATATGTTTGCATCTATCTCATGTGATACTTTGGGGCAGATGTACAGTATTAAGCTTGGTGAAGTGATCAAGTGGAAGGTGATAATGCACAAGTTAACCAGCTCCTAACTGTGACATTACAGACTGGGATTGAAAAATGACAGTTGGGAGCCAGTTGGCTGCTACATATAGGGCCTTATTCTAGTTCACTCTTTCTGACAAAATCCTTCTTAGATGGACAACCCCATGTGCACTGCGGGGGGGGGGGGGGGGGGGGGCAGCTGTAAAAAGTGCAGAGAGAAATAGATTTGGGTGAGTTATTTTGTTTCTGTGCAGGGTAAATACTGGCTGCTTTATTTTTACACTGCAATATAGATCTCACTTTGAAGTAAAACCTCACCCAAATCTAACTCTCTCTGCCCAAGTTACATCTGCCCCCCTGCAGTGCACATGATTTTGTCCATCTAAGAAGGATTTTGTCAGAAAGAGTGAACTAGAATAAGGCCCATAGTTACATAGGGGCAGATGTATTAAGCCTCAACAATAGATAAAGGCAAAGGTGATAAATAGAGATAAGCGTCTTTGCTATTCTCCAGTCTTTTGGTACCTTGCCAGATGATAATGAGTTATTACTTTGGTATTTGAAACTAAATCTATATTGTTTGTTATCTAATAACGCCCCCTTACGAGTTGGTGTTTCAACCGATTGTGTGATAAACTGATCCTTGAGTAAGTTTAGGAACCCACTCCTTTTTTTTGACTTACATGTCTCATTTGTCCAGTCAATGGGCGGGATTCTCTAAGCTAAAAATGCGGTAAAAACCCCGTTATCGGGTTTTTACCGCATTTTGGGATGCTGTAAGCATCCCCCGCCGGGTTACCGCGGCGGGGGGCATCGCCAGAAAAATCTGGCGATGCCCCATAGAAGCCAATGGGCTTCTATCGCAACCCTCTGCCGCCCCACGCCGCCCCCCCCCGCCGCCCCCCTCCCCCCTCACCTGTGTCCGGGCAGCACAGCGCAGTGCTGCCCGGACCTGTGACCTCCTCCCTGCACTGATCCTCTTCCGGGTGCAGGGAGGAGGAGAGCCCGGCGCAGCAGCGCCGGGTGTGGGAGGGGAGAGCCGCCGGGACCTGCTGGGACCCGGCGACTCTCACCGCAAAGGACAGCTCTTAACGCAAGAGCTGTCCTTTGCCTTAATTATCGCATATGTTACAGCATATGCGATAATTAAATATGCGATGGGCGGCGAAGGGGGGCGGAGATTCTTAGAGAATCTCCCCCCATGTCTGCTGCGTTATAACTTTCCACTTTATCACTTCACCAGGCTAAATACATCTGTCCCTTTGTCTTCTTTTCATGTATAATTTTCCACCCCAACAAGTAATCACAGATTGTCATACCATTTACTCGGGTAGTCTATATCCTTCATGACAAAGGGCAAGAAGTACTAAGCCTTGGATTGAGATAAAGTACAGAGAGATAAACAACCAGCCAATCAGCTCCTACCTGTCATTTTTCAAACCCAGACTCGGCAGTTAGGAGCTGACTGGCTCGCTGTTTATCACTCTGCATTGTATCACTTTATGAAGCTTGATACATCTGGTCCAATAAATGTTAGTAAATGGGCCCCTTAATCTCTCACCATGGCTTAAAATACATATACTCCTTAAAGCCCAAACCAGTGGCGTAACTTCAAATATTGCGCCCCCCCGCCAAATGTTTCTGGTGCTCCCCCCTCCCCCTCCCCGCCACCCATATACTAACTAGTCCTGCTGTCAGCGATGCGGGTGGGAGCTGGGATGCCTGTCGGCGCTGCGGTGGTCCCGGCTCCCGTCCTGGCTTCATTCTGATATGAAGAACGGACATCACAAAATGTCCGCCCCCATACAGCAGACAGTTTCAGAGAACTGTCTGCTATATGGGGGCGGACATTTTATGATGGTCCGTCTCCATAGGCTCAGAATGAAGTCAGGACGGGAGCCGGGACCACCGCAGCACTGACAGGTAAAGCTGCGGGGCATGGGGGGTGGGGGGCATATCAATAGCACTGCAGCCCCCCGGCGCCCGCACTAACACTGCGCCTCCCGCTACCGGGGGCTGCGGTGCTATTGTTACGCCACTGACCCAAACAGTACTTTGTTAGGAATGCACCAATGCCTAGGCTTGCCCCATTCTCACTGCCGCAGAAACCCGTATTTTTGCCAGGGCAAGCAGTAATTTCCTGTGTCATGTCTCAGTGTGAATGGGTGTGAGTGAAATTCCCAGGTGTAATGCCCCTGTAATTGTACACAGGTTTTTTGCAGGGTTATCCCTGGGATTTACACAGGTGTCCACCAGTCCGAACAGGCGCCAACCTAGTTTTTCATACAGGACTTCAAAAAGCAAGCTGATTGGGGAATGAGATCAGGGGACATGTGGAGGGATGTCAAGGTGCTGGAGCTGCTGGCTGTGAGCAGGGAGGAGGAAAAAAAGCAGCGAGTGACTGGCACGGTCAAGGATTCAACAGTGTACTACAACATATCAAAATGACTGTCTGCCCATGGCATCCATAAAACCCAGCAACAGGATGTGAACAAACTTAATGCACTTAGTAAGAAGTACTCCAAGGTGCATGATCTCAAGGAGAATGGTGGTACCCGTATGGACAATCGAACACTGCTCTTTCAACAGCCAATCAAAGCTGCTATTTCAACAGCCAATATTAGCAGCTCAGATTCCTCATACTTGTTGGCAGGGCATGCAGACCAGGGAAGCAGTGTGAACAGGGCAGACACGGGAGTCTAAGGTGATGATGATCTGTGCTCCACCAAAATCCCGGCAACAGAAACCCGGGTTTTTGCAGGGGCAGCAATGAGAACATGGTAATAGTAGAGCAGGACCTGAGCCTCTGCAACGGATAAACCAGTATTTCTGGGGACCCTCAGATGCTGCTGGAATTGCTGTGGCGGTTCTTCTTACATCTCTATTTCTTTGCATTCTTCAGTCTTAACCAACAAATCTTTATCACACTCATCTACATGAATCACCAATGCCACAATAACTCACCTTTTTTTTTAACCTGTAGTCTATGTCAGACTGTGCTCTTATGCTTCACACTCAGTGGGCAAAGAAAAGGTCCCTTTTGCTAGTAGTGCAAAGCACCCTCTAAGAAGTGTGTATTATATGTACAAGCTGAGCCTGGGGCTGCCTTGAGTAACAGCAAACTGAGCAAATCAGAAGGAGTCATGAGAGATCAGAAAAAGAGCAGATCCACAGACTGCACATGTCAGGAGTCAGACAGGAAGCAAGAGGTACAGGAGCTGGCAACGTGATCCAGAGGTCACACTAGTTGTTACACCAGCCGCATGCTATTGCTAGTCTGGAAGTATTTATAGACATGCTTGAACTTTCCAGGACTAATAATCATGAGTAATTGGGCACACACAGACAATGTGCAGTCAGAGCTTCGCTGCATTGCTGAGACTTAACTGATGCCTACAAATATAACCGGCCTGCATAATCTGCTTCTACAGACCGAGGCAAGTCAAGGAAGACATGCTTCTCGTCAGCAGGGATTCGTGATTTCCGGGGATTCTACAGTACTTATTCTTAACGTGACTCAAAATCAAACACATCTGGTTACATCTGTACATCTGCCATTGGGCTGAAGCAATAGATCACAGATCTTGATATTTTTAAAAATTCACCAATTCAGACCTTACTGCATAGCTGCCTACCCTCCTGTATTCTGCAGGAGACTCCCTGAAATAGCAGCAATCTCCCTCTCTCCCTCATTAGTCTAGCAATCTCCCTCATGTCACCTAGCCCACATTACACTGTTTCATTTATGGGGAAAAAAGGAATGAGAGATAGATACATTTACATTGAATCATCAGCGCCATTTCCCAGCAATTTACCAAGTATAGTATCTCTTACTAACTGCTTTGGGGATCATCTACATTTGGATATGTCATTTTAAAAGATTCCTCTCAGATGTAGCGTTACACAGCGTGGCTTCTAGGCGCCACGTTCACAATCTCTTCGCACAATCTCTCCATATATGGAACTAGACATGCCCTCTGGGTGGAGCATGACATGCCCCCTCAATGGGGCGGTGTTCAAAATTCTATTACCAACTATAATCTCCCTGAAACTAGTTTTCAAAAGTAGGCAAGTATGCCTTACTGTAAGAAACCACATTAAAGAGAAAAAAAAAAAATCATTACTAATTGTGTATAATAGATGTGTATATAGTTCCCGGTAATGGCACATACTTAATTACATCATTAGAAGACCTTAAACAGAACTTAATGGGTTTAAAATTTTCTTAATGCAAAATTTGATCCAAGAGCTAAATCTGAAACTTTTTCCTGCATAAATGATAGAGGAGAATAAATATTCTGAGTCAGACGGTTCCCTGGACATAGACGCAAATGGCGAGTATTAGCAAACAGCGCATTCTACTCTAAGATGGCTGGATCTTTGCTGGATCTACTGTATCTTTCCAGGAAATTGGGCGTTTTGTGGTGGGCAGCATCATTGCGATTGCACAGAATGTACTGTGCGATTCTGAGTTGTGCGTACAGGAAAAGTGAACCTGTTTGTGACGGATCTCTTGCACTTAATGATGGCGGTGGTCTGGCATAAAATTAATGTGTGGCACACAGTGGTGGCTCCAGAGGTGGGGCTGCAGCATGGTTCAAAATTCAAATAGGGGAGCCACAACAACTGCCATGCTGAACTGACTAACTGGCAGTTGGTGTGGCTTCCCTATTTGAATTTTGAAGCTCTGGAGCCGCCACTGGTGGCACTGGTTTCAGTTCTTCGTGGCTGCCCGGAAATACTGCCCTTTGCTTGTGACTCAGAATCTACATTCTACTGAAAGCTCAAAAGCTGAGACTAAGTACTCAGTGGCGTAACAGAAAGATATTGGAGGCCCTGGCCACTGGGCTCCAGCTGTCTAAGGGGAACCAAGAAAGAAAATGCAGATAGGGCTGCTGAACTGGGAGAGAGCTACTGATCTACTATAAAAAACAGAGAGGGCTACTAAACTATTATAAAAAAAAAACTCCACTTATTTTATAGTGACTTGCTACAGTCATTTCTGACTCACAACCCCCTTTGCAGCCCCCGTGAGTCTTGGAATTTAAGATAACAGATTAAAGTGGGTACTGTATGTACTAAGTATCATTATTATTATTATAAAAAAAAACTTTTAGGAAGGGGTTGTTATTAAAGCTTGGAGAAAGATAAAATTGTGAGAGAAAATATAATGTACCAACAAATCTCCTGTCATTTTTCAAACATAACCTGTAATGGCAGAAGCTGGTTTGCTGGTCTCACAATTTTATCTCTCACCATGCTTTGAAGAAGAAAAAAAAACTAAAGTTTCCATACCTCCCAACTTCTGCTTGTCCCAAAGAGGGACAGTGTGTTCTCCCCAGGCACGCGCTGAAAATTTGGTGGCGTGGCCTAGCGGGAAATGGGCATGGCCTGTACTCGCAGCCACTGTGGGGGGCATGCTCAGCAGCTCCCAACTGCCCCTCCCCCCGCTGGACACTGCTGGCCCTGGGAGGGACACGAGAACGTCCCAAAAAAAAAGAAAAATGGGACAGTTGGGAGGTATGAGTTTCTAGTTATTATCATTTGCAGCCAGAACCCGAAAATATATATTTCTTATCGCCGCAATTAGCTGGAAGGGGGACAATAGTGGATTCCAGGTAAAATATTGCCAATATGTAATGTCACCAAAATAAAATTGTAATGGAAAGACGAATTTTGAGGGACGAAATACAGTGTAACGTAAAACAAAAAAAATCAGTAAACACAAATAATGTTATTATTCCTTTAATTTGAAAAAGTTCCCGTTCACCAGACCTTCATCATTTAGACCACAGGCGAGCATCATTTGCATCTTACCAGGAGATGAGTTGAAAACAACCTTCCAGAGTCATTATAGACATTAGGAATATTTAGTCTGTTCAGCCTATGCAGTGTCCTAGCTACATTACAATACTTTATCATTGTCGTTCTGCAGGAAGTGCTGGCTCAGTTCCTAGCAGCCTATCATTACAACAGCCTCATTTTCTCTGACAATCTCCATGAACAGCATCGACATTCATCTGGGGCTTCTGGGGGACTGATTTATGTGTGAGAGAGAGGGGAAGAAAGAGAGAGAGAGAGAGAGAGAAAGGGAGGGAGATAAAGAGAGAGTGGGAGAGAGAAAGAGAGAGAGAGAAAGGGAGATAAAAAAGAGAGGGAGAAAGAGATAGATAAAGGGCAGTATTCAATGCTCCCAGTTTGCTGTTTTTTTCCGGCGAGGACAGCATTTTTTTGCCGAGAAGGCCAGTCCTCCCGGTTCACCAAAAATGAACAGCGAGTTTTGCCCTGTTCGCCGCTTGGTCCTCGTTGTTGTTTGCCATTGTTTTCTTATGGGAACTTTTGTGTACCTCACCATTTATTTATTTATTAACAGTTAGCGCAGCATATTCCGTTGCGTTTCACAAAAGGAGACAGTGATACAACAAACAGGGTATTTACAGACAGTCAAAAGGTAGGAGGGCCCTGCTCGCAAGCTTACAATCTATAGGGAAATAGGCATTGATACATAAGGATAGATACTGTATTCTTTATTGCATCGATTCCACCAGAATGCAAGATTCTATGACTGGTTCTGAAATTTTATAAGCTTGCCTGAATAGATTAGTTTTTAGGGAACGCTTATAGGATTGGAGACTGGAGGAGAGTCTTGTTGTGCTTGGGAAGGCATTCCACAGCCCGAGTGGGTGCAGCCCGAAGAAAGTCCTGCAGTCGGGAATGGGAGTGAGTAATGAGTGTGGATGAGAGACGCAGATCTTGGGAGGAGCGTAGAGGTCATGTTGGAAGATATTTTGAGATAACAGGAGATATGTATGTTGGTGTAGTTTGGTTTATGGCTTTGTGTGTAAGTAAAATCATTTTGTATTGAGTACGGTAGAATACAGGTAACCAATGAAGTGACTGACAGAGTAGCTTTGCAGACGATGAATGTCTGGCTAGAAAGATCAGCCTCGCAGTTGCATTCATGATGGACTGTAGTGGTGAAAGTCTGTATTGGGGAAGGCCAATAAGGAGACTATTGCAATAATCAATGCGTGAGATGATGAGAGCATGGATTAGAGTTTTTGCAGAGTCTTGTGTGAGGTAACGGCGAATTTTGAATATGTTTTTTAGGTGCATGTGACATGATTTTGAGACAGATTGAATGTGGTAGTTCAGAGTCAAGGACAACACCTAGGCAGCAAGCTTGAGAGGTAGGAGTGATTGTCATCTTCTCAACAGCAATAGAGATATCAAGTTGGTAATTACTATTTATTGGCAGAAATATAATTAAATCTGTTTTTGAAATATTACGTTTGAGGTGGCGAGATGACATCCAGGATGAAACAGCAGAAAGGCATTCAGAGACACGGCTCAATACAGATGGGGACAGGTCCGGAGAGGATAGGTAGAGCTAAGTAACATCCGCATACAGATGATACTGAAATCCAAAGGAGCTGATTAGTTTGCCAAGAGATGAGGTATAGATTGAGAAAAGCAGAGGACCTAAGAATGAACCCTGAGGTACTCCAACTGAAAGAGGTAGCTAAGAGGAGGTAGAATCAGAGAAACAAACACTAAAGGAGCGGTTAGATAGGTAGGATGAGAACCAAGAGAGGGCTGTGCCTTTAAGACCTAGGGATTGTAGTGTTTGTATGAGAAGTGTTTGGTCAACAGTGTCAAAAGCAGCAGAGAGATCTAGAAGAATTAGTAGTGAATAATGGCCTTTAGACTTAGCAGTGACCAGATCATTCACAACTTTAGTCAGTGCTGTCTCTGTGGAGTGTTGGGCACAAAAGCCTGACTGATGCGGGTCCAGTAAGTTGTGCGAGTTAAGAAAGTGTGTGAGGCGAGTGTTGGAAAGTCTTTCAAGTAGTTTGGAGGTGTATGGAAGTTGAGAAGTGGGACGGTAGTTTGAGAGCGCTTGGATCAGAATTTTTTTTCAGAATCGGAGTAATAACTGTGTGTTTGAACAATGAAGGAAAGACACCAGTAGAGAAAGAGAGGTTACAGATTTTAGTTAATATTGGGATTAGCACAGTAGACAGAGATTCATTTATTTGTATAGGGTCAAGAGGAGAGATAGTAGAGTGGGAGGAAGAGAAAAGTGCAGATACTTCATCTTCATTCGTGGGATCAAATGAAGTAAATGCGTCAAATTTGTGGGTGTAGTATAAAAGATCTACAGTAATTAGCTCTTCGGTCGACATGCACTAGGGTGACACAGTGGCATAAGTTTGTCCCATTTGCCCGGAGGCAAGATAAATATAAAGAATATTTAATTACAGTTCATGTGTAACATTACAACTACACATAATTGCCATTGACGCACTGATCCCAACGTGTAGGAAGGGAGTGGATGGCTTCAGTGTAGAAACTCCTGGGTTGCTGACGGATCCATTTTTCTACTGTGTCCATCACTACCGTGTCACAGGTGACCCATTGACCTTTCAGTTATTTTTTTAAGGGGCAAAAGATATAGGAGTCACATGGGGAGATATCGGAGCTGTATGGAGGATGTTTCAGGACCTCCCATCTAAATTTTGCCAGCAGGTGGAGGATCTTATTGGCTACATGTGGCCTAGCGTTGTCCTGAAGCAGCACTATGAATGAGAATGGCTCCATCTGTACATCTTTGCTGCAGTCAGGCTAAGCAGATGCAAGATGAGTCTTCTTATACATTTTTCCCAATAAAATACATCTTTATTCACAATGGGATGCGAACCGCATGCACAAGCAGCTTCTGCTGATTGAAATGGTATACAGCATAACTATATTCTGTATGTAATTACGACTGTATCTGCATAAACAAATGTGTTCCTACAGTGTTTCCCAGACAAACGGTGTAATATTGTTTGGTATGCAGATACAGTCACATACAATAATATGCAGCATAACTATATTTTGGAATAATTGTGACTGTATCTGCATACCAAAAAACGTTACCCTGTTTGGTTGGGAAACACTTTAGCATAAGAGATAAGTCATTACCATCGGATGCACATTAGGTAAACATCGACCATCTAAGTAGCCCTAAAGCTGCGCATCATGGGCGCAAAATGCAGTGCAGCTTAGATGCTCTAAAAAAAAATTGGGTTTACGCAGGCCCATTATTAGCACTGCAAAGATTCAATATAAAACATCCAGAGAGGACTTAAAACACTGCACCAACTGCGGTTGGAAAAAGATGTTGCTATTTTGATTTTTCTCATGAACCTCTTTAACAGCATTTCCTGCCCTCCCTCCCCTATATTCGTATGACAAATCTTTGTATGACAAATTATATATCTGTATCCTGTACATTCTGGCCAGTTAGCTGATTAACATCTTATTTCCCAACAGGACAATAAAGAGTTGCAGAAAGCTACATAACATGTATCTGTTTTCATTCATTAGCACGGGTTATCTTTTCTCCTAACTTTAGTCTTCAGTCTCTTGCTATCATTTCACATTTGACATGAATATACTGTTACTATTTTACTCATTCCTCTCAACTGTCCCATTTCCCGCATGGAATGTCCCGGTTTTTGCCCAGGGCCAGCAGTGTCCCTCAGTAGGGGGGGGAGTTAGGAGTCCCCGCTGCCACCTGCTGGGCAGCAGTGAATAGACGCTGCACGCTTGCGTCTATTCCCCGCAGGCAGAGGGGCAGTGGTGGCAAAGTGAGGGTGTGGCCTCACACGAGTCAAGCGATTTGAAGACCACGCCCCCAAATTTTTGTGCGCAGAGGGTCCGCTAAGGCACCAATGACAGTTGGGAGGTATGTTTTACTCATGAGTAAAACAACTATTCTGTAATTGTCCGTGAGACTTTGTACACAATATAACTATTCTGTTGGTGTTAGGACATGAATATCAGAGGCAATACTACCATTGGTGCAGGATGTGCATTGCACCGGGGCCCTGGCATCTGAGGGGTCCACTTCTGCCACCCACTGCTGGGTGGCATATTGTGAACTTGGGTTTGAGTAGAGGGGGCCCAACTTATAACGTGCTGGGATATGGTGCTGATGATTCAATGTAAATGTATCTGTCTCTCATTCCTTATTTCCCCAAAAATGTAACAGTGTAATGTGGGCTAGGTGACATGAGGGAGATTTCTAGCTTAATGAGGGAGAGAGGGAGATTGCTGTTATTTCAGGGAGTCTCCTGCAGAATGCAGGAGGGTAGGCAGCTATGTAGTAAATACTGATCTAACAGATTGATTAGTAACTTCGTGCCACATTTCTCAGTGATTTTACTGGTACTTTGGTCACCGACAGCTTATTTTTGTATGCTAGTCATACCTGTCTACTCTCTGGGAGCATCTAGAAAATCAGGAGGCCCTCCTGGCTCCTCAGATGCCCTGCAACTGCCCCTCGCCTGCCCACTTATGAGCCCAAGTGGGCGGAACACATTCCCCCTATACAATGCCCCGGAAACAGAGAATCTTCCTGCTTGGCCACACCCCCATGAACCAACAGGTTGCTATGTCCCCTACACTCCATTATGTGTAGGAAATGGGGCACTTTAAAAAAAAAAAAGAACTACGTGAACTAATAACTTGGCTACAGCGGAGAGACATAAATAATATAGATCTATATTAAAAAAAAATTGCTCTTTAACAGATATTTAGAATCTAATTTAATGCAAATTAATAAATATTCAGCATAATAATCTGTAGTAGAGTTTATTATGCTGAATATTTATGCACAGAAATTACTTTCTAGAAACAGCTTCAGAATGTAAAAAAAAAAAAAAAGAGCTTTATTCTGTTGCTAAAAGCAGATAACACGAATGTTTCCATTTTTACATCTCACACTCCCAAAAGCCCTGTCAGGAAGTATTAGCCCCGTCACTCAGCCCATTTGTGTTGTGCTAGGCAAACCTGCATGCTGCCACAAACTGTCATAAACACAATTTAGTCTAAATTGCCATTGAATAATTCTACCTTTGCAATGGAAATTGGGCATGAAGTCTGGAATTCCACAGGCTCCTCTTGGTTTGATTACAGCTGTTATCACACTGACAGCCGGGTTTCGGTCTGAATAAAACAGATGTAAAGGGTTTCCGTCTCTCCTGCGGTTATGTTTCCATGAGTGTGATGGAGTTCACACCTTCGGTCTCAATCACTGCTGTGTTTATGCAGCTTAAAGCAGTGTTTAGAAAATGTGCTCAATTCAGTTTCTGTGAGGTCTGTGTGAACTAGGGATGCCAATCCCGGGGCATTTTTTCAATCCCGGAATTCGGGATTGAAAAATGCCCAATCACGGGATTCCCGGGATCCCTGGATTGGCTTCCCTAATACAAAAACATAGAAATACAAAAACCCGCCCCGGCCACACGCATATTTACTTACAGGTGCGGTGTGGTGGGACGGGTGGGCAATGGAGCCTGGGCGGGTAGGCGGAGTATGGAGCCTGGGCGGGTGGTGTCGGGCGATGGTACGGTGGTCCCGGAAGATATGCCGGCAGTCTGGGTTGGTGGGTGGTCTAATGGAGGCGGCAGCAGGAGGTCAGCGCGGTGCACACTGCACACAGAAGGAGGCGGCGGCTGTTGTGTGGCCTCCGCAGCGTGACCTCTAACGTCGGCACGCTGCGCAGAGCCGCAGTGCCCGGGACGGGAGTAGCACATGTGCAGTCTAATCCTGGATTGAAATCCCGGCGTTTTAGGGGCCAAATCCCGTGATCCCTAGTGTGAACCTGTCCCATTGGTGGAGGACAGATGTGATCATTGACCAATGATAACGCAGTGGAATATAACTGTACATGTGCAATGCCTAATTTGCGTACAAACCCATAGGGGGAGATGTAACAAATGTGGGGAAGTTGCTAATAGTAACCATTTATCTTCTAAAGCAGGGATGGGGAACCTTCGGCTCTCCAGCTGTTGTTGAACTACACATCCCAGCATTCCCTGCAACAGTTTTAGCATGGCCAAATAGCAAAACTGTAGCAGGGCATGCTGGGATGTTTATTTCAACAACAGCTGGAGGGCCAAAGGTTCCCCATCCCTGTTCTAAAGTGTTATTTTTGTATCACCCTTTAAAATGACAGTTATAGGCTGATTGGTTGGTGTGAGTTCCCTCAAAGGGACTTTGGGAGTGTGGGCAGTTTCATGTGATGTCATGATGTCATGATGTCATGCAGTAGTCGCGCAATGCTCCTCCAGGAATGTTTTGAATGGCCAGGATATCTTTATGGGCCCCCCTGGCACCTGCTGGGCCCCAGGCAGGCACCTAGGATGTCTTCTGGAAAATCCGCCTCTGAGAGGCCGGGAGACCTATTCGCAGCGCACCCTTCATAATAGTGGACATATCCTAATAAGGCTTTGAGGGGAACACCACCTCACTAAGGGGTGTGGTACAGGGGTCGCAGGGCCGTCTTTTCAAATGGGCTTAATGGGCACTTGCCCAGGGGCCCCAGGTGTATAAGGGCCCTAGGCTGATAGCTGAGGTTCCCCTTTTTCCAGGGATACCAGAATTTTAAAATCGGCTCTGGGGAACTGGAGATATCCAACTTCAAAGCAGTAGTCCACATCCGACCTGTTAATTGCACTTCCCAGTCATATGTCTCAGGTTCTCTCTGACTTAGTGTTTTTCTGAGAGTATATTCCAAAAGCTGGGACTCTTCTCTTTCTGCTGACACTATCATGCCCAGAACCAGTGGCGTAGCTTCAGGGGTCGCAGCGGTTGCAGATGCGACCGGGCCCCTGAGCCAGGGGGGCCCAACCCCCGCCACTGGCCTGGGAGAGGGATGCGAACAGGACGCACCCGTTCCCAGTGCTGCTTTGCGGGCCCGCGTGCGTCGCGCTGACGTCACGCGGCAAGGGGTCCCCTTCCTATTGGCTGCCTGCGGCTGGGGACGGGACACGGTGGCCGTATCTCAGCTGTGATTGGCTGCAGCGTCCCCAGCCGCAGGCAGCCAATAGGAAGGGGACCCCTTGCCGCGTGACGTCAGCGCGACGCACGCGGGCTCCAACCTCCCTCTCCCACCGCTTCCGCGCCATCACACAGCACGTGTAGGCTGTGCCAGGACAGGAATCAGGAGCAGGACCGCCCGGCGCCCTATATCGGACAGACTACAGTGAGTCCAGTCTGTCAGGCTTTTTTTGAGATTATGGGGAAAATAGCGAATACTGCTGGGATGTGTAGTTCCACTGTTACAGTGGAACTACACGTCCCAGCATGCCCTGTCACAGTTTTAGAAATCCATTATCTAAAATCTGTGGCAGGGCATGCTGGGACGTGTAGTTCCACAACAGCACTGACTCCAGTCCTGTCAGGCTTTTGAGATTGTGACAAATTGCTAAAACTGCTGGGATGTGTAGTTCCACTGTTACAGTGGAACTACACGTCCCAGCATGCCCTGTCACAGTTTTAGAAATCCATTATCTAAAATCTGTGGCAGGGCATGCTGGGACGTGTAGTTCCACAACAGCACTATATAAAATATAAACAGACCGAGATTTTAATTTTGTTGTATGTAGGGGGGCCCCAAGCTGACCTTTCGCACCAGGGCCCATGAACCCTTAGCTACGCCCCTGCCCAGAACCAGAGATATCAGCCTTCCTGCTCCAGCGTCAAACATCTGGTGTACAGTTTTATATTTTTGTCAATGGATTGCTCTGGCTCCTGATCTTTGATCCCCAAGTTCCAAGCACTTCCTGAAAGGTGGGACTCTAGGTTTTAATACTTTTGAAGGCTAAGAAATCTATTTCCAGATAATGGCGATATCTGCAGTCAAACCAGCTGCCCTTCTACCGGAAAATGACGAATATTAAGCCCACCCCATTATTCAACCCTTCACTTGAATATAAAACACCCCCTACCTCCCTGGAAGTTATTTACAAGGGACCCTTCATTCAGCTCAGTGCCCCCTTCCACACGTTAGTGTTCTCCCTCCCACCACCTGTGCAGTAAAGGAGTAATTAGCAGAAGTAACTGCTCCAGGTCCTACATGTTGAGTGGAAGATAGAGCACCCCCTGCCACCTGTGGGTCATCAAAGCTGCTGCTGATAGCACTCCCCACCCCTAGAAAGGGAAATGAGTAAGGGCCCCAGTGCATTGCTTTGCCCAGGGGCCCACACTGCTGTTAAGATGGCCCTGAGGGGTCGGACAGTTGGGATCCCGACAGTCATTAGCCCGACCTTGGTATCCCGACAGGCCGGACCCATACAGCATAGCGAGCGCAACAAAGCCCCTTACGGGCTCGCTACGCTCGCCGCGCTGCGGGCACGATGGCTCGCTACTCGAGCCACCTATTCTATTCTCCCTCTATGGGAGTCGTGGACCCCCACGAGGGAAAATAGCCGACGGCCATCGGGAACCCGGCTGTCGGTGTTTTGACAATCGGGATCCCGACGTCGGCTAAATGCCTGTCGAGATCCCGACTGTCGGGACCCCATCCGGCACCCCTCACTAAGGGCCAGATGTATCAAGCTTCTAAACTTGATAAAGTGGAGAGTGATAAACAACCAGCCAATCAGCTCCTATCTGTCATTTTTCAAACTCAGCCTGTAACATGGCAGTTAGGAGCTGATTGGCTGGCTGTTTATCTCTTTTTGAAGCTTGATATATCTGTCCCTAAGAGAATTACCTTTAATAAGGAGGCATTTAACAAAGTTCTGTTGCTATAGTACGTACCAGACTAATCATATTGACATTACAATGCTAACAGCCAAAATTATGCTATATTAATTATTATTAACAAGAATGGACTGCATGTTTAAATAGGAGAGTATAAATATAAGCTGTATCCACATTTACCAGTGACGGAAGCGCTGCATTAATCGCAATTGTTTTTTGTGTGAATTTTAATTTTTTATTTATTTATTTATTTACAGTTTGTTATATAGCGCAGCAGATTCCGTTGCGCTTTACAATAGTAGACAGTGATAAAACAAACTGGGTAACAACAGACAGACTTGGAGGTAGGAGGGTCCTGCTGCAACCTTACAATCTATAGGGATATAGGAGGGAAACACAAGGACAGGCACCAGTAATAGCATAGCAGTCCCACCAAGTTACAAGTCCAAAAGGGAAGCTATTTCTATATATTAAGTTGAAGAGTGTGTGTGTGTGCGTGCGTGTCCGTTGCATTGCGGGCACACCGTGGCACTCAGAGCTGCCAAATTTGGACCTCTGGACCTGGTGGTGTGCACATCGAAGCCGTTTTTGGGAAATTTCACTTAGAAATTTAAAAAAACACCAAGTTTTAATTTGCCTTCATTGATGATCTGGGAACAAGATTGACGATCGGGGAAACAGTTGTCGAAGGAACAACTCCACACCTGGGGGGTTATTCTAGTCCATTCTTTCTGACAAAATCCTTCTTAGATGGTCAAAACCATGTGCACTGCGGGTGGGGCAGATGTAACTTGTGCAGAGAGAATTAGATTTGGGTGGGGTTTTTCTTCAAAGTGAGATCTATATTGCAGTGTAAAATCATGCAGTCAGTATTTTCCCTGCACAGAAACAAAATAACTCACCCAAATCTAATTCTCTCTGCACATGTTACATCTGCCCCCCTGCAGTGCACATGGTTTTGTCCATCTAAGAAGGATTTTGTCAGAAAGAATGAACCAAAATAAGGCCCCTGATATCATTGCTGTCATTGCGTATGCATGACATATTCTAACATTATGGTGAAGGCTTTAAACAATTAGGAATAACTGAGGATATACATAGACCACACATCACACACACGTACATAATGTACACGCACACACACACACAGTACACCACGTATAGTGTACAATTTACTCAATAAATCATGAAATAAATATGTGTACATAGAAGTACAATCAAGAAATGAAAGTAGGATTAAAAAATTAATTCTGATTCAAACTGATAATTGTTTGGATGGCGGTGGGTTGCGAAACAAATCTATAGGTGGAGGGGGTATGGATATTGTGGGCATAATTAGTGTTTTATACACTTTTCAATTTCACTTCAGTGTCACCATAGTGGTATTTCCAATTGGGGTTCAGGTGGTCTTTTAGGGGTCCCTTTACAATCTCATTGGTCTCTTCTCCTGGAGCCTACGGTCTCCCTCAGTGATTGACTGTCATTAAGGGAGACTGTAGGCTCAAGGAGGAGATACCTACGGGATTGTAAAGGGTCCCTGAAAGAACACCTGGACCCCAATTGGGAATCCCGCTATGGTGACACTGTGACCGTGACACTGTACTGAAAATCCCATCAATTGAGGACCCCCTGTAGGTGTACCAAACACCAATTATGCCCACAATATCCATACCCCCACCCACCTATAGATTTGTTTCGAAACCCACCCCCATCCAAACAATTATCAGTTTGAATCAGAACTTATTTTTTAATCCTACTTTCATTTTTTAATTGTACTTCTATGTACACGTATATATTTTTTCACAATTTATTGAGTAAATTGTACACTTGGCATGGCAAATCTTTATCTCAGTCTTATTCTTTAACTTATTACACTCCAAACCTTATCAATGCACCCATTTATGATTGCGATGGCTGGATCGGTGTATTGGCCCGGTGAATGTAGGGAAGAATTTGGCCCATTGCACCCGTTCCCAATGGTGCATTGCAGTGGTGCGGTTAGCATGCATCGAGTCATGATGTAATTTGGCCAGGCCCGCGGACCTGCTCCCACACTCAGTGGCTGCCCCACTGTTTGGTAGAGATGCCCGGTGCATGTGCTTTACAGATCTCCAGACCTCAGAGACTGTTGCAGGCAGGATCGGTGAGGGGAGCGGCAGTGGCAGGGAGCGGTGAATTTTTAATTAATTATGGCGCGGGAAGTAATGCCCACCCCGGTCTCCACGCACTCAGCGCCTGTAATTACACACCCTAGAAACTGTACCATTGAAAGTATAAAAATGGAGGTGTGGCCACGTCCCTTTCTGATTTTGTACCGATTTCTGACCCTCAGATGTTGGAAGGTATGTCATAGGTGCTAAATCTCAGGAGTGGATGTGGAATTCATCAACACATACAAGTTATCAACTCTGGAGCGTTGTGTTTCAAACAACAACACCACACCTGATTTCATTGCCATCATTGAGTATCAATGCAAACACATTCTAACATTATGGTGGAATTTATAACAAATTACAATCTTAGGTCTTTGGCACAGGATACTGTAAGATTACATTTTCAGCAATTTTGGAAATAAAAAAAACCCAAGGTTTTCCCGGGCAACGCCGGGCGGGTCAGCTAGTAATACATAAGTGCCTCAGAGAGTTATGCATGTAGAACGTAAATATGATAGTCTTGCCTGAAGAGGTGATTTTTCAGGGAACACTTGAAAGTTTGGAGGCTAGTGGAGAGTCTTATTGTGCGTGGAAGGGCATTCCATAGCGTTCATCTGTGTATGTTGTATCGTAATTATATGTGTACCGGCTGGTAGATACATTTTTTTTATATCATATTTTTATTACAAAATAAAATATAATTTTTCTAGCATGGTCTACTTTTTCTCATCTGTTTTATGTTTACATAGGAAGATAAGTTGGGCAGCAGCATTAAGGACAGATGGGAGTTGAGAAAGGAGGGAGAGAGATGGGAGTCTGGGAGGTTATGAGGTTACAGTAGTCCAATGTGGAGATGACCTGTTAGTGCTGTCTAGTTGTCTACATTTGGAACAAGGGCTGATCCTAGAAATATTTCTGAAATGAAAATGGCAGGACTAAGGTATTGATTGTGCGGTTTAAAGGAGAGGTAAGAGTCAATGGGCCAACCAATCAGCTCCTACCTGCCAGGTCACATACTGTGTTTGAAAAATGTCAAGCAGGAGCTGATTGGTTGGTGGTTTATCACTCTGCATTTTATAACTTTTGAGCAGTGGCGGTTTTTACCTATGGGCTGCAGGGCTGCAGCCCCCCAGATAAAATCCGCTAGTGTGAAGTCTGTGGGACTGCGCTGTCTTCACTGTTACTGGCAGTGGCTTCTTATTGGAAGTCTGACCTGCCAGTCACCCAAGGCAGTCCCATTGGTAGGTGTTCCCTCTCTCTGGGATGCCTCTATGAGCTGCTGTGGCGGCAGACCATAAATATAGGTTCGGCGCATGCCCCGGACCTGGAACCTTGAATACTCTTCTATGGACTGCTCATAGACGCTGGGGGCCAGCGCGTGCACGATGAGGACCAGTGGGGACCAGCGTGCACCGGCAGCAGGGATCAGCAATGGCGGTGGCAACGGAAGGGGGGCTAGGCATCACATCAGCCCCCCTCCTCCACAGAGGTAAGAGCTGCCACTTCTTTTGAGGGTTAGTACATCTGGCCCAATGACAGTGAACTTGGAACTAGAGGAGATGTGCTGTCATGTCTTGTAGATAAATAAATTGAGGGAGGTGAGGTTATGCTGGAAGGTAGAAGACCGATCAGCTCAGTTTTTGGCATGATAAGTTTAAGAAAGCTATGAAAAAGTAAGTCTATACTCAGACAGCGAGCAGGGGATTGCACCATAGGCGAATCTAGAATTATGGTAATGTGTGGTCCCAGATCTAGACATAATAGCAGGGGGACCTTTGCGCGGCTTAGCCGCGCGCCAAAAAGGGGGTGTGGCCTCATGGGAAGGAGGCGTGGCATCACAGAAAGGGGTGTGGTATTACACTTTAGACCATACACAGTAATGCCCAATACACATTTTAGCAAACTCCGTAATACCCATTACACATAAAGCCACACATCATGATGCACATTACATACTATATAACAAACCGTAATGCCATTACATATTTGCCACATAAGTGCTGCTTACCTACGTGCTCATTGCTAGTGGGTTCTTGCTTGATGCCACCATAGTACCCATTACACATGATGCCGCACACTATAGTACCCATTACACATGATGCTGCACACCATAGTACCCATTACACATGATGCCGCACACCATAGTACCTATTACACATGATGCCGCGCACCATAGTACCCATTACACATGATGCTGTACACATAATGCCGCTTACACATGATGCTGCACACCGTAATGCCCCTTACACATTAAGCCACACATTATGCGTAATGCCCCCTCATACCGCCACTTGTATCTACGGTTCCCAGGGGGCTAGAGACACGGGGCTGGGCTCGTTAGAAAGCTCCATCCCTCAGCTACAAAATGGGTCTAATGGGTGGTCCTGTGCACCCCCGGACCACCCCCTAGATTCGCCTATGGATTGCACATGTGCATAATAATGCATGCACATGCACAAGCACCCAACATTGGCCGGAGGAGTGAATTCAGACCACATAAACAGATCTGGATCGCCCCTTGGTACAGGGACTCTGAGGGGGGGCTCAGGCATTACCATTGTGCTTGTGGTGTTAATAGACTTGTTAGCTTAACCAGGAGTTCAGATTTATTTGCAGTGAGCACAGAATTAACAGTCATCAAAGGGTTAACGTTGTGATATGCAGTATATAGCAGATATGTATCACAGGCACACAAGAAAGAAGTATAGGAAATGGCCACCTGCTGGCGCTAGCGCAGCCTCGAGTCTGTACTGTCCTACAGTTATCACCTAATAACAATTCACAAGACCATACAATACAAAAATTGGAGTTCCGGACTTCTGAGGCGCGGTGTTATGGAAGATGTAGAGCATCAGTGTCTCAATCGATATAATCACCACCTTGAGTATTCACTCTCGATATATTTCCAATGTGGGGAACCGACCAAAAAAGAAGAGAGAGCCAACTGTTACATATCATTCCATGTGGTTCAGAAAGCTTAAAAGAGGAGGCACACGGAAAAAAAGGGGGGGGGGGGGGGATAGACGGGCGTACCCAACTCACAGAATCTATGGTGGTGTACAGACACGTAGCGTTTTCTTTATCATGTTTTTCCTTTGATTCTCATCTATATGGTCCCCTTTTTTATTCTCCCGATTTTTATGTACATGAAAAATAAAGAAGTGTAATTTGTGTAGATTTGTATTAAAGAGTGGTGGGTCCCTTTTAGTGGACCTAAAACTGGGTTTTTCCTTTTTGTAAGCGTACCTCACTCACCAAATGAAAGGTGGGGGTACACCTATAAAGGTTTCTTTTCAGATGTGACAAAATTAAGTGCATGGATGGGCGTACCCCACTCACGGTAGTTTTGAAGATGTATAAGCCCGTAGCGGGTACTTTACGTCCTCTGCTTTTCAGAAGGTTTCAGAATCTCACATCCATCCTACATGGATGTGAGATTCTGAAACCTTCTGAAAAGCA
Source organism: Crinia signifera (assembly GCF_055691185.1). Taxonomy (NCBI): domain Eukaryota; kingdom Metazoa; phylum Chordata; class Amphibia; order Anura; family Myobatrachidae; genus Crinia; species Crinia signifera. The sequence goes on along the minus strand of NC_139221.1, from coordinate 47,535,161 downwards.
GAGGACGTAAAGTAAAGTACCCGCTACGGGCTTATACATCTTCAAAACTACCGTGAGTGGGGTACGCCCATCCATGCACTTAATTTTGTCACATCTGAAAAGAAACCTTTATAGGTGTACCCCCACCTTTCATTTGGTGAGTGAGGTACGCTTACAAAAAGGAAAAACCCAGTTTTAGGTCCACTAAAAGGGACCCACCACTCTTTAATACGAATCTACACAAATTACACTTCTTTATTTTTCATGTACATAAAAATCGGGAGAATAAAAAAGGGGACCATATAAATGAGAATCAAAGGAAAAACAAGATAAAGAAAACGCTACGTGCAGGGGCGGGCTGGGCCGGGGGGCAGAGTGCCATGTGCCCCCCCGGGCCGCTCAATCACGATTTGTGTGCAGGCCGCCTTGCTCTGAGGCTGCTGCTGCAGCCACGGCTGACCAGTCTGGTTTCTGGTCTCCAGAAACATGGCCGCCGGCCTCCTGCACTGAGGACATGCCTAGTGCAGGAGGCTGCCCCGCTGCTATAGAGCGTGCACGGCCCGGGTCACTTATATTACAGTACAGCATAAATATGGAGGTATTGCACCATCCATGAAGAATATCAGATGGTAGCAGAGTCAGACTGCCAGCCCAGCAGTAAGGACTCAGCCCTTTCTTGCAAACTGAGGCGTCCCGCCCCGGAGTAGTGGCTGAATGAAGTCACCACCCGGGGAAGGTGATGATGAGACTGCGGACTCGGAGGGCAGGGAGGGGGGTGTTTGTTTGTATATACATAACGAGCCACACTGTTGTAATGGGGGTAGTTTGTGTTTGTAATTGTGTATGGAGCAGTTTTTTTGTATTGTTGGGGATGGTGGTGTTTTATTTATATATGGATTTGAATGAGATGTTTCGATGTATATATGATTGGATGGATATAAGAGAGGCAGTGTATGTATGTATGTATGTATGTATGTATGTATTAGAGCAGCAGTGTATGTATGTATGAGAGCAGCAGTGTGTGTGTGTGTGTGTGTGTGTGTGTGTGTGTGTGTGTGTGTGTGTGTGTGTGTGTATGTATGTATGTATGAGAGCAGCAGTGTATGTATGTACAGTATGTATGAGAGTGCCAGAGTATGTATGAGAGTGCCAGAGTATGTATGTATGTATGAGAGTGCAAGAGAATGTATGTATGTATGTATGAGAGTGCCAGAGTATGTATGTATGTATGTATGAGAGTGCCGGAGTATGTATGTATGAGAGTGCCAGAGTATGTATGTAGAGTGCCGGAGTATGTATGTATGTATGAGAGTGCCAGAGTATGTATGTATGTATGAGAGTGCCAGAGTATGTTCTGTATGTATGTATGTATGTATGTATGTATGTATGTATGAGAGTGCCAGAGTATGTATTTATGTATGTATGTATGAATGTATGAGAGTGCCGGAGTATGTATGTATGAGAGTGCCAGAGTTTGTATGTATGAGAGTGCCGGAGTATGTATGTATGTATGTATGTATGTATCTATGTATGTATGAGAGTGCCAGAGTATGTACTGTATGTATGTATGAGAGTGCCAGAGTATGTATGTATGTATGTATGAGAGTGCCAGAGTATGTATGTATGAATGAGAGTGCCGGAGTATGTATGTATGTATGTATGTATGTATGTATGAGAGTGCCAGAGTATGTACTGTATGTATGTATGTATGTATGTATGTATGTATGAATGAGAGTGCCAGGGTATGTATGTATGAGAGTGCCGGAGTATGTAGGTATGTATGAGAGTGCCAGAGTATGTATGTATGTGAGTGTCAGAGTATGTATGTATGTATGAGAGTGCCAGAGTATGTATGTATGTATTTATGTATGAGAGTGACGGAGTGAGTATGTATGTATGTATGTATGTATGAGAGTGCCAGAGTATGTATGTATGAGAGTGCCTGAGTATGTATGTATGTATGTATGAGAGTGCCTGAGTATGTATGTATGTATGTATGTATGTATGAGAGTGCCGGAGTATGTATGTATGTATGTGCTGGAGTATGTATGTATCTATGTATGTGCTGGAGTATGTATGTATGTATGTATGTATGAGAGTGCCTGAGTATGTATGTATGTATGTATGTATGTATGTATGAGAGTGCCTGAGTATGTATGTATGTATGTATGTATGTATGAGAGTGCCGGAGTATGTATGTATGTATGTATGTATGTGCTGGAGTATGTATGTATCTATGTATGTGCTGGAGTATGTATGTATGTATGTATGTATGTATGTATGAGAGTGCCGGAGATTGTATGTATGTATGAAAGTGATGATGTATGTATGAGAGTGCTGGTATATGTAAGTATGATAGTGGTGCTGTATGTATGTGAGAGGCGGTGCATGTATATATGTAGGTGCAAGGTGGAGGATGGACTGCCACTCATGGGCCTGTCCTTTATGCATGCCCCCCAGGCTAAACTTTGCCAGCCAGCCCCTGGCTACGTGTCTGTACACCACCATAGATTCTGTGAGTGGGGTACGCCCGTCTATCTCCCCCCCTTTTTTTCTGTGTGCCTCCTCTTTTAAGCTTTCTGAACCACATGGAATGATATGTAACAGTTGGCTCTTTCTTCTTATTTGGTCGGTTCCCCACATTGGAAATATATCGAGAGTGAATACTCAAGGTGGTGATTATATCGATTGAGACACTGATGCTCTACATCTTCCATAACACCGCGCCTCAGAAGTCCGGAACTCCAATTTTTGTATTGTATGTATCACAGGCAGGTGTACACAAGTGTATGGTGCAGGTACTTATCGTATGCTCCGGTAATAGAGGTCTCTCCGGCAGTAATGAAGAAGTTAGCACAGCCGTACAGACTTGAAACTGGTCTGTTATGGCCTCAGCTGGACTAGCGCTGCAGGCGCTATACAGGAAATTCTCCCATGGTGATTGACTCAGGATGTGCTAGAAACTATTAGCGCCGTCCTTCTCTAAGAGTGCGGGCTCTCTGTCTCCCTCACAGGAGGCGGCAGCACAGCACGGGATCACTTTCTCCCCTAACATACTAGTACGTGGACACACAAAGGGCACACTGTCCAGGGCCGGATTAAGGGAGGGCTGAGGGGGGTCAATACCCCTGGGCACCCCTCTGTCTAGGGCCCCCTGTGGTCGGCATGAATTTTTCGAAAAAATATATATATTTTTTTAGCTATAGGTTTTGTGCACGGGAGTGGGTAGTGCTGCAACTTCAGCTACCTGCCAATGTGACAATGATTTATGGTGCTGAGCATTGGGAGCCAAAGCACGACTAAGTGCATTACTGGGAATTGAAAGTCCCATGAGACTGCACAAGAGGTCAGAAGCTGGGAGGCTTGTGCTGAACTCTGATTGGTGGAGCTCCTCACATGCTTCTCAGGCCCATGGAGGACAGCAGCAGCGGCCTCGTCATGGGAGTGTTTTTTTTTTTTTTGGATCAGAGGCAGCACTGAGTCTGTGCGGTCTCCTACAAGGTAAGTAAGGTACAGACGGACAAACACAGGCTTTTCATGCCATTATATATATATTAATCCCACCCTGCAGTTACTCATTGACCAAGTTTATACTGCCATTACTCTGTGTTTTGACAGTTATAACAAGTGGGAGGGGGCACCCCTGTGTAAAGTGACTCGGAACCCCTGAAGGCTTAATCCGGCCCTGGGGCTGTCTCCTCACAAGAAAAGTTGCGCTGACTAACTGACTCAGGAACCAGTGACCACCTACACTAGAGGAGGGGAGGGGCAGTGGGACAAAATAGCGTAAGGGGTCTAATGCTGCTGCTGCTGCTTCCCAGGGACAGGTGCCGAGCGTACCATTCTGACATGTATATAATTTTAACATTTTTATTTGAAGGGGCTCCCTCAAGCTTCTGTAGTTTCCCTTTTGATCCTCCTTCCTGGAGAGGAAATAATTACCTCCGTAGTTGTAAGAAAGGTGTTTAGAAGTGCACCATTTTTTCCCTTAGAGTTACAGAGATTATCCCTTCATCCAAAGAGAGTGTTTTAGTAAATAGTTCATAAGTCCAGATCTTAAAATAGAACGATGTTAATACATCCCCGGAGGTTTTTACAGGGACAGCTTCACATAACCTACGGACAGAGGCAAATATAATATTTGGTCTGTCCCTAGTGAATGCCTCCCCAAAATAACCTCTCCCACTGATTCCCAGGAGAGTAGGAAAGTATGATTAATGGTATTAGATCTAAACCAGGAAGATAAAATACAATGTTCAATGTTAATGCGACATTGCATTGCAGCCAGGGCCGGTGCTAGGCATCGGAGCGCCCCAGGCAGGGGGGCACCCAGGCGCCGACCCGCTCCACTGGGGGGCTTTGTGATGCGGCCGCCTCGCTGCTACCAGGGTGGAGGGGGATGATGCGGTCGCCGTGGTTGCTTCACAGGGGGGTGGTTGGTTGCCCACAGCGGGGGTTGGGGTGGCGGGCGGGTGGGATGCCAATGCCGCCGCCACCAAGTCATTCCACGGGGGGAGGGGGCGATGCGGCGACAGCCGCCAAGGTTGCTGGAGGTGAGGGTTCCTGGATCGAGGTTGCTGGGGGGGGGGCACTCACCTCCATCCAGGGGAGTTCCCTGCTCCCTGCCCTCCAGTGGCCAGCGCCCTAGGCAAATGCCTAAAGCTGCCTAGTGGTGGTGCCGGCCCTGATTGCAGCTCTGGAAAAGGGTAACCTCCCTATTCCATACATCTGAAGCCCTGTCCATCTCGTTAGTACAATGTCTATATAATAATACACATCAATGCATGACTCTGATCAATGGTCCTGCCCCTATATATGAATCAACCAATGAATAGAGTACTGCATTTATAATATACATAGGAAGGTGCTATGGGCAACCAATCAGAATCTACTTCTTATTTATTTAGTACCTTCTAGAAAATAATAGATAGTATCTGATTGGTGGCCCATAGTGACATCACATGTGAAATAGAAATCCCATCTTAGTAAATTTCCCCGACTGTCTCACTGTCTCAGTATAGACAAGTAACCTGCTGCAATTAACAAAGCCGCATTTACATTGCGATCTGGGTGGAATAACCTGTTGACCATTAGTGATCCACCTAATGCTTGTCACCCTAGACATTGTCAACTGCATCCTGGAACCACAACTTCTAGTTAAGGCAGGGCTTGAAATGATTGCTAGAACTCGCACTTCATTTAAGCAGTGCGCTGTTCCTTTAAGGCACGAGTACTGTAATTAGAGCATTAGAAGGTTTAGCACACTGACAATTAAAAAGAATGGACTTGTACATGTATTTGTTTAGCCCAGAAATGACCATTTGTCAATGCATCGGAATTTTCTGTGCCACATTAGCGCCTTAATTTAAAGATTTGTTTTTCCTGATAGATGAGCTTACGTAAGACAGCCTCCGCAAGCGGCATCGCCTGACAGCACGCTCTGTGCTAAAAGACTTGTCCTAATTAGAGTCTGAGCGACTATTTTTTATTTAATACTTGACATTAGTGTAATTGTTGACTTTGAGATAAATAGTCATTTTTCCTATTAATATTGAAGCATAACAGCAGCATGACAGCCTGACTTCAAAGGTCCACTGACTACAGATTGTTACATTTAATAATCACTTGCTAACATGTCCCCTACTTATAATTTTGTCTAATTTCAAGCAATTACATTCTTTAATGCTTCTTTCCTTTTACTTAAATTAGCTCCTTTTTTTTCTGATTTGTCTCAGTTTTGTGTGCAGTGAGTGTTGGACTGGCTCACAGGGGTACAGGGGATATCTATCTACCTATCTATCTATCTATCTATCTATCTATCTATCTATCTATCTATCTATCTATCTATCTATCTATCTATCTATCTACCTACCTATCTACCTACCTATCTATCTATCTATCTATCTATCTATCTATCTATCTATCTATCTATCTATCTATCTATCTTACATATTTGTTGTCTGTTATCTGTTACACTGTTGGACCAATTTGGACTAAACCAACGCGAGGTGGCTTGGTTGGATCCAGATTTGGTTTACGTCCACTAAAACCCCCAATCCCAATCCCAACCCCATGGGGGTCTGGCCACTACACAAAGTGGGCCAGGGAACCAAGATATGGCAATGTTTCATAACAGAGGGGGTAGAAGTCATGGGGTTTAAGAAAAAAATGTCTACATCTGGGGAGGTGTATGCTGGGCACACCATGGGCATGGGGAGCATGTTCAGGGACTTCTGCTGGAGGGATTTGGATGACAAATCATCTGGGATGCCTATTGGAGCCGCTAGGACCTCTGTCTTATGTGAAGTTGGTGTATGTCGGGCAGACCTTTCACCTGGGAAGCGTGTTCTGCAGGGTCGGATTAAGGTTTGTGGGGGCCCTGGACAACACAAGGTCCTGCCCCCCCCCCAATGGAGGCAGGCTCCCCCCTCCCTGACGAGGCAGCCTCCCCCGACCCCGAACGGTACCTAGCAGCATGGTCCAGGGCATCTGGGCCCCCACACATTCCAGGGCCCCCACTAGTTCCCATCCGCTGCAATGACCCCGCGGCGAACTTCACATCCACCTCAGGGACCCCCTGCGGCGGATGGGAACTACTAGTTCCCATCCGCCGCAGGGACAAAGCGCCGGACTTCACATCCACTGCAGGGACCCGCTGCCCGCCCCGCTGCCTGGCACCCAACCACCACTGCCGCAGCAGTCGGGTGGCAGGTGTGGGGGCCCTGGGGCGACCACCCCTGTCGTCCCGTGGGTAATCCACCAAGTATTGTGGGTAATCCAAAAATATATTTTTTTCTCAAATACAAAATATTACAGAAAAAAGGCAAAGGCACTACTCAGAGAAAGTCTGGGGATTCTGGCTACAGACCAAACCCCATCAACAAAAGTGACCCTAGGCAGCCACCCCCTGGATCTGTTGAAAGAGCTGTCAAGCTTAAAACAAGAGGAAGACATTCCTGAATCCATGCTTCGGAGTGCACTTTATAGCCACCGCAGAAACAATTAAAAGTAAACGTTATCCACCATGGATGATGCAGAGAGAAGGGTCCACCACACCTAAAATGGCCCACTTAGGGCATACAGAAGCATAATTGAGTAAACAACTGGAAGCATAAGCTGAACCCACCTCCAAGATTTCTTCATGGGGGGACAATCTTTTACCAATGAATAGCCTTCAGTAGAATAGATCATTTTGGGTTCTACCTAATTGTAGTACAAGGATGTAGAACAACAGTTCTAGACTTTTCCACTTTTTATGTTTTTTAAATACATGTAAACCAGTTGCCTGTAAGGCGGCAGCAGTGAGGCTCTATACGGTCTGGATGTCAGCTGTGCAGCACATAAGACACGATCACCCAGTCCTTGCCAATGCAGGGGCAATATAATCCACTTATCTGTCAACGCTCCTGCATCTGTACTGTAAACACATCTATACACACATTGGACGTTCACCTGGATGAACCAAGCATTTGCAGTACATCCTGCCACAATTCGTATTGATTCTAATTGCATATGTACTAACATATGCGATTAGTATCACAAAGGGCAGCTATTGCGATAGGAGCTCCCTTTGTAAAGCAGCTGGTGGGAGGTGAGCGGATTCCTGTGGCTCTCCCCCTCCCTGCACTCAGAAGTTGTATATTCCGGTGCAGGGAGATGGAGGTCACTGGTCTGGGCAGCACAGCAGGAGGCTGTCCGTACATAAGGTGAGGGGGGGTAGTGTGGGTAGTGTGGGGCGGTGGGGGTTGGTGCAAGGCACCGTGGGTGCAAAAAGAAGCCTGTGGCGAAGCCCCGGCAGTAGGGCTTTAGTGCATCTGAAAATGCAGTAAAAACCCAGATAATGGTGTTTTTACTGCATTTTCTGTTTAGTACATCCCACCCATTGGGGGAACGGGGTGACGATTGCATTGGTGTATACCCAGCTAAACTGGAATTGGAAAATGTACACATGAAAGAGAACAGTGTGGTGCAAGTTAGGCCATAAAAGACAAGCAAGATGTACCTTGGAAGCAAAGAGCAGAAATAAATATTTCCTTCTAACATACTTCTAGTAACTGTCTGCCTGCAGTGTTTTAAGCACCTCTAAGGAAATCTGTATATTGCCTAAATCACGGCTATCAGGGCTAGCTTCGAATCCTTAACTTTGTTCTCCTTGACGAGAGGAATGCCCCAAATACAGCTCCCTATGACCTGGAGCCCTCAAATAACTATCCACCTTATATGCATCTCCAAGTATATCTTCCACTGGCTCACAGCACTTGTACCTAAGCTTTAACCTATATCAATATGCTGTCACTCTACCAGACATTTCCAACCTTGGTCCTCCGGTTTTAGTGATGCCTCTGCTCCAGTGGTTGGGTTACATAGTAACATAGTAATTAAGCTGAAAAAAAGACGTTAGTCCATCGAGTTCAACCTATCTAACTTGTAACTATTGACTTGAGTTAGTCATATCTATAGGATTCCCTTAGTGGCCAAAAATGCATCCAGTTTTGATTTAACTTTAACTTGATTCATTAACAGTAGTTGCTGTAACCACCCCCACCGACAAAGAGTTCCAGAATTTTACTGCTCTAATGGTGTAGAATCCTCTTCTTAATTCAGTACGGAATTTCTTTTCCTCGAGCCTCAGTACATACCCATGTGTCCTAAGTATAGCCCTGTTAGTGAACAAATCATCTCCCAGTTCCATATGATTCCTAATCCTGTATTTGAACATACTAATCATATCACCTCTCAACCTCTGTTTCTCCAGTGAAAACATATTCAGCCTGGATATCCTTCTTTGTATTCTAGTGATTCAAGACCTTTTACTAGCTTAGTCGCCCTTCTCTGTACCTGTTCCAATTCATTTATGTCCTTTTAAAGGTGTGGTGACCAGAACTGAACACAATATTCCAAGTGTGGTCTCACCAATGCCTTGTAAAGAGGCACTACTGTATAACATTGGCATCCCTTTAATCTATACCGCTTTTAGTGCATGCCAGTGTCCGGTTTGCTTTTGCTGCTGCTCTTAAGCAGTGTGCACGATTACCCAATTTTTCATCTATGATGACCCACAAGTCCTTCTCTACAGCAGATTTCCCTATAATAACTCCATCTAGCCTATAAGCAGCTTGTTCATTTTTTTTCTCATAATGAATTACTTTACATTTTTCAACGTTAAACTGCATTTTCTACCTTTCCAGTTTATTTAAGTCACTTTGTAGTGTTTCCACATCCTCTCCTGAGTTAATTTCCTTACTCAATTTTGTGTCATTGCAATTTTACTCAGTATGTCACTTCCAATATCATTAATGAATATATTAAACAAGGTGGGTCCCAATATTGAACCGTGTGAGACTCCACTTTGGACCTTACCCCAGCTGAAATGTATGCCTTTTACCACCACTCTCTGTCCCCGATTGTGCAACCACTTTTTAATTCAATTACAAGTTTTATCTCCTAACCCTAAATTACCTAGTTTCATTAATAACCTTTTATGATGCACAGTGTCAAAAGTTTTAGTGAAATCAAGCAGTATCACATCAACATATTTCCCTAAGTCCAGCCTCCTACTGACTTCCTCATAGAAGCTAATTAAAATAGTCTGACATGATCTATTTTTGACGAACCCATGCTAAGCCTTACTTATCACTTTCTAAGAAATTTTGGATACTATCTCTTATTATTCCTGCCAATATTTTCCCCACAATGGATGTAAGGCTGACCAGTCTATAATTTTCAGGGTTAGTTTTACTACCTTTCTTCCATATTGGTACTACGTTAGCTATGCGTCAGTCCCTTGGTACCATCCCCGAGTTTATTGATTGGTTGCATCTCAGTTCAAAATTTAAATAGGGGAGGCACAGCAACTGCCATTCCAAACTGACTCACTGGCAATGGGTGTTTCTCCACAAATTTTGGACTGTGCTGCAGCCTAACCTGTGGAGCCTCCACTGATATCCACACTTGAGCACAGGTGACCTAATAAGTACCTCAGTTATTTTGATTTAACCATCTGTGCTGAATCCTGGATATCACTAATACCTGCACTGTTAATGTGCCTTGAGGACCGTGTGGGAATACCTACTCTATAGATTATTTTAAGCCAGGATCTATCTGCACAGGACTCTATGTTTATCACAGTTTCTGTGCAGCCTTTAATCCATTCAGTATTATGGTGCCATACAAGACAGAATTAAAAGGCACTGAGGTGCTTAATTCAAATGGAATATAAAGAACAATCAATCCATAGCTAATAGAGTGCAACCAAATTGGCTGTTTCTTATCAGAAGTATACACAGCAATAATATAGATCTGGGGAAGATGTAAATGCTCTCATAGGAGGTCTGTGGATCTTATTATTGTACTATTATCATAAGACTGGAGCTAATGAAACCACGGTATAACAATCAGATGGGCGATTTAGTGGAATGTTCACTTAGTGGAACAGCTGTCAATAAGGCTAGTGAAGGTGTGACAGGGGGCAGAAACCGCGGCAAGAGAGATCATAGGAGTGAAGAAACAGGAGACATAGGACCTAAGGAGGCAATATAGACACTAGCTGACAAGCAACGCTGCTATGATAAAGGGAGTTAGAAGGACACATGGAAGCGGCAGGCGCTGAGAAGACAATGAGATGGAGGGGCAGACCACGAAGGGAGAAATTGCTGAGTGAGGGAAGGAGAAGATCATTGTGAGGATCAGTACAAGGGGAAGGCAGAGACTGGGAATGAAGGAATGGAGAGAAAGCTGACGGGTTGCAGAGTTTGGGGAGATAAAAAATATTCAAAATAAAAAAAGCAGATAACAAAAGAGTTTTATAGAAGAAAGAACTAAAGGGAAGGACAGAGGACAAGTACACATTCTGCTGGTATAGTAAACACAACATTAACTAACAGAGATAAAAGTGTAATAATAGAGAGTAAAAGAAACAAAAAGATAAAAATACATTTCTCAGAAGCGCAGTCAGAATAAGATAAACATAATTTAGTGCATTGTAAATTGTTATTATACTGTAAACAGAACTGGAAGCAGCTGCAGTATTTTAAAGGGTAGAAACATAATAGTTGAGCTATGGATGGAGATGTTAGTCAGAAAATTATCGCCATATAGAAGTGACAGCCAGTGAGGATAAAGTAAGGGCTATTTCACATGCTCCGGCTTCTGCCGGGCGGCGAAACCCCGTATGGCCAAATGCCGTGCCGCCCGGTTGCAGCCGGATCCCACCACTGGAAGGGACGGCTGCCGGGCTGTGGCCATCCCCACCATTGAAAACTTCTGAGTACGGCACAGCTTCTTGGCCGTGCGGGGTTGCGCCGCCTGGCAGGAGCCGGAGCGTGTAAAATAGCACCAAGGGGTGTACACATGGGCTGCAGCTGGGAGATTCTGACTAGGCAATTTTTGCTTAGTCAAAATCACCCAGTTTCTGCCGGATATAAACAGGCGATAAACATGTAAAAAAGTCAGAAATCTGAGATCCCCATCTGGGGGGGAATCTTGATGTTTAATATCCCCTGGCGTTGACAGTCAGTGGATCCCTGATAAACAGCAGGTGTATGATGATTTCATTGGTTTGATTCCCACTGTGGCCCTAACTGTGTGGAGTTTGTATATTCTCCTAGTGATTGGGTGGGTTTCCTCAGGATACTCCAGTTTCCTCCCACAATCCAAAAATATACTGGTAGGCTATTTGGCTCCCACAAAAATTAACCATAGAATGTCTGTGTGTGTGTGTGTACATGTGGTAGAGAATATAGATTGTAAGCTCCACTGGGGCAGAGACTGACATGAATGTTCAAATATTCTCTGTGAAGCGCCACAGAATATATATATATATATATATATATATATATATATATATATATGCGCTATATAAGAAACTGTATAAAATAATAAAATGATTGTCCTAAGGCTAAGCCAATGCTGCTGAATGGGGTTACACAATTAACAATTTTGATCAAAAAGTTATTGCAATTGCCATTGCAGATTGACCAACATGTTGGTCAATCTGCTGAAAATGCCCTGAAGTTGCCCCGTGTGTAGGTACCATTAGTCCAGGAGAGAAGGGCACCACTGGGAGATAACGCGCCTGGAGACAACACTGTGTCTGGAGTTTACGTGGAATCAATGAGTCTCCACGCATTAATTGCTGATTTGTGGTACAGAAATGAGGCTATTTCATTGAATAGCCTTTCGTCTCCCTGTGTGGTAATAAGCTGTGGGCTAATTAATCAAGTACGCCCTTAATTTAACCATTAAAACATCACATTGAAATGCCCTAATTATCATTGCAATACAAATACAGATTACACCAGCGTAAATGCCTCAGTTGTAAATGCATTTGAATCATACTAATAAACATAACGAGCATTTAAGTAATTTGATTTATTTATTGGTAAACAGGTTAAACAGTTCAGAGTAATGTACGCACATGCTGAATTGGAGAAATATCTAATGAGCATTAGACCAAAAGACAATAAAAGAATTGTATTACTATTGTAATTTGACTTGATTTATCCTGTCAGCAGCAAGGACCCAGATTATCTATTGATGCTTAGCGCAGTGATAGAAAATCCCAGGTGCCAAATGCTGTAAAAGTAGTGAAGCAAATATTTAGGTAGATTATGGTTAGCGAGATAGAAGAGGTGTTTAATGGTCTATTTCAAAAATCAAATGTCCCTCTAACTGTCTTCAGGTTTCATTCTGCGCTGTCTAAAATTCATTGTTCAATTTTTACCAAGTTAGACTCTTGTCCGCTCATTTTAAAATAAAGTAGTAATAGAAGCTAAATCAGATTTATTATTATTGGAATTTGAAATTTGATAATCTGCTGTTTTGAAAACTAGTAATTAGTCAAATATACTCCTTACGGTGCCCAAAATAACCCCGAACTTTGGCTCAATTACAAAACATTACAAGTTCTAAAGTTTCTAATGGGTTTTCTCTACACAGTGGGTCTAATTCATGTCGTGACGTAAAGGAAAAAGGTTTGCAGTGTACCATGCATGTATTAAGAGAAGAGGGGGTCCATTTGCAGCCCCATTTATCTCTAGCTGGCAGCACACAGAATCTGAAATCCTTAGGGACCCTAGTACTGTGCCAGAGTGCAGTGTGCATCCAGAGGTCACTTCCAAAATGGTGCGGCGCAACCATTTCCCCAGTGATTTTTCTACAGTCCATACACTGCTGCCTCTGACAGTGTTGAAGAAATTGGTGGTGGGGGGTGTGGTGTGGGCTCGCACCGCTCACCTTGCACCCATTATAATGTATAGATGCATCCGCATACCTTCCAACATGACCCTCTCCAGGAGGGACAGAATTATCTGGTCCTGGACTTGCTTGTTAATGTATAATTACTGTCAACTGTATGGAAGCACCTTTCTTATCACTTTACCTGTTCAAAACAGGTGATGGCAATCACACATTAACAAGGAAGTCCAAGACCGGAGCATTCTGTCCCTCCTGGAGAGGGTCATGTTGGGAGGTATGCATCCGCATAACAGGTCATGTACATCTACAGGGCGAGCTGTACTAAGCCTTAAAAAGTGATAAAATGGAGAGTGATAAACCACCAACCAATCAGCTCCTGTCATTTTTCAAACACAGCCTGTAACATGGCAGTTAATAGCCAATTGGCTGGTGGTTTATCACTCACTTTTCAAGCTTAGTATATATGGTCTGTAGTCATTTGGGGGCAGGGAAGGGGCAGCAATGGCCTCTGTTTCACAAAATAGAGGCATTTTACCTCTGGCCCCAGTGACCAGTTTGTATATCCAGAGTGAACCCATTCATTTGCAAGCTAGGGTGTTGGGTAACGGGCGTTTACCTGTTCGCAGCATAGTGAACATGTCTGAATCATGCCCTTAGTGTAATGTGTCATAATCTGATCATCATAATTTGGAGGGCACTATAACTATATTATTAAAATTAAACGGCTGCAGCCTCAAGGGCAGATGTACTAAAAAACCATATGTTGCCAGTTTCTATAACTTTCTAGAATGCAATAGAGAAATTATAGGTAGAATCTGATTAGTTGTTTATGGGAAACACCCAGCTTTGGTGCGTATAATAGAGTTGTATCTACGCAGGAATCCCACTAATGACCTGTTTGCGCTGACAAATATTTCCCGGGTTATAAATATTTCCACATGAATGCACAACAACCTGGGAAATTACTACATTGTTTGTCCAGGAGTACAAGGCAGTACAAGGGAAACTTGACAACATTGCATTATCTGTGTTGTCGTCTAATATGTACGCAGCATTTCGGCAGTAGTATTCAACATGCAGCTCTCCAGCTGCTGTGGTACTACACATCCCAGCATTCTGTGCCACAGTTTGGCATGTCCACAGGCCTGGCCAACTTGTCGCTCTCCAGCTGCTGTGGAACTACACATCCCAGCATTCTGTGCCACAGTTTAGCATATCCTATCAGCAAACATCTAGCACAGGCCTGGCGGCCAACTTGTGACTCTTCAGCTGTTGTGAAACTACACATTCCAGCATGCTTTGCCAGTTTGGCTATTGGGGCATGCTAAAATTGTGGCGGGGCATGCTGGGATGTGTAGTTTCACAACAGTTGGAATCTGGAGAGCCACAGTTTGGCCAATCCTGCTCTAGGAGGACATGCTGGTAGGTGTAGTTCAACAGCAGCTTGCGGGACACGTTAAATACCTCTGCCTTCGCTATGGAGTCCAAATATAATGAAACACAGAATCTTCTCCTGAGAATGGTACTCAGCAGTCTGCTGGCGTAGTGTACATATTTGTTCTCCTGTATAGCATAGATTCCAGGTGAAGAAGGGGATCATGGGGAGTATATGGATGGCTTGCTCACATATTCATTTTTATTAAGTTGAATTTATACTGCTAAAAGAAACTCCTACTATAGAAATCGCAGCCAGGAGCTACTGAGCCTGCAATTATTACATTTCATTATTTAATTGTAGCACAAGCACCAACAATGTACAGCTTCTGTACCCCTTTAACATCGCTCCTAATTACCGGGTTCATGCCGGTTCGACCCGGTAATTGGTGCGATGTGAATGGGGTTACCGGTTACAGCAAACCGATAGCAACACGGCAATAAGAACCGGTTAAAAAGAATGGTTCTTTCCAGTTCGTTGCCACGGGTTAATCGAGTCTAGCAACCCGTTTCCCATTCACACTATAGAGGAGGCAGTGCTTGGAGCAGTGCCAGCTCTAAGCGCTGCCTCCTCCCTCCCCCACATGACGTCAGCGAACCGGTTCGCTGATGCGATGTGAACAGACCACACATGCAGGGTTGCACCGGGACTGAACCGTTTCAAAGTCCCGGTGCGACCCTGCATTTGCGGTCTGAATGCGCTATGAGATACATTATTTATTTACAGTTTCTTCTTACATGATCCGAAAGGTCTCCGTTTCAGAAACAGGTTTCATATTTTCTCTACCCCAAACCTTACACATCACAGTCAACCTGTTGGCTAAAACAGCTCTTAAAACAGGTTAAGAGCTGCAGTGTGAAAGCGGTATTAGAAACCGTAAATAAATAAGAGATGCAAAGTTCTTGTGTTGCCGTCTCTATGTAGGATCAAACCTCACATCCTGAACATTTGCATTTCCTAAATTGATCCTATTAAATATAGACAATTTGTTTTCTCACATTCGAGGATATTACAGTGGTTAAAATAATTTTTTACACTTTCAATTCTTGTAATTACAAAATTGTTTTATCTGTGCTGAGAGTATATATACCTACAGTCTGTTAATATTATGCCAATTACCATGCATAGCACATGGTAGAACACCACTTCTACCGGGTGATTATATGAAATTCAATGGTCTTTATAAAGGGATGTTCTAGTCATTTATCCATATAAACAATTCACCTTAGATGGGTGTTATGGAGTCTCTGATGCCATTTATTGTCAAGATTGCTACGTCCTGAAAATACTTTTCACACAAAGTTTTATTGAATTAAACATCAAAGCCAGGAATATCAGACACCGCCAAATTTGTTTCATAAACTACTCCATTACATTATCAGAAAATGGTATCCATCCATCCTTATTGCGGGGGATTTTACCCTCCAATGGCTTTCAGATGAACACTGGTGTTGCCAGAGATTTTGTCAATCTCAAGACCCCAAACTGACAGGACAAGGATAGGCATGTGAGATAGCCGCGCAGACTGCAGCTTTGGCAATCGGACCAATCAGGACATAAGACAATACAATAAGCGTATTACCCCTTACCCCAAATGGCTTTTGTCACACTTGCTTTGGCATTTTAGGGTTGACTCATTCCACAATAATATTGCGTCCATGTGTGGCTGATCTCCTACAGCATAACCATCGTAGTGCGCCCAAAATGGCTGCCTTATTTGGCATGCCTGTGGATAGGATGAAAAACACATGCACCCGATGGTTAGTGGGACACTAGCACTAGGATGCTGAAACCACCGATTTTGTGTTATCTCTTCTGGGCGTGATCTATTTCGCCCAAGGTAATCCTACATTGTGTGCCCAAGATGGCTGCCGCAACTGGTACCTTTTATGGTTGGAATATATAACCCATAATAATTATTACCCAAAATGTCTGCACCAACCCAGCAGTATGCTTAATGTGCTCTCTATGTTAAGTCCTTAATTCTCTGTTTTCCAACTTCATGCAATTCTAATGCCTTTGTTCAATATACCATGTTTTTGATGTATTTTAAGCAACTTTGAGTCCTATGGGAGAAAAGCGCGATATAAATAAAATTATTATTATATTAGCAACAATTATGCAGTTACCACACATTTTATATTTTAAAAGATGTAGGGGGGTATTCAATGTGCCGCCGTTATTTCCGTCGGGGGAAATAGCGGCGGCTTCCTATTCAATGCTGTCTTTAGCGACAGCATTGAAGCAGGATCATGGCAGAACGGGCCCGACTTTAGAAGCGGTCAGACACGTTCTGCTGATAACGGCCATGGATTATCGCAATCCCGGACACAGACCGACAATTCACGGCCGTTTTGTGGCCACACCCCCTTTGAGCCGATCGGCAGGCGGAACATTGAATCCCGCCTGCCAATCAGACTGCAACGGGGCCAGGATCACATCTGTCTGGAGGGATCGACAGCAGTGATCCTGGAGTGAATACCCCCCCCTTAGAATTTTCAGATCATTGCATTAGTTTGCTTATTAAAAACTACATCTACCCAAACAGTACCCCATTACATTTAGACAACTAAACTAAAAAGGCAAATGTATTTCTTTTTAGTTTTCATAATATGTTACATAACATAATAAATGTAATGTTAAAAATAATTATTAAAATTCAAATTTTTCCAACATTTTTTTTTCTTGCAAAAACAGTTTCCTGTATTTTTGTGGCCTGAGCAATGGGGCTGGCTTTCAGGGATTCTTTGCTTACATGAACTCACACAGGCTTTTTGGGGCTAATTCAAAAGCCCCAGGCAAAGCCATGAGCCATGAGAAAACATTGTAGATAATTAGTTACATGCACAAAATGTGCAAAACTTGGCTAATAATTTTCAAAAATGTACAGTTTAATGCATCAAGAGGGTATTCTGTATTGTATGTATCTCTAGTATTTTGGAGCCAATGCATTGGAGATCTGGCAATTAGACCCCCTTATATTTTCATGTTCTCTGTAGTATAGTGTGATATTGTCTGGTGATCAAATGAGTTCCATCTAAATGTGTAGGCCCCAAGAAGTCCAGGCGTATTTAGTGCCTTCTGCCTTTTCCTGGGTAGGCCAGTATTTCTTACGCAAACAGTAAAATTGATCACCAAACAATAAGAAAAAAAGAAAGATGAGTGGTAACCCAGCACAAATCTCAGTACTTGTTTCCTAGCACGGCGCCCATCGCATACCGTATTTAGTGGTGTGTGTGTGTGATGCATGCAATGCAATCTTCCCGTTAAATTAACAGGAGTGCTTGTACAATAAAATATCACATAGCATCGCATGGCAGCAAATGGCGATTGGGTGCTTACAATGTTAAATGCACCCCCATTGTCAACACCACCCCCACTATCAACGCCAACCCAAAGCGTGGCGAGCGCAGCGGTACGCGTCCTCCAACCTTTTCATACCCCCACTTATCCACGTCGGCGTGGAGTTGATTTTAGATAGTGTGGCGAGCGCAACGCGCCCCGCGAGGGGACACAGAATACACGTAAAGTAATCCGTGTCCCCTCGCGGGGCTCGCCAGGCATCGGGCTCGGTGGCTCGCCACACTATCTAAAATCAACTAGACGCCGACGTGGATAGTGGGGGTATGAAAAGGTCGGAGGACGCGGACCGCCGCCGACGCTCGCCACGCTTCGAGTTGGCGTTGATAGCGGGGGTGGCGTTGACAATGGGGGTGCATTTAACATTGTAAGCACCCATCAGGGTGCTTGTACAATTAAAAATCAAATCGCATGCCGCTATGTTGCATGCGATGCACTTCGATCAAAATCGGTGGTGCCGTGCTATGAAACAAGTACCCAAATCTCTAAATAGACACCTCGATAAGCGTATTACTATTGTTGCAACAATTAATCCTCCTTATACAGATAGGGACTGATGCCACGGCATATAGAGATCTTCACTCCGTCCTTCCCGTATTGATTGGAGGGTGACAGATAGGAAATAAAGAAACCTTTATATACACACATAGGGACAATGTGGTTCCATGTGAACATCTTGCACCCATAAAGAACGATACAAGATATCTGTGTAAGGAGTATTAATTGTCACAATAGTAATACGATTAGCATGGTATTTAGAGATTTGTGCTGAGTTACTACTCGTCTTTTTCTTGTTTGCTTGGTATCTATATAGGAGTTGTGCTCCTGGGTGGTAAATCCGAGAGCGCTGCTTTACCAAGAACTATTCAAGTAGAACTACCAAGCAAGAACTATGATGGGTACATATAGTCTGTTTTAAAAAAGAAAGTGCCCAGAGTTTTAAAATGGTGGTGTTGGAACCAAGCCCCATATCCTTTTTTGGGCACCTTCTGGTAGGGAATCTGTAGCCCACTCCCCTTTCTTCAATGCATTGCACAAGGCACGGGATACTGGCAGCTCCTTTCCCTGTGAAGCTGCCAGCTGTTCCTCCATATAGTTTGTAGTTGGGGGGGGGGGGGGTGTTTGCGGCTTGGCTAGGATGATCGAGCCTAGCACCATAGTCCTATATGGAGAAACAGACCAAGCATGCCTCTAAGGTTAAAATTGATGATATTTTCAAACTATGTCACTTTAAACCACAAGAAGGTAGATGTGTTGAAAACAAAAATATTTAGAGCACAACTGGTATGGGTTTGATAACCGTTCCCGACAATGTACAGATGGTGTCGGCATTTTATCAGTCCCTACTTCTATCTATACCAGGCATTCCCGACCACGGTCCTCAAGGCACACCAACAGTGCAGGTTTTGTAGATATCCAGGCTTGAGCACAGGTGACTTAATTAGTATCTGAGGGATTCTGATTAAACCATCTGTGCTGAAGCCTGGATAGCACTAAAACCTGCACGGTTGGTGTGCCTTGAGGACCGTGGTTGGGAATGCCTGATCTATACAGTTGAGCTCTCTCATAGCTGCTGATATCATGTCCCTGAAACAGGTTTGGTGCACTGGCTTGGCTGGCTCGCTGCTCATCTTGAACATCTGTCCTACCATTAACAAAGGCAGTGCACCATACCCAAGCCGGGTTCTGTGACATGATCACTGTACACCTAAACAAGTTTGTGTCATTATACCGTAAATATACAATTCTGTGTGACATGTTGGAGCTTTATTGAATGTAGGCTCATCAGAAGAACATCCCCATCCCTCGTCTTGAGAAAGCATGACCAATATTAACGATGAGATATTGGCACCCATTCATTTATACGTTATAGAGCTGATCTCTAAAGAAGTGCATATATATTTTAACACACAAGTAGAATATTATTTAACATCTCCTTCACAAAACAATACGGTCCATCAAGACCTGTCTACACACCATCTGTTTTCTATAAGTTGCACATTTTATGGCACAGTTCCACATTTAGCATACACAATGTGTAACGGTTAATGTAACACAACCTACGACGTACGGCAGCTCACTCACAGATACAAATAAACAGCGTCGTTAAGAGATCTAGTTTACAATATTAAGAAAAAGTAATTTTATTTAGTTTTGTTTTACATTTATGACATCATATTCTGACAATGCAAAGTCCACCTGAACAAAGATCTAGATGAAAAACTAAAATGGTTTAACACAAAAAAAAAAATATATAGTTTCCATATGTAAAAGCTTGTAGCAATCATGCCTTAACAGATGATAATGTTTGTCAGCCTGTCCTTCAACTGGCACAGGTTTCCAAAACCATTGGCACGGCGAGGGGTAATATAGTTTTACACGTGTTTGAATTCAAACAACATACTGTACATTAAAGCAGCAGTCACTGGACTGGGATGAACATGCCAAAAACGTAAACTTTAAAATTCAGCACTATATAAGCTGTAGATAGCATAAAAAGTATGTTGATTCTACCAACCTTAGCTTGGCGTATATACCAAGGCACGTTATTTTAGACTTTTATATACAAACTGTAAATGATAAATACAGAATTAAAAGTATTCTGCTTCTTTGTTGAAAAGAAAAACGCTTTTAAATCTTTCTGTTAAACCGGCGGACACATTTACTCATTGCGCATGTAATGCTAGCAAGTATGATAGTGGTAGTGATGGCGTACGGAGTCAGCCATATTGTTTGCTGAAGCAATGTTTAGGAGTAGAGCCTAATCACTCATTAGGAAGTAGTGACGCCACTGTGCCATGATAAAGGCCTCTGTGATGTCATTAAACCCTAGCTCTGCACACAAAATGGCTTCCTCCATCATATCTAGGGGACCGACACATCGAAAAGATGAGATGAACCGATCGGACAAATGTTGCATCACAAATAGCAAAAACAAAACTTTGATTGTAAATATTCAGCAGACTACAGGAAAAAAAAAATCTTTATTGTGAACACAGACCACAATAATAAGGCAAAGGAAAGGATTTTCAGCGTCAGAAAACCATGATTTATACCAGTAATCAGATTTGGAAAGGGAAAGAACTGAGAGGGAACACATTTAGTATTATAAAAATAGCAAATGTATTTACAGACATGACCTAAGTCAACAAATTCATGGCTGCATACTTACTACTAAGTGATTTGGGAGGGAGTAAATTATAGGCGTCTTTCTGGCCACAGAGAATGGAAAGAATAAAATATTGAACATGCCCTTTCTGGTACTACATAGTACCTCAATGCGCATGCCCAATAAGTAGCACAATAATACCTAATAACAGATTTCTACAAGATACGTTTTCTTTAATCTTTTATGTTACAGACTCAAAAAAATAAGCCGTTGGTTTCGTAGTCTAAGTGATATTTACATCTCCATATCTCGGTTGTGCCAAAACCTCCCTCAAAAGGTCTAAGTTCAGTTCAGGATAGGAATGCATCAGACATTAAAGTGCACCTGTGACCAACACACATTTGAGGCAGCTGAACCAACATTCATGTGAATGTAGCCTACCAATTCCCTAGAAAACCAAAAACTTTCTTAACGTTCCAAGCACTCTGGATAAAGATTCCCCATACCTGTATAAGCTATTTTTCTCTCTCACATGTACTTAATATAAAGTTGGTGTGCAGATTACGTACACATCCACAGGATTTCTGCAGCAGGAGGAAGCCATTTTAGGTGGCCTAGCCAAAAAGGAGGTTCTAGATCAGGAGTGGACCTGTTCAAGTTGGTAACAGACTACCAGGCCCAATTCCAACAGATGGTTGCATTGCAGTTTTGTACAGCTGCTTTGCCAATGTGTCATTTTCAAGCCCAGAGCTAGAAGAATACATATATCAAGCATAATACATTACATCAGCATGATCTCTAAAATATTACATAGAGAACAATAATCACTTCATAGTCACAATATGATGTGCAAATAGGAGAACTCAAAAAAATGTTGCATTAAAATAAAAACATGACTTATCACTAGTCCGTTACTGACAATACAGCGGTTTTACTTGATGATAGGAGTACTATAGCAGATTATGGGTATTCTTGCCAACAGCTCATCCACTGGCCCACGCCTTGCTTGCATGTATATTGTAGCATTACATTAGGAAATATGCACACTATACATGAGTAAATATGACAAAAACATTTTGATTATACCCAATTCTTCCTATCTACCAATATTAAAAAGGTTTTTCATTTGAATTAAAATGATTAATGTTGCAGCATTATTCATATAGCGTTAAAAAACAAAAACCTTGCCAACTGAAATCTTCCTATTGAGGGGCAACTGTGAAGTGCATGTGACCTTCATGCCTCAATCAAGTTTTTCACTACATGTTGCCATATTTCCGTGACAGTCTGTTCCAATCATTGGTCAATGAATGTTAGCAGCAATGCACATGGAGAACAATTTAGCCATTACGCAAGGCAGCAATCTAGCCAGCGAAATTAAAGAACCGATGTCTTTACATTTTAATGTAAGTTGATTTATTGGGTTTATTTCCTTCATTTAAAAATAATATATATATATTTATTGGTAGACAGGAAAAATGGTATTATCAAATATTTTTATTGTTTAATTTCATGCCCCTTTAACAGGTCAACACAGCGCCATACATAAACCATTTAAAATACTCTGAAAACATTTTTAGTGTTGAAAAGTCAGTCTTTAGTTAGGGGAACAAGACGACAACATTTTAACAAATAACCACAATCAATAACCTAGAAATCAAAAAAGCAAATAGATACGGTATGTATACAATTTCCAAAATCTTTCCTTTTTTAAAGTGAACATTGAAACACTGGAGGAGTACGGGGCGGGGCAGGGCAGGTGAGTAGGTAAAAGTACATGTATTTAACCAATGAACGAGTAATGAGCCAATACGGGCTTTTTCGGATGGGAAAAAACAGGTTCAACAACATCCGCCGCCAGCTTGCTGCCCTCCAAGATGCGATCCGGGTGATCCTGGGGTTGAGTGCTGTGGTCCAATTTTAATTCCATTTGCCTAAAATAAAAAAAAACAGCATTGTTTAAGTTTGTAGAGGAGTACAAATGTCTATATTTAATGAAGTCCAGTTTCAGCAAAATATTATTATATAAAATACTATAATTATATAATACTAGTTCTACTACTAACAATAATAATAGCAATAATGCCAGGTATGTGGTTATAAAATGATCCAAACAAAATGAATGGCTTTAACTCTTTGAGTGCCAACATCTGTGAGGTTTAAAATATCTGCAAAAAATGCTCACATTTGTAATATAAATTCAAATAAAAAAAAATATTTCCTATATAAAAAGGTAAACATTACAGGTCATTAGGATGAATATATGTTTGGGTACTTATGTAATATCTGGACTCCTGTTTTTCTTATGAGACCGCGTCCCCTCGCGGGGCTCGCTGCGCTCACCACGCTTCGGGCACGGTGGCTCGCTGCGCTCGCCACACTTTTTAAAATCAACTCCATGCATAGTTGGATAGTAGGGGTATGAAAAAATGGGGTGCATTTAACATGGGAGTCCAGATAATACATAAGTACCAAAAAAAAAAAAATCAGGCCACATGTCAAAATTAACCCTCATTAACCCTGCGGTTTACAATGAATCAGTGGGTTTTTGCGCTCGACTCAGAATGGGGAAAAAGTTATTTAATAGAATAGTTTTTTTTACTAGCAATTAGCCGTGGAAATGTAATACTCCCCATTGTATGTGTTCTACAAAATATGAAAAAAAAAAAACGCAACTAAGCTTTTAGTAAAAGTTGAGTTCAGGTGTAGGCGACCTGCGGCACCTACACATCCTGGCAGTAATGCGGAGATGTGTAACTCCGTACCACTGTCTGCCTACCCCTAATCCGGCAGAAGTGATATATTGCGATAGCTCGCTCGGTACTTGTGTATTATCACATTGCCCGCAAAATCGGCCGCAAATCGCATGCAAAATTCGGATGCGATTTAACAGTCTATTTTCCGCGATTTCCTGCCGATTTGCATGCTATTCCATCCTTGCACACCCCCACTATCCAAGTACCCCTCGCTCATATGCAGATCAGAACAATATATTGTACCCATCGTATAATTGTGACTTTGCAATGTATTGGTACAACGTGCTGCGTGGTTTTCTGGGACACGCATCGCACAGTGTGTACACCAGCTTTTACAGTTATAATCAGGGCTATTTTTGTGCAGGCTCTAGCAGGAACTGTGGCCCTTATTCTAGCTCACTCTTTCTGACAAAATATTTCTTAGATGGACAAAACCATGAGCACTGCAGGTGAGGCAGATGTAAAACCCCACCCAAATCTAATTCTCTCTGCACAAGTAACACCTGCCTCACCTGCAGTGCTCATGGTTTTGTCCATCTAAGAAATATTTTGTCAGAAAGAGTGAACTAGAATAAGGGCCACAGTTCCTGCTGGAGCCTGCACAAAAATAGCCCTGGTTATAATGAATGCTTCGCTGTCCATGGCAGAAAAGGTCTCCCTGTTGATAATTACAAAACCTGAAAGAATCTCATCATAAAAAGTAAAAACTGTCAGGGATATCTATTCTGCCACCCAGTATTCAGATTACCAAGTGCCAACATCTGTGAGAGCAAAATATCTACTAAAAATGCCAGCGTCGCTCACATTTGTTATACAAATAAAATAAAAAGTGTAAAAAAAAAAAACAATTATATTTCCTATTTAAGGTAAACATTACAGGTGTTTTTATGATAAATCAAATGTTCACTTGGCACTCAAAGGGTTAAGACCTTGTTTGAGTCTGCCTCTTGAGTTTAGGCTATATACAAAGGGAGGGGGTGGAAGGGGACATACGCAAATGATGCCAAGTTGAAAGTAAAAATGTTCAGCACTATTAGCAACACCCACATTAATAACACCGTATTTTAGAGGTGAAAACTTATTTCCAAACTATTTCAAAATTCTACATTAGATTGTTCATGCTAAAATATACAAAGCCTTTTTGTGTTCTTTTGTTGCTTGTTCTCTCAGTTTCTGGGTGTAAGCCAGCAAAAATAAATACACACATTGTACACTGTGTAACCGGCAATTTTCTGCATTTACCAACAAACGTCTTAATGAACAATTACGTGAAAAGGAGTAAAAAAAAAAAAAATGTCCCATATGTGATACTGTTAAAAACAAAACAAACAAACAAAAAAAAACATGTTGCGGTGTATCTTCAGTTTTCAGCATAGGTTGACCAGTAAAATTATAGCGCTTTTAATACAAAGATCTGTGCTGAATTATCGAGTAGGCTTTTTTACAAAATGGTGGTGGACTTGGCCTGTCCGGTATGAGATAACTACACTGTGTGTGGAGTATAATGTTAAAAGGTGCCCATATATGGTACAATATTCCCTGTGCGTTTTGAACTAGATGGCATTGCATGCAATGCGATCAGGACCTAGTTCAAAAGGCGCGGGCTGCACAGACTTTATGTGCTGTGCGATAGGATGCCAGAGGGAGTGTGCATCGCGCAGCACCATTGTACCGTGAAGATTTAACAAAAATGTACACAAATGTCTGTGGCAAAGGAATGACCCTAATACGGACGTCCTGCCCGGGAGCCGGATGACTCACCAACAATTGGAATTCTGTCGGTTGTTTCTCCAACATCCGATTGTTTCTCTGACTGTCAGGACCCCGAGAGCCGGAATCCCAACTTACACAGAGTCCACGACCCCCCAAAGAGAAAGAATAGAATGAGTGCAGTGAGCCACCGAGCCGACAAGGGGCTTGAATGCGCTCCCCCCCCCTGTTGGGCTCTTGACAGTCGGGATTCCGATGTCGGAGAAACGACCGTCGGGAGGGTTATAACATACCCATTCCGCCTAACGCTATGAGAGCATATGTCAAACTAAAGCGACTGGCAGAAACTCCTCCTTGCACGTCATCCACTTGACCTGTGCAAAGCAGCGATATCAATTTTATTCTGGAGCTTAAACCAACACTTAAACCACTGAGAGGAGACGGCTACAAAGTTTTCCTGTATTTTCTATGTTGAATCAGCTGTGGAGATGCGTAAAAGTGTTCAGTGTCATCAATAATTTCTATGATCCCCAAAGACATGGCAGCTTGCCAGCAACCCACACACGGAGCAGCTCCTTTCATTCATCAAGATCACACTTGTATCTTAACGCTCTCTCCCTCAAGTGGGTTTCACGAAAGAATACAGCACTTTAGAGGGGAGGAGGGAAGGAATACAGTAGCTTTCAGAAATTAAGCTCTTAAGGAAACTTTGCGTCACACTAAATCTCAGATTTATAGTGCTTGGCAGTTCTGCAAGTGTAGTAGCCTTGGGGGTTTCTGGCAATGGCTCGGTATTGACAGCAGCTGATGTGGTTTCTAGGCTTTCTTTTGACTGTGTTTTAATAAAAAGCATGCCCTATGGCTCATTGGTTTTGCCCCCTCTCGGCTGGTAGCAACTTCTCGAGGACTCGGAGCCAGACTTTGGCGCTGCGCCAGTTAAGTAGCACAGACGGCAGCCGGATCTCTATAAAGGTGCAGTCTAGCAGCCAGGCGCTGTAATAAAGCAGGAAGAGGGAACTTCTACACCATTATGAGCAACTTTCCTACAGGTTTTTATATTGGTGTTACTGGTTAAGGATTATTCATGACCACCCCTCCCCCCTTGTGTCATATTCCACTCTCACTGTGAGAGACAAAGACGATGAGATAATAGCCGGGAGACGGGGAGGGTGAGCAACAGCAGTATACAGACGTGGTGTGAGGGGCTGGAGGATGCTGGGATAAACCACTGGAGATTAGAGAACAGGACTCGTACGGGCAGCAGTACCAGTGTCTGACAAGAAGATGTGCCTGTACAGTCACACTGGCATAGACCATCTCTTGGAAGGTACAAGGCGGTGCTGAAGGACAAGAGCTACTCTAGCTGATAAGAGAAAGTGCACATGAGTGTAGGGAGTACTGGAGTGCAAGGGGTGTGTGTGTGTGTGTGTGTGCGTGTATGTGTGTCTGCGTGGTAAGGCCCATACACACTAGACCAGGGGTAGCCAACTTCAGTCCTTGAGAACTACCAACGGTTAACGTTTTGTAGGTCTCCCTACAGAGTCACAAGTGAAGTATTTAGTTCCACCTGTGGATCTTTTAAAATGTGTTAGTCAGTAATGAGTGCACCTGTGTACCTGCGAGGTGAGCTGGAAAATGCGAACTGTTGGTAGCTCTCGAGGACTGGAGTTGGCTACCCCTGATCCAGACAATGTGTTCAGTGAACGATATGGCTGAATAACTGCCCTTGAACTTTCCGGCGTCCTGCACAAACAATATTGTGCACACACACCGAATGATATAATGGATGACTATTGATCTAACTGGAGTCTAGTACTACTGTATGCAGCTCTTTGAGAACGCAAAATGGAGCTGCATGTAGGAGACAGAAACCCTTGTTAATGACCTGCGGCAGTGTGGATCGTTCATTGTATACACAGTGGCCGATATTTTGCAGGATATTGCTCAGAATGTGCAAAATGAACTATCTTGTTCAACATATCGCCCAATGTATATGCACAGAGAAAGAGTGAGAGAGTGAGAGAGTGAGAGTGAGAGTGAGAGTGAGAGTGAGAGAGAGAGAGAGAGAGAGAGTACTACACATCCCAGCATGCCTTGCCATATTATTGCTATTAGGGAATGCTAAAACTATTGCAAGGCATTCTTGGATGTGTAGTTTCACAACATCTGGAGGGCCGCAGGTTGGACATGCCTGCATTACAGGCTCTGTGCCTCTGTAGTAGGGATATTCCTGTAGGTAACTGAAGACCCCCATACATTAGGCCGACTTGTCATAAGGACAAGTCAGACCTGATCTCTCTGGCAGCTCCACGGGAGGGCTCGCATACCAATAGGCCAGTGGTTCCCAAACTGTGCTCCTAGGCTCCCTGGGGTGCCTCGGAGCACTTGCAGGGGTGCCTCAGGTTGTTGGTCCAGAACCAATTCAAATAATTTATGGCCAATGAAACAGGCATCAGTGCTTGTGGCTTCCAATTATAAAATATGTGGGGAAACAGAAGTGAATCGTGTTCCTCACCACATAACTGGAACTAAGCATGACATTTAAATCACAACTTATTTCATTACATTTTTTTTTTATATTCTTGGTAACAAACTTTGGCCTAGGGGTGCCCTGAAAAATATTGATACTCTAGGGTGCCGTGATTCAAAAAAGATTGGGAACCTCTGCAATAGGCACTTTCAAAACTACATAGAGGGGTACATGTATAATGGCCTGCATTTTTGAACTAGTGTTTCCACACAAATGTTAACATGTGAAATATGACATAGACGGACGGTGTAATGGTTAGCATTACTGCCTCACAGCACTGAGGTCATGGGTTCGATACCCACCATGGCCCTAATTGTGTGGAGTTTGTATATTCTCCCCATGCTTGCGTGGGTTTCCTCCGGGTACTCCGGTTTCCTCCCACAATCCAAAAATATACTGGTAGGTTAATTGGCTCCCAACAAAATTAACCCTAGAATGTCTGTGTGTGCGGTACATGTGGTAGGGAATATAGATTGTAAACTCTACTGGGGCAGGGACTGATGTGAATGTTCAACTATACTCTGTAAAGCGCTGCGGAATATGTGTGCGCTATATAAGAAACTGGCAATAAATAAATATACAGGCCATCAATCCTTCTAACACAATGCAATTCAAGGATAAAGTTGTTTTCATGGACTTAAAAATCCTGGGTTATAGAACATGAACACACATTAACCCAGTATCGTTGTCAGTAGTAACCGCACCACCCAGGTCCAGTAACCCAGGGATACCATTCAGGGTTGTCCCAAGTCAGCTGCAGTTGAAACCGATATACCAAGTTGTCCTGCCTGGGACCCATTTCCAGCACGGGGAGAGCCATTCCTGCTCAAGGAGAGGAGGTCCCTAGCAAGGAATGGTACTGCACCAGGATAGGTGCAGCAGTGGAAAAGAGGTGTGTCTTGAGTCTGAGCGAGTTTCGAACGCTGTTCCAAGATCTTGGTCTTTGGTGGAAAAGTAAAATTACCTATCACTGAGAAAGTGGAACTATATACTGTAAACTTCTTGGTTTAATTACATTTTTTTTTCTCCAAAATGACTCTTGGGGTCATCAGCAATTACAGCAAAGCATTGTCACACTCAGAATAGATGGGAATATGGCTGCGAGATCAATTGCTAGCAATGGGGGATTTACAGTCTCTATAAGGTATTAGCATAATGGCTGAATCCAGACCAAAATGGATAATAAATGTAGGGAGAATAGATACGGATTCACAAAAGAAACTTCAAAGGATCCAACTAGGAACGGTAAACTCTGGGGGGAAAAATGTATTTGGACAGACTGCAAACTGTTAATGAACCAAAATCAGCAGTCAGCCTTGTCTCAAAGAAGGAAAACAAAAGAGAACAAGTCCTGTGGCAGCCAGAACTGAGCCAGGTGGCGACCCTTGCAGTATCTGTGCTTTGCGAACAGCTAGTGCTTGAAATTTAAGTCCTCCATTTACTCACAGGCCACATGTAGTGTAAGCAGCTGCAGGGCTGCTGGAGCTTTCCCACAATGCTCTGCCAACGTCTGCAACCCCTGACCCAGAGACATCACAAACCCTGAGAGAGAGTGCCTCCACTGCACCTCCTTGTGGTCATTAGTATTTATCAACATTCTCTAAACGGACATCTTTCATGGAAAAACTCTGCATTAGCATCAGTTCTTTATGTATAGGCTTAACATACTATCCCTTTAAACCGGGACACGAATACCCCTTTCACACCGCAAACACGAGTCAGACCCGGGATCACTATACCGGGCCTGACACAATCACATTAAACCTGGGTAGCCCTTTATACAAACGGCGCCCCTTTTTTAACCTTTCTTCTAACCCGGGTTGTTCGACCTGGGTTAGAAGGTTTGGTGCACCACACCTCAACCCGGGACGACCAGGCAATAACCTGGGTTATTTGGGTAATGTGAAAGGGGAATCAATGGACACCGGTTCTGTGGCTGCTGGTTTTAAGCCTACAGTTCACCTGGTTTTAAATCAACCAGAGAACCTGTGCAATCCATGAGTGTCCCAGTTTAAAGGGAAGGTATGGTAAGCATATTAATATACATTTCTATTTTTTTTTTTTCCCAGGTAAAGAATCCAGTTTACAGGCCGAGAACAAATAAACAAAATTCTAACGCTTATTTTATTAATGCAGTAAACACAGCTTCACCACTAAGGGCCTGCCCCCTGCTACCGTGCATCAGAAAGGTGCGCATACCATGTGACAACACAAAGACACCAGCCACTAGTGACCTCATCGCACATGTCTAATAATGGCACAAAAACATTCTATGAACGGTAACGCAAGATGAATAAATAGGCAAAAAACACCACAAATAACAATTACCTCATTATTAATGTCGAAGACTCCTTCCTGTATTTTTTCGTAAATTTCTTTTGCTGTATTTATGAATGCCTGAAACACAAAAACAGATTAAACATTAACTTGTGATCGTTCACAGATAGTGTGAGCAAAGCCAATGGCAGATATATCAGGACGACACATCAAGTGACTAATAGGTAATGCTCTGTACACACGGACCGATATTGGCGGCTGCGAGGACTCGGCATCAGCAAGTATATAAAATACACACACCTTCCAATGCCAGGGGCATTAACGATGTACTCTGTCATTGGTACATGTGCAAAAGACGAGGAGGGCGCTAAAGACCCGCAGAAGAGCACAATCATTCGACGTGTACACACTGGGTGATATTATGAACCCGATCGCTCAGAAGGGGCCAAAATGAGCGATTCAGTCGCTGAGCTGTGCACCCAGCCCTACCTAGATTCTGTGCGAGTTGGAAGACTCATCATTGGGAGTAATGTGCCAAAAAGGCCACCAATGTATTATATTCATGGTTTCTGTATTTTATGCAACTTTAAACCACTGCATTATCTCCAGCCAACAGGTTATGTTCTCAATATAGAACTCCCACTGTAAAGGCAGCTAATACTTATTATATTTTTTAAATATGGAAACATCTCTTTGCTATTGAAAAGATTTTGTCTGTAAATAACAAATATGCATTGTACTTAAGGCCTGTACACACGGGACAAATGCATTTCTATTTCTAAGCAATTAAGCAATCTGACTAGATTGCTTAGCAATTAATCACACATCGCCCCATGTGTATGCCAACCAGCGGAGGCGATGCATGGCCCCACGCGTCGATATAACTGGACTAGATCTTGACTGCACGCAGTCAAAATCTAGTTAGATCGCCAGTGTTCTCTGGTCCACAAAGATTACTGGTGCATCACACGTGTGCTAGCAATGTGTGCTAAGCACAGGGCTCCCATCGCCCCGTGTGTACTGGCCTTCACACCACAATGCTTTTATTTTTAAACTGTTTGATCAAACACACACCAATATCCTAGTGTCCGCTCAACTCCCGAAAGCAGAATGGAGGGGGCACCTATCAATCCCATAAGCAATGCAATTAATTTGTATTTTAGATTGTGTTTAAAAAATAAAAATAAAAACATAAATCCTACTGTATCAAACATTGCCCAGAGAGTTTTATTCTCTCTAAAAATAGGACACAATGTGGTTCTGCTGTAGAAAGTGTTAAATTGGGCTTTGGAAACATCAATTCCACAGTCCGGAAATCCTCTCCGAATTGTCAGGGCAGGCAGCTATATTAACCAATGGTGAAATTACAGAGCAGCTATGAAGTCACCGCAGTAACAGATAGCAGGCACACTTTTACGAGCTGCCTGCTGCCGAGCTAGAGCCATTAAATATTAATGGTGACCTTACTAACATTGGGCAGCAGACACTAGAGATGTTACGCTTCAACAGAGTGCACTGGGGGAAGATGACACTTGCAATGGTTTATGTTCCGTAGAGTGCAGCGCCACTTATCTACAGGCAGAGAGAAGGGGATTGCTGAGCACCTTCTCTCCCTAGGTTGTCACTGGGTCCTCACACACAAAAATACCACTATACACTTTTATATTTATATTACAGACTTCAAGAAATGTAAAATACTACAGACAGAGCCAGGCATTCTACACCGTATACAAAGACCGGACTGTTATTAGGAACGAGACACACTAGAGTATGCGTTCCGCAAGAGGACTGGATTAGAGGGGGGAGGGGAAACAGGCACAAGTGGTGATGCCACTTTTCAGCACTCATAGACTAGGACTAGTTTGCTCTTTCCCAGTTCAGGTATATGTAATAGTAATATGATTTTTACTGGGTTATTGGCGGCCTGCATAGGCATCTGTTTCACTTTGCTGCAGTGGTTATGAGACAATGTTTGCAGAAAGGAGTAAGTGACAATGCGGCACCATTTGTAGGCTATTACAGGGAGTAGCGCCAAAAACGCAGACACGACGTAACCATTTTTGGGGTCTTTCTCGCCCAACGACAAGGTGGTATATTCAATGCGGCTGGCAAGGGTTTTTTATGGCGAGGATGGCAGAATTTTGGCAAGGATCACCAAAAACAAGCCATCCTCGCCGTTTAACCCCCTCACCGGCCGCTCTCCCTACACTGTGTTCCGGGAGAATCCTCGTCGTCCTCTCATTCCCCGAAAGCAAAGTTCATGGCTAATGCAGCAAGCCCACTGCGTATAGCTGCAAGCCTCGACGCTTTGATGGCCACACTCGCCGTTTCCACCTCGCTTTTTCAGAAATAGCGAGGTGGAAACGGCGAGTGCAGGGGGTCAGTTGAATACGGAGGGCGGGCTATGACGGCAAGCAATAGGCACTGCTCACAGTCATAGCTCACCTGATCGGCATTGAATATACCATAGGGTCTTCGGCATCTTCGTTCCCGTGGCCATGCTGTAGGACCATAGAGCTACTCAGATTTTCAATAACGGACTGATCTGAGGTGGATGCGCAGACTACAACATGCATGACCATGGACCTTCAGCCATATAATAAGATGGCTGAATCTTCACAAGGATTACATATGTCAAATTGAAACCGCTAAAGTGAAGTCAAATGTTATAAACAAGCAGCCAATCAGCTCCTACCTGTCATTTTTCAAACCCAGCCTGTGACATGGCAGGTATGAGCTGATTGGCTGGTTGCTATCACTCTCAATTTTATCACTTTTGAAGCTTGATACATCTGGCCCTCAATGACAAACAGGTGGTAAGAAGAAAGAACTTACACCTGGCTATTTAGGAAATCTCACAGCATTTTAGAGTTAATCAAGGGAAAGGTTGGGTAAATGAAACAAGCAGCAAACTGGTGTTGCTCCTATTTCTAATTCTGGTCAGCGGAGGGAGATGTAAATGATGCTGACTGATAATACAACACAAGCTGACAGACAATATACGTGGCGAGGCCAATCAATCAATCTATACAAAAAGACAGATGCTTTTCAGATTCTGGGGAGGATTAGCGGTCTTGTGGTTTGGTCTCTTGTCTGGGAAGTTTGAGATGCCGCCTCAGCACAATTCTCCCCTCACACAGTCTGTTTTAGTGTCAACGTTCCCATAACGACCAGACTAAACAACCTACCGTGAGTAAACTTTGCAGCAGTTTGGACCCAGGTGCTTACTTTCACTCTTCCTTTATGCAGTTTGGGCCTCACTAGTAATAAGCCAGAACATGTGCAGGTGTATTTATGTCCCACTGAAGCCAACAATGATATAATGGTAGGTTATTCTTTCCCGGAAAAAACAGGACTTAACAAAAGCTAAAGAAACAAACTAAAAAGCCTCGGATGATCGAGCATTTACTGTGGCGCAGTCAACGAGTTGGAAAGTATACGGTCATTACAGTCAGAGCCATCCTCATCTAGCTCTTTAATAGGATAAAGTGAGCCGGACTTAATCCTATGCCAATCCCCTACTGTGTTGTTTTAGGTTTTGTATCACAGCTGAGAACACTAGGCCTTGGTGAGCCATGGCTTTCCAGAGAAGGCTATCTGAGGAAGGCTCCATCTGTGGGTCGACACATTAGATTGACATGCATTGGG
Source organism: Crinia signifera (assembly GCF_055691185.1). NCBI lineage: Eukaryota > Metazoa > Chordata > Amphibia > Anura > Myobatrachidae > Crinia > Crinia signifera. The sequence continues at coordinate 47,501,163 of NC_139221.1, read as the reverse complement.
TCGATATGGCTTTAGGTCAACATGTGAAATAGGTAGACATGGCTAAGGTCGAAATCAGTTTTTCACGTTTGTTGACCTAATATTCTTGTGTCGACCTTCCAACCCTGTTGGCCTTAGCCGTGTCGACCTCCCAACCCTGTTGGCCTTAGCCGTGTCGACCTCCCAACCCTGTTGGCCTGAGCCGTGTCGACCTCCCAACCCTGTTGGCCTGAGCCGTGTCGACCTCCCAACCCTGTTGGCCTGAGCCGTGTCGACCTTCCAACCCTGTTGGCCTGAGCCGTGTCGACCTCCCAACCCTGTTGGCCTGAGCCGTGTCGACCTCCCAACCCTGTTGGCCTGAGCCGTGTCGACCTCCCAACCCTGTTGGCCTGAGCCGTGTCGACCTCCCAACCCTGTTGGCCTGAGCCGTGTCGACCTCCCAACCCTGTTGGCCTTAGCCGTGTCGACCTCCCAACCCTGTTGGCCTTAGCCGTGTCGACCTCCCAACCCTGTTGGCCTTAGCCGTGTCGACCTCCCAACCCTGTTGGCCTGAGCCGTGTCGACCTTCCAACCCTGTTGGCCTGAGCCGTGTCGACCTTCCAACCATGTTGGCCTTAGCCGTGTCGACCTTCCAACCCTGTTGGCCTTAGCCGTGTCGACCTCCCAACCCTGTTGGCCTTAGCCGTGTCGACCTTCCAACCCTGTTGGCTTAGCCGTGTCGACCTCCCAACCCTGTTGGCCTTAGCCGTGTCGACCTCCCAACCCTGTTGGCCTTAGCCGTGTCGACCTCCCAACCCTGTTGGCCTGAGCCGTGTCGACCTTCCAACCCTGTTGGCCTGAGCCGTGTCGACCTTCCAACCCTGTTGGCCTGAGCCGTGTCGACCTTCCAACCCTGTTGGCCTTAGCCGTGTCGACCTCCCAACCCTGTTGGCCTTAGCCGTGTCGACCTCCCAACCCTGTTGGCCTTAGCCGTGTCGACCTCCCAACCCTGTTGGCCTTAGCCGTGTCGACCTTCCAACCCTGTTGGCTTAGCCGTGTCGACCTCCCAACCCTGTTGGCCTTAGCCGTGTCGACCTTCCAACCCTGTTGGCCTTAGCCGTGTCGACCTTCCAACCCTGTTGGCCTTAACCTTAAATGGTCGACCCAATGCATGTCAACCTAATTACTGTATACTTCAGTGGTCGAGCTGGGTGTGGTATAGGGTTCCGACAGTCGGGATCCTGACAGTCATTAGCCCGATGTCGGGATCCCGACTGCCCGGACTCAGACAGCATGGCGAGCGCAACAAAGCCCCTTGCGGGCTGGCTACGCTCGCCACCTATTCTATTCTCCCTCTATGGGGGTCATGGACCCTCACGAGGGAAAATAGCGGGTGGCCATCGGGCACCTGTCTGTCGGCGTTTTGACAGTCGGGATCCCGATGTCCGGCACCCGGTCGATCCATGCATGAACCATACCCAGTTGGAAACCCCTCTATTACACATACACAGGGGAAGATTAATATAAGCACTAGCTGGCATTGGCAGGTAGCTCTGCGCTCATGTTATGCCACTTCTACTTGCACCTCCTAAGCTTAAAGCAGAAGATCAGCGAGGAAACAGCCAAATATTGGGGTCTAAGGGTAAGAGATAAAGTGGAAGGAGATAACGCACTAACCAATCAGTTGTTTTTGAAATATGACAGTTGGGAGTTGATTGGCTGGTGCATTCTTCTCCTTCCACTTTATCTATTCACCCAGGCTTTATACATCTGCCCCAGTAGGTGTACTGCAGTAGGATACATTTACAATTCTACATGCACCGAAATGACAGAACTGCTGTATCTCCCATATAAGAACATTACTGAGCAGTTGCTGTAGCACGAACCTCCCGAGTGCGTGAGATGGATATGTGTACAGTGGAATCTCAATCACATAAAAAAAAAAATGTAAACAAAGGTCTAGGGTGGAAAACTCATCACAGTCGTCCTCATTTCGACAGTGCTAGCATTTGACTGTTGAACTTGCCACCAGAGCTTTGTTTCCTAATTAACAGGACTGATATGTTTTCACCTTTAAAGGCCTTACAGCTCCCCAGAGCAATCAATCTACTGCAGCTCAATTACTGCACCGAGCTCAGGCATGAGCTAAATAAGGGAGAGCGGCTGGGTGCAGCCGGGCACAGGGGCGGTATGAATATGCATGTGCTCTAAGTGGGTGATCGAATCATCAGAGGGGTCAGGAGAATTTGCAGCAAAATAATGAGAGGAATTAATCATCGGAGATTCGTCAAGCACTTAGGGGGGGAAGCAAGTGTATTTTTCCAGGCGTGCCGTTGGGTTGGAGAAAACCCTGGCTCCGAGCCAGCCGCCAATTGATTCACAACCCTCAGAAATGGACGTTTTTAATTTTGAAATAATAGAAAAAAATAAAAAACATTCCTTGCGCTTACGATTAACATACCAATTATCGCGATGGCCTAACAAACCGCGCTAATTGCAAACGGCGGTCAAAAGCTGCACGAATCCGACCAGCTGGGATCCCTTATGGGGTGTTCAGTTGTTCACATTAAGTAAAACATTAAACAGAGCCATGAAATCCTGAAAATGTGTTATGATAAGTCCATGTAAACAAGCACTTAACAACTGGCACATGGAGGAACGTATTACGGCTCTCTGGACTTCCTCCCCTCCCTCGTTTCATTGCAGGGGGAAAATCCGTTAAATTAAGTCCAAGGGCTCAGTTTATTTTAGGTCAAAAAGAAATTATATGCTGATTTATGGATCTACAAATCTCATACTGTAAAGTATGACAGTGCCAAGAAAGGATTACTGTAATGTTAGAGCAATATACCATTTAGCCGCAATTACTCACAAATAAACATCAGACAATTCCAATTTTCAGCGCCTGACATCACGAAATGACATGAAAACGTTTTTTTAGACCGCATTATGTTGTTGCCAGCTTAAACAAACCAGCTTTGTTAGGAGAACAAGTAACAGATGACTCCCAATCCGGTGCTAGGTCCACGGCTCCAGATGTTTAAAATCATACGCACCACTTACTCTAACATACCTTAGCGTTTCCCTACTGTTCAATGCTATATATTCAATCTTTCAACACGCATCAACTTAAATTACAAAAATATACGTTTCCCTGCTCTCGGGGTCTGGTTTTGTTCTCCTCTTGGCTAGTGAGAGCCCAATTTGTTATGTGCTGCCTGGGCTGTGCATGCTGGCACAAGGGAAGAGAACACCAAGCTGGCAAACTACAGGCCTGCAGACCAAAGCTGCCAGGGCACAAACACATTTTCAAGTATTCTTAAAGGGAAACGTTGGGGAGAAACAGCAATTAAGAATTTATGTTAGAACAGCAATTATGTGTTGTGTAATGCACTTGTCCAATCCTTTTTTTAAAGGCACAAAATCGCCAGGATACCGTTACGCTTAAGTGCAGATGCGCACATATAGTCTATGAATGATGATATTCTGTACTCTCAGCTCCGCACAATGGGAAATATTCAGATTTGCAAGCAACTGGGCCAAACAAAGCTGCACTGCAGGTGGGGCAGATGTAACAAGTGCAGAGAAAATTAAGTTGTCCATATACAGAGGCAATTTTGTCTGATTTCGGCCAATTGCGACCAATCGTCCCGTTAAATCGGACCAAGTCGGCTCTCCCTGACATGCCGTCGGGTCCCATGCGCGGTCCTGTAAGCATCAGACCCGACCAGGTGGTCGGACCGGACCACCCGTCCTGGGACCTCCCTCCTGGCGGCAAGGTGGGCAGGAAGCAGGGGCGCATGCGATCCATCACAACGGATTGCATGCGCCCCTGCCGCCGGGAAGTACCAGGCGGCTCACAGGGTATCGGGTGTCCGTACACTGCGGCGAGACATCGCAGCAGTGTATGGGCACCTTTAGATCTTAGTGGGGTGTGTTCAAACTGAAATCTAAAAGTTGTCTAACATTTGTGTACTACATGCAGGCAGACCATATTTAACCTGCACAAAAACAATATAAATGCATTTGCTCCCCTTGCACTGCAAGATGATGTGTTTCAGACACATAGGGGCAGATGTATTAAGCCTGGCGAAGTGATAAAGTGGAAGGATATAACGCAGCAGCCAGTCAGCTCCTGTCAATTTTCAAACCTATCCTGTAACTTGGCAGTTAGAAGCTGATTGGCTGCCGCCTTATGACCACTTTATCACTTCACCAGACTTTATACATCTGCTCCACAGTCACTTGCTTTGCTGAATCTGGCCCAAGGTATGAATGCTGGCCTGGGTATATGAAATCGTCACTGCAAAAGTCTTAGGTGATCATGGCCCCAAGAACTTGGCCTGTTGCGGTGGTATCATTGCTGGCATGCAAGATCTTTTAGCACCTTTTTCATTCCCATAACTCAGGCATGTCCAAACTGTGGCCCCAGCTGTTGTGAAACTACACATCCCAGCATGCTTTGCAATAGTTTTAGCATTCTCTCATGATGGGATGTGTAGTTCTCTCTCTCTCTCTTTTTCACAACAGCTGGGGGGGGGGGGGGGCATAGTTTTGACATGTCTGACATTAACTGCTGGGGTTAGAACTCCTTTCTTTGGAACTATGGGTGTTAATACTTATTTGGTATTCACTGTATACATTTCTGCATCTTGTATGTCAATACTAGTTATAAACTTGTCTTAAAATTTCAGGTATCTAGTATTACAGCTGGCTAATAGGCACACTGTATGCATAGAAAGTCTAGGTCTGTCCTGGTTAACGTGTGCAGCCCACAGGTAGACTTGGCAACGTCCAGGCAGAACATACTGTAATCTGTGCATGGATAGTTATCACCAATTATTTATATAGCGCACACATTCTGCAGCACTTAAGACAATATTTGGCCATTCACGTCAGTCCCTGCCCCAGTGGAGCTTACAATCTATATTCCCTACCACATGTATACGCACACATTCATGCTAGGGTTAATTTTGTTGGGAGCCAATTAGCCTACCAGTATATTTTTGGATTGTGGGAGGAAACCGGAGTGCCCGGAGGAAACCCACGCAAGTACTGGGAGACTATACAAACTCCGCACAGTTAGGGCCATGGTGGGAATCGGACCCATGACCTCAGTGCTGTGAGCCATGCATCCAAAATGCTTACAGTACACCAAAATGATGTATTTACAATAAATCTCTTGGGGAGAAAAAAAAATCCCAAAAACGTGTACAGGGCTTCTGATGGAGATCCTTCTTCCATTTAATGGTGGGACTGCGATGATGGCCAGCATATAATGTGTGGACTCCTGTGTGCCACAGGGATGAGATGCCGTGTGTGTGTGTGTAGCAGAGCAGCGATGGCCATACTACTGATGCACAGTCCTTTCTGTGAAGCAAGTCTGTGCGGCTGTCAGTCACTGCTGGCTGCTCAGTTACACAGCAGCTCCCCCTAATGGTACTCTGCAGCAGCGCTAGAAAGAGCATGCAAGTGGACTTATGTTGTTAAGCAGAAACACTACGGCTGTGTCATGTATGCTTATATTATATGGATCAGTAGCACAAATCATTTAATATATATGCATGTGCCTTCCCTCTGCAGCTTTTACATAGAGCAGTGGCACTGTATATCCTACATGTACCCACTATGCTGCTGCCCAAATCCTCTGGAATGATTACAGGGAAATAAAGCGTACTGTGCGACAGGGCTAGAAATAATGAGATGCCGCACAAAACCCAGTAGGATAAATAGGATGTATGCTTAGCTTCTGCCCAACAGAAAGGCCAAAGACACCAGAAATGATTTATTTCAGCTAAATTCACATAATACGCTAAGTCGCGTTATTAACCCTTACAGCATTAGAGGATAAGCGCCAGCACAAGGCTCCTATGTATATCACAGCACAAGCAATGCGAGCTGTGGTTTGCCGAGCGCAGGCCTTGTTCCAGCCATTGCTAGATTTCACTTGGGACCATTCTAACCATTATTGTATTGGGAATTGAACGCGTGTAGTTTATGAGTTAATAAATGCTGTGTGCGCGATAAACTTCCGAGCCAATAGAGACGTGTTTATTAGCTCAGGGAGCAGTTATTACTTTGTTAACCACAAACCTCCCCAACTTTGTTATCCAAGGGCCTTTGGAAATTAGATTAGCCCAAAATAATACCTTTCTGCCAACAAAATATCTGAACTGGAACAAGAAAATACAGACGTGTGCGTAACGCAGCGACACTGAACGATAGGGGGGGAATATAAAGCCAAGCACGACGTGGGGGCTCCTGGGAAACGGAATAGTGTGCTTCCATCCTGGATGCAGAACAAAGCCAAAGGGAGTTTTTCATTTTAATTTATCACAGTTATAACATACTAGTAAGCCTGCTAGTCTGCTACCATCTGTGTTTGTGCAGGTGTGAGAATGAGATGTAGTTTCACTCTCTGCCAGTAGATGGCTGTGTTTCGGAGACTCATGGGCAATAGACATATATATAGAAAAAAAATGTAACCTAATAGAAACCCCCCCCCCCCCCCCCCATCCCTTACATTCACAAACATGATTGTCTGGTTACTGATCTACCAGGTACAGTAGCGGACGTTCACCTAGATGATCTGATGCTGCACCTCTGGACGGAGCAACGGATCAGAAACATTGGCTGCAGGCATCTGCTTACACAAGACACCTCATGTGGCATTAGCATATTTCCTACAGCAGCTGCGTCTGCAAACATCTCTATATCAGGCCCATTGTATCTGAGTACACTTGTTTCCTTTTTCAAAGCAAATACAGTCTACAAATGTGATAAACTACTACAACTTTTCCAGAGAGGTCTGTGCAAGTTGTATTTCAGGTTTGTGGGTCCTTTAAATGGTTGAACCCTTAAAACAGAGATGCAGTAACCATCTCAACAACCATACTGTTGACAATTATATCGACATAGAACATGTCAACATATGTGGAATGACAATATGGGGGAGGGCTAGGTTATGGTACAGGAGATTTAGGCCCTAGCGGGGAGGGCTAGGTTATGGTACAGGAGGTTTAGGCCCTAGCGGGGAGGGCTAGGTTATGGTACAGGAGGTTTAGGCCCTAGCGGGGAGGGTTAGGTTATGGTACAGGAGATTTAGGCCCTAGTGGGAAGGGCTAGGTTATGGTACAGGAGGTTTAGGCCCTAGCGGGGAGGGCTAGGTTATGGTACAGGAGGTTTAGGCCCTAGCGGGAAGGGCTGTGGTTATGGTACAGGAGATTTAGGCCCTAGCGGGAGGGATAGGTTATGGTACAGGAGGTTTAGGCCCTAGCGGGAGGGATAGGTTATGGTACAGGAGGTTTAGGCCCTAGCGGGAGGGATAGGTTATGGTATAGGAGGTTTAGGCCCTAGCGGGAGGGATAGGTTATGGTATAGGAGGTTTAGGCCCTAGCGGGAGGGATAGGTTATGGTATAGGAGGTTTAGGCCCTAGCGGGGAGGACTAGGTTATGGTACAGGAGATTTAGGCCCTAGCGGGAGGGATAGGTTATGGTACAGGAGGTTTAGGCCCTAGCGGGAGGGATAGGTTATGGTATAGGAGGTTTAGGCCCTAGCGGGAGGGATAGGTTATGGTATAGGAGGTTTAGGCCCTAGGGGGAGGGCTAGGTTATGGTATACAAAAGTTTAGGCCCTAGCGGGGAGGGTTAGGTTTGGTATAGAAGGTTTAGGCCCTAGGGGGAGGGCTAGGTTATGGTATACAAAAGTTTAGGCCCTAGCGGGGAGGGTTAGGTTTGGTATAGAAGGTTTAGGCCCTAGGGGGGAGGGCTAGGTTATGGTATACAAAAGTTTAGGCCCTAGCGGGGAGGGTTAGGTTTGGTATAGAAGGTTTAGGCCCTAGGGGGAGGGCTAGGTTATGGTATACAAAAGTTTAGGCCCTAGCGGGGGGAGGGGGCGCTAGGTTATGGTATAGAAAGTTTAGGCCCTAGGGGGAGGGCTAGGTTATGGTATAGAAAGTTTAGGCCCTATCGGGGAGGGTTAGGTTATGGTATAGAACGGGGTTGCCGACCCTCCCGGAATTAACGGGAGTCTCCCGAAAATCGGGTCCCCCTCCCTGCCCCCCGGAATCAGGGGCATTTAAATGCCGCAATCCGCGGGTCTCAGGAGGGGGCAGAGCTAAAACGACACACTCGTGTCATTTTAGCCCCGCCATCTCCACGGAGATCAGTGATCTGAAATGGGGACGGGGCTTAATGACGTCACAGTCAAGCCCGGCCCCCCGAACGGGTAATGAAAGTCTCCTCTCCGGGCTTCTCCCGGAGAGGAGCATTTGAAAGTCGGCAACCCTGGTATAGAAGGTTTAGGCCCATTTTATCATACTGATGTGCAGGACAACAAAATATGCATGAACCCTGCTGCTTCCCGGCACAGTACATGTCTGTGCAGAACAAGGCTAGAAAGGCAGTGCTAGGTGCTAGCTAAACTATTTTACTACCAAATATAAAGAGTAATACTGTATTAGGTTTGATTTCCTACTGTACGTTATTCCACTCACACAGAAAGGACAAAACATTACAATATAATCCCCCTATGCATATAGTATAGATACCAGTGTCCTGCATATTGGATGCATTCTCTGCAGAGCACACTGCTCACATACTGTGGGTGTATCACACATTCACAGGATTACATAAAAGCCTCCATTGTATGCAAATAATTGGACAGATAATAGTATACATTATTGAAAGAAAGACAATCACTAACATGTTTTTATGATCTGGTTATGTAAGCGAATACATTGCAGGTGCTCATGGAAAATACAGCTGCTCACCCACTGCTGAATAATGTCACATTGACTCTACATGAAAATAATATTTGCTCCCCCCCAACACACTGTAGACCCTTGTGATAGATAAAGTACAGCACCGAGTGCAGCGCACCATGACGTGCGATATTCATGTGGGAGAGAGCATCACAGCGCAGTGTGTGGAGGACGTATGATTAGTGAGAGGCTGGAAACTCACGGAATATGACAGCCACATTTATCACTAGGGTTCCCCACGGTATTATCTCTATGGAGCTGGGTTCCTCTGGAATGCCTTCTGTGCACCTTATAACACCCATCCCCCTCTCCATACTGCATCAATAATTATTTCAATCTCTTCATTTTCTGTCACGGTTACTCAACATTTTGGTCATTCTGTCTCAACAAGAACCGAAATGTAAGAATCCAGAAAACGCTGCCATTGCAAGAGAACTAGTCATGACCTAGGATGAGGCCGGGCCTTTTGTGTAGGCCGATGCAACATTACAAATACAACACAAAACTAGCTTTCATTCATTACCAATTGTCTGCAAACAGCCGTGCGATGCCATGACATCAGGTATTCAATAATATGATTGTATGTTCCCAAAACAGATTCAACGCACCCCCCTACTATCCACGCCAGCCTGAAGCGTGGCGAGCGGCGGCAGAACGCGCCCTCCGACCTTTTCATTCCCTCATATTCATATAGTGTGGCGAGCGCAGCGAGCCCCGAGAGGGGACGCGGATTACTTCACATGTATTCCGCGTCCGCTCGCCACGCTTCGGTGGTTCGCCACACTATATAAAATAAACTCCACGCCGACGTGGATAGTGGGGTAATGAAAAAGTCGGAGGACGCGTTCCGCTGCCGCTCGCAATGCTTCGGGGTGGCGTGGATAGTGGTGGTGGTGGTGGGGGGTGCGTTAAACCTAATTTGGGGACATCCAATCATATTATTGTATACCTAATGTCATGGCATGGCACCCCCTATAAAATCGCATGCGATTTTGTGGCAGATGCGATGGCCGGGGGCACAGCGAGCAGTGAATAAATTACATAGGAAAATCGCATCGCACATCGCATGGCACTAAAATGGCCCATGCAATGCGATTTTCCTACGCAGAATAGCCCACAATAAGCTCAAGTGCTGAACAGCTTTCATTTATGCCCATCCCATACTCACATCTCCCTGCACCTTTTAAAACCGCCCACCTTCAGTTCAAAATAGATCAGCGATCTGATGATTTTGCAATTTGTGCCATGATTGTACGAATACCCAATCTTGCAATCTGCACTCGTATAATACAAATTTGCAGTTTTATTTTGCTCTTCACATTGGTTCTTTAAATGCATCGCCAGATCGCCATCCCCATAGTAGTTATTGTCAGCAGTGGAAGAATTGTTTGAAATTTTCATGTCAAAATGGTCATACAAACACCATTTGGCACCATACATTAGGAATCGTACATGTTGGACAATCTGCAATGGTGATTGCGATCACTTTTTGATGGCAATCGTCAATAGGGGAAGCCCATACATTGGCGATGGTTATGGGCAATCACAAAATCATCAAATTGACCCAAACCTTCACTGATATATGGGCAGCTTTACGCTATCTGACCTCAGGATCAGCCGTATATGATGTGTAGACATTAATTCATCACTAAAAGGTGAAATAATCAGCCGATATTAGCTATAGATCAGAGTATTACAAGGAATACAATCTAGTGCATGTCAGGCAGGGGACTATTGGTACTACAATAGTAATCAAACATTAAGCACTTAATCCCTGGTTTCCAAGTTGCATTTGTTAATGGAACTACAGTAAGTAGACTGCAGATACATACATAAATGAACATGAGCTAAGTCACTATAGGGCAGGTCTGGCTAAACTGGGGCTCAACGGCTGTTGTAGATCCACACATCCCATCATGCCCTGACACAGTTTTAGCATTTCCTAATGAAAAATCTATGGCAGGGCATGCTGGAACTCGTAGTATTACAACAGCTGGAGAGTCACAAGTTGCCCAGGCCTGCTATTCAACGTTCCCTCTAATTTTACGAAGGCTGTGTGCGGCAAAAGATTTTGACTGTGCAACTTTGGAAGGAGATTAAAATTTTTGTGCGTCACATATATAAATGGAAAATTACGTTCAGTATTTGTGTTTACTTCAAAATTATATTAAACATTCAAAATACAGCACATGTAGTTAATGGGTGAAACACACATTAATTGAGTCCACAACTGCTGCTTTGTGCGCTCTGTTGTAATGTCTGTGCGCACACTCGTCGAGTTGTGTGCGCGCGCGCACAGCTTAGAGGGAACACTGCTGCTATTGCTTCTAAAACATTTGGGCAAGATTTCAAACTTCTCAATGGGTCACCTTTGCTGGCTCCTTAAGTAGAGTTTAAATTAGTTACAGTGATACAGTAATGGGCAGCACGGATGGTGTAATGGTAAGCATTACTGCCTCACAGCACTGAGGTCATGGGTTCGATTCCCACCATGGCTCTAACTGTTTGCGTGGGTTTCTTCCGGGTACTCTGGTTTCCTCCCACAATCCAAAAATATACTGGCTGGTTAATTGGCTCCCAACAAAATTAACCCTAGAATGTCTGTGTGTGCATGTGAATGTGGTAGGGAATATAGATTGTAAGCTCCACTGGGGCAGGGACTGATGTGAGTGTTCAACTATACTCTGTAAAGCGCTGCGGAATATGTGTGCGCTATATAAGAAACTGTTAATAAATAAATAATATGTATTTCTAAGTACATTGTGTATTCAAGACTATGCAATATTTAATTTATTATACCCCTTTCCCCTTATATAACATAGCCTTTCCAGGAAGCCACCTGACCATATTGGATACTAGCTGTAGTAGAGGGTGATATTTTTACCCAATACAAATCAGACCTCACAATGTAACCAATAACCAATTGCAGCATGCTGCTTCCCTATGGCAGCTGATACAGTAACCAGTCACAGCTTGCATTCACACTACAATTAGGAATGGTTGTGTACTAAACCAATTGTCAGAGTTACACTTTGTGACCTTTGCACTACTGTATTTCATCCACTTCCATTTAAGATTTACTGAAAAGTAAAAGATCTGTAGAACACCATCACTTCATCTCACCACACACAATGCATTGTTAGTTTTGGAGTAAAATATTGCATTTCTTGTAATCAAATCTGTACACTTTAAATTGTGCAATAGGATAAAAAAAAAAAAAAAAATCACATTCTACATTCCTTCTGGGACTGATGAATTTCTATAACTAGTAAAATTAAGCTAGTAACATATTACTTAAAAGTATTGCAATCATTTAAAACAAAAACACATACACAATACTGCAGCCATCACTAGTTCTTATTTGTACAAGTTTGAGAATCACGAGATTCTATAGGTTATGCTGCCACCTTGTGGAAAAGTAACGCAAGTACGCAATACAAATGTCTTAAAAATCATATGAACAAATACACCGCAGTGTATAGCATTTTGGAAGCCCCAATAATATAATTAAAATAGTCAAAGAAATACACATTCATTTTGTTCTGCAATTGCTGGTTTCAGACTGCTGCAGTTTTACAAGTATCTTTTACATCCATACCCACTGAAACTCCAGACATTTGGAAGCGCGCTCTATGCTTCTGTGATCGTAAGAATTCCTCTGGCTTCTGCCCACTTCTCCCGAGATCGCATCATTAGGTCACAAGGGGATCTTGCAATGATGTGATTCAGAGCACCGTGCCACCACCTCTCCAACCTGGACCTCTCTCACTCGTCTAAGCTCCAAACAAGTCACACTGTTGGCACATGGTAGGCCAAGATTTCCAGAGACACACAGAATACCACCTATTGGATTGCAGTGCAGCAGGTATGAACTGTAGTGCAGCTGCAGATTGGATATGCAGAAGCGTAATAGGGCAGGTCCAAGTGAAGCAGTGAAGTGGGCAGACAGCCAAGCAATGCAGCGCTGTGCAGAAAGGAGAACGGTTTATTTTAATGAGATAAACGAGTGGAGAGGGGACATGTTACATTGTATGGGCATTCCCACTATGTACAGACACACACGTTGCAGAGTTGCCAGAGAATGGTCTACCTCTACCTCTATAGTTTTAATAATACAAAAGCAGATCACGTGTACAGTACTCTGTTTAGAATTGGGTAGAAATTCCCTGGCCAGCCAATCACAAGGCATTTATAGGATGAAATGGAGTACGATTGGTTTAATACCGAATAAAAGTCCCACCTATAGTTATTTTGGAGCCGGTTGGCTGAAACATGCAGGTAGGTCATTTTATTGTATGAATATCAAAATGAAAAAGGAGCGTGTGTGGGGTAAACAAGGGCATTGATGATTGTTTATTTGTTATAATCAAGGTTTTAGGGACGTTCTATGGGACCACCAGGGTCTTTTTAGGGCTCCCCAGCTTATTAGCCACTGCTGGGGGTGGAAGGCACTGATGGGGGGGTTTTAGCCCCCCAATAAAGAAAGACTTCAGTACCGCAAATTCTCTGTTCATGTGGAAACCAACTCAGGCCATCGAGCAGAGGAAGAAAAAAACTACACAAGGCCTTGTGTCACATCTTTCAACCAAAAAGAGCAATATCATCTCAAGCAATAGGGATATATAATAGAAGCAGTCACATTGTTCCTTTATTGATTATCTATTTAGGCCATAAATAAGGTTATTTTAGAAAACTGGGAGCATTTACTTAAATGGCAGGCGATGTGCAGTGTGCCTTGTGAAGATCTGTACATACAGTAAGTAGAAGTCAGAGGGCAGTATTCAATGAGTTTTATGGCGATGCGCAGCGAATCCTGTTTAGGATTCGCTGCACAGTCGCCGTGTTCCGGAGCCTCGCTGTCCCCGTATTCAACGTCGCAGGGGCTCGCTGCCCCTGACGGCGATTCTTAACCCCTGCGGCGTCCCGCAGAGAGATGGATGTCTCCCTGCCTGCCCCAGAACGCATGTGGAGGGGAGGAGGGCTCCCTGGGACCCAGGCAGCACAAGCTGCGCCCCGGGAGAGCCAGCAGGGGACCGGGTATTCACTGCTCCTGATCGTGCATATGTAATGATCGGGAGCAGTGAATATATGAATATCTAATGAGCAGCTCCCGGCCCCCTGCTGGCTGTTATGTGTAAAAAAAATATATTTTTTTAAATTAAATATATATTCATGTGCTATAAAGCACATGAATAAAAATAGCATGCCCATTCACAGAATAAAATTCCTGATTTTTTGACCCCAAATGTAAAAAAACAAACAACTTTATTTTAAAAGTTCACATTACACTTCACCATGAAAAGATGGCGATTGGTACACGGCGAAATCCATTTAGAAAGACGGCGAGAAGTGCACGTTGAATAGGGTGATTCACTTTGACACAAAAAATCACCTTCCAACAGGAAAATAGCACAAATTCGCCATAAAACATGGCGAATTTGCCTCATTGAATACTGCCCAGAGTATGTTGGCTCTATACAATAGTGACAAATATTAATTTTCAATGAACTACTCTGACCTATTTTAGGGAACCACGCAGTAGCCAGAAAGGAAACCTGCAGCTGTACTGGTTCAGGAGGGGGCGGGGCTCATTTGATATACAACTATTTCTTTCAATTTTATATACAACTTTTTGTTTACATGTTTTGTTACAAACCAGTATAGAAGGGATGCAGTCAATTTACCAACGGTAAAAAGATCACCGATAAATACCTGACACGTTCAAAATGCCGACATAAGCAAAAAACCGACTTGAGTCTTTCATGATTTTGTTTTCTTTGAAACGGACTTCTTGTTACTTCACGATCCAAGTGGGCACAGAGTTGGATTACAATAGTGTGCCAAGCCATGCAGAGAGACACTTATACAGTGTCCATGTCGACTGACGCCCCACCCACCCAAAACAACATGTCAACTTTGTCATGTCGACATTATAACCGTCGGCATTTTGACCATATCAGCATAACACATGTTGGCATTTTGAACATGTCTGTATATTGACTGCCTGCCAATGCTGGTTGATATTTTAGAACGTCGGGAAATCGTACTGAAACGGTATAGAATATTTATTTTATTTACAGTTTGTTATATAGCGCAGCAGATTCCGTTGTGCTTTACAATTGAAGCCAATCATAGAACAAACTGGGTAACAACAGACAGAGGTAGAAGGGCCCAGCTGCAAGCTTACAATCTATAGGATGCCAGCGTGTATATTTGACCCCCATCATCACATGACTGCCGACAAATACCACTTCCTGTCAAAAAAACATTTCTGAACTACAATTAAACGTGTCCATTATTTGTGTATATGTTCTAATACCGTGCCAGAAACGAGTATGTGCTTCCAGACAGCGTGGGGATCATTACACCATGGACCCTCTTCCAGGTAACACCATCAACCGCTACTGCCTGTGGCTGGGAATGGTTGTAGGTATGAAAAAAAAAAAAAAAAAAACAGACAAGAAGGTTGAGCAGTGAATGCGTAGAAATCCCAGCATGCTCTACTCAATCATCTCCCAGCTCGGAAGCCGTGGTGTAAACAGATGGGCACTAGGGGGGTGGGGGGGATGCCATCAGTTTGTGGGTAGCATAGACTTGTAGAGCAACCTTTATACAAAGCCGTGGTGACTTCCCTGGTCCGCTTTTCTCCCAATGTGGTAGACAACGGTTTGAGTGACCCCGGCAGCATTCTATAGAACTGATTGGGGTTGCAGTCTCTAGGAGAACCCCTACTGTTTCTGCTCAAGTGATAAATCTCCTATTGAAAGCTGATGCTTGGTGAGAAGATGTATCGCCATTATTCCTGTACTGCTAATTAATCTTAAACTGTCATGTTGATGGGGGACCCTGCTAAGCTGGCTGACTTTCCGCATTCCTCCCCAAGCACCCCCCTACCCTCCTCTGCAGAAGGAGTAGGAAAAAAATAAAAGGAAATAAATAAAAAATGAAAAAGGTAAGGAAGCGGAAAGTTTCTGAGTACCTAATTAATGGGATGCCACTTGCAATTAAGCATCTCTCTTGTTAATTAGTTTGGTAATTTTCAAATATCTAAATTTATATTTTGTCTCGCACAATATAAGCTCCTTAGTGGATATAGACCAAACCGCTAAAAGCATGGTGAAGTGGTGTTCTAAGGTTACGGTATAAATGGTAGACGATGTCTAGGTCAACGGTCACTAGATCCATCACTTATGGTCTACAGTAATTAGGTTGATACGTTGAAATGGTCAACAGTGACAAAAGTTTATGGTCGACAGACATGAATGAGGTCGACACGCGGTTTTTCAAATTTTTTTGGGTGTCCATATTGACATGACACCATATAAGTGTACCGATGCGTTCGCCATGCTTCAGGCACGGTGCCTCGCCGCACTCAGCACATTATATTCCCACTCTATGCCCTCCTGGATAGTCAAGTATGAAAAATTACCTTTAAAAAAAAAAAAACCGTGAAAAACTCAACGTTTTTATGTTGACCATTTCAAGGTGTCAACCGTTAGTGATCAACTTAGACATTGGCCAGTATTCAATGCCTCGACGTAGTTTACAGCGAATCTGGCATTTATCCGGGCTAACGGCAAATTTTTCCGCTCAAAAAAAAAAATTATTCTCCCTATTCAATGGAGAAAATTTGCTGCAAGTGAACAGCGAATGTCTGCCGATTCGCCGGTGGTTTTCAGTCACATTCGCCGAGAGTGTATTCAATGCTCAAATGGAGAACTGCTTTCTCCAGCGATTTACAACATAATTCACCGTTTTGCCATCTTTTTTAGGTGAACTGGAATGTAATCTTTTAAAATAAAAGGGGATTTTATTTAATTTTTGGTGTCAAAAAATCTGATTTTTTTTTAATGTGAAGAGGCATGCTATTTTTATTCATGTGCTTGCAGCAAGCCCCTGAGGCGTTGAATGGGGGTGAGGGAGGTTTGTCAGCGAATGCACCAGCCCTCCGGAACCCGGCGATTGTGCAGCGAATCCAAACAGGATTCGCTGCACAGCACGAATTAGGTCATTGGATACCTGCCATTGTCTACCCAGTGACCTCGTAATGGTTTTAAAGGGAAAAGGCGTACTCACAGAACATTCAGGAACTAAAGATTTTTTTCCAAACAGTATGAAATCCTGGCGTATATTCTATTATATAGATAGCTATACATATATCCGGTCCCTAGTTTCCTAAAAGGAAATAGGTAACAGAGCAGCCAATCACTGGGACACCTCTGGTAGCACAACATGCAATGGTTTCAATTACTGTTCTATTATAAACTGCTTAGATTTAAAAGAAAAATCAATTGTTTAACCCTTTGAGTGCCAAGTGAATTTGTCAAAATATATGCAAAAAATTCCCAAGCAAACATTTTTTATTCATCATAATGACCTATAATATTTACCTTATATAGGAAATATCGTTATTTATTTTATTTATTTGAATTGATATAACAAATGTGAGCGACGCTGGCATTTTTACTGGATATTTTGTGCATCTCTCAGATTCTGGCACTCGAAGGGTTAAGATCAAAATGATACAACTGTGCTTTTTCTGTGCCGTGTTGCATATTGTGAACTTGGGTTGCAGTATGGGGGCCCAAATTATTATTTTGCACCTGAGCTCACAATCCATACTTCTGCCACTGGCTCTAATTAGAACGGTCTAAATGTGGAACATTTAGGAAGGTTGTGTGCATGTAATCTCGCTGCGGGAGTCTATGTCACAGGTAGGTGGGCAAATTCTAATGCCTGTCCATCAGCATGACTGGGACAGACATATCAAGCAGCAGGTCTGTAACGGTGTACACTTTGTACAGTGGCAGGTAGGGAGTTTGACTGGGGCCGTACACCTGTCAAACCGTAACGCAGGTGTCCTATAGTGAGCTCAGGGAGGACAGAAACCTCCTGTGGAGCAGAATGGCTCAGTGGCTTGTCCACCAATATAGATCAGGTGTGTACCCATCCTTACACTGGCTTCTTGTGTCTCCATATTGTTCACCCTTACCTACAAAGCCCAGTACTCTCAGACCCACTTCTGATCCTGACTGATCTTTGGTAACAACCTCTCACCTACGATTCTACTCCCACACAGCTACCAAACCACCACTGACCAGACTACTTCAGTCAGTCAAATACTCTCTGAAAACTGATCTCTGTATTATATCCCTTTTACACTATCAAGCTAGGTCGCACCTAGGACATTAGACCTGGGTCTAACCCAGGTGCAACCCAGCTTGTAATCCCCCCTTTTAAACAAACAACCCGACCCGGGGCCTGTGCTGGGAGATGATAGCACCTCCCAGCACAGGCTTTACCATTGCAGTGAACGGGTTCCATCGACCCGGGTTATCTTTTTACACTACATTGCGATCCAGGATGGACCAGTGTTCAACCCGAACTGTTTGGTGGGTTGAAATCACCATTTACATCGCCTGCAATCCCAGGTTTTGTCAGGCTGCCGTGCAAAAACCCAGCTTATTAGGGGTGGGCTAAAAGGGGAATTAGAGATGACCCTACTCTCTACCCTATTGCACCCTTACACCTGTCCCAATCACAACTTTATTCAGCTGCAAGCTCTTCCAATTACAACATAGGTTCCCTCATGAGCGTGGCCCTCCATACCTCTTGGTCCACGCTTGCATTTATTTTGCCCACCTTGTAGGTTCCAGGTCTATGTTCCCGGTTCTCGGACAGTTTTGAGACATTTTAAAGAGAGCAAATATAATTGTACTAATGTAGGAAACCTGGAACCACCATGACTGGAG
This sequence comes from Crinia signifera, assembly GCF_055691185.1. NCBI lineage: Eukaryota > Metazoa > Chordata > Amphibia > Anura > Myobatrachidae > Crinia > Crinia signifera. Next base: position 47,482,691 of record NC_139221.1, on the reverse strand, counting down.
ACTGCACGGTGGCCCTACTATATGACTGGCTTTGGTAACCTGGGCCAAATGTGGCCGCTGTATGTATGGTCAAACCGTCCCACATGACAAATCATTAGAATTGTGAACAAACGAGTGTCTCACAGAGTAATGGGGACAATCCAATCCACAAGAGGAATCACACCATGCTACTTATATAAGGAGTGGCTTGCTTTGTAAACATAGCATTAAAGGCCTTCAAACACTTTTGCCCTTTTCCCATTGCTCAAATAACCCAGTTCCGACCCGGGTTGTTCCCAGGACGACATGCGGTGTGAAAGGGCCTGTTCAAATTACCTGGCTCAAACAACCAGCATTCCGACTCGGGTTAAAGGTTAATCCCGGGTCGGACCAGGAGTTGCTTTGCAGCATGTATGGGTAAACCCAGGTGGAGCGACTACTGCCTACTACCTGGTGCTCATATAGTGACACCGAGCGGATATAGTAAACAGACTAAAGTTGGGTACACACTAGGCGATATGCTGCCTGAGCTGGCGGATTGGAACGATACATCGTTCACCTCGATGTGCATATAGTGCAGTATGTATGTCTGAAATGTGCGTCCCACCTTAGTTTGCGATATCTGCTGGTCAACTCTGCGGCAGGGCCAACAGTAGAGCATGGGATATTGCAGCACTCCGTCGCCCCCTGCATCGACAAGTGTGTATGCTCTTGCCGATGCAGGGTCCCCTTTGCTTGTGGGATGGGCTGGGTACACACGTCGTCTAGTGTGTACCCAGCTTAATATTTTGCAATTACAATTTGACAGGTACACAAATTATACATTGAAAAACCCTAAAAAAAGGCACGGCCAATTCAATAAATCAGATATAACATTGCATTGCTGTCATAAGGTGAAATGACAGTAATGATCCCTCTGTTTATGTAGAAGTGACAGTCCTTACTGGGGACCGGGCACTTCGTTGCAATATATCAAAACAGCATGACACATAGGGGAGAAGAAATGTATCATCTGCATCACCTAGGAATTTAAAGTACATGGATTATGCACATAATTAATGGCAATTATGTAAGTGCCAGATAGGCATAAAGGTCTGCCAAAAACTAAATAAAACCATAATACTGTGATTTGGAGACCCTTGTCTCACTATCAGAGTGCTATATTTACTGTATTATGCACAATGACACAATTCTAGTTCTCCGAAAATGATATATCCGTACTGACACCACCACCTGAACCAATATATCACTAATACTATTGTCCTAGGTTTCTCCTCTCCTTTACCGCTTAACCACTCGACAGACTCGCGTTTAACCGCCTACCACACATTTTCACAGGCTCCTGTAAACCGGGCAATCACTCCCAACATTTCACCTTAGACTGCTCCCACTAAAGTGAACAATCATCCGCTTCTCCTGCACACACTTCAGTCCACTGTCTTTTGTACTGCAGCCATGTCACATCCTATGTATTCATCTACTCCTTCAGCATCTCAACCTCTGGCACATCAAGCTTTCTGCTCCCCCTATCAACTAAGGTTCATTAGCCTACTGCTATTTCCACTGTGCACCTTTCTCTTGGTGAACCATTTATTCAGCCTTACCAACACCCAACCTACCTCTCCTCCCCTGACTGCACTCCTTATTGTACTGTCCATGTGCTGGGTACAATAGGCCAACACTTATTATGTTCACAGTATGTTGCCGTGACCATAACGGCACTGGGATCTTCACATGGCTCTAATGCTACTTAGAGCCATTTCCATGTAAATGAGCTGGGAAGTGTTGTAATATTCTCATGGTGAAAATGCTCTAAGTAACACAGGACTTGTGTCGGGTGCTGGCACCGGAATTGTCATGTTAACATACTGAATGCAGAGATTCAACATGCTAACCGCTGGTGAATTTATGCGGCAGGCCACCCATATTTACAATATTACCAGTTGTCCCCCATTTTACTGCCATCTTCATTTTGGGGCCTCGGGACTGCTAATGTAACACAAACATCACTCCCTCCTCAATTTACTGACCAATGTGGCCCCTCCTCTCTCACTAGCTACTAAAATAAAAACATAATTTGTAATGAAAAAAAACAAAACACAACATCGCCCCAGGCCAATCAGGGCTCTCATGCAACTGAGCATGCTGTGACAGCCATCCACCCCCAAGCAAGTGTCACTCCCTATGCCAATATCTCACGTGCATCGTGGGTAGTCCACAACTGATGCGGACCATACACATATCTATCTATATATATATTAAAGGCTAACTACTCCTCACCTCTATTTTTTTACATTTTCTTATATAGCGCAGCATATTCCGTTGCGATTTACAATTGGAAACAACAGTGATTAAACCAACTGGGTATATACAAACAGACATGGAGGTAGGAGGGCCCTACTCGCAAGCTTACAATCTATAGGGATAATAGGAGGGATACATAAGGTTAGAATTCCATAGCATGGCAGTCCCATAAGATTACAAGACAGAACTGATGGTTGTGTGGGAGTCCTTAATATGAAAAGCTAGCCTGAAGAAGTGAGTTTTCATGGAACGCATGAAATTGAGGTGACCACTAGAGGCCACTCAGAACAAAGTGAAATACATTTTTGCAGGGACACTGATCTGCTTCAAACTTGCTGCATATGGAGAGAGGGCACTGTGAAGACGATTGGAGGTAGGAACAGATAGGGACCGGGGGTGGAGTGTTCATGGGCTAAAAATGGTCACAGCTCAAAGTGAAAGTACATTGCAGAAGCTGTCCTTGTCACAGGCTTTTAACCCATTGAGTGCCAAGTGAATGTGTCAAAATTGGTGTGAAAATTGACAAGCAAACTTTTTAATTCATCATAATGACCTGTAATGTTTACCTTATAAAGGAGATATAAACTTTTGGTACTTGTTTTCTAGCACGGCGCCCGTCGTGGGTCATCGCATGCCTTAACTTAAGGTATGCGATGCGACCGTCGTGATTTAACATTGAATGCATTGTATTCAATGTTAAATTCCTATGTAAAATCGGGTCCATTGTATGCCATTATAATGGCATACAATGCGACCGATGTGATGGACCTGATTTTACATAGGGAACAATGTTAAATGGCCCAATGGACCCGATTTTTGACTGTATACCCACCCTGATGGGTAATTTGTATGTAAAATGCCCCCCCCCCCCATTGTTAACGCCACCCCACGATGAACGCCAACCCGAAGCGTGGCGAGCGCAGCGAGCCCGCGAGGGGTGGCGGTACGCGTCCTCCGACCTTTTCATACCCCCACTATCCACGTCGGCGTGAATTTGATTTTATATAGTGTGGCAAGCGCAGCGAGCCTCCGAGCACGAATCGTGGCGAGCGCAGCGAGCCCCGCGAGGGGACGCGCAATACCTGTGAAGTAATGCGCGTGCGCTTGCCACGCTTCAGGCTCGGTGGCTCGCCACACCATATAAAATCAACTCCCCGCCGACGTGGATAGTGGGGGTATGAAAAGGTTGGAGGACACGTACCGCCGCCGCTCGCCACGCTTCGGGTTGGCATTCATCGTGGGGTGTCGTTAATAGGGGGGGGGGGCATTTGACCTATCAGGGTGGGGATACAATGAAAATTGGGGTCTGGGGGGCATTTAACATTGGGGCCAATGTAAAATCGGGTCTCCGGGACCATTTTACATTGGTTCCAATGTAAAAATCGCAACGATCGCATGCGATTGAAGCGATTTTTTAGGACACAATGGATACAATTTTTATCGCTGGCTCCGTGCTAGGAAACAAGTACCAAACTTTTTTTTTTTTTTTTTTTTTTACACATTTTTATATTTGAATTTATATAACAAATATGGGAGACGCTGACATTTTTAGCAGATATTTTGCATCTCACAGAGCTGTTGGCACTCATATTTTTGCACATCTCTCAGATCTTGGCACTGAAAGTGTTAACTAGTACTCACATATAGCACCTAAGCTAAACATATCCAAAACAGCTTCCCAGAGTCACCATCTCCCTTCAAATCCGACAGCCCACAATCATTTTCTCAGCTTTATATACCTTGGAGTCAACACACTGAATTATTTCTCACATTCCACCTTATTTCCTGCGTCAACCTCCTCGCCCATCTTATCCCTTATTAAATATTATAGCTGCAAAACGACCAAAACACTACAGTTCTGTTCTTCACCGAGGCACACTCCCTCTTCGCCACAGTGGTGTGCATTTGCCATTAGAAAATAAGCTCTATTACGAACATGGGCCTCCCTACGCGGTGTTCATGTTTGCACTTATTTGGTGTACACCTTGTAAGTCGCTGTTTTCAGGTGTGTTCAATTTTTATCACGGTCTGAGACATCCGTACTATTTGGTGATCTCACATTAGTGTGCGCCATGTGTAGAACACACAAAATGAGTGTTACCTCTTCCACATTTGAAGCAGTCTTTGCAGAGGTCTCCATGAAAATTAGGCCGTGTTCCCGGGCAAAGGCTTCCCCTTCTTCTTTTTTTACTTCTCTTCTTGATTCTAAGTCACTGTGGAAGAAAAAAAACATATCATGGAGAACTCACCGAATAGGATCCAGCAAATATGAGTTGTCCGCTTAAACATACATACTAATGGGGTGTAATACTTGCTTGCTACATTGGCGATGCTTAAATCCTAAATGAGTCACAAAGCAGTACAAAGCAAAGTGCCCTGGTATGTATAAGAAACCCTTAAAGAGAATAAAATGAATTTTGATGGAACATTGCTTTTATTGGTGACATAGGAAGTGGAACTCTCCGCTGTGAACACTAGCTGTCTACCGTCATGCAATCTTTCATCTCAATACCTCTAATGAGATCTGCGATGCGCAATTAGCAGGTACAGAAGCAGCAAAGGCAATGAGGGGAGATGATGGGGGCCGATCGCTTACTGAAGGTCATGATTTTTCCTGCCTGTTAGTTAAAGTTATGTGTTAATTAAAAAGAGTTTGCCTAATACATAAATAAGCAAAATAAAAAAAATTAAATAAAAAGAAAACACACAAATAAGCAAAATAAAAATAAATAAATAAAAAGAAAACACACACACTGAAAGAAGCAGTATCTATTACAAACCAAGATTATATCATTTCAAGCAGGGAACTAGCGTCATCAATTAGAAGAGTTATCCAAAATAAATGGGGACTTTTGAAGACATCATTTTGCCCAGCCACTACTAGACTGTTTATGCTGTATTCTATGATCTTTTTGAATAACCACACAAATACACTTTTCATTCCTGGAGTACAGAGCACAATGGGGGAGGGGGCAGATTACGCACAAATATAATTGTCCGGCCATATTTTTCACTTTTTTTTGTAAGAAACGTGATTAGGACATATTACCTAAGAGATCATCCTACAGGTGCAGATTCTTTGAGCCCAAGACTAGATTGGTACCGGTAATCTCCAACCCTAACCTCCGCAGCTCTATTATTTCCATGCGGTTTTAAGAGTAACAAGGATGTTTTTAACAAAACTCACAATTTCATGTTATAGCTTGTATAGATCCGCATTAATGGTGATGAGCGATAGGCCTTCACTTGCAGCCCCTGTTCCGATCTGCTTTGTCGTCATTGTTTATTTAAAGCATAGAACGTTTGCCTATTTAAGTGAGATTTAAGAGTAACCTGGAACCAGACAGCCACCCAATGCTCTATAATCTGAGATAACAAATGAATAGTATATTACAGAGAAATGGCATCTGCATAAGACACAAGGTACGGCCATGTTCACAGTCTCGCCACCACTAGTACATGCTTGTTGACTGCAGGTAACCATTTCACAATGGTGTGAATTATTGTTATTTGCCGGCACAATGGACAGATCTAGTTTGCAGCAGACCTTTCATGCATCTGCACAGACTTCTAGTTTCTTCTTGTGGTGTCTGCGGCATCACCAAATATCAAAGCCACCATTGGAACTAGAGGCAGACAGGATCAATTGAAAAACCATCACCATTAGGATGGAAACCTTAATGGTCCAGAATCATGGGTACCACAATCATGGGTAATGGGAATCTCAGTAAACACTGGCCTAAGGAGCACTCAAAGGCTTTCCCTCATGCTGGAAGCCTGAAGATGCACAGTATGTGCTAATGCTAAAGGCCTACCTTCCACTAGCACGATTTATGGATGGGAAACGCTGCTAACTCATCCAGCAGCTACCAGGAGGCTGAACCACATATGATACTTGAACATTTTAATTCCATTCATCACTTTTTTGTACATAGCTTTGGCTTCTTAGTTTTTACAATGGTGTGGCTGCTCTTTCTTGCTTATGCTGATTTTTGGGGTGCCGCACCCTAGTCCTAGATATAGCAATAGGGACCCCCAATACTCAGAGAAGCCTTGACTGACGGCTTGGGGGCTTACCAATGTATTTGTAAATATATGTGTGACACGAAGATGCCAGGACCAGCTTTGTTTGGTTCTGACAGCTCAGAGCACAAAACATTCAAAGTGACGACTACGCGCTGCTTTTCCAGCAGGAAATCCTGGTACAAAAAAAACAGGGATGCCGCAAGCATTTCCTCCAGCAAAGTTATTTACAGGGCAGCATTGGAAATACGGTACTTGTGTATTATCTGGGCACCCGATTTTATCATTGCATGCCACCAATGGCAGATTCAGGGGGGGGGGGGGGGGGGGGGGCACGTGGGCACGTGCCCCCCCTGTCATTTCATTTTGTAGCTGAGGACCAGGGCTTTCCAACGAGCCCAGCCCCGTGTCTCTAGCCCCCCAGGAACCAAAGATATCGCCTGGCAAAGCTGTAACGTTTTTTTTCCCCATAGGGTAATATGGGACCCGGCAATTCCGACCCCCACCTAGTTCCGACGCTGCCAGTTCCCTTTTTGGCATCACAGAAGCTTGTGCTTGATATCATTCAATTTCAAATCACTTGGCCTTCAATATGATATCAGGCTGGTCCATATCGGTCAATTGTTTCCAGAGATATTGCATGTAAACAGATTTTTATATTTTTTAAATGTAATTTCATGGCTGTTCATGTTCTTTGAGGGCAGATTACTCTGGAACCAAACGTTTCAGTTTCACTGGACCAAAATCATTCAAAGCCCACTCAAATCAATGTGATACTTGTCTCATATAAATGGGTCAGTTGGTTCTGAAGATATAGCCGGTTAAATGAGATAACTGGTTAAAGAGGGGGAGGGGTGGTTTTCTCTCCCCCTCACACCAGAAAATGCAGGGACTAGGCTGGTGTAAAGGGGGCCAACCTGGGAATGCATTTTCTGGTGTGAAAGGGGTATTATTTCAAATAGCCGGGACCTGCAGTGCTCTGAATACAGCCAGGCTCTGCCACTATCAGTGTGACAAAGCTCAACCGGAACACAATAGTTCTGCGCAAACTAGACAAAAAAAATTGGTGGCTGCTGGCTGTGAAGTCCAATCCCCAACCGCCTTCCCCGATGGCGGTAGGACAACGTGGAACAAGTGAGTATCACCAAGAATACAAACGGGGGCCGGTCCTCACTATCAGCGCTCACACAGATATAATTCAACCACACCTCCCTTAAGGTTTTGAATTACTTCTGCCACTATCAGTGGCTATCACTTCTGCCTGATGGTGGCTGTCCCCCATTTACTGCGAGCATGTATTCTCCCTTGGCAATGAGCATGTAATCCCACATGGCAACGAGCATGGAACCTCTGGCAATGAGCATGGAACCCTTGGCAATGAGCATGTAGATAAGCATCACTTATGTAGCATAATTTTTAATAGGCATTATGGTGTTTGGCATAATACATAATGGACATAATGGCATGTAACTTAACGTGTAATGGACATTATGGTGTAAATGTTTAAAGCCCGCCTTTGATGGACAATGTCCCAGTTTATGAAGCGTATTGTGAATTTTGGCTTAATCCGTGTGGCATTATGTGAATTCTGGCTCAATGCATGTGGCATTATGTGAATTTTGGCTCAATCCATTTGGCATTATGTGAATTTTGGCTCAATCCATGTGTTATTATGTGAATTTTGGCTCAATCCGTGTGGCATTATGTGAATTTTGGCTCATTCCATTTGGCATCATGTGTAGGGGCAAGTATAATGGGGTCTAGTATTTTGTTGCATAATGTGTAGAAGTTGTATATAGTGTTGTAGACTACACTCAAGGACACACCCCTGTTGAGTGGCCACACCCCCTTTTCCATAGCGCGCCTTCGACGCACGCACAACTGCATCCTTCATTTTTGTCGCCATGGTGGGCCTGCGTACTTTAAATACCAGGGCCTATTTTTAATCCCATTCCCACCCTCTCTCTGCCGCTCTCTTAGCATGTACACTGGCATTACTAACACTGCCCCTCCCCCACCCAAACCCTCTTTTATCATGGTGCCCCCCTGTCATTTTATCCTGGATCCGCCCCTGCATGCCACTACTTAAGGCATGCAATGCAATGCGGTTTTTCATTGTAAAGACCAGATTTTTAATTGTATAGTCACCCATGGGTGATTTCATACCCCCACTATCCAACTACGCATGGAGTTGGTTTTATATAGTGTGGCGAGCGCAGCGAGGGGACGCGGATTACTTTACATGTATTCTGCGTCCGCTTGCCACGCTTCGGGCTCGGTGGCTCGCCACACTATATAAAGTCAACTCCATGAGTAGTTGGATAGTGGGGGTATGAAATCACCCATGGGTGACTATACAATTAAAAATTGGGTCTTTACAATGAAAAATCGCATCGCATGAATTGTATGCCACTATATTGCATGCGATGCAAAAATCAGGCACCCAGATATTACACAAGTACCGGAGATACTTATTGGGAAAGAACCCTAATGTACCAAGATAAAGCCTTCTCTCTCTCACATTAGGTAAATCAACACATCTGCAGTTATTTCAGATAAGCGTAACAAATCTGTAAACAGCTTTGATCATGAAGGGGGGGGGGGGGGGGGGGGGGGCTGGCTGTAGTTGTATTACTATGAATAAAATAACAATATAAAAAGAAAATAATGTAACATACTAATAATAAACAAACACTTAAGTTTACCTTTTATTGGCAATGAGCATAATCACCATGTTTGAATTTGAGTGTTGGCGAGCATCTTCAAGCCAGGTTGTCAGATGGTTGAATGTGTCTCTCCTAAGCACAGAAACATAGGGCAAATTGTAACTGTAATGTGGTAATAAGGCAACCATGGTTTGGAAGTCGCACACTCCACTACACAAGATAGCCGTTAGGTCAAAATGCGGCAAAGAAGGCTCAAATAGTCTTCTATTGCAGTGGTTCTCAATTCTAGCACTCTGCAACCCCCAACAGGTCATGTCTACCATATTCATGCACAGGTGAGTTTTATTCTAAGTTGCTGGGGCTCATCTGCTTCCACAGATAGAACTCCCGAACCGCATACTTGACGGTAGGAGAACAGCCCTGTTCTAAAATGTAGTGTAAGTGGCAACTGTGGAAGAAGTCTTCCTATAAGACCCCACAAAAGTGCCTCCCCAAATGACACACCAGCATGACAGAGTAAGGCGCAATGGCTTCCTGCCCCACCAATATGCAGTCATTTCACAACAGGGATTAAAAGAACAAGACAAGAACACAGACACACTCACCTCGTAATATCATAAACTAATAAAGCACCGGCTGCGCCTCTGTAATATGAACGTGTGATGGAGCGAAAAGATTCCTGACCGGCCTAAAGGGAAAACAGGAGAACATGGTCAGTATTAAAGATTCCCCTTCTCATTAACATCGGCTGGATCTGAAAGTACAAATACACCTAGAACAGAGGCCTGTGGGTGAGGTATACAGAGAACAGTACAGACGTGCTCCGGATTCACTGAAAGGTGCAGATGAATAATGTCACCCCTCTCACTGAGGGTATGCGGTCCCTGGGTCTACAATATCTAGTTACAAAGTCACTAGATCGACCACTAATGGTTGACAGTGACTAGGTAGGCACCTAAAAATGGTCAACACGAGCTTTTCACTTTTTTTTTTTAAAGGTGGTTTGGTACTACCATATAGCCGCATGCAATGCGATTTTGGCCCCCCTAGACTATTGCTTACAATGTTAAATGCACCCCCAACACCACCCACACTATGAACGCCAACCCGAAGCGTGGCAAGCGCAGCGAGACCGCCAGTGGCGGCAGTACGCGTCCTCCGACCTTTTCATACTCCCACTATTCACGTCAGTGTGGAGTTGATTTTAGATAGTGTGGCGAGCGCAGCGAGCCACCGAACCCGAAGCGTGGCGAGCGCAGCTAGCCCCGCGCATTACTTTATATGTATTCCACGTCCCCTCGCGGGGCTCGCCACGCTTTGGGCTTGGTCTAAAATCAACTCCACGCCGACGTGGATAGCAGGGGTTATAAAAAAGGTCGGAGGACGCGTACTGCCGCCCCTCGTGGGCTCGCTGCGCTCGCCACGCTTCGGGTTGGCGTTGATAGTGGGGGTGCTTATAAAATTGTAAGCACCCATTACAGTGCTTATACAATAAATAATCTTATAGGGGGGCCATTTAACATTGGAAACGCCCATTAGGGTGCTTATACAATTTAAAATCGTATACCATTATATATGGCATACAATGCGATGGTATACGATTTTAAATTGTATAACATCGGGTGCCATCGCATACCATTGTAAGCCTTATGGTATGCAATGCAATGGGCGCCGTGCTAGGAAACAAGTACCGGTGGTTTTTCATACTTTACTATCAGAGTATGCATAGACTATAATGGTGTGTCGAGCACAGTACATCTACATGGTGGCCATGTTGACAGACAAAAAAAACCCAGAAAAAACTCACGTTGATCTTGTCCATTTCGACCTAAAGCTTATATCGGCCTCCTGTCAATGTCAACCTGGGGTATGTCGACCATTACATAGTCTATCATCTACAATGTAACCCTCACAGAGCTAGAGCGGTGCCTTCTAGATACCCCCACAGGAATGAAATACAGGACAACGATCTCCAATCACAAAGCATATCATGCTAACTAGATAATGTAACATTACCAAACTTACATTTATTCTACCCCCAAGATTCAACGCTCTGCATCAGTCATGCTAGTGTACATACTTCAGTGCACTGAGGGTTATCCCTGTTTATTGATACAACAGCAGTAATTACTATACTAGGTGTATTCCAGAGTGCAACAGGTGATCTCCAGTGGGCTGATCCCTTGAGCAGTTCCTGTAGTATTACAGCACACATTGCTAATGGGATTAGCACTTCACTGTGAGAGAAGTCCCTGCAGCAACGCACAGCAGCAATGCACAGCAGCTTCACTTCCGCTTTAGAAGAGATATCTAGCACTTCATTCAACGATCTGGGAGACTTTAATGGTTTAAGTTTGGCTAATTAATACCATACCACATGTTGTTTAATAGACCATATTAAATGAACACACTCTAGTAACCTCTGCAGACTCTGATACCAACAATTGTAAGATAACATTTGTTTGCAATATGCTGCTATCTTATCATACAATAAGATTTAGGACAGCTGTGACAAGTAACAAGTAAGCTTGGGGTGGGGGAGTGGCGGATGAGGGGTGGCTGCAGCCACCCTCCCCCACCCACAGTAGTAAAACACGCATGGCATCCCCCACCCGGACCTCCTAAACTCGCAGTACCCCCGTACCCAGGCGCCCCAACACCGTAACCGCCCACCCGCAGTACACACACATCCATCCCTTCCCCACCAACAGCCCTCCTGCAACTGCCCGTCACTCAACCCACACCAGCCACACAGGCAGGGGCTGGCTGGCAACTTTTAGCCTAGGGGGCAAGTCCAGAGCACTGGCCCATAAGAACCCCCCCCCCCCCCCTTCCCAGGAAAAATAAAATATTGCCGCAAGTGGGCAGAGAATAATTCAGTAAGAGGGCGAGGGTAGAGCTATGAACGCAATGCATGATCAGGACACCACAGGCTGCTCCTCCTGCATAATAACCGGACACCACAGGCTGCTCCCCCTGCACAATAACAGGAGGACAACACAGGCTGCTCCCCATTTATACAAACAGGGGGACACTACAATCTGCTCCCCCTGCATAACATCAGGACACCACAGACTGCTTCCCCTGCATATTAACAGGAGGACACCACAGGCTGTATATGGCAGAAATATTATATATTTGTTATCACCTGTCCTAAGTTTTGCCGGTCTCCTCCGGGTCTGTGCTGCTGCGGCTCCCACTTCTCAGGCAGGCATCTCCGTGCGCTGTGGCGCCGCTACCAAAGCAGGCGCCTTGAGCCCAAGAGCCACCGGCTCCATCACTGTCAGCAACACACAGGAGCCACGCTCACACTCTTACTCTGGGGAGTGTTACACCAACAGCAGCCCCCAACCACTCCTGGGCCCGCCTCCCCAGCACCAGTCCCTGCTCTCATGTTCACAGCCTTACCTATAAGCCTCCTCCGCATCCAGCACTGGCTAGGGGCTGACGTGATTGCGGTGGCTGTCCGGCTGCTTCCTTCCTGCTCCTCGCCAGTCACCTCCTCCTCACCGGCTTCCGCTTCTCTGCCTTTCCTCCGACCACCCCAGACTCTCTTCCCTTATCCCCAAACAGACGTCAGACGCAGGGGTGGACAGAGTCAGTGTCATCTGCACTGAGGACATGTCCTCAGTGCAGGGGGCCAGCGGCCATTTTCCTATAGCCGCGGCCAGCGCTGGAGGGCTGGAGGAGGTACTGTAGATAATGTGCCAGCGTGGCCCGCAGCTAGTGAATGGTAAAGCGGCCCGGGGGGCATATGGCGGCCTGCCCCCCAACCCAGCCCGCCCCTGCACACAGGCCGCCCCCGCATGTGTAACTGCACCAGCTGCAGTATCCACGCACCCAACCCTCAACCACCCACCCACGCCACCCCCACCCGCAATACCACCTCACCCACACTTCCACCACAACCGCCCCTCCCGCACCCGCAGTACAAGCACAACCACCCCTCCCCCCATCCACAGAACGTTCAGACCCCGTTCCTCACCCACCTCCAACCACAAATTTAAGGACAGTAAACGGGGAGGTGAATAAAAGGTGTATGACCTGGTTGTGTTTCCATTAAAATGTCTCTAAACCATCAACTGGTCACCGGGAAAATAAATCTGGCCAGCATCTGTCATGTAAAAGAGACCTGCAGGCAGCTATAATTCACCGGAAGGTTCCAGATGCTGACATCTTACAGCCGTCTTCTCTGTCTCGCTATGGCTTAAGGTGCCCTGAGGATACTGCATTAGATATTCGGACAGGCTGTTCTTACGGAGCTCTAGAACGGTATGATGTCAGAAACGGGTAGCTACATACGGTATAGGACAGTATGTTATATTTCTATTTATTTCTAGGAACAAGTCGCTCTCTAAAAAAAAAAAAAAAAAATCTTCCTTGGCAATCCCGACATCCCAATTTACTGAATGGCTTCAAAATACATGGATCATTATGAGAACACAGAAAGGACTCCTAGCAACTGAGCTCAGAAGACAAATCTGAAAGGAAGCAAATAACCCAGAGCTGCGCATTTCAATTCAATAACCTGCTCCCTGGGGCAGCTGTTGACACTAGAATAAATAAAGGCCATTGTAAATAAATGATGAATGACATCTTTACGCCCACCATCTGCTGGTGTAAAGGTTGTTGGAAGGCCAAAGATGCAGATTTTATCTTCTATCGGAAGCTGCAGCGAGGCCTACAGCAGGCCCTGGGCTTAATGTGCCCAGTTTTTCCCTTTTAATCTGTTTAGGCAAAAAAAAAAAAAAAACAGAATGCCGAAATCACTGGACAGCCCAAACTCTTCCGCTGGTCACCTAAACAGATTTATTGAGTCTTCTGCTAACAAAAAGGAAAGGAACCAAAAAGTATTTCTACCGTGACAATTAGGTTAGACGTCTTTTTCTCCGAGCCTGCTCTCTCCAGATGTTCGTATGAGCCAAAGCGTAATTAGCAGGACAGAACAGCTGACGTTATAGAGAATAAATTATACAGCAAGCGCTGAATAAAAATCTATTCATGGGTAAAAGATCTACAACGGTTATTTCCTATCACTTCATATGTTATGGTCCACGCACACTGGACGATCCTGGCCACTGTAGGTGTATGTGCAGCAGCGGGGACCAAGGCGAGTGCATACAAACTTGCTTATGACTGTTGGGGGTGGGGGGAGTGATGCGGGTGGGCTTATTAGTAACACATACACAATGTGCAGGATAATGTGGACATACAATAAGGCCCCGTACACATTGGGTGATAGAATACATAGTAACATATGTAGTAGCTGAGGTTGTAAAAAATAAAAATAAATAAAAAAAGGACATCCATCCATCAAGTTCAATCTTTTTTGCAGATCTAACTAAGGTGCATGGTCTAGCTGTGATACCCCGATTATTGGTTGTACCCCTGGATGTTTTTTCCATTAAATGTTTGTCCAATCTTATTTTAATGAGCAATATCGTTCATTACATCACCCAGTGTGTATGCCTCCCACAACACACAATGCTCGCTCACATGGGTTGTTCATGACCCCATCCTGACATCTGTGCAGATGAGAGTGCATTCTGCACCCCCTTCCCCACCAGCATCGGCAAGTGTGTATGCCCATCAGGTCTCTGCGGCCGCCAATATCCAGTGTTTAAAGGGCCTTTAGATGCCTTCACACATTTAACTAGAGCATTCACCTGTAGGTCAACAATCAGTCCATATCTTCAGGGAATCATGTCACGTTTTATTATACTATTTGGTACTTTTTTCCTAGCAGGGCGCGCAGATTTATTACGTACGCAAATGTAGTGAAATCGCAACTCATCGCATTGTACGTTTTTACCATGCGATGTGTGCGATACGATGCGATATTTGATTGTACAAGCACCCATGCCATGAGATGTGATGAGTGCTTACAATGAGATGTGATGGGTGCTTACAATGAGATGTGATGCTATGTGATGTGTGCATAGTATGTGATGTGATGGGTGCTTACAATTGTAAGCACCTGCGCCATTGTTTAGCGTCAACCCCAGTATCCACGCCACCCCAAAGCGTGGCGAGTGCAGCGGAACGCGTCCTCCGACCTTTTCATACCCCCACTATCCACGTCGGCGTGGACTTGACTTCGATAGTGCGGCGAGCGCAGCGAGCCCGAAGCTTGGCGACGGGATGCGGAATACATGTAAAGTTATCCACGTCCGCTCGCCATGCTTCGGGCTTGCCACACTATCTAAAATCAACTCCACGCCGACGTGATTAGTGAGGGTATGAAAAGGTTGGAGGACGCGTTCCGCCGCTGCACTCGCCACGCTTCGGGGTGGCGTGGATACAGGGGTTGACGCTAAACAATGGCGTAGATGCAGGTGCTTACAATTGTCACATAGCATCACATCTCATGGCTTGTACAATCAAATATCGCATCTGGTGCCATGCGATCCTATGCAATATTTCATTGTATAAGCACTCCTGTGCAGTTAACATGGACATCGCATCGCACTGCACTATAGATGGTATGCGATGTAATGCGATGGGATTTTCCTACGCAGAATAGCACACTAAGCTATTTGCTTAGTGGGGCAGGGTTCGCAAATACGCGCTATAGCGCGTATTTTACCCTTAAACGCTCACCGGGGACTCAGTTTATGAAACTGAAGGGGTCCCCGAGGACGCGCTGAGCTGCGCTTGTGAGGCTGAGCCGCCGTGGCGTGAGCCGCTGTAAAAGCCAATCAGTGCAGCAGCGGCCGCCGGGACCCAATCACTGCACAGTGGCCGCCCGGCAGCCAATCACTGCAGGTGCATGCCCTGCCAATCATTAATGCCGCGCGCCCTGCCATTTATTTTGAGAGCAGCAGCGGCAGCCTGGTTCACGGTCACAGTGTTTGTGGCATCCCCCGCCCCCCCGCCGTGTAAATTCATTCTGCTGCTGAGAGCGGGGGACGGGATGTGATATGGCAACTCTCAGCATAAGAGGTGAGCGTGCAGTCAGCGCAGTGGGGGACTGGATGAGGCTGGAAAAGCTGACACGCTGCTCAACTCAGAGCAGCGTTTCAGCTCTTACAGACACATCTAGTCCCCCGCCTTGCAGACAGCCCACTCCCCAGGGTATCAGCCTTACCAGCCCCCCCCGGTAACCAGAATAACCCCCCCACCCCCACGGCAACCAGAATAACCCCCCTGTGGCAACCAGCATAACCCCCCCCTGCGCCAACCAGCATGTAACCCCTGCAAGGAACATATAACTCCTGGCAACAAGCATGTACTGTAGGTAAGCAGCACTTATGTGCTATAATATATAATGGGCATTACAGTGCGTACTATAATACATACTGGGCATTATGGTGTGCTGTAATATGTACTGGGCATAACTGTGTGTGCTGTAATATGTACTGGGCATTACGGTGTGCTGTAATGTGTACTGGGCATTATGGTGTGCTGTAATGTGTACTGGGCATTATGGTGTGCTGTAATGTGTACTGGGCATTACGGGGTGTGCTGTAATGTACTGGGCAATACGGTGTGTTCTATAATGTGTACCGGGCATAACGGTGTGTTCTATAATGTGTACTGGGCATTACGGGGTGTGCTGTAATGAGTACTGGGCATAACGGTGTGTGCTGTAATGTGTGCTGGGCATAACGGTGTGTGCTGTAATGTGTACTGGGCATAACGGTGTGTGCTGTAATGTGTACTGGGCATAACGGTGTGTGCTGTAATGTGTACTGGGCATAACGGTGTGTGCTGTAATGTGTACTGGGCAAAATGGTGTGTGCTATAATGTGTACTGGGCATAACTGTGTGTGCTGTAATGTGAATTGGTACAACTATGTGACCACACCACTCCCCCCCCAAAAAAAAATTGCCCTGTGTAGAGGTTTAGATAGTTTCTAGTATATATGTATCTTTAGGCGAGTGGCCCAATTCATACTCCCCCCCTCCCCCCCCCGACCCACATGTGCCATGCTGGGGAGAAGGGGAGAGGAGGCTTTATTCCGTTGGGACCCAGAAAAGGTCAGGTAGGACCCCAATTTTTAGAAGTGAAGGGTCCCCGGGACCCACTTTTTTGGGTGGTTTTCGCGAACACTGGTGGGGTCCCTGCTAGGAAACAAGTACCTACTATTCTAACTGTAGTGGCAGTTTTCTTATATACGCTCTTATGCGAGTTTAACGCCTGACAACTACTTTCCATATTCTTGGTGCAACGCAAAGCTCTAGTGTGCATCACGAAACAATGAATGCTGTGGGCTCAGTTGACCACCAGGCCTTGGATCCTTCAATATTGGTTTCCAGCAGACTTAGGCTTGGGGTAATTTTCCTGAGCATTGGTTACCAATTCCATGTATGGTCACATCATGGCTAGAACATTAGAACTCTGTTAAAGGTGTTAAGGGTGTTACTTACAGTATCCCATATCTGAAGCTTAATCTGCTTGCCGTCAATTGTGATCATTCGTGCCCCAAATTCTACACCTTTGGAAGAAAAGGAAGGAAATGTGTTAATACGCATTTAGCAATATTGGCTTCCGAATACAGTTTTATTTATTAAATAAAGCAAGGGGCGCAGAAGCAATCAGTCATATCTTGGTGGAGCCAGGCTTTATAGATAGTCTCAGCACTACTATAACTGTACACTAAAGGTGGACCGGTATGGGTCATAAGGGTCGACAGTGTGGGGAGCTGCAGTGGGCGGCAGAGGACTCAGTTGGAATAATGCGTGTGTGCATCTTGTGCGCGCTCCCCCTTCTGGCGGATGGCGATTCTACGGGAGCACCTACATCTGTAGATAGTTAACCTTTTGCAGTCACATTTTCTTTTTGCAATTCAAACAGTCTGGTTTAAAATGAAGTGTAATTTTTTATAAAAAAAATGGTCTACTTTGAATGTTTAAAGATGTTAACGTTCTTATTTTAAAGTGGCTCTCTGTTGGATCTGCTATTAGCGCTAGGGCTGTTGAGTATGACTAGATGTCGGACCTGAAAGGGTTAAGCATGAAAAAACGCTGCTGTTTGTGTTGTGGAATAGTTGGAAACCTGAATGGAATAAAGATATAATTGTCTGCCAAATCTAATAGTAGAGCAGGTAAAGTGCTATTAGCAAGTCCTAGAGCAACACTACATTTATATGTTCTACACTCTGAGTGCCTCCAAATAACGCTGCGTTCCACTATTCTAAAATGTGTATAGCATTCAGTGACCACAAGGTTCTGGATATAAGGGTCGACGGTGTATGGAGAGAAAGTGAATAGCAAAAAACAGACATGTAAAAGGTCAAAAGCAGCAAAAGGTTGACAGGCACAAAGTTGACATGGAAATGGTTGACAAGAAAAAAAATGGTGAGTTATTCATGCTTTTTTGTTGTCAATGTCAACACCTGGACCTCCAATTAGTGTAGCGTGGACTCTGATTGGGAACGGTAAAGTATGAAAAAGTAATAATAATAATAAAAAAAAAAAAAAGGTACTTGTGTATTATCACGGCCCCCATCGCATCGCATACCACTAAATAGGGTATGCGATTTCCGCGTGAAAAAGCCCGTACGTACAATTAAACGCGGAAGACATGTAAAGTAATCAGCGTCCGCTCGCCACACTATCTAAAATCAACTCCAAGCCGACGTGGATAGTGGGGGTACGAAAAGGTCAGAGGACACGTACCGCTGCGCTCACCACGCTTTGGGTTGGCGTTGATAGTGGGGGTGGCGGTGACAATGTGGGTGCATTTAACATTGTAAGCACCCACCAGGGTGCTTGTACAATTAAAAAAAATTGCATCTGATCACATCGCATGCCGCTATATTGCATGCGATGCGCTGCAGTACGATCAACATCGTGGCCGCCGTGATAATACACAAGTACCAAAAAATGTAATGATACCGAAAATCACAGGTCGACTTTTTCATGTGTCGTCCATTGCCAGATCGACAGTTTGCTTGTGTCCATCTTTGGTGATTGTGGACCTAGTGCATGTTGGAGACGACCTATTGACGGTCTATCTAAACACCGTTGACCTATCATCCGATAACCCAGTAAACAAGGGGTCGGATCTCCAACATGTTCTACTCACTTTATGTAACTACAGGAATTATACATGGTCTGTACATGGGCGACATAACATTTCATCCACTTTTGTAGAACACGGTGTTGTCCGTAGGTAAATACACAAACGAGTATATTTCTACTGTCCGCAGTTAATCCCTTCAGCAGATTCTTCACCACATACAGTATTCAATACTCCTAGATGTAACTTATTGGCGAGCACAAGAACAGTTCTCAAACCGCGCTCATGTACCTCATCACTGAGCATCACTTCTACTATGTACCCAAGAAACATCAACCGGGAGTACAGGCTCAACATAGGATTTACATTGCAGAATTATAAGGACCCATCAGTCCTGTTTAATACAATAAAGCAGAGCTTGTCGACAAAGCTGGTCGCAATAAAGTGCCAATAGTGTACCATGTACATTTCTGCTGAAGCCTCAGAGGTTTTCAGAGGCTTCAGCGTTCCCATGGATACGTCGCCCGCACACTCAAAGTGAGGAGCCTGTTAGAACCACCGGAAAGGCTCAATGGCGGCGGGAGCGCTCAATGGCAGAAGCTGGACCCAAGCAGAGGGGATCATTCCTGACCGGCTATTTTACAGTAAAGGCCCATACACACTGGGCGACTGAGCTGAAAGTCGCTCAAAACACCCAGTTTGAGCGGCTTTTAGCTCAAAGTTGCCCAGTATGTATGGCCCGCTCCCGCATCATCGCCGGGAAAGCCATTCATTTGCTGATAATACCAGCAGATGAGCGGCTTTCAGGACGGCTTTGCATAGCTCTGCGCTATTCAAAGCCGTCCTCCCCCCTCTGTCGGCGCCGGGCAGGGGGAAAACCTCTCAGTGTGTATGCACTGAGAGGCTTTCCCCGCAGCGATGATTAGCATCATCGCTGTCCATACACACTGGGCATAGTCGCCCAGTGTGTATGGACTTTAAGATTTTAAAGTGGGGACATGATCTACATGTGTGTATGTAGGGTGGGGGGTTTCTCCATTCAGGATACTATTTAATTTGTACACTATGCAGAGAATTCCAGCAAATCAACATCATCCAGCACAATTTTCAAGGCTGCAAAGGGAAAAAGTCTGTTATAGGGCTGTGGCCACAGATAGCTGGTGAAAAAACAAACTGAAATACCCATATATTATAGCTACCGGCACCAGAACAGCAAACACTAAACACACACAGCAAAACTAGTTTCAGTGGCACATTATCCTGCCAGAGTAATATCCCCTATACAGACAGAATTCTCCTAAAATCCAGAGAGCATATGTACCTCACATACAAGCAGAACATGTTTACTTCTCCAAATGCAGAATTAAGCTACACTGCCATCTACCAGCGACTCTGGAGTAGCAGCACATGACTACAAGGACAGTGTGTATCAGCTAGACTGATAAACAAGTTAATACACTTGTGTACAAGTCATCACTTCAATTCTGTGAGTGTGACAGCAAGTGAGTGAGTGCGCATACCATGCGAGACAGGGTCCAGAGTGTGACAGAGAGAGAAAGTAATACAGTAGAGCAGTTATCCCAAACTTCAATGACAAAAAACTAAACAGACAGAGCTATTAGGCCTTCACACTTCTCCCAACAGATTCTGCAGCTGCCCATCTCACAGCGGGTAGCCCAGGGCAGGAAGGGTGCTACCATTTCAATTATGGAGAGATGGGAGATCACCTATCACTGTAAGCAGGTGTATTGATTATTGATCAGTGTGCTTCACCTGCCTTCCAGAAGACGGGCCGAACTCAAACTCTACCATAAAGGTAACAGCTTTGAAACTGAGCGTCACAAGTTTTTTCTCCATTACAAGGAACTCTTTACTGTTATAATGTAATTGCATCTACAGATAAAATTTTGTCATTTCCCATCAGTCAACATAATAAATATGATAACGGTTACACATAGCCACATATGATGATCACTAGTTTCTTGCACTAATGTTCTCAGCAGAGGTTGGCCCACCCCCTGCTCTACTCCCTCCCCATTCTTCTCATCCTCAAGTTCCACTGTCTGGCTCGCATCGTCATCCAGCCCCTTACACACTGGGACTAATTCTTGCTCGTGTTTCCACAAAAGAATGGTTTATCAGTAGGCCGTGTGAATGCTGCGTCTAAACGTTTCATAAGATATTTTGTCCCCTGAATTAAAGCCGAAAGTCTGCGCTTCAATTGTATCGTCACTGTTTAATATCAAATGTACTGTGATGGCGTACAGAGCCAAAACGATTAAACCTGCATCCAAATATATATGGGACTTATCTATATATAATTTATAGGCAAACAGATTTTCATATATACACTCAATCCCCATAAACCCCATAACGAAAAGGTACCAAAGAAGAATACAAAATAAAAACAAAACCATCTGGGAAACAACCAGTTACTACAAAAGGAATAAATGCTGGCACCATACTTTGAGGAGTAAATACTGTATACATAGAGAGACAGGCACTGATTGTGCTCACAGCCTGGAAAACAATACAGGAAAGTGAAGAGAACGATACACACCCAGTGAGAACAGAATGTGCCTACTATGTGACCAGAGACTACCAGGGGAGGAGTCATTTCCCAATTCCAT